>NC_141159.1:14051945-16484425 GCF_053477565.2 Lygodium microphyllum
TGCAGCGCATAGTTGTTTATTATCCATGTACTTTTTAGTGTTTAGATGCACGATTAGCTTTTGTAGATAATTAATTTTTGAAGTATATGGCCTTTTCAAACCTTATAAATGACACTTTTATGTGCTACTTTTCTACCTCATTCATGTTTTCTTTTTTAACTTAGAACTTATCAGAAATATAAATAATGCTTTTATATTCTACTTTGCTACCTCATGCTTGATTTAAATCATGTGCATGGATGGTGTAGCTAAGATAAAACCAACAAAGAGCACAAATAAACCACATTACATACATTAATGAAAATAACTCCAAGCACTTAAACAATTGAACTACTACTCTATGGATGTTGTCCAATTGCAAACTCCTTTTGTTCTACATGCACCAATGAAGATCAATATTTGGATGCCAAGCAATTATTGGTAACTTTAAGGTTCGCTATTACATTAAGTGACAACATGCTCAAACCAAATTTGAGTGCAAAAATATGCACATTTAGCTTTGGACAACTAAAAAGACAATTAGTGAGATGTAATTTTTAGAAGCAAAAGTCATGTCACTAAACTATCACATGATTAAGTCTTCTAAGTGTGTAATCTGCTCATTTCTTTATATGATTCATAGCATTGAGTGGGTGATGGGCCCTTTGGCTTCTCAATATACTCTTAATTCTCATTCAATACCATATCAATGCTTGATTCATAGTGCTAAAGACACTCAACAAGCAAATATACATTTTATAAGTGAAAGCTTTTGTGAATGTTCCTATTGTGAACTCATGTACTACGCTAATAAAATTAAAGGACTCAATTTGTTGAAATTTATACAATCTATACAAAATAGTTATTCATAGACCATATTGTTCCTAAAAGTCTCCTATCAAGAAGTATATATGGATGTAATGTTCTTCTTGATTCTTCTAAAAGGTTATCACCAACCTTGATTTTTTTCATACAATAGAGGACATGACAATAACTCTAACTACTTGTACTAGATGACTTCATAAGATTTCAAGGGAGTACTATTTAGAGCTACTAGTATGTTTAGATATAACTTTTGCTCTACATCCATTCAACTACATAATCACCCATGCAACAATTAGAAAGTAGAGCCAAACAATATTTTCATGGCATGTATACATTATGAGTCTTAACCATATTTATATACACAAAGCTTCATGAATACATAAAACGGATGGGTGTTTGGTGTTATTCTATGCTACTATGAAGCCTTTAATATCCACTTCATGATATAGATAAAGGTTTTTTATTATCCTTTTGTGTCTAAGATAGAGGAGAACAAGAAAAGAGTAGAGTAAGGAGGGAGTGGGAGTGGTGAATATATGTCATGCATGGTCTCTATTTCAAGTGAGAATTAGATGTAGAGAGAGGTTTTGATAATGTAAATTTGTAATATATGAAGTAAGTAATGCTTTAAATGGGGTTCGACCATAATATTGCAAGTTTACCCTTGATCCTTGGGGCCGAGTTTGAGGCTTTTATATCTACCCATTGGCACACTACAAGACCCCTTTTAGATAAAGAGGTGGGTCCAACAAGGCTATTTAGAGAATCTAATATTGTTCACAATAGTTATACATCCTCTATTTTTTTCTAATAGATAAGGTCATTAATAATGGTGGCCTATAAGAGATCAAGTATTGAGTTGAGTAGCTTATAGGACAAGGCTTTATTTCAATGACGACCAAGCGATGACCTTAGTAGGCTTTTGAAAGAAAATGTTGTAACTTTTCCAAGCTTTGAATGCTGAATCTTATGGAATGCTTATTGATTCAAGCACTCTGAGCAATAGGACTGGCTACCTCTCACATAACCATTGTACACTCATGAATGACATAGCAAACTCACCGATTTGACTCTTTCTTCTTGTAGTCTATTTGCAAAGGATTTATCGATGGCTCCACAAGTCAAGTGATGGGCCTCAAGGAAGCTCCACTTCCATAGCTTTGATCACCACAATTACTCTAAGAAGAACAAGAACAAGAAGTAAAGAGCTTGGTCCCTTACACGCATACATGCACGCTATCGCAGCGCGTAGGGTTGAAGGTCACCATAGGGGTTTTGCAAGAAAACTGGACAAGATAGATAGAGATGTGTCTTCAAGAGATAAGCAGATTACATTGAATGTTTAAAGGTTCAAGAGATACTTCACGGTCAATCATAGGGGTTTGAGAGAGAAGAATATATGGGGTTTCAAGAGCTTAGACTCCGGAGATGGTAAAGATAAGAGAAAGGTCGAAGGTTTCAAGCCAAGTTCTTGAAGATGTTGATAGAGCTTCCAATTGCATGTTGTTAGCAAAGATCACAAGAGTATTATCTCATAAGTTCTAACTCAAATCAAGCTTGTTTTCTTGACGGTAAGAGAAATCACAAATTATAAAATCAAGTACAATATGCTGTCATGTATCATAAACAACTCTGCATCCCATCATTCATACATGATGCCATAGCATGAATCAACTTTGCATGATTACATTCAATGTAGACTGTTAGGGAAAAAAGCTTATGAGTCAATTACAAGGTTTGTAGGGCAAAGAGACTTGCTTGAAGAGAGCTTCAAATTGAGTTCTTGATAAGGATAAGTTACCATAGGCAAGAAATAAGAGAAAAAGCTCCTCTTAATTCAACTCAAAGCATCTATGAATGAACTACAAACATTGCCTTGCCATAGGGGCACATAATACTTGCATATTTTGACAAGATGTCTTATGTAGAGTAAGAAATGAATTAAAAGAACAATGATGTAGCTAATTCTCTAAATATGGCTAAAGATATCAGCCCCAAATTAGCCCAAATATCTTCCAGAATTCACCTCTGATGATAGTGTTGAAGATAAGAGTAAATTTGTATCACCCATGTTTTTAAGGGCCGTAATCAAATCCATGCCTTCATGGGTAGGGCATATAGGTGGGATCTTCTCTCTCAAGGAATAGTGCACTGCAAAAGGTGACCTAAGCCTCCATGCTAACATCCACAAGGTTTCTTCTCCACTTTGGTTGGGATTCATAACCTTGCCCTATTTTGGGCGCCTCAAACATTTTTTCATGCCAGTAATCTGATGGCTCTTGTTGCCATAATGTAGGATCTTGGACCTTATGCTTCAACCATTTTTTCTCTAGCTATGATCCTCCCTTTGATGATTTCTTGCATGACCTCAATAGGAGTACTTTCTAGAGTCCCTTTAGGAGCTAGAAAGCAAATTGCATAGGTGACTCTTGAGACACCCATTGTTCTATCATAAAATCTCACTATTCCCATTGGTAAGAATGGGTTCCTGCCTTTGTGGGAAGGCTATATCTAGCACTTATAGGGGTGATGCAATGAACTCCTTGTTTATTTTTCCATTCTTTACTTTCTTCTTTGCTTGGCTTCTATCAATCACTTTCGAGGAGACGTGTGTTTCCATGCATTCAAGCTCTTGTGTTGTTGAACCCCTAACCTTCATTGGATCCCATTCTTCTACCTTTCAAACATTGGAAGGGAAAGTGGACATTCTTTTGTGGTGGCTTGGAATGGTTTACTAGCTAGCAAGGATGTTGATCACTCTCTATGAGTGCTCTCATAGTAAGTTGTAGCTTCTTTTCTAGATTCTCATTTGTGTCCTCTTCACCTCTTTCCATCAATTCCAATAGGGTATTGGCAAAGTGTTGCTACTATACTTGCATAATTTCTTATATTACCCTTACTCTTTCTTTTGTCCAATTCTTCTCATACTCCAATTGTGCTAGCTTCACGGCCAAGTCTAGCATAGATGTTGCATTTTTCTCTTCCCATTGGTCCATTTTCTCCTTAGTGTGCTCCCACCCTTTGCTCTATCATATTGCTAGGATTTCTAGTGTGGCGTGCTACTCCTTCCAATGAAAAGTTTTGGTGACTAGTGATCCCCTTCTAGATGTTAGTTGGTATAAGTGTCTTATTGTCAGATACTTTCTTTGTGGTTGCATGTTTTGTGATATTTACAAGGGACTCAATCCTATGGGATCATATACAAAGAGGAGGCCACTCTTTCTACATAAAGTAACACTAATTGGGCAGGTAATGTGGATTTGAGGTGATCTACTTATAGGTTATGATTTCTCCCTTAGATTGGGAGATATCTCATGGAGCACTAAGGAGCAACCTATTGTGGCACTTTCCTCCATAGAGACTAAGTATCGTGCTATTTATTCCACATCTATGGAGGCATTTTGGCTTTGTTGAATGTAGGCAGAGATTGGCTTTCTCTAGATGGGTCCCACTCACCTGCATGTGGATAACCAGAGTGCCTGAGCTGACCTCTAGCCAAGAACCTTGTGTTTCATGCTTGTATGAAGCACATAGAGGTTCAATATCATTATGTGTATAGGAGCTGACCATGGATCTTGAGTTAGCGGTGGTTTATTGTCCTATGGCAAATGCAATGGATCTCTTCATGAAGCCTTTGCCCAAGGCTTCTATGCTTCATCACATGAGATTGTTGGGTCTTTGAGTCTCCTAGCATTTTGACTGCCCCCTAAGAGAACCCCAGATAAATAGGCAAAGTGGCTGTGTATAAAGCCATTTTGCTAATTAAGAATAAAAGGTGGACTACAAAAGCCTTACTAATCTCTAATTGATCGTATAAATGACACCCTAATTTCATACATGTAGTCCAACCCCAATTAAGTTCAGCATATCCACTTTCATCTCTCAAGATTCTATAGTTTCATTCATTAACTCTTTCATTTTGAACTAAAACTATCAACAATTCAAGTCCAATTTTCTCCATATTCAAATCAGGGAAGTCATATATAATAAAACTTCTAATGCATCCTTAAAATTTATTAATACTCTAATAGAATGCTCAATATCTACTAATCACTATTTCTATCAAGAACGTCATTTTACAAAGGAAGTACCCTCTAATAAATCCATTATCCCACAAAAATTTAAAAGCATACTCTAACAAAAAAATAAACTATAGTTGCCTTTTAAACTTTTGACAAATTCCTTTTTTATCTCAACTTATTATGATTATTTATTTTATCCAAAAAGTAAAAATATTCATATTAACTACTCCTAGAGACAAAACTTGAAACCCTCTTAATAAGAGATTTCCCATAACAAATGCAACTTGTATATCAATTCTCATCAGTAAATAACATTATGTCATTTTAATATTCACTAATTATACACTAAAAACACTAAAAAACAACCATTTCAACCCTTAGAAATGATATATATTCAAATCCAGAGATCCATAGTTCTTAAAAATTTATTTAAAAATCTATCTAGTTATTTTTAAACTATATTTTGATATTCCATCCTTAAGATCTTCTTAATTTTCTTAATCATCCCTAATTATGACAAAAACTACCATTTTAACCACTAAAACATTTATATCTCTTGGTAACTTCATTATTTCAAGATGAGGTTTCATTATTAGGTATATTTTTTCATGTTTTAACTCTATTTGAACTTAGTTTTTATAAATATTTCTTGAATTTCTTAATATCCACTAATTAAAGTCTAAAAATATAGTTATTGATCTATTTTCTACCATTTCTTTATCATTTTGATTCATATAATGCAAAAACTTAACTCCATTTTATTGATTTGAAACTCGGAGATAAAAAGAACAATACTTTTGACATCAATTCCATTTAAACTATCCATCCCACTTTATTTTTTATTAGAAATGAAAGGACCCGATTAATAGAAGGAATAAAGAAGATCAAAATAGGATGAAACAAAGATTTTACAGGACACTATAGGCTATATACAAGTTATTACAGGTACCACCTTCATCACTGAAGTACAAGTGTAGGTACTACAGGTTGCCCGCATGTCCTTTGTAGCTTTCCATAGAGTTTGATAGCCATTAAGTACTACCATTTTGCTCTTACAAGTAGAAATAGGGTATTTACAGGTTAAACATGGTGCAAGCCTCGACAATTCAGCCTCAGAGATTGAATTGCAAAATTTTATGTCCTAAACTTGTTATGACATGCTATAGCTCATCTTAAAGAGGGCATTGTTGGCTTCGTTTTGAATAAAAAAGTTTGGAAATTGGAGTTTCCTAGCTTAAGTTAGCCAATTTTCTGATAGGGGGTATTGGAGGACTGCACTACTATGGTATGTCATAAGGGAAAGAGTAAGGCCCATGTTGAAAAATACACCTCAAGAGATCCTTGAAGAGTCTCATATACAAGGAGAAATTAGTACACTTAATAATACCACGTGTGAACATAAGAATCGGCATGCTCAAAGGCATATGGAGCTATTATCCAAAGTTGAACATATGGTATTGTCTACTAATCAAATGAGGTCTTCCATTGAGAAATTGGTGGATTCCACTACCCAAATGAAGGCTTCAATTGAAAAATTAGTATAATCCAATGCTCAAATGATGGCTCAATTCTCTCAATGGATGCAAATGCAAATGGGAACCAAGGAAGCTAAGGAGAAAGCTCATTCAAACAATGATCCCTCAGTTCCACTTCAGCCACCTAACCAAAATGGCCAAGGTCATGGAATCATTGGATGAAGGAAGGGGCATCTCCAACAGTCAATATAAAGTGGGCGAAACTTCACAAAGGCATGATGACCATTTGGGCAGCATGAATGGTGCTAATTACCAAGCTTATGGGTTGAATCCCTTACCCTCTAGAGGTACTCTACCATCGGGAAGGTTTCACACTAGTTCTCAGCCACCTATTGGAAGAGTACCATCTTATTTTGGAGGTTCAATGCTTACTAACTATGAGCACTCTATTTTGGGACAACAATTCTTTCATGAAAGGGAGTTGAAGAATAATATCATTTTGGCAAAGTACAATGGGTAGTCATCTTCACTATCCGATCTAGAGGAATGGATTTCAACATTAGAATCCTATTTTGATATATTCCCTAGAATTGATGATATGAAGATTCATTTTGCATCTTTACATTTAGAAGGATTTACATATACTTGGTGGAGATACATCAAGAAAGAGAACATACTTGTAGAGAATTTGGATGCATTCACGACACTTACGACTGAAGTCTTTGTCTCTCCTCTTGAAAAATAAAAATTGGCATGAAGATGGTATGGATTAGAGCAAAGAGGCCTAAGTGTATGGGATTATACAAACCAATTCTTCAACCTTACTATGTATGTAGAGAGCATTACTGATGAAGCTAAACTCCACAAGTATATGTATGGCTTAGAACCTTTCTTATCTGTTGATGTTATGGCACAAAACTCTACTAATCTTTTCAACGCTATTGAGCTTGCAAAATGTTATGGAAGAAAGTATAGAAGGGAGTTTTCATTTTAGCCTAGTTATGGACATCCAATGACTATTTTGAAAGAAGGACAAGTTAGCAATGTTTATGGCAGCAACCATGCACAAAGTGAGAGCTTAAGAGTGCCAACTTATCCATTGTTTAATACTTCAAGTCCTCAAGACATTTTCAAGACAACAAATGATCCAAGAGTGGATCTTAAACAAGGGGATATCAAGTTTAGATCTACTTCAGCCAATGTGAATCCAAAGTCTATTCCTATGGATCTCCACAAAGAAAGGAAAAAAAAAAGGCTTATGTTTTAAATGTGGAGAAAAGTATACCACTCATCATGCAACAAAGTATGTATACAAAAATGTAAAAGCCAAGGTCCATAGTATGTTAGTCTTTGAAGATTCAAAGGATGACACTTATGAGATCAATGTATTTGTAATTACCATTAAAAATGAGGATGTTGTAATGTGTCCGCCTATCAGCTGTCCAAGCATGTTTTAGTGATCCATCGAGAAACAAATCTAAGTGTCGCTGCTACTTGGCACTCCCATGGAATGTTCCAGGGTTTGTCGCCTAGGGTTTCCCGAGTCCGCCTCATAATAGAATGTTCGCAATTGAATCCACTAGGATTGACCTAAAATTCGGATTCCTAGTGGTCAATGTTTCTAGATAGCATTCTAGTGTCGGGTCTTAGTGACGCCGCCCGACACTGCCATGGAATGTCACGGGGTTTGTTGGCTAGGGTTTCTCGAGTCCGCTTTGCAATGGAAGGTTCATGACCGAACCCACTAGGATCAACCTGAAATTTGGGTTCCTAGTGGTCAAGGTCTCCTGATAGTGTTCTAGCATCGGGTCTTGGACATCCTACTTTACGCAGAGATACCCAAGTCGAAGCAGATCCATGCCGCACTTGGTTTAAAGAGAATGGGAAATGAGAGGGATGCACCGCTCAACCTCTCTACTTGTAGGGCATAGTCCCATTCCAGTCCCCTAAAACGACATGAATCAGGTTTTAATCTAATAATACCTAAAGAACATACGACTGTAGAACCTTGTGAGAAGCCTCTTAGCCCTCTGGGACCACCCAGTCGTAGGATAGACCTGTTTGGAGTTCCATCCACCCACTTCCCTTGATAGCTCTAGTTTTCTAATTAGGTCCTATTACATTTATGCGCGTAATTTATGGCACAGACACGAATACAAAGCGAGAAATCCTTTGACAAGCAAGTTCAAACAAATTCTTTAACTTATTTTCACGTTAATCTTTGTCTCCTGCCCATACAAGAGAAATTATGTATCCCTTTTGTCCAGTAGAAGTTCTTGGCCCAAATCAAATGGCACCATAATTTCCATCCTTTATCTAGAATAGGATCTTCCAACGCCAAAGATGTTGGGCTCACAACAGTCTTCAACTCTATTTGGAACTAGGCAAGGGTTGTCCAGAGCTCCACATGACCCCAAGCAACCTAGGAGCGAAACACAATTTCCATGGTTGGCCTTTTCACCACTCAACCTTCAGCCCATGAATCGAGTAGTGCCCTCTCGGGATAATCCGCGATGCGATCTTGGAGATGATCCACCCATGCAAAATATACTTCCTTAATTAATCCATTTAGGAATCAAGCACAAACAAGGCATTCAACCCTAATATCATTGTCCAAGAAAACATTCCTTTATTCCCATGGCAACTTGTCATCATAGACCCTTGGCATGCACTTATCATCAATCACAAGCACCTGGAATAATCATCCAAAACACAATCCAATGATCAGTTTAATGCAAAAGCATTTAGGATGTTTGTTTGATCAACCAACAAAAACAATGGCATCCTTTTCCAAATATTGTAGGAATAGTCGCGATAACCTTTTCATTGCGTATTTACTCTCCTCCTTGGGATCAGGAGCAGTTCTAAGTAAAATTTACTTAACAAATCCTTCTTTTGGCTAAGGCATATGTTAAGGTTTCAAACACTGTCCAAGACATAAGTCCTATCATTTCAACGCGAGATAATCGTTCTAGCAAGAGCATTCATGCCTCTTCTCTAGGTGACGTTTACCTTAGCTTTTTTCTAGTATGTAGCGTTTTAACTTGCCCTTATCTTCCTTTCTCCTAAGGTAAGGAATCATGTATCTTGATGTAAGTTTCACATAAATTCCCCCCATGCATGTACTGTCCATGTGCATCTGTGAACCTTAAACAATATTGTCCTAGGTATAGATTAATCGAAGACTTAACAATGCTTGGTACTTTAGAATCTTATATGCTACTTATGCTATGCATGGATTTTAACAGTATAGCAACGTGAAGTAATCTACTTCTCTTGATACATGCACTTCTCAAACTCCATTTTCGAATACTTGGGGTGAAATTTATCATTTTCAGTGTCCTATTCTCGTGCAACATAGTACGACCCTAGGTATATCATGTGGAAATCAAGTAAACATTCATCGATTTGGAAATACATCACTTATGACCGGTATCGCAGTTGGATTGGTAGTGATGTCCTCGCCCGAGGCTCTGTTGCTCGTTGAGGGATTGCATATGCGGGTAACATTTTTCAATTGGGGGCCATTCTCGATCTTCGTCTCCCTTAGATGCAATTCACATAAGACTTCGGTAGCCACTTGCTCGAGAAGAGGAGTAATCGGCTTGTGGGTTAGGGGATGGAACTCGGGGAAAAGGAAAAGAGAAAATGCGTGTGGCCAACCTCTAAGGAGGGGAAAAGAAGGAGATCCTTCACAAAGTGTCTCTCTCTCTCCCTCTCCTTCTCCCTCTTCTTCTTCTTCTTCTTCTTCTTCTTCTTCTCCTCTCTCTCTCTCCCTCTCTCTTTCTCTTCCTCTCTCTCTCTCTCTCTCTCTTCTTCTTCTTCTTCTTCTTTGTCTTTCTATCTTCTCACCTCTCCCTTTCTCTCCTTCTCTCTCTCTCTCTCACACACTCTCTCTTCCTTAATCCATCAGCAAGGCACTTTCTCTCCCTCACACGGTAGCAAAAGGGGGGGAAAAGGTGGTAATTTCCTCTTTACGATGGGGGGGACGTGGAGTAGTGGTGGTCTCCCCCCACCCACCACTTGTTGGCCTACATGGTATTGTGGAGGGATAGTAGGCATGTGGTCTCTCCCTCATTGTGTCATCGCCTCCTTTCCCCTTGTGCTCCTTGCCATCATCCTTCTTCTCCACGTTGATTGTTGCATGCTCCTTCCCTCTCGACATCATCACGTCGTCTCCCCCTCCATGTTGGCATCTCCCACCTTCTTCGACTTCCTTCTCTTTGTCATCCCCCTCCCCCCCCCACCTATTGGCGATGATAGGGGGGAAATGAAAAAAAAATTATACTAATGTTAGTTATTAAGGGGGGGGAGGTGGTTCCCATGCGGGAGCAGGGTGTTACATAGATCCATGCCACACTTGGTTCAAAGAGAATGGGAAACGAGAGGGATGGACTGCTCAACCTCTCTGCTCATAGGGCATAGTCCCATTCCGGTCCCCTAAAACGGTATGAATTGGGTCCTAACTTAGCAATACCTAAATGTTGAATGACGGTAAAACCTTGTGAGAAGCTTCCCAGTTCTTTGGGACCACCTTGTGCCATAGGACGTACCCATTGGGGTTCCCACCCACCTACTTCCCTTGATAGCTTTAGTTTTCTAATTAGGTCCTATCATATTTATGCGTGACATTTAAAATCAGCTTCCTTAATTAAGCCTTCTTAGGGAATAGGGTTTGTTCGCGTAATTTACGGCACAAACACAAATACAGAGCAAGTAATCCTTCGATAAACAAGTTCAAACAAATTCCTTAACTTAAATTCATAATAATCTTTGTCTCCTGCCCATACAGGAGAAATTATGTATCCCTTCTGTCCAACAAAAGTACCTAGTCCAAATCACATGGCACCATAATTTCCATCCATTATCTAGAATAGGATCTTCCAATGCCTCAGATGTTGGGCTCACGGTAGTCTTCAACTCCATCCAAATCACATAGCACCATAATTTTCATCCATTATCTAGAATAGGATCTTCCAACACCTCAGACGTTGGGCTCACGGAAGTCTTCAACTCCGTTCTGGACTAGGCAAGGGGTGTCCAGAGCTCCACTGAACCCAAGTGACATAGGAGTCATACGCAACTTCCCTGGTTGGCCTTTTCACCACTCGATCTTTGGCCCACGTGAATTGAGCAGTGCCCTTGTTGGGTTGAAATGCAGCATGACCTTGGAGATGATCCACCTGTGAAAAATATCCTTCCTTAATTAATCCAATTAAGAATCAAGCACAATCAAGGCAATCAACCTAATATCATCTTCCATGAAAACATTCCTTTTGTGGAACGAGCTCACACTCAACCACTAAGACCCACGGACCGCTTATGGTTTCAAGCGTTTCAAGCGAGCTCTAATGGCTATCTCTCACCTAGCCGACGCGTCTTCAAACCTACGAGTGTAGTGAGCTTACCTCAATGCCGAAATGAGTTGCCTCCTCCCTCGCACACATCGGTAGCTCCACAATCCTAAATGCTAGCTCAAGAATCCTCAAGCCTCCTCCATCGAGCTCCATCCACCACAACCATGCACACGCGAGAAAAGAGAAGAGAAGAAGAGAAGAGGAGATGGTGAAGAGCTTCACCCTCTTGATCCCTCACTCCCCACACTCACTCCCTTACACTCTCACACTCCCTCTCTCAAGAGCACACACACAAGCAAGGTGAAGAGAATAAGAGAAGAAGAGAGGACTCTTGTTAGCCACACACCAAAGAATGAGCTTCCATTCACTTTTTGAACTTTATATACAAGCCCTAAAATCCCATGGGCACCCATCCCTTTTTACATGATTGACCATTGTGGCAAGGTCCTTTTTCCTATTTCCCTCTTCTTGCCTCATGTCTTAAGCCTACACCTGTCTATTCTTTTACAAATGGCACAAGAGGGAGCTTGTCGCTCTTTTACAGGAGTTTTTAGAGGTGCCTTCCATTTAAAATTGCACTTTTTTCCTTAGCTTAGCTTTAGGGATCACCTCTGCGCCTTTTCTTTTCTTTTTTTGTCATTTTTTCGCTCTTTGCTTCATATTTTCGCCATCTCGAATTGAGGTTAACATTACCCCCCTCCGAGACGGGTGCTAGTTCCATGGCACTTCGAGCTCTTTGTTGTGGAAGGGTGGGCTTTGGGCAAGTGGCTAGTGGGGTGATGATAAGGCCACATGTGGACTCCATTAATTGGGAAGCTTTGGCAATGATTTGGATGGAGAACCCAAGGTATATCAAGTGGACGATGGGGGCCTCCGAAGTTGGTGGTTTGTAGCATCTTGTTGTACCTGAAAGGAGAAAGTGCTCTAACTAAGGGGAGTGTCTACCTCACCATACAATGTTTTGTACTCATGCTGGTGGAATGGGGAGTTGGGTCTAACCACATGCAAAGCCTGGGTGATGTTCCACACTTGAGGACCCCGTTCGTGCAAAGGGAGGTGCGGTGTGTGTAGCTTAGGGTGACAGGTCTAACCATAGGCGAGTGTTACCTCCCTAGGTATGTCTTGCCCTTGAGGTGCCCTAAGCGTGAAGTGGGGAGTCAAAAAAGGGCTAAGGGGTTAGGAATGGAGCTGGCCGACCGAGGCCACCGGACATGCCTAACTTGAGGACCCCTAAGTGTAGTGACTATGAGCTATGTGCCGTGAATTGTGTTTGGATGTGTCATGTGCTCCTTTCATTGTTATTTGTTTACTATCTTTGTGTTGTCTGGCCTTCTCTTTTATTTTCTTTACTTTTTTTTTTGCTTGTTGAGTTACACGATTTGGGTAGTAGCTAATTACTAGTTATCATCATCAGAATGTGGTGGGGAATGGGATTTAATGGAGTGACTAAAAAATTTCCAACTCTGCATGTAACCCTTAAGGTTCAAGCAGACATGGAGAGAGGTGGTGGAGAGGAATGGGTGGTTACAACGAGTGAATTGGCCGTCACTCATATCCTCGAGAATAGCTAGGCAGAAGGAAGATAGAAGGTTGGCTCGCATCATTAAGCAGGTCATTGGGCAGCTATCTATGGCGTTAGGATAAAAAAAGAGTGGGGGGAGACCACATTCTGCCGAGGTGAGATCCTGCTTAAGTAAGATTTTTAATAGCCTAAGGAAGTTGCATGTGGTAATGAAGGCGGGATTGGGACATGAGGAGAAGTTAGCAATGAAGCATGTCATGGTAGCATCTAGGCTGTCCGAGGTGAAAGTGAGGGCTTGTGCTAAGGTAGTAGTGCAGGGGTTATATATGATGGGGAAGTCGTAGTGACCATGGGTGTTTGTATCAAAATCTACTCCTACCCTACTAGGATATGCCATGAAGCTGGGGTTGTTTCTCTCAGAGGGGAGGGTATTACAAAAAGCCATCTAGGAGAACACATTGTCGTCGCAAATGTGTCTTCGCCACAGTGACTGGCACTCGTATTCGGGGGGACACTTCAAAGACCTTATTTTGCCAATACTTCGCATCCTCGGTGCCCTAGAGGATGGGATTCTTCTCTCTTTCTTCCAGCCATTTTTGGCCCAGTCAATTTCCAACACCAATCACCTCTTCCACTACTTTAAAGGGAAAGGACTCTGCACAGGCCATTGGGGAGGAGGAAGTTGAAGTTAAAAGGTTGTTTCTCTTTTTCTTGTCTCCCCTAGACTATGAGTTCTGCATGGAAGCTGGCCGGTAGGTCACTTGGGCATGGTGGAAGAGGTGCAGATGGCTGTGCCATAAGTTTGGTCCTCAGTCTTTATTTGGCTTCTTCCACCAATTTCTTTCTCTTTTCCCTCAAGGCAATTTTTCTCTCCGCGGATGTGTTTGTTGACTGCTATTGTTCTTCAGAGTGGGGTGAAGGGGGTTGTGGGATCGCTTCTTCTTCGAATTAGCCCCTATCAAATTACAGTTCAGCTTCACCCCTTTGGTGATATTCTTGCTGTACCTCCTCTACAAACCCTAGCGCATCAGTCTCCTGGGGGTTAGACCGGCCAACAGCAGGTACTTGCGTTGTTCATCAAGGTTCAGCCCAACTGCAACGGTTGTGGTGGCATGAGTAGCCTTGCTTGTAGAGATCTGTGTGCTATGCTCAACTTCTTCTTTACCACCACAAGGGACTCCCCTTCCTTCGTGTGAGTGGCATCCATCACAGTATTCAGGAAAGCTCATTCTTGAGTATTAAAGCCCCACTTGGGCTGCCTCTGCTATGCTTCATGCTAGGACTTTTCTTTTTCCATGAGAGCTAGGTGATGTGCCAAGGTGTTCACACTCTTTGTTCATTTTGGCCTACCCACTCTTTGGCTCTCTTTTTCATCTCCTCCATATTTTCTCCTTGTCTTTGTACCGGGGCCATGAGTCTTTGCTCCTGGTCTTCCGATTCCTTGCTCATTCTCCCCTGCTCTTTTCTTTCAAGGCTCAACTTTTCGGTCATGGTTTCGATCTCTCTGTGGTGTTGCTCCTCTTCTTGCTTTCTCTCTTCTTTCCTTGCGGCAAACTCTTCCATGCCTCGTTCGATCCGATGTGTTTTTGCCGCCAAATCCTCATGTTGCATGATTAAAAGTTTATATCCTCTCTGCATTTTCACTAGCTCTTGATTTTCATCTTTGAGCCGTTGTCGCTAGCTTTTCTCCTTGTCATCTTTGGCCTTTAGTTCCTGTTTTAGATCAAAGATCTCCTTTTGTTGCATAGCTATTTGCCTCATCTTTTCAAGCTGGAAGGTTGCCACACCGACTCCTTTTCTGCTTCCAACTCGACCACCACTATCTTTCTTTCCTCCTTTGCCTCCTCTAGCTGAGAGAGTAGTTCAACAACATATTCATCATAGTTTGCTGGTGGCGTCATAGTAGTAGGGATTGGAGTGGTCGAAGCTTCCACCTTTTGGCATTTTGAATCCTACCTAGACTTGACATCTGTGGCCGATCTTTTCTGCCCAGTGGCCATAGTCTCCACACTCTTTCCTTGGGCCAGTTCCTTATTAATGAAGTATTGTATCTAGGCCACAAAATTGTTTACATTGGTGCTAGTCGGGATGCTTGGAGTGAGAGTGGTTGCTTCGTTGGTGAGCATCAAGACGGGCGGGATGGGATGGATGGGAGCCTTGCCCTTGCCTTTGATGATCACAAGCGGTATGACTTTGGGTACATGAGTGCTTGAGCCAGGTCCCTCATCCTTGGGCAGACTTAATGCCCCTAGGTCATTGAGTCGGCTTTGGTATTTTATGGATCGGCGAGTTGCTTCGGCCATGTCTTTCTCCTCCTTTCTCCTCAATTCCACCTTCTTTTCCATAGCTCTTCTCTCTCTCTCTTCCTCCGTTTTCCTTGATTCTTCTGCTAGCTTTTCAGCTTCTTCCTTCTCTTTCTTCTTCCTCTCTTCAGTCTCTTTTTTGACTCATTCTTGGCTTTTCTGGCTGCCTCTTTCAACTCCTCTGCCTCTTGCTTTTTCTTCTTCTCCCTCTATTCAGCCTCTCTTAGGGATTCCCTTTTGGCTCTCTCTAGATCTTCTTTTTCCTTCTGGATCGAGCCTCCTGATCCTCCTTCTCTGTCTCAGTTTCTGTCCTGTCGCTCAATGGCTCTTTCTCCTGGTGGATCGGCGACCTATCTGGAGTCTTATCCTCTTCTTCTTCTCCTTGCTGAGCTTCTTTTACAGCCTCATGGATGATGGTTGTTAGCACACTTCCATATCCGATGAAAGAGGCTTCCAAGGAAGGTTTCTTTCTCTCGGTACTTTTAAAGGCTGGGGACTCTCCACCTGTCGGCTAGTGCTTTGGCTACTTGGTCTTTAATCTTGCATACGTAGCTATTCCAGTCTACCTCATCCAAGGTGTGGGCTGCCACATTCTCCAGCATAGGCACACTGATTCGATGCATGAGGGAGTTATAGCACTGGCTGGAGAAGAGTGAGTGCACCAATTTTGCCCGCATGTGGGCCTTAGCATCGAGGATATCCTACATGCTGATGCTGTCGTTTGTCAAAACATCCTTCCTCTTCATCTTTAGCATAGCATATACATCTCTCTTATGTTTCTTCTCCACCTTAGGTTCCAACCCCAGTGCCTTCTCCACCAAGGCCTGGTTCAATGGCACTTGCACTTGTTTAGCATTCTCCCCTCTTCCCACAGTCACCGTTCTGCATTCTTGATTGTGGTTGTACGTTCTCAGAAATTCCACATAGTTTGTGTGGTCAGGATCATGTGCAAACTTCTCTAGGCACTTCGAGATGTTACACTATTTCACCACTCTCCTTGCAGCCTCTTCCTTGGCTACCACCTTCTTAAGGTTATGGATATTACAAAATTTTAGCTGATTATAAGCACGGTTTTCTAAGCTGATGCTATACTGCGTCCTCTCCTTCTCTATGAAAGGAAGTCGGTGAACATGATCTTGCTGCAACATCTTTCGTTCTTGTCATGAACCATGATTCCCATTAGTGCTTTCAAAACAATTATTTGCTGAAAATAAAGACTTCATGTTTGTTGAATGAAAACATTTAAGCTCCAAAATAAACTTTCCTTTTAGACTTTTCACCCTTTATTTCAAAAAATTTGTGACATTTTTCCTCAATCGCAAGTTAACATGTTTCTTTCCTTTCTATGTTTAAGTGTAGATTGAGGTTTTCATGGTGGCATGTTTTTTCTTATGTGTTTATGCATTTGCTTGATTTTGATTGGTTCTAATTTGACTCACCTTACCTCCTCCCCTTTCGAATTTGAGAAGAATCCTTCCTAGGATTGAAGGTTAGCGGGCCAAGGCCATTCAGCATACGGGTCGAGTGTTTACCTTCGCATGAACCAAGCATAGAAGTCAGGATTGTACTGCAATTGAGCTTCGCGGTCTAGATCGAAGGGTCGGTTGCCTACATGTGTGATGTAAGTAAGGACATCCGTTAGGAAGTCGCTGGAATCGACATGGCTAGCAATATGTAACTCTTCCTCGGTCAAGAGGCGATCAAGGTAAGGCGATCAAGGTAAGGGTGGCCTTTGATGTGCTCTTCCATGGGTTAGCCATAAATAGTTGTTAACACCCTATACGAGGTTGGAGCGACATAAGTTGGTTCATACTCCAATGTCTTTATTGCACATCGCTGCTCAGCGTTGGTCATTATTTGGCATCCTTCGAGTTCCCATTGCAATCAAAGAGCGTACCAGTTCCATAAGAACAGGGATTTGGTTTCAACAAGTTGTTTCAACTCCTTGATTTCTTGGTTAGTGATAATAGAAGTAGCTCGCTTATCATACGACATAATGAGATGTTGTTTGATGGCTTGCTCTCTAGATATCTTAGTGCTGAGCGACTCTGGAATTGAATGGGGTGCTTTGACAAATGTGAATTCAAATGTGTCCCATGAACAAGGCATCGTACGGACTTCGGTTGCTAAGGGCTCTTGCAACAGGTCCAAGTCCAAGCAGTCATAGCTCAGTGCCAATGATATAAATGTGGAATCTAAGCATCTAAGGCAAGCAATCACATCATCCCCTGTGTCTTCGACTAGATCTGCGATCAGTGTCAAGAATGATTTCTGCTCATAGGAGGGTCTAAGGCTTGCAGGTGGTTGGAGTTTGGCAGTAGATGGTTGTGGTTTCAGTTGTTCCTGAGATTGTAGTTGGGTCCCTTGCACAATAGACTGCTAATGGGGCACTATACTTGCAAATGTAGCTTCCTGAGTCTTGGTAGAGTTACGTGGTACCGGTTTGGGAGTAGCAGGCTGAGATTTGGGCCGATAGACTTGCTCGGTCTTCATGGGCATAATTAGTTTTTAGTCTATGGACTTGTTGTCTCGAGTCTTATGCAGCTTTAGGCCTTGACATGTTGTATGGCTGGGTATGGTTAAGCGTGAGGGCGGCATTTGATCAGTGCCTTTGGCTATTTTAGCCTTAGGGATCCATATCCAGGCATTACCCTCATAATAGCCTTGCACTTGCAATAGGATCTTAGGAACCCATCGTGGCTTGACCGTACGTCATTGTTTGTAGCTTTGTCTTGGTCTCCTAGGTTTTGAGGTTGCGTTCTTAGCCTTGCAAAGGTGTGGGGTCAATTGCTCCTCGGTGGCAGGCTTTGATGTTTTTGTACCCATCTGAACTAGGGTTCATGGGCATTGGAATTGGCCTTAGCGGGTTGCTGGCATAGAGGCTTGGCGGGTTGTAACAAGTCACAACTCCCCTCCTTAGACTTGGCTGCAGGTGTTTCTACCGATGGCTTTGCGGATCTTGTAGGAGTCGTGCAGCCCTTGCTGAAAGTTGCTACTATGCGGACATTGCCAATGGCTAGGTGGATACAGTGCAACTCATAATCAACATTGCAGTGAGCTTGCTTTTTAAAGGTTCAACCTGGCAGCGACTCTGTGCGTGCATCTTTAGTGTTTGGCAACACATAAAAGATCATTGGTATGCTCTCAGACTTGATAGAAACTGTTGCCCTGCACTTCCCTAGGAGTGCATATGATCCCATATAGACTTAATTTGGCAGTAGTGGGCTGTAATTGTGGTTTGCCAATGTGGGTCCAATGCTCATGGGTTCAGATATTGAAGTTTGATCCCTCATCGATCAAGGTGTTGAAAGTGCATGTTTGGTTTGGCAGTGACTGTGATGCAGAGGTAAGTAGGTTCTACAACTTCCTCATTTTCATCGTTAATCTCCATGATTGTGGCTACTCATACCTTGAGAGGGGGTTCTAACATTGGTGGTTCATGCAGAGGATGCGTGGGAGGATAGTACTCCTTGATGCAACTGCCATTGAAGAAGCCTATGCCCTCGCCTTTCAGAGTCTCAAGTTTGACATTACTAGTTCGACTGATGGCACAAACCTTGAAAGGCCCTAGACCTTTAAACTTCATTTTCTATTTATGCCCCTTAACGAAGTACAAGAGCTCTAAGTCTCCCTATTCAAAGTCGCGCTGCTTGATATGCTTGTCAAACCAGCTTTTGGGTCGTGCTTTCTTGCATATGAGCGCATCGGTAGCTAGAAGTTGAGTTTCCTCGAGTTTAACTAGACGTTCCATCCATGCCTCCTTCCCTTCCCATCATTCGTGAAGTGTGATCCTTAGGTTAGGAATGCAGAAATCTACAGGTAGAATTTCTTCAGTTCCATAGGTCAACCTAAAAGGCATCTGGCCTACAGCCGTTTTATAGGCTATGTGGTAAGCCCACAAGGCTGCCATCAACTTGTTATCCTAGTCACTGCGTGAAGCAGAGACTACCTTGGTCGAGACGTTTACTAGAATTTTATTTCTGGATTCCGCCTGGCCATTTGCTTGAGGGTATTATGGCGAGAATTTATGATGGATAATTAGAAAGGTGGATAGAAGATGCGCAATCACTTCATTAATGAAGTATGCACCCCTTGGTCGCTAACCAGTTCGATGGGGCAGCCGAATCATGAGATTAGGCTCCCATAGGAACTTAGCAGTCGTTCTAGAGTCATTCTTTCTCGTAGCTCTTGCTTCTGCCCATTTCGTTAGGTAGTCAGTGTGGCTACAATGATGTACTTGGCTTGCAAGTATTGTGCCGTAGGACTAATGGGTCCTATGAAGTCAATTTCCCATTTTTTGCAGGGTTGTCGTGTAATTATTGGGGTTAGCTCAATCTGATCCTTGCAAATCGGGACCTTTATTTGTTGACACTCATCACAGTGCTTAATGAATCGTGCTGCATCGCGAAAAAGTGTGGGCCACCACAGTTGAGACTGCATCACCTTGTGAGCTATCGTATCTCCGCTAAAGTGTCCTCCAGCAATTCCACTATGCACCTCTGAGAGCACATCGTGCATCTCATGCTCGCATACACATCTACGCAACAATCCGTCTTGCCCTAGCCTATGTAGCTAGCTTGCTATCAACTGATAGGGTTGGATCTTGAGGGTAAGTTGCCTAAGTTGGACTTTCTCTATCGGTCATTCAGGTAGTCCATGCTTAAGCACTTGGACTATGTTGTTTGCCCAATATGGCATCAAGTCGACTCGAAATAAATCTCTCTCACTCGATAGGCTAAACAAGTATGTGTTTGGCAACTCAGTGGCGATGCCTTGTCCAACGGCCTCTCCCATGGAGATGCGTGACTTGTGGTCGGCCATGTAGTGTTGCTTTCCTTTTTGTACAACCACGGAGAAGTCAAATTCTAAAAGAAGAAGAAGCCATTGAGCTATGTGTCATGTAGCGCAAGGTTTGTTTACTAAATATAGCAAGGTTTGATGGTCCATAAAGAAAGTGAAAGGCGTGACTAATAAATAATGTCAAAATTTCTTCACGGCAAGCACCATGGCCAGACTTCTCTTTTTGCCATCGAGTAGTTCATCTCGGTCTCAGTTGTTTGCTAGCAAAGCTCACTGGATAGTCGAGATTGTGTTTGCTAGGTTGGCACAACATTGCCCCCACAACGAATTTCGAAGCATCAATATGCATGTGAAAGGTAATGGTCCAATCTGGGGCTCGCAGAATCAATGTTGTGGTCAGAGCCTTTTTCAATTCCTCATATGTGCATTGGCATTCTTCATTGCATTCAAATACAATCAACAGTTTGTACAAAGGTCTAGCAATCAATGCATAATTTAGCATAAACCATCGATAATACCCCGTACGACCTATGAAGCATTGAACTCCCTTATCGTTGGTTGGGGATGGAAGATCAACAATGACCTTGACTTTTGAAAAGTCCATGGCAATGCCATTCTTCGACACCACATGCCCTAGGATGCATCCGTGCTTTACCCAAAACTAGCACTTTAACGGATTTAGAGAGAGACGATATAGGCAACACCATTCAAAGATTGCTCAGAGTTTGTCTAAGTGTTCTCTCTAGGTCGAGTGAACACACAAGTCATCTACGAAGAATTCTAACTCTTTCATGAGCGTGTCTTTAAATATAGTGCACATAAGGCGTTGAAAGGTGGCTGGAGCGTTAGTCAACCCGAAGGGCATAACTATGCAGGCAAAGACACCCCACTCAGCGGCGAATGCAGTCTTATGCCTATCGTCAGGATGCACCTGCACTTGATTGCATCCAAAGAAGTCGTCTAGAAAATTGTAGGCCTCTTTGCTCGCCACTCTCTCGAGTATGTGCTCGGTGTACGGCAATGGGTAGTTGTCCCTCTTAGTGGCAGCGTTCACCTTCTTGTAATTGATGCACACTCTAATCTTTCCATTTTTCTTTATTACAATGACTATGGGTGACACCCAGTCTGTGTGCTCAATTTCGCAGATGAATCCCACTCTCATCAGCTTGTCAATCTCTTCTTTGACTGCATGAGCTTGTTTTGGATTCATAGGGTATGGTTGCTGCTTGACCGATGTTGCGTCTAGCATCATGGGTATGTTATGAGTCGGATCTACCCCCTTAGGCTCTTCTAAGCACCAACGAATACGTCTATATACTCTCACAAGAGAGCAATGAGACCTGTCTCCTCTTTCTCCATTAAGTCATAAGCAATAAAGACAGGTTGGGGTATCTCCCCTTCCTGGGCTAGGTTCACCTCCTTGACTTTGGTAGGTCCCTCGATGGGTTCATTTGCTTGCCCTTGATGTTTAGCACCCAGCAGGATCACTACCCTATCACCCTTCTTGAACTTCATAAATCTCTTAGGGAGGTCCTATGGTTTTCATTGTTCGTCTGCTCGTGCATCCTTAGGCTGTTGTGCCCTTTCTTCCTGTAACTCTCTACACCTCAGGTGAATGGGTAGGTCCCCCTTGGTATGTCTAGTCTTGGAAGGCCTAGGTATTTCTAGGTCGCTCTCTGAACTCACTTTCGACTCAAAATCAAACTCCCCATCTTCGCCATAAGAGGTAGTCTCTCCCGATGGTCACAGCTCAGAGGGTGACTCTGTTCTAAGCACTGGCATGGCACTTGGTTGGGTTAGACCTGCTTGTTCAAAGTCTATGGCTCCTATATGTTCCAACCAAGCGCAGTCACAATCCACGCGAGTGACCTCTCGCTCTATCCTGAAGGTGTTCTTTCTCTGTGGCTTGGAGTCTACTCGTATCTGTTCTATCTCTCATCCTTCACTGTCATATTCTATGGTATCTATCTTACCCTCACTCTCGTAATTAAAGGAGTGGAAATCTTCGTATTCATCATCGGAAGCATTCTCGTCTGGCTGCTTGTCGTTTCCTAGGTCCTGGTATGTCTTGTATCTTTGATCGGGGACCAAAGGCCCAATTGTATATGAGGTTTAGGTCATACACCCTAGTCCATTGCCACCTTGGTTCATTTAAGAGATCTTGGAGTGGCTTGAAATTTTTTGCTGGATTGCCAGCTAGCTTGCCGGTCAAATACTCTAAAATCTCCTAGAGTTTCCTCTTGTTGTTTGGCACTTGGAAAGTGACAAGGTTGGGTCTTCTGCGAAGATTTCCTATCATCATACAGATTGGTACCGGGGGTCTACCCTTGGGCTTGCCAATCATTTTAATGGCTTATTCATACTCCTCATTGCCCGAGAATGGCAGGTTGGTGGTAGCAAGGATATGCATCCAATCTCACTCGTCTGCAGGACATGGTATATACTTAGTCAGGGGCCCGTAGGATTTCTTGATTTGAGCATCACCCTTAAGCATCGCAGAAATGGCATCGAGGTCGATTGGTGTAGTCTTCAAGGAGTCCATTTCTACCCTTACGGCTTCTATTCTATTGCCTAGGAAGATGAGACCATTCCCCCAATCTTCGATCACTCTGGCATTGTGCATCAAGGGTCGGCCCAATAAGATATCATGTCCACTCCCTTCATGACTATAAAGTCAACTGAGAATTGGACTCCTACGATTTTCACTGGCCAATTTTTTAGCACTCCGAATGGCTTCACTTTCATTCTATTAACTAATATGATATTGTGTTGAGAGTGGAAAAAGACTGAATTTTTGACTGATTTTTGTTGTTTTTGAGGACTGAATGATTGATTTTTGATGGATCTAGGGTGATGTATGGTTGTAAGGGAAGTATTTGAGAGTGTTTTGGATGATATTGATTATGTTTTGGAAGTTCATGATGATTCTTAGTGGAGATATGAGGTTGTGTGATGTTCTGATAGGTTCTGATTGGTTCTGTATACCTTTTGTATAGCTTCTGTTTTGTTCTAATTGTCTTCTGTATAAAGCATGGATTGATGATTGATGAAGATTGAGATCTTTTGGAAGCTATTGAATAGTTTTTGATAGTTTGGAATGGTTTGAGTATGAGTTACGAGGTTCTGATGATCTTTTGTAGACCCTCTGTAGAGCCTCTGTCTCTACTCTGTCTCTGTACTGTAACTATACTGTAGCTGTTCTGGTGATGTACTGCGATTGTTCTGTAGTCCTTCTGTAAGTGTCTTGTAGAATGTATGTGTGACTTTGGGAAAGTTTTCTAACCTTTGGAAAGCATGAATCTAAGTTCAAAAGAGCTAAAACAAGTGGAAGAAGCAACTAATGAAGACTGAAGAGAAGACTAAGTGACAGTGACAGTAGTGAGTTGTGAAAAGACACTGTAGTGGCTCTGGTGACTCTTCATCTTAGACATACCTCTTGGGAGATACATCCATGACCTAAGAAGGATTATTGAGGGTTATTATGAGAGCATTTTAGTGAGAATATGATGTACTATTGATGCATAGAGAGAGATAGAGTCAGAGATAGTAAATTCTGTCAAAACAGTGTAATTGTATATGAGAGATTGAGAGAGAGAACTATGAAGACATTGAAGATGAATAATATGTGATTGGTTTCCATTCAAAGATGGTGTATTCCTTTGTGTTCTTTGTTCTATTGATGGATTTTATGAAGATGTTGAAGATTATGGTTGATTCTATCAAATCCGTGGGAGAAATCTACTATGATGGTGTGTGAAGAATTGATATTTTCTTTGTTTTGATGATCAAAAGAATGAAATAAAAGCTTGTTGATGTTACAAGATAGATTTTCTTGCAAGATAATTCCCTTTTCCTTGGTGTTCCTCTTGGGTCTCCATGTTTTTGGTGCACAGCCGGGGAAACTTGCCATCAACAACCACCAGAAGAGGCTAAAAATGAAGGAAATGGCATTGCCAAGAAGAGAAGAATTCAATGGATGTCTGTAAAGTTCCTTCTTCCACTGAAGAGTTGGAATTTCTCATTATCAAAGCCACTTTCCACAAGAAGTTCATCCCATAATGGCGGAAACATATCACCATCATGATGCATGCTCTATGTGGTGGATTGTTTCCTCTTCCTGTTGAAGTAGCAGAAACATGCATCTTGGTGGCAAACTGTTTGGGAACAAACTAAAGAGCAGAAACAGAGAGAATGACCATCCATGGAAGATTTGGCATTCATCGAGAAGTTTCCAGACATCATCAAGTGGGAGATTGTGAAGAAGCTTCAAGAGTATTGGTCTGTAGAGGTTCACGAAGACAAGAAGAAAAAAAGTTGAAATTTGTTCGTGGATGCTCAACAGCAAGATACGTGGGATTCTTGGTGCACTGGTAATCTTCTGTTTGTCCAATTAGCAACCCACTGGAAGTTGGTAGACAGAGTGTTTTTCACGACATACACTGTTGAAACCCTCAGAAGCTGGCATTATTATAATGATGCAACAATGATCCTAAGAAGAATGAGTTTTGATACTTTCAGAACAGAATATCTTCCCCTCTGTAGTGGTTTGAAAGCAGAATTCAGAGATGTTGAGAAGAAGGAAGTAGAAGAGATGTTGGCCAGAGAATCTATCAAAGATTGAAGCCCCCTCTGATACTATCCTGTTGAGTCCAGACCAACTGGTTGAAGCCAACTCCCTGATGAATGACGCAATGAAGAGGCAAGCATTAGAACGAGTCCAGAGGTACGTGAGAAGAGAGAAGGCAAAAATCAAAGCTGAGAACGAAATCGCAGTAGAAGCCTCCTTTGACGCCCTAAAAGCACTCTTTACAGAAGTCCCCATGGCGACTCAAGGTCCCCTTTCTAGTCAGATTTGTCCTGGAAATATTGATGACAGGCCAGCAAATGTAGTCCCATTGCCAGTTTTTAAGGGAGAGTCCAATGAAGACCCTAATATTTATGTAGCAGAGTTTATGGTAGCATATGTGGCTAACAATGCCAGAACCCCTGAGTATTGGTTAGCAATATTCCCCGCCACTTTTAAGGGCGCGGCGTTTGAGTGGTATGAGAGATAAATAGCAGGAACTTTTGGCACATGGGACGAGACCTAAAGTTGGCCTTCCTCACTAAATTTAGGCGTGAAGGTTTTGAAGAGCGGATGAGAGAGGAGTTCATGAATTTAAGTCAGTCCTCTAGTGAAGGTTTGGAATCCATCTTGAAGAGATGGACTAACCATCATTTGGACAAAGGTATCCAGAAAGGAGTGTTTCTCAGGGGCCTACAACTAGAAGTTCATAAGTTCGTGGAATTGAGAAGACCAGTCAATCTGCAAGCTGCAGTGGAAGGTGCAAGATTGTATGACAAAGTTGAAGCAAGGCTATCAATAACTCCAGGAATAGGAGTCTTACCTCCTCCCATGCCTGGAATGGTATACCCACCAAATGCAGTCCCAGGGACAGTTCCCTACCCCTATCCCCAGATGCAAATAGTGCTGCAGTATAGTGCACCTAATCCAGTGTGGTCACTGTAGACGACAGTGCCTCAAATGATGGTTCAACCACAACAATAGTGGCCTCAAACAGTCCATCCAATGGCGACTCAACAACAGTGGAATCCTACCAATTGGAATCAATAACCCCAAGTCTCAACAGGAGCTCTGAATCAGAGCCAGAGCAGAGGACCTTCTGGATCTACCCAACAGTGTATGGAGTAATTACAGAAGGTTCCCAAAACCCTACCACAAGCACATCAGGAGGTGAAAATCTAAAGGACTACTTATCCAACTTAGTTGCAAGTATCAAGAAAGAGCTTCTGGATGTGATTACAGAGCAGCTACAGATGTTGAAGGTGAATACTGCCAATATATTCACTCCTGCGGGAGCTGGAAGAGATGTGATGTGCTCTAATACATGGTGCGAAAAGTGTCATCAAGCAGGACATTTAGCCACTGAATGTACCCGAAAACCAACCATTCCTGGAGCCTTCTGTTCCTATTGTTTGCAGAAGGACCATATAGAGGATATTTGCTCTCTGAAAGAGATGCATGAACGAAGACAGAAGGATGAAAATGCAAGATTCAACTTGCTGGAATCCAAAATGACAACACAAGATATTGGACCCAAGCCTAGAGAGTTTGGTCCAAGGAGATTTCCCTCTCAAAGTTACAGAGGATGACAGTCTGGCAGTGGTCAGAGATCGGAGTGGAATGTTATAGGTATAGAGAAAAGGAACATATCTCCCCAAATTGTCCAAACCCTAGACGATCAGTGGATTACAAGCCCTTATGTAGCCCATGCAAAGGAGAAGGCCACACTGCAAAGGACTGTCCTAATCCAGCCCCCTGTAAAGGCCAATGCCACTGATAGCCAACAGAAGGTACAAGAGCCTGCTTCCAATTTGGTAGAGTTGGAAGTTGTTGCTGTTACGCATACCAGGAAGAAGGAACCAGTGGTACAGAATGAAAATAACTCTCCTGCCAAGACTGTGAAGTTTAACCTACCTATAGAGAGACATAGCAGTACAGAACATAACAGTACAATACAGAGCACTACAGTGTCACAGAGGGATACAGAGACAGGACTAGAGGCCCAGGAGATGGATGATACAGAAGCACTTCTAGAGACAGAAGAAGTGCCGATGCAGCAATTGTTAGCAGAAAAAGGAAAGATGAAAATGGGTGTAGCCCCATTCCCCAGCCGGCTGGAGAAGCCTGTGGATCCTATTAAAGATTATGACTTGGTCAAAGACCTAGATACTTTTAAACCAAACTTAACATTTCGGCAGTTTGCTGATGCTATCTCCCAGCTACTGAAAGAGATTCAAAAGCATCTTGACAAGAAGACGTGGATTGAGGATTGCTCCTTCAACAGCGACCAAGACCAATAAGGCCCCGGAGCTTGTAAAGAAAGTCGATGTGGCTAATGCCTTTCTAGATCTAGGAACCCCAGAGATTAGTGTATGTATAGAATGATGCTTCATTTCAGATGCATTGATTGATGGAGGCTCATCAGTAAACATAATGACGGATGTCACAATGAAGGACTTAGGGTTGCAAGGAATTCAACCTACACAGCGACTTATCAAATTGGCAGACCAAAGCAGAGTCAAACCGTTGGGCATCCTCCCATACGTAAAAACAACCCTTGTAGGAAGAGATTATTGGTTGACATATTTGGTGGTCAAACCAAATTCTTATGGGACCTCATACCTTCTGCTGTTGGGAAGACCTTGGCTTTTTGAAGCAAGAGCCAGGACGGACTTGTTCAAAGGAACCCTAACCCTAGGCAGAGGACCCAACAAAGCAGTGTTAAAGCTATATGGATCACAAAAAGGCAATGGATCCACATCCATTGAAGTCATAACCGACTCCTCTAACGAGGCAATAGATGGTACATCAGGAGATGAAGAAGCTGTTAAGTAGATCTTTCCTAAGAAAACAGAGGCACAGTCCCTAACAATGGGCATTGTAAGCCAACTACCAAGTGAAGTAAAATCCTTGTCCATGGGAGAATACCTCCTGTCTCAACTGGAATTAATTTCTGAAATCACCTCTGATAGTGAAATAGAAGCATGGATGTACTGTTCTCCCTGTTACATGACAGTCGGCAGAGACAGTATAAAGACAGTACAGTTACAGAGCAGAGTCAGTACAGAGGCAGAACAGATACAGAGCGGCTACAGAATAGAGACAGAGCAGATACAGAGACAGTAACAGATACAGAGCCAGAGTCAGAGGTAGAAGCAGAGTCAGAATTGGTGGTAGAAGTAGAAGCGCATACAGAGGCAGAAGATTTGTTCTTCTCCTATAGAGCCTCTACAGAAGCAAAGACAGAGCTTCTAGAGGATGAGGATGAAAATGTGATTATCCTTTCTTGAGTAATGGATATCGCCTGAAGAAGTACTTCCCTCCCTGGGGAACTTGACAATCACAGTCGATCTACCCTTTCCCTTTTGGGCGTTGCACTGTCCTTCTTGTTGTGCTTCTGATAGCCCTTATGCTTCTCCTCATGAGGTGGTCTCGTTTTGCTACCCCCTCGCAGAAACATCTCAACCCAACATTGTTCTCTTCTTGTCTGATCCAACAACGGTGCCGAGGTTGGTCCTGATATATAGTATTTCTACCATTCTCTTTATTAAGAAATAAAAAAGAAAAAAAATAAAAAAAAATAAAAAAAAAGAAAAGAAAAAAAGGAGAAAAGAAAAAGCAAAAGAAAAGAAGAAGAAGAAAAACAAACGAAACTGTTATGGGAGAAAATGAAGAAATTCCCTGTCATAACAGGCCTCGTTCCAAGAAAAGGTAGAAACACCCTTGGGCAAGAAGCTGACTATGGAAAAGGTGGTAACACCCTGCAGTTTAGGATAGCTGACTCATCACCAGCAGAACCTCTTCAGAAAGTAATTTGAAGCCACCTCCCTTGGTGCACTGTCTCTAGAATATCAGTCCGTCTGCCCTTCTTAACATACGCCTCTTCTTACAAATCATTGACGTACATGATTTGTAGGCTGCCTCCTTGGGTATACCTCCTCTTGAAGATCCTGATGACAACAACAGTTGACATGTTCTGCATCACCAACCCCTTGAGTGATGTGAGCTTTCATCCTAATAGGATGGGGATGTGAGTATGGGCTGCCCTCTGTATCTATCAGAGAGTGAGACAGAGGGTGGGGTGAGTGACCAGTCTTTCCTTTCAAATCAAATGAGAGGTGAGAAGTGTGAACGGAGTGTTGCACACATGGGAAGGGCTTCTCAATGCACAAAGCACGATTTGTTTCTGTACACTGCACCATAAGGCTCTCTGGCCTTCCTTCTTGCACTGTATGCCGACACAGGGCGGGATGCACAATTGCATTATCAAATGCGCACAAGGCATACAACCTTTGCACAAGTGATCGTGAGGATTACATCAACGGGTTTCAGGACATGGCTACCCTCTGTATCTTTCAACAGAGCGTGAGACAGAGGGTGGGACTGAGTGTGATAGGATTTTCTTCAATCAATTACCGATGAGAGGTGAGGATTAAGGGACGTTACGACCTTTGGAGTCAGGTACGTTCCCATTTTCCTATGCACCCATGGGCTGGGTTTCTGCCATCAACACATGACACATCATTTTGTTCTACACACTGCACTACAAGGCTCCCTGGCCTTTCTCCTTGCACCTATGCTAGACGGGTTGGACGCACTGATGCACCATCAATTGTGCACCTTGGCATACTCCCTCTGCACCATTCCTTTGACGATTCCTAAATCGGGTGTGAGCTCTGGGTTTTTATCCTAATTTCCTTGAGTGATATTAGTCATGGGGCGAGTGACTGCTCTTTCATTCCATATGAGTGATTGTGAGTTGAGTGCAATATTCCTCATCATCGACGAATTTCATGTGATTCCTTCAACCAGCTACCTCCATGGGTGCTGCCGCTTGGTACCTGCCACGACGGCTGAAGAATGTGTATTGTGCAGATACCTTGTTACCTCCTGTAGCCAACAACGACAGTGGACATGCCATCGACAGTCAATCTTGATTCTCGATAACGTGGGCCAAGTTTTTCTAACCCTACACCTTCTGTTGTTAGTGACGGTCATGTTTTAAGTGTGGGGACGTTAGCGGTTGGTCTATTGTGTGGTACTAGGTCCTTGTTGCTCGGTCAACCCTATCCGTTAAGGTTTTAAGTGTGGGGACGCATCCCTGCGCATCTACATTGCATACCCCTCTGCAGGAGAAGAGGATGAAAAGAAGAAGGAAAGGAAGAAGAGAGGGAGAGAAGAAGAGAAGGAGAGAGAGAAGAGAGGAAGGAAAAGAAAGAGGAGAGAGAGAAAAGGAGAAGAAGAAGTGAAGAAGAAGAGGTAGAAGGAGAGAAGAGAGAAGTAGAAAAAGAAGAAGAAGAGGAAGGAGAGAGAGAAAGAAGGAGAAGAGAAAGAGAGGGGAAGAGAGTTGGAGAATGAAGAGGGTTCGAGGAACCACACTCAAGCCACCCCCTCATCGGCAAAGGATCCCCTGCCCATGACATTTCCCTCCCGAACCGGTCATCTTGAAGGCCGCTAAGGCCCGGACTATCCAAACCCCAAGTAAAAATGGCTCCCAAGAAGAAAATCGCGGGAAGCGTAGGTACCAAAGCTACTGTTGGTACCGGTAATGTGGGAGAGGCGAGCGGAGTGACCAACGCAATAAATTCCCCTATGAACACGAATCAAACCTAGGTTCTTTAAGTGTTATAGTTAATTATGTATTATTTCTCGTGGAAGAGATAAAAGGGTTAGCTACGTGCATGGAACAAGGATGAGTTGTAGGATTTTTGTTTACTAAATGGTAGAGTACGGAGTTCACATAAGTTTGTATTCATGAAATGATAGCTTTTAAACACATGAAATGATAGTTTTCGATGGATAGAAACCTAGACCTTTTGAGATCTGGTGCATTAGGAATAAGTATAATTGCCTGTGAATTTTTTTATCGATCATGCTATGGACTATTGCAAATGGATACACTCCTAGCTTAATTGAAGCTGGTGATCTAACCCTAAATGGATTGTTGATCCAAGTTATGCTTGGTTGTTTGAAAAGGTTGTAAATCCCTTGAGCAAGTGTTTTGATACATCCAAGTTGAATTCTGATTGTGCATGCAATGGGATTGCGATGCCTTGAAGCAAGAGGTTGTGCATTCAACTATTTGTTAATGTGGTTTTGGATGTTAATCCAAGTGGGGTGTGTTTGATGATTGCATGGCCGGGTCTGAGATGACTAATTGCCATGGAAACAAAAGGGATGTTTTTCCTAGTTGTTAACCCCCCGTTGAGATGGCGGAAAAATGGAGGAAAAAGCAAAAGGAAGATGGAAAAAGAGTAAAGACATGCAGGCGGCCTCTAAAGATGAACCAGGGCAAAAAGCGCAACCTTAAAAGAAAAGGCGCCTCAAAAAACTTGGAAAATTATTGTAAAAGAGCGCCAGGCTCCCTCCAGTGCCAATTGTAAAAATATTAGATGGGTGTAGGCTAGAGGCACAAGGCTAGAAGAGGGAAACGGAAAAAGGACCTTGCCACAATGGCCGGTCATGTAAAAAAGGGATGGGTACCCATGGGATTTTAGGGTTTGTATATATAAAGTTCAAAAAGTGAATAAGAGATCATTCTTGTGTGTGGCAAAAAAGTAGCTCTCCTCTTCTTCTTCTTCTTTCTTGCTTGAGCTTGTGCTTGAGAGAGGGAGTGTGAGGGAGTGAGTGTGTGAGGGTGAGAGACCGTGGGGTGGAGAAGCTCTCCATCTTCTCCTCTCTTCTTCTCTTCTCTTCTCTTCTCTTCTCTTGCTTGCGGTGATGGAGCTTGGAGCATGGAGCTTGAGGATGGAGCTTGTTTGAAGCTTGCACTTGGATTGTGAAGCTACCGGAGTGCACGGGAGAGGAGATAACTCGAATGGAATGGAGGTAAGCTCACTACACCCGTGGATATGGATGGCATGTCGGCTATGTGAGAGGTAGCCATTAGCGCTCGGCTTGGAATGCTTGAAACAATAAGCGGTCCATGGGTCTTGGCAGTTGAGCGAAAGCTCCCACATTTTGGTTCCATTGCCGGGACCAACGGATTCAAGCTTGAGCACTTGTGCGCCTCATATCAAGCATCGAAGTAAGGGATTCATCCCCGAAACGGAGCTTGAGATAGGTAGGGAGTTTGGGTGTCTTTGATCTTCAAAACAAGTAAGTATTTTGGGTTATTTTGTTTGTTTGATGATTAGGAAACATGGAGAAATCATTTTAGTATTTTGCTTTTGATTCTTGTTGCATTTAGAGTAGGATAGGATTAGGAAATCGCACCAGAGAAGGGTAGAGTCTATTGTTGCAAAACAGGGCCAAAAAGTCGTGCAAAAATGGCAAAAAGCTCGCTTGGGATGCTTAAGATTGGCAAGTGAGTGATTGGGGGCATAATACCATATCGGAGAAGGGGTATAAGAGCCAAGAGGCCAAGGAAGGACTCATTTGCAACCATTTCAGTGTGAAAGAGAGAGAGAGAGAGAGAGAGAGAGAGAGAGAGAGAGAGAGAGAGAGAGAGAGAGAGAGAGAGAGAGAGAGAGAGAGAGAGAGAAGAGCTACCGCCCGATTCAATTTGATCGCACCAACGACGAGCCCGCCACTCTATCCAGGTATATGAATCCCTTCTCTTACCCCCTTAGGTAGGATCTGGAGGGTTGTGCCTGGTATGATTGAGTGAAGCACGAGAAGCGATCGAAATCGAGCTCGCGCTGTTTACGTGCGCCGCGCTCGGCCCGTCCGAATGGCCACTTCTGGGCCGAGTCCCAGAATCGGCCCTCGGCCCCTCGCCATTCGGCCCATCCGGCCAAAACCCTAATCGGCCCGTCCGAGTCTATCATTCGAACCATGGAGAAATTCGGCCCTCTACCACATGTCAAATTCGATCCTCGGCCCACTTGCCTCGGCCCGTCCAAACAACCTTGTCCGAATCAACCACTCGGCCCGTCCGAGCCAATCCGTCCGAGTGACTTCGTTCGAGTTCTAAATTCGGCCCTCGGCCCATGCGCCTCGGCCATCCGAGTAACCCACTCAGACCCTGCAATTCGGACCAGTTGGGCGGAGTGCAGATTTTTACTAAATTTTTAGAAATTGGACTTGACTCGGCTAGAGCTCAGCAGCGCAAACTGTCGAAAGCCCTTAGGACGCTCAGAACTTGATTCTGGCACACGAAATAGGCAAAATCGTAGGGCGCCACCGCTTAGCAGCTAGAAGTGGGCAGTTGCGAGACCCAGAGGCTTAGATGCAAACCGCTGAGTTATAAAGCCTGATTGGACCAAAACGAACGAGGCAACATCTTAGAGAAACCCTAAACCTTGACAAGACGGCCAAAAAATTAACCAACAAGCTTATTCGGCCCAAAACAACACGAGAGTGTGTAAGACGTCTAGGAATTGGTTGCCGCACTCACCTTGAATTTCCACACTTGAAGTACACTTAAGGAAACTGAAAGCCTGATTGAGCACAAGTGCATAGGGAAAGACATATTGAGTGGCCATAAATTGAGGACTGTATTAAATAACTGAAGGAACTCACCTAGATAAAACCACTCAAGGAACCCACCAGTAGGAGAGAACCCAATACATAGACAAACCATTAACATGCAAAAATAGGACCAAGCAAAGGACGCCGACGAAGTGGATTTGACAAGCCTACTGAACCTGATCGATAGCTTGGTGGAGTGCAACAACTCAACAATGACAGAAGAAAGTTCAGACTGCAGATCTAATGAGGAATTCGAGTTAGAAGCCTTTCCAGACTCTATTCAGCACTGGTCAGCAGTTATGACACTCACGCTCGGTATGAGCACCGCGGTAGGACAGCAGATACTATCATCGCAGATCTAGAAGAGGAGAGAAAGCTGGCCCACAAAGCATTGCAAAGCATGGCTGAGTACAATAGGGATCAGCAGGCTAGGAGCCAAAGGCAAGGCATGGAGTTGTGAGAGGTGCAGCGGGTGCTGAACTTGGCTGGCAGAAATCGAACGGACCATGAGAGAGCATTAGAAGGAGACTTAACACTGAGTGAGCTTCTCATAAAGCGGCTGCTCGATAATACGGCTGCAGAGCAAAGTGCCACGGCTCTAGCGACATCGCTGCTCGCAGGATTAGGAGCAAACCAGGGGTCAAAGAGCCAGGCTAAAATCCCTATTGTTGCCAAGCAACTCGATAAGTACCCACCCCATGGCGATCCATATAGCTTTGTTGAGCAGTTTATTGTTATTATTGTTGTTTATTGTTAGTTTATAATTTATTTTATTGTTGTGGTATTATTTTTTTTAGAGTAAGATATTGTTTTAGTTATTATTATTATATTATTGTTATTATTATATTATTATTATATTATTATATATTATATAGTTGTATAGTTTTGTTAATGGTTGTTATTTTAACTTTGTTATTGTTAGTTATTAGTTATAGTTATTATATTGTGTTATAGGTATTATATTATAAATATAAATTATAAATTATAAATATGTATTGTGAGTTTGTTATTATTATTATTATTATTATTATTCTTCTTCTTCTTCTTCTTCTTCTTCTTCTTCTTCTTCTTCTTCTTCTTCTTCTTATATAGCTATATAGTTTTGTTAATGGTTGTTATTTTAACTTTGTTATTGTTAGTTATTATATTATATATATTTCATTTATTTTTATTATTAGTTTATTGTGGTATTGTTATTGTTATTTTAATTTTTGATTTAGTTTATTATTATTTTATTTATTAGTATAAATATGTATATAAAACTAATAATAATATAATATAATATAATATAATTAGTTATAGTTGTGGTGAGTAATGATTTAGTTGTAGTTATAGTTGTATAAAATGGAAATGAATAGTTAATAGTTACTTAGTCTTATTGTTTTATTATTTTAATTTTAATTAGTTTAGTTGGTTGTTTGTTATTATTATTGTTACTAGCGTTCCTGGCGCGCTTCACTTCCCTATCGCACAATGGATAATGCTATCACAAAAACATCACATGCTTTACTCTCCTCTACTCACAACCCCTCTATCTCTCATCCCATTTACACCTCCCCCCTTTGTATCCGTTATTGACATTAAATATAGATATAGAAGATATAGAAGATTAGATTAGATAGATATAGGTACAGATATAGATATAGATATAGATATAGATATAGATATAGATATAGATATAGATATAGGTACAACTATCCTTTAGAACCCATTGCGATTTGTGGGGTTGGTATGGATGTAGTAACCCTTCATGGCATTAAAAATCCGTTATTGACGTTTTTAAACTTAGGAGATTGTTTAGTGTGTGAATTATAGTTTTATTGGTAGGGGTGGGAAATGTTGCATTGTCCTGGGGCATCATTTTCTAAGAAAGGATATTGTGTGGTGTGTACCATGCAATGTTAAGTGCACCACCTAAAATACCAACTCACTGGTCATTGTGGCGTTGGCTTTGATCCTTGACTAGATACATCCATTGTGACAAAAAGCCTAATCTCTCAACTAGGAGCCATGAGAATTTGCTTCAAATAATCCAAATGCATCTTGAAGACCCACTTGAGTCTTATGTGTGGGATAAACAAATTGAAACCTCACTCTGGATGCTACTTACTATAGCAAATTCTATTGTAGTCAATCATATGGTTTAATGCACGTATGTTTAAATTTAATGCATTGGAAGTTAATCCAATGTCATCTAGGATTTTTCACTGTTTCTAATTTTTAATATAAGATAAAAATAGTTGATATGCACCTTGATGTTGACGCATGCGTTTTGCGCAGCATGGAGGAAAAAAATGTGTCTGTAGCAAATGTTGTGCAGTGCGCTCCCAGTGTGCAAACGAAAGTGTACAAAGGGAAAGAGGTTATAAGGAAGAAGGCAATTCGTCATGCACTCAGGCATGTTGGAGGATATGAAAGTTCTGTTAGTTTTTTGAGAGTCATTCATCGCTTGGATAGGCTTGAGAAGCAAGTAAAGGCACTCTTTCGACGTCAAAGGGCTTCAGTTTCTCTTTGTGAGAGCATTGATAGCCATCTACAAAGGATTGAGAGAATTTTGGAGGAGAAATATGAAGGAAACCTTTGTGATGGGGTGAGGATACAGGATGAGTTGGAAGAAATCAAGGGTTACATAGGGGAGATATATGAACATGTCTGAAAGTATTAGCCACGTATTGGATTCTTGGATGATCATGATGAGAAGATGAAAGATCTTATTGACAGTGCTAGTCGTATAGAGGATGGCGTATGTGAGTTAATTGCTCACAAGAATGAAAACGTTTCCCTTGATGTGCAACTTACTTCTTTGAAAGTTTTCCTTAATAGGTTTTCGGCAATGTTAACCCAGATGAATCACCGTGTGGGGTCATTCCCTTTCACTCGAGAGCATTGCCCTTGATGTGCAATTTGCTTCTTTCAAAGTTTATCTAGATAGGTTTTTGGCAATGTTAACTTCGATGAATCGTCGCTGCATAAGCGCGTCCTTGAAAATCTCCATTTTGGAAAACATTGTCTATCTCTTTCAAATTGAAAATCGCCACATGCTTGATATATATAATCTTTACAAGACTTTTTAAATGAGTTGTGTTTTATTCGATTGATGAAAATCTCCATTTTAAAAAGCATTGTCTATCTCTTTTAAATTATTAAGATTTTTTTATCTCATCTTAATAGTTTATATATTTCATATTTTCACCTTGGTATTCATTCATCTTTGACACGTTCGAGCCTTTGGCAAGACTTATGTATGGATCTATAAGAATGAACATCCATTAGTAGGGCTTGCACACACACACACAGAGAGAGAGAGAGAGAGAGAGAGAGAGAGAGAGAGAGAGAGAGAGAGAGAGAGAGAGAGAGAGAGAGAGAGAGAGAGAGAGAGAGAGAGAGAGAGAGAGCGTCAGAGGAGAGGAGGTAATGCATGGCTATATATTTGGTGAGTGTCATGTGCTCATGCATGATTATTTGCACGTGTTTGTGCATGACTATTCTTTTGTCTTTGAGTCCAATACACTTTCGATTTGTGGTTTTTGGTTGGAAATGTGTTTGTCTTCAATGGCTTTGAGATTGAGATTTCTCTATTGGGACTCTTATACTCTATTGAAAGTTTCGTTGTGTGATGGAGTTGTCTAAGCACTTTTTAAAAGTGCTATGCCAATGCCATCAAGAGTCCTTCATCTAGTAAGACATGCTAAGTAGATCCATTATCTCCTAGCTTGGTGTGGAAAACTTGTTTCAATTGGAAACTCCCTTAAGACAATTTAACATGTGGAAATGTATATATTATGGAACCAAGAAAAGCTATGGATGATGTTCCAGACATAGTGCATTCGACTCCATTGAATGCAATTGATTTGGTTGAATCAAAGAAAACAGCCACAACATCATCTCTTCAACGCTTGCCTGCCTGGAGCCGTTCGCATGGGTTAGGGAGATAGTTATTCTAATAATTGTATTTTTGCCAAGGTATTGTGTTTTTTTTGGGAGATAGTTATTTATGTATTTTCTTGCAGCCAAAATGTGGAGTTCAATGGAGTGAATAAAGTTAATGTGCGAAAGATGAAAGAAGTGGCGAGGCAATAGGGAGGGCATGTTAGTAAATCCACAAGGACATCAATGATCCGAAGAAACACAAAGGCTGCTTCAAGTTCTTTGGAGTTTAAACGCCTCGAGACCAAGATGAATGAGTTGATGGAATTGCAGACGAGTTTATCCACACGTGTCAATCATGCACTTGCTATTTACTTTGCAGAGTTGCATGAACAAGCTAAGGGTTTGTATGGTGTTGTGTGCGAGACAAAGCAGACCCAGAGTGTTCTTCAACAAGTCTCGAGTGGTTTGGGTGATGAAGTGAGGGAACTTTCAGCAATTGTCTCTGAGGCAAGTAGGTTGATGAATTTGTTGTTGAATGATAGATGGGCATCGTTTTGGGGACTTGGAGATGACCACGAGCCTGTGATTTGCCAGAGGGGTTGTCGACTACCATTTTTGCAATTCCAAATGAACGTTAATAGGTTCAATGCCTTGCTACAACAATTGAGTCGTCAGATGAATGGTCCCAATTGATGAGGATTTGCTTGGCTGAGGCTTATGATCTATTATCGTCTCGCTTATATCTTACTTGAAAGTGCTTGGACCAATGTTTTTTTTTGTGATGATGTATGCTTCCTTTTTGTGAAGCTTATATTGGTTTTAATGTAACGATGTGATACCTCTTTCTTGAGGTTTGATCTCTCTCTGTCTCTCTCTTCAACATTTGGATGAACGTTATGATCTATTGTTGTCTCGCTTATGAAGATATTGAAATGCTTGGGCCACTACTTTTTTTGTGATTATGTGTGCTATCTTTTTTTGTAACGAGACTAAATTGAGTAAACTGTATTGGGTATCTACAGTGTGGTGTGATGTCTCTTTCTTGACGCTTGATATCATATCAAACAATGTGGAACCCTAAACAATGTAATATTTTCTAATTCTATGGTCTAATTGTAATATTCTCTCTGTCCCTCTCTCTCTCTCTCTCTCTCTCTCTCTCTCTCTCTCTCTCTCTCTCCAGTGTTTGGTTCAATTTATTGGGGGTGATGCATTCTTCTGTCTTTTAAAGAGTTTGTAAACATTGATCTATAGTTTATTTATAGATATAATTATTATGTCTTACAATGTAGTACTATCAAATAGTAATATTCTCTGTAAAATACGTTTCAATGTCTAGGTACTTGCTATGGATTGAAATAAGATTGTGTATTCTTTCTCTTTTCAAGAGTTTGTAAATATTAAATACATCTATATTTTTAAGTATATATATATTGCCTCTTTCTTGAGGTTTGATCTATAGAAATACTTATTATGTCTTGCAATGTACAGAGAAAAGTTCATTGATTTAAGAATCCTAACGTTTTATAGTTTATTGCACATTCATGTTGAAGAGTGATGTTTGGGTTTGAGTTATAGGTTGGGGGATCGTGCGCCGGTTGGGTATAGTTTTTTTTTTTAATCTTTGGGTTAGATATATCTAATTGTATAGAATATATAAAAATATATGATGGTTCTAATTTTGACTGCTATTGTTCCTTGCACGTAGGAGGATTGTGCTGATTTAAATTGTCGTACTATTTTTCAATTATGTGATTTTAGATTTAGATTGATTCTACTTTTAAGTCTTTTTGGAAATACTTATCCCAATCAAGTCTCTGCTTGAAAGAATGAATGTTTTCTCTTGATGTGCAGGCTTTGTGAGAATCCAAACAATATGGGATTAAATAATCAGAGAACTAGCAGGGATTATGTGTTGCGTATTCATAGGCATAGACTCAACTCTACACGATATAGACGACGACAGATTGCTAGGCTTAGGGCTCAAATGGCAAGACATGATCGGAGGGGGTATAAAGAGATGTATTCTACTATAGTTGAGTGCCGGAACGTTTTGCAAGGAGGGGCTCTAAATCATGATAGCTTGATTCGTGAGGGACTTCACAGCTTGGTTGAGCAACAGTTTGCTAACGATTATAATTGTGATGGTGAAAATCACCAAAACCTAGGAGATGTTGTGGTTAATGAGTCACGTGTCAATAATGCTCCAATCTTTAGTGCTCGAAATGGGGGTTTTTGCTCCATTTTACATGCTTTGCCTGCAATGGATATTCATCCTGCAACTACAATATTGCTATTTCAAGACTCGATTATGCATTCCATGGGGAGTCTTTCTGAGATGTGTGAGCGATGTTCGACTAAATTATGGAGATGTGAGGCTCAAGTGCAGGGGTCAGTTTTGTTTGGTAAACATTGTTGTCGAAATGGAAAAGTAATGTTGCCACGGTTGCAATATCCACCACAACTATTGCATGATTTGTTGCATGGTATGCATCCTCAAAGCAGAGTATTTAAAAATAATATACGAGCATATAATAGTGCTCTTGTATTTGTGTCGCTTGGTGCCAATGTTGATGAGCTTTTGTCTATTGTAGGAAATTCTTATACCTTTAGAGTACATGGCTCCATTTATCATCGTATAGGCCCTTTGATTCCTAATGTGCAACGACAGGAAAGGCCGAGATTTGCACAACTTTATGTTTATGATACTGAGCATGAGTTATCTAATCGCTTGGATGTTATGCCTAATTTATTGCCAAACTTGCTTGGGGAGCTTCAGTCTATGATGCATATGCACAATGCATATGCACAAGCTTTTAGATCCGTGGGTATGCAATTGCAAAACAATCCCTTGCATGATTTGAGAATGACTATTTTTGGGGTTCAACATGCTAATAGACAATACTCAGCCCCAGTGGCAACTAAGGTTGCAGCTATCATGCCAGGACAAGGCGATGAGAATACTCTTGATCGTCGAGACATACATGTTTATAGTCGGGATGGACGATGTATTGCTATTTCAAACTTGCATAGGGCATATATGCCAATGCTATACGTTCTTCTTTTTCCTATGGGTGATGATGGTTGGCATGTAAAGGTACCTTATAGTGGTGTTAATGTTCCAATTAATATACATGGATTGTCTAATAAGGACTGTGTTACTCGGATGCAATTTTATGCATTTCGACTACAAGTGCGTGAGGACACTGAGGTGTGCATGTTGCAGGGTGGCCGATTGTTGCAACAATTTATTGTTGATGCTTATTGTAGCATAGAGCAATGTAGGTTAGCTTGTGTCGTCAAAATCAATCAGTTTTACGCTCAAAAGTTTATAAGGGCTTAGCAGATATGGTGGAAGTGATGGATGATGGGCCCATGGGGATTGTTGGTGCCTCTATTGGAAAAAGGGTGGTTTTGCCATCTTCTTTTACTGGTGGGCCAAGACACATGTATCAGTTGTATCAGGATGCCATGGCTATAATGCGAAGTAAGGGAAAACCTGATTTGTTTATAACGATGACATGTAATCCAAAGTGGTTAGAGATAACTAATGCTTTGTTGCCTGGACAGACTACTTATGATCGTCCTGATTTGACTGCTCGAGTATTCCATAAAAAACATGCTGATATGATGCATACATTGTTGAAAAGGAATCTGTTTGGAAATGTTGTAGGCTATGTTAGTGTGATTGAGTTTCAAAAGCGAGGGCTACCACATTCTCATACTTTGCTAATTTTGGAGCATCCTTTTAAACCCTCTGAAGGATGCCATTATGATAGATTTGTTTGTGCTGAGTTTCCTGATAGAGCAAGGTTTTCAGCTTTGTTTAAAACTATCTCAAAATGCAATGTCCATGGTCCTTGCGGTGTAATGAATCCCAAGACCTTTTGCATGTGCAATGGTCGATGCACTAAAAAATTCCCTCGGAGGTTTGTGAATGTAACAACTGTTGATAGCTCTGGCTATCCTGTTTACAGAAGACAAGATGATGGAAAGACAGTCACAATAAAGGGTAATACTATTGATAATCGATGGATTGTTCCATACAATCCGTACTTGAGTAAAAAATACAATGCACATATAAATGTTGAGGTGTGCTCAACAGTGGCAGTTGTTAAGTATTTGTATAAGTATATATACAAGGGACATGATCGTGCAACGATCAAATTTTCTGTTGGAAACTCAAGGTTAAATGGTACGACCATTCGTGAAGTGGATGAGATCGAGAGTTATTTAGATGCACGGTATGTTTCTGCTTCAGAAGCGTGTTGGCGAATATATGACTATGCATTGCACAATGAGAAGCCTGATATACAGCGGTTGCAGGTGCACTTGCCTAATGAGAATTATGTGGTGTTTCAAGATACAGACAATATATCAGATGTTATGCAGAATGAAGATATCAGGAAAACTACTCTTACGGAATGGTTTGTGTGCAATCGTATTCATCCAGAGGCTCAAGCTATTCGGTATCAAGACTTCCCAGTGTATTGGGTGTGGAATGCACAACGAAAGGTGTGGACGAAGAGAAAGCGTGGAAATACGTGTGGTCGAATATACTTTGTGCCGCCCACATCTGGTGAGCGTTATTACTTGCGAATGCTCTTGACAGTGTCAAGAGGATGTATGTCTTTTGATGATTTGCGTACTACTGGCAACGTGGTGTACAACACCTTTAAGGAAGCCTGCATTGCAAAGGGTATGTTAGAGGGTGATGATGAGTGTGTTGTGTGCTTGAAAGAGGTTGCATCTATACAGATTGGTGCCCAGTTGCGTGCTTTGTTTACTGCAATTTTGATCTTCTGTGAGCCTGCGTAGCCTGGTCAGCTCTGGGATAGGTTTATGTCACCGATGGTGGAGGATATTTTGTATAAGTTACAGCCACAGTATGTGCATATATCTTTTGCAGTTCTACAACAAGAGGCATCAAAGAGAGCTTTATTGCATCTTCAAGATCTTTTGCGACAACATGGGTGAAGATTGTCTGACTTTGATGGATTGCCAGAACCTCATCTAACAAATTATCCGTTGTGTGCTAACCCTCTTTTAGAAGTCGAATATGCATATGATATACTGGAGCAACGTAGAGTTTGTGTTTGTATGGAGGCAATGTTGAATGATGGACAAAGGGTTGCATATAATGCAATTACAGGTGCCATTGGTGGAAACTTTGGGGATGTTTTTTTTTTGGATGGTCCCGGTGGGTCTGGAAAGACATTTCTTTACAAGTGTTTGCTTGCCAGGTTGTGCAGTGATGGTCATGTAGCATTGGCAACGGCATCATCTGGCATTGCTACTTTGCTTCTGTAGGGTGGTCGTACTGCTCACTCGAGATTTAAAATTCCATTGGATTTATGTAATCAATCCACCTGTAATATTCCTGTTCAGAGCAATCTTGCTCAATTGTTCAGGCAATCGAGCCTTATTTTATGGGATGAGGCTCCCATGATGCACAGGTTTGCATTTGAAGCTGTTGATAGAACTTTAAGAGATATTATGAGCTATGATAAACCATTTGGTGGAAAGGTTACTTTGCATGGGGGTGATTTTAGGCAAATCCTGCCTGTCGTGATGAAGGGCTCCCGTGAAGATATTGCTAATCCGGCACTCTGTTGCGCTCCTTTATGGCAGTAGGTTAAGGTGCTGAGGTTATCTGGGAATATGAGGATGTCAACCGTTGGTGGTGTAATGGATAATGGATTTGTTGCTTGGATTCAGGGGATAGGGGATGGAGTGGGTATTACGGAGAATTGTGATAAGTTACATATTCCATCTAGCATGGTATTGAAAGGGTGCTCTATTGAAACCTTGGTTAATAGTGTGTACGGTGAAGTGTCCGCGGTGAGAGACTTTGGGGCATATTTTAGTGAGCGTGCTATACTTGCAGCGCGGAATACAGAGGTGGCTTCTTTGAATCATTGTGCATTGCAATTGATGTCAGGAGAAGTTATACAGTACTATAGTGCGGATTTAATTGCAGAGACGGGTGATAGCTCATTTTTGTACTCTGTAGAGTATTTACATACACTAGATCTTGGAGGTGGATTTCCTCCCCATCTATTGTTGCTAAAGATGAATGCACCTATTATTCTGCTTAGGAACTTAAATCCAGCAAAAGGTTTGTGTAATGGTACACGGTTGATGTGTAAGGCATTCAATATAAATGTGATAGATGCTGAAATAATAACAGGGACAAATGTAGGGGAACGAGTTTTTATTCCTAGGATCAGTTTTATTCCTCGCACCTTGCAATTTCCATTTGCTATGAGGCGGAGGAAATTTCCTATTCGATTGGCGTTTGCTATGACGATCAATAAGTCGCAAGGCCAGACATTGTCTGTTGTTGGTCTTTACTTAAAGACACCAGTATTTACACATGGACAGTTGTACGTTGCATTTTCAAGGGTGAAATCCTCATGTGGTGTGAGGGTGTTATTGGATGGGGATGAAAGCACTATGAATGTCACGACGAACATTGTGTACAAGGAGGTACTTCAGAAGATGCAATGAGGTGCATTGCTTTTTTGCAAAGATGCATACGGAGATGAATTTTTTTCGAGATGTATCTATTGAATTTTGATGGCTTTGTGGTCCTTGCTTCGTGTGTATGTGAGATAGCCTCAAAGCTATATTCGGTTGGCATATACTCGATGGTAATTGAGTATATATTCCCTACAATGTATATAAGTGTTTGCTTGAATTTTGCAGATGCCTACTCCAAGCTGGGGTTATTATCCAGCTTTTGAGTATCAAAAGGAACTGTAATGTGACTTGCGCACAGTGACAACGGATGATATTATAAGAAGAACGCTTGCAAGGGCCATTGAGTGTTTGTATGATGATGTCAACATAAAGATTTTACTTCCAGTCTTTATTGAGGTGGTGCATTGTGGGTATACTCAGTGCTTTCGAGTGCATATGGGTGAAGCTGAGCAAGACAAGAGGTTTCGGCGATCTCACACTGATAGAATACCGAGGGGGTGGCCGGCATATGAATTTAAGGACCTTAGTTGTTTTGTGACGCTGCATCAAGCTGTGACAATGCCTGCCAAGTGGTTTGCAAGTATTAAGCCAGGTATTGTTATTCCACTGTTAAGTGATCTTTGTCAATTGTTGGATGTATTCATGTTTACGTTGTGAGCTTTTAAAATTTTAGGTGCAAGAAAGAGAGGAAAAACTATCATGTCCCCTGTACCATTACCGGGATGAAGAGTGGCAATGGGACTTGCTTCTCCTAAGCATGCTGTGTTGGAGAATGGGATTTTTCCCAGTGATTCCTCAAAGAAAAAAAAGCTTCATTTTGGTTAGGCCCGATAGAAAGTTTCAACATCTTTGTAGCGTTTGGATGTAGATGTATCTATATCTATTTATCATAGGTGTAATCAAGAAGTAGTACTTCGTGGTTTGTTGATACTTGGATTTATGGTACAAAGTTTTCGGCTCTGGAGCAAGATTTGGTTTTGGGCTTTGCTTCACCTATCTGTATTTGATGCTTGGATATGCTTACACTTTGTGGTTCATTTCAGCGTAGCAATGTTATTTCTGATTGTAACATCGAATGATCATGTAGAGCTACTTCTAGCTATTGCCCATAGCAGGTATTGTTGTTTTAATGTTAAGTCCCCTGTACCATCAACAAGACGAAGAGTGGCGATCGGACTTGCTTCGCCTGGCCATGCTATATTGGAGAGTGGAAATACTATTATGTCCCCTGTACCATCAACAAGACGAAGAGTGGCAATCGGACTTGCTTCGCCTGGCCATGCTATATTGGAGAGTGGAAAATTTCCCAGTGATTTCTCAAAGAAAAGAAAGCTTCGTTTTGGTTAGACCCTATGGGAACTGTAAATTTTTTTGTGACATTTGGATGTAGATGCATAGGCACAATCAAGGAGTGACACTTTGTGGTTTGTTGATACTTGAAATTGTGGTGCAAGGTTAATGGTGTAGTCTCTAGAAGAAACTTTGGTTTCGGGCTTTGCTTCACCTATGTGGGTTATTAATACTGAGAGTTTGCCTGCAATGCTTGGACAAACTTAAATTTGTGGTGTGGCTCATATATCTTTTATTTGTGGTTCGTTTCACTGTAGGAATGTTATTTCTCATTGTAACATCCAAGGATACAAGTTGTTTCTAATTGTTTCTAATTGTTGTACAAAGCAAGTATAGATACAAGTCTATAAGTTTGGTGCATGGTCATTGCATGTATATATGAGTCTATGTACTCTTTGATGCAAATGCATATTTGGCCTTTTATACATGTGTAAGAGAGAGAGAGAGAGAGAGAGAGAGAGAGAGAGAAAGAGAGAGGTTGAGAGTGATTGAGCGAGTGAGTGAGTGTGGATACAGAGGGGGGAGGTGTAAATGGGATGAGAGATAGAGGGATTGTGAGTAGAGGAGAGTAAAGCATGTGATGCTTTTGTGATAGCATTATCCACTGTGCGATAGGGAAGTGAAGCTGCCGTGCTGCTTCACTTCCCTCGCACCCCGCTTCACGGCAAGCGGGATAGCGTTCCTTGCGCGCTAAGCGCGCCAGGAACGCTAGTCAATACAATTGCCCTTATACACACGCGCGCGCGCACACATAGAGCTTTTTTATATCACAAGAATAATCCCAAGATGCCACATTATAACGCACAAAATTCGAGGTTTGGTACCCTCGTAAGTTGTGTATTCAAACTTGAAATTTGAGAGAGAGAGAGAGAGAGAGAGAGAGAGAGAGAGAGAGAGAGAGAGAGATGCCATGACTGAATATTCTTCCTCTTAAAGGAGCACTCAAGTCCAGTGTGTTGTCACTGTAGTGAGACAAACAACTCACAGAATTTCCAAGTACTCCCTGCATCTAATCTAATCAATGGATTATGGATGTTGTCGGTCTGTTTCTTAGCTTTGGCAATGCATCATCAAACACAGGCCTGAGCGATGTGAGATCAAGACTTGAATGGTAGTATCCTCTGAAATGGAAGCAACGCACAGTGAATTTCTGCTGCCCTCAGATCATGAGGCTACTATGGTATCTCCTGATCATGAGATTATGAATGTCCATGATGTTTGTTTCTCAAGGCAACATGGTCCTTCTGCTGCTTCGAAAGGTGGAGAAGCTTGAAGAGAGGCAGACGAAGCTCCGCAGCGACATGCGCAGGGTCCTTCGGTTGCACGAGCTGGTTGCTGTCAGTAGTAACAAACTTTATGATGAGCAAATTGCAAGCTCCAATCTCTTTTGCATCTGCCAAACCTGCAAATGCTGCATTAAAATCCCCTTGGAGCAGGATAGCTTTGGCTATTGCAGTACAAAGAGGAGGCATGTCTCATGGAATTTCCATCACATTATTGATAAGGACAAAGCGCCTCGTAGATGTGTGCATGTGTGCGTGTGCGCGTGTGTATGCATGCGCGTGTGAGATCATGATCACTCATTTATTGGAGGATCATTTTTGCATGCAGGTCCTCGTTTAGGGGGCTGCAGCATATCCACACATGGTTTTCTGTATTCACTTTGTAATTTTGACTATGACAGAGCTGCTCAACGTGCCGAAATAGCAGCTCTGCAGTTAATGCTTTAACTTGTGCTTGAGCTTTCCCAATGCGTACATTACTCCAGAAAGCAAATCATATGCTCACAGCTTTAAAGTTTAGTGGAAGAACCTACTCAGTTTGCAATCCAGATAATGTATAAGAGCATCATAATATCATCCTAGTGACCTGAATTTGTTATGCTAGCATGATGTAAGTGTTAGCATCGATGTTTTTTGCTCGAGCTTATGACCTGAATTTGCTTTTGGGGATGGAAACATTTTAATTTCATTCAGATGTATGATTTGTGCATTAATGAGAATGAGAATCCAGTGGAATCAGTTAACAAAATGCGGGGTGAGGATACTGCCGAAGAAGTGGGGGGGGGTGCTTTTGATTAGCCTTGACAAGAGGATAATGATACCGTACGTTGATATTGTGACTTTGATTTGACATGCTGGACCTCCTCTTGCTCTCGGCTATTACACACTTTCAATCCGGTGCATGTGGTCTCTTTTTGACGAACTTGTCGTGGTATGTTTGCAAACTGCATCTGTACTATGTTGGCAAACCCTTCCCAAACACATTTATATTTATAAGGTAGAATCAAAACTGGTTCCGAATGTATGCATACATGCTTTCTCATCCAACATATAAACTTGGAATCTGCTTCTCAAATTTGGAGTTAGTAGGTGGTACGGAACAAGTTTTGAGGAGATAGTTTAATCATAAGGAATCCGGATTATCTAGAGATTTGTTTCTTTAAAAACTTTAAAAGAAATGAATAGCAAATGAATGACATTGTGTGCAAAACTGTGCAGGTTGTGGAGAGATTGCAACGTATATACACGTAGTCCCAGCCCAGTTTTCCTAATTACAGTTTCATTCTTGCAGATCGCCAGTGAGCCAATATTGTCTGTGCACCTTAGTGATACACAAATTTGATGCAGGCTGCAACAATTCACTGTGTAAACTCTGGGGTTCCGCATTTAATATTGGGTTCTTCTGTGCGACCAACCGGAGGGAGAAGCGCCGAGTGGAGACATTATACGCATGTCTTCAAATTTCAGACCGCATGATCAGCATGTCTTGATATACGGTAGCGCTAGATGATCTACTTTCTACAGTTACCGTTTATTACCCAAGTTATGTCAATGAAATGCTTTTTGATATGATAGACAGTCCAATGTATATGATCATGCGGTCACATGCAGCTTCGTGAGTCTTGATATGAGGCAATCACTTTCACTTTACGTCGACAAAGTCTGCTTGCCACAGGAATTAGTGGAGCTGCAGATGATCTTGTGTGGTTGGGCAGCCGGCTAGCTTTGAGGCAGTAGGTCAAGACATGGTCCATGTTGTGTGGAACTGCATGGAATGATCTTGGTAAATTTTGCTTTCTTAGGGATTGCCTAAAGGGCTTTAAACGCTTAGGACCACGAACGACATTTTTTATGGCATTGTACAGAAACCTTTAATTTTAGCTCGGAGGATTTTTTAATCAAATTGTACTCGTTTCCCATTGTTTTACCTTAAAATTATGTAAGATTTAAGGTTTAGACGGTCTTCATTCAATCATGAAGGTCTTTTTGAATTTTCCCTGCTATGATACTTGGTAGTAAACAATAACCATGCTATTGACAGGGCTGAAAAGAATGAAATGATTTGGAGCTCGTGTTCTCCTTTAGTGCTTGAGCAAAGATTATTTCTTAGCCCGTTATTAATTTTTAGGTACCTTCTATAATCCATTTCATGCCTTGAAGGAAGGGTTCACCAACAAACTCGTGAGCTTAAAGGGCAAGCCAGCCTTGTGAAATCTTGATAAGCCAAGATCGACAAAGGAAAGGATTAGGTGCAAGAAGCATTATAGATTTAATTTCGGATGGACTCACTTGTGTTGGTCATACACTTTTAATAACTTGGAAAAAAAATGTGTGTTTGAACTCGTTGCACTATTTCAAATCGATGATGCACTACCTAGAAGTCACCATCTAACTTGATGCAACCCTCAAAACATACTTATTTCATTTCTCTTGAAAGGCCTTGGCCTAGGGAGAGCGGATGAAACATGCTAGGGATAAGGGAAAACTCAATGAGAAATAGAAATGCAATCAACCCTCAACAAAAGTACCATTATAATATATGCCCAATGCATGCTTCAATGTTATGTTGCCAACTACAAAGCCTTTGTGATAACATGAAATTAAGTGAAGTTCTTTTTTTGTGTGAAATTTTACATGAAGTTGGTTCACTATTGCTTGAGGCTTCGGATGATGCTTTCTTGGCTCCATTGTCTGTACGCTCGGTTGATCTTGTAAAGCACTTTTAGATGTGCTCTTATTAGTAAGCTAACTTGAAAGCCTTGATAAAGGGACTATAGGATAACTCCTATCAATCCCACAAATTCTATTGTGGTTTGCATGCATCTTCTACTTGAGAGAACATGGTGAGATTGCAAAATATTGATGGTCCAATGGTTACAAACCCCCAATCTAGTGTTCAAATCTTCTTAGTTCAAGGCACACACCTTCTGGTTAGGTTTCCCATGTTCATTCAACATTTTATGCCTTGATTAGGGATTAAGTTTCTCTTGATATTCATACTATTTTGAAGGTTGATATTCCTTTACACATTCAATCATACACGTTTGCCCTCTAAGTCCCCTATTTTCTACCCTTACTATCCATCTAGTTTTCACCATGTTGTCATCCTAATTGAGGCTGTGTAGTTGGCTCGTTTATCCCTCCCATTGAATCGACATTTTGTTGGGACAATGGAGCCAAGAAAGCATCTTGGCTCCATTGTCAGATGAAAGTTAATTAGTATAACCTCTTCAAGGCATTCAATGTTTGGGACTTGCTTTTTCAAGCTTTGTGTCTCCATATTAATGTTATTAAATCATCTCCCATCAATTGCACTAAACCAAATTTACATGCCTTGGGGTCTCTCTCTCTCTCTCTCTCTCTCTCTCTCTCTCTCTCTCTCTCTCTCTCTCTCTCTCTCTCTCTCTCTCTCTCTCTCTCTCTCTCTCTCTCTCTCTCTCTCTCTCATTGAACTCAAAAATAATAAATACTAGTTCGGTCATGTTATAGGACACAACTAAATCCTAAGATTTCTATATTTAATTAGGCGCAACTTAAGCTAAAAGTTTGTGTATTCTACTTAAATGTGGTGAGTTTGAGGTTTGTATACTTCATCTAATGGTTGCAATTCTCAAATTTTGAGTTTGAGGAAATAATAAATAAATGTCTTTTTAAGATTTAGTAAAAACTCCACATCTTAGTCGAGAATGCTGTACTTGAAAAATCCTATCTAGGCATGCATTTTATATGATTCAACGTCCATGTGAAAATTGCAAAACCTAAATTTAGCGATGTTCATGATGTTGAAACCATTTGCAATATAATTATGTGCAATTTTTAGTGAGTTGTGGCACTTGAATTGGCAAATATGCTTCCTTGACTAAGAAATGAATTTTTTACACTAACAAATTTATCTAATATGGATATTAGATATACTGGAAAACTAGTTATGAAGGATATATAAAAGGAATCACTTATTTAACCCATTTTAGCCTAAATTATACATGTTTCAAAACTTTAAAATGTCAAAAGTGTAATGATACCTGAGCTAATATCTTTTAGCTAAAACATTTGAAATCTTCATATATATCAAAGAGGTCACAAAAGGCAAGCACTCCATGAATATCCCTTTTAACTATTGTCTTAGCACCCAAGTCCATCACCCAAACTACCCCTAGTAATACTTTCATTTATAGAGTAAATCATCACATGATACTTTCAAACTACAAGATCCGTAAGGCTTTCTTCTGCGTTCAAAGTAGATATTTTTCACAATGAGGTAAAGTGATGTGCCACACATAGGCCGCCATGAGATGAAACATCTATTTCTTTCCAATCCAAACTAGGTTGAAAACCAAGCTTTTGAATAATTTATACATTGGAGTACTAAAATATGGCGAATCTTCTTTTGAAAAGTTCTAATTGAGCCTACTCAACTTTCAAAGGCCTATTATTGGCTCTTCGTATAAAATAGCCAGTTAGCAACATTAGCCACTAACATCATCCTTAACACCCACCTATAGCAAAACTACAGCATGCTTGCAATATGAAGCAAATTGAATGCATACATACAAGTTGTGCATGTCCAAAACTTTACCAATACATAAATGTTATGCCAATAACGGGAAGGAATTTTAAGTTCATAATTAGACAACATCAATCGTGCGATAAAACACAAACCAATTTAAAGGCATTTGCCAACTACAGTCCCTCTAATCATGCAAAATATATATATGGGATGCCCACATACATTCGAGTGTTCAATGCTCCTCCATTCACAACTATAGACCATCCAGCTGTCCTCCCTCCAGTGTTTCTCCCATATCTATCTATTATCTATTATATAGACAAAACACAAAAGCAAGCACTCGAATCGGATGGACATACCTTTCCTAGAACAGCTCAATGAGGGATTGTCCATCACCCAAAAAGCCCTATCGGTACTTTCCTTTTACAGCTAGTAAATCGCATGACGAACAATCTGCGAAACTGCAAGATCCGTATGTGAAATCCTGTGGAGAAGAAGATTTTTGCACTTTTGAAAGAGATATATTCCCAAGACAAAGAGGTGCGCCGTTTGTTCCAATCAAGGCCAAGGCTTTGATTGCACCACTACTTTCGCCTTGAATGTGATCTGGCAGCAAAAGGAATAGAACCCTGTGCTCAAGGCTCTGCTCCTGTGAACTGGTGAAAAAATCCGGACAGTAAGGATATAGTCGAAACTAAGCTTTGAAAGCTCGATTTTCCTTTTGGGATGTAAATCTCCCTTTTACTATAATAGAATTTTGTCTTGTATTTCGAAAAAGCACATCATACTTCAAATATTAGCATGAATGCGTAAATAAAAATTGTGCACCTGCCCAGTGTCTTACCCAGTTGCTCTGCCAAGGGACATTCTATTCAGTAATACTAATCCACATAGAGAGACATAGCATGGCATTCTGTCTCTGGCTACAAAAACATTTGGAGTGGAGGTGGAGGTCGAACATTGCCAAAAATAAGCAAGACATTTTCATTCGAATACATGACCTATTCTCACTTGTCATTCACACTCTCAAGATGCTTGAAAGTTGCAAACTTTACATCACCTACACATAGAGTCTACTTGCAAATTGAACAGCTTTGTTTTTTCATGCAATGGCAAGTGATGATTGATAGCTCTTATGTAGCCTTTCAACTAAACTAGAATGAACAACTAGATTGGATTTTTAGGCCAGGTAGAACAGTTAGGACGGTCAACAAAATTTGGTCTCGCTTTCATCAAGTGAGCACAATTACTTATTCTGATGTTAAAAGTTACATAGGCCTTTACAGATTTTTGAACCATGCTTTCGACATGATGTTCTTTCTTACATGCTTGCACTTCACCGGAGCAACAGGCACTCAGTTTGTGCTATAAAACATCCTCATTTTCCGCTTTCGGCAATCCAATTTGTTGCACTTGGAGCCTGAAGCAACAGATGCACTCTTTTTGCACCTGTCACTGCAAAGAATTTGCTGATCAAGTAGCAGGACTAGGGTAATGAAGTTTGCACTGTATCAACAACAGCATTGTGATGTTAACCTATCATCTTGCAGACTTACTGCATGCTGAATGAACTCAACCAGTCAGAAACTTGGTATCTGCAAGTTCTGGAATCTCCAAAATTGGCCAGAAGATGGTTACAGGAATATAGCATTCTAGAATTGGGGACAGTATACAGCCCTAAACTGGAACTGATATGCTCAATTATCTGAGAGATATGGCGGCAGCTGATAAATGACTTGTACCTAATACATCCCCTTAAAAACAGGGTTCGTTCGGCAGATACTAGGACCATATTCATCGTATTCAGCCTTTGTGTGGCAAGCCTGCACAGGGGATGAAAACCAACCCCCCACCCACAATAAAAACACGCACAGTCAGGTTAACATTGTTGCACAAGAGAGGACAAACAATAAGCTTCCTCTTGCACATGTAATTTATCGAAATTTCCTTGCTCGAAAGGACAGCATGGATGAAGGTAACTGCATCATATTTAAGAAACCTTAGCTGCATACTAGCATTAAATTATATACTTGGCCTAAGAGCCTAAAGACTTCAAAAGAGAAAGCTCCCTCCACCAAATGCTTACATTACGTTTCACAGAATCAAACTTACTGTGTAATCACATCCATTACTACAATGCTGTACTGATATTGTGAGCAGTAAATCAACAGCTAAACAAGAAATAAGCATCCTCAAGTTACGACTCATGTTGACCTCATGTCCAACACACTCTGCTCTGGTTTCACCAATTTCTATCTGAGTCTTTGTTGCACCCATCTTCGTCCACGCTCTCTTCTCTCTCTTAAGGTTGTCTTTGGTAATCTTGTTTTTAGTCTATGTTTGAGTATTTCTTTACTTACAACATGGACAGCATGTTGAAAATGTGGGATTTGGACAAGAGGTGGGTCCTTCAAGGGCTCTAAAAGCTGATGACCAGCAAGGGAAGGTGATCATGATGCCAAGTTTAAAGCACAATTGAGGACAATAGTTGACAACTTTGCACAACTTGCAAGGGTCCTCAGCTTGTGGAATTTTTGCATGCTCCAAAGAAAGACAGCAAGGGCAAAAAGAAGAAGTCTTCTAAAGCTTCAGGACAGCATGAGCTACTGAAAACTGAAGCAGCTCCCCCTCAAGAAGCATCAAATGCTAACAATGAGCAGAAGTGAATGTTGGTTATGAGATAAGGACAATAGATACATGGCAATCTTGGAAATGCCAATCCAATGAATATTGAACAGTAAGGCATCCATTCAAATATTGGGCATCCGGGATACTTTGGTGGATATTCCATATTCCATGCAAAGGGTGGTCATGGTTCAGCTATGGGTATGTATGGGCTGAATGCTTATGGTCTGTAGCAAGCAATGCATGGTTCAATGTATCCAAGAATGGCAAGCGGAATGCATAATCCAATGTTTAGTCACATTGAAGTGGTGACTGGAGCATAAACTGGTGTGTTTGGTGGTACATTTGCAAAACCCAGTGAGTATGGGGCTCATGGAATGACTGCTGGTCATATGTACACTCCATTTATGTTGGTCATGATCTAAATGCGGCCAATGTACCTTTCTTGCAGCAATGTGGCATCTAAAGGAAAGGAAAAAGACTTTAATGAGAGTGACAAAGCAGTGAAGTGTGAGGTATTTAGTGGTGCACAAGGCAAACTGAAGGCTTTGACCTTTAGTCAATAATTTGATGTGGCATACTCAAGAGAGAACTTCATTGAATCATCAAAAGTGCACAAGACAGCCATATCTTTGGAGGGTAAGTGCATTCCAAAGGTAGAGCACTATCAACATGGGTACAGTTTAAACGAGTCTTTGCTCTTGCACGGTTAACGAGTCCCTTTGAAGTGGATGTAATGACAGTTTGGCATAAGCTAGATGCTTATCAAAGCAAATACGTGAAGTAATAGAATAAGAAGCTTTAGAAGGGCATTGCTGCATGAAACTACTTATTGTGTTGCCTTGCTTTCAAAACAGATAGACAAGTATTGTATAAGAGAAAAGGACCTAGAACCTAGTGTGGGTTTAAGGATGCAAATGGATGGAGGAGGGTGATTTGGCAAATCATTCCTTAGTATTGCACTTTACCTTAATGTGTTTCAACTTTTAGTTAGAGGCGACTTTGGATCTGGCTTATTCAAGTTCAAAAGAGCATAGTGGGTCTAGCGTATTGCCCAATGCTGGAGGGGGAGGTTGCATCTCGACTGCCACAATAATGGACAACTTTGTCATCTTGTGGATCTCAAATATTCTAAGTTTGCATCCAAGGTACTATATGTTAATAGTATTTATGTCATTGGGATCACTATTCAACGTACTAATCATTGTGAGCTCATATGCAGATTTGTGCATGGTTTGCACCTAGGCTCGTATCTAGGGTACCATATGCTAATAGTATTTATGTCATTAGGATCACTATTCAATGCACTAGTCATTGTGAGCTCATATGCAAATATGCATGGTTTGCACCTAGGCTCTAAAACTAAACATTTGCAATGTTGTTGACATGTATTGAATGCAACATTCAATACATGTCAACAACATTGCAAATGTTTAGTTTTAGAGCCATTCTCACTATCATCTTTATCCTCTGTAAAAACCAAGTACGTTGAAAGGCGATTTTTCATTACTTTCGAAATGGCAGCTACAGATACAACAGGAAGAGATTCACCTTTCAACTTTACATCAAGTGTGAGTGCCTTTCCCTTATGCTAAATAGTGATCTTTTTAGCACAAGAATCAATCACTGCATGTATACGGTGATACCATGGCATATCAAGCAATACATCACAATCCTCAAGTGGAGCAATGAAGAACTCTTTGTTGTCCACATATTCCTGTAAATGTAATCGAAGCTTTCCAATGAGCAATGTGACAAGCTCTGCATGGCCTTTGCATGCCATTCCAACTTTCCCCATGGGTCCCATCTCATCCTCGCTGATGTCTAGATGGGCTACCATATCAACAAAGCCAACAAGTTGGCTCGTGCACCATTATCAAAGAAAATCAATGCATGTCGATCTTCATTATGCATTGAAGGCCCTACATCTTGCCCAACAGCAACGTTTTCAGCTTGCTATCCATGGTCTCAGCCTTGTCCAAGATCAGGCATTGCATTTCCTTCATTCCCATGTGAATGTTCATACTGAGAGGCATCATCACTAGTTGATTGCATCTCACTGTACAAAGACATTGCTATAATTTCTCAGCTAAGAACTAAAATCAGCACTAGCACAAAGCTTTGACTTGCAATCAGGTGCCTTAGGTCCACCAAATCAAAGATTGAGTGGTGTCCCAACAATGGAACCATGAAACTAGTCTTCCTTCTTAGAAAGGGTGGTAATTCCATGATTAAGCACTTTAATACAACAACAAAAAAAAAAAACTTGAAATGCACAAATTACCTTAATAATCTTGGACATTGGACACCCAATTGGCCCCAAAGCTGGCACTCCTTTCTGTATTTCTTTAACTTGATTGCTAATGGAATGAATACAAGCTAAGATTCACAATCTCCTTTGTTGTTCCAAAAGACCCTTGCCGTAATAACAATCAGCAATCAATTTGGCCAATTGCCCCTTGATTTTTTACCCACGACTTACACAAATGGAACCACTAACTGGCCAAATGCTGCCCCAATTTACAATGAATGGGCTAGCAATTGTACTGCATGACAATTACACAAATTTCAAGTGTTGAATTCAACGTACGATGCCTTCCATTAGCACGGGTCTCGAGGTGGTTGTCAAACCCTAATTTCTGCAAATATTTAGGGTTTATAGTAGAGATCTCTCTACTGTCCACCAAATTTGATTGAAATTTGAGAAATGTTGAGAATGACTAAGCACAAGCTAGAGAAGGTGAGAGAATGCTAGAAGAGAGAAATTTAGGAATTCATCACGGAGAAACCCTTCAGATTGGCTGCACTCTATCAAAAACTGCCCAAAAGTTGTCGTCTACTGCCAAAGATGCCAGAAATTGCTATCACCAGCCCCTATAGACCCCAAAATTAGGTCATTTGCTTCAAAGCATTTCAGGTCCAATCGCTTCCACAACCACGGCTCGAGAGAGAGAGGTTCCACTCCTTCCTCTTCTTTGACTCCGCAATCTACTCCACTTAGAGACAATGACCATTGTCCACCCCTCACTCCCCAAGAGCTATCTATTTCCTCACCTTCCTTGTTTTGCTCCATGGATAGTGACTTCCATGTAGGCATCGAGGAGATTCTGTGTGATACCTCTCCCTAATTTTCCTCTTCTACTCAAGTTTAAGAGGCCACCTCTTGGCGCTACCTAGCCTTTGTTCCATTGGAGCCCTAGATACCTTTTTCAACACTATCAATGATATTTCCTTCATATTTGGATATTTCAAAGGCTGTGATTCATGAGTTTCTTAATTTCCTCTCTCTCAAAGGGGGATCCCACTCCGACTTCCAAGGGGGTTCTCTCTCATCCTACAATTCTTTACATACCTTGTCGACAGTCCTTGGGGTGGTTGACATCTGTATGCCACATGCCCCATTTCCTCATCTATTTACTCATCCTCTTTTTACTAGTGATACCAAGGATCTACAAGTTCTTCCTAGTTTGAGGCTTTGGATGTTTCAGCTAGGGCTTGGTGGCTAGCCTGCATATACCTTCCAAAATTGAGTTTCAAATTCTATCAGCTCATTATGTCTATTGTTCTTCACTACATGTTACCTTACAAGTAGAAAATAGGGATCCCTAGGTTAATCCTCTTCTCTCTCTCTCCTCTTTTTCACTCCTTCTTGGGCCTAAGAGGGGGTGTTGAGAAACCAAGTCATTTTGTACGTTTCCCCTATTTCGTTCCTATTTTGGTTTCTATTTATAGACCCAAATGCTTGCCTTCTAGTAAAAAGGCCATTGGCACACATTGGGTCTATTGATAGATATAAGGCAAGGTTGGTTACAAAGGGATATGTTCAAATAAAGGGCATTGACTAAGATGAGACATTTGCTCCTACATCCAAGATGACCATCATTAGATGTATGATTGCTATGACTGCACACTTTAGTTGGGATGTACATCAATTGCATATAACGATAGCATTTCTGAATGGAGATTTGGAAGAGGAGTTGAAGTGCTTCCAAGAAGGTGAGAAGGATGATGATAAGGTTACATGAAATACGGAAAATTTGCATGGTACATGTAAATAAGTTTTTGTGCATGAAACTATAGGAGGGTTTTGTGATGTGAATGAGAAGGGTTGCTTGCACTTAGTATAGCCGAAGGAGAATGATGTTGAGCTTATGTCTATGCAATTATCAGATGTGGTTCCAAAAAATCTTGTGCAAGAGTTGACTCATCTATGGATATATAATGCTAGTTCCAAAGCTAGAAGGGGTGGTGTTACTTGCAATTCTACTTATGTTGCAAGGTAAGCTGAATTGGACGCTAGATAGTAGGTGAATATGCTTTCATGTTTGTGATAATAAAGTAGATGTGAGTAGGTTGTACGGGCCAAAACCATTTGAACAAATTGTACAAGGGATGTGGGAGTACTCGATGTTGCCTTATGATTCGTGGAAAGCTACAAGTCATGATATGCTCCAAAGGTATCATGGGTTCACTATGCCATTTGATCCTGGTGGGAGTATGGATTTTCTTGCAACATGATGTATAGGGTTACATGCTCTGAGAGCGGCGGAATTTGGCTTGGATGCATGCTTCTATGGGTGACAAGAATTTGGGTTTATGATCCAAGAGGATGCTATAATGCTCATGATTTAGGTGAGATTACTATCTGGATTTTTTATCCTGGAGGTAATAGCATGTGTCTATGCATGATACTTTGGGAGATTACTATTTGGCCTTTTGACCTAGGAGGGTTGCATATGTTAGCCTACCTATGTTAAGTCATGTCAGTCTGTCATCTCCTGGTTGTGAGCACCTGTCATAGTCTGACGAAGACATAGGAGCTTCGGCAATTTTAGGTGCATTTTCTTCAGTTGTTGGCTTCCTGTGCAACCCTAGGTGAGTTTCCACTTTCCACAATTTGCCTTTACCTGCTGAACATTGTCATTGTCATCTGGGATTTTTCTAAGGCCTTCCCCTATTTTTTTCTGGCATTTTTCTAAGTGAACAACATTAAATGCTGGTCGACCAGATTTAAGCATTTATGGCTATTTATAGCTAGTCCCTCCCACTTGGCAAACACACACACTCTTAGTCTTCAGTCTTTCGTTCGCAGATGCACACTCCAACACTCCGTGCTTAGTGTTGCCATCATCATCACCCTAATTTGGTGCCCTCACTGACGTTGTAGGCTGCGTGTAGGGACCAATCAGTCCATTCCCCATTGTATTAGCATTCTTCTTCAGTTAGTGCAATATTCTTCTTTCATCTTCTGCTTCCTCTCTTTCTCTCTCTCTCTGCTTCTCTTTGTATTCATGTTTCTCTTCCATTGTGCACTCTCACATGGCACCATCACCTAAGTGAGGACACAAGCTAGAAGTTTCTCACAAAGGACCAAGTGTTATCACGGGGAGCAGCCCAAATATCAAAACACACATTTTCAGCCTGCATTTGCTGCAAACACAGCCCCCTACACGAGGTTTCGTGCCCAATAGACCTTCTTGGCAGCTAGGCAGCAGCATCCAGGATAAGGCAACCACATACAAGCAGTAGGTGGCCCTTCCTTCCTGCGTTTTGCTGAAAACGCAAATTTGCTGGTGTAGGCCACAGCTCCCTGGTGCAAGCGACCCCCTTTTGGTGGCAAATGATAGCTTTTTGCTAACAGGCGGCACATTTATAGACATTGTAGCTGACTATCTTCTGTCTCCCACACTCTTTCCATCCAATCGCAGCTTTTTAAGTGATTGGAGGATCGAAGTTGTCTCATCAATTTACAACCTTTGATGATTCAGAGGAGGAGCTTCTCTCAAGACACTCCAATTACCGTCTGCGAGAGAGGAGACTCCCATTCACAACTGTCCCTCTTCTATTCATCTTTCATAGACGGCTCCATCCTAAGTCAAGATGCCGTCCTTGATACCCTCAATGCAGGTGCCTATCTTACCTTCATTACCCAAAGAAAACAGACCCGATGGTTCCAACTACTCATTATAGTCATGTAAGGTGAAGTGTATACTTGACACCTTTGATCCTTGAGCTCTTGTTTCTGATTCTATCCCTTGTCCTAAAGAGGATCTAGTAGATGGGACTTTTATGAACTGTGTAGCCTTGTGGGACTGGCTCAGCTCTCATCGAGCCAGATCCTTTCTCTTTATGATTTTGCAAGATTCTGTCATTGTGCATGTTCGCAAGTTGAAGACCATAGCAGAATTGTGGAAGAAACTTGCATCTTTGTATCAACACAAGACATTCACCCACAAAATTTCCCTTGAGAAGAAGTTGCGGAGATCAATCTTGATGACTCCTCCTCTATGAAGGAGCACATCACTAAGATAGAGGACATGAAGGGTGAGCTTGCCTCTCTTGGTCATATGATATCCTCTAAAGACATGGCTATGATTCTTTTAACTCAAATGCCATCTCCTCGGTTCTACATCTTCTACACTAGCCTTATCATATCGAGGACCTGCAAGACACTCTTATGGAAGGATCTTTCACCGCTTGTCTTGGAGCATGGCAAGTGACTCAGAGAGGTTGGGGCCAATGGCTTTGGCTCCCCCAAGGCATTTACTACAAGTACAAGTGGAGAGAAGAAGGCGGCGACACAAGCCAAGGATAAGAAGAGGGAGGACAAAAAGGATGAGAAGGAGAAGAAGCCCAAGTGCCCACACATTGGGAAGGGCACTCATCCCGAGAAGGAGTGTTGGCAAAAGTACCCCATTTGAAGCCAAAGGAGAAGAATTCGAAGGATACGAAGGCCATCCCTGCTACAATAGAGTTTGTCTTTTTGCATGTCTTTGTCGAAGAGGATATAGCTCTTGCTTCTTCTGCTCAGGAGAAACATTGGTTTGTGGATAGTGGGGCCCTTTCCCATATGACCTACAAACAAGATTGGCTTCAGGACATGAGTGCCAAAGAGGGCACTATCGCCATTGGTGACAATTCTACCATTCCCATTTGAGGAGTGGGGACTATTCCTTTATTGCCAAACAAGCAATCTTCTTCAGTCAAAGTCCTCTATGTACCAAATTTAGGTTTTAACCTCTTGTCTGTTCATCACCTTATACAACTTGATACTAGCGTGGTCTTCACAAAGGATGTGGTGCAAGTGGAGGATGCTTCTACCAATGCAATTCTTGGGATAGATTCCCAAGACACCGGCTTTGCACGCTCACGGCCTTGGGCTATGAGGTCCTCCCACTAGCCCGGGCTGCTTTGGCATGCTCCTTATGGTAATCTGAACTTGAATGCTATCTAACGCGCTTCTTGGAAAAAGATGAAGGGACTTCCAAATTTTCCTCCTATTCATACCTTATGCCCTAGCTACTTGAGGGGCAAGCAGCATCCATAGCCACATCCACAAGTTGCCACTAGAAGGGCTTTTACACCACTTGAGTTGGTCCATACAGACCTTTGAGGACCTATGGGCACAGCCACCCCAAAAAGGCCAAGTATTTGATGCTGATTATAGACGATTTCATTCGTTATGTATGGCCTTATTTTCTAGAGTATAAGAGCTAGGCGTACTTCCGATTCTGGGAGTGGAAGGTGTTTGTGGAGACGCAGACCACTTTCAAAGTTCGTGGTATCTAAGCAGATCATGGTGGAGAGTTTACTTCTAACCTCTTTTCACAGTTTAGCAAGGATCATGGCATTCAGGTATAGTATTCCCATCCGAACACACCTTCTAAGAATGATGTGGTGGAGAGTGTAAATCAAACTATGCTAGAGATAGCCCAATCAGTTTGGAGCATTGGGGCCTTCCTCCTTCCCTTTGGGGTGAAGCGGTGGCTACAACAGCCCACATCTACAACCGCTCCTCGACTTCTACCTTACAAGACATGACTCCATATGAGGCTTTTTTTGGTCGAAAGCCTTCCGTGTCTCACTTTCACATCTTTGGATGTGATGCATTTATCCATGTGGACAAGAAGAAAAGGAAGAAAAAGCTTGACTTGAAGTCCAAGAAGTTCATATTCATGGTCTACAACACTACCATGAAGGGCTATCGGCTCTACGACCCGATGACACAAAAGCTTGGGGTGAGCAGGGATGTGATATTCAATGAGGTTGCAGCCTCCGAGGATCCTATTGATGGTTCTATTGTTGCAGGTGATTCTTCATCATCGACTGACCCTTCCCCACCTTCAGTTCCTCTCCTCCCTTCCAAGTCGCCTCTTAGCACCCCTTCTTTTCCTTCGGCTCCTCCCCCTCCACCCTCTATACCGGCTTCCCTACCACCTTTGACAGATACGACTACTTCTTTGCCGAGTACTTCCACCCCTTCAACCTCCACTCCAAGGTCTTCTAGGGATGCTAAGCCGTCAAAGCGGAAGCCTTCTTCAGATGAGGAGAATTCACCTTCCCTTTGGTGAGGGGAAATCACGTCCACAGACAAGTGCATTGCAAGTCTCAAAGGCTACTAAGTCTCCCTCACAACAAGATGATGCTATTCGGATTCCTCATTGATACCGACAGCTCATGCAAGATTCAAGTGTTTCTCATTTTCTTGCTTCTCCTCCAGGTCCACCCAAATTAGCTCACTAACAAGCCTAGCGGAATAGTTCACTCTATGTGAGCCATTCGCTTATGGCACAGCTTCTTCATGACAAAGAGCCTACTACAGTTGAGGAGGCTCTTGCACAGGATATTTGGCGTCGGGCCATGCAGACAAAGCACAATTCTATCAAGAAAAATTAGACTTGGGCATTGGTTCCGTGTCTACCAAAATGGAAGGTAATAGATGTGAAGTGGATCTCTATAAGGCCAAGTACCTTGCAAATGGTTCCTTGGACAAGCACAAAGCTAGGCTTGTTGCAAAGGGTTTTGCTCAGAGGGCAAGTGTTACATTAGTATGTAACTTATTGGGAAACAAGCGCGAGATATGAGCGTCCAGGGGCCTTGGGCGCCCGTACGGGGTTAAGGGGAGCTTAGGAAGTAAGTGAGTCATAAAAATAGTAGAACTCACCAGGTAATGACAGCTGGTAGAGGGAGTCATGACGGGGTTCCACTCCAGCATCCTCCTGAGCGTGGTTGGGTGGAGAGAGAGATTTTTCTCATGCTCGTTTCCCTAGAGCTGAGTGGGGGCATCAGCAGAAGACCAAAGACAATCCCATATGTAATACTGGTATCAGAGTGACTTTGATCACGTCCTGTGTTGGCGACTGCAGTCGGGCCACGCCAAGCACCACGTCCTGTGTTGGCGACTGCACTCGGGCCACACCAATTGAACCGTTGATGCCGTACCGTTTTCAAGTTGGGCCACGTCCCGCCGAAACGATTACGCCCCATTTCTAGCCGTTTCAGCCACGACCTGTGTCAATACGAGCCACATTAATTATAACTCTGGCCGCAGCCTTGTTCCCACGCGACCTGGTTGTGGTGTTTAATCGCACCCTTACCCAGCGCTCCTGCCGACATGCTTTGTTCCCACGCACCCTGTACACAACCACTACAGATCGGAGGAAAGTCGTACTATTCCTCACGTTCTTTCTATCATTGAGCTGTAAAGGCCGTCGACATCTATCCTATCTTTGTAATCAGGGAAGTACCCCACCTTTGTCTGCAAATTTCTTATATTTTCTTTCCAATTTCAGTGTATTAATGGGGGAAAAAGAGAGAGAGGGGGCAACGGAAGACTCTAGTTCCGGGGACCACCCTATGGTGGATCCCCATGAAACAAAAATGCAAGAAGAACATTGGGAAGAATTTTTTGCTACACGAGAACAATTTGATGATCTAACGGCTCGTGTGCAAGCACAGGGGATTCAAATGGAGTTGCTAACTCAAGCACTCACCAAAATAAAATCCCAATTAGCTTTATTACTAGAAAGGGATAAAGGTAAGGTAGAGAGCTCAAATATTCCATCTTCATCAAAAGATGTAGATCTGAATATGCAAGATCCTAGGGAAACCCACCAAAATCTGAGGGATAACCCAGTGTTAAAAGATATGAAACCCCCTCAATTTCATGGGAAGGAAAAATATAGAAATAAAGATACTATCTTTAACTTCCTCAAAAAATGGGAAGATTTGCACAAACTTAAGAATACTCCACCACATCTCCAAGCGCTGGAGGCCAGTCTAATCTTAGGGTCAAATGCATATAAATGGTGGAGAACTTTAAAGAAGGCAAATAAAATACCTGAAACTTGGGCTCAATTTAAATTGGCCTTTTTGAAAGAACTCCTTTCTGAAAATGAAATGGAAAGAAACTGGGAAGATTGGGATTTTGTCAGACAAAAGGGAAGATCTTTGCTGACATATCTCGAGGAGTATCGTGAGATAATTCTCAAATTGGAAGGAATAAATAAATTTCAAAAGACAAGAGGATTCATAAGGGGACTAGATAAGGCCTGTAAAAAGGAAGTGAAAAGAAGTTCACCCAAGACGCTTGAAGAGGCAATTAAATTTGCATTAATCAATGAAGATAATATGTGTCCAGGTGCACTCACTAGTCTCATTGATACGGAGCCCAAACTAAGGAATTTGAGACCTCAAAATTTGTAGACAAATCCAAAAGGAAAATGCCATTCATTAAAGGTAAGAAACAACCCTTTGAAAAGAAACAATATGTACGGTCAAAGCTAAGTCAAGATGACTTTGATAAGGCCAAAAAAGAAAGGTTGTGTTTCAATTGTCTATCCCCTAACCATGCTGCTTGGAATTGCCCTCAAAGAAAGAAGAGGGAAGATAAAGGAAAGGATAAGGACAAGGGCAAGGGAAAAGAGAAACAAATCCATGTAGTGTAGACCCTGGAATTAAAGGGGCATGAAAAGTATAAATCTTTAGAGGTCTTGCACAAGGATGTACAACACAGGTGTTGTATGTCAACTTCTATGTGGCAGCCTACTTTCGGGCCATATGATTTAGTTAGAGTGCATGGATTGATAGCTTGAAAGAGGATTAGAATCATGATTGATGACTCTGCCACCTACAACTTTATAAATTATGCACTTGTCAAAAAGTTGAAACTTCCCCAACAACAAAGTGGGCATCAATATGTTGTTCGTATGATGCAAGGTCAGGATAATAAAATATGGGATACAATGGTATCCAATATGGAAATCAAGATCCAAGGATATAAAGATAAGCTTGATTTCCAAATTATGAATATGGAAAGAGCCGATATTGCTTTAGGGAGGGAGTAGCTATGGGGATTGGAACCATCCTTAAAGCATAGTTATCATCATAATACACTGGAATTTGAAAGGAATGGTAAGACTTTTGTGATTCAAGGAGATTTTGAGAGAGGAGATTGACATGACGAATCAAGGAGGATTCTCCACTTCTTCCTTGGATTGGAGATCCATCAGATGGCACAGGGCATCTTTATTTCCCAGCATAGGTACATTTCTGAGCTTCTTTCGAAGTTTGGGTTGGCTGATTGTTGGCCTATTTCATGTCCCATGGACCTAGAGTCCAAGCTTTTGGTAGCAGGAGCTCCCCTTATAGATGTCACCCATTACATGTGTCCTATTGGCTTCCTCATCTGGCTTATTCACACTTAGCCGAATATTTCTTTTGTTGTGGCTTTGTTGTCTTTTTTCATGAAGACTCCTACTCATGAGCATCGGAGAGCAGCCTTGCGCATTCTTCGTTATTTACAGGGGACTCAATCCTATGGGATCATGTATGGACAAGGGATTACTCTCTCTGGTTGGAATGATTCTGACTCGGCAGATGATGTGGATTCGAGACGGTTCACTACAAGTTATGCCTTTTCCCTGGCATCGGGAGCTATCTCGTGGAGCAATAAGAAGCAACCTACTATGGCCCTTTCTTCTACAGAGACATAGTATCGTGCATTGTGTTCTACAACTATGGAGGTGGTTTGGCTTCGCCACATGGTGGCGAAAATTGGCTTTCCCCAACCTAGACCTATGGAGCTACGCGTGGACAACTAGAGTGCTCTAGCTCTAGCGCAAAACCCTGTGTTTCATGCTTGCACAAAGCACATTGAGGTTCACTATCACTATGTTTGAGAGGATCGTGGATTTCGAGTTAGAAGTGGCCTACTATCCCATGGCACACAACACAGCAGATCTCTTTACAAAGCCTTACCCAAGGCTTCTATGCTTCATTACATGAGGTTGCTGGGTCTTCATACACTCCCAGGATCTAAGAGGGGGTGTTAGCCTGTCTATTTTAGTCATGCCAGTCTGTCATCTGCTGGTTGTGAACTCATGTCTGAGTTTGGTGGAGACAAAGGAGCTCTGGTAATTTTAGGTGTATTTTCTTCAATTGTCAGCTTCCCGTGTGCATTCCTAGGCCAATTTTTGCTTTTCACAGTCTGCCTCTACTTGTCGAACATTATCACTGTCATCTAGGAGTTTTTCATGGCCTTCCCCTACTTTTTTCCAACATTTTTCAGAGTGGCTAGCATTAAATGCTGGTCGGCCAGCTTTTTTGGTACCAACTCGTGCAGGTCGGTCAGATTTGAGCATTTACGGCTACTTATAGCCAGCCCCCCCAACTTGCCAGACACACACACTCTTCAATCTTCAATTTTTCATTTGCAAGTGTACACTATGACACTCCATGCTTGGTATTGCCATCGTCATCAACCTAATCTGGTCCCCTCACTGACGCTGTGGGCTGCGTGCAGGGATTGATTAGTCCATCCCCATTGTATTAGCATTCTTCTTTATGTTTTGGGTTGAAAGAAGAGTGTTTGGGGAACCCAAAATAGGGATTTGCATGTTTGTATGGACTGCATAGGTTCCGAACTGAGCCACAAATACATTGTTTGATGCCAAAACTCATATACAATGAATCCTTATGCATGTGGGCTGAATGTAATTAGGTTTATGCTAAGCTATAGTCTCATATCTCAGTTATATGCTGATGTATATGCCATATATGGTTAAGGCACAAGCTTTTATGCCATAGTCATAACACAATCGGAATTTCTTCTCTTTGTCCTTCGAGCTCTTCTACTTGAGCCTCTGTGACTTTCATGGAATTGGGCATTTGGAAGGAACTCTTCTACTCAGCATCCTTCACATATTAGGTTGCTTTTTGGCATACTCTGGTATTGGTGACTCTGCCACAAGTGGATTGCAAAAAATGCATTTATTTTCAGGCCAACAATGGAGTGAAGAGACATATGATAATCATAACTTGGAAGTCATACGAGTTTGGCAAGCAATCATGTCACTGCTGATACCTTAACCAAGGAGCATGTTTGTCCTTGGATTCCAGGTCTTTGTACGATTCCTTTTTAGTTCTAAGCTATTGGGCTCTATGATGAGATGCCACATGTTCATGTGAAAGGGTTTTATTGGATCAAGCAACCTTTGTACATCTTCCTTGTTCATAATTAACAAAATACACATTATGAGAACAAAATGAAGAGAGGATTTGTCACATGGCTAGATGGGGCTTTTTTGAGACGTGCAGAACTCTTCAAATGCTCTGCTAATGAGGCCTATCACAAAATGGTGGAAGATAAGGGATGGGTGACTTAAAAGAAATATAAAGCCTGGTCACACAAGGATGCTAAAGCTAAATGGAAGGACAGATTACTTGGACTATGGAAATCAAAAATACCCTACTAGGGGAAACTATTTGTTTGAAAGGTTCTAACAGTTGGTCTCCTAGCATATGATGTGCTATGATGCCGCATTATATCCCATGGCAAATGTATCCTCTGGACCAGATCCGATGAGTCTTCCACTCATCTTTTCATTTCATGCCCACAGGTTGGGGGTCCTATTTCTGGAGTCTTGACTTCTGTGTCACCTTGGTGCACCACCATCCATTCCTGGGTCTTGGGTAAATTGCCACTAATTGCTAGTTTTTCTGGAGTCTAGACTTCTGTGTCATGTCCGTGCACCACCATCCATTCCTGGGTCTTGGATAAATTGCCACTGATTGCTAGTTTGCAGCCAGAACATCCCCGTCTCTTCAGCTTTTGCATTAAACTGGCCTCAGCCATGTATGAAGGTTGCTAGGATTGTTGCCTAAATATGTATTGGTACTCCCTTAAATTATAATTGTGATCGTTGTATTTAACACTAGGCTAGTCCCTCTGTCCTGGTTCATATGTGTTGTTCATGGACTACTTGGTGGCTCACTTCAGGGCAGCTCATGTATAATCATATGACTTGCATACCTTCTATAAAAGAATGCCTGCTCATAGCAAAATCTGTGATTACCTAGTCTTCTAGAGCCTAAGCATGAGTTCCACTGTTGCCACTAATACTGCCCTCTAACTAACAAATTTATATTTTTGCCTCAGAAACATGGAGATAAATGCTGAACTTACTGTATAAAATTCAGGAGTTGAAGCCAGAACAGATCCTCCAAACCAAACTGCAAACCTTTGAATAGGATGTCCAACGACATTCACATCTACGGCCTGCACCTGCTGAAAGGCATGAATTGTCCCACTGTATGAATCCTAATAACGTAGAAAAGTCAAAACATTTTGGCACTTGTACATTAAGTTAAAGCAATTAGTCCGAAACAACCTTACTTGCATGTCTACACCATGCCTAGCCCCTGATGCGTGCACTCGTGCATCCACTATTTTCTTCAAGTCTCGTTGTAACCGGCGCTGGAAGTCTTTGAACATTGTTGAGCCTCCAGAAAGAACAATGTTCTATGCACAAGACAGTGTAATTAGTACTTGACATGTCATCCTTTCTAAGATATTGAGCTTCAAAGTCTACAAACTGCCACTGCAATTATCCACCTACAAAGTTTGCAAAAATGCACAACACCTTGTATAAAGCTCGTCTTGTGTCAATGGGAGCTGACTGAATGCAGCGATCAACCACCTCAGGCAAAGGAGTTGTGAAATCATTACTGTAGATTTCTGGAGAAAAAAAAACCTGTGGTAACCAAACTAGCAAAAGTAAGCAAAAGCCTTAAAAAGCACATCCCAATGTCTGTGCCTTCAAAAGTCCCAATGTCTATGCCTTCAAAAGACACAAGTATAATATAATCAATAATCAATGAAGTTGTTCATTAGCACCCACTTTGATCACTTGATGGTTGTTGAAGAATTAAGGAGCATCTCAATGTTTCTGAGAGCAGCTCTAACATTTCCAGTTTGCTTTTGAGAAATTGTCAATGTATCCAACACAAAATGTAGAAGTAGCACCCAAGACCTATGTCTTCATGTTTTTAATGGCAAGCTAAGGAACACTTCCCTTCAAGCTCAATATTTGTAGAAAAAATTTTCCAAATAAAGCAAACCAACATTGTTCCCGATCGACAACCAACCTTGAATAGTGCTACACTGTATATCATAAAGATGTCTTTTTAAACAGAGCTGTAACTTTCAAGTTTACATTCCAGTTTCCCTTTAGCGAGAAATATTCAAGAATGGTAACTTACATTATTGTATGAATAAGAAATGGTTTGAGATATAAATCACCATTGTAACAATAAAGATAATGTAGCATTGAATATACACACACACAAAGAACAAGCAAGCCAGTTTGGATAGAAATATCCACACACCTCGGGAGCTAGGAACCGCTCATAACCAACTTCACACATGTAAGGAGCACCAGTTTTTGCATTAAAACCGGACCACTGCTTTATGTATTTTGCAGGTTCCTTGTCATGCTTTCCAAACTCCTAACAAACAATAATCACCATATTAAAAACCATCGGTCGCCCTCTTCATGAGATCATATCGTGAACAAGGAAGGTTAGTGATCAAACAATTTCAGAAGTGCCAATTTGACTAGACTTATTGCATTATCAACCCACATCCTTGAAAGAGATCTCTGTGAGGAGAACAATAATAAAACAACACTTGAAGGCAAAAGGTAAGCACCTTGACTATATCCGCACACGTGTAACAATAGACTTCTTTTATCCTCCTAGCTATGTCCAAAGAATCATCTGGAGGTAGAGGTTCACCACGCTCCTACACAAGTATCACAGAGCGAACTTGGCATCTGAATATCTTAAACAGAACCTCTTTAACAAGTGTAAGTTAGACCATTACAAAAACCATGATGATACATGCCCCTTTGCTTGCTGACATTCATTTACCCTGGCATGTGGAATCTTGGTGATATCAGGTGCCCGGTCTTACGGCATGTTCCTCATGACTTATCAACACATCTAACCCTAAGTGGTGAGTTTTGCCATTGTGCAAGAAAAAATGTAAATTGAAGCTGAAAATCACATTAAACGCAGAAAACAAAAAAGTAAAATCCAGATGCCCATTCTGAAAGCTGGAAGTCACATATTGAAAGATTGGAATGAACAATGCACTGCTAAAACTACTCTACAAAGGCACCTAGGATCATAGTGATTCACTCCAGCATTGAGCAATCAAATCACTGTCAGTAGTGATAATGGAACCATTCTTTACGACATCAAAAGAATGCTGAACTGAGGTTAGTTTCACTTCTTTGATAAAAAACACTGATGATAACATTTAGCTCGAGTTCTTGCATCCTAGAGCCATCTCTGACCTACAACCTAAATTCAAAGGGAGGAAAGCGAATAGGAAGCTCAGAATAAAATGTACAATGAAAATGCAAAGGAAGCAAGATCTGAATGCAAACAAATGTACACCAGTACATTCAGACAAGATTGAGACGGTCCTAATGAATGCTGTTACAACAAGTAGGTCTCCTCATTAAGAGTCCCATCTAAAGCAGAACCTGAATGGTACAGTAAGATGGATATTGAGATGATGCTCCTAGCAAGTGTAGCTACAACAAGTAGGTCCTGGTCATGGACAGGTACCATTTGTAGCAGTTAGTGAATGGTAATAGGCACCATGCGAACTGTAGTGGAGCTCTAAAAGGGCAACACAATGAAGAAGAGAATGCAACAATAACAGCAAAAGTAGTAACCATATGTATACATCAATGTGATCACCTCCTAGGTCAAGGATCAGTGGCGGTTTGCAAAGAAAGAGAGCAGAGAGAAGAAAAGGGGTGGGGAGTAGTCTATCTTCATGTGTAACCTGATGTAAAGCTTAAGCCTTACTTCAGACTCCTTCAGGTAGTCCACTATTGACTCCAAAATGCATCATCGAATCCTAGGCAGTATTACTTATTTAAATAAGTGCAGAACTGTAGTCTTAGCTTATTACCTTTTGTCAGTCAATGAATCTGGTTGATGACAAGCTGCATTCAATTGAAATGACACAAACATATGACAAGATTCTGATCTGACATCCATATTCCATACAGACAAAAGAGCCATGCATACAAAAGACATTACCAAAAATATAGCAAATCATGAGTTTCTTGCAAGAATACAACTTCTTCGGGTACTTCAAACTGTAACAGGACTTATAGACGCATCCTTGATTTATTGGTTGAAGTACTTATAAGAGTGCAGAATTGTAGGCCTAAGCTTATGAACCTTCTACAATGGATCTTGTTAATATTAAAGTACATTCAATGAAAATGTAAGCATATGAAAAGACTTGAACACCAATAGTACCCAATATAAACTCATTATTGCAAATACAGAGAAGCTGTTTGCAAGTATAGAACCAACAATCAAAACGTCCTAATGGGTCAATTTTTATGGTTCATTTTAAAATCAAAAATAGGTAAAATATTCTAATGTGCAAGTATCAATTTGATTTGCAGTGCCATGTGTCACATCATTGACTAGTCGAGCAAATTGTAGAAGTTGAAAACTCTGTGCTCAGACATGAACATCCTGTCTCAAACTATACACTTTGTAAAATGAACATCTAGTTATAATACTTTGTAAAATAATTACCTACTTTGTATACATGCCTTTACGCGATAAATCCACCATTATGGTCTGACATCAAAAAGAATGTGTACTCACTATTGGGAACTATAGACAACCAGAAGAACAAATACTGACCACCAGAAGAACAAATGCTGACCAGTTAGAAACACAGACCCAAGAAGACACCAGGATACAAGAGCACATGCACTTGTACACTGACCATGTAAATGGAAGATCAGGTTCCTCAAGTTACCTGGATTGCAAATGAATAACAATATACTCACTCGCATTAACTGCTGAACAAACAATGTGAGATCGCGCCCAGCTATGGGGATGGACTTGATACAGCTACCCATCACGTACCCGTCTGCTACAGGGACTACATGTGTAATACCATCCCCTGAATCCAGCACAACTCCTGTCATTTCACACTGCATGAAAGTGTGGAGCTAAGACTCTCTGTCTCTCTCTCTCTCTCTCTCTCTCTCTCTCTCTCTCTCTCTCTCTCTCTCTCTCTCTCTCTCTCTCTCTCTCTCTATTTATTTATTTATTTATCTTATTTTCCTGGAAAGGGTATTTTTATTAATTACTAAAACATAATCTCAAAACTACAGCATGACCAAGGGTACAAAGATATAGCATGACCAAAAGTGTGTGTGCGCACGTGTCTCTCTCTCTCTCTCTCTCTCTCTCTCTCTCTCTCTCTCTCTTTTCGTGAAGATAATTGAATTAAGTAGTAAATATTTTACATCAGACCATCAGGTCGGCTTAGAACAAACCGAAAAAAACAGTCATGAAGGAAAGTCTACACAGACTCAACACAGAACTCACACACTGAACGCACAGCTGGTGTGGAGTGAACAGTGTCCAGCCAGAATATAACTCTCTCTCTCTCTCTCTCTCTCTCTCTCTCTCTCTCTCTCAATACGTAATTGTATTAATTACGAAAAAAGTACGAGATTACATGATTACAAGATGCAAGACAGCTCTAGGCCATCATACATAAACTCGCTTTACACATCTTGAATCATCCGGATCAAAAGAAAGCGCAGGTTACCTTTTTTGAGCTAAGAAATGCATTCGATGCTGATTAGCCACTTAAGCAACCCCAAGACAAGCTTAATTTACTGAAAACCCTAAAACAAGAAGCGATTTGAGAGAGTTCGGTGAAACCCTGATTTGGGAGGGTCCATCCTCATCTATAAATAGACAGGCTGCCCCCATTCAATCTAACCTCTTCTATGCAAGTTCTCACTCTTCAACGGAGCTTTCAGCTTTTAGCCATCAGTCCTCTATCACCTAGCTGTCCAGCCTTCACAACTACTACCACACTCTCTCCATCAACCCTTGCAATGCCCTGGCACCTTCTTCTTGGCTGTCGCCCATGGCATGGCACCCTTCCTACTACTGCACTTTACTACCGTGGTTTCCTCCGGCATTCTACTACTACATTTTACTATCGCGTTCTACTATGGCGTTCTATTGCTATGTTTTGCTGCTTCGCCCGCATCATCAAGCATCATCCTCTGTAATCGCCTCAATCTCCTCACATTCTGGTGATCAACGTTTGGTGTTTCTCTCACTCTGTCACTCCAACTCATGGTCACACCACTTGGGATCCGTCTCCAGTGGACATCACTCTCCAACACAATGCTTTGCCCTTGTGCACCCTATATACTCTTACATTCATTTACAGCATTCATTCACTTCAGAGTTGTGTTCTTTCTCTACCTTCTTTTGTTTGTGTTTGAGTTCTTGTGTTTGAGTTTTGAGTTTTGCATTTAGGGTTTGAGTTTTGTTTTGTGTCTATGTTTGTCTCGTTGTGCTTCTGTTGTGGTCATACACTCTATGTTTCCCTCAATACAAACCCTAGCAATGCCTCCACACTCTTCTCCACATGGTATCAATGTTGATGCTCTTACAAAGAGTATCCTATGGATATTGTAGAGTGTCGGTCTTTACGCGAGATGCACAATACAACTCGTAACCAAACCATAATGTCACAGACACCTTCTCGTGACCCCACGATGTCTTATCAGGCTTCCCAACATTGGAGGCCCTGAGGAGGCATTATGGACCCGACAAGGAAGACGACACTCCATAATCCCCCTCACCATCACCCTCTATGTTTACACCCATGCCAAATATTCCAGATTTCATTAACCTCACAGAGCAGGAGTTTGAGGAGTACCTACGCAACAAATACGGACCTACAGACATCCCTTCTCCCAATTTTGCTACTCTTTTCGGACCAGTTGGTGAGGCTGGCCACCTTTCTAATCATAGAGGCAATACAGCATCTGGGACGACTGGTGATCCATCTTCATCATCTTGGCCAAGCCCTATGTCAAGTTCATACAGCCCTTTTGAGTCGTTCGAATCAAAACCCTCTCTTGTTTTGCTTTTTGGTGTGTAGGATCCAAATGGCCAAATGTATGTAGATCTTAATAGGGGGGCTCAAGAAGCAAACATTCATCATCAGGTACACCCACATCTTCTGTTTCATCATCCGCCTCTACCACACTGGGAGTTGGCCCTTCTGTCTCTGCTCCTAGCACATTCTCATTCTCTATTCCATATTCACACTTCCCTACCACTTCACATTACGGTGCACATCCGCCTCTACCACATTGGGAGTTGGCCCTTTTGTCTCCGCTCCTAGCACATTCTCATTTTCTATTCCATATTCACACTTCCCTACCACTTCACATCATGGTGCATCGTTAGGGGGACACCCCACCTCTTAACACTATTACCTACCCTTTCCCACACGCCATTCCGTACTATGGGGTTTCATTACAAGGAATGCCACCCTCTAACACAATTCCCTCGACCTTTCCTCATGTAGGCACATCTTTTCCCACTGGGACAGCTGTGATAGACATCCCCCTTACTACCCCCAGCTACACACACACCATGACCTCTCAAATGCAAGGAATTCCATCCTCTACTTATGGTGCGTCATCACACTTTCCATAGGTCACTCCACAAGGATTTCCATCCTCTGCTCCATGTGTCCCTATCCCTCCACCATGGGGTCCTCATGCGGCGACAATGCCCATACCGAGTTATCCCATACACACATTTGGATCCACCGTATACACTTCTCAAATGACTTGGTGAACACTATGGGACCCATTCCCATGTTACTCCTTTTCACCACAATACCCACCCTATCCACCACATCCGAGCACTACCACTCCTATTGCCTTGGCCAAGAATGTCTTCACAGACAAGACTTGTTTCAACGGGTCGAATTTCACTACTTGGTCAAACTATATGTAGCAAATGCTCGAGTCTAAAGGTCTTTCGGACCTTGTTGTTGGTCTTGAGCCTATGCCTGACCCTCACCTAACCCACCCTGATTACATCCGTCTATGGAGAGCTCGCAATGCCATAGCCAATGTCGAGCTAATGCAAGGTTTGCTTCATGAATTTCACTCCCAATTACAGCACTTCCCTCTTGCATTGAACATTGGAGTCATCTCATTGACCACTACACAGCCCGACATCGTACTCGGTACATAAACATCGATTTTGAGCTTCAAGAGTTTTCCATTAAGGAAGGGGATGATCTAAAGGTCAAGTTGGCCAAATATCAACAGTTACTAGCCGAGTTTGCCACTACTAGCTCTCCGAAGTTAGACTACGATCAAGTCACCTTCTTCTTGAACAAGTTACCCGACAAATACTTCTGTTTTATCCAGCGCATTATCTCGCTAGCTAGATTGCAGACCTTCTACAAGTTTGAGTATCAATTCTTGCATTACGCGAGGCTGCATCATCAAGTCCACAAGAAGCCCTTCACCACTCACATCTATTCGGAGGGGCAAGGGTTGGTTGCCTCTTCTTCAAGAGCGAAAACCAACAAAGGCAAGAACTTGCAAGATGCAAAGGCAAGCCAAAACAAGGGTGACACCACTTCCTCCGATAGAAACAAAGAAGCACAAGCCCTTTGGGAACAAATTCCTAAGAAAAATAGGTTTTGCACTCACTACCAGAGGTTGGGCCATGTGGACGAAGACTATCGTACCAAGGCCCAAGGTCTTCCTCCTAGAAAACCACAGCAGACTACTACGACTACACAGTCTAGTGGGGCTACGCCTCCCACTGCTACCCCATCTGCTCCTTCAATCCCCACAGCTGCTAGACATGTGGCACATGGCAACCTCAACAGCCATCCTACTCTACTCTTGAGGGGTTGACTCATTAGTGTACTAGCACCGATCCTATTGCACTTTACACATCCATTCTTGGAAACTCTATTGCACCTTCTAGGCCTTCTTACCCAACTCGTATGCAATGGTGGCTAGACACTTAGCCTTTCATTTCACACACATACACATTTGCATTATTGCACTTGTTCATTCAGTTCATTTTTCATTTTAGTTTTGTTTTTCTTTTTAGAGCATCTCAATACTAATCTCCATGATTGCAGATCTTACTCTCTTTTGCAGACTTTGTTTTAAGTGTCGCACTAACATACAGGTTTGTCTAGTCCTACCTAGGCTAGAGACATGGAATGTGCACCCTTCCATTCATGGTTTCATCTCCTTAGGAATTTTTCTCTTCTACCAATATGGAGGCTTCCCCTCCTGAGGCAAATCGTACAGCATCTCTCTTTATACTATCGTGGCGGTGACTTCTACTTTGCTCTTCCAATCACAATGCTTCTTCTCATCATGGTTCTCAGCACCATATGAAGACCGACATCTGGGTCCTCTTCCTCCTTCAATGTCGCCATTCTAGGTTGAGAGGGGATTCCTACCCTTCTTGGTATTCCTCAAGTTTCGACACTTATCTTCGACATTAGCCTTCCCCCCCTCCCCTGTTGTACCTCCACCCTTTGCATTGCATGATTTCATCATCTTTGTACTAGGGTGCTTGGGCAAGTGAACAATTTTCTCAGGAGGGACACTATCCAAGTGGTACCTTCTGCATGAGCATTTCACAGCATGTAGCATGCTCATTGTGCAAAGCACCACTAGATGGATCCTAAGTTGTTTCCACCAGTGGTTTGTCCACCACACCAGCATTACTTTATCACCATTCCCTCATCATCGACAACCTCAAGTGGATGGGTAGCTTGTTTGTTTTGTGATAGGTTGGACCTGCCCATCCCTTCTCATTCTCTCGTCTTCACCTCAATCGATTGCGATCCATCTCTCACTTAAACAACAACAACAACAACAAAAGAAAAACAAAAAAATTATAGTTCCACCCGCCTTTACAGGCCTTGGTAGGCCATTCCGATGCCCTGTCCTCTCCAGGGTGACCACTTGGACTCCCTTGGTAAGTTAACCATGGCCTCTGTAGTCTTGGTAGGCCATTGGCCAGCCACCGTGCACCCTTTATCCCATACCCTAGCTGCTTTGGAGTGGGATGCATTGGTCAAAATGGGTTGGCCTTCCTTTCTCACCCTGTTTCAGGCCTGAGAGGGGGTATTGAGCTAAGAAATGCATTCAATGTTGATTAGCCACTTAAACAGCCCCAAAAAAGCTTAATTTAATGAAAACCCTAAAATAAGGAGCAGTTCAAGAGAGTTCACTGAAACCCTAATTTGGGAGGGTCCATCCTCATCTATAAATAGACAGGGTGCCTCCATTCAATCTTATCTCTTTTGTGCAAGTTCTCACTCTTCAATGGAGCTTTCAACCATCAATCTTCTACCACGTTACGTGGCTATCCAACCTTCGCAACTGCTGCCACTCTCTCTCCATCAACCCTTGCAGCGGCCTGGCACCTTCCTCCTTGGTTGTCGCCCATTGTCTGGCGCCCTTCCTACTGCTGCATTTTACTGCCACATTAACAATGGCATTCTACTGCTATGTTTTGCTGCGGTATTCTATTGTTGTGTTTTACTACAACCTTTTATTGCAGCATTCTACTGCTATGTTTTGCTGCTTCACCCACATCATCAGGCATCATCCTCTACAGTCGCCTCAGTCTCCTCGCACTCTAGTGATTAACATTCGGTGTTTCTCTCACTCCGTCACTCCGACTGGTGGTCACAACACTTGGGATCTGTCTCTGGTGGACGTCACTCTCCGACGTAGTGCTCTACCCTTGGGCACACTGCATACTCTTACGTTCATTTACAGCATTCATTCACTTCAGAGTTGTGTTTTTTTTCTACCTCTTTCTGTTTGTGTTTGAGTTTCTTTGTTTTGAGTTTTGAGTTTTGCATTTAGGCTTTGAGTTTTGCTTTCTGTGTCTGTGTTTGTCTCGTTGTGCTTCTATCGTGGTTGTACACTATGTTTCCCTCAATAAAACGCTATAGTAGAATGCCGCAGTAAAACATGGCAATAGGAAGGGTGCCAGACAGTGGGCAGCAGCCAAGAGGAAGGCACTAGGGCACTACAAGCGTTGATGGAGAGAGAGTGGCAGCAATCACGAAGGTTGGACAGCCACATGACAGAAGACTAATGGCTGAAAGCTCCACTAAAGAGTGAGAGCCTGCACAAAAGAGATGAGACTGAATGGAAGCAGCCTATTGATTTATAGATGAGGATGGATCCTCTAAAATTAGGGTTTCATTGCACTCTCGAACTCCTCCCCGTTTTACAATTTTCATTAAATTAAGCTTGTTTTGGGGCTTTTTAAGTGGCTAATCAGCATGGAATGCTAGATTGTGTAGTCGTAGTAGTCTGTTGTGATTTTCTAGAAGACCTTGGGCCTTGGTACAACACTCCGCATCCACTTGGCCTAACCTCTAGCAATGAGTGCAAAACCTACTTTTCTTAGGAATTCACTACCAAAGGGGTCGTGTTTCTTTGTTTCCATTGGAGGAAATGGTGTCACCCTTGTTTTGGCTTGCCTTCGCATCTTGTGAGTTCTTGCCACTATTGGTTTTCGCTCCCGAAGAAGAGGCAACCAACCCTCGCCCCTCTGAATAGATGTGAGTGGAGGACTTCTTGTGGACTTGATCATGCAGCCTCGCGTAATGCAAGAACTAACACTCAAACTGGTAGAAGGTCTACAATCTAGGCAATGAGATAATGTGTTGGATAAAATGGAAGTATTTGTCGGGCAACTTGTTCAAGAAGAACATGACCTGATCGTCATTTGACTTTGGAGAGCCAGTAGAGGCAAACTCGGCTAGTAACCGTTGATATTCGGCCAACTAGACTTTCAGATTGTCCCCTTCCTTAATGGAAAACTCCTAAAGCTCAAAATCGATATTTATATACTAAGTACGATCTCGAGCCGCATAGCGGTCGATGAGATGACTCCAATGTTCTGATGCAAGAGGGAAGTGTTGTAACTAAGAATGAAACTCAAGAAGCAAACCCTGCATTAGCTCAACATTGGATGTGGCATTGTGAGCTCTCCATAGACGGATGTAATCAAGGTGGGTCAGGTAAGGGTTGCGAGCATAGGCTCAAGACCAACAACAAGGTCTCAAAGACCCCGAGACTCAAGCACTTGTTGCATATAGTTCGACCAAGTAGTGAAATTCAATCCGTTGAAACAAGTCTTATCTGTGAAGACATTCTTAGCCAAGACAATAGGAGTGGTAGTGCTCAGATAAGGTGGATAGGGTGGATATTGTGGTGAAAAGGAGTACACATGGGAATAGGTCCCATAGTGCCCACCATGAGGGATAGAGACACATGGGGAAGACGATGGAAATCCCTGCATAGGAGTGACCCATGGAAAGTGTAACAACACACCATAAGCAGAGAATGGAAATCCCTACATCTAAGAGGACATGTTGTGTGTGTAGCTGAGGGTAATGAGGGGGATGCCCATTACAACTATCCCAGATGGAAAAGATGTGCCTACATGAGGAAAGGTAGAGAAAACTGTGTTAGAGAGTAGCATCCCTGTAATCAAGTCCCTTAGTGTGGAATGGCTTGTGGAAAAGGGTAGGTAGCAGTGTTAAAAGGTGAAATGCCCCCTAACAAGGCACCATGTTTTGAATATGGAATAGAGAATGAAAATATGCTAGGAGCGGAAATAGAAAGTCCAACTCCCACTGTGGTAGAGACGGATGCGGAATATAAGCCAAGGTTGTGAAATGAGTGTGATACGCCTTCAAGAGAAGAGGTTGGGATAGGAGGGAGAGAAGAAGAGTAATTGACTTGCTCAAATGAAACAGAAGATGTAGGTATACCTGATTATGAATGTCTGTCGCTTGAGCCCACTCTATTAAGATTTACATACATTTGACCATCCGGATCCTACACACCAAAAGGCAAAACAGGAGAGGGTTTTGATTCAAACGACTCAAAAGGGTTGTACGAATCTGACACAAGGCTTGGCCAAGATGATAAAGATGGATCACCAATCATCCAAAATGTCATATTGCCTCCATGATTAGAAAGGTGGCCAGCCTCACCAACTAGACTGGAAGGAGTAGCAAAACTCGAAGAAGGGATGTCTTCTGGTCCCTATGCAACTCTAGTCCATATTTGTTGCATAGGTAGTCCTCAAACTCCTCCTTTGTGAGGTTAATGAAATCTGAAATATCTGGCATGGGTTTAAACATAGAGGGTGATGGTGAGGGTGAATATGGATTGTCGTCTACCTCACCGAGTCCATAATGCCTCCTCAAGGCCTCCAATGATGGAGAAGCCTGATAAGGCATCATGAGGTCACAAGAAGAAGGTGTCTGTGACATTATGATTTGGTTATGAGTCATATTGTGTGCCTCATGCAAAGACTAGCACTCCACAATATCTGCAAGATACTCTTTATAAGAGCACCAGCTCTGATACCATGTAAAAAAGAGTGTGTGGAGGCACAGCTAGGGTTTGCAATAAGGAAACACAGAGTGTACGACCATGACAAAAGCACAACGAGACAAACATAGACATAGAGAGCAAAACTCAAACCCCAAACACAAAACTCAAAACTCAAACACAAACAGAAAGAGGTAGAGAAAAAACGCAACTCTGAAGTGAATGAATGAGGTAAATGAATATAAGAGTACACAGTGTGCCCAAGGGTAGAGCAGTGTGTCGAAGAGTGATGTCCATCGGAGACGGATCCCAAGTGGTGTGACCACCATTCGGAGTGACGGAGTGAGAGAAACACCAAACGTTGATCACCAAAGTGTGAGGAGATTGAGGCGACTGCAGAGGATGATGCTTAATGAGGTGAGCGAAGCAGCAAAACATAGTAGTAAAACTCCGTAGCAAAACGCCGCAGTAGAACATCCCAGTAAAGCACCAAGTAGAATGCGACAATAAAATGCAGTAGTAGAACACCGCACGAAAACGCCGCAGTACAAGAGCAAATGAGGTGATGGCAGAAGTCGCAAAGGCTAGACCACCATGTGATGGGAGACTGATGGCTGAGATTTGCACACAAGGGTGAGAAACCAACATGGAAAAGATTAGATTGAATGGGAGTAGCCTATCTATTTATAGATGAGGATGGACCCTCCCAAATTAGGTTTCATTGAACTCTCTCGAGCTGCTCCCTGTTTTAGGGTTTTCATTAAATTAAGCTTGTTGTGGGGCCGTTAAGTGGCTAATCAGCATGGAATGCATTGAAGAAGAGTGTGGAGGCACTGCTAGGGTTTGCACTAAGGAAACATAGAGTGTACGACCACAACACAAGCACAACAAGACAAAAACAGATAGAGAAAGTAAAACTCAAACAATAAATGCAAAACTCAAAACTCAAACACAAATAGAAGAAGGGATAGAAAAAACACAACTTTGAAGTGAATGAATGCTGTAAATGAATGTAAGAGTATACAATGTGCCAAGCAGTGTGTTGACTATGCCGAATCTTCTATATCTCTCAAAACATAACATGAGGTGTTTCAAGTGCTCTCTCCTACTGCCAAAGACACAAAAATCATCAATAAATACCCTTGTGAAAGTTGTTAGGTAGGGCTCAAAAGTCTTGTGGGCAGCTCCTTGGAACTCAAAAGGTTCATTCTTCAATCCAAAGTTCATGACTGTGCTAACATATGCTCCCCACTCTGTGATGAAGGCTATCTTATTCATATCCTTTGGATGCATCCTGATTTGGTTGTAACCTAAAAATCCATCCACAAAACTATACATTTCGTGGCCTGCCACATGATCAAGGAGAGAGTCAGTAAAAGGAATCGGGAAGGGGTAAATAATGGTACCTGCATTCAATTTTCTATAATCCGCACAAACTCTGATCTTCCTTTTCTTCTTGGGCACCACCACTATAGGGGATAACCAAGTGACTTCATTAACCAGTTTGATGAACCCAACCCTCAAAAGTTTGTCAATTTCTTCCTTGACCTACTTAGCATAGTTCGAGTTCATTCTATACTTCTTTTGAATGATTGGCTTAGCATCTTTCTTTAAGTTAATCCTGTGCTAGCACACTACTGGATCAAACCCCTTCATATCCGTATAATCCCAAGCAAAAATATCCTGATACTCTTTGCACAACTTGGCAAGATCTTGCTTGAAGTTTTCTTCCACAAAGATACTAACCTTAATGGGTTTAGCTTCTCCTTCCACATTCAAGTTAACTTCCTAAACCTCATCTTCAACTACCCTTGTAGATCTTCTCATTGTATGCTCATATCTCAGCTCAACCTAAATGATAGCTTTTTGTCCTTTTGCATCCAGGACATCAGAGCTATCCATACAATGGTCCACATCAGTTTGTGGATTTTCAGATATCCCTTGTTAAGCAACTTCAGGATGACTAGTTCCCGTGTCCTGAACCATTTTGTACTCCTCATCCCCCGATCTCTCTTGATTTTGAAATTGTTCCTGACCTTCAAGAAAGCCTTTAGGATGCTGTCTCGACTGATTTTGGTCTATAGGTTGAATAGTTTGGTGTTCCAGAACTTCATTTCCTACACCTCTGGGTTGATCCTGATATTCCTAAATAATACTATCAACATCAATTTCAAAGACTGGAACCACAGAAGGATTTGTGTGAAGAAATAATTCCTTCTCATCATCTTCCACTTCATCTGCAAGGTTAATAGCCTGAGCCACCAGAGATCTAGATGCACTCTTCAAGATTACCTTATTGATTGTTGATAACCTAATCTCTTTGAGCCCCCTGGGGAAGCAAATATAATCATTCCCCTAGTCCTGCCTCAGTTTAGCAAGTTTAAACTAGGGTCTGCCTATACCCCTAGGGATGCAAATATAATCATTCCCCTAGTCCTACCTCAATTTAGCAAGTTTAAACTAGGGTCTGCCTATAGGAGCATATTGTAAGAATCCCCAATCTATGACATCTAGAGCACCACAAAACTTACTTTGAACTTCAAGCCAGCTACCTTTATTTTCTGGTTTCTAAGGATACCCAATGGCTATAGCCTCCTCTAGTCTACCATAATAACTTGGAATGGAGCTAGTATCAATTTCTCTTGCTTGCTTGCCAAATATGTTTGTGCATGAAGTACATTAACTCCTAAACCCCCATCAAGAAGAACATCATCATGCTTCTTTCTTGCATACTCGACTTGAACAGTTGGAACTTGATAATCCACAACTTCCAGGTATTACTGCCTAACACTCAAGAACTGCCTGATCCTGAAATGATTTGCCTTCAAGAACTTACTATTGTTTGTGTTAGATCTTCAAGATCAACTTATCTTTTAAGTCAGGTATTAAATCTAAGATCTGCTCCAAGGTTAACTGCAAAGAGCATTTTGCTAGTGCCTCGAATAGCTCTTCATAGCCACCTTTCTGAAACTTTCCTAAAGTCTTATATTCAAGATATTGATCCTGTTGATCAGAATTTAGGGTACCTTGTCCCTCCTAGTCATCAAACTCCTCAAGTACTGCTTTTCCTACCATTTTCTATAGCTTCTTAACTTGTTTAGTTGGTTTTTTCATGGTTTTATTCTGATCTTGTCAATCAAGTTTCAAACCAACTTGGCTTCTTGTAACTGCTAGTACCATAGCTTCTTCAGGACAATCCTCTACTTCAATACAGTTAGAACAATCACAATGAACATGCATACTTACAGCATTAGTGTTACCTGACACCTCTGCCCTTCCTTGATCTTGCTCTTCATTAATACTCAAGTGACCAACCGTCTCTACCTCTTCAACAGGTTTCCTTTGCCCATCTTGGTCAGGTAGTTCTATCAAGACTATTGCTACCAGGGCAGGTGGATGTTGTTGATGAGTGCTCCTACAGGCCTTCCGTAATTGCAGGTCCTTGCTACTAGCATTCCTCTCTCAGTCCTATGCCTTGCCCAAAGTTCATAGTTTGGCCTTACAAAATGTCCTTGACCTCCACACTAATGGAATGCTCCTATTTGAGTAGTTTGCTACTGTGCCTGAAAATTTCCCCATGGTTGACTTGCCAGCATTCTTCTAGGTCCCTTGAAGAGTCTCTGAGGCATTGTGTCAGTAGTTACCTAATCAGCTGTAGCTGGCTACACAACTCTTAGCCTAGGCTACATTACTGGCTCCTGTTGTGCAATCCTAACATTAGGATTGTACCAACAAGTTCTAGTTTCATGACCATTCCTCTGACATATTTCACACTACTTGTCCTTCCTCTTAGTTTCAGAAAGGCCCAAGTCTTTCAGCTTCTACTTAATCTTCTTATCCAATTTATTGTCCTCAATCTTCTTCTTGATTTTCTCATTTGTCTTCCTCTTTTTGCTCTTGGATGAACCTAATTTCTTCTTCTTTTTCCTATGCTTCTTCTTGCTAGACTCTTCATCATCTGAATCACTGAATTCATCTTTTGATCCTGAACTTGACTCACTGTCCTCATGCTCACTATCACTTTCTAATCCTGAACCTGAATCTGAATTTGAGAAATCATCATCTTTACGGGTCTTTGATCGTGAAGTACCAAGCCATCTCTCCACCCTCATAGCAGTCCTAATCATAGTATCCAATGTATCATTTTGATTAATCTCCATATCAGTAATTGGATTCCTAATCTTACCCCTCAGACCTTGATAAAATAAGTAATCTGCATCTCTACTAATGGTGCATCTGCAGCATCCAACCTATTAAGCACGTTCTTAAACTTTTGAGCATAATCTTCAACCAGCATATTTTTTTATTTAATTTTCTTGGAGATTTACCCTTCCTAAACTTGCCTTAAAATGTAATCTTTAATTCATGATATGTATTAAATGCTGCCATGCCATAACTACTGAACTAGTCTATGGCTTTCCCCTACAAAGTTGCTACAAGCTGCTGCTTCTTAACTTGATCTCCATACATTTGATTGAATCCACTTATTGTCCACTATGTCTCAAACTGAGCCACACGGCAATCAGGATCTCCTTCTTTTTCCCTGAAAACTTAGAAGCTCTCACTTTAGGATTGACAAGCTGATTTGGATTCATCATATTTTACTTTTTTGGGCTTCCTCTGAGGTGGTAAAGGGTTAAAGTTCAAAAATTTATTTGATGGAATTCTTACACTCTGCAACAGCAATATCCTCCCTACTATGCTGCAGCCTTTCAAATGCCTATCTAGGAGGAGTATCTTGATCTTTAGGAGGTAATATTGCTTCCTCATCATTTGACAAACTTGGTATGCTTGAAGGAGTTGGAGGAGAGTCGGTAAAGGTAGTAGGGGAATGGTATATTGTTGAGATACCTAGAGAGGTACCCACATCCTGATAATTCTACCTAGCATCTATGAACTATTCTTCATCCAGCATGTCTAATCCTCCTGCTTCTCCTCTATCGTTCAACCCTACAACCTACTGCTATTGTCTTGTCAATGCTTCCCTTAATTCCCAAGATCTATTACTTGCTAAAATAGGATTTGACAAATATGGGTAATTGTCGGACATATATACTGCCCATGAAAGGCACCTTGTACATCTTCAATGCCATTACCTTCTTGTACTCCTGCAACCACTTCTTGTGATAATTATATCCAAGCCTGACACCTAAATCATGAGAATTGTGCTCATAAAGCCGGCAAGATCGCCAAAGTGTAATAGCCTCTTAAGACCATAACAGAAACACAAAAAACACCATTCTACCTCAAACAACACTATTATTGCAAATGACTTCCTAAATCAATTTATAAACATATTGAACATTCAATTTTCAAGATTGATGTACGTCCATTAAATACACATTGTAATCATTCTCAAAACATTGTTCTCCTGAAAAATACCAATCAGATTACTATCATCACAACCATTCGTGAATAAATAGCTTGACACAAACAACATTGGTTTTCAAGAGACAAAGATAGATTGGTAGAATCAAAAGTAAGCGACCTTGTGCAGACACTATCCAAACAAAGATAGATTGGTAGAACCAGACGTAAGTGACCTTGTGCAGACACTATACAACTAATAATGCTTAGGACAAGCGCCATCCTTTCATGTATACCACATGACATCCAAGGTCACTTCACATATACTAATCCCATGAATCTATATACATACAAGTACTAAAGGAGAAAGTAATAAGGTAAATGATGTAATTCGAGCCCTAACAGCTTTGTTAATGTGAGTAGTCATATTGGTTGTTCCATAAATAAAATTGTTTCGCCTGGATGACCTTTTAAAGGTCTAATTGTATTAATGGCCGAGAAATTACAGTTTTGTTTGATAATAGCTCTACTCACAATTTTATTTCTTTTCGATTAGTATAGAAACTTCATCTTCACACTACCCGCTCACTGAGCATATCATGTCTGTTATTTGGAGAGCCCCACTATGGATCGCTAGGATCAAATGGTGCCAAGGTTGAATCTTTTGATTGATAAGCTTCTAGGCTTCCGATTGATGAGTTTTAACCATGTCAATGTCATTCTTAGTATGCCATAGGTTTTTTTATAGATATTCCTCTTTGTACATTGACGATAAAAATCATGTACTACCTTTTGAACTTTATAGTCACTATCATGTGATCAAGGGTTGTTCACCCTTTGAGATTACCAAAACTAATGTATATATGATTTCAGCTTTGGAATTTAATAGATGTTTTTGCAATCCAAATGTTGTTACTTATGTTTATTTTATTGAAAAATTTCAATCATCTAAGTTGCAAAGTAATTCAATTTTGTTAAATAATCATGTTAATGCAAATTTAGATATCAGTAAATATTTGGATCCGATTCTACAATAGCATTGATGTCTCTCCAACGGACTTCCACCGTCTTACGATACATTAGACCATAGGATCGAGATGTCATTGGCTGTTAGACAGCTCTGCCTTTGAGCATTCTATATAGACATTCATTCATTTACAACATTTATTCATTCTCTTCAGTGTTATCTTGTTCTGTATTAGGTGTTTTTGCATTTTTGTCTGAATAATTGTGTGTTAGCTGTGTTCATACATTCTAAGTTTTCTCAATGCAAACCCTAGCATACCTTCACAAGCAGCCCCTTGCCACCCTAGCTGTGTGTCTATGCCCATTGTCTCTGTCTTTTCCAATCTGTTATCAAATTTGTGATTAGCTGATAGGTTATAGCCTTGGGGATCCATACTTTCACCCCTCTAATTCCAGCCTACTCTTGCTTAGAAATCAAATTAATGGGTTATATATCCAGCACATTTAGCTCTCTCTTTACTTCTATTGTCTTTGAGAGTGTGCATTTGCTTTCCCGTATCTCTACTTGTATATGCACCTTTATCAAGCAGAAATGATGTCCAATTTGCTCGAGATCTAAAATAATACTTGTTAATATTTATAGCATGTATCATAGTCCCTCTAGCTTGTTTCTTGTTGTGAAAAGTGTGCTTGCAGGATTTAGGAAGTATAATTAGATAGAATTTTATCTGGTTATGAGCTTGTCTCAATGATTAAACCCAATTTCGATAGAGCTACTTGTAAACACCAGGTCATCATGGTGGTTTCAAAGTTTTTCCCCTACATGTGATCGTATGCAAAGCTGTGTTAAGTTGGGCTCATCTGGTAACAAGTTGCACTTCACAGTTGTAAGTGTCCTACAGCATATCAAGACCGATGGCAAGCATGTAACTTGTAGTACTAAAAATAGTGCCGTTACAGAAAAGAAATGTATGTTTAAAACTTAGGTTGTCAAACAGAACAGAGAAGCAAAAATGAAATTTAACTCATTATGGCAAAGCTATTAAATATGGTCTAACCGATAAGTGGCAAACAGCAAATAAATAAACTAGTGACTACTGATTTATACCAGCCTCCAGGTAAAATTTTCAAACCTTGGATTACAGCAACGCACTGAACATTCCAATCAGCAAAGATCATCTAACATTGCCCACAACAATTGACAGTACAGCACCTACCCTCAGAGTTTGCGAGCACAAGATTCATCACTTGATTAGTGCCTACTAAGTTCAAAAAGGATAGAACAAACCACATGCACCAAGCTGAAGAATTATGCCCTTCCTATAGTAGCAAAACATTTCCTCTCAAATTAGCGACGATGCAACCCACCAGCACTAAAATCATCCATAATCTTTTGAAATTCAAATAATGGAGACACTAAATACCTTTGAAGCAGTATATCCTGCAGCAAGGGCAAGCACTGCCTGCACTGCAATGTACAATCCAGGCACATTGAATGTTTCAAACATGATTTCTCCAGCATATTCTCGGTTTTCTGGAGCAGTCAAAGGACTTTCTGTAAGTAGAAAATAGTGATCCTCTGGATCACATCTTAGGTAGTTAAAAATACATTGCTGCCAGAATCTCTCCATTGTATCCCAGTTGTCCACCTAGCAAAATTTGAGTTTCCTTATGTAAGCATAGATTACAAAGAATCAGACTTTGACCTGATAACTGTTGAAATTCCATGGTTAACCACGATACAGTGATAATGATGGAAAGGTATCGCAGAGTAAGTATGTAGCCCCAAAGATTACCTGACCATGACGAATGGGATAACTCAAGGTATATGTGCTATTGGCTTGAGCGCGAGATAGGGCTTCTTCTCCAACATAAAAATCCAAATCAGCCATCACTCCAGCACTGTGTTGTGCTGCCCATCCTGATTTGTTTTGCCCTCTCGATTGCCCGAGGAAAGATTCATTGACTGCCACTATTGTCGGTACTATGAAACAAGGCTCCACATTCCCAGCAAAGCCCATTTTCGTATACCTTCATATAAAAAGCCAAAGCATTGCGTCAGTATACACTTCAACAGTGTGATCTAACTGCATTAATTTTTTGAACTGAGAATAGCTCAGCTACTGTAGTAGTCGGTTTTTTGTTCGAGTTGCAATGTTGCAACTCAACTATCTGAGTAGTTGGTTTCTGATTCGTGCAATGTTGGAACTCAACTACCATAGTAGGCAGTTTCTGATTAACTATTTCTGATCTTTCAGAATAGATCAGCTGAATTATTTATGCAACAATAGACTGGACCTTCATGATTGGATTGAAGCCACCCAAGCCTTTCATTAGACGAATTATGTGAAATACGGCCAAAGAAGTTGATCATGGCACACAATTAGATGGAAACTTGAGCGATTCAGTAGAAATTTCGGATGAAACACAAATCTGGCCCAGTGCAATTAACAAACAAATGGACAACTCGCAAATCAGCAGACAATTATGCGTCTATGAATCTTGGCAAGTCACGTGAAAGGAAAATTTGACACGAAAGGGCGAAAAAATAAACAAGCGATGCATATGTACAAGAAACAAGAATAAGGAATACCCAGTGCCGTTGTCTATCACTACTGCAGGTCTTGAGGTGGCGTCCATGGCAAAGGGGGCAATCTCCCAATGTTGATGGCCTCACCAATGCGCTATCTGTGATAAGGTGGAAAGAATAAACCCAAGACTGGCCGGGAATGATGGCATCTCTCTCTCTGTGTCACTTGCCCCCCTTCTGAGTATTTTTCAGGTCGAAGAGAGAAAGAGAGAGAGAGAGAGAGAGTAAGGAGTTCTTTTCAAGAAGAAATCATCTTAGGCCTAACATTGCCGTGCTGGCAATCACATTGTTGTTGTCTTTAGCATTATAATTATAATATAGTTTATTTAGCTTTCCCCTCAAGGTTTTTGCATGTTAAGGAAATAATTTAGGCTATTGCTGGTAAAACTTTTTGTTATCTAGGTGCCCTTTTGCACTTTCATCATTTTACTTCTTTCTAACTTCAAAGGGGAAAACACGAAAAAAATTTAAAGAACGACCAACAAGCATACTAGAACAATTTTAACTTCGATAACATAAACTTTGTACTAGCAATGCACTCCCTTGAGAGCATGGTCTTCATAATGAATCCTAAGGTCTTGATGTGCCTTCTTTTGAAATTATAATGGTTGAACCTCTCATGCTTTGGTTTCATATCTAGACTGTAGATAAAGGTTACTAAACATTATTCTAACCTTCTTAAAACTCTAGCATTTATAGAAAGTGAGCCTACAAACACTCTTACGAGTTTATGGTACTTATGGTGGCAATGCCCACTTCAATCTGTCCTATGACTTTAGTCAAAATGATGTTGTAACATGTGTCCTTGATTTCTTTAAAAAAGTGCTCCTAGTTTTTTACATGTCATAATATTGGCACGAAATCACTATACTCATTTTACTATGCAAATTGATGGACCATAAAGAGAAGTTGAATGTGGTTGAGATGAGGATGGGTTCCAATAAAGATTTCCCTGCAACAAATAACTCATCTTTTGGGCATCTATGGGTTGGGTCACTATGGGGGGGTGTAGGATGGTGCAATGAAGTTTAAGAAGGAGAAATATATAGTAGGGGTTAGAAGTTCCACAAAGAAATGGCTTGCTCCATCCCATACTTTGCCTTTTCTTCTTGTATGTATAAGCTTCTTTCCTTCCATGATTCAAGTATTTGCTCTAAGATAACTTGATTGCTTTCAAATCGTGCTTGATTCTAAGGGAAAGAAATTGTGCCTAAAGTTTTATGTCTTAAAACTTCCTTTAATGTATGTTATGGTTAGGCTTTCATTAGTTAACCTTAAAACTTCCTTTATTGTATGTTATGGTTAGGCTTAGGCTTTCATTAGTTAGCCTTAAACCTTTCAATGTATTTTCTAGCTAAGCTTAGGTTGTCTTCATTGGTTAGGCTTAGGCATTCACCTCAAACATGCATTTTCCATTGAACAAAAGGTCTTAAATGGGCCCCAATGTGTTTAAGCCATGTGCCCTAACCAACTCCACTAAACTCACAATGCCATGGCATCTTTCATGCTCTACAAATCAAGAACATGTTTTAGAAAGGAAAAGATTGAAGGTTTGTGAAAAGGTGCATGATTGAATGAATATATACTAGCAAAACATTAAAGCCCATAACAATAGATTGTATTTCACCAAGCTCTCTCTCTCTCTCTCTCTCTTTCCCTCATGGAAGTACCACCAAATAAGTCATCCCTAGTGACTATTACAAATGCAACTTCATTTTAGAAGTATATAGGGGTTGAAGAGCAGGTAATGAGAAGGGGTAGAGAGAGAGAATTCTAAGTCATCAAAGTGGAAACCTAGATGGACAAGTTTCATGGTTCTAACAATTGGATCATAAGAAGAAATGTATGGTGTATGATTAAACAAATTAGGAGGTTACAATTCTACTAGGCTAAGACATTATGTTAACCAATTGACCACACCAAAAAAAAGAAAGCCCCTACTAAATAATAGACTAGGGAGAGAGAGAGAGAGAGAGAGAGAGAGAGAGAGAGAGAGAGAGAGAGAGAGAGAGAGAGTGTGTGTGTGTGTGTGTGTGTGTGTGTGTGTGTGAAACAAAGATAGAGACAAAGAGAATAGCAATTACATGTTCATACCATGGAGTGTTTATGTTGGGGGTTCACATTCATAATGTTCGGATTAGTTAGTGCTACCACAACAACTTAGAGTTTAACCTAGTAAGCACCTTAACAATAACATGTTAATAATGTTGAGTGTTTATGTTAGGGATTCACATTAATAATGTTAGGATTAATTACTATTAGTATGATAGGTTACATGGCTTACCTCAACTTTAGTTTATAGCATAACAAGCTTGTTAAATGTAATCATAGCTTCTTTAAAACATTCTTTTAGGCAACACATCCTTGTTAACACCAAACAATGTTCATAATCATAATTTGAGTATCCATAATTATTGATTTTTATGGCTAGGTTGTTTATGTTCACAACTATAATTTTAATCCAGTGGGAAATCAGTAGTTTTCAAAGCAGGTTGTATTTGAGGGAAAACAGGGTATAAAAGGCATAAGATATGCTTTTGTTCTAAAAGAAGGATGATTTTTACCATCCATATCATGGTGGAGATGTAGTATATGTTGTCATGGTGGTTTTCTATGTGTAGCCATGGAAAACATGGTGCTACAATTGAGGTGGTGGAAGCACACTCATAGTCATGGCAATGGTTGAGTATTATAGTGTATGCTCAAGCTAATGCTTTTTGCATAGTCATGGTTACCCTCTTCAAGCACCTGGGGTAAAGGCATGAGAACATTTAGGGTGGAGGTGGTGGACACTCACAAAGATGCTTTATCCACCATCATGGTGGTCTAGAAGAAGTTGAGAGTACAAAGGAAAGACCAAAAGAATAAAATAGTAAAAGTGATGATGGTAATCACCAAGTACCTTAAGGTGATACTAAAGCACTTATATGGTGGAAATAGCACAAATGTCCTTGTCCTATGCAGCCATGGTAGCATAGCATGTGGTCATGGTGGTACATGTAAATCAAGGTAAAGCCCAGTCACTCAAGTTGATGACCAAATAGTCGAGGTGATCATGCATAGTAGTCAAGTTGATGATAATAAGCACCCTAGTCTCAAGTTGAAGTGATGATAACAAACGCTATAGCCTCCCACTTTATAGTCATGGTGATCCCCAAAATATACAATCGTGGTGATGTGGAGGATGCAATCATGGTGATGGTGGTAGATATGCTAGTTGTGGTGCCCCTTGTATACCATGTTATAGGATGGCAACCAAGGCTCAAGGTATGCTCCAACTATTGCCCACAAGAATGTGAAGCAATTTGTACCCCACAAATGTTTACTAATCAAAGAAGAAAAAATATATTAATCTATGAAACAATGAAGTGTATGCTTTTGATATTGCTCTTTAAGTTAATATCTCAATATATTCTTTTAATTTGTGCAAGCAATCAAATGAATGGATACATCTCGATACATTCTTTCAATCTGTATGAGCAATCAAATGAATAGATACATTCTATCATCACTAGATTGTGACATTTTTCTTTTTATTTTGATTAGTAAAAAGAATGTAATCTACTCTAATTTCCTTTCTGATCTCTACTCTTTCTATTCCATCAAATCAATTTCCCTTCAATTTGGCCTTCTCAATTTAGCCATATGTGCATTTCAAATTAGTTATGCTTTCTTGAGAGGAGAGTAATGGATCATGTCATCCTCTTCGAGCAATCATGGCCTTCTATTCATGCATAATCAAAAGGATATAAACAATCAAAGGCTTTGAATTAACCATTTTGTCTCTATTCGATCCGTTGAATATTAAGAAGTTAATAGTGAGCTTAAAGGGTATAGTAGACTTAACAAAACTTACCTCCCCTATCTTGTAGTTCCATCCCTAAGAGGGCCTTCAATGGCCTCCCAACTCAATTATGGCTTCTAATGTATAACACAACATTTCCTCCTTGATCTATGTTTCATCTTCATTGCAAGTAAGAGAAGGAAGAATGAGAGAAATGGAGGAAAGAAGAGAAGAAGCAAAGCTTCTCCCAAGCTCTTATGTTTGCTCTCTATCTCACTCTCTTGTTCACTTCTTCTCAATGTCTCACTCACTCTCTCACACTCATACAGCTTCAAGCTCTCCACAAATGTGAGATTAGAGGAAGAGGAGGAGAACAAAAATAAGAGAATGGAAGAAAATCAAGCTCTCGTTATACTGATCTCTTGCACACACTATCTCCAAAGAAGCAAGGGCCTACAAAGTTACATGCATAAGAATGAGAGATTATATTCACTTTAGACTTTGAAGACATGGGCTTTGCATGCGTGTAGCCTCAACTCTTTTCCTTTCTCTAGTTTGGTCATCTTGCCTAGTTACATTGTCCTTTTGCCTTCATAGGTTGCCTATTGTAAATAGATGCCTTGCATAGAAATTTAACAACTTAATTGCTTGCCCATGGTTCAACATTCTTTTGCGCGACTTTGCTGCATATGCATGCGCTCAATTTTGTATTTAGGATTGGAAAATAATGTGCATGGTAGTGAAGTAGGGTCTTAGATTTTACAAAAAATATTCCATATGATGCATGATACAAAGAAGGGATTGAAATGTAGGGATTTTGGCGAGGATTTCATTGCCAAAGATTACTTTTATAAAAAGTTGCTTTATCACTTTTTGGCACTCAATTGATATTTCTTTGTGCTTTTTCCCTTTAAGATGAATTTTTATTTAATGGATGGCCTCTATTAACTCTTATTGACCTTGCTTTTGGCTGCCTTTGATCAGCTCCTTCTTTAACTTCTAGTTGTTGCCATTTTGGATTAATATAATGCACATGCACACATGCACATACACATCAAAGGAGGGGGAAGTGAGATAGGAGAGACATGAAAAAAGGAGAGGGATAGAGAGGGGGGAGAAGGAGTAAGTGAGCGAGGGAGATAGGGAAGATAGAGATTTTGTGCCTCTTGTGCTATGCACCCATTCTTTTATTCTCTATCCTCATCTATCCTCTCTATCCCCACCCAATGCTTGCATAGCTTCCCTCTCACCCATTATCCTTCCACATCTACCTCCCTATCCTCTATTATGCTTGCATAGCTTCCCTCTCACCCATTATCCTTCCACATCTACACCTCCCTATCCTCTATTATACCCCCACTCTTTTCCTCTCCCACCCTCCTTGCATACCATCATCTATCCTCATCCTGGGCTTTGTGCTCAATGGTGAGACATTGGTGGAATTCTTATTGTTTAAAGATTTTCCACTCTCTCTATAGCTCAAGCTACCTCTCACATAGTCAATCTGCCCACTAGCTCCAAATCCATTATGCTCTCTCCACTCAAGCTCATGAATGCTAAAGAATTACAACAAGTTCAAAGGAGTAGAGTCACCTAAAATTAGCTTTCTTATTGTAGTTGGATCTATCAAAAAGCGCTTTGATGGCCTCAAAATTCAAGTGATGCTCTCTTGAAGTTCTCAAGTTGCTTCTTCTCGGCATTCTAGCTCACCTCCACAGTTCCTTCAAAGGGTAGAGAAGAAGAATAGAAACAAAAATGGGGAAGGAAACTTCTCCTCCTTGATCCCTCACTCCCTCCCTCGCATTCACTCACTCCTTGCTTACACACACACACACACACACACACACACATGCACACGCACGCACGCACGCACGCACGCACGCACGCACGCACGCACGCACACACACACACACACACACACACACACACACACACACACACACACACACACACATGGTATGTTTATTGGGCATCTCAATCTTCTCATGTGATGATGGGAAGCGGAGGAGAAGAAAAAGAAGGTGGAGTAATGTAGTCCCTCACACACTCTCTCTCTTAACTTTGACTATGGTGGAAGTAAAAAGGGAGAAGAATGAAGTAAGAGCTCTCAAGTTTGCATACACAAGAATGAGATCTCTATTAATTTTTATGCATTATATACACATGGTCTTCTTTTGGATGGGCACTCTCAACTCCTTTGTGCCTCCCTTGTCTAGTTACAATAGCTAGCTTGGCCTTCACGGCTTACCCATGAAATTTTACACTGCATATATGGGATTGCTATATTTAGTCTATGGGCTATGTTTATACATATAAGGGTGCTAGACATTTTATTTTTACATAGATGTACATACAATTTATAGGGATGTGAGCTTAGCACTTGGATTTTACAATAAGCATTCTTTGTGTCTATGGGCACTTCACGAACTAATTGAAATTATTATGGACTAGTTTTAAAAGTGAGAATAAATAGAGATACAAGTAAAAGAGGAGTTAAGGCCTTAAATATCTCTAATATTTTTTCTATTATTTTTCTAGGGTTTGCCTTAGTCTCTCTTTCTAAGCCAATTGCCAATTTCTATGTTAAGCCATCATGATATATGATAGCTCTTGGAATTGGTTAATATATGTCCCCTCTTACATGATTATTAGTCCCTTAGTGCTCACATGCCAAAGGTAGCATACTACAATGCACACACTTCTTAAGATGATTGTTAGTCCCTTAGCACCCACCTGTTGAAGGTAGCATACTATAGTGCCCACCAGAATGCTAGAACTTGAGAGATATAGTCCAATGGAGGAGCCATGGTTGTTTTTTTGAAGGTTTGGTGGATCATGTTGGTAAATGCAAGGAATGAAATTGGCTTCCTTGTTAAAATTTCAAGTAATGGTGGATGAAAAATATCAAAATTCATGTTCATTGACAACTAAGCCCTACCATGATCATGACCCTAAGTGCTAGGATGGAGGGATTTCTTAGTATAGAAGGATAAAGAACTTGGTGTTGGGTGTCAAGATGAAGATCTAGGGTTCATTGCCTACACAAAGAATTCACATGTAGTTGCTTCCTAAGAGTAGCGCTAGTCTTTTTGTACATAGAACATATATTGTTGGATTGGAACATGGGTCTAATGTAGGTGAGCCAAAATTACCTACGTACATCCCAATCTTGCGGACCTAGTTGTAGTGCACTTAATATGTGAGTGCATGTGCATACATATTCGAATATATAAGTAGATGACAACTTCTCTAGTTGCTTCTTATTGAAGGTGGCCATAGTAGCAACTGTAGACTCTAGGGTTTAGGGATAGGAAACTTATGTTGGTATTGAGGAAAAGGGAACCATGAAGAAGATTATAAGGAGATGAAAGATTGGGCAGGCAAACACGTGAGGTTGATCTATGATGGAGTTGATGTGCATGCCTTTATGTAAAAACACCAATTGAGATGGTAGTTGGGACGTAAGGAACTTCTTGTTTGAAGTGTCTTTTCCTCCTTGATACTCGCAGGTTTGCTCCTTGTGACTTGGTGGATTACTCATTTGGCTTAAACTAAGTTACATGCACATGATTGTATCCTAGATTGTAGAGGATATGATGCCAATGATGTAGATTGAGAAGCTTGATTATCATGGTGTTGTTGAAGAAGAATAAAGCTCAATAAGGATGTCACCAATGGATATGCTAGCTAGCAGGTTTGTTCCTTGGGACTTGGTGGATTACTCATTTGGCTTAAACTAAGTTACATGCATGTGATTGTATCCTAGATTTGTAGAGGATATGATGCTAATGATGTAGATTGAGAAGCTTGATTATCATGGTGTTGTTGAAGAAGAATAAAGCTCAATAAGGATGTCACCAATGGATATGCTCGAGCCAAATGGAAAAGCATCGAGCAACCCTTCTTGAAGAAGCTCAACTTTGGAGGAGATGAGTTGTCATGGTGCTCTTTGCTTGAAGGTTTTTGGGGTGAGCTAATAGGTCTTGACAACTTCCCCTTATATTAGCATAATAATGACATGCGCCATAGGGGTTGGGCTTGCCCTCGTCCTAATTAAGAGCAGTAGTTGAAACAATCAATAAATTAGATTGTTACCTTAGAATAATTGGATACACAAAGATGTGCGTGTGTGTGTGCGCGTGTGTGTGTGCATGTGCATGTGCGTGTGCATGTGTGTGTCTGTGTGTGTGTGTGTGTGTGGCTAGCTCTTTTAAGGCATTGGTGGCACTATCCATGAGCGTGTAATTTTGTAAAGTCATATCCACCATCCTTACATATGAAACTATCAACCATGGTAATTGCTTCCTTGTGCTTTGCATGTTCTGTGAGGTTTTATTTAGGGGTTTCATATTGGTATCTCAATAGAGAGAACTTATTTTTGTTAAGTTGCCATATAAAGAAACTTCCAAGTTCAGGCCCATAGAAAGCTAGGGATCCCTATCATGGTAGAAATAACAACCCACCTCACCTATAAGAGTTCCTACAAAGCACTATGATACTAGGACCTTTGAGGTAAGGAATGAAGATCAAGTATATTGTTTTGTTCCATGCCTCCATTTTCCTATTACTATTTTGTGTGTGTGTGTGTGTGCTAATTGTAACCCTTTTTATTCAATTCTTGTATCCAACTAATATATTAATTTAATTTTTACAAGAAGGAAAGAAAGGCATACTAAGATAATAATAATATATTAAGTTAATTTTTACAAGAAGCCAAAAAAAGGCATATTGAGGCAAAACTAATATACTGAGTTAATTTTTACAAGAAAGCAAAAAAGGTTTACATTCTGCCTCAATGGCAAGAATCTCCTACTCAATGATTCCCCCCCTCAAATTTGAACTCAAAGAGTGGAATTGATATACCTTTACCTTGCTAAACATGCAAAATGTTTCTCAAAAGCCCAAGCTCTTTGCCATGCATTTCCATTTTTTCTTAAGGACAAGATGGGCTCCCTAATACCCTCTCAAAATGCTAAGAATGACCTTATGGGTTATGATAAAATGGCTCCCTAACACCCTCTCATAATGCTAAGAAATGACCCTAACTACATGTGGTAAGGTTGAGAAAGCCGCTTTTGCATGATTGGTGGATAGAGAAGCAAAGCAGCTCCATTGAGAGTGACATTCTATTTCATTTTTTAATAGATTGACCCCCTTTTAGAAGTAGAGCTACTAGACTGTCTATTCATGCTTGGGGTCTATGCTCTCAAACTAGCAGTAGGTAGTAGCCTATGGTTCTACCTTGAAGCTCCATGTAAGAGAGCAACCTTTTATTAGTATCCTCTGCTCAGAAGCTAGGATCCACGCCTAAAGGAGCAGCTCATCCACATAATTGATTCTAGTTGCCTTGTGCTTGTAGCTTCCTAGAAAGACTCTATCTTCAACATCAAGAATGACAATGTTAAACTCCTACTTATGGGAGTTTCCACAATAGTCAAGCCATAGGTCATTTTTTACCATTGGGTTATTCATGACACCATTAGCCTTGAGCTCGCTTTGCATGGCAAAGGCAAGCTCCCTTTTTGAAGCATCTATCTATGTAGCATTTAAATTGTTCAAAGATAGGACCCTTGTTGACAATGAACCAAAATCCCCCCTTGAAGTAAGAGTGGCTATTGGCCAACCCATCAAAATCCAAAACTGTGCACTGAGATCGATCCAATTCTTTATTTTACATCAGGGATAGCAACAATGATCTATTTGGAATGCTAACTTGGAAGAAGGACCTTGAAAAATTGCACCAACTTTCTTTAATCTTCAAATCTTGTCCATGCACTTTTAATGGAGAATATGAACCATTTCGCCCCCCCCTCCCACCCATGATTTTGCAAGAAGTAGAGAGGAGTATCATCGAGGCCATAATGCAATAGGTCACACACACACGCACATGGACACACACAAATGTGTGCACACACACACAGGGCATCATTGAGGGAATGGTAGCAGGCCTGGAGATTTTGCAGCAAAACCACTACATGACGCGCTAAGTGATGGACAAGGAAGCAAGTGAGATTGGTGGAGAAGAAAGATATTGGTAGTAGTAGACGGATGCCACCTGCCTGTTAGAGTAGCAGCAACAACTTTGGAATAAGTAGCTCGATGCATTTACCATCTTCTTCTGCAACTCGTCATGTGTAATCGTGTGGAGCATTGGTTCTTGATCTTCCCACCATCTCTACAAGCATAGCTTCAATCCTTTTCTCATGTTGAGCACAAGCATTCCCTTTTGTTTGCAAATTCATTGACCAAAGAACTCCTTTGAAAGCACCACAAGTTCTCTACAACTTACTCTTGAGATAGTTGTTGATTCTCTATCATGAAAATGATGAAGCACGAGCTTGAATTCCTCAAACCTTGTCATGGATTCAAAACCCCTCTTCCTTGCAAGCTCCATAGCCACCTCTTTTCCCAGTCAATGCACCAAATGAACAACACCTTGCCACGGCACACGATGAACCATAACGCGGCTAAGAGAGGCTGCAAATGGCTTGATGGCTCTGAAAACTTACAAGAAAACCTTCTTCTTCACCAAAAACCATGCCTCAAAACACATAAGGAAATGGCACACAAGAAATAGATAGATGAAAACCATCCTGACCCTCTTCCTCTTCCTCATTCTCCATGAGATCTTGCAAAGGAGCACAAGAGAGAAAGAAACAAGAATGAGAAAGATGAGAGTTATGCCAAATGAGGGAGAGAGGGAAATGAACCATGAAAGGAGAAGATAAAGGAAGAGAGAGGGTGTAACCACCTCAACCTCCCACCTCCTCAAATCCCACGACTGCAACCACCTCCTTTTCCTATCTTGAATTATAAAATCAAGTTGCGTACATTGGCTAAGGTCTAGAAGACCCTTCATTTTGAGAATGGGACAAAGGTATTTGACCTTTCCTTTTCCTAGCACAATATTTTAATGAGCCTTGGACTCATATGTTTACATTGCTTCATACATCATTTTTGACAAAAGGGTACAAAAGCAAAATGCATTTTTACAAAAGAGATTTTCATGTTGAGCACATTTTGGTGCCTTTATTTGCACAAATTTCTTGGTTATCAATCAATAAACAGTTATTGGCCTATAGTGGTGGTAATATTTTCAATTTAAGTCGTGGGAATGATGTGCAGTTGACTATTTTCAAAATTTAAAATGGGGGGCTGATGGATAAACTCTCCCACCCATTTTAGTTTATATTCTAAAGTAGATGATAGTTAGCTTAGGATTTTTGGCTATGGATATTCTTTTCCTTCTAATTAACTATGCTAAAAATTGCATAATGGGGAATGAATGTTAGCTCTCAAAAATAGACTTTGATTGGTAGCTATATGTATGCTTATGTTATTAGTGTGACACAATTGTATTTGTAGTCTTGCCTAGGTATTAACTAGGCTATCTAGTTCTTGCTACTAGGCTACTTGTTTGGATTTGCAGGTAATAGGTGATACCCTTCCCTCTTGAACATGTTAGTCGTGATTACATCTTCCTACTTCAAGCTTCTTGTATCATTTATTAGGTGCCTTGTTGAGACCTTTTGTAATGTTCTTAATGTGTATGCTCCACGAGATTTAATATAAATCTTGATTTATCTTTTGTGGTTGATGGATTCAAGATTGTAACACATAGAGTCTCTATGAGTGTGGGTTTGTGTGTGCATGTGCACGTGCCTCTATCTTTGTTGTTTCCACTCAATAATCAAATCTTTTTTATGTTGTCAAGCTTTATTTATACACTTGACAACATCTCAACCTCTATATAGGTTATCTATTTCACTTCTAGCAAGCACGCACGCACACACATGCACACGCACACGCACATGCACACATGCACACGCACACACATGCACACACACACACACACAAACAAAGAAAGACACATATCAATTTCAAAGCACTCTCGACACAACCCCACTCCCCACACACCCTTTACTAAGGCATTTTAAAAAGTAGTGTACACTTGCCTAACATAGTCATTTTGACTTTTTCATGATCATATATAATAAATGTGCTCCATCAAAGAATACATCAAGTGTAGTGTCCTAGGGTTTCCTAACTCAATTGATTCATACAATAATAAGTTATCTCACCAACTTTACTTTAATTAGTATGCTATTAATGAATAGCACCTTGCCAGATCTTGCAAAGGAGCACAAGAGAGAAAGAAACAAGAATGAGAAAGATGAGAGTTATGCCAAATGAGGGAGAGAGGGAAATGAACAATGGAAGGAGAAGATAAAGGAAGAGAAAGGGTGTAACCAACTCAACCTCCCACCTCCTCAAATCCCACAACTGCAACCAGCTCCTTTTCCTATCTTGAATTATAAAATCAAGTTGCATACATTGGCTAAGGTCTAGAAGACCCCTTTCATTTTAAGAATGGAACAAAGGTGTTTGACCTTTCCTTTTCCTAGTACAATATTTTAATGAGCCTTAGACTCATATGTTTACATTGCTTCATACATCATTTTTGACAAAAGGGTACAAAAGCAAAATGCATTTTTACAAAAGAGATTTTCATGTTGAGCACATTTTGGTGCCTTTATTTGCACAAATTTCCTCGTTATTATTCCTCCCACGCTTATGAGTGCTTTTCTTCATTGTTTTTAAATTGCCAATGGATAAGAAAGGGAAATAACACACAAAAAGAAAGGCACAACTAGGTCATAAAGCCTAGGTTACAAGCACACCAAATCAAACGACATAGATCACAAAAGATAGAGATTTTCAACAAATTTGCATACAAGGATGGGCATCACACTCAACATAGAATGAAAGATAACCACTAGTGAAGCACATAAGAAAACCTGAGAAAGACAATCATTCAGCGCACCGTCACTAAAGATACAACAATTCTCCACCTGATTAGAAAGAAAAAAGAAAGGTAGATTTTATTTATAACAACTTTTAGAGAAAACAAAAAAGAAAAGTCTGGTGTGTATTGAAGGAATGTAATCTTGGGAAGAGAAGAGAGAAAAGATGGAAAGAAGCTGCATGTAAATGGATTTTAAGGAGGGTTATTTTGGTCAAAGGTTTTAAATCTCAGCTTTATTATGTGGCAAAGAAATTAAAGATTAATCACATAATCGTATTGAATAGATAAGGAAATGAGAGGATGACGCTTCTCGACAAACTTGGGAAAAATATGTTCGCCATATCCTCGCGAGTCGTTGCACAACAATAGTCTCATCGGAGAGAGGAAAAATGTACAGGGCCACAAGTGGAGAGGACTGCAGCAGATGAAGGAGAGGAGATTCGCCGCCGTGCAATCAAGGCAAGGGGTCGGATCCGGATCATCGCTGGTCGTGGGGGACGGTCGAATGGGAGGCGGTAAGATAGCTCGGAGGCAAGTGGCCATACATTGATGACATTAGATTGCGATTGTTGGACGTATCGTTGCTGTGATCAAGCCGCACGGCTTGCCGTAGTCCTATTGTCGATGCAGGACAATGACATTGTCGTGCTTCCCATGCTACTTAGTACTGACCTTCATCCGCTCCACGACTGGCATTGTTGATTGTGTAGCTCCGTCGCCGGACATTGCGACGGTCCTGCAAGGTCGGCTTTAAAACGAGTGTTCGCATGTGTGGTTGTGGGTCATAAGTATATGTGCATGTTTTACAAATATGTGTCTATGTTATGAATGTAATATTGAAAGGATAGGGATTGTGTATGTATATATTATTTGTATATTTGTGGATGTTGCAAGGGAATACCCATGTGCCTATTATGGGCTTTCTCACACCACACACACACACACACACACTCTCTCTCTCTCTCTCTCTTTCTCTATGTGTGTGTGTGCATATGAGTCTTTTTGGTGAAGGTTATGAAATAAGAGCTAGTTTCATTGTTAATTATTGAAACCTCCAACTAATCTTTTAAGTTCCCAACAAGTATAATAAATGCAAAACAATGTGCATAGAAATACTTCATGCCACATCCATATACATAAATAAGGTCTCTTTAAAATAAGACTTTAGACTTCTATCAACTCACTACATACATTGCTAGCTCCATACCAACACATGATATTTATCAAAGATAGGGTAATTATTGAGGCCAATGCTTATGATTCTACTAGGTCCATTGATGTACTTGTAAGTCAAGCCTATCAATTTGCCCAATAGATGGATCATTGTATAGAGCAATCAAGTGGCTCAAATCATGTTCAATTTTTTTAAAGTAAAGTTGGTGAGATAATCAGCTAATAATCAACATTCAAACCATAGTAGAACTATGCAGTAAGAATAGACAAGGGTAGATCACCATGGCACCAAGAGAATCAACCATGCAATTAATTGGTTTGATGGTTGAAATATACTGATTGGTAACCATTGATGTAGGTCATGGAGGGCACTTACAAATAACCGAACGCTCATTATGACAAGCAATATCCTATGTTGTAGCCATTACTCCATGGGCCCTAGCCATGATGCAACAAACAATATATCATTATCTCAGTTGCTATCGCAGCCCACTATCATGGCACCCATTTAGAGAAATCGGTTTAGGAATTATGCATGAGTTGTAGCATATCAAATGAGATAAATGAATCAATTTATCTACATTTTCTAGGGGTGGCCATGCTACAGAATCCTACAGTAAAAGGCAGGCGATGACTACCTTAAGGTGGAGACAAACAACTTACGAAACAATACTAGAGAAGGGGGTGGAAAGGCAAGGGATTACCGACAACAAGCATATGAATTATCCATGGGAAAGGGAAGGAGTAAGATGTTAGGTTTTGTATAAATATGCTAGAGTCTAGGGTTAGGGTTACGTAATAGTAGAGTAGCTATAGACTTGGGTTGTTATGTGCAATTCTAGTTGGGAAGGTATTTAGGGTAATTAAGATATTTGGATGGTAGAGATGAGATTAATGGATTAGGGAACTATAGCCACATTCGTGGCATTTTGTGATAGATATGGTAATTAATATGGGAGTACCTACATTATTTATGGTTTTAGTTAAGTCCATACTCAAATCATTATAATACCAAAGAAATCTAATCATGTGATGAAACTATTAGACTAGGTTTAAAAAGTAATCGATATGTAGACATATATAGTCTTATAGAAGAATGGTAATTTTATACAAGCTCACTTTTATTGTGCTTTCTTAAATTATGACCATATTGAGTGTTTAAGAAATAGATAAACCCACAAATGTAAGTAAACATCAAGTCGATGCTTTAGGAATATTTTGTAGGACTTTGCTACTACTATGACTTCTCGATTTATTGCCAAGCGGCTCTTCAGACTTTCCCTATTTATAAAGGGTTCTAAAAGGCTACAAGAGCACGAGTTATTTGGTTTACATGCTTGATCAATGTGCATTAGTGGAGAAATTAGTCCCAATGTAGTGGTGTCACTTAATGAATATATACTATCTTTTTCGAAGGGTATCTAATTCTGTTTTCTCAAGCCACTAGTGTGAAGGGTAACTACTACCCTATGTGTATCACCAATCACCAATCACCAAGGGAAGATGACACCTAGAGTATGCTACTAGTAATTCCTCTTCAAGATGATTGGTTATACAAACACATAGGCTAATAATGTGAGGGTGGAAGGTAATTATGCGAGAGTATGGATATTTCTTATTGCCATGAATACCTTGTTTAAGAATAAGGTATTTGTAACATATACTCTAGTAGTAGCAGCAATTCAATTATGAGTCCACCATCAACCTGTACCATTTGGGCTATGTCCAAGTGGTGGTGATGTACCAAGGGACCACCACCCATCATAGGGGAGGTCCCAAGGTACACCCCATGTTTGGTCCTATAATACTATTCATAGGTGTAGCAAATCTAGCTTGCATGATGGTAGACCAGTTTTCAAATATCCAACTATGAGCTACCATATATGCACCTTTTCGAATCCATTCTAAGAAAATTTGCACACTAGAGTATTGATGTGTATTATTGCTTTAGGCTCCAAGTTGTTTGAGTAGATAATATGCCCGATTTGGGATATTATTAACTTATGAGTCTAGTCTGATGGTCAATTACCACCTATGAATGTACGGGATACATTTACAAGGAAACTTGTCCTTTTTGTCATATGTTTTAGTGAGAAGAGCCTCAGGTGAACATTTTATATGCATATCTAGAAAGTGGGTTTCAAGATATGTGAAGTGCCCACTAGCGGAGAAATGGAAGGAATTCTCTTGTCAAATTTTAGGGGGACCCCTTAGTAAATAGAAAATATTGAGGATTGCTATTGAAAGAAGGTGGGATTGGGAATATTTATTAGAAGTAGATCATCATAAAATCTATAGGCATACTAGAAGTGCTTCAAAATATCAAGTCTAGTTTCCATGGCTAGCCTTCTACAATAGTGGTGCCTTAAAAAGCCAACATAGAGATTGCACCACTTGGGGGAACAAGTGAACCCCATGGGTATATCATGACATTGCCTCTTGACAATCCTAAATAGTTGACTAAATGTATTATTTATGTTCCAAGAGTTTAGGTAGATAGATTCTTCAAGAGTGAAGCATACCCAGTTTTTCTTATATTGGTTAGTTCAGTAGCCGTTTTTCCTTATTGGTCAATAGCCAAAAAGTTACCCTTACTATGTTTGAAGACTAGAGAAATTATTTTCCCAATTATTTTTTATAGACCAAATTCCCCATGATGTGGGATATTCTCATAGCATTTCACAATATCCATTGAGCAACAACTAAATATACAATTAGGAAAGTTGTTAAAGGCTTCTTGTACTGAATTAGCGATCCCATATGATGATATATGAAGTATAGAAGAAGTCAATATACTTGCCTATTAAGTAGACAACCAGATTCATCATGACATCTTTGCAAGTTTCTAATATTATAGTGAGATTATTTGTGCCATCACTATAGATGGAATTAACAACATTGGTGAGCCACCAAAATTCATTCTTATGTGTGTTAAAGGTACACATAAGAAAGCCAAGGTTAGCTAAGAAATCATTGGTAATCATTGACTTAGGTATCCTTTGTATGTCATTAGAAAAGGTACTTACATCAAAGTTAACACTCAAAACATCCAAACAATTGAATCTTTCTCTCACAAGAAGTGTCACCAATTTCTTACAAAAGAACATGGCATTATAGCTGCCTTGTCAATGCTAACTATATAGAAATCATTAATGAGTTTGTTTATGTCATAGGAATAATGACACATATCAGAGATAAATTACTCCTTGATGGGTATACCTTGCAATTTATTATCTATGAAGCATTCAAATCCAACCCAATATACATGTTCATCAATCTAAGGAGTTTGAGAAAATCAACAAAGCCAAGGATTATGGCTTGTTTGGCTTCATTTTACGATTGAATTCTTTTGAAGGTATGTGATTAAGGCCTTTAGGCCTTTAGCTAATTGATTTTTAATGTATTCATTGGTCACAAGATTCAAATTGGTGGTGCCAACATGCCCATATTCCTTAAAATAAAAGGATTTCGAATATGGATGACAATTACAAGAGTCATGTGAAGTAGTATATGTAACATGTGGTTTCTAAAGGGCATATTTTGAAGACATGAGAAATGTGCATCCAAAATAAATATATTGGAAAGTATAAAACGGTAAAGGCTCATCAATGAAAAAGAACAATTCCTTAAAGCATTATTCTTGATGAAACTTCATCTAGCAAGCCATTACAAAAAGTGGAATGGATAATAGGAATAGATTGTTTCTCTCTAATGAGTTGCTCTATCATGAGATCGCTAGACCAAAACTTGCATACATTAGTCAAAAAGTAGTTGTTTAACAGTGGAGCTACATTCATCAAGGTGTACACCTTTTCTCTTCAGGCCTTGAGAAGTGAATTTGTTACTTGATTGAGTAAAGATGCTTGTCGTCCTATGGCCAAAGTTTTTAGGCATGTAATGTGCTTGCGGACACCTACTACCTCTAGAGATAGAACTAGAACTCATAGCTGAGGGCAGGTTGAACAACCTTTCTATGAGCCTTACACCATCTCCCTTTTTGTTAGGGATTAGATTAGCACCATTCTCTTTGACCATAAGATGTTTGGTAGCCAAGAGAACCATTTCTTTGAAGTAGGCAAATACTAACGATCCTTTAATAGGTTGGTGTGCCTCCTTTGTAACCCAACTAAAAAATAGTAGCATGGAGCCTCGCGAAGACTTGGCAACATATTATGCATTACAAACCAATGGGCATGCTTGAAACCTAGGATGGTATTGTTTTTGCATTCATCCTTATGGCTTGCAATATCATAGCAACATTTGATAAATGGATGCAAAAAGTTAAATATCCCATAGAGAAATTTGACATCATGTTTTGCATCATTAGGTTTAGAGGATTTTACAACTACACAAACATCGTAGGGTGATGAGCAATAGTTGGCCTAAAAAATGGACATATTTACAGGACCATTCAAAATACAAGTTTTGGAGAATGAGGACTCCCCTCCATAGCCAAGGATGAGAACTCTTTTGGTGCTACTTCAATATTATCTTCACCTAGAAGAAGCAACCACATCTCAATGGGGATGGGGGTAGTTAGGGTAAAGACCGCATAGGGCCAGGGTTGATGGTTACAAGCCTAAAGATAGATCTCAAGGAGTCACAATGGGATGAAGGCATTAACATATGAGCCATGCTCTTGTTTCTTGACCCACTTTAGGGTTTCCCAAGTCATGTTCAAGATCTCTACCTCTTCCTTTGAGAAATCTCAAGGAACCAAGGACTTCCTTTTAGTCCTATGAGGAGGAGTAGGAGTATCAAAATCTAAGTTCTTTCTGGGTCTTGGATTTTCATCATGAAATTGGATGCAAACATGCTAGAACAAGTTTTTGATGATGGATTTTGAAGAATCAATCTAGTGACTTAGGTTCCTTTCATCCTCCTTTGCCGGGTTTTCCATATTATCCCATCAAGGTTTGTAGTTTAACAATAGCTCGTGAGGGGTTTGAAAGCAATATATGATAGATTTGGAACAAACTAGTTGAATCTAACCACAACAACAACAACAACATATTTTCAGTTTTAGGGTTACTATCAAAATTGGAATGATAAAGATCTATCAAGGCCTATTGAAAGTCCTTGGCATTGATACAAGCTAGAAATCCTTGAATGAAGATAGATGGAGTTGGGAGAGGATTAGCATATTCCAAGGCAAGTAGTTTATCCATTATGCTTCATGAGCACATAATAGTAGTAAAAAAACCATCAAAAGTTATAGGGAGTAACTACATTAGCATTACCCCCCATGAGTGTGTGTTACAGCCTTGAATCCATCAACCATAAAAGATAAACATGTATTTATATTAAATTTAGTACTCTCTCATACACATTTACAATACAATATAATTTCTGCAAGCAATCCGGATCTAGATTTGTATTACATTTACCTCTCGCAAGTATACTATTGTTCCACAAACTGATAGACAATGATAATAAAAGATTATCATAAATTTGATCATAGCTAACCAAGCGAGATATGTCTATATTTTCTCAACAAAATAAAATGCATTTTCTCTAAGAATTAGTAGAGTCTTTACTTTGTTGATCACACTATGGACAACGTTGGAAAAGTTCTTCTCTTTCCAAATATGAGATGTAAGTTCTCTACGATAAGCATGGGTTGGTATATAAGTATATCTACATTTGCATCTATTCCAAATACTCACTAAACATTTTTATTTATACATGGCTTTAAAAACCTCATTAAACATTGATTAAAAAATAAAAACTCATTATTAAAGCTTGCATATTTGTGGATTATTTATTGTGGTGGCAAGAAGGAATATTGATTGGTGAAATAAGTATAAATTCGATGCTCAATCAACATGCTTAATGAGAGAGAGAGAGAGAGAGAGAGAGAGAGAGAGAGAGAGAGAGAGAGAGAGAGAGAGAGAGAGAGAGAGAGAGAGAGAGAGAGAGAGAGAGACCATGATCTCTCATTATGCACGTCTTTGCTAACTTGACATAATGATGTTGTAATATTAATATTCCTAGGCTATAACATATAGTTATACTTATTTGAACTAATCATATGTGTGTACATGTGTGTGTGCACATGTTAGGACTTCCAATTTACACACATAAATACATGCACACATGCATATGTATATATAGTTATACTTCTTTGAACTAATCATATGTGTGTACATGTGTATGCGTGTGTTAGGACTTCTAATATACACACATAAACACATGCACACATACATATGTATATATATTAATGAGAGAGAGAGAGAGAGAAAAATAGTTTTTTAGTGACAATAGTTTTTTTAATGAGAGAGATATAAAAACAAGTTCTCAATGAGTCCCATATGTCCTCCTAATAAGAAAAAAAGGGTAAAAAAAGAAGAAAAAGGTGAGAAAAAGCCTACTCAAAGCATGTACGAGATACAAGGAGGAGGGAGGGAACAAAGAGTCAAAAAGAGAGAGACCGAGGGATCGTGGCACTCTAGCTGGCCATGCCGATCCTGCCAATCCTGTCGATCTTGTTCATCTTTTCCTCGGATCTCGCTTTTTTTTGTGTTTTTTTGTTTGTGTTTTTTGGGTCTATTTCTTCCTCGCCAATAAGATAGGCAATCCCAAAAACTCCAGGCTCCGAGCCCTCAAAAAAGAGTTTAGGTTGTTGAGCGTGTCCTCTCTTGTCTCTTCTCGTGTAATAAAGAGCAGACCATCATTTTCTAGACTAATAGGTATCCCAGATCGATCGTTGAGTAGCTTTTCTACTATAAACATGAGAAGGACAAGCTCACATACACGCTGTCGTATTGCTATGCGGACACAGTGTGAAAAACTCTAGAGTGCATCTTCAATCGGCTTTCTTATTGATTTAGAGAGTCAATGCCATATTAGTCATTAGTGTTAGTTTCCATAGTGTGGATGGTTCAAAAATACTAGATTTTTGGACAAGTTTAGCCTATTTTTTATATTTTGGATATTATTTCTTGTAAATATTCAAAAGCTATAGACAACTTCTAGAATAGGATGACATGTAAAAAAAAAAGCAAGTGGCTTTTAGCTATTTTTGGGGGGTTTTATGCAAAAAGAAGGATTGACGAAATCGCACGATGCGTGATCGTAGTTTATAGGCAACAAACAACACTCCGAACTAGGAGAAGAAGAAGGAGCGATCTGGGAGAATTCAAACTAGGTGTCTCGATATTTTACTACCCTTTCGGAGCCAACAAAAGCATCAGATTGGTGGTCTGAGCAATAGAGAAAAAGCTATTGTTTGATACACATTTTTGGTCTACAAGGGATTTATCTTCTCATCAGGATGCATAAATAAATGGACAGGCTTCACCTCTATGAATATTCTTTTACATCTTCTATTTCTTCGAACCCCTTCTCTTTCATCAATTGCTCTCCCTGAATATCCCTTCACCCTATTGTCTCTTACCCCCGTGGTAGACTTTCCACCCTAAACGCTCAGATAGTGGTTGGTGAACCCGACGTAAAAGTCTGCAGTAGGTGTGTCGTAAAGATGGGGGATTTTGCAGGTTCAAGTGGTTGTGATGCTTTACAACATATGATTGCTTTGTTGTAGCAACAACAGCAACAACAGTTGTTGTTACAACAACAGATGCAAACTCAATAGGAAACATAAATAATTGATTCCTTAGCTGTGAATGCATTGCAAGTGGTGGGATGGGAATTGAAGCAGTTTAAGGGCCAAAATGTTACAGCCTTCATCCGATTGTATGAAGAAAAGATGTTGTTTCATGGGGTACCACAATATGCATGGAGTTGGTATTTCTCTCGTTTGGCCATACATGCATTGCATGATCGAATTGATGAGTTACATAGAAGAGATGATGATTATTGGGCAGCTTTTAAGAAATCTTTGAGAGAAGATTTTTTCTTGGAAGATGCAGGATTGGTAACTAAAAAGACATTTACAAATTGGATTGAAAAGCCCAATAAAAGGTTGGCTGCTACAACTTTGCTCCATGAATTTGAAAGTCGGTATGCACAATTGGATGCTGATGAGCAGCAATCATTGGAGAGTCAAAAAATTAATTTGTTTCTGAAGGTTGCAGATCCTATCTTGCAGGAGAAGTTGACTTATCGTTTAGAAGATGCCTCTTCTACAATGAGGCTAAAATTAGATTGGGCCAATGTAACTGAGGCAGTGCATATATTGGTACAGGCACCACACCTACTACTAGTGCTCAGAAGGGAGATTGAAATTGCAACCAAGGTGCATGTGGCTATGGTAGAACAACCAGCTATACCTTTTGGTTCAGCTTTTAAAGGTGATGATGTGGATGAATTAATCAAAGGCATGCATGATTTGAGGCTGAATTTGACAAAAAATCTATGCAAAGATTGAAAAGTTGGATGTTAAGGTAGAAGAGAAGGGTCAGGCAACAGCCCAAAGACCGTACAAAGAAGAATACAAGAGGAGATGTACTTGGTGTGATAGTTTACAACATGAAAAGCGAGACTGTATAGCCTATCGTGAAGTAGAAGCGAAAAGGTTAGTCTTTTGGAAAGATGGCAAAATACATGCAACATAAATTGATCTTCCAATAGAGACAAATTTTGAAAATGGTGGCATGCAGAAGAAGTTGGAAGAGATGGCAACAAGGACAACATTTGTTGCAATAGATACAGCCACATATGGGTTGAGAATTGAAAGGACCGAAGAAGCTCGTCAAGGAGGCATGATTGAAGCAAAATCTCGCATTTGGATGTAGGCATTAGATTACATGGAAAAAGACAAAACAACAAAGTCTAAATTGGCTGATGCAAGTTAGAGTATATGAGGGAGAACAGGATGGAGTACACCAGTGGATTCATTTTTAGCCTATGCTTATTTGGCTGAGGTTCATAATCAAGAAGCTCTTGTGGAAGAAAAGAGAAGAAGAGACGATGACACTATTGGTCCTTCCTCTTCAGGCCCATCTAAACGCATAACACAAAGTAAAATGGAGCAGCAAAAAGAGGTTGAAAAAGTCATATTTGAGCATGTTATGGAGGATGCATATCAAGAGAAGAAACAAGAAGGGAAGAAAAGGGGCAAACAGTCGATTACAGATTACAATTAGATCTTGAGATTGCCACAAACCTTAAAAGGGTCTTGGAAGATTGCATACTTGGCAGTAGAGTGGAATTCACTCTTGGCGAAGTTCTTGGAATCAGGAAGCATGAATTTCATGATGCAATCATTGACTGCTGAAACGAAAAAGACAGTTTGATGGTGAAGTTTTGTAAGCATTGTGTAGGTTGACAAAGACATAGAGAAACATCTTCAAAGGGAATATGATGATGCATGTAATGCTGATTTGGAGTAGGTTGATGTTGAAAATGGGCTAAATGGGAGTGTAAACAGCAAGCTTGGTTGAAATTGGTCTTATGTGCAGTAGTAAGCATAGAGAGAAGGCTATGTATAATGGGGATGTCCATCAACAAGTACATGAAGAAGAAGATGCTCATTTTATTCCAAGCAGTCATTATTCACGAACGCATTGGGCTTGTGCTACAACAAAGACAATTGCTAAAATGGGAGAAAGAGAGATGCCTTGCATAGCTCTCTTGGATCATGGTTCCGAAATCAATGTTATGGCATGCAGCTTGTATGGGAATGGAGGTTGGCCAATTGATGTAGATTCGGGATGGTGCATGCAGACATCAAACAATTCATCAGGGGATCTTTATGCAACTTGTCTGAATGTATCCATGACTATTGGAGATGTTAGGGATGAATATTATTTTTTAATGTAGGATTCATGTAGTTATCTAGTGATTTTGGGGCAGCCATATATTTCAGAATCAAGGTTGGAAACAAAAGCCTTGGATGATGGTTCTTCATATGCTCGGGTTCGGAGTAAAGACAATACAAAGGCAGTACAATTTCTCAATGTTTGTGTGAATCATCCCCACAATGGGGATAGGCTGTAGGATAATCCCATGCCACCTAATGCACAAGAGTTTAAGGGTTTTTAAAAAGCACTGCTATAAATGGAGGCCATAGATGATTCCATTCATGCAAAATAAATATTGAAATAAATATATTAAATTTTCCACAATATTTATAAGTTATGAGATATATATAGAAACATTCGCCACATGTAGATATGTACTCATACACATAGTATATATGTAGAAACATGTCACATACTACTTATCCTTGCTTCTTGTTTTCATACTCATACACATGACTCACACACATTACTTAGCATTACATCTACTATTGTATTCATACATAAATATATACAATTTTTAGAACCAAAATGTTTGAGGTACTCATGGTCCAATAACTTGAGGTAGTCAGATCTTTGAAGCATGCATCTTGAAAGTTGCAAAGCAAGACAAAGCTCTACCGAAAACCCATAAATGCTAAGGAACTTCCCCTCTTCATAGACTTGATCATGACTAGTAGTTGCATGGGGCATCCTTCAATATGTATAGGCATGTGGTTCACAAGCAAGTGCATGAGGCCTTGATTTTTAGGAAGGATGTTCATCATTTTTTCCACATTGGCCATTTGGATTGAGACAAACTTTTATGGAGTACTAGGGAAGTGCCTTCTTATACACATACTTCAAGCTAAGTTGAGTAACACCTTAGTAGGATTGAGATTCATGCTCTATGCTAGGGTGATAGTTGTGTGAACACAAGCATTTGTAGTACATGGGGCAAGTGAAACTCATGAGTCACTACATGGTCTAGGGACAAAAATAGATGTAGCTAGTTTTCCAAGCAACTCAACAAGATAGAAGTACTTTGGTATTACCTTTTTCAATGACATTTTTATACGTGGTGGTATTACTTTTTGATTATAAGTCACATATAAAGGGGTTGTTAACATACTTAATAGAAAAGTGGTATTTTTATTTAAGAAGAAATTCATAATAAGGGTATTTTTAAATAGGCATTGAACACATGTGATATAGAGAGTTTATATAGTAAACCCGTCCATGCTCCAAGCTCCATTGCCGCGAGCAAGAGAAGAGAAGAGAAGGAGAGAGGAGAAGATGGAGAGCTTCTCCTCCCCGGTCCCTCACCCTCACACACTCACTCCCTCACACTCTCACACTCCCTCTCTCAATCACAAGCTCAAGCAAGCAAGAACAAGAAAACGAAGAAGAAGAGGAGAGCCACTTTTGGCCACACACAAGAATGAACTTCTCATTCACTTTTCAACTTTATATACAAAACCCTAAATCCCTTTTGGGCGATCATCCCCTTATCCCCTTTTTTACATGGCCGGCCCTTTTTCCCATTGTCCTTCTATCTTCCTAGCTTCCTTCCTACTGCCCATCTACCTTTACAAATTGCACAGCTGAGAGACCGACGCTCTTTAAATTAAATCATGATGCACTTGCACTCTTTTACAAAATTATTGACTTGCGCTTTTTCTTGTGCGCCTTTTTTCTTTATTTAGAACTTGTCTGCACTTCTTGTGCTTCCATATTTTCTTTGGGGCGCCTTCTTCTTCTTCTGTTTCACTTTTGCCTTGGCCTTTGTCTTCTGCTTTAGATTTTCCAAATTTTCCACCTTGTTCGTTTGATGGTTCCACTTGTTCATCTGACGGTTAACATTACCCCCTCCTAGACGAGTGCCATTCCCATGGCACTCACCGTCGTAGGTAGCAGGCTTTGGCCTGCATTGAAGATGTGGGTGGAAGGGACATCGGTGGTTGCTATGGAGGAGTGTTGGTGGTGGTGTGGAGGAAGGTCGTTGGGGGCACGCTGGTGGCCTAGGTGGCTGGTGGTAGGGTTGTTGGAGTTGGTGGTAGGGCTGTTCTCTGTTGGGGATTTCACTGATGACCAGCACAAGTGTTGGTTTGTTGGGGATTCTACACATGACGATTCTTGGCGGGCTTGCAGGATGATAAATGATAAGAATTCAAAGGTGAGTGTCGATGAAGAGTGAACGACACTTTCGTTGGAGTCTTCAATACCTGCAATTGAAAACCTCTCATATGTGGTCTCTCCCTAGAGGTAGTGCTAGTCTTCTTTATCATGCACAAGATGTAGTTCAATTAGTTTGGGAGATAGGTCAAACTCTAAGTAAGCTGAGAGTATTGTCCTGCACTTGAGGACCCAAACTGTGTATATATTTTAGTGTAGATATTATGTGAGTGCTCGTGCATACTTAGATATTACGTAGTTAGAAGACCGCGGGCTGGTTTCTTATAACAACGTGTGGGTGAAGCACAGTTGTCCATGTTGAGAAGAAGTACACGTGAAGGTGTATGAGACATTCTTTGCATTGTGACTGCATGACGTAGCATAATTGAACACATGGACACCACACTTTCGGTAGTGGAAGCTATTGGACTTGCGTGATGAGGACGGTGTACTTTTCATGGCCATTCGTGCGGTGCTTACCATGATTGATTGCAATGGTATTAAGGTAAAGTGCAAGAGGGAATCGTGCGAATGGGTCAGGGTGACAGGTCTAACCATAGGCGAGACAAGCTCCCTGGGTATGTCCTACCCTTGATGTGTCCTGAACAATTGTGGGTGATGCTAGAGGGCTAGGGGACCAGGGACGAAGCCAGCCGACCAAGGTCACTAGATGTACCTAATTTGAGAACCCCTAGGTGATGTGCTGTGATCATGGGTGCTGCTTTAGCTTTTCATTTCTTGTCTTTTCTTTTCATTTCATTTCTTTTTTATTTTTATTTTTCTTCTTCTTTTTTTTCTTTTTCTTTTCTTTTCTCTCTCTCTCTCTCTTTTGGACTAGCCTGAGTACAACCATTGCAATATGTTGAGGCTATCATCCTTTCAATGGGTTGGGAGATGTCGAGCTTCAAAGGCTCAGGAAATGGATATTACAGTGATGATTGTGCCCTAGCCTTATTGTTAGAGAAGTAGTTGTTTGAGATGGGGAGATACACTTGAGATTTTGTAACCCTCCTTGGAACGTGCGATGTTGGTACAATTGAGGTAACAACTGTCGTGAGTGCCTGGTGTAGAGTGTAACCCAGAAAGAGAAAGTGGTTAAGATCATGCTTTGGGCCATGTGACGTGGGCGATCGGCAAGGGTGATTCTCGCTTTCGATAGCGTGGCTTTGTCACGGCTCTTTGGAGGTTGGTGGTCTTGTGGTGACTTGGGCATTGAACATGTTCGCACAAAGACCTGCGTCGTCCTGCATCCACTTGTCACTTCATGAGAGTATATGCAAGTCGCATGCATCAAGTACAATGAACAGATGCAATCATGTCAAGATATTACTTTATCAAAATCCTATGATGCTGATTGCGATGCATATTCCAGTGCTTGTTAAAGACATGGCATTTATTAGCAGTAAGCAATGAAAGTGTATACAGGTGGGGACCCTGCCCCTTTAACCATTTAAAGACAAAAAGTTATGGGAGGATGGCCTTTGTTAAGCAGCTTATATATCATAGGGGCTATTCTATTTGTACGAGGCGGAGTGAGTCCGGGTGGTCGGGCAACTGAGGCTGTGCTGGTGAGGGGCTCCTATGAGGCTGGGAAGGGAAGATGTCGGTAGGGACCCGGATGGTGTAGTGCTTGGCCGCAACTGTTTCCAGAATACTTTTAAACAATGCATCAAATTCATGCTTGTCTCGAGCTGCCCTCTCCTCTTTTGAGCACCTGGTGTTTGAGCGTCTGGTGGAAGCCTGCACAGCTGGTGTTTCCACACCCCGTGTGCTCTGTTGAGCCCTCATCCTCTTGGCTCGGGGGGTTTTCGGCCTACATCCTGGGTGGTGTCATTTGGGGCCTCTTTTCGATGCGTACCTCTTTAGAGTAGGCACATAGCGTTCTGATGGGGGCGCTAGTGCCTTATGCTCTTTCCGACGGTGGAGAGCTTCCTTGCATGCCAGCTGCACTATGTGGTCCATGACTGCTACCGTAGGGGGACCTGCAAAATGTGAACCAAGGATTAGGCCCTGAGGTAGGATAAAACTATTCGCATGTTAGGGATTATACAGTGGGTTATCAAGCGCATATGATGAGGACAGGAGAGGTGAGGCATGCAGTGGTTGTTGTAGAGGGATGGCCCCCATGATGATGTTCGTTTTGCCTCCAACCATTAGCAGATCTTGGCTTATGCTAAGTTGCATGGGCTGGTTGTCATGGAGTGGGGCAGGGCTCATCCCCAGAAGGATAGAGCGGAAAGGGAAAAGGTGTATAGGAAGGGACGGTTCCCCGTCTACACCATCAGAGATGTTGGTCAGGGCTTCCTATGGCGGTAATGAGGGTTGCATGCCCTCCACCTGGAGGTGGGAATGGTCACACGACTTCTAAATGTGTGGTGAGAGGAGGACCTGAGGAGCTCAACTTGTTAAGCCCAACTCTTCTCCCTGCGCTTGACTATCATTGCCTGTGTGTTGATGATATCTATATAGGGTCACAAAATTCATTGTTTATTTATATACATATTTACGAATCCATGTTACTTCACGAGGATAAAAACCAATTGTAGAACTCCGGATTGTACTGCGCTGTGGCACATGCATCCAGTACTCGTGGCAACATTATATTGTCCCCATGCAGCGTAGCCAATGGGGATTAATATCCCCCCTTCCTTTGCCCAATTTTTCAAGCTTTGAGTGGGTGTATGTTATAGCCCATGCTCAAAGCCTCTCCTTGAGACTGCTCGCAACAAGAAGTAATAATACACACCCAAGGCAGGTGACCAAGCCATATCTTACAGTTTTACTAAAGAGGGGTTCTATGTGGATTTCTCTTTACTTTAAAAAAGTGTTTTTGAAAATGCATCCCCTTAGAAGTTGTACATGAGTACACCACCCACAACTCTATGGCCTCTCTCTCTCTCTCTCTCTTTGTCCCTGTTTAATCTTAAATAGCTCTCTTCTTCTCCTCTTTCTCTCAAAAAGTTCTATCTCGTTGATTCGAATTACAATCAGTATGAATTTGCCAATTCAAATTGGTTAAGAGCGGTAAAGCTCGCCTGGCACATGCACCACATTCAGCAATTTGAGCAAGCGAATTAGATATTACTGTAACAACACTGCAGTCTGTGATGCGACCAATGATGTCATGCACAGGGAAATGTCGTGACATCAAACAAGTAGACAATGGACATCGCATGTCTAGCAGTTGGTAATGCTGGCAACACTGCAGTCTGTGATGCGTCCAGTGATGTCATGCACTAGATGCAATCAAGGAAATGTCATGCATTAGATGCGACCATGGAGATGTCGTGCACTAGATGCATCATGTGACCAGTGATGAGTGATTGCAACCCACCTCGAGATGTCGTGTAGATGCTGTGCACAAGGAAAAAGATGCACGCTCGTAGGCCATCGCCTAAGTCAGCATACTGATGCAGTGCTGATGCCGTCAGGTGAGCGTAGTGATGGCAAGGCCCTGGACAAATGAGGTCAAAATGTTAGGACAAATGAGGTCAGTGCCATTCACTTTGCCTTTCTATGAGTCCATGCCACATGGATGCTATTTTGTGCTTCGCATAAAAAATGATTGGAGTTCTAAGTGTGCAGTTGATATTGATATAGGATAAACACCTCCTAGGAGGATAGATGACAAGATGGTCATGGTAAGCACCTCACAAATGAGAGGAAAGGAGAAAGCAATATAGATTCAGTATGGTTAATTTGCTAGTAGGCAAAAGATTCATGTGAAACTACTGAGGACCACAAACAATATGTAGTGCCTGACTAGTTAAGACCATAGGCTATTTTCGCAGCGAAGTAACGTGGGGAGAAAGCAACTAAAATCCATGTATGATCATTGATCAATAGAATGGCCACTCCATCGACACAATTCAGCTGAGGGAGTAGGTAGTTGGATATGGTGGCCTGGTGGAGCTTTCATTAGAAGGTGCCCAAAACTAGGCCTATCCTCTTGCTTGCGCATGAGTGCTCAAGGCTTAGAATGAAAATGGAAGCATAGGATAGCCAAAGTTTTCCATTGATAATATAACAAAAAGAAATGTTTGCATTAGCAATAAGCTAAGGTTGGTAAATTTTTTGCAATTTTGAAAATGATGAATGGAAATGCATATATATATATACTTAAATAACTTGTGTGTGTGTGAGTATTGTTAGCACAAACTCATTCTATGTTGCTTAAATGTAAGGGACTCTTGAAACAACTTGAAGTATACACAAGCATTTTGAAGCAAACCACATAGGGATTGGATTGGGACTTAATGCTAACACAAGATGGTGTTTACCATTGACGATCGGATACCTTACCACATGTCGATCGTTTTCAAGAATACCATTAAAAAAATATTAGAAAGTATGGTGTGTGTGGCAGGAGAGGCCCATTGATTGGCATGTGTCATGAATTTGGCATATGCATGTCATGAGACAGTCCTTTCCTATCACAATGTGTGCATGTGTGTGTGTGTGTGTGTGTGTGTGTGTGTGTGTGTGTGTGTGTGTGTGTGTGTGTGTGTGCACATCCACGTGTGTGATAGGAGAGGCCGTTTGACTGGCATGCACCGTGAATTCGGGATACACATGTCAAAGAACCGATAAGGCAATCCTCTCGTATTACTCATTGTGCGAAGATGTATACTCTTCACACACACATGTATGGCAAGGGATCGTTGATTGGCATGTATGCATGTCATGAGATGGGTCTCTTGCCATGCATTATTTGTATCTTTGAGTCTTTGTGCATATGTATTTCGTAGTCACTTGTGAGATATGTGGATTGGCATGTGTCATGTATTCGACATATACATGTCATGATACTTGTCTCATGATGGGTGTGTGTGTGTAGGGTTGAAAGGTGCTTGTCAAGTAGGCACTCAATCAAGTCAGCTAGTGAGTGCCTTTTGACAAGTATGCCACAATTGACTTGGCATTGTGTCGTGAACTCGACATAGATGTGTCATTTTGATTGTGACACCCTCCCTTCCCCCTTGGGTATGGATGGGCACTCCGTTGTGAATTCGGCTAGATAGTGTCCTAATGGGCTATAAATGAATAAATAAGTGATGGGCATTTGGTCATGTTTTTGGCTATGTAATGTCTTGGACACGCTAGTTGTTTGGTGTTGCTTGATGGGATGGGCATTGCTGCATTTAGGTCATACACTCGACATAAAGTGTCCTAACTCCTCACGTGTGTAGATCTTTAAAACTCTAGGAATATTTTTATGTATTTATGTTTTCATGAGAAAACAACTTGATGCAATCTATGTTGCATCTTCATTGTTCAATGTCTAAATGATATCATGCAATTTTAACTCAATTGAAGTCTATATACAACACTAGTATAACCCAAGATTGATATCATGCTTTTTTTAAAAATAATCAAGGACTGTTATCAAATGTTTATATTCAAGTGGTGCAATCTAACTTACGATTGGGAGGTGGGGTCTTGGGAGCCGTGCTTATACACTTGTTTTCCTTTGTCACAGACTAGGGGGAATTGGGCTTGTCAAGATGGCTCTTAACATTGCCAAAGCACTCCGCATTTGCTTGATAGAGGCCATATCGTCCAGTACAGAAGATCAAATATCATTCATTAATAGCAACGATGTTGCCTTTGTCAACTTTTGCAATCGAGCATGTATAGCTATGCGTGCCTTGTTGCAGCAACAAGGGCTTTCACACTTGGTTACTGATGTAGTCATGGATCCTAAGAAGAACTTGCATCTTTGTCACACATTGTTGAAATGCACCTAAGATGCTTGAAGATCTTAGGGAGTTAGCACCATCATTTGTATCAAATGAGAAGTTGGCATTGTGGAACATAAAGTGGAGAGAGGAGGTGGCATGTTCAAAGTGGGCAAAGGACTTGTCTAGTGCCTACTCTTTGCCAAAGTGTTTGAAGACTATAATAGGTGCAAGTCCTAGTCCTAGTTCCACAAGACAATAAAATGATCCGTCGGAGGGAAGAACTATGTGGCGGACATTGAGGAATCACCAATGTGTGCCAACAATTGGCATTCCTTTTGATGTAATCAAGCTAGGCAAAGACATCGGTGAAGGCTCCTTCGGGGAGTGTGTGGAAGCCACAATAGATAACATCAGTTATTTTCCTTCAGATTTGAAATTTTGTGCAAAAATGTACAATGGTTCTAATAATGCCAAGTTACAACAGTTTCAAGTGGAGCGTGGGATGCAAAAGGTCAATGCATCGATTGTGCAATGCATTGCCTTCACTTTTGAGCCCCCTTGGGTTATGGTCTTTCCCTTATTCAATGGTGGTACATTGAATGATGTATTGATGTGGGGTCCTTTCAAGGAATGTAGATATAGAATAACAATTGAGCGCTTGCGCAAGCCATCAGTGGGATTCAGCCCTAATCCTGACAAGGTGCCCAATGTAGAGGAGAAAGCTAGGATTGTGGGCATTATCAATAATATGCCAAACATTATTCATGCACTAGTGGATGGGATGAAGATCGTGCATTGTGCCAACATCATCCATTCAGACTTGCATGCTAAGAACATGGTACTAGACTTTACCAAAGAGAACATCCCTAGGGTTGGCATCATAGACTGGGGTCTAATGCTCATTTCTGGCATGACAAGATCAGTAACATCAATTGTGGTGATCCAAATGATCCCATGCACCTCATAGATGAGCATCGGCGGAAAGGAGAGTTGGAAAGGAGAAGAAGGCCTTGGATTGCACCTAAGATCTACGACCCACTGTGCCAGTTTGCCTATAGCAAGGAGTCAGATGTGTATGCAATTGACTGGCTCATCATCTGTCTTGTTGAGTTTTGGCACCTAGGCCAACACTTGTGGTTGTGTAGGAAGCCAAGGGATGCCCCAGATGAAGTGATCATGCATCTGATTAGAGTTAAAGGCAAGTGATCGCATGTTGGTAGATGACAAGGCTGCATGTATATCCTTTGCAGACCTTGACGACTTTTTGAGGGTAGAGTGTGGAATTGATCCTACAAAGGGACAAAGACCCCTTATAGAGCTTGGTCCTATCTTAGCTCACCCCTTTTGAGCAATCCGACTCTTATAGTCTCTACTTGCATTTTGTAAAACAATCTATCAAAATTTGGAGTTTCCATGACTTGTGAATCCAAACATGTCTTGAAAAGATTGGCAACTTTGTAAAACTCTATACTCCATGGAATGGGACTCGTAATTTATGCCTATAGATTAAGTTAGTTAAGTGCATTTAATTTTTAGGAGTAATTATTCCAAGATTTCATGTCTATGTCTCATTCACAATTTGTTTTGTATGATTTATAGTTTTTTCAAGTTTTGAAATTCACTATTTGCAATGTGTCATGTTTTATATCATGGTGAAGATTTTATATTATAAATTGTTTCTAGTTATTAGCAAATGTGAAACACTGGTGACTCATGAGTATTCTAATGTATACACGAGGTTTCTGAGTGCGAATAATCATATATTGATATTTACATAATAGACCACAATGCTTCTCATAATGCACTTAATAAAGGTAACACTTAGAAAATTTCATAGTCACTAGAACCACTGAGAGATCTTTATGAACCTTTGATAGCTACTTTGTGATTAATTCCATGATAAACTTGGATATTAGATTATCAACCATATCGCATTTTATCTCCATTGAACTAGTGTCATTATTTAGTAAGGTTTTTAAAAATGTGCAACGATGTATGTGTACATGAGTGCGTGTGTGTTATTCCTTGCAAATAAGGTGCTTTAATCTAAAATCTTAAAACCAATCTTTTGTGAGTCGTAGTTAAGTTTGTAACGGTCTATATGTTTCTTTCAATTTCAAGTTATATTTTGTTTTATGTGCAACTGGTACAAAATGTGCAAGGATGTGTATGTGCACACATTTAAGGGTATTGTTCCTTGTTGCAAACAAGGTGATTTAATCTAAAGGCTTGAAACCAATCTTTTATGGGTCGTGGTTAAGTTGGTAATGGTTTATATGTTTCTTTAAATTCCAAGTTATATTTGGATTTATGTGCAATTGGTATAAAATGTATTATGTGATCATATATGTGTGTGCATGACACTGCATGTGTGTGTGTTTTCTTGCAAACAAGTTGCTTTAATCTAAAAGCTTGAAACCAATCTTTTTGTGAGTCGTAGTTCAGTGGCAATTGTTTATATGTTTCTTTGATTTTCAAGTTATATTTGGATTTATGTGCAACTGGTATTCTTTAAAAGTTGGTATAATTTTGTAGTAGCATTGTGAAGGAACAAAATCTTAGGTATTGTTTTATGTGTTTTTCTACAGGCATGGGTATATTAAAGAAACAAATAATTTGTGAGGTTTCAAAGGGAGATATTGCAGCATTTTTTAGCCATCCATTAAATACCCATGCAACCACAAATGTTATTAATGATTCACAGACATCAACAAATCAACGAGATGCATCTATTCTTGGAAATGAAGCAAATAGTGAGACTGAAACACCATATCAAATAGCAAGAGATCAACAAATTTGTGCCACTACTAGTGTTGGATTAGTTGAAACACAAGTTACACCAACTGTACAAAATGCTCCATGTCAACCTATACAAACAAATGAAGAAGAGATGTTAAGTTCCCTGAAAAGCACACAAGCTAGTGAGAAGAAAAATAAAAGAATTTGGAGCCTTGCAAAGCGTACATTTCAGCTAGATTGGGTTAGTAAATTTCCATTCATTGAGCCAGTTATACCAGTAGATGATTCTACTCCAAAAAACGCTCAATGTATTTGTTGCTCATGGAAAAGGGAAATTGATTACAAACTTCAGCTCAAAATTGACACTATACAGAAGCATGCACGAAAGGTATATGAAAAAACCATTGTTGATGGGCAAGAAGTAAGTCAAGTAAGATGGAAGTCTAGTGAGGAGTGTCTACATCTAAATAATGCAGGATTATATGAGAAACATTTGCTTGAGCAAGCACAACATGAGAAGTTATCAATTAACATGTTCGAAAAAATGCAAGATAAGACCTTGCAAAGTAAAATCCTGCAATTGAAAGTACTTTTTTATCATTTATAATTATTAATATATTTATAATATATTTTATATTATATGTAATATAAAATTTTAATGGCTTTTTTATGTGCAGACTGTTTTTTATATCTTAAGGCGAGGAAGACCAATGGTGGACTATCCCGAGTATAAGGAATTCTTGTCACAATTTTCTATTGATAATTTTCCACAATCACATTGATGGGATTTGGCAGAAGCATTAGATGAGGTTGTCAAACAAGATTTGAGAGAAAAAATCAAATCTTCTCAATTTTTTGCTCTCTCGCTAGATGAGGCCACATTTAGAGATAATACTAGTTGGGTTTGCATGATTGTTTATATTGTGGAAAATCATGTTCGTCATGCATATTTTCTTACAATAAACAAAATGCAAAAAGATGCCACAGTAGAGAATATGTTCTTGTTAGTTGAAGAAAGCTTGATGAGTATGTTGCAATTATCAAGGACTGAGATTGCAAAAAAACTAATTTATGTGGGAGTTGATGGAGCAACAGCTATGCAAGGCCATCACTCAGGAATTTGTGTCCGCATACAAACTTCTATAGCGCCTTTAATGTTAGGAATTCATTGTATGGCACATAGAATGAACTTGGCCTATAAAATAGTTGATGAGTTTGATAGTGTTGCAAATGTGGAGCAATTGGTCAGTACATCTAGTAGTTTTTTTTGTAGGAGTTCCAAACGATATTTAAAGTTCCAAGAGATGGCAAAGGGTTTAACATAGGGTAGAAAATTATTGAAGAATGTGAAAATAAGGTGGATTAGCTTGTACTTGCCAGCTATGAGATTATTAGAGGAGTACCCATCTTTAGTAGGACTCATGGATAGTTTGGCAGCTCAGAAGTCCAAGGAGACTCACAAGGCATTAGAGCTTTTAACAGCTTTGACAGATTTAGAGACATTACTTACATTGATAGGTATTTCAATGTTTTTGGAGTGAATATACTGCTTGTACTTTTTTTTTCTAATTTGATATCTATTATTTTGTATCTTTGTTTTATAGGAATTGTTCCTCTACTTGCGGAGCTTAATGTCCTTGTGAAGCTTGCTGAAAAGAGAACAATGCATATGAGTGAATATAACAATATTCGAAAGATGATATGCTTGGTATTAGATTCTTTTTATGCAGATATGAATCATCCTTTGCACGAGGAGAGATTCAAAAGATGGCACGAGATCATGAACTTTCAATTAGAACCTAGCAAGAGCTTTTTAAAGATAAATAGAAATGGTATAGTATGCATCAAAGTACATTCAAGGTTGGTACATCTTTATGTCTCCAGGAAGCGAGTTCGAGAACGGCTTGTTAGAAGGCAGCCTGTAAAGATGGAAAATTTTAATAATGTAGTGGAAAGTGTTAAAATCACATTAGCTCAAGTTGCACAGTCTGTGTCATAGGAAATAAGAGAATGGTTTCCAAGAGATGAACTATTGGAGGCAATGTCAATAGTTTATCCACAATTTTGGAACCATCAGCAAGACATGCGCGCTCTTCAAGTAGATTTCAAGAAAAGAGTTCATGTTCTTAAAGATCACTTTGGGAAAATGTTACAATTGCAAGGGTCTGATGCAACCTTCTCGGTAATAGATGGAGATGAACTTTTGCAACAATCACAATATGCTTTGGAGAGACCATGTGGCATCAATTTACAGAACTTGTAGAGCCTACAAAATCAGGTGCAATTACTAGATTATGGAACAGGTTGAGCATGAGTCAAAAGGTCTCCAAGAGAGTATGCCTGAATATTTTTGACTTGTTGACTTGGGTCAAACAATAATTTTAGGATCCGTGGAGGATGAAAGAATGTTTAGTGTTATGGCATATTTAAAAAACAAGGTGCGCAACAAGTTAAGTACAAACTTAGATACTTGCATGAGATTGTATGTTTCCCATTAGTACTCAGTATAGAGAACTTTTCGTATGAACGAGCTTTGGCATATTGGATATCAATCAATACTCGGCGAAATCAATCGGATATCAACACAGGGTTGACATCAGTATCATCATCATCATCAACAACAAAACTACATGAAAATGATGAAGTTCCTAGTACTGATGGTGGATGGCAAGCCTAAGATAATCAAGTTACACTTTGTGTAATCAACTTGAATGGTGAAGATTTTGTATAGACAATCCAAGTGAATGTTGCACTATGGTTTATTAATACATTATTTATAGGTATTTGTTCACAGGAAAGCTGAGCTTTAATCAATGTGTATTGACTTGATTTACCTTGCTTTAGTTGTACCATTTTCTTTGCAATAACATGGTCATTGGTTGAATGATCTTTCATTCAATGCTTTTTCTACGTTATTATTGAGAAAACTTTACCATATTGAGTTTAAAAATAATACTTTAAACCTTTTATTACTTTATTATTTTCATAAAAAAGATTCGCCAACCAATTATAGGATATATTTGGTTTAGAGAACAAATCAACATACTTTCGAAAGTCTAAAATACAAGTTTCGCCACATATTCTACAACATGAAAGTATACATTGGATGTTAAAATCATATATGGTGGAGGCTATGGCAGTGGTTCTAGGAAGATAATTATGCCTCCAAGAAAGGGGGAAACTATGTTTGTGTTTGGATTGTAGGAATGGATAGCATGTAGTCTTGGCAAATTTAAGAATATTTCAGCCATGTGCAGGGCTGAAAAGAAACATGTAGGAATATCTGAAAAAGACTTGAAGACATATGGTTTGATGGTTGCAAATGAAGGTATTTCGAGGATGTTTTCAGGGTCGGTTGATGTTGATACAATGACTGAAATTTTTATAGCAATTAATGCTAAAAACATGGCAAAAAAAGAGGTTATTTATGTTAACACTTTAGAGATGTATGAAGTCATTCAAGAGTTTGTTGAGCATGAATGTTATGGGTTGCAAAGCAGGGCGGCTGAAGCAAGGGTGGATGCAAAGTGCAAAATAGTTTTGTAAAGAAGGTTAAGCCTATGGCTTTGCCTTTACCACCTGAAAGTGATGGGTTGACTAGAAAAGTGTCTCAATAGCCTAGTTGCGGGATCCACATGGAGTAGGACATAAATTTAGAGCTAAAACTTTACAAAAGCTGAAAATTGGTGATACAAGCTTTCTTTTGCCTGTAAAAAGAGCTTGTTTTTTATAGTTGTTAGCAAGGCATGGGAAAGCCTTTGCGTTTTAGCCAGATGAAATTGGATATGTTGATTCGACCATAGTTGCACATATGGTGATCTTTACAGTACCTCATGTGCCATGTAATTTAAAGCCTATTCTAGTCCTCGGGCATATTTGCCTAAGCTGTTGGAGCTTTTGAATGAGAAGATCAGGATGTGGATTTTGGAGTCCTCTTTAGCTCCATATTTGAATTGGTAGTTTACTATTCCAAAGAAGAATGGTTCTTTGAGGTTTTTAAAGGATTTACAACCAGTCAATAAGGTCACCATAAGGAATGTTGGATCAAGCCCGATAGTGGAATCTTTATTAGTAAGGGCTTTCTCCCATATGGTCCACACATGTGCCCAACAACTAATACTTCCTCCACTCTAAAAACTGACTTTTCTCCTGGACAGAGTCAAATGCACTTCTTCAAGATGACTCAAAATCCTGTCACAATCAACAATATGATCAACCACAAACCTTCTATGTCCATGCTCATTCAGCTCTTCATTCTTCTCATGGATATCATACCCTTTTATCGCCACATCATCAAGAAAGGGTAAGGTCAACTGAGGGATATACTCCCTCAAAACTTAAGACATAGCATTCATCATATGCGCCACTGAATTGGTCACTCCCAGTGGAAGCTTACACATCCTAACCAATCCAAGTGGTGTCTTCATGGTAGTGATATCCCAGCTTTCTACTACAAGCTAGAACTAATCATATCCTAAATATAAATATCCCATAGAGTAAATTGCCTTGCGTGCAAATGCTTCTGCAAATTCATGATGCCATAAGTAGGATGCAGGAGAAATGTTCAAATGTATGCGAGGTAAGAAGATTTTTGGATGCATGTGTCTTTTACTTGATATAGATTCTGCATTTTGCTCATGTGGTTGAAAGCTTATATCAGCTCTTGAGAAAAGGCAAAAGTTTTGGTGGGGTAAATAATATATGAAGGCAGTTCAGAAGTTAAAGAGCTTATTGATTTCAGCCCCAACACTAAAGCGAGCAAATTATAAGAATGGGCAGCCTATTATTCTCACCGTGGATACAAGCCCAATTGGCATTGGTTGGGTAGTGGGTCAGGATGATGCTGATGGGAATAGGTATGCCATTCAGTTTGGAGCAAAGGTCCTTAATGAATGGCAACGACGGTATTCTCAAGTCAAAAGAGAGCTTTAGGGTGTAATGACAACCCTTAAGTGTGATAGAGAGTATTTTATGGGAGCTCACGTAGTGGTAGAGATTTATTGTCTACCTCTATTAGGCATGATAGTAAATTGCTTAACTCCTGATATTGCCATGTTATGGTGGATTGCATATATAAAGTCACTTAACCCTGATTTTCAACATATTGCAAGTAGAGAAGACCCCACGACTAACATGCTTTCATGAGAAAGGTTTGAAGATGAAGAGGAGATGATGGAAGATGAAGAGGACGATGTGATAGGTGCTGAAAACGACTTTATGACAGCAGGGAATGAGTATGCAACTGTTGTTACTACAGGTATAGATTTGAAAATAGCAAGTACAACTATCATAACAATAAATACAACATGTACAATTGTTGTAACATGGATTTCAACAGTAAGAAGATAGCTTACAACCATGGAGAAGAGATAGGAAGTAGAGATAAAGCATCATCAGTGTTATGCTTCAGTGAAAACACAAATTTTGGAAGAATTGCATGAGAATAATTGATTGAAAATAGGCCAATATCTTAGCCTCATGACAAAGAAGGATAAGTGATCTGAAGCTGAATTCAAAAGGATTAAAAGAAAAGCTTATGGGTTTTTCTTGAAAGACGGATATTTATGGAAGCATGCAAAGAAAAGAGAGGAGCTCCAATATGTGTATTGGGAGATAGGGCCTCTCAACAACAGGTGATGCAGGAGTTTCATGAAAGCTTATGGGCTGGACATAGAGGAGTTTGGGGCACATTTGCCAAGATCAAAGAGAAGTATTGGTGGCAAAACATGTATAAGGATGTGGAGCATTACGTGGAATCATGCACCATCTATCAGATGTATTCCATGGTAAAGCATAGGGATGGGTTGCAACTGACTTATCCATTGTCTATGCATTACAAATGGGTAGTTGATTTGGTTACTATGCCTACAGGTTGATGGAATACAAGATATCTCGTGCTTGCACAAGAAGGCTTGACAAATCAAGTGGAAGATCAAGCTCTTAGTACAAAGACTACTCAAGCAGTTTGTAGTTTCTTATTGGAAGAAGTCTTTTGCAAGTATGGTTGTGTTGGTAAAGTGGTTGCTGATAGAGGAGAAGTGGATGCAAATGAGGCTTGTAACTTCCTTTCACAATTGGGTATCAAGCTGGCTTTAACTTCAGCCTATAATCTTGAAGCAAATAGCAAAAGTGAAAGGGGTCATCAACCTACCATTAAGGGATTAACAAAGTCATGCAAGGACAGGATGAAAGAATGGCCAAGAATATTACCCTTTGCTTTGTGGGCTGATAGGACCACTCATGGTGCAATTACAGAGTATATGCTTGTTGAATTAATGTATGGACAACAACCAATCATGCCTAATGAGGCGACTATTGCTACTTGGAGTGTTCTATCATGGGAAGAGGGTTTGAATAGAGAAGAGTTACTGGTCCTACGCATAATACATTTAGAAAGAAGGCTTGAAGACATTGAGATAACCATGAAAAAGCTGAAGACACAAGGATCAAGAACAAGAAGAGGTTTGACAGTGACACAGACTTCGACTAGGAGCTATACAAGAAGGGGATTGGGTACTAGTTTATGATAGTAGCTTGGAAAATCATCATATTGCCAATCGGAAGATGGCAAAGTGGTGGTTTGTTGGTCCATATGTGGTAAGGTTTATTTTTGACAATGCTATTTATACATTAAATGAGATGGATAGGACAACTCTAAGGATTCCACTAGCTGAAAACGTATCAAGCTCTTTAAACATAGAGAGTTTTCAGCATATGAGTTGAAGGAGTTGGATATTGAGCATGAATATGAGAATATGGAAGAAGAAGAGGTAGAAAATGAAGACATTGGCATGGCAGAGGATACTTCTTCTGACATTGCAGATCCATAAGACTTTGGCACATGCTGGAGGATGTGTAGGTTAAGAGGGGGTGGATGTTGTTCTGCTACGTGGACACAGTGTGAAAAACTCTAGAGTGCATCATCCTTCAACTTTCTTATTGATCTAGAGAGTCAATGTCATATTAGTCATTAGTGTCAATATCTGTAGTATGGATGGTTAAAAAATATTAGATTTTTGGACAATTTAGCCTATTTTTTATATTTGGGTATTATTTCTTGTAAATATCCAAAAGCTATAGATAACTTCTAGAATAGAATGATATGTAAAAAAAAGCAAGTGGCTTTCAACCATTTTTGGGGGATTTTATGCAAAAATAAGGATAGGCAAAATCGCACGACTCGGGATTGCAATGTATAGGCAGCAAAAAGCACTCCAAACTGGGAGAAGAAGAAGGAGTGATCTAGGAGAATTCAGACAAGGTGTCCTAGTTTTTCACCCCCCCTTTTGGAGCCAACATAAGCATAATATTGGTGGTCTGAGCAGCAGAGAAGAAGCTACTATTTGATGTATGTTTTTGGTCTACAAGGGATTTATCTTCTTAGGATGCAGAAATAAATGGATAGGCTTCACCTCTATGAGTATTCTTCTACATCTTTTATTTCTTCGAATCCATTCTCTTTCATCAATTGCTCTCCCTGAATCTCCCTTCACCCTATTGTCTCTTACCCACGTGGTTGACTTTCGACCCCAAATGCGAGACAACTCAAGGTAGGTTTGTCTAGTGTATATTATAGAACTAAAGACATAGCTTTAAAGATTATTGCTCATATAAACTCTAATCCACCTTGACTAAGTAATTCATCAATGGTTTGCCTAGTATTTAAAATTAAAAATATATTCTAGATACTTTGGATGTAAGGGATTTCAAATGGAAGGGTATTAGGATTCAATGGAGAAGAGAGGGAGGAGAGAGAGATAAAAATAATTATTGATGAGAGACAAGAAAGAGGTGTCTTTTTAAAAATTATTGATAAGAGAGAAGAGAAAGAAATGTGAAAAGTACCTTGGATAGAGACGTACATTTTTCAAATTAATATGGGAGAGGCCCAATAGTAGTATTGTAGTATTATAGGAGTCTTTGGCTTCAAAATTTTCTAGCACTCTCTCCTATAATACTACCTTAGATCCCCTCCTACATTAATAGCCTTGGATCTTTACACATACACATACACACACACACACACTCTCTCTCTCTCTCAATACTACAATATTAACTTTAGGCTTTTCTTACATATTAATAGCTTTGAATTTTTATCAAAACATGCATGCACACATGCACACACTATATATATAAATAAATAAATAAATAAATAAATAAATAAATAAATAAATAAATAAATAAATAAATAAATAAATAAATAAATAAATATATCCCTTGTGGCTTTAAGAAATTCTAGCAACTCTCTTATATTACCACAATACTATCTTTGGACTTCTCCTATATTAATAGCTTTGGACCTTTATCAACACACACACACACACACACACACACACACACACACACACACACACACACACACACACACACATGTTCTCTGTATGTATGTGTATATGGCTTAAAAAAATTCTTTTAACTTCTCTTACAATACTACATTTGGGCCTTTCCTACATATTAATAGCTTTGGATCTTTATCAACACACACACACACACACACACACACACATATTTTCTGTGTGTGTGTGTGTGGCTTAGAACAATTAACTCTCTCCTATAATACTACAATACTACCTTTGGGATTTTCTTACATTAATAACTTTGGACCTTTATCAAAAAACACATACACATTTTCCCTCCCTTCCTCCCTCCCTCCCTCCCTCCCTCTCTCCAACTTGAGATCAACTTCCTCTATTTAAAAGTTTTTGGTCCAAGTACAATAAGAATAAAAAGTTACATTTTGATTATAATTTCAATAGTATAAAACTTTTTTAAATCTTTGATAAGTCTTCCATGTTAGGGAAAAAAAAGTCCCAAAAGAGAGAACTACTTTTTGTTGAGAAGGTCCAAACATTTCAATATAGTTCATTCAAAAAGTCTCAATTTAGTATATCTCATATTAAAACATATCATAAATATACACATAATTTGATCTTCCTAACTAGTAATTATTTTTATCTCTTCTCTCTCATCAAATATTATTTTAAATCTTTCATGTCATCTTCTCTCTCATTAAAAAGTTATTTAGATATATATCTCTCTATTCTCTCTTTCTCTATTGACTCTATCAAGTCCTAATGATGAGAGAGAGAGAGAGAGAGAGAGAGAGAGAGAGAGAGAGAGAGAGAGAGAGAGAGAGAGAGAGAGAGAGAGAGAGAGAGAGAGAGAGAGAGAGAGAGAGAGAGAGAGAGAGAGAGAGAGAGAGAGAGAGAGAGAGAGAGAGAGAGAAGGGCCATGCACAAATACATACATATACACATATAAAGAGAGAGACACAGATACACATGCACTACTTAATTTATTTCTTAGTTAACAATTTAATTGCTAATTATTTTTAATTAATTACTCAATAAAAATATAAAGAGAGGAAAAAGTGAGAGATAGAGATGAATGAGAGAAGGAGAAAGTGAGATAAACGAGAGAGAGAGAGAGAGAGAGAGAGAGAGAGAGAGAGAGAGAGAGAGAGAGAGAGAGAGAGAGTTGCTTTAACTTTTTTTGGTCGAGGGGGATTGCTAGCAACTCGTCGAGAAGAGGGTTGCTTGCAACCCCTTCTCGAATTTTTTTTTTTCACAAGCCTCCTCCATCATTTCTTTGAGGAGGCGTGAAATTTTTTTCGCCGAACAAGGGGTTGTCAACAATCCCTTCTCAGTGATTTTTTTTCACAAGTCCTCTCTAATTTTTTTTTTCACTAAACAAGGAGCTATTAGCAATCCCTTCCTAACCAAAAAATATTTCATAAGTCCCCTTAGAGAGATAGAGGTAACTTATCAAATTTTTACACCGAGAAGGGTTTTCTGCAACCCTTATCTAGTGACAAAAAATTTCACGTCCCCTTAGAGAGATGATGGAGGGGAGTTGTGATTCTAAGCTCTCTCTCTCTCTCTCTCTCTCTCTCTCTCTCTCTCTCTCTCTCTATTACCAAGAAGGGGTTGCTGGAAACCCCTATACGATAAAAAAAAAATTCACGTCTCCTTAGAGAGATGATTATAAAGTTAATAATCTCTCTCTCTCTCTTGCCAAGAAGGGGTTGCTGGCAACCCCTGTTCGGAAAGAAAAAATTCACGTCCCCTTAGAGAGATGATTATAAAGTCACATAATCTCTCTCTCTCTCTCTCTCTCTCTCAATGAGGAAACTACTACAACATTCAAGTGAACAAAGATTTATGCTTCTAGTTCACTTAAGAGATAAAGAGAATTTTAAACCAGATGATATTGAGTCTTAAAAGTCATGCAAATTAGTCGCATGGAGACTTCTCTGTAGGCATAACTTGGTATCCTTTTATAGAAGTATATTTGCAATGGTATCTTGTTGACGTGATCTCTATATGTAATAGAACTATGAATGGTAGGTTGATGTGTGGGCAATTGGAGAAGAGGATGCTACAAACTTTGCCATGGAAATCCAACAGATTAGGTGCAATTGAAGGAGGAGTAGCTCATATATAACGATCACTAGATTGAGTAGTAGTGGAATGAGGAGGTATACCAGAGATATACTATCTTCCTTGACTACCTAAAGGTGAATTCCCTTGCATTATACAAAAAATATTCGAAGAAAAAAAGGTGTAAGAGACATAAGGATTCAAATTCCTAGTAAGTAATTCCACATGTATTCTTTAGAATATGTCACACTTTTGTGTCTTATTCTAAAGAGAATATGGCTGATTGTACGAAAGTGATACCTCTAGTGCATTTGTTCTTGTAACTCATTCTTCGGTAAGGAGTCAAGATGAAGCCACAATTTCTAAAATGTTTTGATGATATTGATTGGCCACACTTTAGCCCTACAATGATACTATTTGTGGATGATAGCATAAAGAAGATGCAATGTAACCCACTAACTCCTTTACATATCCATTTACATTTCAAGAAAATCCCATGGATACCATCCTCTTCAAACACATGCTTCCTTATTTGATTGAGGAAAATCCCTTCAATACTATCTTCTTGGAATACATGCTTCCATGTTTGAGTGAGCTAGTAGGTTTTCACAGGGGAGTCTAGGAGTTTGTTAGAGAACACCCATTTCACCCTCTAGAAATGGACAACTGGATTGATATTTAATGTTTACAATAAATATGTTTATCTACTTTGCACATATTAGTTCACTAACTTGCAAATGCATTTGTGGATTTAGTATTTTTTTAAAAGTTTTTGTAGTAAGTTCATGCAGTACAATGTGAAATATATCAGTATATTAAAATATTAGATTGTTGAAGTTTGGAGTTTAAAGTAAAGAATTCTTGAAAGGAATAACACCTACAAGTAATAAAGCAATACGGAGCTAAATTTTACGAAGATTGTGAAGCAATTGCTTGCAAGGGTCTATTGTAAATGAATGCATAACTTCAATCCATATGTAAGCCTAATCAAAAGAGAAAGATAGAACAATGTGCAAGTATAAGTGGATTTGTATGTAGTTTGCTCGTGTGTGCATAATTAAAATACTAACACATCAAGATGTAATTATAAAATACGTGCAAAGAAGGGAGAGAGGGGTGATACGAATGTACATGTAGTGTGATATCTCATATGTATGCATAATCGAACAGAGTTGGGGGTGAAAAAGACAAAGAGAGAGATAGAGATAGAGAGAGAGAGGGTGTTATTGAGGGAGATGCATGTTGTGGGTGTCCAAGATATGAGAGAGAGAGAGAGAGAGAGAGAGAGAGAGAGAGAGAGAGAGAGAGAGAGAGAGAGAGAGAGAGAGAGAGAGATGTTATTGAGGGAAGTGAGACATTGGTGGTTGGTCTCCAATATATGAGAGAGAGAGAGAGAGAGAGAGAGAGAGAGAGAGAGAGAGGAGAATTGATTGTGGTTCTTTTGATGAGGAGGAGGATAATAAGATACAATGTAGTGGTGGTGCTAGTGGTGGTAATGTTATTGAGGGGAGTGATATATCAGTGGTTTGTCCCCAACATATGAGAAGAGAGAGAGAGAGGAGAATTGATTGTGTTTTTAATGAGGAGGGGGAGAGTAAGATGTCATGGTGATGGTGGCAGTGCTAATGGTGGCGGTGGCAGCAATGGAGGAGCAACATTGGTGCTTGATATATACCCAAAAGAAAAAGAGGACCAAGTGGACTATGTGGAATAAAACTCGAGGTTACCAAAAAAAGCTCGCCCAAGAGCTCTCTCCAAAAGCTCGCTGCTTGCACGCACTCCATAAGGCTTCTCAAGCCAATAGTAGTGGGCATTTGAGTTGGAGGTATGCTAAGGAATCAACTATTGATGAAGTTGAAGTATGATAAGGCCTTAGAAGTAGTTTATATAGGCCACAAACAAGAGAACCCACTCCTCTATGAGGTATTACAAGACATGCCTTTACTTTTCAATTTAAAAAAAAAGAGAGAATGGCAACATAGTGTCTTACACTTCATAGCTGTGGAAAAGGTCCATGGGCTAGATAAAAATATGCTACCATGGAGTAAGCTTTTTAGTTGCCATGGTAGAAAATGTAGGAAGGGTCAATATTATGATAAAGAAGCCAGGAGAGTGTTGAGATTTCAATATTTACAAATGCTTTTGACTAGTTCTATTAAAGTATTATTGGCTTGTTTATTAATTAGTTACTATGGAGGCTTAGGGATATGGGTAGATAACATAAAACCCATGCCATTATGCGGCTCTATAGGAGTGAGGGGGAGTTAAGAATGAATCCTATATACTAGTGAATGGAGACTTAGGGTGAATAGATTTCCTAGACTCTGACTCAAATCCTGCTAGCAAAGGACAATGCCAAGGGGTGGACATGATCATCTTCTTCAGACCACGGAAAGGGCTTGGCAGCCTCTCTTGCTTTCTAGTACTAGTGATGTGGTCATCCCTCATGACTCTCCAATGTAAGAGAGGGAGTGCGAGTGGGTGGAGATGGGGTAGATAAGCCTATAGGTATACAAATGCATAGGTTCTAGAGAGGAACACCCTTGACAGATCAATTGAAGTCTGACAGGTTTTGAAATCTTCGAGTTAGGATTGACATCTAGGTTCATGATGGGTTGTTATTTGACAAAGAGTGGTATTGGCTCATAGTTTGAGCTCATATGAGGTGACACTTTGGCGGTCTTGGCCAAAGGGAAGAAATCATGGTCACATATGTTCAGAGGCATTTTGGACAAGATGGCCTTGTACCAAACACTTGACATCGACACTTAGGTTCTCTTTGAGGCACCTTGGCGATGCCTTAATCTCCCACTACTTGGGCATCCATGGTCCTATTTTGGTGGTCTTTGTTGTATGGACTATGACGAGTCATTATCATTGTATCATTCTATTGTATCAAATCACACATGATCTAAGAGAGGGTGTTAGTAGTCTAGTTAGATCGTATGAGTCTAGTTCATGCCTAACATTTCTAGGCATTTTATTTAGATATTTTATTGTGACCATTATGATGAATATTTTTGAGCATTTTATGCAGGTTGATCTATTGCCATTTATTGCATATTTTTGTCCTTTATATTTAGGCTCGTCCTTCTCAGTTAGTCATTATCACATAGATGTTTTGTTGGAAAGAGAGAATATTCATCTTAGATCATAGTGAAAATTCCATGGCTAAAGTATTGCAACATTATGCTTTAATTTGAATTATATGGAAGAGGCTATGAAAATGCACACTCTTTGGATTTTAGATTTATAGAAGGGATATAACTATTGCCTTTGAGATTCACACAAGGGGTGAAAATTTTTTAAAAAGGGATTTTTAAACTATCCTTTGAATGCTCGTGATATAGAGGCCTTCTATAAAAGGTGGTCTCTCCCCCCCCCCCCCCCCCCCCCCCCCCCCCCCCCCCCCCGCCATGAGAATGCAAGTAAGTGGTATTGTAATAAGTGTTTGATAGAGCAAATAGATTTTGTCCTAAGTTATGCCTTAGGTGCTTTTGCTCATGTATTGGATTAATAATACACCCATAGTGCTAGCAAGAACTTGCCTAGAGTTGATTGGTTTGATAGAACCTTAATGAAGCCATGGAAAATTAAGATATGCCCCTTGCCCCCGAGAATGCAAGTAAGTAGTATTGTAATAAGTGTTTGATAGAGCAAATAGATTTTGTCCTACCTAGTTATATCTGAGGTGTTTTTGCTCATTCATTGGATTAATAACACATCCATAGTGCTAGCAAGAACTTGCCTACAGTTGATTGGTTCGATAGAACCTTAATAAAACCATGGAAAATTAAGATACTTGATTGCGAAATGTTTTTAAAGGGTAGAGATATAAATCTTCTTCCAAAGAGTAGAATATTTACAGAGTAAATACCCTTGAGAAGGGCTTTATAGCCTTCAAAACCAAGGCTTGGATAGTTCTCTTATTAACGTGATGGTTCACTTGGTATTTCCCTATGTATAACTTTACCAACTCACTCTAGAATCACTTTTCATGTTATCTTAGTTATCCTTAAAAGAATCAACAATCTACCAACTCACTTGACCAATAGTTCTCATGTTATCTTAGTTTTCCTTTCAAATGATAAAAAAGATGTACTCCCCCCCTGCCCCCTATGAAGCCAAAATCTATTAGGTTGAGGGAAAGTGAATGGTTAAACCTAAAAAAATTATTAATTTAGTAAGGGTATTTCTCTTATAGGCTTGGCTTGTCTTCTTCTTTTAGGCTCACTGGCCCTATGAACCTTTTTGATCACCTTCTAGTATAGAGTTTCACACTTTAAACTTAGAAAATTCAAGAGTGGTCTTTAGGCTCATTATTTTACTAAAGAAAATAAGCTCAAAACAAAGCAATGTATTTAAATATCACATGCTTAAAAACTTTGATTTACTTTTATTTCCATCAAGTCACAATAAAAATAATAAATAAAACAATGAAGTACACTCAACAAAATTAGGTCTTAGTTGTTGAAAGTTGTATCTTCCAAACATGCTTGAGAGAGAGAGAGAGAGAGAGAGAGAGAGAGAGAGAGAGAGAGAGAGAGAGAGAGAGAGAGAGAGAGAGAGAGAGAGAGAGAGAGAGAGAGAGAGAGAGAGAGAGAGAGAGAGAGAGAGAGAGAGAGAGAGAGAGAGAGAGAGAGAGAGAGAGAGAGAGAGAGAGAGAGAGAGAGAGAGAGGCGCCAAGTCTTAAGCTAACCTGGGGGACAAAAAATTTACTTATCAATCTCAAGGAGTGAGATTTCTCCCAATGTCAAATCAATATCAATCGACATAAATAGTGCTTGTTTTCTTTAGGCTTCATACAATAAAGTATGCGTTATTTGCTTTCATGACACTAGCTTTAATGTCCTTATCTTATCTGTAAGGATTGTAATCAAGTGTTCAAAAGTTTGACTTTTGCATTTGCAAACACATTATCAAAAGAATAGTTTTGGACCCTCTACAAAGTACTATGCAGAAGCATAATGTATCAACATCTTGTGAATCCCTATTGGTCTACATGTCATGAGCACCTCTTGTTAAGTAGTTCACATGGCATCACTTGTTATGTATTATGCAAAAATACAATGGTTTACATTTTGCAAGCAACTTGTTGATTGATTAACATGTGCACAACCACTACAATAGATAGTGGTATATTGATGAAATTTAAGATGGGAGCATGAAGAAAATTATTTTTGAATATTAGGCTCCACCATTGAAATAAGCATCGATAAAAGCTTGGAGGAAGTATGTTGGTACATCGTTAGGATAGGCAATGGTATATGTGTTAAAAAAAGTTTTAGAAAATAATGAATGCCATAGCAAGGATTATACCAACGCATGCTCCAAAGATTGCAAATAAAAATTTACCAAAAATAATACTAATGTCTATAGAGGAAAAACAATTAGTAGGCTATTTATGTATACTATCGGGTTAGACATAGACTAGAGCACTATTGTATTAACTTGTACAAAACCCAATGGACACATACAAAAAGAAACGATCATAACTAAGTCAAAAACTGGGTTACTATGCGCCAATTGAATATACTTAAAAGATAAAACGTTGAAAAGTGTGCGCATCCACACATAAAGAGAAATATATAAGGAAAATGAGTACAACATGATCTATACATACGTGCATAGGAAAAAATGTATGCGACAAGATTTCTAATAAGATATCTCATCCTCCTACAATGGCTTAGCATAACAACTCTTTCAACAAGAAAGAGATATAGAATAAAGATAAGTTGGATCAAACATTATGTGTAAGCATATATAGAATCAAAATATGTTGGATTAAAGATTACTACCTCTTTTTGATGCTGGAATAGCTTATTCAAAAGATGCTCCATGACATGCCACCACCCATACTGCCTTTGTAGTCAAGTTGGCAAATGACCCACATATGAGAACTAATAAGAACAACACAAACAATAAATTTATTCATCTAAAAAAACTAACCATGTAAACAAAAAATAAATAAACTGAATAACATTATACATACAAAGTCTATTTGAAGGTGGTATAACCACCACTCCCAAAGTGCGATGTCAAGCCAAACTCAACTTGCATGTGTACTACCTCCTTCTACTACTTCTACTTGTTAAGATTTTCCTTGATTTCCTTCTTTACAAATTTCCATAAGCTTTTATCAAGCTAGATGACATGAGACAAGCCATTGTTGTAGGCATCTTGTGCCTATGAGCAGAGGTGGGAGAGATGTTTCATGATGCATGTTTGCATAAAATCAACTAAAAATCCATCTTCTAGTGATGACTGCTGAAACTCTCTATGGAGAGTCCTTGTGAGGATCTCTTTTCTTGGGATCTTGCTCTTTCTATGGTGTAGTAATATTGTGTCTATATTCAGGTACAACAAGCTCTTGCATGTGATTGATGTCTCTTTCCCTCATGCATGATCACTCACCCTATCTGCTTGTTGATCATGTTGGAGATTGTGAGAGAGGAGTCACTAGGATCTCAATGCTATGTGGTGTAGATGCTTTGGATGGAGATGGGCAGTTCCTATGAGATGGGTGATTACTATGGAATGAGCTATCCTCTCTAGTATCTGTACATGGCTCATAAACCATCGTGTCAGTGCTGCAAAATGGAAAAGAAGGATAAGGTCAGGGGTGGGGGAGTAGGAGGATGATCTAGGGTAGTAGGATTTGAACCTCAAAGATTAAAAGGCCATGGACTTGTCAAAGCCCACAAAGCCATGGTTGAATGTGTCTAGTGCCCATCCCCCCATAGAGTGTGGCAAAGGGATCTCTAATGGCCCAATGGGCTGAGGAGAATAGTCTATGGAGTAGACTGAGGGATAGATTGAGGAACAGACTAGGGAAGGTCCCTTTGATAAGTAGTCGATTGCTATCTCTATGGTGAGAGAGTGTCATTATCATTGCAAGGTTTTGGGCCACAAATGTGGCTACAACTTGAGGAGTGATGATGAGTGCACTAGCTCTGGTTCATATGAATGAAGTGCTTTGAACACAATATTAGTGAGTTTGGGAATCTTCCAATTCCCATTTTTTGAATACTAGAAAGGTGGCACCCAGATAACATTCCCATAAGTTTCTCAAAACCATATGATGTGACCTATCATTGGAAAGCGCTTTAAAAATGGAATCTATTGAACTATGGAGCACTCGATTTGGAGTTATAGTGTTCAAGTTATGACAAATCTAAAGATTTGACCACATGTCCCAAACTTATGGGAAATTCCCATATTCTCCAATATGGTGTTTTTGGTGTTACTCATGATATCGAGTGCAAGAATGATTGTGTAGCCTAAATGACTTACTCTTTGCTATGGCATCTAGGCTTTGTAGGAATGAGAATATCTCATTGTTTGACATTTGGTTACCATCCTAGCTCATAGTGTCTTGTCTCTTCTCAACCTGGAACCACAAACTCACAAGGATGTTTAGTTGACTTCCTCTCTATCTCTCCATATTTGTACTTTCTCCTCTCTCTACTCTCCATGTTAGTTGACTATCTCTCCATCTATGTACTTTCTCTTCTCTCTACTCTCTATGTTTAATCGACTACCTTTCTATCTCAATACTCTTTCTTCTCTCTTCTCTTTATATTTGTACTCTCCTTCTCTCTATTCTTTATGTCAATACTCTTGGGGCATTAGTGATTGGTATACTAATTAGAGAATCTCACATTAACTAAACCATTCTATTTTATAGTCTAATCACAAGTACCTTATCTTGATCTCCAAGCAAGAGCTACCCCATAACAAATGGTATATACACACGACATATACTTAGACACCCCTCATCTCATGTCATGGCCTTTATCAAGGGTGTCCTTAAACTAGAAAGGGTTAGTTATAGGTCCTAAGTATGCCAAAGAATTGAAAAATTATAACACTTATCCTTTCTCCTCTCTTTGCACATAATCACTCTCTTCTCTTCTTCTCTCCTTTCTCTCTTCTCTTTCTCTTCTTCCTCTTCTCTTTCTTTTTTCTCCTCTCTCTTCTACTCTCTTCTTCTATTTTCTCTCTCCTTCCCTCTCTTTTCTCCTTTCTCCACTCTCTCTTCTCTCTTCTTTTCTTCCCTCCTCTCCTCTCTCCTCTCTCTCCACTCTCCCTTTTCCCTCTTCTAGAGCCTCTCTCTACTCATACTTTCAATCTCTCTCCTCTCTCTTCTTACTCTCTTTTCTTTCTAGTCTCTCGTCTCTTTACTCCCTCTCTTATGTTTGCTCTCTTCTTAAAATTTTTCTCCTATCTCATCTCTCTTTCTAGTCCCTCTTCTATATTCTCTTTTTTCTCTTGTTTGTCTTCCTTTCTCTCCTCTCTCTCCTTTTTTGCTATCTCATCTCTCTACCCATACTATCTCTTTCTTCTCTCTTCTCTCTCTCTTCTACTCTCTTCTTACACACACACACACACACACACACACACACACTCTCTCTCTCTCTCTCTCTCTCTCTCTCTCTCTCTCTCTCTCCTCTCCTCATATACATAATTAAATGTTTAATTCATTAAACTAATACAAAGTACATTCATATTGAATAAGTTTTTAAAAAAGTAAAAGTTAATTTACTATTTATAATAAATAAATAGTTATTTTAATTTATCAAACCAATAGTTAATTTAAAAAATATATTTAAACTCTTAATTTGAAAAGTTGGTGTACATACCCGAATAGATTTGATAATATGAATATTGATGCAATGATAAGGTTTGCTTGAAGCAATTTTCTAAAATAAATTTAAATATAAAAATTATATTTTCTCTCTCCTCTCTCTACATATTCTCTCTTATCTTCCTCTCTCTCTCTCTCTCTCTCTCTCCCCTCCCCCTCTTTATTTTCTCTCCATCTCCCTCTCTTCCCTCTTTCTCTTTGTCTTCTCTTCCTCTCACTTTGTCTCTTAATCCAAACAAAAATCTTAACAAATCACAAATTTCAGCTAGCTTAAATCTATATTGCATTTTTTACATTCAAACATTTTAAAAAAACGTGTAAGGAAAAGAAAAATACAAGAATATGGTTTTGCAACCAGATACCTCTCTCGCTTGATATAGCATCGAAACAAAGATGAACAAGGAAGTCTTGACCAAAGGTATTTAAACCAATGTTTGTGTGTGCGTAGGTACATGCATCGATATGCATGTTGACATTTTAAATAGTACATAAGTATTATCCATGTTGGAATGAATGATGGTATACATAGAGTGAGTTTTGGTGCACATATCAACGTCCATACCAATAGTTATTTTGGCACATATTTCAATGGCAACTTTTTTCTATACCTGTGTCAAAATCTTTCATCAATATTCCCTCATCTTGTATAATAGAGTTCTAACATTGAGGCATATGTCATGTGATTGTGGGTCCTAAAATACATTTATGGATACTTGATAGCTTTTGAAATGCATTTCGAATTATACTTTTCAAGGTGTAAATTTTGAACAGTAACTTTTCTTAACCATCCTTGTTTCATATGCATTTTATATGAAGCTGCATGGTATTGTTAATTAATTTATTTTTGAAAGTCTTGATTTGTTTTAGATGTATATATAAAATCAAATTACTTAAGGATGTTACAAAGCTTCATGGAGTTTGAGCCAAACATTCCATTGAATATGGTTGAATAAGGTTTATTATTTAGTGATACATGAGGCTCAATTTTAAAATTGAGCTTGATGTCCATTTTAGGTCGAGAACCATATTAGGTGATCAAAGTTTAAGTTTTTTGGACTTTAAGCCAAACATTCCATTGAATACACTGGGATAAGGTTTATAATTTTATTTGTAGTTCATTTTCCTACAAATGTTTTGGTGAACACATGGCTTGACAACTAGTATTTTATATTGTGAAATGAATATCAATGGGTATATCATGCGGCCCAATCACATTGAAGTGCCTTACTAGTTCCTTTGGATTATAGGTTTAATATTCTAGCTAATTTGGTGAAGAGGTTGTTAACATGGCTTTGGTTCGTATTGAGTGTCTACTTGGTTTATATAGCATACTTACTTGTTCTAGATAGTAAAAGTCTATTCCTTTCATATTTGAGGGCTATAGACTCTAGCACGACAGGGTTATATATGTTGGACCTTCTATACTTTGTTAGGATGTTGAAACAATAGCTTAATAGAATCTCATCATGCACATGCCACACATCCATAGATCCAAAAGGTACATAGCCTACCCGGACTATAAGTAAATATGTGGCATGGACAGCATGGAATCCATATCAAACATATCACTATCATGATATAGGACATTGATGTGCTCATTAGTAAATTAATCTAGGTATGATGTGGCAGCTAGTACCTCAATTGAGGTACACCGTGTGCATTTATGGAGGTTTTCAACACATTTTATGCATGTCATATTGCACCACACACCTTGGTAGAGGTATGATGTGCACATTTGAATGAATGCCACATCTAGGTATGATATGATACACTCAAATACATATGCCACATTGTGTTTAGATATGATGTGGCACCACATGACAATGTCAAGTGTTGATGATTATATGACACTAGATGACATGGAATTGGCCCTTATCTACATGATGTGGCAATATTTTAAGTCGCACATACAAATTACAAATAGTACCAATCAATGGCCATAATTATAAGAGATTCATTGAAGGTATATTACAATTAAAGTGCATTAATAAGATAATAAATACAAAATCTTCTAAAATACTATGGCTAATATGGCTTAAGTAATGAGAAGTCATTTAAGATAAAGTAAAAGCCATTATCTATATATGTTGCATAAAAGTTCTAATCCTTGTATAATGATTTCCTTAGTATCCTTGGATGATTAAAATTTCTTAGAAATTCTAAAACATTATTGCCCATATGCAATTGGAAGGAGCTTTGAATGAGTGCATAAAAAACTATGTTTTTTGCTCAAAGCACTTGGAAGATTCATGTGCTATTAAAACATGAAAGACAAACAATGTGCAAATAGATTCATCATGAACTATTCACATCTACTTAATGAGTTTGTTATGTAGCAACAAAAAATTGCTAAGAACAAATTGCTACAAGTTAATCACATTATTCCAACTACATTAATATATTGCTACATTATAAAGAAACACATTTTTAAGGCACATAGCATATTTCAAAATGCCCATGGGAAAGTTGCAATTTTGTACGAGAGATCGAGGAATTTCTTTTTAGGAGAAACATGCAACTTATTCAATATGTTCTCCATAGTGTTATATCTTTTTCCCACGTTGCCAAGGTGCAATGATAAGAGCCTTGGCATCAATAATAACAACAACACACTAGTATCTTGTTATGAAATAAATAACCCCTTTTCTCTATATATTAGCCATATTCTCATCACACGGGGAGTTTGGGGGGATCACTCAATATATGTAAATACATCACATGGATTTAAAAAAATGAATTATTTACATACCATTTTAACATAAATTTAACACACAAAAGGGTCCCATATACAAAGGTTATTCACAAATTGAAAAGAAAAGGGATATGTCTTCTTAAGAGAAAATTCACAAATAAGGGTTATTTTATATAGGCCTTGAACCCACGTGATATATAGAGGTTTACATACATTGGAGCCCAAAGATTGTCTTGTTTATTGACTCCTTTAGCTAACATCTATTGTGGAGAAACCTTAATTTTGTAAAATCACTTTAAATAAACTCACATGGTGAAGTTGATTATAAGGTGCACACCTTGACGATGTACACCACCTTGGTGTAGTATTGAAAAGCACTCAAGCATTGCTAGAAAAGCTCAAAACTACTAGAATTTAAACTATCAAGAACTAGTAAAACCTATGAAAAAGTATTAGAAACCAATCAAGCTTTGTAAGGAATGAGTCATCAAAAGTAGAAACTAGTCAAATATTTGCTAACCAACCACATAGTGCTAGAATTAGCATGTTAACAAAAACTAGTAAAGTGCTTTATAAGTAGCACATTCAAGCAACTTAATGTTAAAATTCACCTAGCAAAAAAGCTCTTAAATACTATTAGAAACCAAGCAATTATTCTCCAAAAGTATTCATGCATTGCAATAAGCCTATTAATCAAACACACACAATAAAGCATTGCTAGGCACACCAAACTGATCGACAGGTAGAGATTTTATTTGAAGAAAAACTTATTTCAATAGTTTAAAAGATTGTCGTGCTTGTGCACTACTTACTTTGAGTGGTCTCATGCATTTTAGGTGATGAAGGGATTAGTTGCTATAATATACTCAGTGCAATATGACGGCATAATGCACAATGATTCACATGCTAGTAATATTCTTTAGATACAAGAAATGATAAAGCATTTGAGTAATGATAAAACATTTGTTGGAATAGTAGATTAGGGGCATGCTACAAAGGTTAAAACCACTAGGCATGTTCTAATGATGCCTAATGAATTGAAAGAGACATGGATCACAAGCCTCTTTTAGAAGTGGATGGGATTTTACACCACATAGAGGTGACATTGGTTGGTCACAAAATCCTCCATGACACATCGATCATGACAATGTAAGAAAAATAAACACTTTGGGAAAGAAGGTAGTAATCTAGAAGAGTAAGGAGGATAAGAGATGGGTACATTGATGAAAGCATAAATGAGCTAGAGATGAAATTATGGATGAGGATATTAATGACATTGTAGCCTTTAGTGCCATGGTAGAGATTGAATACTTTAAAGCATCCTTTGGTTAGCCAAGTTGACATTTCTCTACACTTATCTAAACGTAGGCCCATAATGATATGTAAAGAAATACTTTACTGCACTGCACTAGTACCATGTCTAAAAGATAAAATCCATTCCTTTCTATTAGATCAAATTGTGCAACTCTTTTTGAAAGAGAAGGCAAGATAAACAAACGTAAAAGAAAAATCTAAGTAGCAAGAAAAAAAAGAAATTGCATGTAGGCTGCTTGGTATCATGGATTGGTATAAATAATGCAAAAAAAATATGGGAAATAATAGTTGACTACATGGATGTAGTTAATGTTTTTGAAGGCATGAAGTTTTGGGAATGGAGCTATATTGGTACAACAAATCAAAGGTTGCATCATCATATACTATGATCTAATCGAATTCAAATATTGTTGACAACCCATAAGGGCATATCATTAGTGGAGTTTTGAGGTCTCGAAAATGCCTTTTAGGAGATAGAAAGAGAGTGCTTTAGACCAATAGGAGCAAAGCCTTCGTAATAGAATTTCTATTTTTAAAAAAAAATTATTTTACAAAAAGATACATATATAATATTGGAAAATTGTATTATCAATATCTATTTTTAGCCTCTTATATTCGTGATTATGACATTCTTTGCATTAATGATATACAGTCCCAGCCACTTTTATTTAATGATATGTCAGAATTAATGATAATGACAAGTTTACTCTAAATTCAAATTAGTAAAAAGCTTGGCACATATTTTATTCCCTCCTTTCTTTTGTTCCTCTTGTGGTTTTTTCCTCCTTTGTGGTAGCCTAGTCCTCTCTCTCTCTCTCTCTCTCTCTCTCTCTTTGTGCTATTGATATAGAAATTTGGCCTTTAACAAGGCGTCCAAGCTCCCAATTACATCCATATCAGTGTTTAACTCATTCCAAAAAGATGAAAGATGGATTCCTATAATCATTAGCAAAGGCAGTTGGATCACCATGCAACATGCAAAACGTGGGAAAATGTGAAGATATGAGTGCTCGTTCATCTTTGTTTAGAAGGGTAGAATTCAAGATTTCAAGCTTGGAGTAAATAAGAATAGCATAAAAGAGGTTTTAGTGCAACATGTGTTTATGCATAGAGAGATATATTTGGAACTTGGAAGTTCAAATCTTCCAATAAATAAACCAAATTGCAAGGATTTGATTCTTAAAGTCTTTCTTTTCTTGAACTTGGTTTAAGGTTTTCCATTATAACATTTGTTCATTTGTCTTGTAGATGTCTATCCCTCTAATCTTGAGGAATGGCAACTGGTCGAGTCTATTGTTGATGTGATTGATGTAATGAATGGCTTGATTGGAGAAGAGATGTATAAAGGTAGAAAGACGATAGAGCTTGTAGAGAATGGAATATTCTTCTATGACCATTCTTATATTGTCCCTATGCAGCGTAGCCAATGGGGATCAATATCCCTCCTTCATTTGCCAGATTTTTCAAGCTTTGAGTGGGCTTTTTCAAGTCCAGCTACTAGTGAGGGCTATAGATGTAAAATATTTTCTGAGATACAAAGAGCATTAAAACCTAGTATCTCAAGTAGTCTAAGAAAAGTTACTTTGTTCATGCCTATTAATATATTTATTGACGTCTTTTCTAATGCTGAGATAAGAAAATCAAAGGCTATACTTTCAGTGAAGAGACTAATATATGATCATGTTATACAATTTGTTGATGAGGGATGGGACACTAGGGCAGAATGGAAAATTATATGTAAGATAGATCAAGACTCTATAGCTTGTAAATATATGGTTCATCCTTAGCTTTTATTATAGTAGATGGCATTATGTTGGCGGTAGTTTGGTCCCTTTAGACCAAAATCTTGATAATTTTAGCAAAGATCTTATAGTGGATCTTGATATTTGGTACAATGAGGACATTATTGCAATCCTAAAGGTTAGATAATCATGTATGCTACATCAAGTGAGGATGAATTTATAGAATGAAGATATTGAACTACCATACTCATTTGTGTTTCAACTTTATAACAAACGAGTAAGTTTTTAGTTCATATTATATCCACTTGGGTGTATAAATGATTTCACTTCTTAAAAAATAAATATTTGTAATAAATGTTTTTTACAGATATCAACAAGGAGAGAGAGGAATATACAATGCAAGGATATTGAAGAAAAAATCTCTTTATTATCAATATAAAATATATACGTACAAATTTTTGTCAACCATCTCCATGACTTATACACAAGGGCTTACAATTTGAGGACAATCTAAGGCAAAGCTATTTTTTTTGAGAACTTTTCTTAGGAGAAGGGACATCCTTTCTAGGAGTCCTTTTGCCTATCTTTGATGCTTTGATTGCCTTGGGTGTTGAAGGTATAGCTTCACCTATTGTAGTTTTACAACTTTGTACCAAAAAGGCAATAAAATTTAGAGTTATTACGAATTCAAGAAGTGGAAAGTAGATTGTCCTTTTCATCAGAATTGATAACAATGTCTTCTTGTATAGAAGGATGTTGGATTTCTTGTATATCTTCAATATATGGATAGTTGTTCTTTAGATACAATACAAGAGAAGAAGATGGAGGATATTGCATGCAAAGACAACGAAGTTGAAGAGAAGGGTGAAATGTTTCAGGAGGATATTGAGAACCAATTAGTGTAGGGATTTGATGTTGCTTTGTTTAAAAGTGAGAACATTACAAAAGTGGAAGAAAAGGAGATAGAGTTGAGTGCAAAGATTGAAACATGTCCTCTTGAATATGTCCCAACATTTCCCAGTTATCTCATAAACAAAAAGAGATATGTATTGCTAAATGATATTCAATACCTTTTTGATCTTAGAGAAGATTACTGATTGATAATCCTTGTGTAACGTGTCCATCTATTGGCTGTCCAAGCACGTTTTAGCGGTCCATCGAGAAACAAATCTAAGCGTTGTCACCTGGCACTCCCATGGGATGTTTCGCGGTTTTTTTGCTTAGGGTTTCCTGAGTTTCCCTCGCAACGGAATGTTTTTGGCCGAACCCACTAGGATCAACCTGAAATCTGGGTTCCTAGTTGTCAAGGTCTCCTGTTAGCATTCTAGCGTCAGGTTTTGGATATCATACTTTACGCAGAGATACCCAATCCAAAGCAGACCCATGCTGCACTTGATTCAAAGAGAATGGGAAATGAGAGGGATGCGCCGCTCAATCTTTTTGCCCGTAGAGCATAGTCCCATTCCGGTCTCCTAAAATGGCATAAATCGAGTTCTAACTTAACAATACCTAAATTCAACCCAACGATAAATCCTTGTGAGAAGCCTCTCAGTTCTTTGGGACCACCCTATCGTAGGGCGGACTCGTCGGGGATTCCATCCACCGGCTTCCCTTGATAGCTTTAGTTTTTTAATTAGGTCCTACCACATTTATGTGCAACATTTAAAATCAGCTTCATTAATTTATAGCACAGACATGAAAACAAAACAAGCAGTCCTTTTGACAAACAAGTTCCTTAACTTATCTTCAAGTTAATCTTTGTCTCTTGCCCATACAGGAGAATTATGTATCCCTTCTGTCCAACATAAATACCCGGTTCAAATCAAATGGCACCAAAATTTCCATCCTTTATCTAGAATAGGATCTTTCAACGCTCTAGACATTGGGCTCATGGCAGTCTTCAGCTCCATTCTGGAATTGGCAAGGGGTGTGCAAAGCTCCACTGACCCCAAGCGACCTAGGAGCGAGACACACTTCCATGGTTGGCCTTTTCACCACTCAACCTTCGGCCCGTGAATTGAACAGTGCCCTCTCGGGATAATCCATGGTGCGATCTTGGAGATGATCCACCCTTGAAAATATCCTTCCTTAATTAACCAATTAGGAATAAAGCATAATTAAGGCAATTAACCCTAACATCATATTCTAGGAAAACATTCATTTATTCCCATGGCAACTTGTCATTACAGACCCCTGCCATGCATTTGCCATCAAACTAAGTGCAAATTAACTCCCCTTGATATATGCACTTTGCGAACTCCATGTTTCAAATATGTGAGAAGAGACCTATCCCTTCCCATGACCTATTCTCGTCCATCATATTATGAAGCCTAAGGTATCTCATGCGAGAATCAAAACAAGCATCTATCAATTTGGAAATATATTACTTACGATCGGTATCGCAATTGGATTGATAGTGATGCCTTTGCTCGAAGCTTCGTTGCTGGTTGTAGGATTGCCATCCGCATGAGACATTCCTCTTCGCTTGGAGGCCATCGTCCACAAGTAGACTCAAGAGATTAAGAAGGCGGAATAGATTTGAGATGGGAGAGTGTAAGAGAAGATGGTTAAGTCGAGGATCGAGATAGAGAGAATTGTGCAGCCTCTTAGGGTAACTCTTCTCTCTCTCTCTCTCTCTCTCTCTCAAGCTCTCTTTCACAATCTCTTGGAGGGGTATCCTTCTCTCTACCTCTCTCTCGCAGCCTCTCGGGGTCTCTTTATGCTCCCTTGTGCCTCCCCATGCCTCACATTTATAATAAATTAGAGAGGAGGGGATAAGACTGAGAATAAGAGTGGAGGGACTCTTGGAAGAATCAGTGATCTGATGCTTAGATCATAATTCTGATGGTTCCATTGGCTCCAAAAGGGGGGTAAAACGTCAAGACACTTGGTTAGAAAACTCTCAGTTCACTCCTTCTATTCTCTGTTTGAAGTGCTGTCTACTTCCTGTAGACTGCAATCGCGGCGCGCGCGATTTCGCCAATCAATTTTCTTTATTTCTTTCTTTTTATAAAATCTCCAAAACTAACTAAAAAATTGCTTGTCTTTTATTTTAAATGACATCTAGTTTTATCTTTTTAGGATAATATCTAAAATATCTAGAATATGTTAGTTTTGCCCAAAATCTAATATGTTTAGACCATCCATACTATACATATTAATACTAGTGATTAATATAGCTCATAAGTCTTGTTCACGTTGTAACTTTCGTGAAGGGTAGCTATGGTCCTTGTCAATCCGAGAAAAGTATCAGATTTACGACTCTCAATATATATATATATATATATATATATATAAAATTAAATAAAAATGATTAGTTATTAATGTTAGTTAGTTTTTACCTTAGTTAGTCTTTAGTTAGTAATCTTACTAACTTATTAATTGACTAAATAACTTTCGAACTAACCAACTAACTCTTATTGCATGGAAATATTACACCTTGATGCATGGAGTCAAAATGATAAGAATTTTATAGGTTATGAAGAGGAATTGCTAGCAACTCTTGATGTTGAGGGAGAGAATTTTCAAGACATTTTTGTAGCCTTGAATTCTTGTATTAATAAAATAGTGGAATATGAAAAGGGGAGGGGGATACCTACAAATTCAACAGAGACTTGGTATTGATAATATGGGGTATGAAGAGAAACTGAAGTCTCCATTAGAGGAGAAACCAAAAAGTTCAATAAATCTATATGATGATAGTCTTCTTGAAGAAGATGAAAACCTTAAGGTATGAAAGATAATTCTAAGATACCCATTGTGATTTATATTAGAGTATGTTATGCATTATAGACAAATATTTTTGGATATTTATCTACTGACATCTTATACTATTGTGGTTAATTGTGTAGATAGATACTCAAGATACAAAAAACTTTCTTGGAAGAGCCAAGGGCTCAAGGCCATTGAAGCTTGGCAAAAGTCAAGGCCTTGGTCATTATACTGGAAGCTTAAATAATCAAATAGTTGCAATTTATCATAGTAGGTTGTCAAACTCTCCAAGCTTACCAATAATGGCTTTGAAAGCTATCTCAAATGTGATTGGATCCCAAGATTTCAATAGAGGTTTAGACAAGATAACTTTGGTGGAGAAGGAAGAAGCTGTAAGAGTTTTTGGTTTCATGCCTAGATACAGTGGATCTAGGACAGGATACTTTGGAGTTCTTGCCTCTTATTTACTCTTCCATGTAGGACATGCCAAGAATTTGAAGCTCCTTCCAGACTATAGGAAACAAGAGTTCCTGAAATGTAGAGGTCTCATCGAGTGGGATGAAACAAAAGATTTCCTTAGAGGACCTAGTGAATTTCCTGAAACTAAAGACTCTTTTGCAACAAAGTCATACTAAAAGATGTTAAGGGTTTCTTGAAACCCATCTTTTTTCATCTCTTTGTCTAGTTTGTAACCATTCAAAATATCTTTGCTTTGCACAAGAGTTTAAATACCCCTCTTTTCTTCTTTGGGTAATAGTGGATATAGTCCTTGCCAAAGATAATGTATTACATGATGCAATTGTGTCTTTCAGCTTAAATTTGTGCAAATTTGTCTGTAGAACCATTGAAAGATATCTAATAAACTGTTTGCTTTGTATCTTCCATCTCCATGTCTTGTGTGTCTAAAGTATTTAGTTCTTGCTTGATAATGTGATTTTTTTTATACCTTGGGTTGATCAAATAGATAGAGATCCATATTTCTTGATAAAATATGGAGCATGGTAGTATAAAACATGTTGCATAGGTAATAAATAAAGAAATTGAATTAAAAAACCCTATATGAGTCAGACAATAAAGAGATATACATGTGCAAACTTCTTACCATATAGTGAGTGAAGTGTTGATTACCCCAACCTTTTGTCATTGCCTTTTTAAAAAGGTTCAATTGGTTTTTGAAGTCTTTGAGATCATAATCATTCCACTCTACTTTATCACAATAAAAGAATACTTTGTCTAGTGTTTCCCAAACATTAGCTTTTCTATTCCGAGCTTGTCCATTATCAACATGATCCTTAATTGCATTATGTAAGCACTTCCATTGATTGTATCTAATAGTTGGGCCACCATTTCTAGAGTTTATCTTACCAAGTCTCCCATAAAAGTCTAGGAACCTTCTAGCCTTCACTCCACCAATAGATGGTTTTTTGGGGACACAATTGCCACCCTTAAACTTTTGAAGATCTGGTTCAATAACAACATTACCACCATGCAAACCAATTGCAGATAAGACTTTTTCAATCTTTGTTATAACATTTGTTCTAGCTGATAATGGCTTTAGCTTCCATGCAAATCTTATATAAAGATGAAAAAGCTTTTCAATTATCCGACAAAGCACATGAAGTGTACAGATATGGGGATTCACTAAAGGAATATCTAGGACTGGCTTAAACTGTGGATCCTTGTTGTGCCTAGAGGGAGCTTTATTCCAATTGCTTGAGTTCAACTCTACGGCTGGGGACATGCAATATAGGCAAGGAGATCTAGACTTGGCTCCCTTTAATACATTGTACATACATTTAAGTATCTTTAAGTCACCAACTATGTGTCACTCAATCTTATAGTTTCCAAATCCTTCAACAAATAGCTATTCTCTTGCTTATTGTCTCTTAATAACATCAAGTATCGGTGTTTGATGAAAAACCCAATACAATATATAAAAATTCTCTGTATCTACTTCGAATGCTTCTAGCCACTAGATGTTGTGTTTTGATTGAACACTAAATGACATTGAGTGATTGTAATGATTTGGTGAAAGTGCTCTATTAATTAAGGTAATAGAGACCCTCTCTAGATTTGTACATTTTAGATTCTCACTTTCATCAAGTTTAACCACAAATCTAGCCACTCCTTGTGCCTCTTCTAGTGACAAGTCATAGAATCTAATCATTAAGCATTGTAAGGTGGGCAAGTCAAGGAAAATATTGTTAAATTCATTGAATACAACTTCCTTTTTCTTACCCTTGAAGCTAGCCTTGAAATGGAAAGGCTCACCCTCAATCTCCATTACCTTGTTATTAAGTCTTTGTCTAATAGTTCTAATCACAGATGGCCTTGGAAGTATGTAATTACGTGCTTGTCCTTGCTTCATATTTGACTATAAAAGTTGTATATAAGTATCTTGATTGATACCAATATTATCTAGTGTCTTGTGCACTAACTCAGTATTCAAAGATAGATTCTTTATAAATGACTCCAAGCATTGTTTCTTTGCCTTTTTAAATTTTTTCTTCTCCAAAATATCTTTTGAAACTACTGAAGAAAAGGGATGATAATAAAATTGAGATACTTTCAAAGAATCTCTTTCACTTGCATTCGATTGAAGAAGAGACCTAAACAAAATCAACTTCACAAATCAATATAATTAATTATAAACAAAGTTATATTTTATCTTTTTAAAGTGAAAAAAAATGTACATTGCTGCTTGGATTCTTTTACTACAACCACCTCGTCCTCGTCTAAGACTCTCAATATTTCTGAGAGCATTTTGTTGATTTCGCAGTCCTAAAATAGTTTGCTTTCGTTGATAAGATTTGATGCATTTCTCCAACAAATGAATGCTCTGTTGATAGCCTTCTAGCTTCTGCAGTAACTCATTGTTATGTTTTGATAAAAGATGGTTCTCCAATTTGAGGACATCCTTTTCTGCAACCAAGTTAAGTGTATAACCTACAAACCCATTATAACCATCACCAATGAATCTCAACAATGAAGAGCTATTATAGAAAGGCAGAGTGCTAGGATATTTGGGATATAGCTTGCCATCTAACCAAAGATCAAGATTCTTCTTTCCTTTAAACCTGAGTATATGTTTTGTAGACTTTGTAATAGTAATGGGTTTTATTCTCTTAGTTATTGGTTCATACTCACTATCCAACTCAATATGAAGATGATAGAGAGGCCTTTTACTAGAGCTACATAGATCATTGGATTATTGATCCATAGCTCAGGATGTGTTTAGAAGATTGGATTGAAAAAGCATGCGAATTAAAAACAAGAAGGAAAACGAAGAAGAAACTAGTAAGGATGGGAAAGAAAGAAGAGAGTGAGAACAGAGAGAAATAATCAAACGTCGAACACAATTCAAATTGAATATTAGTTTTCACTTTAATGAGGGTGAGTAAGATCTTCATTATGACAATCTTTGTCACCTTTATGGCGGCTTAGATCTCTAGGTTTGATGTGTGACCACAAGAATATCACGACAATGACTTATTAACAAATTTTGATATATTTACTTACTAAAATATAAAAGTTTTTAAATATTTTTAAAAATATTTTCTCTCTGTAGGATCGCTTACAGGCATTTTCGAGACCTCAAAACTCCCCTAATGGCTATAACGACTATCTATTGAGAGCTTCTCAAATAAATTACATCAAGTTAAGTGATAGATATGCCCTTATTTTTAGGGCTAGTTTACTTCTAGAATATCGAAGAACAAAGAGTCTTATTTCTTTAGCTAATTTATCCATCCATGGCAGATATTATTCTCTCCTTGTAATTGTAGCCTCTTTCCCACATGTGTTTATCTCCCCTCCTTCACATGTATATCTCTGTGTGTGCATGTTCTTTGTCATCACTTATTCATGCATCCTAGTCAATTAGTAAAAGAAAAAGGGTAGCATCCATGTGGTAATGAATTCAACAATTACGACAATTTATGCATGTCACAATGCCTTCTATGGGAACCAATAAGACCCATCAAGTATGACCTTGAACTATGAAGGGATGTGTGGCATGATGCTACCTAGATATCCAATAGAATGAGACAATAAACTATTTATCATTTTGGGAGAGGCTTAAGCGCTGGGCACTCATGTTGTGAGCCATTGAAATAATAGATAAAGCTTGCATAATCATAGATGTGAATATTCTACAAGCACAAGAAGATGGGATGTTCTTAATGACTATGCAAGACTTGCATTTAGGGTAATGAGCAACCTTTTTATGTTAAAATGGTGGGCGAGTTTGTGTGACTAGTCTTTATACACAATTTGCTTCCTAAAGCATGTTCCAGCCCTTTCCTTTTAGAGATTGGTGGATGCATCCTATTGATCTCCTAAATAATGGATGTACAACTAGTGAGTAGGGAAGCCCCATTTTCCACAACAATTAGAAAAATGGATAGTGAATATAGTAAAATGCAATCAAGGCACCCAATATGACCTTAGCTTTGATATGTCTACCACACAAAAGTAAGGTCTTCATTCGTTGTTTAACACATTGGTATGAGAATATCTATATTGAGTTCTTTTTGCCCTGTTTCTTATACTTGTACAAAAGTCTCAAGAAAGTCCAATGAGCTTATATATATGTAATGAGCTTATATTGAATTCTTTTTGCCCTATTTCTTATACTTGTACAAAAGTCTCAAGAAAGTCCAATGAGCTTATATATATGTAATGACATTGTGGGAAGGCTAATCATAATGTGAACATTAGCTTCTTATTCATAAAAAACTTGTTAGATTTTCCACAAAGTATATCTTATCATGTGTATAACCTTATATTATGTCATTAATTAGTATGCGATTTTTGCACAAGTGCAAATGTGGTTGTTGGTATGTGAGCACACTTGAATTTGAATTGCATAAAAGAACTAAAAACATTGTATACATACATTAGGCTCTTTACAAGACCATGGTTTGTATACATATGATTAAGTTCTATGCAAGATCATGATTTAAAATAACTAGCCTCCTATATAATAGACATAGATCAATAGTGAAAAATGTATAAGAGGGTAAGCATATGTTTTTGAATGCACTTTGTATAGGGAGATTCTCGGATCTAGGCTAGGATTAAAGCATGACATGTTATCCAACTAATTAAAGTTCTCGAGTGTGGCTTGTTTGATTACTTAATTTTTGAAAAACTTCTATGGCTTGCTACAAGATGTTAATTTTGTTCATTGATGGGGCATATAACAATTATTGACTTACCTTACATTTATGGCATGTTTATAGGTATTATATGCATGAAAATAAAGTTACACACATATAGACATACAACACCAAAACACACATGCATTGGCTTAACATGCTAATGTGGTATCCTTTCAACAAAGTGAGGTGTACGATGAAATGTATAGTGCTTCACATTGAATTGCAAGTGAAGCAAGCCCATTGCACACAAGGACCTTCAATATTCATTACAGAAAGTACAAATAATTTTAGATCGCATTGTGGACTTGTAAAGCTTCAACCTACTTGATCTTTCTTACAATTGTTTAACATGTGCATTATAAAGTTGACATTAATTGTGCTGACATTGTCATCTATGCCTTAGGAATTGTTGCATTAATCAATGGATCTTTTTTGCAGTTATCACCTTGTTTTAGAAATACAAACTATAATAAGAGACAAATCATAGCACTGTTTACTTAAGTGTTTCTTAGGTATACATAAGTGCAAATGAATAAAAATAGACAACTCCAAATAAATTCAACTACCATAAGAGATAGATCACATCACACTTTACTCAAGTGTTTCTGAGATATCTTACTGATCACAACACACTTTACTCAAGTGTTTCTCAGATATCTTACTACTATATTATTTTCGCTATAGGTTCGAAAAGCCCGAACCTTTAGAGGGCTTCCCGAACCTATTTTTTTTTCCAAGCCTCCCTTTTTCAATCAAAACACCCTCCCCTCCTCTCTTTCTCATATGTAATCTCTCATTTTCTCTCTCCCCTCCCTTTTTTCATTAAAGCGTTCCCCCCTCTCTTTTTTTAATTAAAACCCCCTCCTCTCTCTCTCTCGCTTATAATCTCTCTCTTTCTTTTCCCCCTCCCTTTTTTAATTAAATTCCTCTCCGTCCCCCCTCTCTCTCATATATAGGGCCTAGGTTCTATCTCTCCTTTAATTAAATTAAACTTCTTTTTAAATCAAAAGTTTTTTTTCTCTCTCTCTCTCTTAGATTAAACTTTTTAATTTAAATTTTTTTAATTAAATATTTTAAAATATTTTTTAATTTAAAGTTTTTCGAACATAATTTTTCACATACTTTGAGAGGGAGATAGAAGAAGAGAGAGAGAAGAATAAGAAGAAGGATAAAAAGAAGACGTAGAGAGGAGGGGGGAGGGGGAAAGAGGAAAGAGAATAGTCTTTTTTAAGTTAAACATTTTTCTTCTCCCCCTCTCCCCTCTCTCTCATGTGAAGGGCCTAGGTTTTTTTTTCTCTCTCTCTCTCTCTCCTTATTTTAATTAAAAAGAACGCTTAAATTAAAAAGTTTAATCTAAGAGAGAGAGAGAGAGAGAGAGAGAGAGAGAGAGAGAGAGAGAGAATGCGAAAAAAAGAAAAAAGAGGAGAGGAAAGGAGAGAGAGGGAAAGAGAGATAAAGAGAATTATAGAGATGAAAAAAAAAGAGAGGAGAGAGAGGGAAAGAGAAAATAAGAAGAAAAGAGAATTTGAACATAGAGAGAGAATTATAGAGAGAGGAAAGATAAAATTTAAAAGAAAGAGAAAAAAATTAAAAGAGAAGAAGAAAAAGGAAAAAAGAGAAAAGAGAAGGAAAAGAGAGGAGAGAAGAGAGAGAGAAGAAAAACGGAGAGAGAGAGAGAATTAAACATATGGAATTTGAGGGAAAAAGAGAGAGTAAATTAAAAAATTAAATAAAGAGAAAAAAAAAGAGAAATGGATTGTTGAGTGACATCGTACAATTGTAGATAAATAAAAAAAATTGATATGACGGCTGGAATGTCCACATCGAAGACCCGTGTGAAGCGACCGAGTCAAAATGCATGCGAGAATGGGCAATAGCAACCAGGTCGTGAGGTTTTCCCTGGAGATGTCTTTCATTCATCACTTTATCTGATTCGGCAGAGGGCAGCCATAGTCTGAAACAAGTCACCCCTCACACAGGTATCTATCTGATCGGCAGAGCGCAGGCACAACCTGCAACAAAGCAATCCTCACACAGGCACGGATCAGCGCTGTCTACGGGAACGTCAACACAAGCTCATCGATCGATCGATCGATCTAAATAATATCTTCGACGATGGTGCGGAAGACATACTCGATGCTGCTGCCTTGCCTGAACACGGCGGCCCTGAGGACGGAGTCCATCAGGAGGATAGAGAGCCTGCTGAAGGAGAGCTTGATGACGATCCCGGAGGAGTCCGAGACGCCGACACCGACACCGACGCCATCGCCATCGCCAGCTGCAGCACTCTCTTCTTCTGCTGCAGTAATTAGGGCTGCATCATTCGGACGGGCCTTCCAGAGGAAAGGGAGCCTCAAGAAGAGGACCACCTTCAGCGCCAAGCTTTCCAAGGGGCCTCGCGGGTTCGGATGGCAGCTCAGGATCTCTCGCGTCAGCACTGTCATCGGGAACACGTACGTGCGCTTCATGAATGGCCTGGTCAACAACGGCAACCTCGGTGAGCCTGCCATGTTTCACTATGTTTTGTGACATTGATCAATATGCCTCATGGCTCTCCTTAGTAATGTGACGAATCCAATGTGACGACGATCCCACCTTGTGCAAATGGGTTTCCTTCTGCACTACTTGGGAGTCGGAATCCAATCTCATGAGCTGCTATTAGCAAAGTCGAATGTAATTATCCCGCCTTATTAGGACGATCCAATCTAAAGGGCTCCTATTAGGACAATCCAATGTAATGATCCTACCTTGTGTAAATGAGTTTCCTTCTACAAGTGAGCACCTACACTTATTAGGACAGTCCAATCTAATGAGCTACTATCAGGACAATTTAGTGTAATGATCCCATCTTGTGGAGATGATCGGCTGTTAGTATTCATACGTGTATAGTGTGTGCATATCGTTCTTTCCAAGCCCTCGATACCGTCAACACTACCCTCATCTAATCCGCAAGGTAAGATATGTAATGAGCCACCATTCACTTATGCAATTCATCCTTTCCTTTGTGAACCTTGCATATCCATATGGCATCATGTGAGATCTTGGATACCACCAATTCTAATGGTTAACTCCATCAATATGAGAGATCTTGCATACCACCAACTCTAATAGTCAACTAACATTAAGACGTGATTAAGTAAACGTTCATTCTAAAGCTTTGTGTGAGTATAGACATTCGTGCATGACTTCAACTTGGGCCACATGCATGAGGCCATCAATTTCCAACACTTTGGTGTTGCTCAAATGTATGGTGAGAGCTGTGTTGCGCTGGCACTTTGAGGGGTAAATCCATATTAATCCTATTTGGTTGGACTCATGGTCTCACCAATTAGGATAGGGAGAGAGAATTGTGTTGATTTTGATAGAGGCCATTATAAATGCAAAAAAAAGGGTGAAGCAATTGGATGCAAAGCATAACAACATGCAAAAAGAACTGATTGACAGACAGTTATATGCTCACCCCTGCTAGGATGGCCAAGGAAAGCACTAGCATGGAAGGTTTAGCAGGGGCTCTCTAGGTCTATGGAAACCCTGCTACTCCTTTACATACGTTGTGTGATAGCATTTTAGTGAGGTGCGTGGGGGTGTGTTTGTTGCCCCCTAGTGGTACATGGTGTGACACACCTCTAAGTCTATAGAACATTGGGAGTTTTTACATCTCATCTTTTGGTATTTTGTGTACATATTTCTTAGTTGGGCCAAGAGCTAAAAATAAAATGCATTTTTAAAATTTGGGCCACAACATGCATTAATCATACAAAAACCAAGTAGGCGTTTGGCTCTCTATGCTCATATAACCTATTCACCAGGTGCATTGCAAACTCATTGCAAAATTTCTTATTTCATATGCGGCTTATATCTCAACATTCACCTCATTGGTAGTTTGTGAAATTTTACTTGGGTAAATAATAAACATTTGGTTCTCCCTTATGATAAATTGATAAGTTGATTGATAATACATATATCAATTTATGTATACTTTTCCTTGTCATGTTGTCATAGTTTGAATATCATGTTTTGTGTATTGGCTCAATGGATAAAGGACAAGTCAAAGAAGGATTAATCTAGCTATCATGTATTCTTTGAGAACTATGCTTATTATAGTGCTTATTACAATGGTGAAAATTTGGAAAGATAGCTAGCTATCATGATTTTTAAAGGTATCCACATTACATGGTCGATTTTGAGAAGGTAGCATTGTCTTTTGAAAGGAAAAGTACATTACCAGTTCACATAACACATGATACATGTGTAAGATTAAACAGTTAATTTTCTATTTATAGTACTTATTGCAATGGTGAAAATTTGGGAAGATAGCTAGCTATCATGAAATTTTTAGGTATCCACATTACGATGGTCAATTTTAAGAAGGTAGCCTTGTCTTTTGAAAGGAAAAATACATTACAAGCTCACATAACACACGATACATGGATAATATTGAACATTGAATTTTCTATCTCATGGTATGCCAATCACATTTGGCATGGTGGTTTTAGTGGTATGAGGAGGTTATGACCATTTGATAGAGACAAGAGAGCTAGTTTGCATAATGCTCATATGTGGGATCTAAGAGTTATCTATGTCTTCTTCTCATAATGTTTATTTATTAGGTATTAAGTTTATATACTATAAGGATGAATTTAAGGTGGATTTTGGAGATACGTAAATATAGATAGTGTTAGTACCAATATCCACTTGTTATCTCGATTCTCAATCAAGTGCTTATAATCTTGTAGATTATAGAGAAGCCTTCAAGGTGGATTCTTGAGACATAAAATATAGAGATAAACCAATAGAGAGTCATTGTATTCTTGTTAGCTTTTGTAATCACAAAATCTACTCTATAGTACTATGTGGATTATAGATGTATACTCATGATTAGAACAATGTCGATGTTATTATTGCATTAGGGACCTTGTATAATGGACTTTACATTATGGATGTCTATGAGAGGTTTGCATATGATGAATTTTTTATTGCTACTAATTTTGCAAGCGGTGCTAAGGTGTGGTATGTGCATTTTAACCACGTAAATTATGTACATGATAAAATGATGAGATCTTTAAAAGGCAATCAAACTAACTGAAGGGAGTGAGCCTGTAGTGGAAGCATGGGAGCAGAAGGAAGAGCTATGGTGAAAGGAGAAAAAGCAAGAGAGAGAGAGAGACATAAGATGTGGGAACTCCAATAGTCACAATGTGTGATCGACCTTTCTTTTATTCAAATGCCACTGAAAGAATAAAGAATGAAGTGACAATGATGGGTTCCCATCACCTGTAGTGTATATGTGTGCGAGTACTATCAATGTAGTAGTACATAGATGGTTAGGCACAAGTGCTTTTATCCCCAACAACCTCTCACTTAAAGGTGAATGTATCCCTAGTGAGAAAAGAACAAGAAAAAAGTAACAAAGTATAAATGTACATAAGTACAAGAGGATGAGGAAATGTGTTATCTCATTCAACGGCCATTAACTTTTTAAGGAAGGCAAAACGCTTTGTTGAGAGACTTTTCGTGAGTAGATCTGCAGGATTTTGGTTAGTTAAGATATTGACAAGGTCAATAGACTTGTCATTAATGATCTCTTTGATGAACTGGTAACACACCTCAATGTGTTTCATCTTCGCATAGAAGATTGTGGATTCTTGGCTTACTGGATAGGACAACACTCATAGAATCCGAATGCAGTGTACGGACCATATTAGTAATACCAAGGTCTGCCACCACCGAACAACCTAACCAGAGAGCCTCCTTATAAGTCTCAGTGGTTGCAACATACTCGGCCTCAGGACATCCAAGAAACAACATCTCTAGCAAAGGTAAAGACATAACTAGAGGTGGACTTTCTACTATTTGCATGTCTTGCATAAGTAGAGTCATCGTACCCCCCATGACTCGTGTATCTTGGCCACCACAACATATATGCACATAATTGATGTGCTCTTCAAATATCTCATTATATCCTTGACGGCATCCCAATGTCACCTGCGAGGTATGACCATATAGCGTATCACAACTCTCATTACAAATGCTATGTTAGGAACAGTGGCTATCATGGAATATATTAAACTGCCCACAACAGATGCATAAGGGATCTCGGCCATCTCGGCCTTCTGCTTATCAAACTTCGGACAACTGTAGACAATTGGCATGACTAACCTTCACATGAGAAGGTAGAGGGTAACCAATAGGCTTACCGTTCTACATATAAAACCACTCAAGGACTTTTTGGATATACTCCTTCTATGAGCTAGATTAAGGAGCCTCTTAGAGTGATCCCACATGATGTGCATCCCAAGAATATGTGAGGGCTATCCCATGTTCTTCATCTCAAATTTTATCTTGAGCTGAATTTTTAAGGCATCCAACTCATCATGAGCTCTCCCAGTAATAAGCATATTGACCACATAGAGTACCAAAATCATAAGGCTACCACATTACAATCCTTCTTCATGTATAAAAATGGATCCATAACATTATGGCTATATCCCTGTGAATGCATAAAAGTATCAAACTTGTGGTACCATTCCCTAGGTGTTTGCTTAAGGCCATCTTTCTCAACTTGCACACTAGGTGTTGCCTGCCTTTTTCTTCAAAGCACTTAGGCTGATGTATATACATCTCATCATACAAGTCCCTATGTAAAAAATCCATCTTTATATCCATTTGTTAAAGGTCTAGATCTAGTTGAGCGACTAATGCTAGTACCAAGTATAGCGTCATCATTTTGACCACAAGAGAAAATATTTCATCAAAGTCAACACCATATTTATCCTCGAAATCCTTAGGTACTAATCTTGTCTTATAAGCGAGCTTGGGGTATCTAGGGATACTTTTCAGCTTGTATACCCACTTGCATGGTAGTGCATTCTTGCCACTAGGCAAAGGAACCAAATCCCATGTATAGTTTACTTCGACTACATAGCCCTATCCCATGAGTGACTATTATATCTGTGCATGGTCCCATCATAAGAGAGAGACTCACTTGCATTTGTTACCATAACATAATATATGGAGGTCGTAAAGTGCTCAGAGTAGAGCATATCAAAGCAAGTTGATCCTGCACAATATAGGCAGGGCGGCTTGGGCCATTGGCACATCAGTTGTTGTAGGCTGTATAGCTGACTGTATAGGAGCATGAGGCTCCTTTTGAAAGATCACCCTTCGTATCTTAACCACCTACTTAGGCTACTTATGCATATTTTTCTCGTTAAATTAAAAACGACATCATGGTTGTGGATAACCTTGTGAGCATGTGGATCCCATAGGTAATAGCCCATCTCACTTGCATTCCCATAACTAAGAAAGATACATTTTACAGACTTAGGATCTAGTTTGTTGTACTTGTCCTTGGGAACATGGAAAAATGCCTCACAACCAAAGATGCACAAATGAGCATATGATGGAGGTTTTCTAGTCCATACCTCCTCTGTAACTTGGCAATCAATAGCCATGCAAGGGGATTTGTTAATCAAGCATACTGCAATAGTAACTGCCTCAGTCCAAAAGTTATGGGATAAGCCTACTTGGCTAAGCATACTATAGACTCTCTCGTGAATTATCATGTTCATGCATTCGGTAATACTATTTTAGGGAGGGGTATAGGGGGCAGTTAATTGATGCTTAATACCTCACTTGTCGCAAACTGCTCAAAAGCTTTTGAGACATACACACTTCCATTATTTGACCTTAGGTGTTTTAGCCTATACCTAGACAAGTTCTCAATAAGAGTAAGCCAACAATGAAAGGTAGAAGATATCCAATTTTTGCTTAATAGGGAAAGCCCAGACCTTATGTGAGTAATCATCGATGAATGTGACAAAGTACTTTGCACCACCTAGTGACTGATAGGGCATGGGACCACATATACCTGTATGAATAAGAGTCAAAGGCTCACCCATGCGCTTTATACTAGACTTTTGATGCATACTACATGTCTGTTTGTCATATAAACAATGATCACAAGACTCGAAACATTTATAGTCTAGGGATGAAAGATACTGCAAATCGGTAAGCATTTTCATTCCTTTCAAAAACATGTGCCTAAAGTGACGATGCCAAAGATATATATGTGGAACTCCAGCCACAACCAAAACATGGTCAATTGATCTAGATACAAGAAAATGATAGAGGGTACTAGACTTAGCACCACATTCAATAACAAGATTCCTACGGAAAATCTTCCATGAGGAATCACCAAAAGAGACAACATAACCTACATAATCCAAGGTGCCACTAGTAGAGATAAGGCTCATCATGAGAGTCGATACGTGATATACATCATGAAGAGTGAATATACTACCTAAACCAAAACAAAGCTGGACGCTATTAATATCAACAATCTCCAATGCCAGGTCATTATCCAAATGGAAAGATCCAATCATACTGTGATAGGAGTGAGACCACTCTCTATGAGGGGTCACATAAAAGGAAGCCCTTGAAGCTATCAACCAACATTGAGTATATCATCTTGACAAAGCTTCAGTTAGTTGTGAAGTATCCAAAGAAGAACCTACCAAGATAAGATCATTAGATACATTAGGCTACACCATATTAATCTCCTCAATCTTGATACTAGACTTGCTAGGCACAATGCTACGATGATCATTTCTTGTCCTACACTTTACCCTTTCCCTTTTCCTTGTACTTGTCTTCGCACATTTTATGGCATTGTGGCCGAATATGACTTGCTTTCCCACGATTATCATTTCTTGTCCTACACTCTACCCTTTCCCTTTTCCTTGTACTTGTCTTCGCACATTTTATGGCATTGTGGCTGAATATGACTTGCTTTCCCACAATAATGACAAGTAAGTCCAAACTTACAACCACGGGACTTACTGCGAAACTATCCATGTGTCCTAGATTGAGAGTTGTTATAGTCTCTACAATGGCCATTTCCATCCTATCGGCCTCTCATAGTCAATGCGTGGGATGTATGGAAGCATCCACATTCTTTCTATTCACCTCTTCTATCAAGAGGGCCCTCTTGACATCTTGGAATTTCAGCCCATCCTTAGCACATAGAGCCGTACAAAAAGTGTCCCATGAATCAGGTAGAGTACAAAGTAGAGATAAATGATACAAGTATCCTTGAACTCAATCTCATGTGAAGCTAAATGGTTGATGATGGAGTGAAACTCATTCAAGTGAGCAAACATAAACGTCTCTTCCTTCATGCAAAGGTCCATCAAATGTTGAGATGTAGGACTTTGCTTACCGTAAAGATTCTTAATCTGTGTCCAAAGATCATATGCAGTCTGATTTTGAGTTACAACATTGTAGTGAACTTGATTAGAGAGTGATAAAATGATTGTGGACTTGCATAGCTCATCCAGCTCATCCCCATCCTCGGTTGCTGCAATGTTTTTGGGTTTTGACATCCCCATTTTTGAGTGGTCTAACCTGCAATTTCTACACTAAAACTTGCAATATCTAGGTTTTCCAATAGCTATAATTGGTCCCATCCAATTTCTCAATATTGAAGCTAGCACTATCGTGAAAACCACTCACCATAATGAGACCAAGCAAATACACAAAAGGGCAAGACAGGCTGGTGTAATACCCTGCAAATTAGCCCCAAAACCACCGCTAAATCAAGCGAGAGATAGGAGATACTACCAAAGTAATGAGCTGTTCGTAAATGTCCTCTCATTGATAAGTTGTATATGTGGCATACATTTGTGATTGCACCTCCACTCCCTTTTCTACCCTCTTGTTACAACGAGTCATTACTTTTCTTTGTATGATATTATTGTGTTGTTATCACGCTAGTATTCATACAAAACTTTCAAAATGTCGGGCTGCACCATAAGTATAAAAATCTAGAATCAGCATAAGAATCAATACGTTGTTGGAGGGGTTTTTGTTGAAAGGTCGAATCCACCGGGGATCAGAAGTAGAAGGAAGTAGAGATAGGAGATAGAAGAGAAGATAGAGAATACCCAAGTGGTAAACACTACAAAGACAAATCACAATGAATTGAAGCATTCTTGCATTACTTTTACTTGTGAAGCTATATCACCCAAAACTTGCAATGGCATACCCTATTTCTTTTTAGCATGTTTCCATAAGTATCAATCTTAAAAAAAAAACCCATACACTTTCCTCTTGATTTTCTTAAACTCCTCATTTGACCATTCATCTCTCTTTGTTAATGTACTGAGGTATTGACCAATTCTCAGCCACTCTCTTGCATATTTGTCTTCTAGAAACACTTCTACACAATATGCAAATATCTAAAGTGTCTTCTCTTTGTTGTCCAAGCTTCTGTTAATGCTGTAGCAACACCTTGCATTGCTGAATTCACTCTTGCAACATCATTTTCAGCCATAAGAAAGTCATCTTCTTCCTCCTCATCCATCATCCCATCTTCATTCTCATAGCATGCTCGAGATAACATGTCTGCCCCACTGGGTTATCTCTTCCTGCAATATGCTAAAATTCAGGGTTCAAAGATTTGATGTATGCAATCCATCGGAGCATAGCAATGTCCGGGGTAGCACAACTAGTAATCATACCCAATACCGGCAAACAATCAGTCTCAATGACTACATGAGCACCCTTAAAATACTCCTTATCACATTTAAGGGCTGTCACAATTCCCCATAATTCTCTTTTAACATGTGGATATCTTCTCTATCGTTCAGTCAATACTTTAGCACCAAAGTGAATTGCATATCTTTGCCCTTCCTCATCATCTTGCCCAATTGCCCATCCAATCCCGATTGGGCTTGTATCAACATTAATAATGATAGGCTTTCCATGTGAATAGTCAGCCTTTCTCAATGTAGGAGCAAACTTTAAGAGTTGCTTCAATTTCTTCATTGCTTTCTGATGCTTCCTTTCCCAATGAAAATTTTGACATTTCCTTAGAAGCTGATAAAGAACATCGGCTACATGTGCAAAGTGAGGAATCCATATCAAATAGAACACACATGCACCCAAGAATCTACGCACATATGATATATTCATGCATACATCTTGCATTCTATCAATCCCATCTATTTTTGCTGGTGATGGCCTTCACCCATAAGGCCCACACATATGCCCAACAATCAAAACCTCTTCAACTCCAAAGACAGACTCTTGTCTAGAAAGAGTTTATAAATGCACCTCTCCTAGACGTGTCAAAATCCTCTCACAATCCACAATATGGTCTGCAACAAATTGTTTGCATCCATGAGCATCCATCTCTTCATTCTTTTCATCCACTGCACACCCTTTGATTGGAATATCATCCAAGAAGGGCATAGTCAATTGTGGTATAAAATCCATGAGTACCCTATTCATAGCATTTATCATGTGTACTATTGAATTTGTTGCACTCTGTGGGAGAGTACACATCTGTACTAACCCCAAAGGAGACTTCATGGTTGTGATATCCCTGCTTTCAATTGCAAGCTGAAACTGATCATAACCCGAGTAAAGATCACCCAAAGAATAGATCACTCTACCTGCAAAAGCCTCTGCAAATTCATCAACCACAGGACCTACATCCACATTTCTTATGGTCACTTTATTGGCTGGTTGCATGTCTTGAATAAATCTCAAAGTCATATTCTTTTTGGGTACAGTAAACCAATGATTTGAGTACGGGACTGAAGAAGGCTCCAAGATCTTCATGCGAATCTTTTCATTTAGCAAATCCATCACCTTTGGCAAGTAAGCTTTAGGAACTAGAATAGACCTCAAGCTCCACGGTACATGTGGCACAGTAAATATGACCATAGGAGAGACAACATTTGGATCCACACAACCTATTTCACTTGGCTGAAATGCAAATGCCTTCCCATGTCTAGCCAACATCCGCATAAAACAGTCTCTCTCAGCAGGCAAAAGAAACCCTTCTGCACCAACTTTCAATTTCTATAATGTTTCAGATGTAAATTGATGACCTATATCTTTAGGATCCCGTAAGCTTAGCTGCCTTGACACTTTTTCATACATACTCTCACTCTTTGGTGGAAGTGGCAAAGCAATTAGTTTCACCTTTTGTCAACTGTCTTACACTTTGTCTCCACAAGTGCTTCAGTCCATTGTAATCCTTCGTGCTGAGCAAACAATGCTATAACATCCTACATATCCAAAGAACATACTAACAACACTCTGTTTTCAGCCTCATTTTCTGCAGTTGCTGAAATTTCAGCCATAGTGTCAGTAATATTCAGCCCATAAAAGATGCCTAAAATGCCATCATTTTCAGCTAACAACCCCAACGCTCTCAGTTTTTTAGTAGCCCATTTCATAGATATGTGTTCAGCCCTACACATAGCTTCCATAGGCTTAAACCAACATGAACTGTTTGCTGTAAATTGAGAATTACCAATAGTAAATACATACTTCATTTCATCAAGAGGCGAGTACACCCATTGAACAGCACTACTGTAGCCCTGCATTACAGTAGTGCTTAATGAAAATCCAGGTCTTTGAATTCCCTTGCATTTGGAACCAAAGGAGACTCTCGAAGCGTATCCCGATTTCTAGGATGATTAACAGAAACAATAAGAAATTGGACTGCTTTTCTCCCATCCTTGCTTCTAACTCTTGCATAAGCAGAACCATCATCAAGCACCTTTGTTTCCATACGCACACCTGTAATATAGGGCTGTCCCAAAATCACTGCATATGAGGAATTATCTTGCACAAAGAAGTGTTGCTCTTCCTGTACATCACCAATCGTCACTTTTACATTAGGACATGCAGCATAGAGGTCCCCTGAAGAATTTTTTGCAACCCTCATTCGCCAGCCATGATCAGTGTCTACATGCCATGCACCATTTTCATACAATCCTTGCTCAATGACATTTATCTTAGACCCATGGTCAAGTAAAGCAACAAAAGGAGTTTCACGTTTTCCTATTTTCACTACCGTTTCAGTGGTAGCTCTAGCTCAATGATTTCTTGTGTAGTGACTTCAAGGAATAAATCCTAGAGTCTCTTCTCCATATTGTTGCATTTGCCTTACTCCACCATGCATATTGCTACAAGACAATGCATTTTTAGCCACTTTCTTATCTTTTTCACATGTTGTCCATTGCTTAGTAGCATCCTGCATAGACAATCTTGTACTTACTTCATGCTCATATTTAGCCCGAATACCCAACAAACCAGTTTTCTCTTCAAATTGCAGCAATGCACTAGTGGTAGCACCAAGAAACTGATTCTCTAGCAAATCATCAAGCTTCTCTTGAAGCTCAGGATCAGTTGCCTGTAGAAACAATTCAATTTTCTAACTTGCAAGAGCTTGCTGTTCTGCAAGATCCAACTGCTCAAATCGACTTTCAAATTCTCTTAACAATTCTGTGGGCTACAAGACCCTTATTGGGTTGTAAAACCCACTCTTGAAAAGTCTTGCGCGTAATCAAACTGGTGTCCTCAATGTAAAATTCTTCCCTAAGTGTCTTCTTGAAGGCTACCCAGTCTGCATCCTGCAAGTATAATTCAGTAATCCGTGCTTTCAATTCATGAACAGTAACACATACAAAATACCGACTCCATGCAGATTGAGCCACCCCAAAGAATTCCATCTTCTGAGCATAGGTATATACATATGTAGATACATTCTTGCCATTTAATAGCTTCACCTCACGCTCAACTACTTGCAAAGCATTCATCACAACACTTTCTGTTTGAGCTGAAGCTTGCATCACTTGTTATTGTTGTTGTACCTGCATAAGCATATTCATATTTTGCACCAACTGTTGCAAAACATCACTAGAGAATTTATTCGAAGATTCTCCCATCTTGTCTTTCCTTCTTCTGACGACCTTGCACGTCGGGTTCACCAATGTCGAAGGGGTTTTTGTCGAAAGGTCGAATCCACCGGGGATCAGAAGTAGAAGGAAGTAGAGATAGGAGATGGAAGAGAAGATAAAGAATACCCAAGTGGTAAATACTACAAAGACAAATCACAATGAATTGAATCAATATGTATTGAAAGAACCTAGAATCTTTGCACTACTCAGAAGCAATCTCCAGACATTAGATCTCCTGGAGCTTCTTCGTAGAACAAAACGTGCATAAAAATTACAGCTCCTTCTCTACTGCTTGGAACCCAAATCTGATGGCTCCGTTGGCTCTGAAAGGGAGGTAAAATCTCAGCATACCTGCCCCTGAATCTCCCAGATCACTCCTTCTTCCTCCTCTAGTTCAAACTGCAATTTTCAGCCTGTTTACAGCGATCATGACGCACGCGATTTCATCAATCTGTCCCCCTTGTGAAAATCCCATAATTGGTTGAAAAAGCAACTAGTTTTTTGCATGCCATCCTAATCTAGAAGTTTTTTTCTATTTTTTTTGGATTTTTACAATAAATAACATCAAAATAGGCTAAAATTATCAAAAAATCTAGTAATTTTGGATAATCCATGCAACTTACACTAGTACTAATGGCTCAAATCACATTGGCTCTCTAGATCAATAAAGATGATGGATGATGATGCATTCCATACTTTTTCACACTGTGTCCTCATAACATCACGACAATGTTGGATAAGCATCTTTATTACAATTAGAAGTTTCATCGAGATGTCCATCAGTATGTATTAATGGACAATTGACACAAATGTTGACAATTGTAGCAAAGTATTCCAATACACGCACTGATGGTTGTAGGATTTTTTTTAAAAAAAGCAAGGATTTGATGTATGCAAGGATAAATGCCTATTGTCCATCTCTGCTATCTCATCAAACATAAATTGCTTGTTTGGCTATATAATACTGAGTTATGAAACAAAAGCCAACAAATTATAGACAAGAGTCCTTGAAGCAATTGATGAGAGAATAAGATGTAGGAAAAACATGTGAATGAATGTCTATTTAATGGCAATAAAAAGAGGAGTAAAAAATATTTGAATCAATGTCTACTATCCAAATATAAACAGGAGAGTGTACAAATAAAGTGATAGGACCAAGCCAAAGATAAAACATAGAATATAGCAAAGAGATTTCTGATACAAAATATCCCCCTCTTGTAGTGGCTCTTGGGCCCAATGTTGCAACAAGAAACAAACACAAACTATGAAAACTCTTCAACAGCATATAAAATGCACACGGTACAATAGTATAACAATTATGCACCTCTTATAGGATGTGGTATGCCCCATACTCCTCTACTCTTATCACCAATCAACCAATGAAACTAATCTAGAAGAATAGCATCACATGACACAATGAATATTTTAACAAATGAATAGAGCATTAAAACTAATTACAAGATCTAAATCCAAACTATAAAAATAATGAACAATAAACCTACAAACTTCAGAGATACCAAGCACAAGATTCCTCAGATGCCATATGGACCCCACCACAATCCAGATTTTGAAGATGCCATGTGGACCCCATTGTGATCCGCACAAGTTCGACCTTGTTATAGATTTTTTCACCTGTCCCTATCAAGACAACCAAGGTTTCCCAACCCATTTTTGTAGGCATTGTATGCCTCCAAGAGAAGGTGAGAGGTGCTTTGTTCTTACAAGGTGCATTGATCTAAAACAAAGAAGGGCATCATTTTGGGTAGGGCTCTCTACAAGGTTAACACTAAGCAGGGCTCGACTATTCAACTCATTGTTAAGGGGGGCTAGGGTGATGCTAGGTCCATGTGCCATGGATGGAGTCCAAGAAGGTTGTGACCTCCTCTATTTAGATAGTAGGGAACAAAATTTGGAAAAGTTTTAGCCACAAATCCCATAAAGCCAAGAAATAATGGGGTTGGTGAAAAGTATCATGAACCTACCTTAGAGGGATAGGTTGATGGTACAATGGACAAAAGGGGTGATGGAAACATTGACAATACGATGGACTGAAGGGGTGATAGAACTTTCACTTTCTCTTCCCCTCACTCATTCTACTCCCCTTCTACCTCTCTCTCTCTCTCTCTCTCTATTTCACAAAAAAAACCAAGAAAAAGAAGAATAAAAACACATATGCACATTATAGCCATGGTTTTTCTCTCTTTTATATTTGTATGAATATGTGTGTGGAAGAGAAAAGCAAGCAAAATACCTAAAGATTCATGAAAATGGAGGAAGAATTAGAGTAGTTACCTTGAAGATATACATGCTCGTGCTCGGGCATTACAAGTTGCAAAAATGGGTGCAAAAAAGGAAGTTTTGGATGTAGGCCTTTTCTATAGACTTATATACCAACACAAAATTTGACCCACATACCAACATTGATATTGAGGGTTCACTAGTGATGTAGAAAAAACTCTAGAAATTTTTTGTAATGTCCATTTCCTTTATAATTGTTCTTGTTTCCCTACTCTTGTGCATTGGATTTATAATTAATACATTTGATTCTCTTCTTTCACTACATAGCATTTTAAAATGAATTGTTTATGTTTTGGTTTGCCATGAGTTTGTGATAATATTATTTTTGCACAATTATTTGGCACGTTATAGTTTCATATTTTTTCTCGATCTACTTGGAAAGGACACACACACACACACACACACGCACGCACGCACGCACGCACGCACGCACACACACACACACACACACACACACACACACACACACACACACACACACACACACACACACAAAAGAACCATGTGAGTTGTAAGCAAAATGAGGTGTCCACTATTGAGAACATGAGCAATGACATCATACACGATTCATTGTTCTTCTCTAAGTTACATTATTTGAAATATGATAAATAGTTGATTTGTAACTTTTGGCAGAAATATATAGATGGGGGTTCCAAAATACCCAAGATGAGCCACATCAAAAAATTGAGTGTTCCAATGAATTGTCCATTTCTTGTTTGAAAATATTTTTGATAAAAGTTGGGGATGAATTTCTTTTTTGGGTCACAAAATCATTTGTGTGAAGTTGATGAGTGATTTGGTTCTCAAATCACAGAATTATTTGACTAAAAGAGATTATATAATTTCAAACTTGGGATCTCTCAATCATCCATGTCTCGAGTTAAAAATTTTGATAAAAGATATTTTGAATTTGAATTTTTTTAAATACTCATATTTCTCTATTGGCGAGTTCATTATTTTGTAGTTAAAATTACTTTTTCAAGTAATATGCATTATAAATACCTAATTTTAAATTTTAATCTTAGGTTGAGCTAGCATCTCCTCCTCTCACACTACAAGATATAGGCCTTATACCGACGTTAAAAGCGACGAAAATGTAACAAAATATGCCCTCGTCATCGCAAAAAGCGTCGTTATTGGCGACACCATAGAACAGTCGGTATCAGCGTTTGCGACGCTGATACTGATACAAATCACGACACTGATACCTACGCTCTGCGACGCTAACAACGCCAATAACGATGCGTGTAGTAAATTTGCGATGCTAATAGCGACGATAACATGATTTTTTTTTTTTGGTGGTAGGGCAGCAAGCCCTGCCACATATAGCACTGTGTGCTTTATTTGGGCCATACAAAATAGTTTCTACACTGTGTACAATGCTCGTGTAAACAAAAACAAAGTATACTGAAATCATAATACTGATACATGAAATAAATACATGATCGCATAATGAAAGCGACTGGTATAATCATGACAAGATATCACTACTATATAGAAAATGTCTACACAGATCAGACGACCAAAAAAGAAGGGTGTGTGAGCTCCAGGGATCCAAGGACGATCTACATATCCTCGCCATCCGAAAGCTCGTTCCGCCGCAAAGGAGCATTGAACGGACTCTGCAAAAAAAGAAACAACAATACATCAGTCCACCATACAATAATGCATTTTAATTAAACATGGTAACTACAGACAAGAAAGATGAGTGACTTACAGGCCGCCGTGTTTATACAATCGGTCGATCAATGCAGTGAGACCGTATCTCTCTGCATATCGAGTCTCAAGGCCGGTTGGATCATGATTTGTAATGGGGTGTTGCAAAGAAAATAAAATACTAACTGTTAGAAACATGATTGTCAGTACAAATGATATTGCAAAAAAATAAACAAGAAAAATAAAAGAAAAACTTACAAAGTCCTCCAGATATGTCCTGTGGCCGCCACTCCCAAGATGATGGACCACTCCGGCCTCTAGTCGTGCCCTCGCTGCCTCGCGTTGCTGACTTCCCAACGTCCTGGAGAATTCGTAGCCTCCTCCCTCAGTCGGCGCTATTCGTCCGTGCCTAGCCACTCGGGCTTTGCAGCCCCACTCTTGAGTGCCTTGCGTGCGTTTGATTGTCTGTGTGACATATATGCACGCATGCAGTCCATCATCCAGCCCATAGAAAATCTATCTGTTGCTGAGGCTGGAACTGGAAAGTCTTCATGCAAGGATGCTACTATGTAGTCCTTGCTCCCCTCTAGTATGTTTTTCCAATGATCTAAGACATTGTGTCAAAAAACTTGTTGGCACAACTCTCTCATGTGAGCCATCACTCTCATCTCCTCATCATTCATGATGATGGTTCCTGACCTATCATTGACAAGATAGGCATATCCCCTTGGGGTATGCCTAAGATGTGTCCTCTCCCACCTGTGTCCACACTCCTGGGCATATCCAAGAGACCCCTGTATATCCGGTGTACCGATCGGGGTAATATCTATTGGAGTGGCACCCATAGGGGTGCCACTTGCAGACGCCTGAGCAAAAGCCGGAGTAACTAGAGTAGACATCCCCACAGGTGTGACAAATCCTGGAGGTGATGCAACTCCAGCAGAATGGCAAGACGGAGACACCGCGTCCGTGCCTCCATAGTATCCACTTGAGCCACGCTCCCTGGAACTGCCACGAGAGCGAGGAGTCGCACCTGTATCCCGTGCCGACCGCAGGCTCATTGCCTCCATATCTCTATAGCATCCCTCTAACCCTGAAGCACTCCCTCCCTCTGGCCCAAGTCTGGAGCGTCGACCTCGTCTGCTCGAAGCTGAAGCATCTCATCACGCCGTAGTAGATCTAGTAGAGCTGCCTAATGATGTCCGAGATAGCTCCTGGTCTGCCATGTCTCTGAATCTTGCGATTTGGAGATATGCGCGTGAAGATATCCTGCAACTCCTCATCACTTATCCCTCGACTCATCTTAAAAATGTCACCTGCACAGACAACAAATGATGTTAGCATAATCAATTTAAATCATACAAAGCACGGTAATATAAATCCTAAAAAAATGATCTCACTTAAAATGCATATCTTATGTACCCTTATAAGTGATTAGTCAATGAATTGAGTAAGTGGATGCTCCAAGTATGAAGTATCCTATGGTCCCATGTCAATCTCTTGATACAACTCCACATACACTAGAAGGTTGATAGATATGTCACCATACAAGGATGAGTCCACCTCGTTCTCAAAGAATTCTTGGACTCCTGTATTTCCATCATTGTTAGTCGATGCTGGCTCCTCTACATGCTTCAAGCTTTTGGTGGCCTCCACCCCTTGCAATATCAACCCCTCTATTTGCATATTGTCCTCATCTATGCTCGGAACATCGCTTTGATTATATACTCTTACACTTCGGGGAGCTGAAGGTATAACATATCACCATCGAGGTTGTCAGGGGTTTGGATAGAAGATTACATGTTCCAACACCACGTACAAGAGAGATTAAACTATTGTGACATGTACCATGTCGTAATACAATTAACAAAAAAATGAGTTCATGCACTTGTTCATAATGGGCCGGCAACACAAAGGTGTCGCGCAAATCCGTCCATTTTTTTCGGAATCTATTTCGAGAAATCCAGATGGACCTCGTAGAACTATTGCTCCAGCTCCTTTAAGTACCACTTTGAACCACTGCACATCGAATAGTATCATGGAGAAGCTACGGTAATCCACCATAACAATACTTTGCAAGTTCCCACAATACTCCATCTCATCTATAACCGTGTTTGGATCCGTTGCTCGTCATTGGCTCTCCTACTCGAACCTTGCCATGATACCACAGTCCATTGTGGAGAGCATTTTGTTAATACGCTCCATGCGAAAATGCCGTCCGCGCGACCACGCTGCACTATATATTTTGTATTGTACATTGAAACACTCAAATTAGTTGTCGTATATAAAATATATATACGACAAATCCTAAATACCTCATCACCTTTGGACTACATCCCCTCGAGAATTCCCACTCCTCCATTGAGACCTCTGCCCTTTCACGAGATACTGCGGTCAAAGCTCCATGCAACCATTGCGTTGACATGAACCGCGGCATCTCCTCTATGCCCTTGGGATATCAAATCGGTCGATGGCATGTACTATGTCGAAATTTAGATCACGCTTCCTCTCGATCTTGCCTAGTGATCTGGTACTTGGCGAGCCACGTCTCCATAGAGGCATGGTGCAATATACAAAAGCGATTCACCTTCTCCTCCATTGCAACATCCATTCTTTTTTCTACCCCATTTCCAACCACCATATCTCTGGTCAGTCTATCATCGTCCTTCAGCAACCATAGCATTTTGTTGTCTAAATCCACCATTGGTAGTCATTGTGAAATATGCACTAGCGCCTCAGACACCAACCAATCTTCAGCCATGCTACCTTCTGGCCGAGCTTGTTGTCGCACAAAGCCTTTGAGGGTTTTCATAAAGCGCTCCAAGAAGAACATCCATCATGTATGGACAAGTCTAGCAATCTCCACTTCATCTACAAGATGCATAAGAAGGTGGATTTGTATCGTGAGCATGCTAGTAGGCACGTATTTCTCAAAGAGACAGACCGTCTCCACTGTTCCCCGCCTCGCGGATTTAATAGTGGACATCTTAATCTTCTTCTGTGAGATCCATCGCACCAAAGTTGAGAACCTGTAAATGGCCCTGTGTATTTCTAGAGTAAGGCATCATGCAATCGCGATCGGTAGTACAAACTGCCACAAATGAGAAAGCATTATGAACAATGACTACACTCCAAATAGCAAAATACGCATGCCAATTACAATCCATTCGTAATACAAATCTGACATATCTTATGCCAGTGATGGGATTTTAGCCTTGATAATTGGTCGTCTTTAGAAAATGCAGACCTGAGAGAATGCATCATACCCGTCGGAGTGTGGATAGACTTGACTACTTGCTTCACAATGCGCTCTTCTTTAGTGGACAAAATCCAAGGAGCGCGAGGTAGCTGCACGCAACCATCAGCACTCGACTGAGGCCAAAGCGCCTCCATCTTGCCTACCTCCTTCAAATCCATCCGTGCCCCTATAGTGTCTCTCTTTCCTGTGATGTGGTTCCATAGCAAGCTACCCACATTCTTGAAAATATGCATGGGATCCAATAAGTGGTTGACCTGTAAATGGGTCCAATATGGCAACTCGTAGAAAATTGAGAACCACCGCATTCCGTTTGGATGTGATTCCGCGTGGACCATTTTCAGCTCGTACCAGCTTGTGGTATTCATACGTGTTGGAGGTCGTCCAAGAAAACCTTCCCTGAGTTCATGACCCTCTGGCAAGAAAGCGGCGTGTCCTTGATATACCATCTTCTTCATGGCTCGTGACCTTCGAGAGTCTAACTGTGGCCCGCACAATGGACATGCATGATAACCTGAGGTAACCAGACCTGTTCCAACACCACGACCCAATGAATACAAGCTTGAACGAGATAAAATATAGATATTACCAATGAGAACGGAAGCCTATTTACCTAAGCACTCTTCGAATCCTGGAAAGTCATGCATCGTCCACATGAGAATGGCTCGACCGTCGACCATCGCGCTTGCTTATATCTTGGACGGTGACCCCCTCCTCCCATAAAATCTTAAGCTCATCGACTAATGGACGAAGATACATGTCCATATTTTTGACTTTGTAGCGGCCGAGACGAGTAAGCTAAGGATGAGATGTCCTTTTTTCATAGAAAGCCATGGAGGGATATTGTAGTTGACAAGGACAATAGGCCATACACTGTAAGAAGTTGAGCGCAGACTGAATTGGTTCATGTCATCCATTGCAAGACCGAGCCGAAGATTCCTTGGCTCTCGGGTAAAGCCTGGGAAGGTAGAGTCAATGTGGCTCCATGCGCATGAATTCACTGATATTCGTTGAACTCCATCTGTGGACCTATTCTGCGCATGTCACGTTGTCAAGCTCTCCATGCCGGACGTACGAAACATGTGGTTTATGCGGGAGATAAGCGAAAAGTGTCTGAGAACTTTTTGAGGGATGGTTTTTCCTTGCAAGTCCTGTCGATACCTGTGAGCACCATACTTTGGACATGTCTCCATAGTCTCGTATTCTCCTCAAAACAATATGCAATCGTTGATACATGCATGGATGCTATTGTAGTCCATGCCAACTTTCGTAAAACATGTCGTGCATCATCACGAGACTCAGGTATGGTACGGTCATGACCACGACTACGACCACGACCACGACCATGACTACGATTACAACCATGACCACGACCACGATGACCATGACTACGACTACGACTACGACCACGACCACGACTACGACTACGACCACGACTACGACCACGACCATGACCATGACTACTACTACGACTACGACTACTTATATAGAGATGAAGAGAGAGGCAAGAGTTAGGGAGAGAGTAAAGTTAGAGAAGAAGAGGAGAGAAGTGAGAGAGGAGAAACAGAAAGAGAGATAGAGAGAGAAAAGAGATAGGGGGAGAGAGAAGGATTTAGGGAGAGTATAGGAAGAGAGAAAGAGGGAAGATTGAGGGAGAGAGAAGGGTTGAGAGAAGAGAGAGGAGAAAGAGAGAGAGATCCGACTAGAGCATTTGACACCCATAGTCAACACACCGTGGAAAACACAAGCACAAATTGACATTGAATTATGGCAAGAAAATCCACCACAAAACAATAGTTATAATACTCGAGGTAGGATTTCAAAGTCTTACTAATTTCAATCAGTCATGGATGCCATACTATGGGTAGGGTGCACTCACTAAGAATAGAATTGGCGATTCACCTCATCTTCTCTCCATCATCAATAGAATTCTCCTTTACCATTTATAACTCACCCACCTCTCCACACTATTGCACACTACAATCTCTATGAGGGCATGAGATTGGGATCTCCATAGATACCAAAGCATGATCTCTAGCTTGATGGTTGCATATATACTACTACTACTCATGGAATAAACCTTAAAATAGTTATTATGCTCAAATATATGTTTGTTAGAGCAGAAATTTGTTCCTAAGACTATTCTAAGGAAGAAAGAGTGTTAATGATAAAATAGTATCCTTTCTTGCAAGTGATTTTATATTATATTTTTAAATTAAAATTGATAGTTGAAGATGAGTTTCCTAAGAGATCTTGTGGTGATGCTGTTTTAGTTTTGCGAAGCATATGAATGATGCTGTTTTAGTTTTGTGTATTTGTCTTTTTAAGAAGAGATTGATTTTTATGGAATATCCAAAGTTCTTTTTGGATTTACGTTATGAAAAATGAATGTTTTTCTAACTGATAGATTGATTGCCTTCATTGTATACTTGCGTGGTGGAGGCTAGGACAAGCCCCATGTATGAGAGGTCTCTTTGTAGGAAGAACATTATGCTAGGAGGTGCAAGTGTGCTAGGGTTCTCTAGCCATATATCCCTTAGGTTTGTTGAGGATTGGCTTAATCCCTATGAGCCTAGGATGAGCTTATTGTAAGGTCTTATTTCCTTTTCTCTCTTTCTCTCCCTCTCTCATTTCCTCTCCCTCTCTCCCTCCCTCACCCTCACCCTCTCTTTCTCTCTTTCCCTATTAGGTTTAATGATTTTTCTCTCTTTTTCTCTCTCCTCTCCCTCTCTCATTTCCTTTTCTTTCTTTCTCTCCCTCTCTCATTTCGTCTCCCTCCCTCACCCTCACCCTCTCTTTCTCTCTTTTCCTATTAGATTTAATGATTTTTCTCTCTTTTTCTCTCTCCTCTCCCTCTCTCATTTCCTTTTCTCTCTTCCTCTTCCTCTCTCACCCTCACCCTCACCCTCTCTTTCTCTCTTTCCCTATTATGTTTAACATCTTTTCTCTCTTTTTCTCTCTCCTCTCATTCTCTCATTTTTTTCTCTCTCCTCTCCCTCTCTCATTTCCTTTTGCTCTCTTCTTCTCCCTCTCTCATTTCTTCTCCCTCCCTTACCCTCTCCCTCTCTTTCTCTCTTTCTCTATTATGTTGAATGTTTTTTCTCTCTTCTCCTCTCCCTCCCCCTCTCTTTCTCTCTCCCTCCCTCTCCCTCTCCCTCTCCCTCTCCCTCTCCCTCTCTTTCTCTCGTTCAATGTTTTCCTCTTCCCTCTCTCTCTCATTTCCCTATTATATTTAATGTCTCCCTCCCTCTCCCTCTCCCTCTCCCTCTCCCTCTCCCTCTCTTTCTCTCTTTCAATGTTTCCCTCTCCCTCCCTCTCTCATTTCCCTATTATATTTAATGTCTCCCTCCCTCTCCCTCTTTCATTTCCTCTCCCTCTCTTATTTCCCTGTTATGTTTAATGTCTCCCTCTCCCTCCCTCTCCCTCTTCCTTTCCCATTTCCTCCCCCTCCTCCTCTCCCTCTCTTTCTCTCTCTCTCCCTCCCTCTCCCTCTCTCATTTCCTCCCCTTCCTCCCTCTCTCTCTCCCATTTCCTCCCCCTCCCTCTCCCATTTCCTCCCTCTCCCTCTCCCTCTCCCTCTCCCTCTCCCTCTCCCTCTCTTTCTCTCTCATTTCCTCTCCCTCTCTCAATATATACAAATTATATAAAAAACAAGGTTTCCTCCCTCTCCCTCTCCCTCTCCCTCTCTTTCTCTCTCATTTCCTCTCCCTCTCTCAATATATACAAATTATATAAAAAACAAGTAAAAGAGAGAGAATGCACTCACCGTAAAGACTCGAAGAAGGGTTTGGTGGCTCCTCTTCGCGACGGCGGCTCCTCTTCGCCCTCCGTACATCTCCTCCTCTTCTTCGTGAACGGCGGCGATGGCGGTGAGAAGCCTTCTTTCTCTCTTTCTCTCCCTCTCAGCAAGACGGTCACTCTTCCTCTCACTCTCCCTCTCGCTCTCTTTCGTGAATGCGCGAAATGTAACGCACTCGGGTTTCGGCCTGCGTTTTTTTGCTCTGCGTACCGTCGTTATTTGTGTCGCTATTAGCATTTTAGCTAAAATTCACTTCCTTTTTTTAAATGATATTTTTTACTATCTTTCGTTTATTACTTTTGTTAACCTAACACACACACACACACACACACTCTCTCTCTCTCTCTCTCTAGTGTATAAGAATATGAAGAGCACCAACATAGAGGTCATGTAGCTTTCTGAAATCTGATCATTGATTGGCTACAACACTAACATCCTTTGTGAATCAGTAGATTTGGGATTAGATTCTAATAGCAATTTCTTGGCAACATGGTATAGGTGAGGAAGACTTCCACATTAGGGTCGTGTTGCACTAACTCGTAAGGGGGAATTGGGGTACTAGGAACATAATCACCCCATTGTCACATGCTTGCACTGACAAGGATTGGGAAAGTGGGTCTTCCTTAAACAATGATCTTTTTAAAGGGTTGCCGAGCCCTTCTAGAGGCATTTTGACCTTCAACCTTGTTATGGAAGGGCAAGGAAAAACATTTGGGCCTGTTTTTATAAATTTCGTTATATGATACTACAACATTAGTTTGAACCTTAACCAAGTTGGAACTGGGAAGTTACGGGCCACTACCTAGGGCTTTGAATTTGGAGAGTACGAGCCCTAGGTTCTAAACCTAAAGGCTTATTGTGAGCTTTGATCCGTGAGTGTGAGCATTGACAGTTTGTGAAGTGGCTTGGAGTCTCGACCCAAATTCCCTCTCGAATGAGTCGACTCTTGAGTTGCTTCTCCATTTTAGCCTTCCAGCTCGTGAATAGCCGACAATCCCCATTGACTCCTGAGTGCGTCGTGCCTCTTGCTACCGTCTAGTGTCTAGTTTGCGGGCACCATTGCCAGGTATGGGGCAGCGATATCATATGTATATTTTTATAATGTTCTGGATTCTACAATGTTGTAAGGTGTACGCTAAGGTCCAAAATGGATTGGGGATTGACATCGATGATGATTAGAGTCGGAGTCTAGGCGGCTGGCCGCTGCAAGTGTAGACAAAGGAGTCTGAGTCTTGAGAGGCCCACAGACGTCTAGACCAGGTGACATTGGCAGCCTACAGGCTATCAATATTCTCGATTGCCAAGTTTCTAACTTCTTGGGGCTCACTCAGTGCTGCTTAGCCTTCAGGCTGCTTCGACGCAGCTATGCACGTAGCCTGCAACTCGCTCCTCATCGACAAATTATCATCCTGTGGCCTGTCGTAGCCCTCTCATAGACTATCAAATTTCAATGCATGAGCAGTCCTACCAACTTCCAATTAGTTTTGTAGGCTACAAGTTCGAGTACTCATGAGCAAATTAACTAGACGTCGTGCCTTAAACGTTTGCACGCAGCTCCTTAGAAATGACTTGTAAGCCAATTGATTATGAGTAATCACTCTAGGGAGACAAGACTCACTCATACAAATTACCATTGATTACTTTTGGTAAAAGTGAATAGTTCTTTACTATGCACTTTATGAATACTATGACTACTAATGATTCATCAAAGAATGATGTATGGTATGTAGACTTATATGCCTCTGATCGCATGACTAATCATGGAGAGTGGTTTAGAGAGATACAAAGTCCAAAGTCTTTAGGCTATGTGGAGACAAGGGATGATACAACTCACCCCATTACTCATGTTAGAAATGTTTCTTTGAGTATGTAGGATGGTAAAACTAAGTACTTGGTATCAATGATGTGCTACATGTACCAAATATTACAAATTTTTAAAATTTACCAACATGACTACAGTTGGCAAATGTTTCCATTGCATTAGTTATTAAGGACGAGTAACGATATTAGATTTCTACATGAATTGATATAAGCATTGTCTACTAGCTACTCAAATATAACAACGGTCTATAGGATGATAAAAGTATATGGAGTTTATATCATATATATGTAATATACTCCATAAGTATTCAAGAAAAAAAGATAGTTTGAAAGCCAATATTACCCTTACTAGAAAGCCCCTCCCTCTCTCTCCCCCCCCCCCCCCCCCCCCCCCCCCCCCCACACACACACACTCTCTGTGTGTGTGTGTGTGTGTGTGTGTGTGTGTGTGTGTGTTGGCTATAGCATCCACATTGATCTTGATATTTGTTGCAAAAGTTTGCGAGTGGAGTCTTAGTCCATTGTAGATCTAGGGTGCAAGTCAAGTGTATTTTAAGTCATTTAGAATTCATTGTGGTGAGTCATCAAAATTCAATAAATTCATTGAAGGTTAAATATTTAAACAAGGTCAAGGTAGTCTTGAATAGAGTTAGTTGAAAATAAGGCATATATTTCAAGGTTAGGGCTTGAATTAAGACTAGATTGGTTAAGTATAGCATGGTCCATATGGATGTGGAAGGTTTCTAAGTTCCTTGGGTAATTTACTATATGTATATCCTGTATATCACGTGTGTTCAAGGCGTATTTATAAATATCCTTATTTATGAATTTTTTCTTAATAAAATATAACTATTTTTAATTCAATCTATAAGTAACCCCTTTATGTGGGACCTTTTATATATAAAACATGTGTAAAAATAGTATTTTACAAATCCCTTATGTTAAATCCACATGATACTTACATATAATTATGACCGACCTCCTCGGGCTAACTTCCTTAGAGGTTAAGAGCTATAGATCCCTTTTTAGGGTTGTTAGAGAGACCTAAAGACTTTATTCTAACCAAAACATAAGTGTGAAGATAAAACATCTTTATTGGTATATAGCAAGTATTTCTTATATAAAGCGATCTTTTTAGGTGGATTGAAATATTTTCTTTATTAAGTATTTGTTCTATTTGAGTTGGTTAAACAACTCATAAATGCAAAGTATAAGAAAAAAATTCACATGATAATGAACATAGACAATACTATATGCAAGAATTTTGTCACATTAGTAGTTCATTCTACATGTAAAATAAGGTTGGACTAATTACATGATAGTTCAAACCCTAAGCCATTTATGAGCTCGATCATCATGATATTAAATCGCCTTTATCTTCATAGTGGGACCTCAACAATAGGCTAACGGGTTTGCAAGTAATGTACCTTTATTGATTTATAGTTATTGGCAACAAGGGTATCATCATCTCTTTTGTTTATCTTTCCTTTGTAAAAGAAAGAATGGACTTATGATGGATTAGAGTAGAATAGGATGAGAGACCTTTAGCGTATCCCCTCCTTGGGTTGAATAGGGTCTCCTTGTCTCGAGAGTAGAGTCTCCTCCTTCTTGAGCACCGTTTCATCCCCATCAATGATTGCCTTCTTGTTCACTTCTGGTTATCCCCATGCCCTCAAATTTTTTTTTTTTGCAGGGGGTAGTGATCAAGGCGCATTAATTTTTCTTTCGTGTAATTTTTTTTTGGGGGGGGGGGGGGATTATTATCCTTCCTAGTCTACAAGGCGATAGTGAGGATGATGCTGACGTTCGTGATGACGAGGACGTCGTTGATTATGTTGACGTTCAACAAGCTATTATATAGCTTATAATCGGCTGCTTTCTAACAAAAACCCTTATATAATATATATTATGCTTCATTTCGTTTTAAGTATTAGGATATATACTCTAAGGTATATAACTAACACATTCATTGTCTTAATTTTGTAGGGGGGAAGAGGCGAATTGTGAATTGATAATATGATTTTTAATTTCTTGCAGATCAAAACATTGCATACTCTTCCTCTCAGAGGAATGGAGATGTCCTCATCTTGAAAGAAGTTGGGGGTGTTGTTTACGTAGGGTTTCTTCATCAATCCACGTTGCATCCTCCTCAAGATAATCCTTCCACTGGATGAGATATTCTCTAAGGGTCCTATTCCTAAGGATTCTTTCTTTTACATAAAAAATTCTATCAGGTTGAAGTTCAAGTATACCTTGGCTCGACATTACAACTTATTGATCATCAAGAATATGATCAAGATTGGGTACATAGGGCTTCGAGAGACTTACATGGAATACACCATGCTCTTTTAGGGTTTCAGGAAGTTGTAGCTTATAAGCATTAGGTCCAAGAGCCTTTATGACTTTGTAAGGTCCACAGTATCTTGGGCTTAGCTTCTTGCATTTTCCCAAGGATAAAGAACTCTTCTTTGGGCATACACGGATAAAAATCATGTCCCCTTCTTGGAAGATTCATTATTGTCTCTCTAGGTCAACATAGGCTTTCTGCTGATCCTTGGCAGCTCGTATATCTTGCTTGATGGTTTTGACTTGTTTGTCCATCTCTTCAAGCATCTTCTTAAGAGCTTCAATCTTCAAGGTAGGGTTGGAGAAGTTTAGTGGAGTTAGGCATTCTTGTCCATATAGAGCTTTGAAATGGGGTCATCTGAATGCTCTGATGATAGGATCCATTGTAAGAAAATTCCACCGAAGTTAGATAATGTATGCCCTAAGTATATCTTCAATGACCTGATTTACACGCTCTGTCTGCCCATCAGTTTGAGGATGATAAACTGTCCTAAAACAAAGTTGTGTACCAAGAGCTTCAAATAATCCCTTCCAAAAATGTGAAAAGAATAGAGAATGACGATCGTTGATAATTCCAAAAATGTGAAAAGAATAGAGAATGATGATCGCTGATAATTCTCTTTGGCAGTCCATGAAGACTAAAGATTTCCTTGACAAATAACCTGGCAATATCTGAGGCTTTCTAGCTGGTTATAAGGTTGGTAACCTTAGTCAACATGTCCACAATTACCATGATTGAGTTGTATCCTCCTTGAACTGAGGGTAATCCAACTACAAAATCCATACTAATGAATTCCCATTTCATATGGGGAATATTAAGTGGTTGTAGCTTTCTTGGCAGCTTAACTCGTTCTCATTGGCAACTCAAGCATTCAGTTATATATTAAGTACATCACCTTTGAGCTTCTCCCAATGATAGCTTTTCCTAACTACATTGAGAGTTTTGGCATAGCCAGGATGTCCTGAGAATGGGGAATCATGAGCTTCCCATAGTATCTTCTTCTTAAGTTCTTGACTTGAAGGAATACATAATCTTGTCCTAAAGTAGGCAAGTCCTTCGTCAACAAAGAAGTTAAGATACTTTGTCTTAAGCTTAGGATTTTACTCTTTATTCTGAGTTTCCTTCAAAATTTGCTGATATTTGGGATCACTGTTCACCTTCTCCTTGGCTAGCTCAATGATGGGATTGCTAGGCATTGATATAATTGTAGCTAGTGTTTAAGCTCTAAGAGGTTCTTTTGAGATAAGTGTATCGAGAAATGATTTGCAGCTTAAAGTATATGCAATTACATTCTCTTTTCCCTTTGATCTCAAAATTATACTCTTGCAAGACTTCGATCCACCGATGTTGCCTCCTATTTAGATTTGGTTGAGTGAAGATCCACTTAAGACTTTTATGGTCGGTTACCAGTGAGAACTTCTTACTGAGCAGATAATGTCTCCATAACTTAAGAGCGTGGATAATTGCAAGTAATTTCAGATCATGAGGAGCATAATTTCTCTCATGAGTCTTCAATTTTCTGGAGGGATATGCTACAGGATATCCTTCTTGCATGAGTACACACCCCAAGGCAAGAGGACTCGCATTAGTCACCACTTCGAATTCTTTGCTAAGATCGGGTACTTTGAGGATTGGAGCCATGACTAAGCTTAACTTGAGCCTGCCAAAGCTAGATTGTTCAACTTGGGTCCATTTAATGGCAACCTGTTTCTTAAGTAGGTCGGTGAGGGGTGCAGCAATCAAGGCATAATTCTTGATAAAGACATGATACCATCCTGTTAAACCTAAAAATCTACGAACTTTGCTTTACAGTGGTTGAAGGCGGCTAGTCTTGTACATCCTTCAGATCTACTGAAATTCCTTCTGTTGAAACTATAAACCCTAAATACTCGATTTGCTTATTGAAGAATGCACACTTCTTCTTCTTAGCATACAGCTTGTGAGTCTGCATTGTCTCAAGAACTGTCTGCAGTTGTGACTCGTGACTTCCTTCATCCATGGAATATATTAAGATGTCGTCAAAGAATACAGGGACGAAATCATCAAGATAAGTTTTGATTATATCTTGCATTAATTTGTTGAAGGTAGCAAGGGCGTTTGTTACTCCAAATGACATTACGATAAACTCATAATGATCGCATCTTGTGCTAAAGGCGGTTTTTGGAATATCTTCTTCCTTGATTTTGATCTAGTAATACCTTGATCTGAGATCAATCTTGGAGAAAATCTTCACTCCTTGTAATTGATTAAGTAGTTCATCGATCCTTGGAATCGGATACTTATTCTTGACCATTATCGGATTTAGCCCTTGCTAATCAATGCAGAGACGGAGGCTTCCATCCTTCTTCTTTTGAAATAACAATGGAGCTCCCATGGTGAGCTATTGGGTCTAATGTATCCTTGATCTAAGAGCTGTTTAAGTTGTTCCTTTAGTTCTATGGCTTCCAAAATGGACATTTGATATGGTCACTTTGCAATTGGTGCAGCTCTTAGTACTAGCTTGATTTTGTGGTCGACTTTTCTCTATGGTGGAAGTTTAGTTAATTCTTCAGGAAATACGTCAACATATTCTCTAAGCCACAATGGTTCATCTTCGGCTTCTTTATCCAGTTTAGTCTTATTTAATTTGATTAGGTATATAAGTAAGCCTTTTCTTAAACCTTTAATAATTTGATAAGCTTTTGCTGATTGAATATTTGGTTTTCTTACTTCTCCTTGTGTGGTCACTTGTTGTCCTACATGATTCAAAAATATGACTTGGCCTTTTTCACAATGAATATGAGCATAATTGGAAATTAACCAGTCCATTCCTAACAGGCAATCATAGTTTCCCAAGGTCATCACTTTGAAATGCATGTTGGTCTAATTGCCACCTAGATTAAACTCCACCTTACTTGTCTACTGTGTTGAGAAAACTTATTTTCCATTAGCTAACTCAACTATCAGCCTAGGTGCATGCATTTTGTCTATGCCTAGTTTTCTAGCACACCTTGGTGATATGAATGAATGTGTGCTTCCATAATCAATCAAAATTTTAAAGGGTTTACCATTATAGGTTGATGGTATTTGAATCACAAAAAATTGTCAATTTGGTCCCTTCTTGTTGAGAGAGGCATGGACTCTTACTCTCTCCATGTTGGTTTCCAAAGTGGAACCTTCATCATCTTCTACTTCCTTGACGGTTATGCCGGCAACTCTTCCTCTAGCTGTGGCTATCTGACTCTGGTTGTGGTGTGCAAATCAGATGTTGGATGTGTACATAGTGAGCACCGGAAGGTTCCCAAGAACAAAAGAACTCTACTTAAACTTAAAAAGCAAGAAGATAGATTTGCACGACATGAAGAAAATAGACAAATTGGGTACAATCTTCCCCCATGCCTTGTGTGACACTTCACAAGGTATGTATTTATAAATTTATTCATCTCAAAGCTCAAGAATAGCCCAATTTTGCAATTAGTATGCTTTAGCTTTTGTGTTTGCTTTTGTCTAAATAAAAAATAAAGTGGTTGGGTGGCCCAAGAGTTAGACTGTATCCAAATACAATGTCCAATAATGAAATATTTAAATCGAGCACCCATGCACATATAAAATAATAAATATTTGTCAAGCATGTAAAAAAATAAGCATGTCTAAATAAATATTAGCACCATGCCTTTAATGATAAGATGCGCGCCTATAAAAAATGATAATTTATTCTAGGTAATTTGAATGTACACTATCACCCAATACTTCCCAACACCATCGCTGCCTGCTCTACACATCAACTGAAGCGTTCACAATTGTTAGAAAATAATAAAATTAAATCGACAAAAGTGAATACCTAACTGTTTTCAGCTACAAAATAAATAAATAGGTTGGAATTCTGTCCTAACCTTAATTTAATACGAGTGCACTCTAAAATCATAAATATCCATTAATTTAAATATATATTTTGTGGAATCACCTGCCATGGAATAACCCACGTGCACATTAAATTAATATGACACCCGAAAAGGACAGGCATTCCTGTCAACTTCTCGCACAAGGAATCCACCTTGTGTACAAGCCCCGACAAATAAATATAGTTTTATGGAATCCACCGCAAAACCTCATGGAATCCATCGTGGAAAAAAAAACTCACGGAATCCACCGTGGAATATGCCTCCTGGCATCATCTTGCATAAGGACAGCTCATAATCCAGATCCACTAGCATCAGTGCTAGAAAGAATGGTCTATTAAAGTCAGGTAATTACAAAATAGGGGCATGTGTTAAGGCATGCTTCAGTAAATCAAAAGACTTTTGCTGATTATTAGACCAATGATATACAATATCTTTCTTTAATAATTTCGTTAAAGGTAATGCAAGCAATGAAAATTTTCTCACAAATTTTCTGTAAAAGCTAGCAAGACCTAAGAAACAATGTAACTCATGCACATTTTTAGGGATCGACCAATTCAAAATTTCTTTTATCTTTTTAGGATCAACTTTAATACCATAAGAAGAAACAATATGTCCTAAATATTCAATGTGGATTTTGAAAAATTCACTCTTTTCAGGGTTAGCATATAATTGATTTCCTTTCAATATTTTGAAAACCAAAGATAAATGATCATAATGCTCATTCTCATTCTTACTGAAAACCAATATATCATTAAAGAAAACAATTTCACAATGCTGATGCTTCAAAAACATACAATTTATCATATGACTAAATGTGGCTGGTGCATTAGTTAAACCGAAAGGCATAACGAGGAATTCATAATGACCAAATTGAGTTTGAAATGCAGTTTTAAAAATATCAGGTGTATTCAATCATACTTGATGATATCCAGATTTGAGATCTATCTTGCTAAATATTGTGGCCCCTTGTAGTTTATCCATGAGGTCGTCTACCCTAGGGATTAGATATCTATTCTTAACAGCGATCTTGTTTAGGGCACGATAATCAATGCACACCCTATAAGTATTATTTTTCTTCTTGACTAACAGGACATGTGCACCAAAAGGATAACTACTGGACCTAATGAGTCCTCGGGTTAACAATTCTTCAACTTGGGTTTGGATTTCTTTCTGTTCAATTTGATTGTGTCTATAAGGTGCTTTACATGGTGGTTGTGAACCAGGAATTAAATCTATTTTATGATCTTTAGGACGTGTAGATAGTAAACCAGGTGGTAAATCAACAGCAAAACAATCTTTAAATTGTGAAAAAAATTGTGTGTGTCTAGGATGCATCTGATTTTCCTTAGGTTCAATTTCATCACCCATACTAAGTATGATTTGCTACCTTTTCTTAATGCACGTTTAGCTTGTGTGTGACTAAGCAATGGAAATTTATCAAAGGTGTGTGTACTGTGTAATGTGATTTGTTTTCCGTTAGAATGAATTTTCATTGAATGTGTGGAATAATCTATATTCAGGATTGTATTTATGACGCCAAGGCATTCCTAAAATAATGTCACTAGATTGCAAAGGCACAACCAAGAAATTTTTGCACTCAACATAATCGCCAATTTTAATTTTTGAATCATGAACTTCTTGTGTACCATTGTATCTAGTGCCTAAAAATGCAGTTTTTATGCGATAATGAATTGGAAGAGTATGTAAATTCAATTCTTTGACCAATTTTGCAGAAATAAAATCATGCGTGCTCCCATCATTATGCAAAACAATCTTTTCTTTACCATGCATAAGACATTTAATCGTTAATAATGAATGAGGATTTGGTATACCTGGTAAAATATTTGAAGTAGTACCGATATTGTCATCGTCTTTCATGAAATCTGGCATTTTTCATGGTCTTCATCTTCAGTCGCTCTCAAGTAGTTTATGTGAACAATTGGCTTTTTGGATTGACAATTCACCGCTAGGTATTCAGTTTGGTGGTAGTTGTAGCAAACTATAGGCTTGGCTTTGGAAACATTATTGGTAATGGTTGGGAGTTTAGGTATGTTGGGATTTGGTTGGAAAGATGGCTTAGGATTTGAATTTGTGTTTGATGGTAAAGCAGGGGGTCATGTCCAGGATTTACGGAAAGAAGATGGAACAAAGCAATTATTATTGAATATTCGAAAGTTAGAATTGAATTGCTTTGTACGGAAGTTACCCTTAGTTGGAAATTGTTGTGGTCGCTTCTCTTGTTCACGAATTTTGTCTTTAGTATCATGGGCCAAAGAAATCACATCCTCCAGAGTTGTTGGCTTGAACATGTTCACCTCCGCATAGAAGTGATTAAGCAAACCAGACATAAACTCACACTTGTGGATCGCCTTAGTACATCTTCAAGCATTTGAAATTGCAATAAGGCATTCCAAAAACGCTCAGTGTATGTGAAATAGGCTCACAATCTCTTTATTGCAGAAGATCCCACTATTTGATTACTTTTTTATAGAATTGAGGTGAAAGAAAATTCTGTAAAAATTTCTTTTGAAAAGCCTCCCAAATAGTAGGAAAATCAATATTTTGCGGACAACAGTCCACCATAACGATGCTCGGTCCACTAAATGGTTAGTGACACACTTGAGTTTGTCTTTTTCGGCATACTGTTCTTCATGGAAATAATCATCAAACTGACCGATAAAAGCGAGAATAGTTTTTTCATCACGTTGCCCATTAAAAGTACGTAATTTGAATTTTCTTTTTCTTATCTTGGCTTCTTTCTTGATAGATTGTGCTTCGAGGGTTGCATCGATCGTACATCGTATAACATCTTCGGGTTGCGGTCCATCTTGATCGATAGTAGATCGTTGAAGAGTAGCTAGTTAAGCTTGCAAAGTTTGACGTGCTCTTTGTTCCTCTTGAAACTACATCATAATTAGGTCCAATTTTTGCTCCACTGTTGGTTCTGGTAAATCACCTTAGGCCATAAAATCTTTCATATTTTGATCGAACATCCTGCAAAATTTCAAACAACCTCACACACTCGAAATCTTGTTAGCGGGATGAGCATAGCTCAAGGTTGGGTTTACAAGACTTGCTTCTTTTTTTAAAAATATGGCTTTTTGCAATCTTTCTTCTTTGCGGTTATGGTAATTGATGAATACTCCGTCCATATGTAGACTGCGTATAGTAATCTGTTTTGCTAGAAATTGGCTTTGTCAGAGTGCAGGTATGAACAGGGGCTTGTAGGAATTGCAAAACCGGCTAGGGATTAATTGGGGGCGAACTCCCACTATGGAAGAGTTTGATGATGGAATATTTAGCCTTAGTAAGGCTTAACTTTAAGCTTTATATTAAAAAGATTAAGGAATTGGAAATTTTTTTTACATGACGGCGGCACCTTGTCGTCAGATTCGGCGATGAGCAGTACGTCCTGCCACCACTGACGATGGAATTAGAGAACTTAAGCTTTATTATAAAGCTTATTAAGCTTTGTAATTCTCAAACTAATTGAAAGTTGCTTATTTGTTTCTAAGAAAAAAAAACGTCTTTATGAAGGAGCTTTCCGAGTGGTCCTCCATCAAGACAGAGAGTGGTCCTTCGCAATCCAACAACATAGGCAGGGGGTTCTTCATTGCCAGGAACACGCTGGTATTGACAGTTTATTGCGAGACTGATTGTAGAGCCCATTCATTCCAAGAGCTTTGCCTTCACACGAGATGGTAAGCCATTGGAAGCCCTTGATCCCAGCTTCACTCTGATCCTGGTGCGCAGATCGGACGCAGATAGCTCACGTGGTGAATCCCGGAAGGTCCCCAAGAACAAAGTACTCTACTTTTTAGCACAAAAACCCATGTAAAAGCAAGCACGACATGAGACAAGAGACAAATTGGGTTCAATCTCCCCCATGCCTTGTGTGAGCGCTTCACAAAGCATGTATTTAATGTATATTTCCAATCTTTATGCTCAAAAATAGCCCAATTACAAAAATATGACAAGCTTTTAGCTTTTGAGTTTGCTTTCTACCAAAAATAAGAAAATAAAGCTAATGGACGGTGCCCATAGTGTCTGGCACGCCCAATCTCAATGTCCAAATAAAAATAACATATCCAGGCGCATAAGCGCATACAAAATAATAAATAATCGATGTCTCTATAGACATAACAACATATAGGCGTGGCGCCTATCAAAATATAGTCCAAAGGTCGAAAACTCGCTAGACTCCAATGCTTTCCTCCGCACTGTTGCTATCTCTACACATCAACTGAAGCATTCACAATCGTTAGTAAAATAACACAATTAAACCGACAAAAGTGAATACCTAGCAGTCTTCAGCTACATAAATAAATCAACTGGTTAGAAATAAATCCTAACCTTAATTTATTACGAGTGTGCACTCTAAACTCATAAACGTTTATTAATTTAATATGCATTTTGCGGAATCACCCGCTATGGAATCACCCATGTACACACTAAATTAATGAAACGCCCGAAAAGGACGAGCGTCCCCATCAACTTCTCGCACAAAGAATCCTCTTTGCGTATGAGCCCCGGTCATCTAAGTTTACGGAATCCACCGTAAAACCTCACGGAATCCACCGTGGAATATGCCTCCTTTCACCAAGAACAAAGTACTCTACTTTTTAGCACAAAAACCCATGTAAAAGCAAGCACGACATGAGACAAGAGACAAATTGGGTTCAATCTCCCCCATGCCTTGTGTGAGCGCTTCACAAAGCATGTATTTAATGTATATTTCCAATCTTTATGCTAAAAAATAGCCCAATTACAAAAATATGACAAGCTTTTAGCTTTTGAGTTTGCTTTCTACCAAAAATAAGAAAATAAAGCTAATGGACGGTGCCCATAGTGTCTGGCACGCCCAATCTCAATGTCCAAATAAAAATAACATATCTAGGCGCATAAGCGCATACAAAATAATAAATAATCGATGTCTCTATAGACATAACAACATATAGGCGTGGCGCCTATCAAAATATAGTCCAAAGGTCAAAAACTCGCTAGACTCCAATGCTTTCCTCCGCACTGTTGCTATCTCTACACATCAACTGAAGCATTCACAATCGTTAGTAAAATAACACAATTAAACCGACAAAAGTGAATACCTAGCAGTCTTCAGCTACATAAATAAATCAACTGGTTAGAAATAAATCCTAACCTTAATTTATTACGAGTGCGCACTCTAAACTCATAAACGTTTATTAATTTAATATGCATTTTGCGGAATCACCCGCTATGGAATCACCCATGTACACACTAAATTAATGAAACGCCCGAAAAGGACGAGCGTCCCCATCAACTTCTCGCACAAAGAATCCTCTTTGCGTATGAGCCCCGGTCATCTAAGTTTACGGAATCCACCGTAAAACCTCACGGAATCCACCGTGGAATATGCCTCTTGGCATCAGATCCCATTGGTGCACAGATCGAATGCTGGATGCGTACGTAGCGAGCGCTGGAAGGTCCCCAAGAACAAAATAACTCTACTTAAGCTCAAAAAGCAATAATATAGATTTACACGATATGAAGAAAAGAGACAAATTGGGTACAATCTCCCCCCATGCCTTGTGCAAAAGCTTCACAAGGCATGTATTTATAAATTTATTGATCTCAAAGCTCAAGAATAGCCCAATTTTACAATTAGCATGCTTTAGCTTTTGTGTTTGCTTTTGTCCAAGTAAAGAATAAAGCGGTTGGTCAACCCAAAAGTCGGACTGTGCCCAAATACAATATCCAATAATGAAATATTTAAACCGAGCGCCCATGCACATACAAAATAATAAATATTTGTCAAGCACTTCAATAAATAAGTGCGCCTAAATAAATATTAGCACCACACCTTTAATGATAAGACATGCGTCCATAAAAAATGATAATTTTTTCTAGGTAATTTGAATACACGCTATTGCCCAGTGCTTCCTAACGCCACCGCTGCCTGCTCTATACATCAACTGAAGCATTCACAATTATTAGAAAATAATAAAATTAAACCGACAAATGGAATACCTAGAAGTCTTCAGCTACAAAATAAATAAATAGGTTGAAATTATGTCCTAACCTTATTTTAATAGAAGTGCACTCCAAACTCATAAACATCCATTAATTTAAATATGTATTTTGCGAAATCACCCACGTACATATTAAATTAACATGACACCCAAAAAGGACATGCGTCCCCGTCAACTTCTCGCACAAGGAATCCACCTTGTGTACGAGCCCCGGAAAATAAATATAATTTTACGAAATCCATTGCAAAACCTCATGTAATCCACTGTGAAATAAAAAAACTCACGGAATCCATCGTGAAATATGCCTCTTAGCATCAGGTCGTTACGGAATTGGTTTTGGTGTATATTCTGTCTGAGTTTTGGGCATCGCCTTTGGATGTGACTAGAGGCTCATTACAATAATAGCACTTGAAAGTATCCTTATTACCATCAGTAGATGGAATAAAGTTCCCCACCGCAAATGTCTTAGCCTTCTTGCTATTAATAGATTGGAATTGATCTTGGGCTCTTTTTGCATAGCCCCTGGACATATTTCTATTTTGGAACTTATTATTCCAAGGCTTATTGCTTCTTGGCTTGGACTAGAGTTCCTGCACAATTGGTCTTGCTCTTATCAATGCGTCTTGGAGGTCATATGGACACATTGCTTCAAGCTGTGTGTTTAGGGGATCATCCAATCCATGGCAAAAATTGGATACTTGTTATGCAATATCCATAGACAGTGCATACTTAAGAAGTGTTACAAACTTCAAGTAATAGGCTTCTAGCATCATCCCAAGTTGCTTTAGATCGAAGAATTCATTCATCTTTTGCATGCAGTATGTTGGCGGAAGATACGGGCCTCACACTGCATCCTTTAATACATCCCACAACTAACAGATGCCTCGGAGATTTCTTGGTCTTTATACCATTGTTTCCACCAAATTCAAGCTTCTCCTGTTAGTTTTAACTTGACAATCATTGCTTGAATAGTTGGGGCAATTCCAACAGCAGTGAAATAATCTTCCATAGACTCGACCCATATTTCCGCTTCAGCCTCGACGTTTTTGCCTTTGCCATCAAACTCAAGTGTTTTGATTTGCTTAAGTAAGAACTTCTTTTCTTGGATCTTAGCAGCATTAAGAGTAGGAACAATTTCCTATGGTATTATTAAATTTTCTCTAGTCAGCTCTATGAATGTTATCATACAAATTTCTCGTATCATTTCAAAAACAAAAATCATTTTAAAAGGAAAAAAATACTTTATATTAAATTATCAAAGAAGGTTACATCACGATAGAGTTTTCTGAATTAACTTAAGGAATCTAACCATGGATTTCAAATCTATCTACTGACTCATAAGATGGTTTTTCAACATGCACATTCAATATTTGGTATTTAGAAGGAGGGTTCAGATATCCCTCTTGAGGGTCTCAACCTAAGATTGCAATCCTATCAACTGGAATAACCTCGGTTAATTTTTCGTATACATATTGATTTTGGAAAATTTGACTTCCTTCAACATATAGAATGGGATTTGGATTAGAATCTTGAAAATGAATAATTCTATGAGCTATAGGCTTCCCATCCATTGAACTCGTCTTAGGTTAACATGGAGATAATCAAGATGATCAAACTTAATGTAATAGTCTGTATAGTATCTCCCTCACCACCACTCAGGATAGGAAGGAAAGAAACTATATATCCCTTCTAAGATAGTCATGAAACATTTTCGCCATCCATAGTCTGCAAAATGCATAGTGGACGTGAACATAGCACGACGCATTAGAAATTTCTTCCAAGCATCGTTATCCTGGAAAAAAAATCATTATCAACTAAATAATTTGCATAAGACTTAAGGGAAAAAAATATTTTAAAATTATTCTTAATTGCTAGAATGGCAACCAATTTCATATACAATGGATAGACAAAACAATTTCTTTTGCCGTAGGGAAAAAATACACGGTTTATTTGAGATGGTTGGTTATTTGAGATTACAATCTAAGCATGGCATTCAGATACATCCATTGGGTAATGTTTGGGCTTTGAAGAATGGATATCTAAAAATCAGTACTTTAGAAGAAGATCAAGAAGTCCATCTTTGATGTAGTTGCGGCATTTAGAGCGACCAACAACCGTAACTCGATCCGTTGGGATGACCTTTGTCGCTTCCTCGTAAACATATTGATTTAGTTTAACCTCCCAACCTCCAATGAATAAAGTTGAATTCACTTTGGCTTCATAGAATAAATAAACCTTCACGACTTTAAGGTTTTCTATCCATCTTATCCTCTTCGAATTGGTCTGAATGAAGGCAAGATGGTTTGCGTCGATATAACAATATCCACCGCTTATCATCTGATGTCTTTCCCGGTATAGTGGAGAAGGATCATAGATGCGATCCAAAATTCGCATTACTTGCATTCTCCATCCATAATCCGCAGAATGCATTGTCAATGTAAACATCACTTGGAAGACTAGGAATCGCTCCCAATTTTCATTTCTCTAGATAAGATAAAAACACAAATTAGCAAGAGAAGGAAAAAATAACTCATATCTTAGGCTACAATTTCCAAGTTATTGATTTCTTTTGGCTCTGATACCAGTTTTTACGTACCAAGCCTTGATTACATGATGGATAATGTTTTAATAGTTGCCCAGAGTTTACCTTCCAACCGTCGCCATCCGTACTCTAACCAAAATGATCGAATTTTGTCTGGCTAGTTAACCCTAGGTCTACCTCGTAGGAGAAACGTCCTTCCATTACCCACGGAGGACCGACCTAAAGGTTCCTAATTGACCTAACAGTCACGCATCAACAACTAGCTCACATCCGAAGGTGCTCTTTGAGAGGCTTCTTGTCCGGAAGGAGCAACTGCCATTACCCTTTGTTCATGGAGTACACCGCTTTTTTCCAGCAGTAGGCTAAGAATTTATGAAATCCCTCGCAGTGCTCTAGCACAGCCACCATACCTTTCCCCTAAGATAATTAACAGTTCGGGTTCTAAGACCAAACCCTAAGTAAGTCGGTGAATCGGCCCTTCCTAGAGTTCTTCCTAGCATTTTTTTTTTTGTGAAATCTCTCAGCTAATCGAGACCACCCTACCATAGGACTAGATTTTCTAGGATTCCATTCACCCGCTTCCCTCAATGGAAGTTCTTAGTTATCTAATAACCTACTACATTATATGAAACACATAAAAATATCTCTATTAATTAAAGATCATTTTATGCACACTTGTTCATTCGCATAATTTACTCATTGACATACAATCAGAATAAAACAAATTCATTGATTATATTCCATAATGTATGTTCTCTCGCCTATACAGGAGAAAAAATACAATTTCACGTGCTGTCTCATTCGGCGCATCTGCATGTCACCAAGATCAAATCCACCTATAGCTAGCATTTTTAGGTGTCCCAAATAGAACTCGAGCCATTCAGGGGATCAAGTAGTTCCTAGGTGCATAAAGGATTTACTAGCTAAAGCCCCCCTAGCACCCTAACCACCTCCTACTTAATACGATCCCTGCTGGGAGACCTCTTGATATTGGAGCCGGTCCATGCTTTTGTGGCTATTAAAAAAATCCCCTCTTGGTATGGGGATTCAACACCTATCCTTGGCTACACCTTGCTAGGCGGTGCTTAAAGTATTGTGGAGATGCATAGTAGGAGATGAGATTGGAATCATTCTGAAGGCATGCCATGATAAGCAATGCAGTGGGGACACTTTGTGGGAGGAGTGACAACAGCTAGGAAAGTTCTACTCGCAGAATACTGGTGGTGGCCAACCCTTCACAAATACACCTATGATTATTGTCAGCATTGTGATGCTTGTCAACAAATGGGAATGTCCATAAAAATAGTGCCATGATGTTAAAGCCTATCTTTCCTTGGAATCCATTTGAGAAATGGGGCATTGACTTCATGGGTCCAATTGACTCTCCAACCTGAAGGAAGCAAAAAAAATACATACTGCTTTGTACTAATTATGTGACAAAGTGGTGTGAAGTCAAAGCTCTCAAGTAAGATGATGATAATAATGTGGCTTTGTTCTTATACGAGAACACATATTACCTGCTTTGGCAATTCTTTGGAGCTTGTTAGTGATAGAGACATTCACATTTTCTAAACAAGATCATGGAAGAGCTAATAGAGATTTAAAAGAGCCGCCATTATAAGTCCACACCCTATTACCCTAGAGCCAAGGGCCAAGTTATAGTCACCAATCACATCCTTTATTCAATCTTGACAAGAACAATTTCCACACATCACCATGATTGGCATGATTGGCTTACAAAAGCCCTCTAGTTATATAGAACCTCTCATAAGGCCACAACATGCTAGACACCTTTTTAGGTAGTCTATGGTGTATAGAAGCCGTCTTTCTTGTTGAGCTAGAATTGCCCTCTTTAAGAGTGGCTATCATAGTCATTATAACGTTGTTTCCTGCACTTGGAATGTCTGGATAAGACTTGAAGGATAGCCTTATAGTGCATGGAAACTACATAGGCCCGATGCAAAGTCTACTACGACAACTTCATCAAACAAAAAGAATTCAAAGAAGATGATCTCATCCTAGCATATGATTCATACTTTGGCAAGTTTTTTAGAAAGCTTCAACATCACTACTTGGGTCCTTACAAGGTACTTGCAGTCAACCCTAATGGCTCTATTCAAACCCAAGCTGTAGATGTCTCTGATGGTCCCTTTCTAATCATTGGCTATCACCTAAAGAAGTATTTCTCTCTGTGGGGATCTTGAAAATCATAGCAGATACCTCTTATTTTGCTTTGGCATTGCTCCTTGATTCTTCTTATGTTGCTTTTAATAGCCTTCATCACTTGGATTCTGTTGACAAAGCAAATGATTTTTTTTATACCCTTTGTTCCAGCTCTTGTCCCTATTTTGTTTCCTTTCCTTCCAATCCAATAAATGTGGTGGGATTGGTTTTGGACATTGGCATTCTTTTTACTGAAAAAAAAAGAAAAATACATTATGGGTAAAAAGGACTTTCATTCCTGCCATACCAGCCAGCTCTTTGAGAAAATGTGAAAACACCCTTGGAAGTAGGGAAAAAAAATCAACTATTATGGGAGAAAAGAAAGAAAATCCTTGTCATAACAAGCCTCATTCCTAAAAAAGATGGCAAACATCCTTGGGTGGGACACTGGCTGTGTGGAAAAGATGGTAATATCCAACAATTCAGACTTGCTAACTCATCAATCAAAATCTCCAGGATGCAATCTTGAAGCCACCTCCCTTGGTATGTTACTTCTGTCACTTTGCATAGCATCTGACTCCTCGAGCACACAAAAGCTCCTACATCCAAACCTCCCGAGGTACCCCTCTTCATTAATAGATATTGTCGTCATCATCCACAAGCCAAAGCCAATCTTTATTGATAACCATTGCAAGACTTGATGTGAGCTTTCGTCCTAATAGGACAAGGATGTGAGTTTGGGCTGCCCTCTATATCTATCAACAAAGCATGAGATAGAAGGTGGGGTGAGTGACCAGTCTTTTTTCCTTCAATTCAAATGAGAGATGAGATGTGTGAATGGAGCCTTACATGTAAAGGTGGGCCTCTCAATGCACAAAGAATGATATGTTCCTATGCGTGGTACTATAAGGCTCTCTGGCCTTTCTTCTTGCACTATATGCTGGCAGATGATATGATGCATGGTTGCACTATCAATTGCGCACTAGATATACAAACCTTTGCACAAGTGGCAGTAAGGATTACATCAATGGGTGTGAGGAATTGGATGCTCTTCTATATCTATCAACAGAGGATGAGGCAGAGGGATGTTGAGCGTGAGTAATCTTTTGTTCAATCAATTGAGAGGTGAGGATTGAGGGATGTTATGACAACTAGCAATGAGATATGTTCACGTTTTCCTATGTACACATGAGAGGTGCCTTTGTGACCACATCAAGACATGTTACTTTGTTCTATGCATTGCACTACAAGGCTTCCTTGCCTTCCTTCTTACACCTATGCCAGATAGGTTAGGATGCACTAATGCACCATTAATTGTGCACACTGGCATGCTCCCTTTGACCTATCCCTCTTGTCAATTTCTAAATCGGGTATGAGAGATGGGTTTTCTTCATTCCTCTCCAAGTGATGTAAGCTATGGGGTATGAGACTGATCTATCATTCTAACATGAGTAGCTATTGAGTTGAGTGTTGTATTGTTAATCATCAATAACTTAACATGTCTTTATCAACAATGCTAACTCCTTGTTTTGCTAATGCATGGTCCTTGCCATGATTGAAGCATACTAGGTTGAGCTGTGGTCCCCTCCTGTAGTTAACTTTGATACTTAGCACATCAATGATTGTCAATGTTGACCATCTACTTAACAGACCAAGTGATTCTAATCCGAGCTCTTGTGTTTATATGTGTATGTCTTGCCATAAGTGTGGGGACATGAGGGTTCCATTGGTTGTTAGGTCCCACACTCCTATTGATTTAGCAAAACTAGATGTTAAGGTTTTAAGTGTAGGGATACATCCCTGCATGTTTATTTTGCATATACTTATGAAAATGACTCTATCTAATCTTTAAATGATGCAATGTCTTTTCTATGCCTTGTCTAATGTTTAAATGATGCAATGTCTTTTTTATGCCAACCGTCCTATTGTACCCCATACCTAGGATCTTTCCTTCCTATTTGGCCATTTCTCTCTTTTTCTCATCTTTCCACATCAATGCACCCTTGCTTTACTAGAAATACACTTTAATATCACAATCCAAATTGTTCCTTTGAATTGGACATTTTTTCCTTTTACAATCCCCTATTTTGACTTAAAGTTTATCCGTTATTCTTTTTTGAACATTTTTACGCTTTTCAAACATATTTTGATGGCACATCCCCTAACATCTCGGAATTGAAACTTGACCTTACAAACCTATTTGTCCCTTTGAATAGGCCACTTTTCCCTTTTACCACCCTCTATTTTGAGCCGTGGTTCATAAGTTATTAATTTTTGAAGGATTTTATGTGAATCGAACATGTTTTTACATGAATGCATTGTTTTCATTCAGAAATTGTAGTTTGAAATTATAGTCTCAATTCTCCACTTTTCTCAAATATTTTTTATTTCAACAGCCTATCAAAATAGATGCATAGATTGGCTATCATTAATTTTTATATATTGTGTGTATTTTTCTTTAGTATTTTTACTATTTTTCCATACAAGCACCCTTCTTTCTCATTGAAATTGTGTTCTACCTTGCTCCTCCTATGTGGCTCATCAACCTGGCCATCTTTCCTTAATGTTGCATTCCATTTTGTAGATAGATTTTCTATTGTTAATTTTCATATGTATTTTCGTATACAACTTTGACATTTTTTCCATGTGATCACTCTTTTTGGCACTGAACGTATTGTTCGATTGTTTTGTCCATTTTCCCTATCACCCCGCCTATTTTTCCATTTTTTTGGACTGCAATTTGATGGATAGATTTTTTGCAATTAATTTTTATGTTATTTTTTATGTGCATCACTCATGCATATCTAAGTGACTACCCATATTTTGTTTTGTGATGTCTGCTATCTAGTCTACGATGTGTCACATTAACACATCCGTGCCTCGTGCAACATCTCCCTCCCACCATTGTAAATCTATTTACCTCATCCTACACCCATGCGCCAAACTAGGGGAAACAACAATTTAAAAAAAGCACAAAAAAAAAAACCAAAATTTCCCTCACCATTTGTAACCACTCATCCCCCCACTCCCTTTCTCTCTCCTCTCTCCTCTATCCTCTATCCTCTCTCCTCTCTCTTCTTCTTTTCTCTTTCTTTCTTTCTTTCTTTCTCTCCCCTCCCCCTCCCCCTCCCTCTCTCTCCTCGACTCTCTTCTCACCCCTCCCCATTTCCCTCTTCTCTCTTCTCTCCCTCTCCCTCTCCCTCCACTCTCCCTCCTTCCTCTTATCCTTCTCATTCGACTCTCTTCTTACCCCTCCCCATTTCCCTCTTCTCTCTCCTCTCCCTTTCCTTGTGATCTCCCCATCCCCATCCCCATCCCCATCCTCCTCCTCCTCCTCCCTTTATTCCTTCCTCTCTTTTCTCCCTCCTCTGAGGCCCCACCGCTAGCCTATGCTGCCGCCTAGGCCTCTCCCTCCTCCCCATTGGTCTTTTGCTAGTCACTGATGCCACATCTCTCTCCCGTCGCCACCAATGCTTACACCATCAACAACGCCTGTGACACCAATTTACCTCTACATCGCCACTACTTGGGTCTCTCTTCCTCATCACCGACTGTCCGCTGCCATCTCCCCCACTCGAGGCCTCCTCCCCCACTCGCAACCTCCTCCTCCTCCTCATCCTCCCCCAACCCCCCATTTTCCTTCCCCTAAAACCACTCTTCCCCCCCTTCCCCTTCCTGCCCTCCATTTCCCCCTCATTAATCCCATTTCCTACCCCTCCACCAATCCCCCCTTCCCACATACCCACTACCTCTCCCCCGTGCATTGTTACCCCCTCCTTAAGCCCATGTCCCACCTCTCGTGGACCGGACCATTGCAAACACTGAAGGATTGACACTTGCACAACAACACAACCCACCCCATAAATCCACCCAACCCCCAACCAGACTTCCCCCCCCCCCCCCCCCCCCCCCCCCCAAAAACCAAACTTCCCCCATGTTCGCACCCTCTAGTTCCCCCCTCTTAATCCCATTTCCCACCCGTCCACCAATCCCCCCTTCCCACACACCCAACACCTCTCCCTTGCACCTCGTTACCCTCTCCTTAACCCCATGTCTCATCCCTCGTGGACCAACCGCTGCAAACACTGAAGGACCGACACCCACACAACAACACAACCCACCCCATAAATCCGCCCGCCTTGCCGCTCCAGTTCCCATGCAAGCTCGTGCTTGCTCCACCTTCTTTCTCGCTTATTGCAGGCTATTCACATGCAGGACTGTGGATAATTTCATGTGTGTCCTTTATACACTATGGTTCGCATGTTGGTCATTCGTTGTTCGTTCGTAGTTCTTTGTCATTGTTCATGTGCAAGGATGCACATGGGGTTTCGTCCATGCTGCATAGTTGATTGTTGTTCACGTGTCGTGTAGTGCAGCATAGTGGACCATGGTACATGCCTTCTTCCCACTTTAAATTCTTGAAAATCTTTTAAAAAATATAAAATAAAAAACCAAAAGAAAAATATAGTCATAAAAATTACAAAAAAGTTACAATTTTTGGAACAAAAAATACAAGCTAAAAGGTAGCCAAAAAAAGAAAACTCAAAAAAACCCAATAAACACATGCTAATTACATTAAAAATCCTTAAAAGTTAGAAAAAATGGTCGAACAATAGCATAAAAATATGAAACATATCCCGAAAGATCCACAAATTTTCATTTAAAATTCCAATTTTTTTTCTTGATTCCTTCTCAATTGATTCATTTTAATCCAATTAAAAACTATATTTAAAAAAACCATAAAAATATAAAAATAAGTTACAAAAAAAATGCATGCAATGTTTTTGTATTTTTCCTCATGCTATCAACTTTTAGACTAGTTGAATTGCATTTTGGTTTCCTTCATGGATGTGTCCGTTACTTTTTAGTATGCACGTTCAAATTAGGTGCATAAACACATTCTACAGATATCAACATTTTCATTTTTTTCATGTACGACAAACTAGGTCCAATTCTTAAATTGAACCTAACGGATCACCTTTTTCATGCACATTCGTAGCCAACACACTATTAAAATAAAATAAAATAAATCAACCATTCACCTGGTGCGTGCTTCTTGTGCTATACATATACATTTTTAATCTATAATAAAAAAACCAACCATCACTCTTGTAGGTGCTAACCAAAAAATGCTTCACACATAATAATTTTTAAGAATGAATTTGTATTAAGATACCCTACAAGTTAGGATTGCTATTAATGGATGGCACTTAATGCATCAATCAATTTAATAAATGTTGTAATGGGCAATTAAGGAACTACCATTTTCTTTTCTAAGGTTGATCGCCTAATACTTTTTTAAAACCCATTGCTATTAATTTTTAAAAATCCACTTGACATGAAATCTTAATCAATCCACATTGTACACCTATAATCTAATTAATGAACACGCCATGTGGGAGTGTGGATGACGTAACCTACTAGTCAATCATTGTCGACATGATCAATTCAGACTTGGTTTAATAGTATCTAGGTATTGTGTTTGTCTGGTTTTCTCATATTTTGATGGTTCCAATGTTGTAGTTAAGGATACAATATGTATGTTTTGTTGTTTGTTTCTGCATGATATGGGCATTAAGGTGCCTATGTGTTGCATATCATGAAGCTTTTAATCGCATGAGTGGGTAGGTCATGTCAAAATTTTTGTAGGATGTGGTTTGCTTGGGGTGGTCAGTGGTCTTGTGTATGAGTTGATACTTTGTTAATATCTTTTTTATTTTTATTTTACTATTTTTCAGGCATTCTTTTTGTCTATGTGGTGTGTTTTGTTATCATGTGAATGGCACCTTAACTCGTCCAATATGTTCCTATGATCTGTAGAGACTATTCTTGACTATTGAAATCATACCTTATTATTAAGTATGACCTTTCTAATTTTGTGGCTCTTTCATTGCCATCACTGATCCTAGATGATCCTATTCCTTATGATGAGTTCTTAACCTCTTATAGCAAACAGGTTGGTTTTGTCTGAGATACCACTATTATGATGACACCTAGAGGCTTGGGAAAGACTTTATCTCTACCTTAGCATGGAGAGGTTTTTCTAGCAACCCCCGTCAGCTCTTAGCTAATGAGAACTTTATCAAGGTATTGCAAAAACAAACACGTACCATCTTGGATCATAAGAAAGTTCTTACCACCTTAGCTGTCTTGGTGGCAATGATCTTTGAACCATTTTGAAAGTCATTGTGTCAATTGACTCCCTTCAATTACTTGTCCAAGGAGTTTTTCAGTGCCTCCAGAATGGTGCTTAAAAGTATGGTTATTGACTAGATTTCATACCTTTGTACAAAAATGAATCAATTTTATTAAGGTCACTAGGGGTAGTGTGACTAATGTCACCTATCATGGGTAATCTTTGTATGCTTTTATGACATACTTTGCCACTTCCAAATAAATTCTACCAACTTTTGAAAATCTTCAAGTGGTTCCTCCTCCTCCTTTAGAAGATCTTGAACCCATCCCTAAAGATATTGATTCTTCTCCTCCTTTAGTGATCCAAAGAAAGTGCTTAAAGTGTGTGGTAGAAACTATTTCAATTCTAGTTCCTCTAGTGTTCGTTCTTGCTACCTCAAGAAGTGCTCTTCTTGCATGCCTTACATCTACAAATTTTTTTAGGGCACATAGAGATGGTAATGTAGAAATATAAGTTTCTTCTCTCCACTGCTTGGTAGCAGGAGATTCCATTCCTTTCTTATGTAAGATGTTCAAAGTTCCATAGAAATATTAGTTACTATCTGTATTTCGTAGTTATATTCTTCTTTTTATGAGGAGATCCAACAATCTAAGAAGAAGTTATGCAATACCACTATAGAGCTTGCCTTTGCTAAATAAACCCTCTTTGATTTATTCAAACAAATGGAGCAACGAACTAAATTATTAGAAGCCCAAAAAGTGGAGATATCCTCTTTGTAAGCCCAATTAATGAAAGCAAAAAGTCAGGTAGCTATACTGAACTGAGGAAAGCAATCGTCTTTTAAATGAAAGCCAGGAGTTCAGAGCTTTAACTGCTACACAAATCATAGAGTTACAGTCAACAAACTCCATAATTGATAGTCAGAATACTCAAATCAAGGAATTGAAAGAATAGTTTCACTTGGTTATGCTCTGTTCTACCAAGTCCTAATGTACCCCAATGTCTTCTTTGTTAGATATAGACTTGGTTTCTCTCCAATATAATACGATACTATGTCCATTATTTGAAGCTAAGGTGGAGAGATTACAATCTAGAATGGAACTTTTGTGAACTTGTTTTGAGCAATTTATGGAACATATCTCTCCAAATCACTCATTTTTTGTGCATTATCAACAATAGAAGCTAGCCTTTTATATGAAGTTATCCACTATGGATTTGTTTCTCTAGAGGATGAATAGAGTAGTGCTTGGTCCTTCGATATCCTTGTGGAAGTGGTTATAGAATGGTCTTTGAAGCCTGTGTTATACCTGACACCATGCTAATGTCTTACATTATATTCAAGGGGATCTTGTGATTCCAGAAGATGAGGATTTATCATGCTATATGGGGGATATTATTTTGCAAGCTATCCTTTATGTTCAACATCTGGAGATAAGGATAGATGAGATTTTCCAAGCTTATGCATCCAAAGTGGATGACTACTTCTTGGCATTTAATGATAGATTCTATGGCCTTGAATCCTCGACAGGTAAAACCCTCTACACATCTACAAAATGCTAACCAACTGTGGAAATATCTTTTAGTCTATATTTCTACACAATCTCCTTTTGATACATCCTTCTTTGAAGCTTATAATTGTTGATGTGTTTTAGGCCCATTAGTATCTTCACTCATTTCTTATTTGCAGATGGTCCATAGATTTGATTCTTATTTATCTATACTTTAATCAAGTCCCCATATTATTTCTCCTCTTATCTTTTAACCTCAATTGAATCCCAAATTCTTATTTTTACTCATTGCTCGTTCATTGTAGATAATGTTTTTTCACCTCCTCCTCCTTGTCCTCCCTTGTCTACTATACTCCTTTTTACTTTTCTAGTATATTTCTTAACTTCTTTCTTATCAAATTCTGTTAAATTTCCTGAATATCCATCTTTAAGCCTTTCTTCTTTTTATGATTTTATATATTTGTCACTTCATCCTTTAATGCTTGTTCCTCTTCATTCTTCCATATCTTTCATTCTTGATCCACTTGAGTTGGTTAGTAGCCACTCAAGTTTTAATTTGTAGATACCTAGATGTAGAGGATGGAGTCACATAGATTCATTGATGAGTCCCTAGATTGATTAGCCTATCATTCTAGGGGAATGGAAGACTCCTATCCAAGATTATCAAAGTTATTTACAGTTTGCTCAAATATATTATCAATCTATTGATTCTTCAATTAGATTGGCTACTCATTTTCCTTGGTACTTAGTGTACATGCACTATCATTCTCATAATGATCAAAATCCAGCACCTAAATTGTGACTTAATATATCACTTGGAATATTGTATTTCTATGCCCTTTGTCTTCTGAATAGATATCTTGTACTTGTGGAGAGAATGTGATGTTTATTGTTTTTCCAAAATCCTCCCAAGATATTTGTGGATGAATCCCTCTCCATAGACATATTTAGAAACCATGAGGCTTTTAAGTGCAAGATATGCCATTGATTCTTGATGTATTTTTGCTTAGCTATAACTATATATTCTGATGTTTGGAGGTGTCATTCAAGTGACTGTTATATGTCCCGTTTTTGTGTGTTGTGTGAGTTGTGTATGAAGGGGTCATACTTTGATGAAGCTGATCGAGATGGTGGTTCTTTGGTGATTGCCTACTTTTTTATGAATTGAAATAGATAGAAGAAATCTATTGTATCCTTTATAAGTTTGTCATGCTTTTATCTTTTTAGGATGAGTTAATAGATAAAAGATTTTTTTCTTTCATTAGAATTGTTTGTTGCTAGATGCAAGTTAGTAGTGGAGGTTGTGGATTTATTCAAGCTAGAGTTGATGATTGATAATGATTATTTTAGAGTATTTATTCTCTTTTTTCGAGGTTGTGAGGATACTCCCTTAGTACGTGTGGGGATATATTGAGTGTTAAAATGACTATATTTTTAGATTTTCTTATTCCATTTTGGGTGATTTTTATTCAATTTTGTGGTTGATTGATTGGTTTTTGGATAATTTGAAAGTAATTTGAAGTGTATTGGAATGGATTGAGTAGGTTTGAGAAGCTCGTGATAGTTTTTAATTGAGTTATAATGTGCTGATTGGTTTTGTGGTGTGTCTGTTTAATTCTAAGATGGGTTTGTTTTGCTTCTATTTTGATTTGTTTTCTTTTTGTTTGAGAGATTATGATTATGAATGAGTGGTTTGAGGAATGATTGAGAGTGCATTGGATGGTTCTTGATGGTTTGAGTTGGTTTTGGTTTGAACTCTATGGCTTTTATGCCTTTTGTAGACCTTTCGTAGTATACTGTTGAGCTTGTGTATACCTTCTATTGTTTTCTATATGCTTTCTATAAGTGTTTTGATGGATGGATGTTTGGCTTGTGGATATTTTCTAATCTTGGACAGAAAAGAATGGAAGCTGTAATAGCTCAGAAAAGTAGAAAAAGTAGTTGATGAAGACTTAAAGTGAAGACTAAAGTGATAATGACACTAATGAGCTTTCAAGGGACACTATAGTGGCTCTGGTGCCTCTTCATATATCAGGCATATCTCTTGGGAGAGGTATCCATTACCAAGAGAGGAATATTGAGGATGATTCTTTACTATTCTCATGTACTATTGAGAGAGACAATATATGAGAGAAATAGTGTATGAGGGATCATAGTAAATTTCTATAAAGAAACACTATATCAATATGTGAGAGATTGAGAGAAAGACTATGACGACTATGAAGACAATGAAATATGAATACTATGTGATAAATTCCATTCAAAGTTGAGCATTTCTTTATGTTCTTTTGGTTCTTTGATGGTTTTTATGAAGAATATGTTGAAGATTTGTTGTGATAAATCAGTGGGAGATTCACTATACAATGTTGCGTGAAGATTGGTTGTTCTTGGTATTTTTTTACTTCTTGTGGTATTTTTTGGTGAGACAATATAGATTTTCTTGTAGTAGTTTTTCCATTTTCTTACTGTTCCTCTTGGGGCTCCATGAATACTATTTATGAGGAGTTTCTTTAAGTACAGATGTCTTGTTTGAGCACCTTAGTGCCTACTATTTGTGAAAAACTATATATTCTTTCATTCCCCACCTCTTATCCTCCCTTTTGGGTCAGTAATTATGGGAATGTTTTTTTGTAATTACACTAGCCCATACTCTTGTACTTTGTAGTCATTTTTGCAAACATAATGGCAGGTACTTCTAATGCATTGACCAATAGTGCTATTCTTAACATTGAAAAGTTGGATGATAGTAACAACTTTAAATATTGGAATACACAAATATGGCAAGTATTCATATAGAAGAAGTAGATTAGGCTATTGAAAGCCAAGGATATAAAGTAAAAAATTTGAGGTAGAGCTGATTGGGATGAACTTGATGAGTTATGTAAGTCTACTATCATACTCTCTTTGTCTAAGCAAGTATATTTCAATGTTATCTCTATTGCTGGTGGTACATATGATTTATGATAAAAAAGATGTGATCTTATTTGTTGAAGAAGCTCGTGGACCTTTGCATGAAGGAGGGCACCTCTATGTCTACTCATTTGGATGAGTTCCACTCTATCTTTAGCTAGCTTATCTCACACGACATTAAGTTTGAGGATAGCATAAAGTGTTTGTTCTTACTCTTCACACTACTAGAGTGATGGGATACATTTCGTATTGTTATGGGTGCTAATCCTTTTGAAGATAGATTTAAATGTAGTGATGTAGAAAGTGCTTTACTTACAAAATAAGTAAACATAAAGAATATTGATGCAATCCAAACTTCTCATGCACTTACTATTAGAGGTAAAAATGGGGGAAAATATTTTTAGCTACCTTATCTCACACGACATTAAGTTTGAGGATAACATAAAGTGTTTGTTCTTACTCTTCACACTACTAGAGTGATGGGATACATTTCATATTGTTATGAGTGCTAATCCTTTTGAAGATGGATTTAAATGTAGTGATGTAGAAAGTGCTTTACTTACAAAATAAGTAAACATAAAGAATATTGATGCAATCCATACTTCTCATCCACTTACTATTAGAGGTAAAAATGGTGGAAAATAGAAATAATAACCGTGATAGAGACTCATAACCAAATAGGGAAAAGTTTCATCTCATGAGTAATCTTGTAATAAGTCTTGCAGTTGTAAGTATGCTTTGACATATTATTATTGTGGGCAGTAGGGTCACATTAGGTTGTAGTGCCATAAAATGCTCAATGATAGGTGCAATGAGAAAGGCAAGGGAAAAGTGTAAGAAAATGCAAAGTCCATTGAGATTGTGCATAATTCTAGTGTGAAGATAGAGGAGATAAATACCTTCAAGTACAATTTTGATGACTACATTCTTGCTACTTCATCACCCGATGCTACTCAATTGAGATTGTGCATAATTCTAGTGTGAAGATAGAGGAGATAAATACCTTCAAGTACAATTTTGATGACTACATTCTTGCTACTTCATCACCCGATGCTACTCAATTGACCAATGCTCTATCTTCTTACTCTCAGTGTTTGCTTCTTGATTTGGAAGCTTCATTCCATGTTATTCTACATTGTCATTAGCTTTATAGTCATCATATTGTTACGGGTTTTGTTGGACTAGGAGATGATGTTGCATTGGATATCATTGGTATATGTAATGCTAGACTATAATTTGGTAATGGTGCTTCTTTTGTGCTTCATGATGTAATCATGTCCCGAAATGCCTTATTTTAGTGGGGAAATTGGATGATGGCATGTATCATGCATCTTTTCGTGATTCTTTATGGAAGATCACCCATGTTAGTCTTGTTTTTGCTAAAGATACAAAGGTTGGCAGCCTCTACCCTTTGCTTGTTTTTGGGTCTGTTGACTATGTTTTGGCTATGAGTGATCTTCCACATCTATCTTTATGGCATCATTGCCTTGGGAACATGTCCTTGAAAGGAATGAAAGTGTTGATCCATTTGTAGTATCTCTCGTCCTTGGATTATTTTTGTTTTGATTCATGCGATCATTTTTTTAATGGTAAGCACACTTGTAACTCATATAAGAAGTTTGCTTCTATGTGTGTGGATGAGCCTCTGACTTGTGCATTCATATTTTTGTGGCCCCTGTGCCCTATCAGTCCTTAGGTAGTGGAAAGTACTTTGTTATATTCATAGATGATTACTCATATAAGGCTTGGGCTATCCTATTATTAAGCAAAAATCGGATGTTTTGCCTAGGTTTCAACAGTTTTTGCAATTTTGAGAACCAATCCAGGCATAGGTTGAAATGCATATAGTTTAACAATGGGATTGAATATGTCTATGACCTTTGAGTAGCTTTGTGCAAAGTTTGTTAAATGCATCTTTCTTACTTATGATCTTTGAAATCCGCAGGCTTGAAATGTTATCTGCAATCATAATGTTATCTTCCATGTGAAAAAGATGGATATGAGATTAGAGTAGGTGATTGAGGTGTATAGGGTAATCTTTCAAGAGGAGCATCCTATTATAGTACAACCAATCCCTGTGAGATATCCTGCTACAACTGGTGATGATATAGTGGCCTAGGATGCATGTTGTGTAGGATCATGATGTTGGATAGAGAGGATATGCCATATAGGCCTCACAATTAGTTTTAAGAAGTTCCACAAAAGCTTTATGTTCTCTTGATTTCTATGAGGCGTTTATGGATTATGTCATAGTAACAGACTCTATTGAGCCACTTACCTATGAGAAGGCTATGTGTAGAGGTGATTCTCATTCTTTAGAGAGGACTATGTAGTGTGAGTTTGATTCATTTGTAGAAGAATCATACATGGGACTTAATTTCCTTACTTGAAAGAGTGCATTGCTATGTAAGTGAATGTAGAAGTTGAAGAGTACCCTTGGTCACACTAAGCTAGCATATAAAGCTAGTTTGGTTTTGTGAAGGATTTTAAGTAGGAAAAGAGATTTGATTTTGATGAGATCTTCTCTCCTTGGTCAAGATGACTATTCTATGCTTGGTCTTGGCCTTGGTTGCTCAGTTCAATTTGGATCTTTATCAGATGGATGCTAAGACGACCTTTTTACATGGGGATCTATATGAGGATATTGATATGTAGTAGCCTAAGGGCTTTGTGGAAAAAGGTAGAGAACACCTAGTATGCAAATTGAAAAAGAGTCTTTATGGGCTTAAGTAGGTACCTAGGAATGGTACCATAAGTTTGATGCTTTCCTATATTCACAAGTATATCCATATAGTGATATGGATCTGTGTCTATATACAAAGAAGGCCCGTGAAGAAAGTCTTATTATCTTAGTGCTTTATGTTGATGACATGCTTATTGCTAGGAGTGCTCATATTGAGTTGGATACTTTAAAGACTCAGCTCAAGAAGAGCTTTGAGATGAAGGACATGAGGTCTCACACATTCTTGGTATGTACATTATGCACAATCATTCTAAGGGACTTATCTACTTATCCCAAAAGGAGTACATTCACAATGTACTTAAGCGATTTCATATGTAAGATGGTAAGCCTATCTCTGTTATCTTCTCATGTGAAGATTAGTTATGCATGTTTTCCCTAGTTGACTAATGAGAGGGCTAAGATGGCCAAGGTTTTGTATGCATCCACAGTGGATAATTTGATGTATGCCATGATAGCTACTCTCCCTAACATAACATTTGAAGTGGGAGTTATTATTTGTTATATGTCTACAATTGGCAAGCCCCATTGAACCATCATGAGATACCTTAAAGGCACTCGAGATATATGCATTTGCTATGGTAGCTATGATACAAGAGTTGTGGGTTACACTAACTTAGATTATGCAGGACATGTAGACAGTAGGAAGTGAACCTCTTGATATGTCTTTACCTTTACTAGAGATGCTATCTCTTGGATGTCTAGAATACAAAAATACATAGCCTTGTCTACTATTGAGGCTGAGTACATTGCAAGGAGGTTCTATGATTAGGCTGTTTGGTTGCAAATCTTGGTATGACAATGACTCCTACACTACATTGCGACTCGATGACTGTAATTTAGTTAGCTTGTAATCTAGTCTTTCATGTAAAGACAAAGCACATTGAGATACACCATCAGTTCATTTGAGATGTGGTAGAGGACAAGTCCATTGAGCTTATCAAGATCTCTAAGGATATGAATCCTACAAATATACTCACTAAAAGTCTTCCAACGGAATGCTATACCTTCCTTGGGAAGATGATGGGTATAGGATGAGATGATGTCTCTTCCTTATCCTATTGTACTTCTATATACACTTTGTACATTGTCACTTTTTTCTTGTTTTCTCTACACTCAGGTACATTCACCTTTAAGTGGAAGGTTGTTGGGGGTTAAAGGTCGCTTGTGCCTAGCTGCCTATATTTACTTATATATTGTATACAATAGATAGTGGGATCCCATTACTATCTCTTTATTTTTTATTATTTTAGTAGCAATAGAATAAGAGAAGGCATGTTATATATTGTGATAGTTGGAGTTCCCACATATCGGTCTCCCTCTTCTTGCTTGAACCTCCGTAGCTCTTGCTTCCTTGCTTTTGCTTGTGCTTCCACTTTTACTCATTTTTCACAAATTAGGATGCCACATCATTGGTTGGCCACATCATCATGGTGATGCATCATTCTTCTTACCCATACCACATCATCACTTTCCATATCACATCATTAACTCACATTGACACCCCATCATCTATAGTTAAGTCACCAATGAGTCGGCATCCTTGTCACTTTTGCCATATCATTACATACCATGTCACTTATTTGCCATGTTATTAAGGAATCTTATCAAAATGATGACATGGAGTTGTGGTATGAGATGATAATATGTCCTTAAAAAAGCACATAGGCATCGAGATAGGTGCTTGTCATTTTGTAAGTTTTTTTATAGGTGCAAAGAATTGTGCATGCACAATGAATGTGCACTCTCAAGTACGTGTGCATTTAAGATTTACTACATATAGCTACAACAGATATCATTCTGTGCTAGTGCTCAACGATGGTGCAAAACATACATTAGCCCACCAAACCATGGCATGGAAGTAATTGATAAAATCAGGAGATGACCTAGAGTGCAGTGCATTAGACAAGTGCAACATAAAGTGCTCTTGAACCCACAATTCCCACGATGTACAAAAGTATTGGTGGAAAATATACACGTTTCAAGATGTTCAATAGCTACCAACAATCTCCTAGTCCAATCTTTCCATAAAAATACCAATCTCGACCAAGACTATCAAGTTTTCATGCTCAAAAAATCAAATAAAATGACAAAAACCATTCCTGAACTAGACAAACACAAAAAGTCCATCTACAAAATAATAAAACAAATAGTCACACAAATGGCTAAGCTAAAAAATTTATACCTATTTAATGTTTTTCTAAGGGTTTTCCGTTTATGCAAAAGCACATGACACCGTGCATTAGTTACATTGACACTATCCACATACCTGCACACCTGTACATTATAGATGGTGGGCACCCATCACTCTCACTTCATTCTTTGTTCTTTCAGTGACATTTGAATAAAGAGAAGGTCAGTCACACATTGCAACTATTAGAGTTCCCACATCTTCTCTCTCTCTCTCTCTCTCTCTCTCTCTCTCTCTCCTTACACCATAGCTCTTACTTTTGCTCCATCCTTCCACTTTAGGACTCACTCCTTTCAATTAGTATCAAAGCCATTGCACTAGCATTGAGAAGCTCAATCCGACATTGCTTTAGCTTGTGAAAAAAATCTTCAACTCACAGTTTCAATGGCAGTCATGGGGATTCTTCACCCCAAAGTATGCATTGAGCTCTATGTAATATTTCTGCCATAAAACTTCATATCAAGAAACAAATTCGGGCTTGAAATGTTTTAAAAATTACTCCTTGAGTTATCACATAAGTGACCGCACATAATATCGAGTCTCTCATTAAATCAATTATGTCATCCGACGACACGAGAAGACGCCTCAATGTTCCCAGTCAACAAGAAGCAAAGACGCCTCGTAAATAATATAATGACGGCTTGATCATAATATATTCTGCATTATATTTGATCTAGCGTTCCCGATTCCATCTAATGCATCAAAGATTGCTTTGATTTCACAACAACAAGACAAATCGCAAAAGCCTTCATCTATAGACAAAGAACGCACAAGAATGAGCATAATATTGAGTAAGTTAAGTATCAAAGAGTATGGCATGACTTTATAAACTAGATAAGACATGAGGTAACTTGGCCAAAAACCACTAGATGAAGTCATTTTGAAGAAAAAAAAACCGTTTTTGAGAAAATAGGCAAAAAATCATGACATTTTCTATGCCTAGAGGGAGAGAAAGCATTTTAAAATCATCCCCATGCCACCATCCAACATGTAGGCAATCAAAAAGCATTTTTTATAAAGCTTACTTAGCTCTTGACAAGTAGCCAAAATAATGAGTCGACTGCATGCTCCCCCTCATGGCTATAAATACACCCCCTCTCCCCTGAAAGTGACTATCTCTATTTCATTTTGCTAATGATAAAACATACGCATATGAGTTTTATAATAATTTATAGAAAATAACTTAGATAATATCATGAAATAATCAATGCATTAAATCAATAGAAAATTGCATAGGAAAATATATACTAGACATGCATAAATTAGGTGCGTAGTAATATAATTCGATGTCTAAAATATGAAAGAAAAATTGCACTTATGATTTTTACATTACTTAGAATAAAGTTTTCAGAAAAACAATTAGCATTGCACTTAGAACATAGCTAAATGAAAATTGATATTTCTAGATAACATTGAAAGTTTTGAACATCGTCGATTAATCCATAAAATATGAGTAGGATAAAATAAAAGTTATTTTCTTTCTGAAAACACACCCAATATTAATATTAATGGTTATATTAGCGAGAGCGTCAATATCATGAGTTGACCCATGTATGAGTCAGTAAGAAAACTTAATCTAAATTATTGAGAATGTTGAAGCAAAAACAACCATGAAATACTCGACAACCCTGAAACTATCACTATCAAGAAATTAAATCAATATCAGAAGTTTGTAACACTTATTGGACATTGATAAGAAGTTTTCAATACAAATTCTAAAGTCTTAACAGGCTTGGAAAAGCATTTGAAATCTTGCTAAGCGTGGGTTAGGGCAGGGTAGTGCATAAACTATTTGCCATAGGTATAAATGCCCATATTATCTTTTAGGGCAGAAATACCAAATTTTTCATAAGGATAAAATATACTTCAGATTTGCGAAATAACTTGCGGATCCTAGAAAAGAGTTGCAAGTAGGAAGCAAAACCCTAAGATTAAGGTGGAACCTTAAGAGAGAAATCCTAGATTTGGGTGGGGCTGCTTTGCATGCTAAAAACACGTGTTACTATTTCTTTTTTTAAATTTATGCATGCATTGATGGTTGCACATGAAATATTAATTGTGCTTGCAGTAGTTAGATCTAATTGTAAATATATAATTAGGATAATAAGAGGAAATATCATGCTATGCCTCCCCCACGGGTAGACACGGAACCTTGCTCCAGGGGTATTGTTTTGTACTGCCGCGAGGAGCTTTGGACCGGCCTCAACGGTGAGAGGTTGCTTAGTGAGGAATCCGTTAGATAGGAGGAGGCGGGAGTGCCAGAGGGCTTTGGTTGTAAATCTCTCGATTGCTCCTAGGAACTGCCTAACCCTCACTCGAATTAAGATGGGATCCTAGAGACCTCGGTACTAGTGAAGGGACGAAAATCTTGGAGGGTTTGTTTTCTTTTGCATAGACAGAAGGGAATTTTCGATGAACAGAGGTTTTATCTTCTGCGTAGGCAGAAGGGGAAAAGCATTGTAAATAACTTTGCAAAATAATAAATAAATATGTTTTACCAAAAGACTATTTTTCTCTATCTTTGTGTTGTGTCGTAAAATTACGTGAAGGAACCTATGATAACATGTTAATTAACAAAGCTGCTTTCATATGTCATAAATTAATGTGATAGATAATTAGAAAACTAAAGAAAATCATTTGTGAAAAGCAGGTGGGTGAGATCCTTGATGGATCCGTCCTACGAATGGGTGGTCTGGTAAGCTAGGAGCTTCTCTCAAGAGATTGAATGAAATATTAATTAGGAAAAATTAGGTAGAGCAGAGTGTTGACTTACATAGAGTCAGGTCTTAAAACCTTGATCAGTAATTATCTTAGGGGAAAGGTGCGGCGGTTGTGCAAGAACTCCCTTAAGGTTCCCTAAATCCTAACCAGTTGTTGGAAAAAAGCATTGCACTCCATGAACCAAGGGTAACTACGATTGCTCCAGTCGGATAAGAAGCCCTTGTGGGACACCTTCGATGGAGTTAGCTGATGCATCGAGACCTCAGTTGTCAAATTAGGACCCCGAGCTTGCAGGGGTTGATCCTCGTGGGGACGACCAGTATCTTTCGTTACGGGGTGGACTCTGGGAAACCTAGATGATAGACCCAATGCATTCTCGCGAGCCGGGTGAAGCCGCCTAGGATAGTTTCTTGATGGACCACTAAAATGTGCTACCAAGGAATTGTTAGGTAGGCATGTAACACATGGTATCAGAGCATAATTGAAATTAAAAATATTTATGGTTTTTAAGACTAATTTTTCTAAGTAATAATCAATCTGTTGATTGTTAAGGGACAAACAGAATAATGAAGCATGGAACTAGTTTCTCGTTTTTCGAGCAATGTACACATTTGGGTTGAACTCCACGGATGACGAGTGGATAAGATAAATGATGAGGATACTCGATCGCCTATACGATCCATCCCCCATGAATCACGGAAGAAGATGGTTCTGGGATGAGCGTTATTGTTACATTGAAGGCGATCGATTCTTCAACATGCAGACTAATCTAAAATGCCTTGAATGGATGGAAAATTTAAAAGTTGAGGTCTTTATCTTTTGTCCATCCAGAAGGAATCTACTTATGATTACCAATGGTCGGCAGATACATCTAGACCGTTATGTCTATGACAAGGTATTGAAGGTAATCCTAGCCAACAAGATTATAATCCAAGGACGTCGCAAGCATCGACATTACCATATCCATGGTTTTCCACATCTGTCATTTCCACAGTATAGGTTTTTGGACATAGACAGCAATTGGCCTACTTTCTTCTACATGAATGTAATTGATATCCATCCTTGAAAAAGAAAGATATAATGATATCATGTTTTGGAAATTGTACATATAGCATCTAGCCTATCCTATCGATGCGGATGTATCTCTACTTGTAAACATTTGCCATTTGTAAATATCCCTTACTTGTAAAAATCATAGCATATGGCTCTGATAATAAAAGATAACAACGACTAGATTTTGTAAAAATATTGTGCTATTTGGCCCATCATTATTTTACAAAACTAGTAAGATATGTTAATGTGGAAACGAAGCTGAAAAGTTTAAAGCACTAAACTAATTCGTGAAACTTATGATAACCTAGGGTAATACAGCTATTGCTAGTCCGACTGAATATCAGGAGAAGAAGTATCTCATTAAGCAGGTTAAGCCACCAGAATTTGATGGCAAGGGCAAATACATTGAAGCCGAGGCAGAGATTTGGATTGAGACCATGGAGGACTACTTTACTGCTATGGGAACTACCCCTGCTAATCAAGCTATGATCGCCAATTTGAAATTGATCAGTGTGGCACATCTATGGTGAAAATAGTGGTGTAAAGACCAGGGACTTGTTGAGACAGCCATTACCTAGGAAAAGCTGAAAGAAAGCTATGCGTGGTTGATATTTGCCACTAGCTTATCGCACACTAAAAATGAATGAGTTCTTTAACTTAAGACTGCTGCGAATGAGCTTGGAGACATATTACCTCAAAGTTTATCTCACTACTTAAATATGCGCCTTCCATGACTATTGCTTAGCAGGTGTCTAAGTTTTGTCACGGATTGAATGCTCCTCTGAACACACACCTTGAATCTATGCGCCCAATTGATCTACGAGATGCTTTGATTTGCATAGCACCTCTTATTCAGGAGATTTAGTCAAATACAAGGAATAATAGGCTCTGGAATCAAAACAAAGGGACTTCATGAGGCTATATTAAGTGAGCTCAAGGTCAACGTCCACTTGGTCATGGAAAGAGGGCCAAAACAAATGCAGTCGGGAACTTCATACCTACATGAAGTAATTCAGGAGTATTTAGGTGTTTCCACTGTAATGAGCTAGGCCACTTTAAAAGACACTACCCAAAGCTTGGCCAAATTCCTCGCCAAGGACAGTACAGAGGTCAGAACCAAGCTTCAATTGCAAAAGGTATAGTATCTGTTGTAATTCTTAAAGATCTTGAAGAAGAGGGAAACCCAACTATGGAAGCCGATATGGAGAGGGCATCAGTTCACACCACCCTCCATAAGAAAGGCCCAAATCACCAATTTTCAGTGATTCAAGCACCAACAGAATATGAGGGTAAGTCCTTTAATTCTGATTGACTATGAAATCACACACTCTTTCATGTCATCAAAGTGTGCCAAGAAATTAGGTATAGACACAATAGCTACATCTAGGTTACTTGTGGAACTTGCTAATGGAAAAGAAATCATGTCTACTCACCAAACTTGCAAAGTGACATTTAGCCTGGGAAGCAATCTCTCTGAAATGGGATTTAGGATCATGAATTTAGGGACCTACAAATGTCTATTGGACATGGACTGGTTAATCCCCAATGACGCACATATTCAGTGCAGAAAAGGCCAGGTGACTTTTCAAAACCTAAAGGGGAAACAGTGATGACCCAAGGAGGCAAGAAAACCCAAGGTTCAACTAGCCAAATCATATTGCATAATAAAAGGGTTTAGAAAAGGATTACCTATGTATCTCATAAAATTAAATAAGGTTGAGCAGAATAAACAATACGAGGGAGAGCCATATTGGCTGAAGGAATATGATGATATCTTCCCATAGGAGTTGACTGAATTACCACCTCGAAGAGAAGTCGATCGCGAGATCATACTTGAACCAGGAGCCACTCCAATCGCTAAGAGTCTGTATAAAACATCTATCCTTGAAGCAATTGAGCTGAAAGAGCAACTCAAGCAATTATTGGATCAAGATACATCAGACCTAGTAATTCACCATGGGGATCCCTAGTACTGTTTCAAAAGAAAAAGGACGGAACGCTCCACCTTTGCATTGATTACCGAGGTCTAAACCAGATAACAATCAATAATAAATATCCGATTCCAAGAATAGACAAGCTACTTGATAGGCTACAAGGGGCGAGAATCTTTTCCAAGATTGATCTCCGATCTGGTTATTACCAAATAAGGATCAAGGAAGAAGATATCCCCAAAACTACCTTCAATGCTAGATATGGTCATTTTGAATTTCTTGTAATGTCTTTTGGTCTAACTTATACCCTTGCTACATTTAATAGATTAATACAGGCCATTATTTGACCTTATCTTGATGAGTTTGTCCTTTCTTCTTTGATGACATCCTAACATACTCCAAGAGAGATGAAGACCATGAGCTGCAACAATTGCGCATTGTGCTGAACACAATGAGGATGCACAAGCTCTATGTGAAGAAAAAGAAGTGTGCCTTTTTCAAAAGATAGATGGAATATCTCGAATTCATAATATCTGCTAAAGGAATCTCTGTAGGTAGTCAGAGATGTTCAAGAGTGGCAACCTCCAATGACAATTAAGGAAGTGAGAATTTTCTTAGGACTGACTGGATGGTATAGAATTTTCATTAAAAATTACGCCCTAATAGCTGCACCTCTCACTGATTTGTTGAAATAGTAAACTGCTATTTTGTGGACGCCCATTGAAAAAACCAGTTCTGGGCAGCTCAAGAAAAGTTTGATAACAACACCCATTTTAAAGCTACCTGACCTAAGTCAAGAGTTTAAAGTCGTAACAGATGCAAGTTCTCTTGCACTAGGTTATGTGCTTATGCAGCAAGGTCATCCAATAGCCTATTCCTCAAGGAAACTAAAAATCCATCAGAGGAATTACACCACCCATGATCTCGAGCTGTTAGCTATGACCCATGCTCTCAAATTGTGGCGACACTATCTACTTGGAAGCAAGTTTACTTTGATCACTGGCTACAAAAGTCTCAAATGGATCTTTACTCAACCGGACCTCAACATGAGGTAGTGTTGGTGGATTGAAGTCTTGCAATAATTTGATTTTGAAATCAAGTTCAGACTTGGGAAAGAGAATGTGATTGTTGATGCACACTAAGTCGTAAAGCTTTTTTTAATGCAGTTATCATGGAAGAGCCATCTAAAGGAGAGACTTTAGCTATCATGATATCAATGCCTAGCAATCCAATCATTGAGCTAGCCAAAGAAGAGGCAAACAAGGATCCTAAATATCAGCTAATGCTTAGAGAAATCCTAGTTAAGGACACTAATCCTAAGCTCATAGTCAAATAGCAAAATTTCACTGTGGATGATGGACTTGTCTATTTCAAGACCAGGCTCTGCATTCCCCTCAGTCAAGTGGTGAAAAAGAAGATATTACGGGAAGTCCATGACTCCATGTTCTCAAGACACTCGGGCTATGCAAAAACTCTTAATGCAGTTATGAAAAGTTACTACTGGGAAAGACTGAATAATGATTTACTCAGATATGTTATTGAATGTCTAAGTTGCTAGCGGGTGAAAGCTGAGCGTGTCAAAATGCCAGGCAAGCTTTAGCCACTTGACATTCCACAAATGAAATGGGAGTTCATCAATATGGATTTTGTAGTTGGCTTACCTTCTATTCAAGAAGGGTATAATTCAATCATGGTGATTGTGGATATGCTGACAAAGGTCACTCATCTAATCCTAGTCAAGACCAACTACAAAGCTTCAGATATTGCACGATTGTTTGTGAAAGAAATCTTTAGGCTTCATGGATTACCTAAACAGATCGTTAGTGATGACTGCAACTCTTTGTTTATGTCACATTTCTAGAGAAGCCTATTTAAAGCAATTGGAACCCAGCTTTGCTTTAGCATAGCTTACCATCCCCAAACTGATGGTCAAATAGAGCAGGTTAATCAGGTCATTGAAGATAAATTGAGAGCTTACTGTTCCAAAGAACCAACAAGGTGGATACAGTATTTGCCCTTAGTAGAATTTTCCTACAATGCATCATATCACCAGAGTATTCAAATGACTCCATTTCAAGCATTGTATGGGCAAGATTGTTTGACGCCACTGAATTTCTCTGATCCAACCCTCAATGTTTAGGCTTCTAAGAAAATGCTAGAAGACATGGATGATCAAGTCAAAACTATCAGACAAGACATCCAAGCTGCCAAAGATTGCCAGAAATCTTATGTTAATCTAGGATGGCAAGAGTGTATCTTCCAAGAGGGAGACATGGTTTTCATCCATATACGCCCAAAGAAGAGTTGTTTATCACTGGGAAAGTTCAAAAAGTTGAGTCCAAGGTATTCTGGACCATACAAGGTTCTCAAATGCCTAGGAGCTAATGCCTACAAATTGCAACTTCTTGATCATGTGAAAGTCCACAATGTATTTCACATTAGTCTTCTGAAAGCTTATGTGGCAAATTAAGATCATATTCTTGATAACCAGCAAATCGTAATGCCTAGTCAAAGAGCCCTTTAACTCTAGCATGATAAGATCCTAGATGTAAAAGAGAAACCACTGAGAAACATAACCATTAGAGAGTATCTTATCCAGTGGAAAGACTATCCCGAGGAGGATGCTACTTAGATAGAAGAGACAGCTCTAGAAAAACAGTTTCCCCCAGTTCTTTTCGAGATGAGGACATCTTGATTCCTCTAAGGAGGAGAGGATGTAATATTCTCGCCATAAAACTACATATCAAGAAACAAATTCGGGCTTGAAATCTTTTAAAAATTACTCGTTGAGTTATCACATAAGTGACTGCACGTAATATCGAGTCTCGCATTAAATCAATTCTGCAAGCCAACATGAGAAGATGCCTCAATGTTCCCAGTCAACAAGAAGCAAAGACACCTCGTATATAATATTACGACGGCTTGATCATAATATTTCCTGCATTATATTTGATTTAGCATTCACGATTCCATTTAATGCATCATAGATCACATTGATCTCGCAATGGCAAGACAAATCGCAAAAGCCTTAATCGGTAGACATAACGCGCAAGAACGAGCATGATATTGAGTAAGTTAAGTATCAAAGAGTATGGCATGACTTTATGAACTAGATAAGACATAAGGTAACTTGGCCAAAAACCACCAGATGAAGTCTTTTTGAAGAAAAAAAACGTTTTTGAAAAAATAGGTAAAAAATCATGACTTTTTTACTCCTGGAGAGGGAGAGAAAGCATTTTAAAATCATCCCCATGTCACCATCCAACAGGTAGGCAATCAAAAAGCACTTTTTTATAAAGCTTACTTAGCTCTTGACAAGTAGCGAAAAGAATGAGTCAACTGCATGCTCCCCCTCATGGCTATAAATATTACCCCTCTCCTTCACAAAGAAAGCAAGAAGCAAGACCTCTTGATGATGGAAAAATTTCTCTACATCTCTTTTCCATTCTAGCTTGAGCCTTGAAGGGGGAAAATAACCCTCTTCTACCTCATTTCCATTTTCTCTACCCCCTGTTACGCCTTCCTTCCATACAGCCATATCGCTAAGCAAAACACTGGCAACATTTTTCTAGACAACCACCAACTCTCATTGAACTACCATGTTAATTTTACCTGGCATCCATGGCTCCACGGGGTCACAAAAATTCAAGAAGCCCATTTAAAGTAAGAGAAGCAAGAAACGCGACCAATGGAGAAAATGACATGGTAGGAATTGGAGAAATAGATGGTGTTAGGAAAGGGAATATTTTATAAATTTTCCTTGAAAGTGACTATCTCTATTTCATTTTGCTAATGATAAACAGACGCATATGAGTTTTATAATAATTTATAGAAAATAATTTAGATAATATCTTGAAATAATCAATGCATTAAATCAACAAAAAATTGTATAGGAAAATATATACTAGACACGCATAAATTAGGTGCGTAGTAATATAATTCGATGTCTAAAAGATAAAAGAAAAATTGTACTTATGATTTTTACATTGCTTAAAATAAAGTTTTCAGAAAAACAATTGGCATTGCACTTAGAACATAGCTAAATGAAAATTGATCTTTCTAGATAACGTTGAAAGTTCGACAAATGGTTCGACATCGTTGATTAAACCATAAAATATGAGTAGAATAAAATAACAATTATTTTCTTATTGAAAACACACGCAATGTTAATATTAAGGGTTATATTAGTAGCGAGAGCATCAATATCATGAGTTGACCCATATATGAGTCAGTAAGAAAACTTAACCTAAAATATCGAGAATGTTGAAGCAAAAACAACTATGAAATAGTCGACAACCCTGAAACTATCAATATCATGAAATAAAATAAATATTAGAAGTTTGTAAGACTTATTGGACATTGATAAGAATTTGTTGATACAAATTCTAAAGTTTAAACAGACTTGGAAAAGCATTTCAAATCCTGCTAAGCATAGGTTAGGGCAGGGCACTGCATAAACTACCTGCCACAGGTATAAATGCCCATATTATCTTTTAGGGCAAAAATACCAAATTTTTCATAAGGATAAAATACACTTCAGATTCGTGACATAACTTGTGAATCCCGAAAAAGAGTTGCAAGTAGGAAGCAAAACCCTAAGATTAAGGTGGAACCTTAAAAGAGAAACCTTAGATTTGAGTGGGGCTACTTCCCATGCTAAAAATATTTGTTGTTGTTTCTTTTTTTAAATTCATGCATGCATTGATGGTTTCACATGAAAGATTGATTGTGCTTGCAGTAGTTAGATTTGATTGTACATATATAATCAGGATAATAAGAGGAAAGATGATGCTATGCCTCCCCCACGGCTAGACGCGGAACCTTGCTCCAAGGGGGATTGTTTTGTACTGTCACGAGGAACTTTGGGCCGGCCCCAATGGCGAGAGGTCGGTCGGTGAGGAATCTGATAGGCAGGAGGAGACGGGAGTACCAGGGGGCTCTGGCCATAAATCTCTCAATTGCTCATAGGAATTGCTTGACCCTCATGATAGGTAATTAGAAAACTAAAGAAAACCATTTGTGGGAAGCAGGCGGGCGAGATCCCGGACGGATCCGTCCTACGAATGGGTGGTCCTGGTAAGCTAGGAGCTTCTCTCAAGAGATTGAACAAAACCTTAATTAGGAAAAATTAAGTAGAGCCGAGTGTTGACTTACATAGGGTCAGGTCTTAAAATCTTGATCATTAATTATCTTGCGGCGGCTATGCCAGAACTCTGTTAAGGTTCCCTGAATCCTAACCAACTGCTGGAAAGAAGCATTGCACTCCATGAACCAAGGGTAACTACAATCGCTCCAATCAGACAAGAAGCCCTTGTGGGACATCTTCGATGGAGCTAGTTGATGCATCAAGACCTCAGTTGTAAAATTAGGACCTTGAGCTTGTAGGTTAATCCTTGTAGTGACGGCAGATACCTTCCGTTACGGGGTGGACTCTGGGAAACCTAGACGATAGACCCTGTGCATTCTCACAAGTGCCGAGTGAAGCCGCCTAGGATAGTTCCCCAATGGACCACTAAAACGTGATGCCAAGGAATTGTTAGGTAGGGACATGACACTCTACCTTCTCCCTGACTTCTTCCTATGCCAAGGCTTGTCCCAAGGCTTCCTTGGGACCTACTGAGCTTTCTCGAGCCTCAAGTACTATTAGAAGGAGTATCCACAATAGCAAAACAACCAGCCTAGCTGTCCTACTCCTTCTCTAGCTTCATCTCCCACCCCTTGTGTGGCCTTTGGCACTTGGAAAATCCTTCTTGACACTCATTGGCATTGGTCCTTGCTACTTGAGTATTCCATTAGAGCGTTATCCTTCAACTATTGACTATGAATTACAGTTTACATGCTATAATAATAGGATAGTCCCCTATCTTTAATGTCCCATGATTAGTGGCATGCTCACTTTGGAACATGCTTTGAGCTCACTTTGGAACTATTTTGAGCACTATTCTTGCTCAGTTTGATAGTGATATGGTTGCTATAACAACTAGCGAGAAAGCCTATTTTATTAGTTAAAGCATATGCATATTGCTCCATGAGTGCTTACTGATTATTCCAGGTGATATATCGATGCTTATGGTTCATGTTACATGCTTGGTCACATTGCATTTGAGTTAAGATTGGAGCCTTTGAATATTGGCATTGACTACCATTCATTGTTATGTATAGTCATTTGATGCTCTGGTAAGAGCTTTGCAAGATACTTGGGTCTGATGCTCTGTGATGTATGCTACTTGGATCTTGGATGTATGGATGCCTTCCACATGATGTTCTGAGCTTTGTTTTCTTGTCTGGCATTTGACTTTCATTCTAGTCGGAGCTATTTCTTGATATTTAGAGATTACATTGAGCTTTTGGTTATGCAATTAAGCTTGAGGATCTTACAATGAGATCGTGGAACTTGGTGACATGTACATGCTCCTGTCATGATTTATGTACGTAACTGATGTTTAGTGGGCTGATTTGACATTACTTTTGGGCCATCACCTATCTCTGTCTGATGTTTAAATGATATATGCATCTTGGTTGGTTATGTACTGAGCTTCTATTACATTGCTCAGTCTGTTGTGCCTATAGTTGGTGGTCTCTTCTATTACCTATGAGATCCACTCTATGCATGATGGTCATGCCAATGGGATGTATCCTAGTCTGGCACACTCATTCTTTGACAGTTTTCAGTGCCAGTTACATATTCGCTCACTGCTAGTTGGAGCTATTACCTAGCACTTATAGTTTGCCTTATATCATGGATTGCCCATCTTTTGCATTGATTTCTTATTGACAAACTTCATTTTCAGCATGTTTTAATTGCAATTTATTACACTATTTATGCGAGCAATCACCCTCACTTAATAGTTCTTTGCATTGAGTTTGTGGATAGTTCATTCCTCCTTGGTTAGTACCCTTGTTTTTATCTTGAATCTACAGTGGTTTTAGGGCTGTTTGTAGTAATTACAACAACTTGTTTGGAGACTTTATGTACTTATTCACTTTCATTATGGGTTGGTGGCTTGACTGATAGTGCTATCTTTAATATTGACAAGTTGAGTGGTACCAACTACAACAATTGGAGGGCCCAAATTTGGCAAGTTTTAGTGCAAAAAATGTAGGTTAGACCCTTGAAACATAAGGATGTCAAGCCTGAACTTATTGATGCAGATGATTAGGTTGAAATAGATAAGGTGTGTAAGTCCACTATCATATTATCCCTCTCTAAGTAGGTATTGTATAATGTTGTCTCTAATGGGCAGTTTGCATGATGAGAATTATGGGAAAAGATTCTCAATGTCTATGACAAGAAATTCCTCGCTTCTCAGGTGTATTGGGCTGAAGCAACTCATGAACCTTTGCATGAAGGATGTCACTCCTATGCCAATCCACTTAAATGAGTTTTATTCCATTAATAGCCATTTGTCTTCACAGGGGATTGAATTCAAGGGCACTCTTCTTCCCTTGTTTCTCTTAGTTACACTACTTGAATGATGGAATACATTTTGTATTGTTATGTGTGCCAACATACCCATTGATGGGTTATAGTTTACAAGATATAGAGGGTGCACCCTTGAGGACTAAAGAGGTTAACAAAAAGAATGTCAATGCTTCATGCACCTCTCATGCTTTGAAAATTAGAGATAATAATGGTAGGGGTGGTAATGATAGCCATGGAGAAGACTCTTAGTGATCTTGCTCTCAGTCATGTGGACAATTTCGTTGTAAGTCTCATGGCCATAAGTCCTCATTGACTTGTCATTATTGTGAGAAAGTAGGGTGCATATTTGGTTGCAGTGCCATAAAATGCTCCAAGATAAGTGCAAAGAAAAGGGAAAGGATAAGGCATATATAAAAAATAATGAACGTCCCTAGCAAGTCTAGTGTTAAGATTGAAGAGATTAATGTTGTGTAGATTAATTCTAATGTTAATTTCATACTTACAACTTCTTCTTTTGATACTTCATAGTTGACTGATGCTTTGTTAGGGTATACTCAGTGTCGATTGATAGATTCATGGGCTTCTTTTCATATGACCCCTCATAGAAAGTGGTTTCACTCCTATCATAGTTTGACTAGATTTTTTTGTTTGGGTAATGACCTAGCATTGGAGATAGCTGATATCGGTGAAACTACATTTTTGATTCAGATTTCATATTTACTCTTCATGATGTACATCATGTAGTACCGTCTCTCATCACGAAGAGCCTCATCTCTGCTACGAGCACTTTGGATGATGCAAGCTATATAGTTTCTTTTGGTGATTCCTCATAGAAGTTTACCCGTTGGAATCTTATCATTGCACGTGGTGCTAAGTCCAATATTCTCTATCCCTTGCTTGCATCTAGGTCAATTGACCATATTTTGGCAATGGATGTAGTTCCGCATGTATCTTTGTGGTATCATCACCTTGGATACATGTCCTTAAAGGAAATAAAAATACTTACTCATTTGCAGTATCTTCCGTCCCTTAACTATAAGTGCTTTGAGTCTTATGATCATTGTTTATATAGCAAGTAGACACATAATATGCATAAAAAGCTTTGTATGATACACATGGGTGAGCCATTGGCTCTCATTCATTCAGATGTATGTGCTGCCATGCCCTGCAAGTCGTTAGGTGGCATGAAGTACTTCATTACCTTCATTGATGACTATACACATAAAGTTTGGGCATATCCTATTAAGTAGAAATCAAAAGTCTTGTTTGCATTTCAGCATTGGCGTGCTTTAGTGGATAACTAGTCTGGGTATACACTGAAATGCCTAAGGCCAAATAATGATGGTGAGTATGTCTCTAAAGCCTTGGAGTAGTTTTGTGATGAGAGGAGTATTAAGTGTCAATTGACCGCCTTGTACATCCCACCTTAGAATGGTATGGTTGAGTGCATAAATAGGACAATTCAGGAGTGAGTTCATATTATGCTTAGCCAAGCAAGCTTGGCACAATATTTTTGGGTTGAGCCAGTTACTACTATCGTACACTTGATAAATCGGTCCCCATGTGTATTGCTCTTGACTATTAGGTTGCAAAGGAGGTATGTTCTAGAGGAAAACCTCCCTCATACTCATTTACATGTCTTTGGTTGTGAGACTTTCTACCATGTACCTAAGGACAAGTGCAATAAGCTGGATCCTAAGTCTAGGAAATGCATCTTCCTTGGTTATGGTGATGCAGGTGAGATGGGCTATTGCCTATGGGATCTCTATAGGCTCGAAAGGTTATCCAAAACCCTAATGTTGTTTTCCATGAGGAGAAAATGCATAAGCAGCTTGAGCATGTCATTAAGATACGAAGGGTGCTTTATGAGGAGTCTTCTATTACTATGTAGCCATCTAGATAGCCTGCAGTAGCAACAGCTGATCCCCTGGTGGCCCAAGTCCCTAATGCTTGACAAGATGTATAGGCCCCACAACCACTGGTCTACTAGAGATAGACGAAAACTTGTGCAGTTTGAGCCCTCTATGGATCATGTTGTTGGGGCTAAAGGCGCATCTGCCTAGCCACCTATGTATTACTATAGTGACAATACCCACTAGTGCACACTGCAAGTGGCAAGCGCCCATTCACTGTCACTTTATTATTTATTCTTTCAGTGAAAGTTTGAATAAAGGAAGGCCCGATCACACATTGTGACTATTGGAGTTCCCATTTTGTCTCTCTCTCTTTCTTGCTCTTGCTCTCCCACCATAGCTCTTCCAAGCAAGCTTTGATCCTTCTCACCTTTCAATTGGTATCAGAGCATGGTTTCGAGCATTCTGACTTGGTTCGTGACTTCTTCAGCTTCCTATTGATTACCTACACTCATTGGGTCTCCTTCTCAACAACCATTGCCGACTCTCTCGAGCTCCCGTCACTTGCCAGATTCCCGGCCCATTTGGGTATCCTCAAGGCATTCCTTTAGAGGTATTGGAGCTCTCTTTTGTTATTTTACTTCAATCCACAGGTTTTGTGAAGCAGGGCAACCATGTCCTCTTGCTTCTTGTGATGCCTACTCTCTAGCAATGACTTTGCCCTTCAAGAGGGAGCTCCTAGGGGTCCTTGACTACTCCCCCAACCTAGCCTTGACCTTGCCCAGCCCTTCCACAGGTCCTAGATCAGTTTGGGCTAGCTTGAAGACTTGCAATTTTTTTTAAAAATTACTTCAGCCCTCCCTTGGCACTCATTGGCAGCTTGAAAACACTTCATTTGGCACTTGGGAACACCCCCTTGATGCTCAACATTGGTGATTATCATTGGCATTAATTTGTGGACTGATTTACTTCAGTCCACGACTATTTTCCACAGTCCACAGGCAACCACAAACAGTCTTACATCAACACTTTATGTTTATGCTTGGTTGGCATTGACATTGGTTGCTCGGTTGGTTTCGAATGCTAGGGGAATGTATACCTATGATGTGAGATACTTTTGGAGATAACAGGGCAGTCCTCTATCATTGCACTTTATGCTCATGCTAGTCATTTGATGCCCGATTATGCCCGATTGGTGCCTATACATGTAGGAAAGTATGCCTATGGTTTGTCTATGGTTTTGAGCTTGGATTGAGCCACTATTTTCTCAGTTTTGGACATTTATTTACTGTTGGAATATTTAGGACTGAAGCTCTTTTGCTTATGTTTGGATATGCCTATTGCATTCGGGCTCTATCTTGGATGTATACATTTATGTAGTGACTCTCGGGGATCGGCATAGAGCTTGGATTTTCTCTCAAATCATTGGTTGAGCTTGAGCTCGCTTTGCATAGCATTTGGATCTTCATCTCTGATGTACTTATGACATGTACTTTGCTTATGTTTGACCAGTCTTGACATGCTTAGCCTATGTCATTGGTACATGCCAATTACATTGTTTGGAGTTGGATGCTACTGAGCCTTGCTTTGGCTATTTCTTGGCTTGCCAAAGTTACAATTTGGACGCACTTGATGTCTATGGATGCTACGTATGGATGCTACACGGCCTACATGCTCATGAGGTCTTATTGATGCTTGATCTTGGATCTTCTGGCACTAATGCTATCATATGCCCTTTTTGAGCTTCTTTGCTTGATATTTACAAATTTTTTGCTAGTGGGAGCATCTTGATACGCTTGACAGACATTGAGCAGGCGGTTTATGCTACTTGAGCATTCATATACTTGAGACTGGGATCTTCACTTGGATGTTTCATGGTTGATATGCAATGGTTCTCACATATGTACTTGGGCTGATTTGGACTTTGCACTCCCTGAGCATACACCTCTTTGTGTTAGGTCTTGCCAGTGTTGTGTACACTTTGACCTATTACATAGGGGGTATGTTGGCTTACTGATGACGGATTATTTTGACATGCTTGGGTGTTTGCTCAATGTTCGTATGACTGTCACTTGCTTATTTATGCCCGCTTGATGCCGGTTATGCTTTGACAGTCAGTGGTTGACTTGGTGTACTCATTTTGCCTACAATTTGCTCTCATTGTACTTGGTTGTAATTTATTACAACAAGCAGTTATGTAGGGACTGTGATGTATTTTTTCATGCTGAATCATCTTGATTTTATGTACTTTTGATGGTACTTGGTGGGCAACATCATTAGCTATCAATTTGTGGTCATTTTGCCTTGGTTTTGGTGGTATTTTGGTTGTTTACAACAAAAAACAACAGGCAATTTTGAATTGTCTGCAACATTTTGGACTATAGTATGATATCTTCTTTCATTGACAGTACTCTTCAACATCACTAAGCTTGATGGTACGAATTATGCCTATTGAAAGGGCCAAGTTTGGCAAATATTGGTGTAGAAATCTCAGATCAAGCCACTAAGGACGCATGGTGAGCAGTGTGAAACTATGACTAATGACGAATGGGATGAGCTTGATGAGTTATACAAGTCCACCCTCATCTTGTCTCTCACTGAACAGGTGCATTACAATGTGGTTGAGGAAGCACAAAGTGCATGGCAGCTTCGGGATAAGATCAAGAACCTCTATGATAAGAAAAGTTCGGCAAGTCAGATGTATTGGTTGAAGCAGCTTATGGACCTATGCATAAAGGAGAATATGACAATGTCTACTCATTTGAGCCAGTTCCATGATATTCTCAAGAACTTGACTTCGCAGGGCATTACCTTTAATGATGAGGTTACTCCATTGTTTTTGTTTGGGACTCTGAGTGAGTCATGGGATGTATTCCACATTGCCTTATGTGCTCCTACTACTATTTTGAGCTTGCCTGATGTAGAGAGTGCTCTTCTGCACAAAGAGAACAACGGTAAGAACTTGGATGACTCTCGTTGTCACATGCTTTGACTGTTAGAGTTAGAGATGGTAATGGAAAGAATGGCCGTGGATATGGACGTGATAGAGACTCACAGAAGTCTAGGTCTAAGTCATGCAGCAAGTCTCGTGGAAGAAATGCTAATGTGACATGTCATCATTGCGGTAAGAAGGGTCACATACATCCACAGTGTCATGAGTTGCGCAATGAGAAGCGCAAAGAGAAGGGGAAAGACAAAGTAAAAGAAAATTTCTCTGATTGCAGCATTATGCCTGTGAAATCCAGTGTGAAAATCGAGGAGATAAATGTCATGTATATTGATGACTCCAATGGGGAGTACATACTTGCAACTAGTTCTTATGATGCTACCCTGTTGAGTAAGATTCGCTCTATGTATGCGCAGTGTTGGCTTTTGGATTCTAGTGCTTCATTTCATGTTACACCATACCATGAGTGGTTCCATTCCTACTGCACTGCCTCTGGTTCAGTTCGCTTGGGTGATGACAAGTCACTTGCTATTGTTGGCATTGAGGATGCACGGATGTAGTTCTCTACTAGCATTACTTTTTTGTTACAAGATGTACGTCATGTACATGCACTTACACATAGTCTTATGTCTGCAGGGTAGCTTGATAATGCTATATTTCATATTTCATTTGGGGATTCTGCCTGGAAGATCACCCATGGCAGACTTGTGCTTGCTAGAGATACCAAAGCTGGCAGCCTCTATCCTCTTGTAGTTGATGGGTCCTCTGTTGACCATGTTTTATCAGTCAGTTCCATCCCACATGTATCTCTTTGGCACACCCGTTTGGGCTATATGTCCTTGAAGGGAATGAAAAAACTTTCTAGTTTGCAGTACTTACAGCCTCTTGACTATGCATGTTTTGATTCATGTGAGCATTGCCTTTATGGCAGACAGACTAGGAATACACATAAGAAGTTTAGTAGGACACGCATGAGTGAGCTCTTGGCATTGGTACATTTGGATGTCTGTGGGCCCATGCCATGCCAGTCTATAGGTGGTGTAAAGTATTTTGTGAAGTTCATTGACAATTTTTCACATAAAATCTAGGCTTATCCCATTAAGCTTAAGTCAGATGTCTTAGCTGTGTTTCAGAGATGGCTTGCATTGGTTGAGAAGTAGACTGGGCATAGGCTGAAATGCCTTAGGACTAACAATGGGGGAGAATATGTGTCACGTGCCTTTGAGCAACTAAGTGATGAGAGGGGTATTAAGCGTGAGTTGACGGTCCCCTATACCCCACCCCAGAATGCTTTGGCTAAGTGGATGAATAGAACCATCCAGGAGCGTGTACATAGTATGCTTAGCCATGCAAGCTTACCAACAAAGCTTTTGGACTGAGGCATTAGTACAGTTGTGCATGTCATCAATAGATCACCTTCCAATGGTTTGGATTTCCAGGTTGCAGAGGAGATATGGACTGGGAAACATCAGTCTTATGCGCATCTCCATGTCTTTGGATGTGAGGCATTCTACCATGTGCCCAAGGAAAAGTGGACTAAGTTGGATACTAAGAATATCAAATGCATTTTCCTTGGCTATGGAGATGCATGGGAGATGGGTTACCACCTCTGGGATCCGCAGGTGCAGAAAGTCATCCGTAGCCATGATGTAGTCTTCCATGAAGACTACAAGATGCATAGGTAGCGAGAGAAGGTGGTAAAGATACTCATGGTTATTGGACAGCCTGGCAGCAATTGGTACACATGGCCAAGGTGTTGGACAAGATGCTAGACATGCAGTAGAGCAGCTTGCAGTGAGATGGTCTACTAAAGCTAGACATCCACCTGATAGATTTGAGCCCTTGATGCATTATGGCTTGGTTACAGATGTAGGAGAGCCTCTCACCTATGATGAGGCTATGTACAGGGGTGACAATCACTCATGGGAGATGGCTATGCAGTCTGAGATGGACTCCCTGCATAAGAATATGACTTGGGATTTGGTTGCATTGCCTCAGAGCAAGAAGGCTTTGCTATGCAAATGGGTGTACAAGGTGAAAAGTACCCTTGGACACCCCAAGCCAGCTTATAAGGCAAGAATTTTTGCTAAGGGTTTTAAATAGGAGCATGGAGTTGACTTTGATGAAGTCTTTTTTGCTGTGATCAAGATGACCACCCTACGCTTGGTTTTGGCCTTAATCATGTAGCTTGACTTGAACATGTATCAGATGGATGTCAAGACTACATTCTTGCATGGGGATTTGCATGATGAGATTTACATGAAGGAGCCTAAGGGCTTTGCAGAACCTGGTAGGGAGCACCTAGTGTGCAAGTTGAAGAAAAGTCTTTATGGCTTAAAGCAAGCACCTAGGGAGTGGTATCATAAGTTTGATGCCTTTATGTAGTCACAAGGCCACAGTAGGAGTGCTATGGATCCCTGTCTTTACATGAAGAAAGTTCGTGATGGCTCATTGCTTATTTTGGTACTTATGTGCATGATATGCTGATAGCATGGAAAGATCATGATGAGTTGGATGCTCTTAAATCTCAACTGAAGAAGAGCTTTGAGATGAAGGATTTGGGATAGGCCTCTCACATTCTTGGTATGTGCATTAAGTGTGACAAGCATCAGGGATTACTCTGCCTATCACAGAGGAAGTATATTCATAAAGTCCTTGAGCATTTCCACATGCAGGATGTGAAGCCTATTAACTGTCCATTACCTTCTTATGTGAAGGTTTCACATGCCGATTGTCCACAGAAAGATGAGCAAAGGGCCAAGATGGCCAAGATCCCTTATGCATCAGTCGTGCGTAGTTTGATGTATGCCATGATAGCCACTCGTCCAGATATTTCCTTTGTAGTTGGTGTTGTGGCATGCTATATGGCTACACCTAGCAAGAAACATCTAGATGTCGTGAAGGGTATCGTGAGATACCTGAAAGGCACAACAGATATGCGTATTTTCTATGGCAGTCAAGGTATAGGAGTTGTGGGATACACAAACTCCGATTATGCAAGATATGCAGATAGTAGGAAGTCCACTTCTAGCTATGTATTCACCTATGCTGGAGGTGCTGTCTCTTGGATGTCCAAGGTTCAAAAGTGTATGGCTCTCTCTACCATTGAGGCCTAGTATGTTGCAGCCATTGAGGCTTGTAAGTAGGCCATATGGTTGGGCCGTTTGGTTCAGGACCTTGGGATTGATACTATACCTACACTGCATTCAGATTCTATGAGTGCTATTTAGCTAGCCAAGAATCTCGTCTTCCAAAATTGAGGTGAGATATCACTTCATACGTGGGGTCGTGGAGGCCTCAGAAGTCTATTGATCTTGTCAAGATCTCCACTGACAAAAATCCTGCAGATCTGCTCATGAAAAGCCTCACTACTGAGCGCTTTGCCTTCCTCAGGAGATTGATGGACGCTGGATGAGATGATGTTTTTCCTCATCCTGATTATACATGTGTACATTGTACAGTCTTTTCTTTTTCTTTTCACTCCTTATTGGGGCAGATTCACCTTTAAGTGGGAGGTTGTTGGCGGTAAAGGCACCTCTGTCTAGCTGCTCGTGTATTACTATACTGACAATACCCGCCATTGCACACTGCAAGTGGCGGGTGCCCGTCACCATCACTTTATTCTTTATTCTTTCAATACCAATTTGAATAAAGGAAGGCCCGATCACACATTCTGACTGTTGGAGTTCCCATTTGGTCTCTCTCTCTTTCTTGCTCTTGCTCTCCCGCCATAGCTCTTCCAAGCAAGCTTCAATCCTTCTCACCTTTCACATGTTATGGTGAGAGATGTTGGTAAATCCCTTACTTATGATGAGGCCATGCGTAGAGGTGATAGTTACTCTTGGGAGAGACCCATGCTGTCAAAGTATGACTCACTCATGTACGGTTTCGAATCAGAGACGGTAAAATACTGAGATGATTGGCTATTCAAAGTAACAAAGCACAGAAAAATCATACATGGGATTTGCTTCCTCTACCTAGTGGCAAGCGTGCTTTGGCATGCTAGTGGGTGCACAAGTTGAAAAGTATCCATGGATGCCCCAAGTTGAGATACAAGGCCAGATTGGTTACTAAGGGCTTCAAATAGGAACATGGTGTGGACTTAGATGAAGTCCTCTCTCCCATTGTGAAGATGACTACCATATGCCTGTACTAGCTTTGGTTGCTCAACTTGACTTGGATCTTTATCAAATGGATATCAAGACGACTTTTCTTCATAGGGACTTGTATGATAAGATTTACATGGAGTAGCCTAAGGGCTTTGCAAAACATGGCAATGAACACTTAGTATGCAATTTGAGGAAGAGTCTTTACGGCCTTAAGTAGACACCTAGGGAATGGTACCACAAGTTTGATGCTTTTATGTATTCATAGGGATATTCTCGTAGTTAGATGAGTTGGATGCCTTGAAAGGCTAGCTCAAGAAGATATTTGAGATGAAGGACATGGGATAGGCCTCACATATTCTTGGGATGTGCATTATATGTGATTGCTCTAAGGGGATCCTCTACTTGTCATAGAAGGAGTACATCTAAAAGGTCCTTGAGCGATTTCATATACAAGATGTTAAGCCTATTGGCTATTCTTTACCTTCTCATGTGAAGGTTAGTCATGTTGATTGTCTACAGTTTGTTGAATAGAGGGCAGAGATGGCCAAGATCCCTTATGCATCCATGGTGGGTAGCTTTATGTATGCCATAATAGTCACTCATCATAACATAGTATTTGCAGTGGGAGTTGTGGTACATTATATGGCTACACTTGGTCGACAGCATTGGGATCCCATTAAGGGTATCATGAGATACTCGAAGGCACAATAGCTATATGTATCTATTATAGTGGCCAGGATATAGGAGTCATGGGATACATTGACTCTAATTATGCAGGATATGCAGATAGTAGAAAGTCCACCTCTAGCTATATATTCACCTTTGCTGAAGATGTTGTTTCTTGGATGTCTAGGGTGTAGAAATACAACGCCCTATCTACTTCAAAGACAGAGTATGTTGCAGCCATTGAGGCTTGCAACAAGGAGGCTCTGTGGTTAGGACATCTAGTGGGAGACCTTGGCATTATTGATGTGGTCCCTACACTACATTCAAATTCTATGAGTGTTATTTAGTTGGCCAAGAATCTAATCTTTCATGCGAAGACGAAGCACATTGAGGTGCATTATCACTTTATGCGAGGACAAGTCCATGGAGCTTGTCAAGATTTCAACTGACCAAAATCTTGACAAGCTCTATCTACTACAGAGACAGAGTATGCTGCAGCCATTGAGGCTTGCAACAAGGAAGCTCTCTGGTTAGGACATCTAGTGGGAGACCTTGGCATTATTGATGTGGTCCCTACATTGCATTCAGATTCTATGAGTGTTATTCAGTTGGCCAAGAATTCGGTCTTTCATGCGAAGACAAAGCACATTGAGATGCATTACCACTTTATGCGAGGACAAGTCCATGGAGCTTGTCAAGATTTCAACTGACCAAAACCTTTCAAATCTAGTCACTGAAAGTCTCCCAGTAGAGCATTTTGCCGTCCTTAGGAAGTTGATGAGAATTGGATGAGATGACATCCTTTCTCATCCTATTGTACTTATGTATATTTGTACTTTGTCACTTTCATCTTATTCTCTCCTCACTAGGGGCACATTCACCTTTAAGTGGAGGTTATTGGGGGTAAAGGCATCTGTGCCTAGCCACCCATGTATCAATTACAGTGACAGTACCTACATACCTATATACTCGTACATTGTAGGTGGCAGGTGCCCATCATTGTCACTTCATTCTTTATTCTTGCACTGACATTTGTATAAAGGGAAGGTTGATCACACATTGTGACTATTGGAGTTTCCACATCTTGTATTTCTCTCTCTCTCTTGCTCTTGGTTCTTCCACCATAGCTCTTGCTTCCACTCCGTCCTTCCACTTCAGAGCTCACTCCCTTCATTAGGTAACGAGGCTCTATATTTAGGAAGTATTCCAACAAATTCCTAAACCTTTCCATGTATGTCAAGGGTATTTCTAACTCAACAAAGTTGAATAAGTATATTTTTGGACTAGATCCGAACCTTTCAGCAAAGATGGGGTTAACAAAGCCTATGAATATACATGCAGCCATATAGTATACTAAATGCTATAGGAAAAAATATAAAAGAGAAGTAAGATATTTTCAACCTAAAATAGGAGACACTTATCATTCTAATCAACCAATGGGGATTGGATAACAATCTAAATAGCAAAGAGAGACTTATAAACATGAGAATAGGGCTTCAAACGCTTTGAACAAGGTTCCTACATATCCTACAGTTTATACCTCTAAACAAGGAAACAACTTTAGGTATAATGCTGATCCAAAAGGGGATTTTAAGAGAACAAAGAGTGGATTTAAACAGTCACCCAAAACCATTAGTAGTAAGCCCTTCCTCTCTAATGACAAGCTAAAAGGACTATGTTTTAAATGTGGAGAAAAGTGGTCACCTGATCATAAATAGAAGTGCAAAGCCAGCAATGCAAAGTTTAATATGGTGATCATAGAAGATTTAGATGAAGATGAATCATAGGAGGAAGGCCTAATATAGGATGAGGCAGCTTCTACTTGTGACGAAGTGCATGACTATGATGATCAGTTTATATAGGAGGATTTAGAGTCAGTCTCGATAAGTTTCCATTCAATCTAGTTGGTTCATTTGATTCATGATTATTACAGATGTATAATTCTTTAGCTCTTGCATGCTCAACCATTCTATGTTCTATATCTCAAGATGTTTGGATGGATGTAAAGGAGAGAACACACTTCAGATCAAAGGCACTATCAATTCTAAGGTTGCTCATATTCATACTGATACAGGTAGCACACATAGCTTTGTCAATGCCAAATCATTATTTGAGTTAAAGTTATTACCCCAAGAGATGGACACCCCACTAAAGGTACAAGTGGAAAATGGAGCTCAAGAGTTGAGTAAGGAGATATACCTACAAACACCCATTGAGCTTTCATAGCCTTGTGCCATTATGATAGACTTGATTGTCTTAGATATGGGTCCTATATACATCATTATTAGTTGTGATTGGCTTACAAAGATTGATAAAATTTCCTTGGATCTCAATCAGATGTTTGTGAAGTTTGATTGGAAAGGGAAACAAGTAACACTTAATGATATAGAGAGAAAAGAAGTGGAAGTAATCAACAAAAAGAAGATGAAGAGAGAAATCGATGCAATGTCTTGTATTTTTACACTTCTCCTCTTGAAGGTGGATGAAAATCAACAATCTTCTGCACCTAAAGTGCTAAAGTGTGGGATCCATGTATGTAAAATCTTGGAAGAGTTTGAAGACATATTTGGGCCTTTTACATCATTACCTCCTAAGAGAGAAGTGGACCATCCTATTGAATTGGTACCTAACACTAAACCTATCAACAAACCCCCTTACAATATCTCAACCTTCTACATCATTACCTACTATGACAGAAGTGGACCATCCTATTGAATTGGCACCTAACACTCAACCTATCAATAAACTACTTTATAGGTTGTCAAAGTATGAAAGAGAAGAAGTGTAGAAACTAGTTAAAGACTTATTGAAAATGGGATTAATTCAACCTAGTTAGTCACCTTTTACTTTTTCTGTACTACTTGTCAAGAAGAAAGATGGATCCTATAGGATGTGCATTGATTATAGGGACCTCAACAAAATCACTATAAAGAACATATACCCAATCCCCCACATTGATAATTTATTGGATGAACTCAAGGATACAAAGGTGTTTACTAAGATTGACTTGAGGTTAGGCTACCACCAAATCAGGATGAAGGAAGGTGATGAGTACAAGATGGATTTTAGAATAGAAAGGGGTCTCTACCACTTCTTGGTTATGCCGTTTGGGCTTTCCAATGCACTTGCTACTTTTTAGACTCTTATGAACAAGGTTTTATAGCCATTCTTATATAGATTTGTCTTGCTGTTCTTTGATGATATTCTCATATTCAATAGGAATAGAGAGGACCAGTTACAACATGTTCATGTAGTCCCTCTCACATTGAGACAACATAAGCTTTTTACAAAAGAAAGTAAGTGTACTTTTATGGATAGTGAGGTCGAATATTTGGGTCATATTGTGGGTGAGAAAGGGATCATGGTGGATCCAAAGAAGGTACAATGCATTGAATATTGGCCTATACCATATAATTCTACTTCATTGAGAGAATTTCTAGGACTATCCTCTTTCTATTGGAGATTCATTAAGAATTATGCTTGTGTAGTAGCTCCTCTCACTAATAGATTGAAGAAAGATGCTTTCTTTTGGGATGCTACAACCATTAAGACCTTTGATGAGTTGAAAAGTCTCCTTATTGCAACACTTATTTAGTGTACCCATAATTTTTCAAAGAATTCACCATCATTGCTAATGCTAGTGGTCATGGTATTAGGGTTGTTCTATGCCAAGAACATGGTATTATTGCCTATGAAAATAGAAAGTTGGATGATAAAGAAAGGGAATTCCAAATCTATGAAGAAGAAATGTTTACCATAATTCATGCCATTAGGAAGTGGCATCACTACATTTATGGTTGCCATTTCAAAGTCAAAAGTGATCACTGAGTGTTGAAGTATTTCCTTTTACAGCCTAACCTATCTCCTAAGTAAAGAAGGTGATTAGCTACATTACATGGCTATGACTTTGAGATCTCTTATATGGTAGGCAAGGATAATGTAGTGGCAGATGTATTATCTAGGATGTGAGAATGTGTTGTTTCTATTATTTCTACTCTTTACAAAGATTTGATCCAAGATATACAGGAAGAAAACTTGTTAGATAAGCAAAAAACCAACATCATGAAGAATTTACACTAAGGTAATGAATCTGAATTTTTCAATTTCAAGTGGCAAAATGGACTTGTTTGATTCAAAGGTAGAGTATATTTGATTCCTTCTTAGACATCTTTTAAGTAAAGGATCTTACAAGAGATGCATTTTTCTCCTTTGGATAGGGCATACTGGTATGTTTAAAAACTTTGATAAGATCCATAAATGCTTTTATTGGAAAGGACTTTGGAAAGATGTCAAAGAATATGTGATGCACTATTTACCATGCCAACATAATAAAAATTTCAATTTTTTGCCTAGTGGTTTACTTCAACCATTACCCATTCCACATGGTAAACGGACTAATATCAACATGGACTTTATTATACGATTATCTACCACTAAGCAGGGTTGAAATAGTATTTTTGTTGTGGTTGATCGTCTTACCAAATCAACCCATTTTATACCCACCAAAGTCCAACATTCAGCCCCAGGGAGGTTAGTCATGAATATATGTATGTATCACGTGGGTTCAACATAAGTGGTTTTTAAATTACCATATTTACACAATTTTTACATACAAAAGGGTCCTATATAAAAGGGGTTACTTATAGATTGAATAAAAAAGGGTTATGTTTTATTAAGAAAAATTTCATAGCTAAGGATATTTATAAATAGGCCTTGAACACACATGATATAGAGGGTATACATATAGTGAATTACCTAGGCATTCAGCCAAACAAGTGACAGATCAATTCATAAAAGGAGTTTTCAGACTTCAAGGTTTACTTATGAGGATTGTTTCTGATAGAGATACAAAATTCATGGTAAATTTTTGGAAAATCCTTTTCACTTTCATGCAAACAAAATTAATTCCAAGTACAACTTATCACCCAACCACAAACACATGGTCAAACTGAAAGAGTTAACAAGTGGTTGGACGTCAAGACACTTTTACCATGATACGCAAAATGCATGGGATTATTGGATTTATCTTGCGAAGTTTTGTTATAACAATGTATATCACATGAGTATAGGCATGCCACCATTTGAGGCTTTATATGGCTATAAGGTTCAAGTACCTTCAACATTATTTCATGATGAAGCAAATCCCCTTGCTAAGGAAGAATTAGAAAAGGTGGAGGTCTTAATGAAGCAATGCAATAAAAATATTAGAAAGGCACAAGAGACTATGAAATCTTATGCTGATGGCAAGAAAAGGCATATAGACTTTGAAAAGGTAGAATGGATATTCTTGAAGGTACCTAAGTCCCATTATGCTTCTCTTAAAGGTGGACATAATAAGCTTGCTCATCACTATTATGGTCCATATCAAATTTTGAGAAAAGTTGGAGATCTTGCCTACCAACTTGATTTGCCTTCAACCACACACATTCACAATTTTTATATGTCTCTTAGCTCAAAAAGTATATTGGCCCTGATATTTAAGTTCTTGAAGAACTACATCCCCTTCATGAGGATGGGTTAATCACCTATGAATTTGAGAGGATTGTTGGTAAGTAGGAGAAGTTCTAAGGAATCATATTATCATGGAATATCTTATTACATGGAAGGGTTTGCCTATGGAGAATCTTCTTAGGAGCATGCTTCGTATTTGGAACAATTTCCATGGCTTCTCCAAGAGGATACTAGCTCACTGAAACTTGTTGCGTAAAATTTTGGCATTCAAAATAATTGGTATTGATGTCAAAATTGTATTTTGAAGAGTTACCTATTGATTTCTATATCTCATATGTGCCAATATGACATGTTTATCCAAAGTTACGGACCATTTTCTATAGCTACCCTATTTAGGACATAATTTCAAAAATTCACTATTTGATATCTTGATGATTCTTCTATAAGGCTATTTCACCATTGGGTTTTCTCTATTCATTTGTACCATTCATTTACATTTTTCATCTTCAACTTTTGAGGACAAAACTTTTAGGTAGGGATGGATTGTAATAAAACAAATTTGTACCCTTTAGCTTAGGGGAATAGATAGTGACATAATTAGAGGCAGGCTAGTTAAAAAGTAGCTTATCATTAAATTTCATTCTATTTTGAAGGTACTTGAGTCAAAAGATAGGTGGATTTAATAGAGGTCTAAGTCATAGTTGTGTTTTTAGAAAGTCTTTCTTCTCCTCCTTTCAAGCTTTGTTGAAGCTTCCATGGTGAAATTTCTCTTCTATCTCTTCACTAGAGCTTCCAGATCATCAATGGCCATTCTATCTTGACTCCTAAAATGAAGCCTACTTCATAACCATATGATGGCTAAGGAAAGAAAGGAGTGCAGCTAACCACCCAATGCAGTTTGCACTGAACTATAGGTTGGACAATAGCAAAATTATTAAATATCATGTCACAATTTAATCTTTAGTTGGTTTCTTATGCTTTTAAATTGATATGGCTACTATACTTGAAGAGTATTGTGGGCTATTTCTAACTATTGTCCATTTCACCCTTTCTTCATAACCCTAGCCATGGAAAGAGCTAAAAAACATAATCTTTTTGCTTGATTATCAAATATTTCAATGGGATTTAGTAGTATAATGCTTCAAAGATTGATCTACCACTCATTGGCTTCAATTCATGTAGAGATTGAGACATTTCGTCCTTCCTTTGAGCTCTACACTTCTTCACATGTTCTATGGACAACAAGGCAGTAGTACTAAATTTTTTATAAATTCTTGAAGAACTATCAAGAAGACCCAAAAATAGTGTCAAAGGACACAAATTGAGAGGACATTGAAAAGCAAATCTTCAAATTGCAAGTATTGGAGCTCATTGATTATCGAGAGGCTACTATGGATAGAAAATTGGGTATTCTTAGTTTCAAGCTTCCATCCTTCATCAATAAGCATTCAAGAATGCTAAAGCCTCTTCAACATTGAAGTTCTATTAATTCAAGAAATTGGGATGGATCATTTTATCACATCAAAGCTTGTTGAGCATTCTGGAGCTATTTTTGGACCTATACCACTGAAGATTAGTTCCACTTGATTCTTCAAGCTTCACGCTTATATTGAAGAGGTAATCTACTACATCTTTATTTGAAAATATCTCTAATTTTATTTTCTATAACTAATATCCTTATTGATGAGAGATTAGTCCATCCATAGGTCTAATTTTACACCTTCATAAGAGAATATCCTCTTTAATGAAATCTCAAAGTTCAATAAAGCAATTCGCAGCATCCTTTTCCTAAACTCAAGCTTTCATTCAAAATGGTGCTTATGAATTGATTAACCCTTGATTTTTATGCTTAGATCATTTACTATTCCCGAAAGATTTTTTTAAAGGGTAAGTTAGTAATTAGTGAGTCATTAAATTGCTAAGGTAATCCCTCATCTCAATCCCTTATTTTCATTCAATCCGTGCACATCAGTAAAGGTGAAAGTTCTTATTTGGGCGATGCATTTCATATTTGATTTCTTAGTGTAGTATGCTCTTGCAATGTTCAAATATCCACGAGGAAATAGTGGATGCCAAGTGAGATATGAGATAAAAGAGAGGTTGTTCTCCCCCGTATCGAATATCTCAAAAGGGTGCATAATTCAACTTCATGAGGAAATTTGCATACCCCTCAAGTCTCGAAGGCCATAGAACCATGAATACTGCTTATCCCTCACACAAGTGTAGCATGTGGAGCATTGAAGCATGATCTTAGACAAAGAATTGGGGCATTTGCCAATCATTACTACATGGAATTACAAGTTACCATAAGCTTTGGATAATAGATTACATGTGGAACAAGGGATCTCTAACCGTTTTTAGGTATTTCTCAGCCATTACAAGGTATTGTAGGGTATTATTGAGTTATATAGGTGGATTGTAGGTCCTAAAGTGTTACATTCAGTGTTTACAAGTCTTAAATGATTAGTAAAAGGTTTGGAGACCTTAAATAGGAAGTTATTTGGACTAGCATCCACAAACTTCTAATAGATAGCAAACATTCATTGAGAGAGAGCTCCATGATAGGATATTCATGAACAAATATAGTTAGGATTCATCCTTCCCACCCATCTTATATATAGAAATGAATATCAAAGCTTGAGTCCTATTTTGACTTTTGTTAAGTTTAGATGAATTGAAAATTCATTTTGCTAATCTTTACTCAGATAGGATATTCATGACCAAATATAGTGGGTATTCATCCTTCCCACCCATCTTATCTAGAGAAATTAATATCAAAGCTTGAGTCCTATTTTGACATTTGTTAAGGTTAAATGAATTGAAAATTCATTTTGCTATTCTGTACTTAGAAGATTTCACATATATGTTGTTGAGATATATGAATATCAAAGCTTGAGTCCTATTATGATATTTGTTCAAGTTTGGATGAATTAAAAATTTATTTTGCTACTCTTTACTTAGAAGGTTTCACATATACGTCGTTGAGATACGTGAATAGAAAAAATAATCAAATTCATGGTTGGGAAGACTTTAAGACTCAAATCACCCAAGTATTTGTAATCCCTATTGAGAAAGAAAAGTTGCCTAGAAGATGGTACCAATTGATCATAGAAGCATGACAGTAAGAAAGTATACCAATTGGGTTTTGAATCTAACAATATACATGGAGAGTGTTAATGACAATGCAAAGTTGCACAAATACATTTATGGTCTAGAGCCTAGTCTTTTGGTAGATGTTAGGGCCCAAAATCCTTCCTCTCTTCCAAACAATAGAATTAGTTGAGAGGTATGCTCAAAAGTATAGAAGAAATGTGAGTAGTTAGCAATCATTTGGACAGATCAAAGTTACCAACAAACAAGGATAGTTTGGGGAAAAATTTCAAGGTGAGGTACTAGCATGCATATGGTAGCCCTAAATTCCCAACATACTCACCTTTCAATGCAATAAGGTAGCAAGGGAGTTTCAAAGCAATAGTCAACTCTAAAAATGAGAGTAAGCAAGGTGAGAATATGCTATGAAATACTTTAGTTATTAGTGGGAGATAGAAGTTCATTCCAATAACCTCTTCAAAAAGAGGAAAGAAAAAGGTACGCGCTTCAAATGTAGGAAAAAATAAACTTCTGATCATGCAAAAAAATATGTTTATGAGAAAGAGAACAACATGCTTATCATAGAGGGGTTAGGTGATGAAGGAGAAGTTCCACTCATGATTGATAATGTTGAAAATGAAGACTTTGATTATGATAGTGGACAATTTTTTTTTTTTGTTGGAAGTGGAAAGTTAATTTTAGGGGCATTAGGGCCAAAGATTCTTCAAAAACGGCACTTGTAAGAAAATGATTAAGTTGCTAAATAGTTGAGATTTTGAAAGAATGAAACCGCCAAATTTGGTTGCTCAAATGTGATATATGAGAGAACATTTGGTCCATTGAAGGGGTCAGCTATTCATTGCCCTCATCTTTTAATTTATGTTAGGGTCATCTTTTCAGCCATTTTTGTCTTGAAACTTGAAAGATTTTGTATTTTCGAGATATTTGCACCAAAATTGCATTCGTTGCTTGTGCATCTTCTTCTCACACACCATTCTCTTTCATCTCTTTCACCATTATCTTTTGCCATTCTCTTCTTTGCACTTACTTTCTTATCATTGTGAGATTCATTTGTGGTTGATTTGCTAAAATTTTTAGCAATATCTCTTCAAGTAATAAAGATGCAAGCACATGCAAGTACAACCTTACCATTCAACTAGATCCAATTTATACATCTTGGAGAAGTATACATCATCGAGTACTAACAGATGAGATGGAGACTAAGAGATTGCAAATACAAGGAAAGAAGCATATAGATTTGTGGGTGGATGGAAATATTTATCCCAATGACCCTTTTACAAGTAAACCTCCTCCTTTTTTCACTATTCATGACTACATAAGATATGTTAGAGAAGGTTATAATTGGATGCTTGGCTATTGTACAAGGTTATGCTTTGCATCTTGCAAATACATGGCTCAAATGCACGAAATGAGAAAAGCATTATTAGTTTCACAAATAAACATTTTCGAGCTAATGGATAAGAATGACATTTTTGAAAATACTAATAAGTCATTACAAGACAAGCTAACACGCTTGAAGGAAACTCCAAAAGGATTTAGAGAGAGGAAGAGACCATTAAAAAATATAACTAGCTAGTATGAGAGAGTAAAGAAAAGAAGACTAAATCTTGCATAGAAATATGTCTCTAATATATCAGGCATTAATATCCAAGAGAGTGAGGAGAGAATCAATCTTTTAAAAGAGATCATGAATAATAAATATATTTTGAGGATTCTTAAGTCACTACAAAATGTGGATTTGAGAGGCGCAACTCTCGAAGAATTGGTAAAGGACTTAAAGGACACAATAAAACCAAATGAAATTGTAAACACATGTGATATTGTGGGTATTAGTCAAAAAGGTTATTGTGTTATCTCTAGATTATGATTTAAAAACCTTAAATGTAATAAAATAAGTGCATTTGGCTTCCCTCAAGCCCTTGTAGTATAAATTGCAAATACTGCTATGAATTGTAAGATTCCACTTGTTTTTGGGAAATACATTCATATTGAAGGGTCTGTGCCATATAAAAAGCCAAAAAGAAAATCTATTTTTGAATACAATGTGTTTAACAATATATGGGTTGATTTAAGAAGAGTGCAGATGGCAATGGTCCACATGTATAAACTCAAAGTATAGGAATGTCACAGTGTTTTGATGTTTGCCTTGAAGTGAGATGAAGCACAAATTCAAAAAAGACAAAAGATGGAAAAAGTCAACATTTGCATCATGAACATGGTATTGGACTATAGCAATGGTGAGGGTTAAGCACTAGTGCATAAGTTCTAGTCCAAGATGGAGATTTAGTGGGTTGGTGCAGGTCAAGTACCAATTGAGAATCATTAAACATTGAAATGGTTGTTCACTCATACAATTATTTCAAAAATTATTAAGTCTCAAAGTGATGGAGAAATGTTGGTGGTTGATGGGATTGGTAATTTAGACATGGAATGGCATATGAACGTCGACTTAAAAACTATCAAATATATACTTGGCATATGCAATGGGGAAAATGCAAAATATCCTTATGTTTATTTCATGGAAAGGATTGGATCTAAAGATTGGAGCAACTTGCGACCCACAAGAAGAGCCCTAAACTAGAGACTCTATAGATTTGAGTAAATTTAAAAACGTAGAAGACATATGGGATACCATTCTTTCAATTCCTCTTAGAAATGTTCATATTTTTACATTGCATACAAAGATTAGAATAATTGACAAAATTCTCAGGTTGCATCTTGACTATGCATACTCAATTAAGCCCCTGTCTTTATCATATGAGTGCATTGACAAATGTGATACATTACTCTCGAAAATGGATTTTCAAGGAGGTCAAGTTTACTTAAGAAAAGATCTAACACTTTCAGAAAAAACAAGAGATATCTTGACTAATGTCTCTATGGGAGGCTCAAAAGCCAAACGCTTTTTAGGAAGCCATACAGGGAAACATGTGAGCATTACTTGGGAGTATTGGAGAGAGTTGTGTGGGATAATGACAAATGTTGAAGGCACTCTGCAACTTGCATTTCTAAAGAAGGAGGTTTGGAGACACCTTGATGTTTTTCTAAAGCTCCTCAAGCAACAAAAGACAACATACACATATCCAGAAGAGTTCAAAAGTTCGATTACAAATCTTGTTCAAGCAATAAAGGAGGTGGGGAGAAAAGGATATCACGTTTTATTTGGTAAGAGAGAATATATAATCCAAGTTTTCTTTTATAAATTTTCTAAAGGTGTAAAATGATTATTACTCTCTTGTATTTGCAACACATCCTTCATATCTATGGGCTTTACTTTATGGCGGAGGAAGGGCCCCCTAGCAACTTATAGTGGCCAAGGCATGGAAAAATCTCACTATTAAGCACGTACAAGTGTTTTTAAAAGTACAAGACATGGAGGAGGAGTTATGAAAAACAATGCTCTTGAGGAGCTATTCATTGGGTTTTTTCGATGATAGCTTCAAAGAATGAATACTAAAGATGACAATGAAACTTGAGAATTCATAGTATTTTTCAAGATAGAAAAGTACAAAGCTAGCTCGAGGCTAGCTCTCAAGAGCTTTTACATCTTCTTCCTCCTTAGGGATCTTTCCTCTATAACACAAAAATTTTCTTCTCTTGTAGCAAACTATGGATTTTATATCAGTTCGATTTGCTACCAAAGCATAAGACGAGAGGGTCAAAAAGCATCCTGCTCTAGAAGCAGAGAAACTAGGACCCTAACAAAAATCCTAATTGTTGTTATCTTCTCCAAAAACATCACCTTGTGCGCATTATGCTGTAACTCAAAGAAACCAATTAGCCTTGTAAGTGCCTTAATGCATAGTACAAGCCATGTTGCTTCCTTTGAGAATATGTTATGGAGTACTAAGAAAACATGAGGATCAATCATTGCCAAGTAATGGCCAAGTGCAACATCTTTCAATGAACTACCACTGACTCTTGACCCTTTGTACCATCCCAAGAAGTTATTAGAATCTTCAATCTCCAATTGTAAAAAAGATAAATATAAAATAAAAGTCAAAATCAAAGATATCAATGTGTCTTACAAAATTGAAGATAATAATACTAATTGATTTTCATAATGCTCTAGCTCAATTGGATTCCATATATTAATTGATGATGATGTCTCATTGGTATCTTGCAATTCTTTAACATACTTCGATTGCTCTTTTCCAAAATTAAAAATTCAAAGTCAATCTTGAAGATGATTAAACTCCTCATCAGTAATCCCCAACTCTTTCTCAACATCCTTTGCCTTGTTGTAACAAAGAGAAAGAGCATCCCTGCATAAATAAACTTGTCATTTGCAATTTTAGTATCCAGTTTAAGTAACTCTTCATGGGATTCATTTTTTACATCAACTATGCCATTTACAATATCAGAAGCCTCTACAATGATTGTCAAATAATAATCCTCCTTGAGATTAAGGAGCCTTTGGATGTTTGATAGTAGTATGTATTCCTTATCCTTAATAGGAAAATTTGGAAGAGAAGGAACATTATAGAAAGAAGAGGATCCAGACAAAGTACCTACATTTGCATGGCTTTCTTCAATAATGGTCTCAACTTTGAATTGGGAAACATCTAGTTTGCTAGCAATATGTGCTTCGTGTTGAGGGTCCAAGCATTCTTCTGCATCCTTCTCATTTGCCACCTCATCCAAAAGGGAAAAGCTAGAAGATTTTGTTGCCTCCAATTATTGTTCATCAAATTTAATAGGATATTTAACAAGAGTATATACAATGAATGCAGCTACTTTTGACATAAGCCTACATTTCCTAGAATGAGTAGAAAAAACACATATGTTGTATAAAACCTATCGAGAGAATGAGCTTTACACTTTCTTGTGAACAGTGACTTCTCTAAAGGTGAGGTCCCAATAGGTATATGAACATATTCCTTTATATCCTTTTCGGCCACTATAAACAATGCTAGACTTTCAAACTTAGCAATGTTCTTCACACAAAACTTTTTGTAATAATTCACCACATGGTCAATATCCCAATCAGGGTTGAAAATATCCTTTGCAATTACATAGTAAGATAACTCCATGCATTCTGAAGAAGGAAGTCTAGGAGCCTTTCTGAGGGGGAAACCTTTGTGATTTGAGATAATCCAAGAACCCTCAATGGTGACTTACCTTTGCTTGGAGATTTCTTAGGCATTCCCACACTTGCTATTGAGTATGGAGAAGAAGTAGAGGGAATTTCAAGACCAAAGGCAGCACAAACTAAACCCCTTAACCTTGAAGACAACCTTATTCTTTTTCTCTTTGGTGTGCCTACATCTGGGGATCCTTGAATATCTTTTGCATCAAACATTGCATCAAACATCAAACATTGCAAGGTCCACGATACAGCGTGAAGAGAAGAACCTGACCACAAAAAAAATGTGTCCTTGCTTTGTATTGAGCAATGCTAATATGGCACGAAAATAAACTTTCCCAGCTGATGAATGGCTCTCCTTGCTTCATATCTTCTTCCAAATAACAAGTGAAAGGAAAAAACACAAAGAATAAGAAAGAAGACTCGAAATTGATGTAAAAGCGTAGGACAATTAAGGTTCAAGATTGGGTCAAAAAATGATACGAAGGCTTTGCCACTTGTATTTATACACCATCGAGATACCTTGCCATATGGATAGCCATGTGGATGGCTGTAGCAAACCCTAGCCAATGATAGAATGCCACGTGTTATAGGCCACACCAAGTATATAAGATGGTCCCTAGCTTACGTGGCCCATTTTAGTCATCCAACAATGCCATGAGTTACCCAGATTTGGGAAAATGCAAATGTCAGGCATGGTGTGCATCAATCTCCTTGATTTTTGTGCCAAGAAGTTGCGCCTTGACCTGAAGAACAACTCTTGAGAAGAAATCTTGAAGAGATATAGCCTGGTTGATGAGATATGGTTGGTCCAACAGAGGTAGGTAGGTTCTGTCCACAAACACAGTTATGGCAGGGACTCTGAAAAGAGGCAATGCTGAAGCTATAGTTGCCCAATCTCAATGATTGAGGTACCAAGGAGGAGCTCTGGAAGTAGAGAAACACTTCTCCAGAAGTAAGTTCAGAGAGATTTGGCGTGTGGAGAGAGATATGAAAGCTTCAAGCTGACAGGGTGTTGCTGGCTATGGCTGCCATGGAAGCTTCATTGAAGGTAGGAATGCAAATGAAGTTGGAGATAGGGTCCAGTACTCAAACTGAGCTAAGCTGAGATGGAAAGGAGTTGAGAGGAGAGAAAGGACAGTTTATTTCAAGTTTCACCTCATTCCAATATATTATTAATGTTCCACATTCGACTCCACTTTCGGTCAGTCCCTGCCTCAAACCTTCCTACATACTACGGCATGATAGGGAGTCCAAGGGATGCACTGATCTTCCTCACATCAAATTGTTAACATTATGCCGTGCCCCACCAACAGTCACATGATGCCAAGCAATTGAGGGTTTGAAAGAGGCATGCCTGATGAGTCATCCAATGGGCTCCTACTATGGAGCCTTCCAACTGTTTCATCTTGTGCCATATCGGCTTGGTCACGCTGTATCGACCTAAGCCCTATCTCTCATCCATGAACATCATGAAGAGGCCTCCTATGGAACTTCCTAACTCTTGCTCTCTTGTCGTATCAGGCTGTGCCTTGTCAATGATCCACGAAATGGCATGAAGAAACCTCCTACACAACTTTCCAACTATTGCTTTTGCACTGTATTGGCCTATGTCAATCATCCCCGAAATGGCATAAAGAGTCCTCCTATGAAGCTTCCAAATTGTTGCTTTCACATCGTATTGACGTGTGCTTTGTTAATCATCCATGAAATGGTGCGAAAAGAGGCCTCCTATGGAGGTTCCCAACTATTGCTCTTGCACCATCTTGTCCAGTGATATGCCCCTAGTCACATATTTTTTGTTTGCTCTTCTTGTCATTTTCAAGGCATTGATGGTAAGGACAAAGCAAATAGCAAGGAAAGTTTATATAGAGAGCAAGGATAGTTGACAACATTTAAGGCCATTAGAGGTTCTAGAGACTGTTTCTCATGAGATCCCTCCTACCCCTGGTTTTCCCCAATCTCATGCTATGCAATCAAAGCAATCAAGTGTAGAGGCCGTGTCTTCTCCTCCTGATCAAGGCAATGTCCATGTTGATAATGACTAACCCTATGATATTGCTAGATAGTCCTCTTCTCCAATTGCCAAGGTTCCAACCTCCCCTAAAGCACCTGACTAGCTAATCGATCAAGCTAGACCCTCTTTTGCTCAAGAAAGTGAGCCTTCCAAGCCAAGGAGAAAAAGAATGTCTACATTTTACTATATGCAAAAGTATTTAGTGAGATAAGGAAAGCCTAGAGGGCTACAAATCATGTCATTCCAAAGACTACTTTTTTCAAAGTTATCAAGGATATTTCTAATAGATTATCAAGAGTGTCATCTGAATTTGGTCTTTAAAAGAAATGGAAACTTGCAGAGATTCTTTGTCAAGGCAACTAAAGATTTTGTTATCGACTTTATGAATGATGCTTACATTGTTGTTGCTCATGCTCATAGGATCACCTTGATGAACAAATATTTTAGTATGATCAGAACCAGGTACAAGTTCGATAAGGTATTGAGGCCCTTGCCTACTACTGATAAAAAAGCATTTGAGATCCTTAACGTTGTCGTGCCACTACATGCACATCGTTTGAAAAACTCTAGAGTATGACTTTCTTTTAGATCTAGAGAGCCAATGCCACTTTAGATAGTGTCCATGGTTCAAAAATATTGGATTTTTGGATACGTTTTAGCCAATTTTTGATATTTTAGATATTATCTCTTGTAAAAATCTATAAAACTATAGAAAACTTCTAGATTAGGATAATATGTAAAAGAAATCATGTAGCTTTCAGCTATTTTGAGACGATTTTATGAAAAAAGAAAGATTAGCGAAACCACGCGACGCGACCACTGTTTTCAGGCAGTGAATAGCACTCTGAAGTGAGAGATGAAGAGGGAGTGATCTGGCATAATTCTAGCCAGGTGTCCTAGTACTTTACCCCCCTTTCGGAGCCAATGGAAGCATCAGATTGGCAATCTGAGCAACATAGAGGAAGGTATTGTTTTATACATGTTTTTGTCTACAAGAGTTTTATCTTCTCATAATGCAGAAATAAACTAATAGGCTTCATCTCTGTTAGTATTCATCTACATTTTCTATTTCATTCTGTGAGTATTCTTCTACATCTTCTATTTCTTCAAACCCCTTCTCTTCCGTCTACTCCTCTCCCTCAATCTTTTTCACCCTACTGTCTCTTACCCCCGTAGTAGACTTTCGACACCCAATGCACCGACACCGTGTTAGGGGAAGTTTATGCTATCATCAGAGGTGATTTCCAAAAGATATTTGGGCTGATATCTTCAGCCATATTCAGAGAATTAGCTATAGTAGTGTTCTTTTAATTCATTTCTTACTCTATAGAAGACATCTTGTCAAAATATGCAAGTGTTATGTGCCCCTATGGAAGGGCAATGTTTGTCGATCATTCATAGATGCTTTGAGTTGAATTAAGAGGAGCTTTTTCTCTTATTTCTTGGCTGTGGTAACTTATCGTTATCAGGAACTCAATCTGAAGAGCTCTCTTGAAGCAAGTCTCTTTGCCCTACAAGCCTTGTAATTGACTCATAAGCTTTTGTCCCTACTAACAGTCTACATTGAATGTAATCATGCAAAGTTTATTCATGCTATGGCATCGTGTATGAATGATGGGATGCAGAGTTGTTTATGATACATGACAGCATATTGTACTTGATTTTACAATTTGTAATTTCTCTTACAGTCAAGAAAACAAGCTTGATTTGAGTTACAACTTATGAGATAATACTCTTGTGATCTTTGCTAAGAACATGCAGTTGGAAGCTTTATTAACATCTTCAAGAACTTGGCTTGAAACCTTCAACCCTTCTCTTATCTCTACCATCTCCGGAGTCTAAGCTCTTGAACCCCCATACATTCTTCTCTCTCAAACCCCTGTGATTGACCGTGAAGTACCTCTTGAACCTTTAAACATTCACTATAATCTACTTATCTCTTGAAGACACATCTCTATCTATCTTGTACAGTTTTCTTGCCAAACCCCTATGGTGACCTTCAGCCCTACACGCTGCGACATTGGTGAATCTGACGTGAAGGTCGGTGTAAGAGAACTCTAAGATGGGGGATTCTCTAGAAGATACTCTACAAAAGTTGGTACGCATATTGCAGCAGACTTAGCAACAACAAATCCAAATGTTACACCAACAACAACAACAAAGGCAAGACGAAGAGAAGATTGATTCCACAACAATCAAGGCCCTAAAGGAAGTTAGGTGGGAATTAAAACAATTTAATGGTCAAAATATCTCTATTTTCATTCGCTTGTATGTTGAGAAAATGCTTTTCTTTGGTGTACTGCAACATGCATGGAGTTGCTATTTTACCAGTCTAGCCAAGCATGGTCTTTAAGAAAGAATCCATGGTCTTTTTCAGTGAGATACGGATTGGGCTGCATTCAAAGAAGCCCTGCACGAAGAATTCTTCTTAGAAGACTCTGGCCTAATGACAAAGAAAGGTTTCATTGATTGGGTTGAGAAACCTAACAAAGGTTTAGCTGCAACAGCTTTATACCATGAGTTTGAAAGTAAATTTGGACAACTTGATGTTGAAGACCAACAAAGTATGGAAGGTCAAAAGATTGAATTATTCCTTAAGGCTGCAGATCCCATTCTGCAAGAGAAGCTTGCTAATCGCCTAGAAGATGCTACCTCCGAATCAAGAGTCAAGACTGCATGGACAGATGTTACTGATGTAGTTAACATGATTGCTCGAAGAGAGCGGATGCAACTAAGATTGGGCTCTACTTCAACTTCAACAACTCCATTGATGAAGCTTGCTCCACCTTCAAAATCCCCTATTCCTTTGACTAATCAACCAACTCTTTCTTCTTCTGTTCTTTCTAAAAATGATATCATGGATGAACTCATTAAAAGCATGTGTGACCTTCATTTGAATCTTACAGAAATTAGTTCCAAGGTGGAGAAGGCATCCAAGTTGAAGAATGAGGACGATTATCAACTCAAAGACCCATGAGAGAAGGCTATAAGAGGCATTGTATTTGGTGTGACAGCCAACAACATGACAAGAGGGAGTGTTCTGCCTTCCGTGAGGTTGAAGCACAAAAGCTCGTCTTTTGGAAAGACAAAAAAATTCATGCAACTGAAACTGGTCTTCCACTGTAGCGAAATTTTGGCAATGGTGGAATGAAGAAAAGATTAGAAGATTTAGCTATAATGAATGCCTATGTAGCAATTGATGCAGCTAACTACGGGCTGCAAATTGAGCCAACTAAATCAAAATTGAAAGCATGTAAAGCTAATGTGCAATCTAAAGTATGTATGCAGGCATTAGATCAAATGGAATGCGAAAAAGTAGCCAAAGATGATTTGACTAACACCAGTCAGTGCATTCGAGGAATAATTGGTTGGAAAGAACTGGTAGATTCTTTTTCTACCTTTGCACATTTGGCTGACGTCAATCATAAAGAAGTCTTGATTGAATAAAATATGAACCAGGGCCTTCCTCTTCTCGCCCTCTGAAACGGGTAACTAGAAGAACACCCGAACAACCAAAGATTGCTGAAATTATAACCCCAGATCAAGAGATGGAAGATGTGCCACAAACAAAGAAGACCGAAGGAAAGAAGAAAGGCAAACAGCCAGAGGCTACAAATTGCAGTCTGACATAGAGGAATTTTCCATCAATATGAGAATTCCAAATCAAAATGGATTTCGTGAATTTTGGAAATTTCACTAATTTGGGACTTGGTGCAATGGAACATATTATTGCTTATGGTTGTTTCCAAGAGATTTAAAAAAACTCAAAAAGGTGGTGTTAATGAACGCCTTAGTTTTAGTATTCTTGAAAATCTTTAAGGAAAATATTCAGTCTCGGTGGATTCTTATAGACTTTGTTTGGCCTTCAATACAACATTTGGGGGAATTTTAAAATTTTTAGGAGATTTGTACCTTTATTCATCCAAGAGAAGACAATGCTATCTTTTGTTTTCCATAATTTAGGATCTATTTTGTTGCACATCCAATATTTATCCCAATAATTAAGATACACCTCTACATCTGTAGCATTTTGATGACTACAAACTGGTGCCCAATATTATATACGTACCTTGTTGAAGTTTTTGGAGTTTCTATTTGTATCCACCCCACTTTGTGCAATACCAAGCCATATTGGATATACTAGATCTGAAGGTATAACAAGCACAAAGTCATTTCTTAACATTAAGCATTGGTTCAAATGCATGTTTGGGTCATTTGCTCAGCGGACCACAATAGTGATCATTCGACTCTTCCAATCCAATAAAGTCATATGCATTATTTACATCTATACTGGTTAGCTCGCTTTGTGTTCTTGGCCAAAAATCTATGAAAAATATATATTCTTGGACATTTGGAGTTTGAAGAGCATAGATCATATGCTTCCAATAATCAACCATTGGTGTTATAAACTTTGTGAACTTTGCTTCAGGTCCTTGTATATTTGACCATCTTTCTCGATAATTCAAATAATCTTTAACTCCACTTACTACTTCTTGATGATCCTTAAGGTACTCGAACATGGGAAACAATATTGAAACACCCTTTGGAAGAGTAGGCTTTCTTGCAAAGTCTCAAAATTGAGTTCACCTTAGGTGAAATTCTTGAAATTGCCAAACGTGAATTTCATGATGTAATTATTAATATAATCAAAAGAAAAAGACAATATGTTGGTGATGATGCTAAAGAAACAATGCATGCTTTTTTGCAAGCTCTTCAAGTCTTTGTGCAGGATGAAGAGAAGTTGACTGAACAAGGAATTCAACTTGAAGCAATTAAAGAGTTAATTGTCGCAATTGAAGCTAAAGATAAAGAAAGCATGGATGCAAAAATTAAAGAAGTGAAGGCTGAAAATGTAATAGTCGGCTAGTCCAAACCAGTTGGGTAGCCCACCTCTCAAAAAGAAGGTCGTCTACAACAGCATATGCATGATGAGGAAGAAGCCTGATTCATTCCAAGCAGCCCTGTACACATTGGGCAAGAGCAACAACAGAGACAATCGTCAAAATTGGAGAAAAAGAAAAACCATGTATTGCACTCTTAGACCATGGTTCTGAGATAAACGTCATGGCAAGGAGTCTCTATGAAAGCGACGGATGGCCCATAGATGTTGATCCAGGTTGGCGAATGAGAGCTAGAAACAACTCTTCTGGAGAGTTATATGCTACATGTCCTAATGTGCAGATAACTATTGGAGACATAAAAGACAATTTTCACTTTTTTGTTCAAGACTCTTATAGTTACCTATCATTCTTGGGCAACCTTACATTTCTGAAGCTCGCTTGGAAACAAAAGCTCTTGATGATGGTTCTTCCTATGCTCGAATCCAAAGCAAAGATAATGAATGAGCTGTCTGATTTCTTACTGTGTGTATTAACCATCATCGAAATAGAGATCGATTGTGTGATTATCCTATGCCTCCTAATGCTCGATAATTCAAGGGTTTTTGGGCTGAAGTGCTGTAAAAGGAGGCTATGATAGTGCGTCATGTAAAAAGATTGAACGTCCTTATGCTATAGAAACTGTGTCTCTAGCAAATCTATATGTATGTTCAGCCAATAGTTTGGACTGTTATAGGTCTCTTCCAGCCATGACTAAAGTTGAAAGAAATATTTATGTCATGTAAAAAGGGTGCTGAAAACTTATGACATGATGGTTGAAAATGAAGATATTTCGAGCTTTTTTTTGGACTAATTACTACCTGACACATTGGTTGAAATATATGTAGCTGCTCATACAGAAAATCAAGCTGAAAATCAGTACATAGAAGTATGTACATTGGATTTTTATCAAACAATTCAAGAATGTGTTGAGCAAGAAGACGTTGGTGTACTCAACAAGGCTGAAGTGCAAGTAGAGACAAAATATAAGACGGTGGATAAGAAAGTCAAGCAGTCCCACTGCCTCCTAAAAGTGAAGGGCTGGCTAATAGGGTAGCAAATCAGCCAAGTCTTTGTGATCCTTCCAACATTGGTCACAAGTTCACATTTGAAAGTGTAAAAGAGCTCAAAATAGGTGAAAATTCTTTCCTTTCGCTGGGGGTTGAAAAACACTCTTTTATGCAAATGCTAATAAAACATGGAAAATCTTTTGCATTTCAGCCAAGTGAAATAGGCTGTGTGGATCCAAATATTGTTGCTCTTATGGTCATGTTTACGGTCCCACATGTGCCTTGGAACCTCAAGCTCATTCCCATTCCAAGGGCGCATTTGCCCAAATTATTGGAACTTCTAAATGAGAAGATCAGAATGAAGATTTTAGAACCTTCTTCAGCACCTTACTCAAATCGATGGTTTATCGTGCCCAAGAAAAATGGATCCATATGATTCATTCAAGATCTACAGCCTATTAATCGTGTCACAATCTGAAATGTTAGTTCGGGTCCAATTGTTGACGAGTTTGCTAAAGCTTTTGCAGGTAGAGTAATTTATTCTATGGGCGACCTATATTTAGGATATGACCAATTTCAGCTTTCATTAAAAACCCGAAACATTACCACAATGAAGACACCTCTTGGATTGGTCCACATGTGCACTCTACCACAAGGTGCAACAAACTCCATAGCCCATATGATGAATGCCATGCACAAAGTCTTAAGGGACTTTATTCCACAACTTACTCTTCCATTTCTTGATGATGTACCTATCAAGGGATGTGAAGTCAATGAAAAGAATGAGGAGCTTGACGAAGATGGCTGCATGACATTTTTAGTTAACCATATTCATGATTGTGACATGATTTTGACAAAGCTAGAAGAGGTACATCTTACCCTTTCTGGAGCTAAGTCGATTTTTGGAGTAGAAGAAGTTCTAGTGGTTGAACATTTGTGTGGCCCCTACGAACGTAAACCTTCACCAATCAAGATAGATGCCATCAACAAAATGCAAGAAAAATACACAAATATTTCAGAGGTGAGAAGATTTCTTGGCACATGTGTATTCTATCTCGTACAGATACCACACTTTGCTCATGTAGCTGAAAATATCTATCAATTATTAAGAAAATGCCAAAGATTCTCTTGGGGGAAAGAGCATACTCTCACTGTACACAAACTAAAGAAGTTGTTAATTTCAGCCCCCACTCTCAAAAGGGCTAATTATTCAAATGGTCAACCCATCATCCTTACTGTGGATACAAGTCCCATTGGGATAGGATGGGATATTGGCCAAGAAGACCTTGAAGGTAACATGTATGCAATTCATTTTGGAGCAAAGGTTCTCAATGAACGTCAAAGAAGATATATGCAAGTAAAAAGGGAATTGTGGGGAGTTGTAACATCATTAAAGTGTGATCGTGAATACTTTATAGGTGCTTCCGTAATGGTAGAAACTGATTGTCTTTCACTCTTGGGCATGATTGCCAAGTGCTCTATACCTGACATTGCTATGCTAAGATGGATTGCATATATTAAATCTCTCAACCCTGAATTAAAGTATATTGCAGGAAAGGCGAATCCAGATGCCGACATGCTGTCATGTGCAAGATATGACAATGAAGAAGAGCTTATGGAAGAAGATGAAGCTAAAGAATCTGTACTTGCTGAATTTCATTCCATGGTTGCTAAAAGTACATTTTTAGTTGCTGCATATACAAACCCAAAGCTAAATCTTGCAGGTGAAGCTGATCTTTTTAATGGTATAGCATTAAGTACAGTAAGATCAACAAAAGGTACTGCTGTAAATTAACATACATCAACGAAGATTAAAGATTTATCTATGGAAGAAGGGTGGTCAACTAGAAGCCAGCATGTTCATTGCATTGCTCAAGTTCTCGTTTATTTCCTTGAAGAAGATTATGAAGATGATTGGTTGAAGATCGGCCAATATTTGAGCACAACGAAGAAGAAAGAGACTTGGACCGATGAAGAGTTCAATCATATTAAGAGGAAAGCTTATGGCTTCTTTCTTAAAAATGGGCATCTATGGAAGTACGCAAAGAAGAAGAAAGGAGAGCCTATCCGAGTTTTAGGTAATAAAAGGTTGCAACTATAGGTAATAAAGGAATTTCATGAAATCTTGTGGATTGGCCGTAGAGGTATATGGGAAACCTTTATTAAAGTCAAAGAAAAATACTGGTGGCAGAACATGTATCGAGATATAGAGCATTTTGTTGAAACCTCTTATGTGTGTTAGATGTATTCTATGGTCAAACATCGAGATGGGCTACAACTTATCCCTTGTCTATACATTATAGATGGGTTATTGATCTTGTAACCATCCCTATATAGATATGGAATATGTGTATTTAGTGCTTGCAAAAGAAAATCTAACCAATCAAGTTGAAGGTAAAGCTTTAACAACCAAGACCACTCAAGCTATTTATCACTTTTTGCTTGAAGAAGTATTTTGTAGATATGGTTGTGTTGGCAAGGTAACGGCAGATAGAGGAGAATTGGATGCCGATGAGGCATGCAACTTCTTTGCTCAATTGGGTATCAAGTTGGCTTTGACATCAGCCTACAATCCTAATGGAAATGGAAAGAGTGAGAGAGGACATCAACCTATTCTCAAAGCTCTAGCAAAGTCTTGTAGAGGAAAGATCAAAGAATGGCCTAAAATGCTACCTTTTGCATTATGGGCTGACCGGACTACTCACAGTAGAGTGACTGGCTATATGCCAGCTGAACTTATGCAGCTAATTATGCCAATTGAAGAATCTATTCTCACATGGAATCTTCTATATGCCAGCTGAACTTATGCATGGACAACAACCAATTATGCCAATTAAAGAATCTATTCTCACATGGAATCTTCTACCTTGGGAGGAAGGCATCAGTAGAGAAGAGTTGCTGACTTTGCACATATGGCAGCTAGAAAGAAGGCCTGAAGATGTTCAAGCAACTATTAAGAAGTTAAAAACAACAAGACTAAAAAACAAAAGAAGATTTGATAGGCAACATCGACTTCAGCCAAGAGCTATCCAAGAAAATGATTGGGTGCTTGTCTATGACAGCAGCCTAGATAATTAATACAATGCTTCTAGAAAGATAGTAAAGCATTGGTTTGTGGCCCGTATGTGGTAAAGGTTGTTCATGACAATGCCACATATTCATTGGCTGAATTGGATGGGACAAGCATGAAGATACCTGTAGCTGGAAAAATAATCAAGCTCTTCAAATGAAGAGAAAGTTCAACATATAAGTTAGAAGACTTGGATATAATTCAAGAGCATGAAGACATAGAGGAAGAAGAAGAGGTAGGAGATGAAGACATTGACATGGCAGAAGATACGTCTTTTGACACTGCAGATCCATAAGACTTTGGCACATGCCATAGGATGTGTAGGTTAGGAGGGGGTGGATATCGTGTCGCTACGTGCACATCATGTGAAAAAATCTAGAGTGCGGCTTCATTATAGATCTAGAGAGCCATTGCCACTTTAGGCATTGTGTTAGTGTCCATGGTTAAAAAATATTAGATTTTTGGACAAGTTTTAGCCAATTTTTGATATTTTAGATATCATATCTTGTAAAAATCCATAAAACTGTAAACAACTTCTAGATTAGGATAACATGTAAAAGAAAGCACGTAGGTTTCACCTATTTTGAGATGATTTTATATAAAAAGAAAGATTAGCGAAATCGTGCGACGTGCGATCGTTGTTCTCAAGCAGTGAACATCACTCTGAAGTGGGAGATGAAGAGGGAGTGATCTAGCATAATTCTTGCTAGGTATGCTAGTATTTTACCCCCCTTTTGGAGTCAATGGAAGCATCAGATTGGCGATCTGAGCAGCAGAGAGAAATGTATTATTTTATATACGTTTTTGTCTACAAGAGTTTTATCTTCTCATAATGCAGAAATAAACTGACAGGCTTCATCTCTGTTAGTATTCTTCTACATTTTCTATTTCTTTCTGTGAGTATTCTTCTACGTCTTCTATTTCTTTGAACCCCTTCTCTTCCGTCTACTCCTCTTCCTCAATCTCCCTTCACTCTATTGTCTCTTATCCCTGTGGTAGACTTTCGACACCAAACACACCGACACCGTGTTAGGGGAAGTTTATGCTATCATTAGAGGTGAATTTTACAAGATATTTGGGCTAATTTGGAGCTGATATCTTTAGTCATATTCAGAGAATTAGCTACAACAGTGTTCTTTTAATTCATTTCTTACTCTATAGAAGACATCTTGTCAAAATATGCAAGTATTATGTGTCCCTATGGTAGGGTAATGTTTGTAGATCATTCATAGATACTTTGATTTGAATTAATAGGAGCTTTTTCTCTTATTTCTTGGATGTGGTAACTTATCCTTATCAAGAACTCAATTTAAAGCTCTCTTGAAGCAAGTCTCTTTGCCCTACAAGCCTTGTAATTGACTCAGAAGCTTTTGTCCCTAACAGTCTACATTGAATGTAATCACGCAAAGCTGATTCATGCTATGGCATCATGTATGAATGATGGGATGCAGAGTTGTTTATGATACATGATAGCATATTGTACTTGATTTTATAATTTGTGATTGCTCTTATAGTCAAGAAAACAAGCTTGATTTGAGTTACAACTTATGAGATAATACTCTTGTGATCTTTGCTAAGAACATACAGTTAGAAGCTCTATTAACATCTTTAAGAACTTGACTTAAAACCTTCAACCCTTCTCTTATCTCTACCATCTCTGAAGTCTAAGCTCTTGAATCCCCATACATTCTTCTCTCTCAAACCGCTGTGATTGACTGTGGAGTACCTCTTGAACCTTTAAACATTCACTGTAATCTACTTATCTCTTGAAGATATATCTCTATCTATCTTGTCCAGTTTTCTTGCCAAACCCCTGTGGTGACCTTCAATCATACGCCCTGCGACAACATTCCCCAAAATTATCCATGAAAGATAAAGGGCCAATCATCGAGGGTGTGATATACCTATACCCAACAAGGAATGCATCCCAGCAAGAGTTTGTCCAAGAAGGAAAAACACAAGAGGTCATAGAAATCAAGGATAAGGGGTTGCAAGAGAAAAATAAATTTTCTTGGCTCTATTAATAATTAGAGGATGGGTGAGGTGTATGGACGAATGGTTGTCAATGTTTCTTGAACTTCTGAGGAAGAAGACTATCTTAGCATATCTCTTGAGGACAAGCCCATGCTAGTGAAAAAGGATATTCAATTGCCAGACTCTGTAGTTTATTGTTTCATAAGGCAATGCATTTTGATTCTCAAAATTTTTAGTATATAGAATGATTATACTATTGATTGCGAATGACATTTTTGCTATTGGCTTTAGGGCATTGATTGCTTCTCTCAGCCTCAAGATATATCTAAAAGTATATTTATTGTTAATCCATTGTTATCAATGGAATTGTTTTCGAGATCTGGTTTAAACATTGCAATGTTTTTTAAATCTTTTGATTGCATCACAAACTACCATATATTTTTTCCTTAGGTTGAAAGATATACAATTTTCCAAAAGGGTTAACATATACTTCTTTGTTGTCCCAGGGAATTCGCTATGTGTGTATCCTCTATATCACGTGCGTTCAAGGCCTATTTTTAAATATCCTTAGCATGAATTTTTCCTTATTAAAATATAACCCTTTTCTGTTCAATTTGTAAGTAACCTCTTTATATGGGACCCTTCTGTATATAAAAAAGATATTTTAAAAATCTCGTATGTTGAACCACATGATACATACATATATTTATGATAGATCTCACCGGGTTTGTTATTGTATTTATTTCTTACTAATATTTTGCTTTGTTGTAGAGGACATTGGAGTCTTATTAGAGGACATTGGAGTCTTATATATATATTGCCGTACTCACAAGAGAAATTAACCTCATAAACTCTCTAAGTGGTATCCATGGCCAATACAAAATGTGCATTGAATGGAATGCTACTTGCTTTTTAGTTAATTGTTTATTTTATTTTATTGTCTATTTTAGTTACAAGTTTCTATTTGTAGTGTTGGTAGGCTTGTGACTACCTCCTTGGATACCACATGTAAGGATATTGTTAATCTTGGAAAACCATACAACTTTCTCCAACAAGAAGTACCATTGCAAAGTGATGCACATACATATGGATGGATAGTGATTTCAAATATTTGCAGGATAATAGATTCAAAGTTACTCAAGATAGATGGGGTGAATGTAAGTCTCTTTTCATATTGTTAGTTTTTTGAGGAACCCTTTTTCAGTTTACCAACTTGTTACATTTATTCTTGTAGTGTTGGGATTACCTTGACTCATATATGTGGTGGATAAGGGAGCAATGTATTGAGTTGATTTTAGATAGGGCAATCACACCAGTCAATCTTGACACATCTCCATAGAAATCTTCAACTAAGGGTAAGAGCAAGGGCAAGTCAAAGACTAGTAAGGTGAACTCCAAAAAGAAAGGAATACCAACACTTTCTCCTATGAAGCTTGATCCATCTCCTCTTAAGCCTGAAGAGAAGAGAGTTCCTTCTTAAAGTCAAATTCTTCTAACAGCCAAAGAAAAATGCCCTTGTGAAGAGACTAGAGATCTTTTTGCAGAAAGTAATGAAGAAGTTACAATGTCAAAGAATGAGAAGGTGCCAGAGATAGAAGAAACATAGATACAAACATAAACTTGGAGGATGCTTTATTATTTTGTATCCTTGTATATTTTCACTTCAATTTTGTAACTCCTGATATAAGGAAAATATTTTTGTCTTATGTAAATATAATAATTTTATTTGATTCGAAAGGAACTTACTTCACAATGGCTTGTATGTTTGTATTGAATGATGTCTTTTTAACAATGTTAATCAACAAGATGAGATACTGCAAAATTTTCATATTTATGGCTCAAAACTTACAATTGTGGGAGGCAAACAACTCATAAAAGAGAAAGAGTGTTCACCTCTTTTCCCAATTGTTTTATAGTTGACTTTGAACTTATATGCAGCAGGGGATGGATTGTCTAGCAGCTCCAAGGTATTACTTATATACTTTAGACTACTCCAATTGGAAGTAACATTTACCTCATTTTCTTCTTCATGGGCTATAACTTGCACCTTAAGTTTAAAAGGCATGCAATTTGTATTAGAATCCAAGGGAATCTAAATGCCTAGTTTAAGTTTGTATCTCCTATAATCAAAGCCCAAAGCAAGAGTTTGTCGTGCAATGTTGCAAGCTCGTTGTAAGACAAAGCCAAGGACTGGGGGCATATGATACACCTCATGATGTCGCCTTTATGGTCATACCCTCTAGATTTCCAAAGCCTTTCTATAATGTTGTCCAGTTTCTCTTCTTCAAAATTTTTACTTAGCAAAGATACCTTTGTCCTTTGTAAATGTGCTATTTTGAAGTACACCACAAAGATATACAAGGATATAAACCAAAATAGGTGTATTCTTCTTGAGATCCTTCCAGTTGTCATGGTCTTCTTAATATCATGACACATTTTGAATCTAAAACTATGCATCGTTGCTTTATTAGAAACCTCTCAATTTAGAGATGCAAGACTTGGCAATGGCAAATCCTCGATATGTCCATATGTACCTACTCTAGAGGGAATCACATATTGTGCATAATATATAAAAACCCTACCCTTACTAAAGAATCCATAGTTTGATTAATATAGATAACGTATACGAACACCTTATAAATTGCATGGAAGGTTCCACTTAAGCTTTCCACAGGTTGCCATTCAGTACATGGTAATAGAATATGTCTACAATCAAGAATTCATTATTAGTACTTGCTTAAATATAAAAGTTATTACATACATTATCAACTAAAGACTTACAATGTGTATGCTGCAAAATACATTTGTTTGGAGACAAGTGCATATCCTTGGCCATATAAACATGTTATACTTTGACAAACCACTCTTTAAGCATAAATTTGAAAGCAATGATATGCCTTTTCTAGTGATGTTTTGTATCTTCTCATTTTCTTCCTTTCACCTTGTGAGAGCCCTTGCAAGAGGGCAACATGGTAACCCAATCGTTTATGCTAAATGTTTTTGGCTTCCAATTTTCGTTAGCTCCCTAGCTATAGATGGCGCAAGAGTTTACTAAACGAGAAAAGTGCATTGTGGATGCCATACACAAATTGAATTTGCAGAGAAAGAAACTCAATAAGAAAGGTGAATGAACTTAAAAGGAATATTAAGAAGACTAATGAAAATATATTGGGCACCAAAAAGAATATTAAAATCTTTGGAATTTTAAAAAAATTGATTATTAACTTCACAACATATTTATCACGTCCTTTTTCAGATTTTATAAGTAAATAAGGACTTCGAGACTACCAAAACATGTCAGACTTCAGAGATTTTGCTGAAAAGGGAGGAGAGAATCAGGAAATGGACTCTACTATCTCCAAAAAAGTGGAGACAAGAACACCATATTCTTGCATACATGGTAAACTCTCTTTGGTTCTTTTCTTAATCCCATGATTAACATAAGTGTATTTTCTGAAGTGTTTTTCTAAAAATAGGTGGTTCAAGGTTAAAGTTGAAATTTAGTGTGACTGGTTTCTAAAGATAGGTGGTTCAAGGTTAAAGTTGAAATTCTCGTGGCGCTTAGGAGCCTTAACAAGTCTAATAGCCAATTTAAGTTTTTTTGTAAAGCACTTACTAAGTTCCGAAGCTTTGTGCTTGCTATTAGCCTATGCATGAGAGGCTTTGTAAATATCTTTATTGTTTACTTGTAATCTATATTATTTTTAGTGCATTTAAAAAGAAACATTGAAATGGTTGTCTTTTAAACCATTTGTGTGTCAAAGTAAGTCTTCACTTTAACTAATGAGACAAAACCCAACCTTCGTGATGTGTTTGGGCAATCAAGCTTATGGACAATAAGCCATTTCACAAATTTTCCCTTTGCATTCACATGCTATTTATGTGGAAGAATAGATTAGGCGTAGGCGTGTAGCACATCCTTCCTTCATTGTGCACGAAGCACATTTGCTGACAAAAGCGCAAAATGATTTGGGCATGTGGGTGGGGTTTAACGTGTGGATTCGAACCTCTCAAAGTTCAAGACTTTCACGTGGTGGCTGAAAGTTGGAAGTGCCCATTTTGTGTGTAAACCCAGGATTAGTGAGTTGGGTCTTAAAGGCCCTTTGTCAAAATTCCGGGCGTGCAATTTGGAACATTCCGTCCCTTTATGACCATCTAGTGTAGTGTAGGTATTCTGAATGTAGGCTATTTCTTCTTCCTTCTTCCTTCTTGGGGGCGTGATTGTGAATGGTGATGAATGAAAGGAGCGAGCGTGGTGGTCCACTTGCAGTCCGTTTCATTTCCCGAATAAAGAAATACTTTTTATGCCAAACAAAGATTTTAAAAGGAGAATCAAAAATTCCACCCGCGCTCGTCCTGCGTAGGTAATCAGATCAGATCAGAGTGTTAGAGCACACCGCCATCTGTCTGCTGTCTGTGGTTTTGCATTTTGCATTAGTATGAACCGACTGATAATTCTTATAAATAAAAGGACCAAAGACCATAGGAAGGATTTCTTCAGGTCCTGTTTGAAACGGAAACGGATCATCAAGGTATCTTACCTTGCTCTCTCAGTTCTCACATTTTATGATCAGTCAGACATTATCGATATCTCACATTTGATTGGCTGTATGCATATTCGAGTTTGCTTTATTTGTTGCAAGATTTACTCTTCTGCCAGATTAATAATGGGTTTGTGCACCCGCATTTTGTGACAAAATGACGATTCACGAAGACGGGTTCTGCAGAAGAGGAGTTAGAACTTAGTACGTTGGGTAATCAATCAATCATCAGTTTGAATTCGGATGTGTAAGCGAGTTTGTTCCTTGGGAAAGGCATTAGACCAATGGAATTTGCAGGCACTCTGGTAGTAATCCTGGCATAAATGAAGGAGCAGCAGCAGCATCAGCCCTTCTGCTTCCCTCCATCATCAATGCCTGCTCACAAGTACGTCTCAGGCTTCAGCCTTTTACCCCTTCTGTACCTGCTTCAACATATCAAATGTTATCATCATGTTGTACCCGAGTGTATTACTGTAACAGCTTCTGGATGTCAAGTCATTGTTTAGTCCTATTTGCTTAGGAACTAGTAGCCTATTGTTGTCACTGCCATGATTATGAAGTCAATATTTAGTACTATTGTGCATGGGAATGAGCTTATTAGTATTACAGCTCACAAATTTTAGTCCAATGTTTAGTACTACTATACTTGGGAATGAGCTTATTACTATTACAGCTCATAAATGTTAGGCCAATGTTTAGCACCCTTATGGTTGGGAATGAGCCTGTGATTGCTAGAGGTTATGAATGCTAGTATTTTTCTCTATAGGCCCTGATTACTTTCACCTTAGCACCCTTCTTTTCCTCTTCTTCACAAACACTGCAGGATGTTTGAAGAGATTGAAATTTGATACACAGTGTAGGCAAAAGGACTCAAACAAGATCAGCTAGCATAGGAATCCGGAAACCAATCAAGGACACACACTCGGTCAAACAACCTTCATGTATATCCTGTCGAGATGCTTCATGACCATCTCAGCTTTATCTCTCTCTCTCAAGAGTCAATATTTTTTTCCAATGATTAGCACCTTTTAGAGCTTTCATATTGAACAATCTTGAACCTTGGTTGATTGATGCCTTGGATAACTACAGCTTGTAATTCCCGGTAGCCATGAAGTCCTGTCACAAGGCCATCTCCTTTTATCCTGCCTGATGGGGGTGCGGGGCTCCTTATTGAAGAAGCTTCTGACAGCAAATACACTAAGTTACGATGGACATAAAACAACCCTCCATTCTTTTCCTTTACCGACTTGTTCCATCAGAGCATTGCCAGTTAAAGCTTCCAGTGGGGCTTTCAAAGTTGACTGGAAAAAGGTGTAAGCCATTGGTGAGGGGTTATCTCACACATGCAATTGCTAGAAGAAAGTACATGCACTAGTCTTGCCTGGCTGTGAAAGGTACTTGTATTCACTGTGTCTTTATTTAGTTGGTAGCACTTGCATTTATTGTTGTGATGAGAACAACAGGTATGTCTAATCAGGATGTTGCGAGTAAAATATTAAGGCTTCTTCAAAAGGGGGAAAACAGTTTAATTTACTAACTGAAATTTAAGCTTTCATGTTTGAGAAATAACAAATACCATTATGCTTCATGTATATTGTATACTTGCACGTGTACATATATGTACATTGTGGACAGAATAAATGGCATTATAGAAAACTAAGATGTCTTCTTTTTGCGTAGCTGTTAATAGGATAATAAGAATATTATTATTGTGACAGGGCATTTACTATTGCCATTTAGAGTTCTTAAGGATTTGAGGGTTTTTCTGCAGATCAAGAATATCCTCCTCCTCCTCCTCCTCCTCCTCCTCCTCATCATCATCATCATCAGGACATGTGGCAGTGCACATCAACGAGAGGCAAACCTTTTACTTAAGGAAGGTAGGCTAAATTCTAATACGTGCAAAAATGTTCCGTGTGTTAGCATCATGTGTCTCTTTTGCTATAAACAAATTGAATGTGGCATAAAAGGATTGGCTGTAGGTGGTGGGTCCTTTCTTGATGTCTCTGATACAATCAAGATGTAGCATCCTTTTGCAGAACGTGTGCAGTGCTCACACAAAACCAAGTTTGAGGGGATTGGGAAGTTTTCTAAAATTTCAAAGTGTATACTTATTTTAAGTTCGTTACAATACGATTTAAAAAACCTATAAATGTAAGAAATAACTTGCAAATTGTCAATGTGTAAGGCTTTTGTATCAGGCTATCAGCTCTGAACCCATGGTCTCTGTGAACACTGAACGTGTGATGGGCAGAGCTTGAGCCTTGTAAAAAACACACACACACACACACACACACACACACACTCTCTCTCTCTCTCTCTCTCTCTCTCTCTCTCTCTCTCTCGGGAGTCGGGAGGATTCCCGATCTGGAAATGAAACGTGAAAGTTCAATTTTACAAAAATACCAAAGTTTTATGCAAGTATTTTTATGGTAAATAGCGAAAAATCTGCAAGTACAGGCTTCCCGATTTGGAAACTAAGGTATTAAAGGGTCCCAAATATTTAACAAAGCAGCAATTTGAGCAACCTAAATGGTTGGTGGACAAACTACTTTGTTAGTTGAGCCATTCCTTGATTATTCTTTGACGGGATCCTTTGTTGTTTGTTGTTTTTCTGTGGTACATAGGATGTACTAGTGCCGAAGTGTGGCCTCCTTACGAGGCTAGTGAATGCAGGGGCAGGGGTGCCCATATTGCACCACGAGGAGCCTCCACAAGACTATTACCATCCATGCAACAATATCGTCTCACTGCACTTGCATGACTTCCCAGGAGGGCCTCATGCATTTGAGCTGGTAGCCCGGTTCTGCTGCAGGAGCAGCGGAGGGGGCAGAGAGGGAGAGAAGAGAAGGCCTCCCAGCTGCCATGAGACCCTAAGAGAGGATGCCAATGTTGGTGGTGGTGCTGCTGCTGCTGATGAGAGTGGTGGTGATGGTGATGATGATGATGATGCTGAGAGCATTGCATATGAAGATGAAGCCGGTATTTGTGGTTTTATAAAGGCTAGCAATGTAGCCATGCTGCACTGTGCAGGGGAGTTCCTGGAGATGACAGAGCACCACTGTGAGAAAAACCTTCTTCCCCAGACAGAGGCCTTCCTGTCCAACATGCCCACCTGGAGCTTCAGACAGTGCATCTCATTCCTCACTAGCTGCCACTTCCTGCCTCACAATGCATGGACTGCGCACATGGTTCAGAGATGCATAGACTGCCTTGTGAACAGAGTCCCCTCATCCTGCTCCAACAGTACCGATATTAGCCTGATGTGCTGCTCCTCCCCTGAATCTAGACCCTCCACTGAAACACAGCCTGCCATTGAAGCATATGTGTTCTCTTGCCTGTACAAAGACATCACTCTCTTACCTCTCCCTATGGTTGAGAGGGTTGTCAAGGCACTAATTTCTCATCAGGTGGACAACAGGTTCCTTGCCAAGTGCCTTTTGCATTACCTGCAATGCCATTGCTCAGCAAAGAGGAAGGCAGAATCTGCTGCAGATAGTTCCAAGGCTACCCAAGAAACAAAACAGTGTGAAATCCTTGAAACAGTTGTGGCATTGCTGTACATGCTTGAATGGGCCTCTGTATCGTGCAAATCTCTGTTTGGGTTGCAGAGGTTGTCCGTGAGCTTGCATGCCACCAAGCCATCCAGGAAGAGGATTGAAGAGATGATTGGATCCCAGCTACACAAGGCCACATTGGATAACATCCTCATCACCTCCAGGCATCACACCAGTGGAGGCCTGTATGATGTGAATTTGATCCTTAGATTAGTAAAAACTTTTCTACGAATGGAAGATGATCGTGAAGTGGGGTAAGAAATCATCTGTCTCTCTCAAACCTAGCAATTCACCAATGGATCACGAATCATTTAGACGGCAGCAAAGCCTTGTGGTAAGATCTTGTTTTTATTTGATCCGTATGCAGCTTCATTAGGACTGGCCATCTGCAGACAGTAGCCAGCTTACTAGACATGTACTTGGCTGAAATAGCTCCGGATCCCGGCCTAACTGTGTCAAAGTTTAAGGCAGTTGCTGAATGTCTACCAGATTATGCCAGAACCTCACACGACGAGCTTTACAGGGCGTTGGACATCTATTTAGAGGTGGGTCAGCTGCAAAATAACCATCAATGTACTTCAGATAATTGCGCGCAGGTCATTTTGATTTCGGAGAATTTAGTTTGATTCTGGTGGGGTTTGAGTTCTTTGTGCTCGATGTCACCATGTTCCTGAAGCTTTGATATGAATTAATAGTTGAGAGATGGTGGTAAATATTGAAGGTTGGTTGATCTACTGCATACTCACTTTTGACTGACTGTTACCTCCCAGCCCAAGAATCGCTCCTACATCCCTACAGGGTACTAGAAACTAGCGTTTGATGTGTCATCGTTCTCACATGCCTGTTTTTGTTCCTCAAGCATCGAATCTCCAAGTGGCCAATTGAGTTCCTTGCTTGCACTGGCATGTACCCTCTCCTTATTGGTAGTCCAATCATAGCTGGAGGTCCTAAATCTCACTGCATGTCCTACTTTGATGATGTCTCTAGCAAAATTTAAACAGGTAAATGGTTACTGATGTCTTCCATGTTCTAATATTGCATACAATTGACTTTTCTCCTACAGGCTCATTCTAAGATCGATGAAGGTGAAGCAATGGAGCTGGGCAAGGTGATATGCTTCCAGAAGCTGTCATTGCAGGCCAGCAAGCATGTGGCTCAGAGCTTGAGGTTCCCTGCAAGGATAACCCTCCAAGTGCTCCTCCAAGAGCAGGAAACCCTCAAGGCAACCATGCATGTGAACCCACTCATGGCACAACGTAGTCCAAAACCCCCTTGTCCCAGTAGCTCTCCTAGGTCAGTAGCAACAATAAACTTGAACAGCAATAACAGCAATTGCCATAGCAAATTTAGCAACAGGAACAGTAACCTTAACACTAGTACTAGCACTAGCTCTAGCTCTACTTCTAGCTTGTGCTTATATGAGCACTTAGGCATGCAACACCCAGACGAGCTCGAATACAATCTAGTCCTGCGCCAGAACGAGGAATTGAGATCGGATCTCCAAGAAATGCAAACGAGGATGATGGAATTGGAGAAGGCATGTGGGCAAATGAGGTCAAAGGTGTCCAAGTACATGAAGGCCAAGCACCTTACGTGCTGATCTGTCAAATGACAATTACCACATTCTTCTAATCAATGCAAATCTCCACTATCCCACTTGCATTCCTTAAATCATTTGCATGACATCCGATGGCCACATACCTCCACATGCTTTATAACCAACGGCAGTTTTTGAGGTGCATACATACCAAAAGGGATGAAAACCCAGCTTCTTGCACATGCACAAATGCCTTGGCATTCTACTGCAAATGCCACACATCCTAACCCATTGATTTAAGGCTGCATACAAGCACCACTCAATTGTTTTCAAAGCTGGTCACAATCCAGATGTATATCTTGGCATTCTTTGCGTTTGGTGAATGTTAGTTAACCTATTAAATCCATGAAAGACAAAAAGGGAAAATTTCCAAATTGTCATAGAGGTACGGATGGAGGGTCATAGGAGTCGCGGCCAACATGTCAAGCAAACAAATACGCAAAACTCTTATGGATGAAGTATAAATCTTAGTAGTCGTGAGGAGGTTATGGGGTTCTTCAAGTACCTCACGTAGCTGGCCTATGTTATGTGTTATGTGTGAGGACTTTGGCTCATTTATGGGATCATTGGTCTCTAATTTGACACTTGTGTGGTTCACTTCAAAATATGCAAGCTCATCCATGGGATCATTGGTCTCTAATTTGACTCTTGTATGGTTCACCTTAAAATATGCAAGTCTAGCAAGAGAGTTCTTTAACATGCATTTTAAAGAGAACTGTACAAACTTAAACATGCAAGTGGAGTTTTAAGAGTCAAATTCAAAAGAAAAAAAAGAAGTTTATGAAGAAACAAGGGCCACTTAATTTAGGAAGATATGTGAGTTTCAAGGGTTTTTAATTATACCTCTTGAATGCATTAACACAAGATAAAATTTCTTGGTATACTAAAAGAAGTCAAATGGACACAACTTTGTAAGATTGTGTCACCTTCTTATTAGCTCATTCTATTAAGAGCTAGGCTATGCCTAGGTCAATTGACCTAGGCATGGTCAGCTTATCAAGTTCAACTGAGTGTGGCTTGGCCACTTGACCTAAACTCCTAAATTTGTAGGACTCTAGCAAGTGCAAGAAGTATCACAAAAAATGGTTGCTCCCTCAAGTTTGATTAGGTGTGGCAGAGCAGAGAAGAAATCTCTCTCTCTCTCTCTCTCTCTCTCTCTCTCTCTCTCTCTCTCTCTCTCTCTCTCTCTCTCTCTCTCTCTCTCTCTCTCTCTCTTTGTGCTTTTATAAGCATATGCTTAGTTTTTAAAATTATATTGAAAAAAGGTGAGGTTAGTTGTACTATGGAGTCCACACAAGTATTAACTATTGTGTGGTCCTAGGACCTTGTTTGTAGAGCTCCTCCATGCCAAGTCAAGGGACCTAAGTGTGGTGAGGCTCTAGAAGATTAGTGAATAGTGATTATAGACAAAAGTTACATTTGACTTCTGACTAGTTTGGCTTATGCATGTTTACCTTTTATTGGAAGTATGAAAATTGTCTCCAAAGTGTATCTTATGAAGACATTAAACCCAAAATCTTTTCTAACCTCTTTGAAAAATCTCCTCATTTCAAAGTTCCAATTTCTTCCCATAAATGCTGAGTGACTTTTGGAACACAAAATTCTTTCTTAGTTCTTGGTTTGGCCTCCATCATTATACCTCTTCCATCTTACTTGTTTTGTAGTTTGTGATGTTTAAATCTCTTCAATTTGTTTAATTTGTGGAAGCAAGCATTGCAAGATCAAGCCACCGTTGAACATTGAATCCCCAACATTTTGAAATGAAAGAGAGCATAAGCTAAAAGTTGACAATATATCAATTTTGGTCTTGAGTGATAATGGTATCTTCTTGCAAGCATCCTTTTGTGATCAAAATCTAGGAGTAACATGCAACTTTCAAACACACCTTTAAATTTTTAGGATAGGATAGAAAATGGTATACCAATGTGCAACATGGCCACATGATAGGATATTTACATTCATAATTCAAAATAGTTATATTAAAACAAAGATAGGAGCAAATTTTGCAAGCTTTGGGCTTATGGTTTGGAATGGAGTTAGCTTTAACTTGCAAGTTTTGTAGGCTTTGGGTTTATGTTGTGAATTCCACTCTCTCAATCACTTTATTTATATTTTTGTCCAATGCTTATTGGCTATGTGGATCTTTCTCCGCTTTCTATTGTAATGCTTTGCAACTACATGTGATCTCTATGCTCTCAATCACTTTATTTATATTTTTGTCCAGTGCTTATTGGCAATGTGGATCTTTCTCCGCTTTCTATTGTAATGCTTTGCAACTACATGTGATCTCCATGCTCTCTTCCCCTCCTTAGAAAATGGCTTGTGGGCGTGCTTTTTGGTAGATTTTCAAGCACACATATGTATGATGATTCGATAACTTTGCACTTGGGAATGCCTATATTTGAGTTAGGAAGTTATTGTAGATGCTAGAAATTATGCTAGATCTTTATGTTAGACATTTCACTAAGCATGGCCAAATTATCTAACCTCTCTATAGGTATACTAGCACTTAACTTAAACGATGTATTGAATTTTTCACCACATGCAACTATAAGCATATTAGTGAGTGATACAACACCAGGCACCCAAGCATATTGAGACAAACTTAAAGTCCTCTCTCTATCATTTGTCTTTGGCCTTTGGCTAATTGAAACTAGGTACTTGGTAGTGTAAGTGGGCACATGCATCACCTCTCAAGTGTTTACAATGAATCAGTATCACTCCCAAATGTACATCCTCAATTGTGTGTTTCATGCTTAGAAAAATCTATGGTGTAACACATGATATCTATGTTACAAGCTTCATGGTTTCAAACCTTTCCACATTTGTCATGCGGTTGGACACATGAGATCCCACATATCACTATTCTCCAACTTTCGAATATTTTTAGAGAGAAATTTAAAACGATCTATGTTTCATTCATTAGAAATGCTCTAGTTATGGGCACATGGTTTTGTTTTTGTAAGGATTGAGTTTCTCCATTAGCATAAGGAATTCAGCTTAAAACATTGTGGTATGCACTTATGTATTCAAGTTGAGGGAACTTAATGATATTCACAAAAAAGTATAAAACCAACGAAACAAAAGCTTAGGTAGTGAAGCCATATGAAGTTAGGCTAGAATGACTTTGTGTGTGTAATTTAAAACGCTGAAGAAAAAACGACATATGGGATATGGAGAGAAATATAATTTTCCACATTGCCTCTTAGTAAATGGATAGAATGATAGGATTAGGAAAGGAAGTGTCTAACATTAAGGTCCTAGAGGAAAGATTGAAATGGACCTATGAGATAAGGTTGATAATGAGACAAAAACCATTTATACTAAGAATAAGAATCCTTTTGAAGCATTTCCTCTATTAGTAAGGAGACCAACATATTCATCATATTTTTTATCAAAGATGAAATAGCAATAACATAAGTCCCTTCACTAGGCCAAACTCCTTAACAAACCATACTAATTCAAAGAAACGAACCCTTCTACTAATCGCACACTACCCTTATGTTTTTGAGATACACTCCCCAAGCATGAAATGCTATTATGTCTAGTGAAAAATTTAAAAAAGAATAGATCTATGTTAGTATGCTATTGAAAAATTTTTGTACTTTGTAGTTTATAATCATGCTATTATGATGAATTTTGGCCTAGTGTGGCTTGACTTTCTTATCTTGCTCGGCATTACTCAGAGAAAAGGGAGAACTAAACTCCAAAAATGCCTATCATTCCAATGGTTTGACTATGGAGTATGTGATGTAAGTTACAATACTACTATCCTTATTCAAACCCCTCTATCCCCACCCACCCCTTGTATCCACATCTACTCTGTCTATCCCCACCTACCACCCATTGCCATTACTTTTCCTTCCTTATGTTATTGCCCATGTTTTCCAATTGAACATGCCCTCTATCCCTACATATCCTCACCCATACTAACTACATCCCACTACCCTCATCTATCTCCTCTATCCCCCCTCCCCATCCCTCACCTAATGCCTTGTCACACTTGTGTATGCCCTCATACCATAATCCATATTTTGCTATCCATTCCTATTCTTCTCCATCCATCTTGACCCTCAATTGTCCCCATCTATTATTTTGTACCCTTCTCTAGCCCCCTCTAACTCCTTACTCCAACATATCCCCCTACATCCTCACCCACCTTAGCCATCCTACTTGCATCCCACTATCCTCATCTATGCCCCTCTACTCCCCCTCTATACCTTGTTGTTGACCCCTTTGTTACATGCATGTATCAGCCATGACCTTCCAACCTTGCCCTCCGCTCGCTATGCTCTATCCTCCTACCATTGATTGGCCAGTATTGTCACCCACTCTCCCATCACCAATGCCCTTTGCCCTCTACCTTTCTCTAAGTGATAGATTTTCTTGCCATTTTCCAAATCTTCTCATTGGTACTACTTGCCCAAAATTTACATTGATTATTGAAGTAGAACTTAAATATATAAAAGACCAACAAAAATAGAATCATGATAATGATAGAGACAATGGTTGCAAAGATAAAATGCCATTGATAAGAGAAAGAGAGGACATTGCAATAAAGAGGAGCATTTTGACAAAATGCATCCATTAGTGATGGGAATGGGGCAAAGAGAAGCAACCCATGTGGCAAAAAATATAATAAAATCAGTGAATCTACTCCCCTTTGATGGAAATTTATTATTAAATAGGTGTCCATGAAAGATGTATGAGAATATGGCATGTTATAATAATGAAGCTAAAAAGGGATGGTGGAAGAGAGAAATGCAGAAGCAAAAATTTCATGGCCAATGTAAATGATTCACTTGGAAGTCTTTAAGCATATTCTCCATCATTCAAATTATCCCTATTTTTCTACAATGTTATGCATGCAATTTGTTCATGGGAGAGTAGACTTTATCTTGAATGAAGGAAAAGACCCATAAAACCCATTACATAAGAAGAGAAATGATTACATAGAAGAGATGAGATCAACTTTTCCTTGCATAAGCACATGAGATGTAAGTAGTGCATGCATGAAAAACAACACAAACTAGACTAGGAGTCAAATTGCTTGTCATACATAAGGCATTGATTGACATTTCTATCACTATCACCCACTACAACTTGAACCACCTTGGGGTGCTTTGCATTAAGGGGAGTTGAGCCAAGTCTAGCTTGTTGTCGAACTATCTCTACTAGCTACTAACCTAGGTGCTTTAGTTTGACAATCTCTTGAGCAATATCATTGGCATGATGTTGTCTTTTCGAATGAAGTAAAATAGGTCACAACTCACGATGCACACAATATAGGCAAGACATGTGCATAGTGGATCATTCAAGTCCTTTCTCTCTCTGCTCTCTTTCTATTAGTTCAAAAATAGACTACAATATAGTCAATGCAAAAAGGAAAGTGGAGAATGAATGACACAAGATGAGGTACAATCACCCTTTTGTGCATAGAGAGGGTTTGCCTTTATCATTATGTTTAAAATTGTAATAGATCTTTTGGTTAAAGCAAGCCCCTTTATAGTCTACAAATTGTACAAAGTCATATCTTTATGCACATGCTTTTGTAATTCCTAATTTATCCCAATATCTTACTGCTAAGAAAATATGGCTATTTAAAATTCAGATAAATCTCCAAGGTTGATAAAACATTTAGTGCACCTTATTATATCAAAAAATGGGAAATCCCCATAACCTTGAAAAAATCATAACTATATAGTTGCCTACCAAAATAAAATCCACACAATAAATATATTTGTTAGGAAACCAACATTCACCATGCCTCTACATGTAATCGAATCATTCACAAATAGAAATTAGCCTAAGAATTAACAAATTAATTAAATTATTTTTCACAACATTGAAATTATTGTTGTGAAAATAAAAACCTAGTCAAACAGTCAAAAGCATTTCAATAGGACTATGCATACTGTAAACCATCTAGAAATATAAACTAGTTAATGTGCAATTAATATAATCATTCAACACTACTGGTATATCCACGTACACACTAATGAGTACCAAACAAGTAAAAAGGATAGGGATACATATCAACTCATTGCCCAAGGGAGAACCATTTAAAGTCCTCATCTCTGCAAAAAAATGCTCGACTATAAAGAGTGGAAAGACAAGACATTATTATTTTTGTGTTTGTCTTTTTCTCTTATCTTCTAGTCATTCTCTCTCCTATTTCTACCTCCCTTCTCTAAAAACTTCTCTCTACTTTCTTCTCTCTCATCTCTCTTTTTGAAAAATGGTATTAGAGATTCAATCTTTGATCCATTTTCATATCAATTTTATACATATTTCTTTTCAGATAATTTATTTTACTTGAGGTACAACATGTACATGCTTTGGTAGCAACTAGTGGTCTATCCATAGTTAGAAGACACCATATTTGGAACTATTTACTAGAGCATTGGACAAGTTTGGTGGGATCAAGGTCAAAATGGAAAGCCCGTCACTCTTTCTAAGGCAAGTTTTGGATTTTGGAAAAACTAGACTTACGAGAGTTAAAGAAGGTTTAAATTGTGGTTACTTTTTGAAGAGAGCTTCTTCTTCTTCATTCTCTCAAGCTCCCATGGATTTCTCAATGAGAAATCTTCATCTGTCTTCTTGAGCTTCAACCTTTCTCAAGATTTGATCATCCAAGGACTTGCAAGGAATCATATAACCATTATGCAATGCATATGATCAATCGAGACCTCCAAGGATAGCATTACATTTTTTGGTACATTTTTTAGGGGTTACCACTACCAATCAACTAATCTACAACTCTTAATCATCATTACTATCACTTCTGCTTCATTCAACTGAGATTTCTCCAACTTGTTGGCACAGATTGAGGCACACATCTTCATTTTCCTCGACATTTCTCTCCAAGAACCCTAATACACAACAAGATAGCCATAACCTACTTCTTCAAGCTTTCAAATCTTCAACCAAGGTTTCTTATATTGCTTTCTTGCTCAATATACTAGAGAGCCTTATCTATCTCTTTATCCTTCACAAAAGTACCCGCATAAGGAGGATTTAAAAAATAGATTTACTAAAGAGAAATTCACTTTCAAGATCCTACATGGAATTCACAAGTCATTTTAGGTAGTAGTAGATAAGAAGTTACATGTGTTTTAGGCACTTACAAGGCACTTGCAAGCCATATAGAAGTATTGTAGGGTACTTTTGAACTCTTATAGCTGGAATACATATCACATAGTATAATACTAACCCACAAAGGGTTCTCATAGGGTTAGGGTATACAAGAAAAGAGGGCTTACATTGGTTGTAGGACTATTTTCAAATGTCTAGATTTTTCTATCCTTATTTTAATGGAGAACTTGATATCTCATTTTGAAGAGAGAATCATCGGCTTAGAGTTGAACAAAATTTTTTAGCATTGGAGATCAAAATTAAAAGTTATAGTCATTTTACTGACTGCGTCTAGTGGACGTCACTTAAAAATGGCAAGTAATAGGAGTAAAAATAAGTCAAATGAGGATCTATAGCAACAAATTAGGGACTTAATTCTTGAAAATACGCAAGGGGATCATAAAGAGGATTCACAAGAGCAACTTCTGCATTGCAGGTGGTAGATGCCCATCATTGTCACTTTATTCTATATTCTTTTAGTGGCAATAGAATTAGGAAAGACAAGTTACACATTGTGATGTTGGAGTCCCCGCCACACTGATCTTTCTCTTTTTGCTTGAACCTCTTTAGCTCTTGCTTCCAATTTTGCTCCACCTTTCAATTGGTATCAGAGTGGGCATTTGAGGAGCTCTACTTACAACTTTCATGGTAGCCCCATTTCATTCCATTTGAGGTATGCATTAGCTTCACCTTTCAATTGGTATCAGAGTGGGCATTTGAGGAGCTCTACTTACAACTTTCATGGTAGCCCCATTTCATTCCATTTGAGGTATGCATTAGCTTTCCTACCTTCAACACTCATTCCACACTAGTTGAGGATCCTCTTAGGGCTTAGCTAAGCCTTGTCGAGTGCTTAATAAGCTAAGAAGTAGCCATTCTTTCCATTTTGAGTGGATACAGAGCATGTTGCACAAGTTGTGGACAGTTATGGCTACTTGATAACACTTTTGTATTTTGGCTATAACTTCTATGTATGATATCAGATTGAGATGTTATATAGCTAGAAACAAAGAGTGCGACAAGAACTACATATCTAAGCACTCATAAAGTTGATTTTATGCAGGAGGCGAAAATTGGCTTATTCTATATGGCGTAGATGCATAGATTTTGGAAAGGGTATCCTGTACTAAAGGTAGGAAATTGTTTTGCAAACTCAATTAAGGGGCATGTCCTGAAAATTCTAAAGATTTTTGGGTTAGGCCCTTTTCGGGAAATTGTGAGAATGGGGGAAGGAGAAGGAAAGAAGGGAATAAAGGTGAACCTTGCTTCTTGATATGATTGTGGTGCAAGGGTTCTACTAGACTAAATGATGCAATAGATGGGACCAAGCTAGAGGAGGCTGTGAAGAGTGAAGGAGCTATTGCTTTGGGCATAGGCATGGGAAATTTAGGCAACCAAAGCTTGTGGCAGAGTACATAATATCCTTGTGCCTCCAATAATGTTTTAGGGATCCAATGCTATGTGATGTGCAGGCTGTAGCATGGTTAGTGGTGGGCAATGTGAGTGCCTTTGCTTGGGCCTTGGGGTGGGGGGGGGGGGGGGGGGGGGCGCCGGGGGGCGGGGGGAGTGTGTGATGCTAAGGAGCATGAAGAGAGGCTTTTGGCCTCCACTCCCATTGTGATAGTACATTGATAGTAGGGGGATTTTGTTGGGCGTGATCATTCAAGAGTTGGTTCACAAGCATTGTTGTCTTGAGGGGTGGGCTAGGCTATGGGGTGCGAGTGGGCTAAGCATGGTTAGAAGGTGTCTCCTCGGAGAAAAAGGTCATTATCACAAAATTATTTGCAAATTGGATATGACTACATTTGTCAACATAATTGACATTGTAGTAGTTCATGATAAGCTTGAATGTTTAACCTATGAGGATTTTGGTGCCAATGCCCTCAATGTTCAAGAGGACATAGTAAAGAAGCATGATGCTCTTAGTCTCTATAGTCAGCATTTGCCTAGCAAGGAATATGGGGGTCTGCCATATGGGTTTAACTTTGCATGGGTAGGCTACAAATAGGGTTGCCCTAAATTGCTCCATTTGCAGTAAGGAAGGATGTTATAATCAGATCTCTCATCTATCAATGCATTAGTCATAAGTGTTTTAGCTATAGTGAGGCAAAGATGAAGGTATGCAATTGGTATAACATGTTCACCATCCATTTCAAGATTGCTAATAGTAACAACTTTAACATGGATGGTGGTGAAATTTCTTGCCTAGGAGGAGAGAGTAGTGTTGCTATCACTCAAATTGCTTTAAAAAGTTTTTTATATTCATAGAGCAAGGGGTTTTCTAGATTCATCATGGGAGGCTCATCCGAGGGGTGTCCAAATGGATGGTATTTCTTGATCTTATTGCCATTGAAATGGCCAATAGGTTGGCTGTCCAAAGTTTTAGCTCAACATTCCCTGTCTTGCTTATGACACTAACATGAAATTATTCAAGGACTCTTAATTTCAATTTTCTCTTATGGCCTTTAATTGAGTAGATTAAGATAAGATCCCCTTGATCAAAGAATCTTGATTTGATATGCTTGTCAAACTAGGCCTTATGCCAAGCTTTCTTCACAAGTAGGGCATGAGTAATTAGCAATCAAGTTTTTGTTAAACTCTCCAGCTCTTGGAGGAGATGTTGTGATGCCTTACTACCTTCCCATCATTCTCAAACAATGATGTGAAGACTAGGAATAAAAAGTTATATGGGCATGATGGCATCAATGCCATAGGTAAGTCGGAATGGATTTTGTCCTGTAGTAGTCTTATAAGTTGTGTGATAGTCCAAAGAGCTACCATGAGTTTATGATCCCAATCTAAGCATTATGCTGAGATAGTTTTACCAAGAGGCTAATGAAAACTTTGTGTGTAGCCTCATCATAGCCATTTTCTTGAGGGTGGTACACGAGTTAGACTTTCTATGCATGACCAAGAATGTGGACAAAAGGTGCTAAACCACTTCATTAATGAAGCGGGTCCCTTGATCATTGATGATTTCAATGGAGCATCCAAAGCATGAAATTACTTGTACCCAGAGAAATTGAGTAGTGGTTCTTGCATCATTTTTTTCAATAGCCCTAGCTTTTGCCCATTTAGTCATATGGTCCATGGTCATGATAATGTATCAAGCATGAGAATATTGAGTGACTAGATTGATAGGTCCCATGAAGTCTATGCTCCACTTCTCAGAGGGTTGGTGGGCAATAAACTGGTGTGAGTTCCATTTTATCCTTTCTGATAGGCAACTTTGTCTATTGACACTCATTATAGTGCTTGACAAATCGAGCAACATCTTAACAAGTGTGGGCCATCATAACTCAGATTGAGAAATTTTTTTGGTTGGCAATTGTGTCAAAGTGCCCTCTAACAATGCCACCATCATGTGTCTCTTCTAACACAACCTCAATCTTATATTCACATATGCATCTCCTAAGAAAACCATCCTACCCTAGATGATACGATTAACCATTGATCAATTGGTATGAGTAAGTTTTAATTAAGAGGCATGTTAGTTGTACTTTCTTGATTAGTCGTCTAGTAGACCCTTCTCAATGACATGGATTTTGGATTTTGCCTACCCATTGAGGTGTCAAGTCAACCTTGATGAATGAGCTTCTTGATCAATGTGGAATAGGTGATCATCTAAGAGTTGGTCATCAAATCCTATGGCCTTTTTGCCACTAGTCACTTGTGACAAGTGATCCATAATGAAGTCCTATTTTTCCTTACATGCACAAGAATTGAGAAGTCAAATTCTAGTAACAACAGAAGCCAATGAGTGATGCGTCTAGTACCACAGGGTTTTTTCCAAGATAAAGATAAAGCAATGCTTAATGATCCACAAAGAAGGTAAAAGACATAGTAATAAGATAATGGCAGAACTTTTTGACAATGTAAACCATTGCTAAGTCTTTGCATTCTGTAGTTGAGCAATTCATTTTGTTCTCAGTGAATTGGCAACTAGAGAAACTCATTGGAAAATCCATGTTATGTTTATCAAGCTAGCACAACACAGATCCAATTGCAATTTTGGAAGCACCAATGTGCATATGGAATGTATTTGTCTAGTCCAAGGCTCTTAAAATGGGTGCATTCATTAGATCCTATTTTGATGCTTCATAAGAGACTTGGCATTCCTCAACCCATAACCAGGTGACTAGTAGCTTATAAAGTGGTTGAGCAATTGCTACATAATTCAACACAAAATGATGGTAATACCTAGTATGGCCAAGAAAGCACTATACCTGCTTTGGGTTGGTGGATAGAGAGAGACTCATTATGACCTTGATCTTGGATGTATAAGTGGCAATTCTATTTTTTGATACAACATGACCCAAGATAATACCTTACTTTACCCAAAATTGGCATTTTAGAGGATTTAGGGATAAGTGATACTCACATAGATAATCTACGAACACCTTATCACTTCTTAAGCATGTCCTTGAAGATAGTACACATGAGTCTTTGGAGTTTTAGGTATATTAGTAAGCTCAAATTGCATGATAATGTATGTAAAGACTCCTACTTAGTGTGGAAAAAGCAGTTTTTGGTTTGTTGTATCCAAGTAGATCTATACTTGATTATATCTTGAAAATCCATCTAAAGAGATATAAGCTTCCTTCTCTACCACTTGCTCAATCATATGATCTATATGAAAATAGAAAAGAGGGGAGAGAAGTGAAGAGACCAAGAGCATATATACAAAAGCAACGGAGACTTGAGCACACAGGGAGATAGGGGGGCTAAAATCATCATTATCATCATCATCTTCTTCTTCTTATTCTTCTTTCTTCTCCTTCCACACAAAAGAACTAAGTCTACAACATGCTAAAATACTAATATGAAAGTACCACACATATGTATACATGATCATTAAGTGTGAACTTGCTAAGAAAAGTAGTGGTGGCACTATAAATGTACCACAATCAATGATGGATTACATGGGTATAATCCAAGTGTAGAATCACTAGCGTATCCTCATGTTGGTCACCTAACATGCCAATGAGTAATATCTTGCCATATCACCAAGGTGCATAGTGGATGCCAGCTCATGTAGAGCTCGACATCTCAACACTCCCCCTTCATGAGCTCTTGAACTCCAAGCATAGTCCTGAAGAATTGAAGCTTCTTAGTCATTCTGAGGCCTTAGTGAAAATGTCAACAGCTTGATCCTCTATATTGACATAAATCCAGTCAATATCACTTGCCAAAACCCACTCCCAAATGAGATGGTAATAGATCTCTATGTGTTTGGTCCACATATGATACATTGGTTTCTTGGCCAATTGAATGGTACTAAGGATATCACATTAAATGATAACCTTCTTGTCCACATGTATCCCCAAATTAGCAACAAGTAGCTTGCATAACCAAGCTACCTCACATGCTACAACTGCAACACCTCTAATACTAGACAAGGCAAATGTTGGTTGTTTTTTGTTGCTCCAAGTAACACCCGCACTACCAAAGGAAAATGTAAAACCACTGGTAGATCTCATGTTTGAAATACTATTAGCCCAATTTATATTTGTGTAACCATGTAAGTCCAATGGTACACTTGCACCATAGAATAAGACATAGTTTTAATGTGAACTTGATATAGTGCAATGTGTGTTGGAATGTATCCAAATGTGGCTTTTGTGAAAGCTACATAAATTGACTCTCCAAAACAATTGTGTAGTTTGGCCTAGTGATCATAAAATAGATAAGACCACCCATAATCTTTTGATACATAGTGACATCCTCAATTAAGCCACCCTTATGTGCACTAAACTTAGCATTCACATCCAAAGGTATATAAAAAATCTTGTAATCAGTCATACCATAATTTTTCAATATATCCAATGCATACTATCTCTGTGATGACAACAATGTATCCTATGGAGTCGTGATTATCTCTATGATGAAAAACAGTGCAACTATACCAAATCCTTTATCTCAACTTTAGTCTCGGGGAGACCCTTCACATAGTCAATCTCTATCTCACTATCACTATCACCTACAATGATCAAATCATCCATATATATATTAATAACCATAAATACCTACATTACTCTCATAGACACATAGTGAGTGATTAGCATGTCCTCTTCAAAATCTAATGCTAACAAAGTATTTTGTAGTCCTATCATGCCATGTCCTAGGTACTTTTTTTAGTCCATACAAGGCCTTACGAAGCTTGCATACATAATTTGGATGATTCTCATCCAATAACTAGGTGGCTACTCCAATAAACTTCATCTTACAAGGCACTCTTAACATCCATTTAATGCATGATACACTGCTATGACAGTCCTTATAGTAGCCATTTTAGCCAATGGAGCAAAAGTCTCCTCATGGATCAATGTCATGAGTTTGCACATATCCTTTGATAACCATTCATGGCTTATAGCGCTCAATAGACTCATCTTTGACCTTGTAAACCCATTTGCAGCCAATACCTTTCTTGACTTCATGTAAAGGTACCAACTCCCATGTGTCATTATCTATAAGTGTAACCATTTCTTCATCCATAGCACGATGTCGTGCCGCTATGCGGACACAGTTTGAAAAACTCTAGAGTGCATTGCCATTCAGCTTTCTTATTGATATAGAAAGACAATGCCATATTAGTCATTAGTGTCAATGTCTGTAGTGCGGATGGTTCAAAAATACTAGATTTTTGGATAAGTTTAGTCTATTTTTATATCTTAGATATTATTTTTTATAAATATCCAAAAGTTATAGACAACGTCTAGAATAGGATGACATGTTTTAAAAAAAAGCAAGTGGATTCCAACCATTTTTTTGGGGGATTTTATGCAAAACAAAGGATTGGCAAAATTGTGCGATGTGCGAACGCAGTTTATAGGCAAAAAACAACACTCCGAACTGGGAGAAGTAGTAATCTAGGAGAATTCTAGCCAGGTGTCCTAGTATTTTACCCCCCTTTCAGAGCCAATGGAGGCATCAGATTAGCGATCTGAGCAATAGAGAGTAGGCTATTGTTTTACGCACGTTTTTGGTCTACAAGAGATTTATCTTCTCAGGATATGCAGAAATAAACTGTTAGGCTTCACCTTTGTGAGTATTCTTCTACATCTTCTATTTCTTTAAACCCATTCTCTTTTGTCTACTCCTCTCCTTGAATCTCCCTTCACCCTAATGTCTCCTCTTATCCTCATGGTAAACTTTCGACCCCAAACGCTTCGACAGTGGTGAACCTGATGTAAAAGTCGGCAACATGTGTGTAAAGATGGGTGATTCTAGTGGTTCAAGTAGTGGTGATGCTTTACAACAAATGATTTCTTTGTTGTAGCAACAATAACAATAGCAGTTGTTGTTACAACAATAGATGCAAAAATGACAGGAAGCAGAAAGAATTGATTCCTTAGCTATGAATGCATTGCAAGCAGTGGGATAGAAATTGAAGTAGTTTAAGGGTCAAAAAGTTTTGGCCTTCATCCGGTTGTATGAAGAGAAAAGATATTGTTTCATTGGGTACCACAATATGCATGGAGCTGGTATTTCTCCCATTTGGCCATGCATGCATTGCATGATCGGATTGATCAGTTACATAGATGCTGATTGGGCAGCTTTTAAGAAAGCTTTGAGAGAAGAATTTTTCTTGGAAGATGCAAGATTGGTAACTAAAAATACATTTACATATTGGATTGAAAAGCCAAATAAAGGGTTGGCTGCTACAGCGTTGCTCCATGAATTTGAAAGTCGGTATGCGCAGTTGGATGTTGATGAGCGGCAATCATTGGGAAAATTGATTTGTTTCTAAAGGCTGTAGATCTTGTCTTGCAAGAGAATCTGACTAATTGTTTAGAAGATGCCTCTTCTGAAATGGGGCTGAAATTAGATTGGGCTAATGTAATTGAGGCAGTGCATATCTTGGTAAAGAGAGAGAGAATGAAATTAAGATGGGGTACATGCACCACACCTACCAGTGCTCAGAAGGGGACAAGGTTACTATAGCTATGGTGCCTGTAGCTATGGTGGAACGACTGGCTATACCCATTGGTTCGGCTCTTAAAGGTGATGCTGTGGATGAATCAATCAAAGGCATGCGTGATTTGAGGTTGAATTTGACAAAAATCTATGCAAAGGTGGAAAAGTTGAATGTTAAGGTAGAAGAGAAGGCTCGTGAAACATCCCAAAGACCACACAAAGAAGGATACAAGAGGAGATGCATTTGGTGTGACAGTTTACATCATGAAAAAAGAGACTATATAGCCTATCGTGAAGCGACAACGAAAATGTTAGTCTTTTGGAAAGATGGCAAAATACATGCAACAAAAATTGGTCTTCCAATAGAGCCAAATTTTGAAAATGGTGGCATGCAGAAGAGGTTGGAAGATATGGATTCAAGGACAACATTTATTGCCATAGATGTAGCCACATATGGGTTGAGAATTGAAAGGAACGAAGAAGCTCATAAAGGAGGCATGACTGAAGCTAAATCTCGGGCTTGGATGCAAGTATTAGATTGCATGGAAAAGGGAAAAGCAACAAAGTCTGGATTGGCTAATGCAAGTCAGATTATATGAGGCAGAACATGATGGAGTGCACCGGTGGATTCATTTTCAGCCTATGCTTATTTGGCTAAGGTTCATAATCAATAAGCTCTTGTGGAAGAAAAGAGAAGAAGAGATGAGGACACTACTAGTCCTTCCTCTTCAGGCCCATCTAAATGCATAACAAGAAGTTAAATGGAGTAGCAGAAAGAGGCTGAAAAAGCCATACCTGAACATGTTATTGAGGATGCATCTCAAGAGAAGAAACAAGAAGGAAAGAAAAGGGGTAAGTAGCTTGGTTACAGGTTAGAATCGGATCTTGAGACTGCCACAAACCTTAAAAAATGTCCTATAAGATCGCATACTTGGTAGTAGAGTGAAATTCACACTTAGTAAAGTTCTTGGAATGGCAAAGCGTGAATTTCATGATGCAATCATTGATATGTTGAAACAAAAAAGAAAGTTTGATGGTGAAGTTTTGCAAGCATTGATGCAAGTTGATAAAGATATAGAGAATCAACTTCAGAGAGAGTATGATGATGCATGTAATGCTATTTTGGAGTAGGTTGATGTTGAAAATGGGCTAAATGGGAGTGTAGATAGCAAGCTTGTGGCCAAAAATGGTATTATGGATAGCAATAAGCATAGAGAGAAGGCTATGTATAATGGGGATGTCCATCAACAAGTACATGAAGAAGAAGATACTCATTTTATTCCAAGCAATCATTATTCACGAACACATACTGGGCTCATGCTACAACAAAGACAATTGTTAAAGTGGGAAAAAGAGAGACGCCTTGCATAGCTCTCTTGGATCATGGTTCCGAAATCAATGTTATGGCATGCAGCTTGTATGAGAATGGAGGTTGGCCAATTGATGTAGACCCGGGATGGCACATGCGGGCAGCAAACAATTCATCAAGGGATCTTAATGCAGCTTGTCCGAATGTACCCACCGTGAATATTGGAGATGTTAGAGATGAATATCATTTTTTTGTGCAGGATCCATGTAGTTATCTGGTGTTTTTGGGGTAGCCCTATATTTCGGAATCAAGGCTGGAAACAAAAGCCTTGGATGATGGTTCTTCATATGCTCGAGTTCGGAGCAAAGACAAGACAAAGGCAGTACAATTTCTCACTGTTTGTGTGAATCATCCCTAGATTTCTATCCTTGTTGCCTTTTTCCCCCCCTTCATGATGACATGGCCTGGGAGACTAGCTCTTTGGCAGCCTAGTCAAGTTAAGGCTCGAAACTTTACATTTTCGAGTAGGGTTTGTTACATCCACTATGGGAAGCAGATCCGCTCAAGGAATTTGAGATCCTCTATGGGAAATTTTTGCAAAATATTTTGTTGGTTTGTAGCAATGGAAAATATTTTCTTCATCCTTTTTGTTTTGTTGTTTCTTTGATAACCTTTGATCTTCTTCTTGGTCTTCTTGGACTTATTTATCTTTATGCTCCTTGTTGGCTTGATAGATTCTCTTTAGATAACTCTTGACTAACATGACTTGATAGCTCATTACATTTTCCTTGGATACATAGGATATGTAACGTGGGTTGAATTTCATGATTTTCTTTTAACATTTTTTAAGAGTTTCAATCGTGGATTTCATGGAGAGGTCTTATCATGAGCTTGCAATTGCTCAGGCAGTGTCTAACTCCTTATAACGAGATTGAGATTTTTCAAGGATTTAATCAATTGTGTATACAAACACTGGCTTGTTGCAAGGATATGAATCACTATTAAGCTCAAAAATCAATTACCTCAACTTATGAAGAAGAGGATGAGGTCAAAGTTGAACTGGTAGGTGTGAACATGGCTTTATTATAAAGGAGTTAAAGCCTTAATAATTCAGCTCACAATAAGAAAAAATAAACGAAGATTCCAGAGTTGATTGCACCGATGATTGCGTTGTTGACTTCGTCATGAGCCAACTTCTGGCCCTCTGCGAGGGGCGAGCTCCTAGACAAGAAACTCCCACCATCTCTCCTAGCAAATTTGTAGGTGGCTCTTTTGCATTTGTAAACCCAACTCCACCCACATCTTCCTCACTCGATCTGTCCTCAAACTTGTTGAACTCTTCTGTCATGGCATCTTCTTTCCTTTGAAAATTTTCAACCCAGATTACCCAGTACAAATACAATCTCCGGTATACAATGATCTCTATTAGAGAAGGTAGTAGCTCCTCAAGAAAGACTTCACTTCCTTTTCTAAACTATTGTTCTTTCATAGTCGTCCAAAACGAGGCAGTTTAGTTGTGTAGCTATCTCAGCTATTAGAGCCTTTGTCTCTATCCATATGATAGTCACGACTTTTGCTGTGAGATTTCCAATCCTTGTTGTGGGCCCTATCTATGTCTCTCTCTAACTATTCTTTGATCTATCTTTGCATATGCCTCTGAATCAGTTGTAAATTCCTCTTTCCTTTCCCTCTTTTCTCTAGAATGGTATATAAGGTGTAAGTATCGAGAAGAAGGAAGACTTGTTGTAGGCATGGATTGATTTGAGAAAGAGAATAATTGATGTTGATCCAATCGTGCTTACCTTTCTTTGCACTTTCCTAAATGGGATCGATCTATCTCCTTCTTTCTGACCTGCAACCAAGCCTCCACATAAAATACAACAGTTATTGTGACATCAAAACGACAGTAACAATGATGGTGGAGAGGAAGAAGAAGAGCATAATCTCTCTCTTCTCTCTTTTTAGTCTCTATCGGAGAAAAAAGTAGACCCCTGGACCAAGCTCTCCCCTTTGCTTAGCTTCTCCAATGCAAACCTGAAACCAATTTTCTTGAATAGCACTTCCTTGAGCTCTTTCACCTCGTACAAGACAATGGATGTGTGGATGGCTTGAAGAAATTGAGATGGAAATAGGATGTGGACTTATACAAGGAGAAGAGTGAAAGAGTGACAAATTGTAGATCTTGCAATGAAGAAGAAATCACACTACTAGCTTAGCTCAACCATGGCTTTGATACCATGTTAAAAAACATGGATCTAGAGCTATGCTAGCTATGGTGGAAGGAGGTTATAAACATAAAATATTATTTAGATAAAGAATTATGACTCAAGTGAATAAGGTTCCAAGATAGATTAACTTGGACTCATAAACACAATCTTGAGTGACACAGAAGGGTTCTATTGCATTGATCATGAGTGTCAACAAGGTGCCTTTATAGCTTTTGGATAGTACCACTCTTCCTCACTGTGCTTATGGGATTCTAGGCATCTCTCATAGAGCTTCTAGAACATACATCTTTTCTCTATCTTCCATACAAAGCCTCTTGTGGGCAAGCCTCTTTTGGGCATACATCCAACCTTTAGAGGCATACATGTAAGCATCATTTGCTATTCTCAACATAGATCAGGTTTGATAGTGGATGAATTTGCAAAATCATTTGTAGGTAAGGAAATTTACTCCATGGGAGATTTATATTCAGGATATGATCAGTTCCATCTTGCATTATGTTGAGAAATAGACAAATGATGTATGCTCCAAGAGGAGCTGTCCTGAATCCCATATGCACAGTGAGGAGAGTGGAACAACTCAAAGCCTATAAAGCATTGTACTTGACTATGAAATGAATACAATATCATGATGCTTTGTACTTTCAGTTAAGTGTCTGTCATTGTCAATTCTACACAAGATTGTGTTTATGAGTCCAAGCTAATCTATCTTGGAACCTAATTCACTTGTGTAATAGTTTATCTCTACTTGTCCATGTCATTATGAACTTGGTCTTCATCTTTGATCCACCATAGCTTGTGTCATGTCCTAGATCCGCATCATTTAACATGGTATCAGAGCCCAGTTGGGCATGTCACAGCTCATACTCTGAATCTCTAGTCTCCCTTCACCTCTGGTAATCTCTAACCAGCCCACATTCAGCTCATACCTCCAGTTTCAACTTCAAATCTCAGTTGGACCTTGTGGCAGCCATAGCTAGACTGCACCTACCCACCTTGGAGCACTTGGATCTCTCTCTACGGGCCATATCTTCAAGTGAATCCTTCTGGAAGTATCTTCCCTTGCTCCAGGCGCTTCAGCCTATCACATCGGACAGCAACATTAGCATCCACAGCAGGCAGCATTGCGCGATTTCCAGAAACGGCGCAGTCTGAAACTGCGTGACGGTTCGTACAGCTGCACGCACAACACGCAGCGCAATCGACACAGCAACCATAGGGCTTTTGTAGCCCATGACATAAGCTTCATGGCCATGTAAAAATTTTTGAGAATGATCAAGTGTGTAATGCACACAGACCAAAAAACCAGGCTGCTACAGAAACCCTAATCCAGGAAGCCATATCCAGAAATTTGGAAGCTTGGAAACCTTATTCCTCTTTCTCATTACCATCATCAACAGTGATTTTTGATCACTGAGGAATACTCTCTGAAGCTCATTACTAGTCTGGAAGTGTCCAAGGAAGCTCAGAAGCCACCCACGAAGTTCCTAAGAGGAAGCAGATCAAGTACCGACTAGTATCCATTAACACTCAACTAGTGTCAATTTGACACTGATTCTCTTGTGTCTCTTGACACATTAAAATACAATTTTTTGCTGGTTAACGGAAGATTAGCAACATGGCCGAGCTTGAGCAAATAGCAAAGTTTAATGGAGAAGGCTTCCATGCCTGGAAGGAAAAGACCATGTATCACCTAATGCGGAAAGACTTGTGGGACCTGTTTGAAGATGATGCAGATAACAAGAAGGAAGATGATGAAGACGGGTTCGTTGAAGAAGAACAGTTCAAATCCAAAGAATGGAAGAAGATGAATAATAAGGCACTAGGCATCATTGCCTGGGGACTTAGTGATGACGTGTTACATCATATATCTGGCATTAGAAATGCTAGAACCGCCTGGGAGGAACTTGATAAAATGTTTGGTACTCAAGCAAAGAATTCAAAGGTAAAACTTCTCATGCAGTTTTATAAACTGGATATCAAAGACAGTGCTTCTATGACCATACACATTAATAAGTTTAAGAGTTTAAAAACTCAACTTGCATCTCTTAAAAAGAATATTGAGGAAGATGAAGCAATAGCCGTACTGCTTGCAAGTGTAAACAAGGATCCATATGAAAATCTTGTGTCCACTTTGAGTAATGTTCCAAGCCTCACACTTAAAGATATTGAGCACTCACTACTCGACGAAGAAGGCAAAGTAAAAACCAAGAATGCAAAAGACAATGTCTCATCATCTAGGGAAAATCTTTTGTACACCAAAGGAGCTGCTGGACCTAAAGGAAGAGGTCGAGGATTCATCAACAACAATAACAAGGATCGGATTACATGTCACTATTGTGGTAAGACTGGCCATGTAGCCAGTGAATGTTTCCACAAGAAGAGAGCCCAACAATTGCAAAGTGATCATCACCAGAACCAATACATGGAGGAAAAAGAAGAAGAAGAATATGCTTCCACTACCATCAACAACTCTGACAGATTGTTTTGAAGAACTTTCATTGTATCTCTCATATGTTAGTGAATTTGATTTATATAACCCTTGCCAAGATGTAAAGTCTCATGCCAAGATGTAAAGTCTCAAGCTTTAACTTGACTAGGCTGCCTATGAGCTAGTCTTCCGGGCCATGTCATCATGAAGGGGGGGCAAAAGCCAGCAAGTGTAGGGACTCATCATTTGAGGGGGGTGTTGAGAAATAGACAAATGATGTATGCTCCAAGAGGAGCTGTCCTGAATCCCATATGCACAGTGAGGAGAGTGGAACAACTCAAAGCCTATAAAGCATTGTACTTGACTATGAAATGAATACAATATCATGATGCTTTGTACTTTCAGTTAAGTGTCTGTCATTGTCAATTCTACACAAGATTGTGTTTATGAGTCCAAGCTAATCTATCTTGGAACCTAATTCACTTGTGTAATAGTTTATCTCTACTTGTCCATGTCATTATGAACTTGGTCTTCATCTTTGATCCACCATAGCTTGTGTCATGTCCTAGATCCGCATCATTTAACACATTAGAAAGCTGAGATATCACTACCATCATGAAGACACCACTTGGATTGGTTAGGATGTGTATGCTTCCACAGGGAGCAACCAATTTAGTGGCATATATGATGAATGCTATGTATAAAGTTTTGAGAGAGTATACTCCTCAGTTAACCTTACCCTTTCTTGATGATGTGTTGATCAAAGGATGTGATATCTATGAGAAGAATGAAGAGTTGAATGACCATGGATGTAGAAGATTTGTGACTAATCATATTGTTTATTGTAATAGGATTTTGAGCCATCTTGAAGAAGTGCATTTGACTCTGTCAGGTGAAAAGTCAGTTTTTGGAGTGGAGGAAGTATTAGTTGTTGGGCACCTGTGGATCATATGGAAGAAAGCCCTCACAGTAAAGATTGATGGCATAAGCAGGATGTGGAAAACATGTTTGAATGTATCTGAGCATATTGCAGGTAGTAGAGAAAACCCCGTGACTGACATGGTTTTATGACCAAGGTTTGAAGGTGAAGAGGACGATGTAATAGGTGTTGCAAATGACTTTATGTCAGCAGGGAGGAATGAGTATGCACCTGCTATTACTACAATAGGTACAACTGTTGTAATAGGGATTTCAGCAGTAAGAAAAGAACTTATAGTCATGTAGAAGAGATGGGCAGTAGAGAGAAAGCATCATCAGTGTTATGCTTCAGTGAGAACATAATTTTTAGAAGAGTTGTATGAGGATAATTGGCTGAAAATAGGCCAATATCTCAGCCTCATGACAAAGACGGCTGAGTGGTCTAAAGATGAATTCAAAAGGATTAAAAGAAAATATTATGGGTTTTTCTTAAAAAATGGATATTTATGGAAGCATGCAAAAAAAAAAGAGAGAGGAGCTCAAGTACGTGTATTGGGAGATAAGGCTTCTCAATAATAGGTGATGCAAGAGTTTCATGAAAGCTTATGGGCTAGACATAGAGGAGTTTGGGGCACATTTGCCAAGATCAAAGAAAAGTATTGGTGGCAAAACATGTATAAAGATGTGGAGCATTATGTGGAATCATGCAGTGACTGTGAGATGCATTCCATGGTAAAGTATAGAGATGGGTTGCAATCGACCTATCCATTTTCTATGCATTACAAATGGGTAGTTGATTTGGTTACCATGCCTATAGGTTTATGGAATATGAGATATCTTGTGCTTGCACGAGAAGACTTGACAAATCAAGTGGAAGGTGGAGCTCTTAATACAAAGACTACTCAAGCAGTTTGCATGTTCTTATTGGAAGAAGTCTTTTGCAGGTATGGTTGTGTTGGTAAAGTGGTTGCGGATAGAGGAGAGTTGGGTGTGGATGAGGCTCGTGACTTCTTTTCACGATTGGGTATCAAGATGGATTTAAATTTATCCTAAAATCCTGAAGCAAATGGCGAAATTGAAAGAGGTCATTAGCCTATCAAGTCATGCAAGGGCAGGATGAAAGAGTGGCCAACAATGTTACCCTTTGCTTTATGGGCTGATAAGACCACTCATAGTGAAGTTATAGGGTATATGCCTGCTAAATTAATGTATGGACAACAACCAATCATGCCTATTGAGGAGATTGTTACTAGGAGCGTTCTATCATGGGAAGAGGGTTTGAATAAAGAAGAGTTGTTGGTCCTATGCATTGGACAGTTAGAAAGAAGGCTTGAAGACATTGAGACAACCATGAAAAAGCTGAAGACTACAAGGATCAAGAACAAGAAGAGGTTTGACAAGTGACACAGACTTCGACCATGAGCTATACAGGATGGGGACTGGGTACTGGTTTATGACAACAGCTTGGAAAATCGACATAGTGCCAGTGGAAAGATGGCAAAGCAGTGGTTTGGTCCATATGTTGTAAGGTTTGTTTTTTATAATGCTACTTGTGCACTCCATATCTTACATAATCTTAGGTGTGTTGTATGCATAGTGATGAACTACATATCTATCATATGTCAATCGTTGTGCTGGCGTTCTTACTCTACTTGATCTTTATGGACTTGGATCACTACCAGGTGCTTTAGCATCCTCTTATGCCTTCCACACATTAGATGTTTTGATAGATGGAATCCAAAACTTCTCGTCCAAGCTCTGCTCATAGCCATGTGAATCAATATCAACATGAGAGAAATCTAATTATATATTTGTCATAATAGGTGAGTCCCCAACTTTCTTTTTAACTTTTCTTGACATGTATGATGTACTTGGTGGAGTAGCATGTGACCTCAATATGCTATTCCAAGGTCTACCAACAGAACCATGATTAGGAGACTCTTGTGGTCCACTCAATGTTTGTGAGACTATTGGCTTATTTTTTACATAGCCACACTCATGCTCATCAATCCCAATTGCATTTTGTACATTACCATACCAATTACTCATTTTATTAAAAACAATATTATTGATAACTCTTAGCTCAAGTATAAGGGTTATAGCATCTATATCCCTTCTGCTCTCAAGAGAATATCCAACAAATATATATATTTTTTGCTTTAAGATCTAATTTACTACACAACTCATTAGAATAATGCACATAAACAATACATCCAAATACTTTTAGATAGGATAGATTTAGCTTTCTACTCGTAAACTCCTCTTTGGGTTTCATACCATGTACAATAGTAATGGGTGTCCTATTCATAATGTATATAGTATTAGTAATTGCTTCAACATAATAGCAATGAGGCACATTTCTTTTTGACATTAATATATGAGCCACCTTTGCAATATTCCAAATTTTCCACTCAATAACTCCATTTTTAAAGGAGTATTTGCCTCTATATACCATTTTTTTTGCAAAAAATTAGAAACTCATTGGAGAGATTCTTCCTCTTTATCTGATCTTATGCATTTAATATGCAACCCTATCTCCTTCTCAACCAAATCCTTAAAGTTTTAAAAGTGAGTGATTACCTCACTTTTCTTAAACATAAAGTAAACCCATAACCTCGCTTTTCTTAAACATAAAGTAAACCCATACTTTGCGAGTATGATCATCAATGAAGGAAACATAATACTTGCAACCATTTAAAGTTGCAGTCTTTCTAGGACCCCACACATAAGAATGTATCAATTGAAGTGGCTTCTTACATACATGATTTGAATGTGAAAACGTATGCCTTGATTGCTTTCCAAATTGATATGCTTTACATACTTTATGCATTTCATCGACTCTAAACTTAGGCAAACCATCCACAACGTATTTTAATTGTATATCTTTTAGCCACTACACATTCACATGACCAATTCTCTTATGCCATTTTCAATATTAGCCACAACACCTGAACCTTATGCAAACATGGTAGCATCAAGATTAAATAAACTTCCAATACATTTTCCTTTTGCAATCAACATGTAACCATTTTTTAAATCTTCTACAAAACAACCATAAGATGTGAACATAATCTACAATCCCTATTCTACCATTTGACCAATGGAAACCAAACTTTTTGTAATATTTGGTACATGTGCACATCAAACAAGTACTTAGTTTTACAATCTTGCATACTAAAAGAAACATTTTTAACATGAGTACTGGGTGAGTTGTATCATCCCATGTTTCCACATAGCTCAGAGACTCTAGACTATGCATCTCTCAACTTTGACCATGTCTACCACCTTGGCCTCTGCCATGACATCTACCTCTGCTAGTAGAGTAAACCACTTGTTTAGAATTTTTGTTACTTTGAGAAGAAGAGGAATCCAAGCCAAGGTCCTTCTCCTCAAGTATTAGCATAGAAATCAAGTCTACAAAATTAGGGATATTATTCCTTGTATTCATAGATGACATGAAGCTCTTGTATTCATCTCCAAGTCCATCTATGCATGCATGCATAACAACAACAGCATCATCTATCATAGTGATAGATCCAATAGCTTTCACAATACTCTTGATCTTCAAGGCATAATCATTAATGGACAGGTTCTTTCTTTTCACTTGGTACAACTCTAACTTCTTGAACTATAGCTTTCTGGCCTATTTGTTTACTTCAAACTTACATTGCTAGATTCTTCCATGCAATAAAAAAGGTTTAGATTCCTACAAATAGCCCATCATGCTATTTGTGATATTGACAAATAACTAATACATGAATTTACTTTGTGTCCTCTTCTAATATTTCTTAGCCTTTCTTTGTTTTGTAGTAGCATTTCGTGCAGGAACTTCAGGTGTTATTGCCATATCTCCTTAAATGTAATTTCAAACCCCTTTGCCTTTCAAGAAATTTGTCAACCTAAAATTTGATGCAAGTTAATTTTTGTTATTAAGATTCTCACCAACAATTTGGTTGAAGTTGTCAGACATTTTGACAAAATAAACAACTTGCAAAAAAATGCAATCTACAAGCAAGCTGACACAAGGTGTCTCACAACTAAACACAAAACCTTTTTCATAGACTACATACCAATAATTGTAATTTGTAATCTGTATGTAGATGCCTTTTGTGTCTGCAATCCAACAAATACCTGAAACCTTACAGATTCAAAATCTGTAACTTATGTACTTACAAATGGTCGACACAACCGAAACTGTAGTATACAAAAAAAAAGTCAAATCGAATTTTGAAAATTGTAACCTTGCTAGCCTCAAGAGCCTCTTGTAGCTATAATCGAAGGGAAATCAAGCAAGGTGGAAGAGAACTTATCCATTGCTTGCTTGCATGCTTTTGTGCACCAATGCCTTCACCTTAGCCTTCAATCTAGCTCCATGTAGATGTGGGATGGCTTTTGATACCATGACAACAGATAAGAGGGGAGAGAAGTGAAGAGACTAGGAGCACACTAGGAGATAGGGTTGAAAAATTATTCTTCGTCTTTCTACTCCTTTCGCACAAAAGAACTAAGTTTATAATATATTAAAAGACTAACATGAAAGTACCACACATATGTATATGCAACCACTAAGTGTAAACCCACTAAGGAAATAAGAGGTGGCACAATAAATGCATCATAATCAAGGGTGGACTAGGTGGATATAGTCCATCTATAGAATCACTAGTGTATCCTCATGTCTATCACCTAATACGCTAGTGAGTATTATCCTGCCACATCACCAAGGTGGGTAGTGGATGTTAGCTCATGTAGAGCTTGATATCTCAACATTGTATAGGGAAGAGGATAATGATCTCTCAAGGTTGTTGCATTTACTTTCTTACAATTTATGCATACTATGATATTGTTGTTCTTCTTGAGTACCACAATAATTGTTGATACCTAGTAAGTATGCTCAATTGCATAGATGAATCTTGCTTTTTGCAATTTCTCAAGCTCTTCATTGACATGATGGGTATAACAAGGATTTATGGGGTAGGGTCATTGCTTCACAGGTTTGGCATTAGGCTTGAGTGGGATCATGTGTATAAGGACTTGTGGTGGTACACCCTTCAGGCTAGATTAGTTCCATGCAAATACATCTCCATATTTTAATAATTCCACAAGCTATGCTTCATCCTCTTCACCAAGGTCCTTAACAATACACATAGGCTTTGAGAATTCTCCTAGCTCTATGAAATTCACCTCCTTGATCCTTGTTGGTCCCTCAATGGGTTCATTATATTATGCCCCATTTCATTTAGTGCCAAGCAAGATAACTACTTAGTTGGCTTTCTTAAAGTTCATATAATGTGGTGGTTGATCCTTGGTTTCTTCTGACGTCGAGGTTCTGAGTCAATCTTGTGTGTATCATGTTTCAAGTGTTTTTTTCTCAAATCAATTGGACATTTATTTTTGGATTTGAGAGTATTTTTCTCAAAACCTCTAGATAATCAACCAAAATTTTAATCCAATTCAAACTTGACTCTGGCAAGCCCATCATCAATGAGTAGACTCTAAGATTGTGAGACTTTTGGATCTAAGTATATTTTCTCAATGGTGCAACCATCACCATCATAGTCCATTGAATTTGAATTGAAAACTCCATTTTCCTCAATTGCTAGATAGTCCTTATAATCACTCATCTCTTCAGCATTTATGCCTTGCTCTTGCATTAGTGAGATGAATAGGTTATTATGGAAATTGAATAGGACTTGGTGCAAACTGGTCCACTGCCATGTGGGTCATTCAAGAGTTCTTCGAAGATAGTCAAATTGGTATCTATTCAATTGCAAAAGCATGGCCCCCATTGGCTCAAGATTTTACACAACTCAAGCTTGTCAATTAGGGTTGGATAGCCTTGAAATATGGTGGGTTATGAGTCAGAGGCGATCATGAAAAGAGGCATTGAAATGGAGATTCGATTATGAGAGCTATAGCATCTAGTGTATCTTTTTGACTCATGCGTTCATAGGTAGATCGATACTCCAACTCCTCTTAAGGCAGTTCTAGGGTTTCAAGGATATGCATCCAATTTGCTCATCCTTAAGGGAGGAAATATGTCTAGCGAATGGTTGGTGAAGGGTCATTAGATTCACTTTTTAATAGCACCCAGATAACATATAGGTGAACATGGTTGTTCTCCAAGATTCCATCTCAATGTGTACTACCTCCTTCCAATTACCTAAGAAGACTAGATTGTTGTCCCAGACTTCAATGAGATATGCATTGTGCTTCCAAGGCTGACCGAGTAGTAAGTTGTAGTCAACTCCTTTTATAGCAAACAAAATTAACCTTAAACAACACTCTTGTGATTTTGACTAGCCAATCTCGTAACACTCCCAAGGGTTGTACTTTGAATCCATAAGCTACAGTCATGTTGCAATGCGGCAGTGGTTCAATGGGTTGATTTCCCCAAGCTTGGAGTATGCTATGGTTAACCATGCTTACTCTAGCTTGTGTCTCTACAATGCCTCGACACATGTTGTCTTCAAGAATTTATATGGAAAGTATTGCATGCCATTCATCTCCTTCCAAAATGTGTTGACCCCTAAGATGCTCAAGGTCAGAGGTGCACTAAGAACAACTTTTGGAACAAGGTGAGATCGACCAGGATTCATGCTTTCTACCCACACTTTTAATCCTTGCTAGATCATTGGGCTACCTTTAAGTAGGGCTCCGAGTGGAATGATGACTTGGGTTGATGCAAGTGTTGCACTCATAGAAGGTTCAATGTTCTCATATATGTATTGCAATGCACTTGCATCAAGATCAAGAGAAACCTCTTATTCCATAGGTTGTGGACTGATTGGTGGCTTAGTTGTGATTTCATCTAGTTGTCGTACCCCTGCTTGCATGGATGCCTTAGGTATGAGAAACAAGCTAGGGAGGTTGCTCATCTCATTGTCTTTTCTTTATGCAACTCATTTTGTGTTGCTTTTACCCATTCCTTGACTTTGTTGTAGTAGCTAGCTACTATTTTAGGTTAGGATAGGTGTGGTTCTTGGCCATATTCTCTTTTGTGGTTTGTGATGCTGTTATGGAACTTTCTATCCTAAAGACCAACAGAGTTTTGGTGGAATTGAGAAGAGGCCTTCACTCTTTTGAGTTTAACTCTCTTTCTCCTTTTCTTGGCACTCTTTTTGCCAATTATTGAGCCATTAAATGTGGTAGGGCTTGCGATCCTGACTCCCTCTACTTTGATTTGTGTGGGAGTGATAACATGTAGTGGAATGGGAATAATATATTCATAATTGATCATCTCCACAACAAATAGGCTTAAGAATAATTAAGGCACAATGGCCTTGCTACTACTCCTCTTGCTTATAGAAAATTAGAATAGATATGTGTGATTTTGCATTCCAAGTAGCACTAATCCATTTTATTTCTCTTAGCTCTCTCTAACATTTGTGGGCATTAGGGATACATGTGCTAGCTCTACCAACAAGTCTAACAAGTGACAGGGTCTCGAGTGGATGGTGCTCCTTGGCCATGGCCTCATCCTAACATCATGATCAAGATAGGTAATCCATAAGGATCAGGTCCCCATCTTCAGATGAAGGGGTTCATGTATCCATCCTCTTCAATGGGTTCCTCAATGAAGTGGATATAAGAAAGGAGAAGATTGTATAGAAAGGGGAGGAGGATATGGAGGAAGGAGCCAAGGAAGAATCTCAAAGGGAGGAAGAGAAATAAAAGAATAGGTAATGAGAGGAAGAAGAATGAGCTCAAACAAAAAGGAATGGAAGACATGGCCCTAGCCATTAGAAGAACAATGAAAGAAGAGGTGCTCAAATGGATAGAAATGGAAGACATAGTCCTAGCCATCATAAGATCAATGAAGAAGAGGTGCTCAAATGGGCAAAAATGGAAAATATATTCCTAGCCATCATAAGATTAGTGGAACATCCAACAAGAGCCAAAGAATTAGTGCTCATAAGATCTAATCTTAGGACCTTGATGGACACAAGACCCAATTAAGGAGCAAACTTGAGTGTAGAAGTCATGGCACATCGATAGAGTAATTAGCAAGGGTAAGGCACTCTTGGAAGTGTTGCTATGTGGATGTGCGATGATGGGGAGTTTAGGTATTCCTAAAGGGTTGATTTTCCTCTTTGCACAACCGATCGGTGTTTTGGACTAGGAAGTCTTTGGGGGCTTTGGAATATGTAGCATTGTGACCAAAACCCCCACAATTTTGTGCACATCCTTGATAATATGGACCATGTCTCCAAAGGAAGGTGGTCTCCACCACAGTGTACGCACTGCATGCTTTGGCAATATAGCTTTGAGATTTTTAGAGACTTTGCCATCTTGAGCAACTCTTGATGTTGCTTCTTGACATCAACAATCAATTCTAACATCTCCTTACTCTCTATATGTCTTTTTATTGCACAATTTTCTAGATGGGATCTTGTCCCTGTAGTGCTCTTTGTGAAGATTGTCCATATGGATAGCCTCATTGACGACATTGCTGATGATGAAGCGATTCAACTCAAAGTTTCGAGCTAAGGTCTCATAAATCCTTTCATCAAGACTCTCTTGATGAAGGCTTTTGTGATAGCCTTGGGTGTGGGTCTTTTTGTTAGAGGCATGCATTTAAATAGGCTCTTGACCTTAGAGATGTAATCTGTCATACTCTCCCCTTCCTACTATTTGACATTCATCTGTTAAACAATGAGGTTTGTTTAGTACTTGAAGCCTCTATACGCCTCTGTTGATACTTATTTATTACACCAAAGCTTGAATGATGTTATGGTGATGCATTGAGGTGCTATTTAATCAATTTGAGCTGAAATAGCTTAGTGGTTTCTAGGGTTTCTTGCTATGATACAGTCCATACAACAAGCATTTAACTAAGGAAGGTTTATACTTGGATGTATTAATGTTTACCATTGATGCTTGGACTTGGATATGATTATGGAATGCTTTGTCACTCAACTTTGAGCTACATTGTGACATACCCACCTTTAATTACGTGACGAGTAATGTTTTAATAGTCACCTAGAGTTTATCTTCTAGCCGTCGCCATCTGCACTCTAACCAAAATGATCAGATTTTGTCTGGCTAGTTAACCCTAGGTCTACCCCGCAAGGGAAGCATCCTGCCGTTACCCACGGAGGACCAACTTGAAGGTTCCTAATTGACCTAACAGTCACCTATTAACAACTAATTCGCATCCAGAGGTGTCCTTGAGAGGCTTCTTGTCCGGAAGTAGCAACTACCATTACCCTTGGTTCATGGAGTACAACGCTTTTTTCCAGTAGCAAGCTAAGGATTTATAAAATCCCTTGTAGTGCTCTGGCACAGCCCCGCCATATCTTTCCTCTAAGATAATTTACAGTTCGGGTTCTGAGACCAAACCCTAAGTAAGTCAACGAATCGTCCCTTCCTAGAGTTCTTCCTAGTGTTTGTTTTTGGGGAAATCTCTCAACTAATCGAGACCACCTTGCCATAGGACTGGACTCATCGGGAATCCATCCACCCGCTTCCCTTTATGGAAGTTCTTAGTTATCTAATTACCTACCACATTACATGAAACATATAAAAATAGCTTTATTAATTAATATCCTTATATGCACAGTTGTTTGTTTACGTAATTTACTCATGGACATACAATCAGAATAAAACAATTCATTGATTATATTCCATAATGTGTGTTCTCCTGCCCATACAGGAGAAAAATTACAATTTCACATTCTGCCTCATTCGATATATCTTCACATCATGTACTGCCTCATCCGATGCATCTGTACATCACCAAGATCAAACCCACTTATAGCTAGCGTTCATAGGTAACCCAAGTAGAACTCGGGCCATACAGGGGACCAAGTAGTTCCTAGGTGCGAAAAAGGATTTACTAGCTAGAGCTCCCTTGGCACCCTTCCACCTCCTACTTAATACGATCCCTGTTGGGAGACCTCTTGCCATCGAAGCCGGTCCATGCTTTTGCGGCGGTAAAAACATCCCCTCTTGGTATGGGGATTCAATACCTATCCTTGGGGGAGGCATAGGGATCCTCAATTTTTATTTGTTCAAATATTTAATTCAATAAGGATCTAATCTAGAAAATTCACAAACAAGATTGATGTCTTCAAGCAGTTATGACTTTAATCAATCGTGCAACTTTCAAGTTCAAGTGATGCTTAATCTGGTAGCAATCAACACTTGAGTTTCAAAGTAATGAACTCTACCCCTTGGAATTTAACTAGATGTATCTTATCACCAAGTTTCATGACCTTAAGTCAACATTTCTCAAGAGACTTATCTTATTTCTATTGAACTCGAATAGAACTAAAAAACCTGTGGTATCGCGGTTGGTAAAGGGGCGTTATCCACGCCCGTGATTCCGTTTGTGACTCCTATGCTTGCAACTCCACCTCTGTTGCTTGTACGTTAGTAGGGTTATTTTCGATTTCTGCTTTTGAATTCATTTTCTTTGGGACCATGATAGAATAGAGATAAGAGTAGAGGTATGATAGAATAGGATAGAGTTCTTCAGTATCTTCTCTTCTTAGATCAGAGTAAAAGAGGATGAGAGACCTTCAGCATATCTCGGATAGAGTCTCCTCCTTCTCGATTAGCGTCTCATCCTCGTCAAGATTGCTCTTGTTGCTCCTCCCTCTCGATCAACGTCTTGCTCTCATCAAGATTGCTCTTGTTGCTCCTTCTTCTCGATCAACGTCTCGCCTTCATCAAAATTGCTCTTGTTGCTCTTTGTGGTCATCCCCAAGCCCTCAATTTATAATTTGTGCAAGGGGAGGCGCCTACTTTTTGGCATTTTTGATGACATCATTGATGACAAGATTTCGTTTTCTTCTTCTATCCTGCAACTTGTTTGGATCATAACTTCATTGTATGAACTCCAAATATAGACGTTTAGGTACTTAAAACAATCCAAACGCATCTGGTCTAGAAGCTAGTGTGAACAGAATTACGAAAATCCATCTAAATTAGGTAAAAATGATGATTTTTATAAATAACGTTATTTTTATCTTTTTTTAATCTTGGACGACTTATTCTCTTCAAAATAAGTCACAATATATATTTGAATCCATCTAAAGTGGAAATTAAGTCATCTAAACATTATACTAGAGACTTTAGACTATTCTAGTAAACTAGTCCTGCTGCATGTAAATCCTATAGAGATTCTACAGTTTTTATTTATTTTATTTTTTTAAATGTGTAGACGTACAATACCACATATACGCACCTTAAAATAAACTAAGTAATGGGGATAATACATTCTTCCCTCCTTAGAGAAATCGAGATGTCCTCATCTCGAGAGAAACTGGGGGTATTCTTTCATAAGGATTACCTCATCGACCCAAGTGGCATCCGCTTCAGGATAATCCTTCCACTGGATGAGATATTATCTAAGGACGCTATTCCTAAGGGTTCTTTCTTTTACATCCAAGATTCTATCATGTTGAAGTTCAAGTAAACCTTGGCTTGGCATTACGTCTTGCTGATAATCAAGAATATGATCAAGATTAGTTACATAGGGCTTCAAGAGACTGACATGGAATACATCATGAACTTTTAGGGTTTCAGAAAGTTGCAGCTTATAAGCATTTGGTCCAAGAGTCTTTATGATTTTGTAAGGTCCACAGTATCTTGGGCTTAGCTTCTTGAATTTTCCCAAGGATAAGGAACTCCTTTTTGGGCGTACACGCATAAAAACCTTGTCCCCTTCTTGGAAGGTTCGCTCTTTTCTCCCTAGGTCAGTATAGGCTTTCTGCCAATCCTTGGCAGCTTGTATGTCTTGCTTGATGGTTTTGACTTGTTCATCCATTTCTTCGAGCATATTTTTAGAAGCTTCAACCTTCAAGGTAGGGTCGGAGAAATTTAGCGGGGTTAGGCATTCTTGCCCATATAAAGCTTGAAATGGGGTCATTTGGATGCTCTGATGATAGGATGCATTGTAAGAAAATTCCACCAAAGGTAGATATTGTATCCACCATCTAGATTCTTTGCAACAATATGCCCTAAGTATGTCTTCAATGACCTGATTTACACGCTCTGTCTGTCCATCAGTTTGAGGGTGATAAGCTATACTAAAACAAAGTTGTTTCAAATAATCCCTTCCAAAAATGTGAAGTGAATAGAGAATCACGATCGCTGATAATTCTCTTTGGTAGTCCATGAACTCTAAAGATTTCTTTGACAAATAACCTGGCAATATCTGAGCCTTTATAGCTGGTTTTGACTGGAATAAGGTGGGTGACCTTAGTCAACATGTCCACAATTACCATGATCAAGTTGTATCCACATTGAACCGAGGGTAATCCAACTACAAAATCCATACTAATGAATTCCCATTTCATCTGAGGAATGTCAAGTGGTTGTAGCTTTCCTGGCAGCTTAACTCGTTTGGCTTTTATTCGTTGGCAACTCAAGCATTTGATTACATATTTAAGTACTTCACTTTTGAGCTTTTCCCAATGATAGCTTTTTCTAATTGCATTGAGAGTTTTGGCATAGCCAGGATGTCCTAAAAATGGAGAATCATGAGCTTCCCATAGTATTTTCTTCTTAAGATCTTGACTTGAAGGAATACATAATCTTGTCTTGAAATAGACAAGCCCTTCGTCAACAGAGAGATACTTTGTCTTAAGCTTAGAGTCTTGTTCTTTATTTTGAATTTCCTTCAGCATTTGTTGATATTTGGGATCATTATTCGCCTTCTCCTTGGCTAGCTCAATGATAGGATTGCTAGGCATTGATATCATTGTAGTTAGTGTTTGAGCTCTAAGAGGTTCTTCTAAGATAAGTGCATTGAGAAACGATTTGTGGCTTGAAGCATCTGCAATTACATTCTCTTTACCTGGTCTATACTTGTTCTCAAAATCATACTCTTGCAAGACTTCGATCCACCGACGTTGCCTCGTATTTAGATCTGGTTGAGTGAAGATCCATTTAAGAGTTTTATGGTCGGTTACCAGTGAGAATTTCTTCCTGAGTAGATAATGTCTCCATAACTTAAGAGTGGATAATTGCAAGTAATTCCAAGTCATGAGTAGCATAATTACTCTCATGAGTCTTCAATTTTCTAGAGGAATATGATACTGGATGTCCTTCTTGCATGAATATGCACCCCAAAGCAAGAAGCTCGCATCGGTCACCACTTTGAATTATTTGCTAAGATCAGATAGTTTGAGGATCGGGGCTGTGACTAAACTTAGCTTGAGCCTATCAAAGCTAGAATGTTCAACTTGGGTCCATTTAATGGCAACCTACTTCTTGAGTAGGTCAGTGGTGAGGGGTGTAGCAATTAAGGCATAATTCTTGATAAAGACCCGATACCATCCTATTAAACCCAAAAAGCTACAAACTTGACTTATATTGGTTGGAGGCGGCCAGTCTTGTACATCCTTGACCTTGGCCGGATCTATTGAAATTCCCTCTGCTGAAACTATAAACCCTAAATACTCAATTTTCTTCTTGAAGAACACACACTTCTTCTTCTTAGCATACAACTTATGAGTCCGCATTGTCTCAAGAACTATCCACAGTTGTGACTCGTGACTTCCTTCATTCTTGGAATGCATTAAGATGTCATCAAAGAATACAAGGATGAAATCATCAAGATAAGGTATGAATATATCTTGCATTGATCTATTGAAGGTAGCGGGGGCATTGGTTAATCCAAATGCCATTACGATAAACTCATAATGACCGTACCTTGTGCTAAAATCAGTTTTTGGAATATCTTCTTGCTTGATTTTGATCTGGTAATACCCTGATCTGAGATCAATCTTGGAGAAAATCTTCGCTCCTTGTAATCGATCAAGTAGTTCGTCAATCCTTGGAATCGGATACTTATTTTTTATTGTTACCTGATTTAGCCCTCAATAATCAATGCAGAGACGGAGAGTCCCATCCTTCTTTTTCTGAAAAAACACCGGAGCTCCCCAGGGTGAGTTATTGGGTCTAATGTATCCCTGATCTAAGAGCTGTTTGAGTTGTTCCTTTAGTTCTATGGCTTCTGGAATGGACATTCAATATAGTCGTTTTGCAACTGGTGCAGCTCCTATTACTAGCTTGATTTCATGGTCAACTTCTCTTTGTGGTGGAAGTTCAGTTAATTCTTCAGGGAATATGTCAGCATATTCCTTAAGCCACGATGGTTCATCTTCTTTATCTTGTTCAATTTTATTTAATTTGATTAGGTATATAGGTGAGCCTTTTCTTAAACCTTTAGCGATTCGAGAAGCTTTCGCTAATTGAATATTCTGTTTTCTTGCTTCTCCTTGTGTAGTCACTTGTAGCCCTATAAGATTCAAGCATGTGACTTGACCCTTTTCACAATGAATATGAGAGTCATTGGGAATTAACCAGCAGTCCATTCCTAACAGGCACTCATAGGTTCCTAGGTTCATCACTCTGAATTTCATGTTGATCAGATTGCCACCCAGATTAAACTCCACCTTACTTGTTTGTTGTGTTTTGGAAACTTCTTTTCCATTAGCTAACTCAACTATCAGCCCAGGTGCATGCATTGTGTGTATGCCTAGTTTTCTAACACACCTTGGTGATATGAATGAATGTACGCTTCCACAATCGATCAAAATTTTAAAGAGTTTACCATTATAGGTTGATGGTGTTTGAATCACTGAGAATTGTCGATTTGGTCCCTTCTTGTTGAGAGAGGCGTGAATTATCGCTCTCTGCATGTTGGTTTCCAAGGTGGGACCTTCGCCATCTTCTACTTTCTTGAGGGTTATGCCGGCAACTCTTCCTCTAGCTATGGATGTCCAGCTCCGATTGTTACGGAACTTGCTTTGGCGTTCATTCTGTTCGAGTTTTGGGCATCGCCTTTGGATGTGGCCATGTTCGTTACAATAATAGCACCTGAAAGTGTCTTTATTACCACCAGTAAAGTTCTCCACTATTGACATCTTATCCTTTTTGCTATAAGGGATAAATAAATACATGGTTTATTTTTATGATGGCCGATTATTTGGGAGAGAATATTTCCCTAATACAATCTAGGTATGGCATTTGGATACATCCATTGGGTAATAGTCTGGCTTTGAAGAATGGATATCTAAAAAATGGCATTTCCCTAATACAATCTAGGTATGGCATTTTGATACATTCATTGGGTAATAGTCTGGCTTTGGGTAATAGTCTGGCTTTGAAGAATGGATATCTAAAAATTGGTACTTTAAAGGAATATCAAGAAGTCAATCTTTGACGTAATTGTGGTGTTTAGAGTGACCAACAACTATAATTCGGTCCGCTGGGATGACCTTTGTCGCTTCCTCATAAATATATCAATTTAGTTTAACCTTTCGGCCTCTAGTGAATAAAGTTGAATTCACTCTAGCTTCATGGAATAAATAAACCTTCACGACTTTAAGGTTTTCCATCCATCTTATTCTCTTCAAATTGTTCTGAAGGAAGGCAAGATAGTTTGCGTCGATATAACAAATTCCAATGCTCATCATCTAGCGTCTTTCCCGATATAGTGGAGAAGGATCATAGATGTGATCCAAAATCCGCATCACTTGCATTCTCCATCCATAATTCGTAGAATGCATTGCCGATGTAAACATCGCTTGGAAGACTAGGAATCACTCCCAATCTTCATCCCTCTAGGTAATATAAAAACACATGTCAGCAAGAGAAGGGAAAAACAACTCATATCTCAAGCTACAATACCAAATTTCTGATTTTTTTTGGCTCTGATACAACTTGTGACGTACCCGCCTTTGATTATGTGACGAGTAATGTTTTAGTAGTGGCCTAGAGTTTATCTTCCAGCCGTCGCCATCCGTACTCTAACCAAAATGATCGGATTTTGACGTCTAGTTAACCCTAGGTCTACTCCGCAAGGGAAGCATCCTACCGTTACTCACGGAGGACTGACCTGAAGGTTCCTAATTGACCCAACAGTCACCTATCAACAACTAACTCACATCCAGAGGTGTCCTTGAGAGGCTTCTTGTTCGGAAGGAGCAACTGCCATTACCCTTGGTTCATGGAGTACACCGCTTTTTTCTAATAGCAGGCTATGGATTTATAAAATCCCTTGCAGTGCTCTGACACAATTGTCGTACCCTTTCCCTAAGTTAATTTACAGTTCGGGTTCTGAGACCAAACCCTAAGTAAGTCAACAAATCGGCCCTTCCTAGAGTTCTTCCTAGTGTTTGTTTTTGGGGAAACCTCTCGACTAATCGAGACCATCCTGCCATAGGACTGGACTCGTCAGGAATCCATCCACCCACTTCTCTCTATGCAAGTTCTTAGTTATCTAATTACCTACCACATTATGTGAAACATATAAAAATAACTTTATTAATTAATATCCTTATATGCACAGTTGTTCGTTTACGTAATTTACTCACGGACATACAATCAGAATAAAACAATTCATTGATTATATTCCATAATGTGTGTTCTCCTGCCGATACAAGAGAAAAATTACAATTTCACGTTCTGCCTCATCTGGCGTATCTGCACGTCACGTACTACCTCATTCGGTGCATCTGTACGTCATCGAGATCAAATCCATCTATAGCTAGCATTCATAGGTGTCCCAAGTAGAACTTGGGCCATATAGGGGACCAAGTAGTTCCTAGGTGCGAAAAAAGATTTACTAGCCAGAGCCCCCCCTGGCACCCTTCCACCTCCTACTTAATACGATCCCTATTGGGAGACCTCTTGCCATCGGAGCCGGTCCATGCTTCCGCGGCGGTAAAAACATCCCCTCTTGGTATGGGGATTTAGCACCTATCCTTGGGGGAGGCATAGGGCTCCTCAATTTTTATCTGTTCCAATATTTAATCCAATCAGGATCTAATCTAGAAAATTCACAAACAAGATTGATGTCTTCAAGCAGTTATGACTTCAATCAATCATGCAACTTTCAAGTTCAAGTGATGCTTAGTCTGGTAGCAATCGACACTTGAGTTTCAAAGTAATGAACTCTTTCCCTTAGAATTTAACTAGAGGTATCTAGAATTTGAGACTCTAACTTCCCAATTCTTGTAACCAAGTTTCATGACCTTAAGTCAGCATTTCTCAAGAGACTTATCTTATTTCTATTGAACTTGAATAGAACTCAAAAACGTGTGGTATCATGGTTGGTAAAGAGACATTATCCGCGCCCGTGACTCCGTTTGTGACTTCGAGACTTGCAACTCCAACTTTTGCTTCTACGTTAGTAGGGTTATTTGCGATTTCCGCTTCTAAATTCTTTTTCTTTGGGGCCATGATAGAATAGAGATGAGAGTAGAGGTATGATATAATAGGATAGAGTTCTTCAGTGTTTTCTCTTCTCAGATCAGAGTAGAAGAGGATGAGAGATCTTTAGCATATCTCGGATAGAGTCTCCTCCTTCTCGATCAGTGTCTTGTCCTCATTAAGATTGCTCTTGTTGCTCCTCCTTCTCGATCAACGTCTTGCCCTCGTCAAGATTGCTCTTGTTGCTCCTCCTTCTTGATCAGCGTCTCGACCTTGTCAAGATTGCTCTAGTTGCTCTTTGTGGTCGTTCCCAAGCCCTCAATTTATAGTTTTTGCAAGGGGGGGGGGGAATAAAGAGAGGACACTTGCTTTTTGGCGTTTTTGATGACATCATCGATTACAAGATTTCGTTTTCTTTTTCTGTCCTGCAACTTTTTTGGATCATAACTTCATTGTATGAACTCCAAATATAGATGTTCGGGGACTTAAAACGATCGGAACGTACTTAGTCAACAAGATTGCAAGGCTAGAATTACAAAAATCCATCAAAATTAGGTGAAAATGATGATTTTTATAAATCACATTATTTTTATCCATCTTTTGTCTTGGACGACTTATTCCCTTCAAAATAAGTCACATTATATATTTGAATCCATCTAAAGTGAAAATTAAGTCATCTAAACATGATACTAGAAATTTGAGACTATTCTAGTAAATTGGTCTTGCTTCCTGTAAATCCTATAGAGATTCAGCAGTTTAAGAAAAATAAAAAATCACCACATATACGCACCTTAAAATAAACTAAGTAATGGGGACATTACATACATCTAATGTCTTGAAGCTTTGGTTGTATGCTTAAGTTGCTTCAATGATTGTAATGTATGGGTTTGAAGACTTATTGGCTCTTGAACATATTAGTTGATATCTTTAGGCACCCGAATGTCATATACTTGATATGCTGAGTCTTGTGTTGCTCTTTTACATTATGGATACAATTCAATGGATGCATTTTGAGATACTTGCTTTTACTTGGACACTTTGCATTAGAGTTTTAGATCTTCTATGCCATTGAGTTTGGTTTAGTGGGATTCTTACTTATGTATATGCTCTCTTGGATGCTCTAGGATATAATTTCACGTGCTAGTGGGCTGATTTGATTTTACATGCTTTGGACATCAGCACTTACCTGTGTCAATAGGATGTATATATGCTTCTTGATTATGTATTGAGCTTCATTACTCTCTACTCAATTTGATAGATCTCTACACTTGATCTTGAGATCTTTTACATACATGATGCTACTTATGCCTATGGGATATATTGGTTACCGACACTTTGAGTTTATGATAGACTTTAGTACTACCTATTATATGCCAATTCACTACTAGTTGCTTTTATATGTCCTGGATGTTAACAGAATGGGAGCTTTTTTTTAAATATTATTTTCTCATAGTAGTCTTAGTCATACTACTGCACTTATTACAGTAGTCTTGTAATTACTATTTTTAGCATTCTTTTGGAGAGCAAACAACTTGATTTGATAGTCTGTTTTGGCTGCAGTTTTTATGGACATCAATACTCTCATTTTTTTTCCACTCCTTTGCCCACCCTTTTGCATCAGTTTTGGGGTTGTTTTGCTAAATTTACAACAACATGTACTCTTGTCATTTGCAAACATTTGTAGCCATTATAGCAGGCTCACTAGCCGATATTGCTATTTTCAATATTGAAAAGCTTGATGGCAATAATTTCCAATATTGAAAGACATAAATATGGCAAGAGTTGGTGCAAAAGAGACATGTTAAATCATTGAAGTTAGAGAGCATCAAGCCTAAGCTTTATAATAATGAAGAGGATTGGATAGAACTTGATGAGCTATACAAGTCCACTATCATTCTATCACTATCCAAGTAGGTGCATTTAATGTCATTGACACTAAGCGTGGTGCTTATGCATTATGGAAAAAGATTTGTGATCTTTATGAAAAAAAAAAATATTGTATCTTAGTTATACTGGTTGAAAAAACTTGTGGACCTTCATATGAAGGAGGATACGACTATGTCTACGCATTTGAATGAGTTTCATTTCATTTTCAGCCATGGTGTAGGGAATTCAATTTGAAGATAATATCAAGTCTTTGTTCTTGCTTGTTATACTACTTGAGTCATATGATACCTTTTATATTGCTATGAATGCTCATCTCCCTAAGGGTAGTTTTGAGAAACCCAAGGATAGCATCGAATCTACCAAAAGAGTAGGCCTCATGGCGGCATCTACAATGCATGTGCCCTCAAAAACCTACAAGAAACATCCTTTCTCTCACTAAGAAGCCATGCTCACGCACACAAGAATCTAGCACACAAAAAATATGACTATCATCTTCATCCTCACTCTCCCCTTCTTCCATGGATGAAAAGAGACAAGAAAGCACAAGAAAGGAAAGAGAGCAAGAGTTGTGCCACTGCAAGAGAGAAGAGAAGATACGTGCAAGAGGAAGATAAAGGAGAGAGAAAAGGAGGTTGCAACCACCTCTCTCAACTACTTTTCCCCCCAAAATCACACAACTCCTCATTCCCACTTCCTTTTTGTATTTCTTTAGAATATTTGTCTTACATGACTTTTTCTTGAAACCTTAGAACAAGAAGGTTTGACTATTGAAAATAAAACAACCTCTCAACCTTTCAAATTGGAAGAGTCACACACACACACACATCTCAAGACCATGTATTTATAATTGTTATTCATGCCTTTTACAATGCTTATCTTGAGATTTTGCAATGAAGTTACAAGGTTAAATTATCGAATTACATGAGATTTGTCGATGAAGATCATACTTGTGTTCCTAAATTTTCACAAATTTGGGGGCTATCATTCCTCCTCTTCCAATCTTGTGAGCATCCTCATGAACACTTTGGAAGACACTTTGCCTCTTGGAATAAGCACCAGATGTTGATGAAGACCCGCAACTATAGTTCACTTGGCTTGACATTGGACCACCTCAAATGGTACCCGTCCAAAAGCACCATGCTTCTTCACACACTTCACGATGCTTCACCAACTTCTTCTTTATACCAACACTTGTAAAATTTTCTGCTTTCACTTTCACTTTGAAAAGAGCAAGGCAAAACACCGTCAAAAGGAACACAAATCTACCCACAATCTTTGAAAAGAAAGTCATTCGAAACACCAACTTGAAGCACATTGTCCACCGAGGATCCATGGGAAAGACCATGGATTAATTTCATCGCAAAAGATCAATCTTGTAGCACACCCTCACTAAAGATCCAACTTGAAGAGCTCCACCTAATAGATGTATTTGTATGTTTTTGATACAAAAGGAAAGGAGAATGGTTTTATTTGCAAAAGGAAAATAACTATTCTAATAGCTATTATGAGGCTTGTGTGAGGGAGCAAGGCTCTTAGTTGAGAAAAGCATGTGAACAGACTCAAAATGGATTTTGGTTGCCCATTGTAGGGGGATGAGAGAGAGATAAGAAAGTTGTGGCTATTGTTGTCTGTGTGGGATATGGGGAATGAGAGGAAGAAGATAGGAGGAGAGGCGTGGAGGGGAAGGCTATGCAAGCAATGTAAGTAGAAGATGAAATAGCACACGTCCTCCTCTTTCTTATCATAGGCGGAGGAGCAAGAAGAGGAGTCTTCCTCTGGCATGGTGTCCAAGAAATGGCTATCGATCCGGGCCCCGCAGTCAAGAGCTGAAACCCTCACTATTGTTGCCTCCGTCCCCAGCACCCTCAGACTCGCCTATGAAGTTGTCAAGGTGAAAGATCTAGCCATAAGGCCCCGAGCAGACGCTGTCCTCCATGGTGCCAGGCTCTAATTCCATCAGCACAGCACAGGGCACGCAATGCCCACTGCTGGCCTCGTTGAAGTAGATGTTGATGCGCTCTAGCTGCAGGTCCGAGTCACCGTGGTACGTGCCCATGGGGTCAATCTCGTGCTCGTCACACACCACCTCCCAGAACTTGGCCCTAATCTGGTTCTCACATTGCCCTCCTGGATGTGTAGGATCTCTCATCTTGACGAATACTGATTAATATCTATATTGGGGTTCTATCCCTTGCATGAACAACATCATAAACATTACAATTATCACTAGCATTGCAAGGAACATGAACCACATCAAATCTATCCTTCTTTCTCAATTGTTTCTTGTAAATCTTGAGAGCATCCATGAGTAGCCCCCTGGCAAGATTACCAAAAATGAAAAACCCAAGGACAGCACCAAATCTACCAAAAGAGTAGGCCTCATGGTGGCATCTACAATGCATGCACCCTTAAAAACCTACAAGAAACATCCTTTCTCTCACAAAGAAGCCATGCTCACACACACAAGAATCTAGCACACAAAACATATTACCATCATCTTCATCCTCACTCTCCCCTTCTTTCATGGATGAAAAGAGACAATAAATCACAAGAAAGGAAAGAGAGCAAGAGTTGTGCCATTGCAAGAGACAAGAGAAGTTACATGCAAGAGGAAGATAAAGGAGAGAGAAAAGGAGGTTGCAACCACCTCTCTCAACCACTTTTCCCCCAAAATCACACAACTCCTCATTCCCACTTCCTTTTTGTATTTCTTTAGCATATTTGTCTTACGTGGCTTTTTCTTGAAACCTTAGAACAAGAAGGTTTGAGTATTGAAAAGAAAACAACCTCTCAACCTTTCAAATTGGAAGAGTGACACACATACATCTCAAGGCCATGACTTTATAATTGTTAGTTATGCCTTTTACAATGCTTATCTTGAGATTTTGTAATGAAGTTACAAGGTTAAGTTATCAAATTACATAAAAATTTTCAATGAAGATCATACTTGTGTGCCTAAATTTGCACAAATTTGGGGGCTATCAGGTTTTAAAAGTAATGATATAGAGAGTGCTCTACTGATAGAAGAGGTAAGCAAAAAAACATTGATGTAGCCTGGACTTCTCATGCATTGACTGTTAGAGGTCAAAATTATGGTAATGCTAATAATAATAACTATAGTAGAGACTCTTAGCCCAAGTTTTAGTATCATGGGAAATCTTGTAGTAAATCATGAGGACATAAGTTGTGTTTGAAATATCATTATTATGGGCCATATTAGACTACAGTGCCATAAAATGTGCAATGATAGGCACAAGGAGAAAGACAAGGGGAAATCGCAAGATAATAAAAAGTCTGCTGATGATCGTAGCATTGTCCCAAGTAATTCTAGCATGAAGATTGAAAATATATATATAGTGCAAAAGAATGAGTCTGTTGATGATAATATCTTAGTTGCTTTATCTCTTGATGATACTCGATTGCTTTGTCTACTTATTCTTAGTGTTGGCTACTTGATTGAGGGGCTTTTTTCCATTTTACCCTGTATCAGTATTGGTTTCACATCCATCGCAACATTACAGGTTCTGTGAACCTAGGTAATGATACTGAATTGGATGTCATTGGCATTGGGGATGTTACACTGCAGTTTGCTTTAGAAGGTAGCTCTTTTATTTTACATAATGTACATCATGTACCAGCTTTGACCAAAAGCTTACTCTCTATTGGATAGTTGGATGATGTAGGATATTATGTCTCTTTTGGTAATTCTACATGGAAGATTACCCATAGTTGCCTTGTTTTTGCTCAAAGTATCAAGAGTAGTAGCCTCTGTTCTTTGTTTGTATCTAGGTGTGTTGATCATGTATTGGCTATGATCAATTTACCACTTGTATCTTTATGGAATTGTCATTGTAGTCACATGTATTTGGAAAATAAATGAAAATCTTGACTCATTTGTAGTATGATAACTAGTCTAGGTATAGGCTAAAATACCTAAGGTTTGACAATGGGGGTGAATATGTCTCTAAGGCATTTGAGTAGTTATGTTAGATGAATGAGGTATTAAGTGTTAGTTAATGGCTCCATACACCCCATACCAAAATAGTATTGTAGAATACATGAATAGGACTATTCAAGGAGTGTGTAGTATGCTTAGTCAGCCTAAGCCAACTTATCGTAGTACTTTTGGGTTGAGATAGTTACTACTACTTTGTATCTCATTAATATATTCCCATACACTACTCTTGGTTTCTAGGTTGTAGAGGAGGTATAATTTAGGAGATCTCTACCATATGCTCATTTGTAGGTCTTTGGATGTGAGGCTTTTTGCTGCCATATTTCCACAGACAAATGCAATGAGTTGGATCCAAAGTTTGCCAAATGTATCTTTCTTGGATATGGGGATGCAAGTGAGATGGGCTACTGCCTTTGGGATCTACATGCTTGAAAGGTTATTCATAGCCATGATGTGATTTTCTATAAAAAGAAGATGCATTTCTTGTGTATTACTTACATTGACAGTACTCGCATACATGCATACTTATACATTGTAGGTGGCGGGTGCCCATCACTATCACTTCATTCTTTATTCTTTCAGTGACATTTGAATAAAGGGAAGGCTGGTCATATATTGTGGCTATTGGAGTTTCCACATTCTCTCTTTCTCTCACGCACTCACTCACTCACTCTCTCTCTCTCTCTCTCTCTCTCTCTCTCTCTCTCTCTCTCTCTCTCTCTCTCTCTCTCTCTCTCTCTCTCCTCACCATAGCTTTTACTTTCACTCTATACTTTCACTTCAAGGCTCACTCCCTTCAACTAGTATTAGAGCCATGTTTCCTAAGATCTCAAGGCTCAACTTGTGGAGAAAAACTTTGGCTCATAGTTTCAATGGCAGCCATTGATTCTTCACCTCGAGGTATGCATTGAGTTCCCAACTTCTTCCTATCACTTGAGGTCCTAGGGCTTCCCTGGGACCTACTAGAGCTTTCCTAGTACCACATTCTACTTGGTAGAGGTACTAGGAGTAGCCAAAAATTTAGTTTGAATTGTGCCTATTTGTTGCCCCCATCAGTGATTAATTTGCTCCTCATCTCAAGCTCTGGATAGTCTCGCAGTAAGTCCCATAGCCATCAGTCCTCATTAACTTGTCATTAGTATGGAAAAGAAGGACATATTTGGCCACAATGCCCTAATATACACAATGACAAGCACAAGTGAATGTGCAAGGGTAAAGTACAAGACAAAAATGATGATTGCAACATTGTCCCTAGCAAGTCCTATATTAAGATTGAAGAGATCAATGTTATGCATATTGATTCTAATTATGATTTCATACTTACAACTTCTTCTCTCGATACTTCATAGCTTATTGATGTTTTGTGAGGGTATAATGAGTGTTAGCTTTGATATATTTAAGGGCTTCCTTTCGTGTGACCCCTCATAGAGAGTAGTTTTACTCCTATCGTAGTATGACTAGATCTGTCTATTTGGGTAATGACCTGGCATTGACAATAGTTGGTGTTGGTGATGTCCAATATTGCACATGGTGCCAAGTCCAATACTCTCTACCCCTTGCTTGTATTTGGGTCAGTTGACCATATTTTGGTAGTGGATGTAATTCCACATGTATCTCTTTGGCATCATCACCTTTGAGTCTTGTGATCATTGTTTATATGGTAGGCAGACATATAATACACATAAAAAGTCTAGTATGACACGCATGGGTGAGCCATTGGCTCTCATTCATTTGGATGTATGTGGTCCCATGCCTTGCAAGTCATTAGGTGGCATGAAGTATTTCATTACCTTCATTGATGACTATATGCATAAGGTCTAGGCATATCCTATTAAGTAGAAATCAGAAGTCTTGGCTACATTTTAGCATTGGCTTGCTTTGATTGAAAACTAGTATGTGTATAGGCTAAAATGCCTAAGGTTAAATAATGGGGCATGTCTTTAAAGCTTTCGAGTAGTTTTGTGATGAGAGGGGTGCTAAGCACCAATTGACTATCCCGTACACCCCACCCCATAATGGTATGGCTGAGTGCATGAATAGAATAATTCATGAGCAAGTTCACAGTGTACTTAGACAAGCAGAATTAGTACATCATTTTTAGACTTGTAGACTACTGCTCTTGACTATTAGGTTGGAGAGGAGGTATGTTCTGGAAAACCTCCCTCATATGCTCATTTGTATGTCTTTGATTTTAAGGCTTTCTACCATGTATCCACGGACAAACGTAATAAGGTGGATCCTAAGTCTAGGAAATGCATCTTTCTTGGTTATGGGGACATGGGTGATATGGGCTATCACCTATGGGATCTACAAGCTCGCTAAAAGGTTCTACGCTTGAGTTAGACATAGCGTCTATCCCCAGGTTAAGTAATGTACTCACCCTTTCAAGCCTTTCTAATAGCCAAAGCCTCTTGTCGTACCGCTCGTTCTCTAGCTCGTTGATCTCTAACTTCATTTTGATGTCTCCATCTCTCCTCTGAATTCATCCACTATTAATAAAATAGATATTACTGTCATACGCCAAATGTTTACACATTTTTTTCGAAGCTATAAAGTTAGGTTTTTGCTTGCATGCGCATTTAGAAGGTTTATAATAGTTGGTAACTTTGGGTCTATTTCTCCATAAGGCAAATTTTCTTCTTGCTCAGGGAATAGGACTAAAATTTCAGTGATCTCTCTAACGTTTTTTATGTTGAAAGTAACTTTTAAACCTCTAGATGCACGTATCCAAAAAGGCAACACATCATCCCATACCAACCTTCTAAAAGGGTGGTATGGCAACACATCATCCCATATCACCCTTCTAAAAGTTCGATAAGTGTTATGATAATACCAATCGAAGTGGTACGATACATTGATTGTATTTATTTCTACTACATCTATTAGCCCAAAGTGCATTGTTAATAAAACTATGGTTTGCGCGCAATCGTTATAGCCCCAACTTCAGGAAGATAATTGTTCTATGTCTATAGTTAATTGCGGGCCAAAATATTTTCCCCCCTCTCCTAAGTCTATGTCTCTTGCCCAATCCAATATCCTCCTTTTGCAATCTAGGGGCAAATTAGGAAAATGGTCCTTAAGAAAAGAGACCTCATATTCACTCATAAATACCTAGGATTTAAATATCCTAGTGAGATCAATCATCCGTTCCAGTGCACTTGACTTTTGACAAAACGCACCAAAAAATGACAAGCCAAAGATCACGCCACTTTTAATCGAGTTGTCAAGCCAACTCTTGCGAGTTGTTGCACTGAATAAGTGATATTAGTAACTAATTATTATGATTTATCTGGCATTCCTCAATAGTTATGACACTCATTTATAGTAGTCCAACTAATCTAATATCTAAAACTTAGTAAACTTGCTTAATCTTACACTTCGTCTCTTAAATCTTCACAACTAGGTGTCTACAATGGACACTAGGATACTAAACTTAGGATGTTTATCCTTTAGGAAATTTATTTCAGGGCAGCATAGATCTAATGGATCTATCTACATATTTTCATTTAAATTTCTTTTTAATTATCTCTCTCTACCTTTATTTAATAAAATCCTTTATTATTTATTAATCAATAAACATTCAAAACAAATCAACTAACATTCCATAAACCCATAAACTCTAATTTTATTTAAAATGTTTCTCTTGTCCCATGTGATATAACATAATACTTTATAAACACTGTTAATTTGCGTAAAGTTGAAAACACTATATTTTATATTAATAATATTTCAAAGTAATAATATCAAATTAATTTTCTTTCTCTTTAATCCCAATAAAAAATTCCATAAAACATTTGAAACTATATTCTCAAATTTTCTATAAAAGACCCTAGTTTTTGTTGAGTTAAAAATATTATTTTTATCAATAAATACCATAATTTTCATCCACAATAACTATTTTTTATTTTTAAAACATATCAAACATCTTCCAAAAAATATAAAAAAAAATTAAAATACTTTCAGTAGTGTAGTTCTCATGAGAAAAATATTAAGTTTTATAATGAATCACCCAAATATTTCATAAAAATTTATCTATACTGTTTTTAAACTATTTTGAAGCATTTTTAACCGCTTTGATTTTTGAAATATAAAATCAAACCTAGATAAATTCTAACAACTATTCAAAGTTGAAAATGGGGTTCAAATACATTTTATAAAAATTATAAATAAAATAAATATTTATGTTGCATCATTTATTTTTGTTAAACGAGTTAAGGCACTTACGTAAAGTACGAGATTCATAATCGCGCTTTTGGAAACTATGTCCTTTGCAGTCTGGACAAGATCTACCTTTTGCCTAGTCATCTCAAACACGATATCATCGTTCTTTTTAATTCCTTGTAGGTCCTCAAGCGCTAATCGCCTTATGACAATATGAATGGCCTTTAAAAGGTTTAAAGTTGTTAAGCTTTAATCAAGAGCTTAAAATCCATGGCTATGGCTAATTGGAAGGTGACGTCCTCATTAGGGAAAGAGAACTAATTGGAAATCTGGCCCATCTCTCCACTAATCTGCACGCAAAGTAGAGTGAATTGAAGAGATGAAACTCTTCTTCGAGCATGTAATTTCAGTTTGGGTGGGTACATTGAAGCTCCCATTTCCATGTTCAAAGGAAAGGCATGGCGATGATCATGTAGGAGGCATTAGCTTCAATTCTCTCCTCTTTGTCCTTTCCAATTACATTTCTTTGTGCATTTCCTGGTTTTGATTGGCATGAAAAGCCTCCTCCTCTCTCCCTCTCTTCAATTATGGCGCCCTTTCCATCATGTTCTTTCTCCTTCTCTCTATCTCCAATATTGCTACAGCTGTTATGCTAATTCAAGAACTAATCTATTGCATAAAATGTCTCTACTTTGAGTAACTACTATCAAATCAAAGACTCGGGATACAACTGCTCCAACAATTCAATAGGCTGAAGTTATAAGACAGTGTTGCTGTAGTCTAAGGCATTTAGAGCTACAATTTCAAAAACTCCAACCTTCTGCGCCATGTTTTTGCGGGAATGTATTGCAGAAGATGCCAAAGTTTCCCGACATGCGATAAGTCGGAAAGGAGGCTGGTGATGATTGCCTAGTTGCAAGAGGGAGCGTGGGAGGAATATGAGGCTGCGAGGGATGGAATGGAGGGGGCTACGAGAGGCATAGATCTGAGGGACTACAATTGTCCACAGAACTCAGGGAGCCATGGCTGGCGGGGTGTGGACCATGTCTCTCTCTCTCTCTCTCTCTCTACCTACGCTGATAGCCTTCTTTCCTCCTGTTCATCAATCGGTGCCTCCTTCTTGTGCACAACCCCTCCTTTTTTCCAACGTCCACCAACGACCTTTTTTTTTCTAGCTTTCTTTTTTTTTCTTTAATTCCTCCCCCCCCCCCCCCCGTGTGATAAGCTTAGATAGTCAAAGCACCTTCTGCTTTTATAATGGGGAAATTATGTTTGAAGCTCCCTTAAGCAATTTGATTCTGAGCCATACTTCCTTTGGTGAAGGGGGTATAGGAGGACAGCTCACACCATCAATTGCCACAGCAAAGAAATTTCCAACCAAGCTCATCAGCCGTGGGTTCATGCCTGATAAGAAAGCCACAGGTCCACTTGAAAAGACCCCCCTCTATAAACCTTAATAAAACCATTATTATTGTTCTTGTGTTGATTGATGTAGCATTTCTCACAGGCTTTTTTTTTGTGGCATAGAACATTGTAGTAACCTTAGATTGATAGTTCGTCCTCATTTGTTCATATTTTAAATCTTTCCCTCGATGTCAATTTCTTGTCCTTCTCAAGTACCACATCTTTCAGGATGCTCGCTAGAATAGTTATATTATAGAAAGTAAACTTCTTTGTGTTTCTATTCTTCTTCAAAAGAGCCTCTGATGCTTATGACAAACTCGAAGGAAAACTCTGCTAATTGCAACAACCACAATTTTTACCAAGAATATCCAACAATCCCAAGAAGAGTGATAATATAAGCCATTGCATATTTGAACTTAACAGTCTCCATAAAATACATGACAAAGCTCCAACCTTCTGGTGACACAACCTGAAAGAGTATTAGGATGGATGATGGAAACATGCCAAAAGACTGAGATTCATAGCCAGGGTTTCCACAAGTTTTCTTGCATATTAAATTGCTTGGGCACTTAAGTTCTGTATTTGAGAAATGTGAACAGTATATTACAGTGTAAGACATTTGGCCATCTATTTGCCTTATACACCTATATGCAAGATTTGAACAAAAGATTTGAAGTCCAATCAATGAATAGAAAAATAGCATAACAAGTGCAAGTAACATCACATCTTGAAGTGGCTTCATACTTCTCTAGAGAGCTTCAAATATTGCTAGCACATTACAATCTACTGACATTGAAACTACCCCCAAATAAACTATGCTTTGCATTGCGGGTTATGAAGGGCATGCAAGTGTTACTTAGGTGATGTGCCGAACCACCACAAAGCTCCTAGACTTGCCTCTTTTCATTAAAGCAAAATCAAATTTGATATTGGAAAGAGGGGAATCATGGGAGAGAAGACAATATCTTATCTTCTCTAAATAATAATAATTTCCTATGGGAAAAATTTAGATTGGTCATGGTTGGGATTCACTAAGAAAATCTATTAGATTTTATCTATAGCACCACCTTTCTCCTATACAAAAGCTTCCTTGTATCGACATCTCTTGACCAGCAAACTAAAGAGACATGGCCTCCAAAAAGAGCAACAACCAGCATCGCATCTACATTAAGTTAATGTAAAAATTTGGTAATGATGTGCCAATTGTGTACAATGTTGCTAAATTTTTTTGCAATATTAGGGATTGGTTCTATGTGTTGTCTTTCTCCTCCACTTAATTGTGAAGGCTTCTCACGAGCATAGCTACATCATGAACATCCAGAATTGCAAACACAACTACCACGAGCACTGCTACGCAACCTCAAAAGAAAAAATATACTCTCCCTCACAGTACAAGGACTACAAAACCACACATAGAAAACTAGTAGACATTGAGAAGATAGGAAAATACTTATTGGTGTCATATTATTAAGCAAGCAAGGCAAATGTTTCAATTAAGTTATTGAAAAACTTGTGCATACTAACATTTCCCTTACTCAGTCTTCCCACTTAAGTGCATAACATAGCTTCATCCAGTGCATAGAATATACTAACTAGGAAGCGTTCTAGAGCCATTAAACAACAATAATCCCTCTAGGCAAGAAAATGCCACACTACTATCCCACTAGGAATATTGCTTCCGAAATAGTGTCATTGATAAGGCCCATGCCTAACAAAGAACCCAAACAAAGCAAGCTAATATTACGACACCAAATAGGACTCCTATGGTTTAGTTGCTAACCCTCCATGTTCTATTAGAACAACTAGTCAATGGTACCTAACTTCCACTATCCAGAGTTTGGTTGTTTTAAAAAAAAAATGGTAGTGGCTTTCTTTCAATGCCAAAAGAGTATATACATTTATTCTCCTTCCCAAAAGCTCCCACCCCAAAGAGATGCAAGGCATAGGACATAGGGCACTCGTGAAGGAAATCCCCATAGCCTACCAAGACCTCAGAGGCAATGGTTATCTTCTTTTGGTGTTTTTTTTTTCCCTTCTTGAACCCTGTAATCTTAGGGTAGTTTTTCTTTCTTGCTCTTTGAAGAATAAATATATAGACTCTTCTGAACTTTTATTATTTGGATTGGATTTTTAATTTTTCTAAGGATCAACTAGAAGGATAAGAATGCATCATTTTATTGAACGGTCAAACATTTTAGCTGAACAACTTCGCTTGAGGAATCTAATCTAGCACACAATACTAGTAACTCTGGCTAGGCAAATGATAGGACAAAGATACTCATAAGCTCAACATCTCTCGTCCACGCTACTTCTAGTCAAATTTTCGTGGAGAGAATCTTGTTATTCAACTACCCCCACATATCGCTAGAAAAGCAACAAAAAGATCAGGAAAACTCTATTGGATTCCTAATCAGACTTCCATACAATGAAATTCACTATGTCATGCATACAAATCACCTCTTTTCAATCACTCCTTGGTGCTAAGTCCCATCCCATGTGGGTGGACTCTCATATATACTAAATTGTTTATGTATCTTTTAGTGTATTTGTGTTTTAAAAATCGAGATTTGAGTTTTTTCTGTAGGTATTCAGGTTTAGAAAACTCTAAATGATTTCAATCAAGTTATATTTTTAAATTTTTCTTATTTCAAACAAATATAAATAGATAGATTAGATATGAAACAACCTGTTGTGTACATGGATATTGCAACTCCATGCCGAGATGCAAAAAAAAACTATCGCATCACAGAAAGAATTTTGATTGGGAAGGCAACTCCACATATCAAATTCATCAACTTCATCCTCTTTAAGACATCATCATGTAGATCTTCTTTAATGGCAGAAGAATCATCCGAATCATGTTCGTAAGCCCGATCAGTTGCATTTTGTGGATTCAATTTTGAAGAGTAGCTTGTCCAATGTGATCCTACACGTTTACTTGTGTAGCTGTCAGTATGGTGATCCAGTGTGCCATGATGTGAACGTGATGAGCTTTTATCATGGTATCGGTCCTTGCACCTTTTCTTCTTTCTTTCCTCCAGCTCTAGTTCCAATGTTCTACTTGTTTGGACTTGTATATTCCTGCTGCATTTGCCTATATAGCAGCAATGTCTTTTCACTTTGGCCTTGCTAAAAATAAGTCGCGAGCATCAGATTCCAAGATACAATATTACATTGGATCAACCTTGAAGCATCAAACTCAAGTGCTTGCCCACAATTTCCAAAGAAACCACTTTGTCTGATCCACTCTCATTTCTCATTCCAAATAAGCTACTGCATGCATTAAGGACAGAGACAAGGGTCTGCTCATTGGGGTTGTTGTTTTCTTTGTAATATGTAAAATAAAGTAAAAACCCAAAAAAATCTAAGAAAAAAAAAGATCTAAACTAAAATATTCAAACTCTCTAAGATCTTCTACTGCAAACGATAACCCTAATCCAAAATCATCCACACTATGTAAGTCAAGCCTATCAACTAACCATCAGATATAGGATGCTTATGAATAGCCTCCATCGTAGACACATCAAATGTCATAGACCAGCTATCAGGTGTATCACTAAAAACCTCCATCACATCATGGAGCGGAGCTGCAACTGCATCGTCATAATAGGCATAGGTGCCACTGGTAAACATCGTAAAGAGCAGCCCTTGGTCGCATCCATATACCAATAGATATAATTCCAATAGGGAAAATTAACATTTACTTAATCATCGGAATATGATGGAGTAAAATTATAAACAGCAACTTGATATTGGGAAAATTATTGCTACTCTCTACCCACCCTAGACTGAGCAACACCACGCTTAGGCGAGAATACACTATCATAATCATTGTGCTAATAAGTGTAGCCTATAGCATCGTGCATGACAGTGGTTCCATAGCATCAAAAGTAAGTACGACACTGCCAACATAGAAGCTGAGCATGTACGAAAAGATGTCGATGACACTGTCTACAACCAAACGGTAGATGGTATTGCAAACAAAAAATGATCACAAAAGAGGAACTGCAACATGTCTCTCGTCTTGATGCATATAAGAACCTGTCATGCGTTTGAAAATGTGGAATACTATATAAGGCCCGACATGAATAGGATCAGAACTATCAACATCAAGATGAGGGTAAAGTGCATCCATCCATAGAAAAGATGCTTCTGACATGTAGGCGATATTTCCAGCAATTGTCGAAGGTTAATGGTCAAAGATACTTGTTCTAATGCAGCCCAAAGAACATAGGTCATGTTTACTTCTTCCAGATGCTCTTTACTTCTGTCCTTAGGAGGTATCAGTCTTTCAGGAAAAGGAGCTACTCCTACTTGAATCTTAGGATTTCCTAAAGGCACATGTAATAATGTATGGTCAGAGGAATGTTGTGGAGAATCTGACTCAGGTAGCTCTACATTAGGATCTATATCCTTAGATTTATCCTTCACTCCTTCCTTTAATTGTAGACTTTCTTCCTCCAACGCTTGCTCCTCTCGTTGTTGCTTTTGCACTCTAGTAACCACACCAATCATGGGGTCAGCCTTAAAGGTCACCCTATGGGGTATAGATTTAGACCTAACTCCATTCATTTGCCTTGTTGTTTCTACTTCAACTAAATTTTCGGATGAGGTTGAGTGTTCATTAGAAACTTGCTTACCCCTGTCATTAGTTTTGTTATCTTCTTGCTCAGGGCAATTCTCTTCGTGATGCCCTTTGCCACTACACCTCTTGCAAAGAGGATTAAAGTCTTGATTTTTATGCGCATTTGGACAATATGTAGCTATATGACCTTCATGTTGGCACCGATAACAAATTATCAATCCCTTAGGGCTTTGTTGTCCATTTTGGCCCATTGGATTACAAAAAGTACCATTATTTCTCCTAAAAGGAGAATTTCTTTCTCTGTTTCCATCACTATTGTAATTATTTCAGGGTATTGGGGGTCTGTCTTGGGTTGGTAATCCCCTCGGCCTAAAAGGTTGAGTAGATGGTCCAATCACATAAGTCGTATTATTACGATCCATGTGATTGTAATTCATTTGCATTGAACAAGCTTGTTGTTGCTCTTGACCTATCTTATGCAACCAATCTGTATCTAGATGCCCTATCTTAAGGCAAAAAGTGCAGAACGGTGGATGGTCAGGCATTAGCCTTGAAGTTGTTGGACACTCTCTAGCCACATGGCCATACCCATGACATTTACCACACTAGATATTGGATCTAGGTGGGTTTGGAGTTGAGTTGCTCAAGGATTGTTGTGCACTAGAAGATTGTGTTGTTATCGAATAAATTTCTCTCAAAGGTGCTTGCACTGCACTCATAATTTCATCCTTCAACTTTCCTAAGGATTTTGCAATATATCAGCTACTTTCACTTCATCAAGAGGGGACTAAGATTGCTGCATAGAAGGCATTCATGTCTGCATCATATAGACTGGAATAGAAGTGTACAGATTTAAAGGTAGAGTTGATACATTCGGACTTGTAGTTAGTGATGGATTTAAAGGAACAGTGACATAAGACACGTTCTTAGATATCCTGCTTGAAGTGCTTGGAAATTCCATTCCAAGTTCTTTAAATGAGCCCCTCTGTCGTTGTTGGCTAAGTTGCACTTCTTCCCACCATCTAGCATGTGTTTTAGATTCTACCAATGTAGCTGGCCCTTGTAGGGTAACATGCCGATGATGAACTTCAGGATTAAGCCCATCAATCAATTTATACTTTTGCGCAGGTTCATCAAGAGATAGATTCATCTTTTGAATAATTGTCTCCATACATTCTATGTAATGTTCAACACTTTCGAATAGTTATGAGACTTGTTTATAGTAGTCCAACTAATCTAATATCTAAAACTCAATAAATTTGCTTAATCTTACACTTCGTTTGACACTAGGATACTAAACTTAAGATGTTTATCCTTTAGGAAATTGATTTCAGGGCAACATAGATCCAATGGATCTATCTACATATTTTTATTTAAATTCCTTTTAAATTATCACTCTTTACCTTTATTTAATAAAACCCTTTATTATTTATTAATAAGTAAACATTCAAAACAAATCAACTAACATTCCACAAAACCATAAATCCTAATTTCCTTTTAAAAACATTTCTCTTGTCCCATATGATATTACTTAATACTTTGTCAATACTGTTAATTTGCATAAAGTTAGAAACACTATATTTTATATTAATAATATTTCAAAGTAATAACATCAAATTAATTTTCTTTCTCTTTAACTGGAAGAAAATTCCATAAAACATCCAAAACTCTTTTCCCAAATTTTCCATAAAAGTTCCTAATTTTTGTTGAGTTAAGAATATGATTTTTATCAATAAATACTATAATCTTCATCCAAAATAACTATTTTTCATGATTATTCAACTAAATATTGTATAAGAATTTATACATACCTTTTTCAAACCATTTTGAAGCATTTTTAACTGTTTTTATTTTTGAAATATAAAATAAAACCTAGATAAATTCTAGCAACTATTCAAAGTCGAAAATAAGGTTCAAATATATTTTATAAAAATTATAAATAAAATCAATATTTATGTTGCATCACGTATTTCTGTTAAACGAGTTAAGGCACTAACGTAAAGTACGAGAATCATAATTGTGCTTTTGAAAACCGTGTTCTTTGCAGTCCGGACAAGATCTACCTTCCGCCCAGTCGTCTCAAACATGAGATCATCATTCTTTTTACTTCCTTGCACCTCTTCATGCACTAATCGCCTTATGACAATATGAATGGCCTTTAAAAGGTTTAAAGCTATTAAGCTTTAATCAAGAGCTTAAAATCCATGGCTATGGCTAATTGGAAGGCAACGTCTTCATTAGGGAAAGAGAACTAATTGAAAATTTGGCCCATCTCCCCACCAATCTATGCGTGAAGTAGAGCGAATTGAAGAGATGAAACTCTTCTCCAAGCCTATAATTTAAGTTTGGGTGGGTACATTGAAGCTCCCATTTCATGATCTTGTAGGAGGCATTAGCTTCAATTATCTCCTCTTTGTCCTTTCCAATTACATTTCTTTGTGCATTTTCTGGTTTTGATTGGCTTGAAAAGCCTCCTCCTCTCTCCCTCTCTTCAATTATGGCGCCCTTTCGATCATGTTCTTTCTCCTTCTCTCTATCTCCAATGCTACAACTATTATGCTAATTCAAGAACTGATCTATTGCAGCATAAAATGTCCCTACTTCCAATAACTACTATCAAATCAAAGACCGGTGATACAACTGCTCCAAAAATTCAATAGCCTGCAGAAGCTATAAGACAGTGTTGTTGTAGTCTAAGGCATTTAAAGCTGCACTTTCAAAAAATCCAACCTTCTATACCAGGTTTCTGCGGGAATGTATACTGCAAAAGATGCCAAAGTTTCCTGACATACGATAAGTCGACGAGGAGGCTGGTGATGATTGCTTGGTTGCAAGACGGAGGGTGGGAGGAATATGAGGCTGCGGGGGACCATGGGAGGCATCGATCTTAGGGGCTACAATCATCCACAAAACTCGGGGAGCAATGGCTCGTGGGGGGTGGTCGAGGGGTGGATCACGACTCTCTCTCTCTCTCTCTCTACATGCACAGACAGCCTTCTTTCCTCCTCTTCATCAATTGGTGCCTTCTTCTTCTTCCTCACAACCCCTCCTTTTTTCCAACGTGTACCAACGACCTTTTTTTTTTTTTAACTTTCATTTTTTTTCTTTAATTCATTTCCTTTCCCCCCTCCAAAGCTTAGATAGTCAAAGTACCTTCTAGCTTTATGATGGGGAAAATTATGTTTGAAGCTCCCTTAAGCAATTTGATTTCGACCCATACTTCCTTTGGTGAAGGGGATATAAGAGAACAGCTCATGCCATAGATTGCCACAGCAAACAAATGTCCAACCAAGCTCATTAGCCGTGGGTTCACGCCTGATAATAAAGCCATAGGTCCACTTGAAAAGACCCCCCTCTATAAACCTTAATAAAACCATTATAATTGTTCTTGTGTTGATTGATGCAGCATTGCCCACATACTTTTTTGTTTGGCATAGAACATAGTGGTAACCTTAGATTGATAGTTCATCCTCATTTGTTCAGATTTGATTTTAAATCTTTCCTTCCGTGTCAATTTCTTGTCCTTCTCAAGTACCACATCTTTCAGGATGCTCACTAGAATAGTTATATTATAGAAACCGAACTTCTTTGTGTTTCTATTCTTCTTCAAAAGAGCCTCTAATGCTTATGACATGACCCAAAGAACTAAAGTTCAATCAGTGAATAGAAAATTAGCATAACAAGTGCAAGTAACATCACATCTTGAAGTGGCTCCATACTTCTCTGGAGAGCTTCAAAGATTGCTAGCACATTGCAATCTATTGATATTGAAACTACCCCCAAATGAACTATGCTTTGCATTGCAGGTTACGAAGGGCATGCAAGTGTTACTTAGGTGATGTGCCAAACCACCACAAAGCTCGTAGACTTGCCTCTTTTCACAAAACAAAATCAAATTTGATATTGAAAAGATGGGAATCATGGGAGAGAAGACAATATCTTATCTTCTCTAGATAATAATAATTCCCTATGGGAAAATTTTTGATTGTTCATGGTTGGGATTCACTAAGGAAATCTATTAGATTTTATCTATAGCACCACCTTTCTCTTGTACAAAAGCTTCCTTGTATCAACATGTCCTGGCCAGTAGACTGCAGAGACACGGCCTCCAAAAATAGCAACAATGAGCACCGCATCTGCATTAAATTAATGTAAAAATTTGGTAGCAATGTGCCAATTGTGTACAATGTTGCTATTTTTTTTTTGCAATATTAGGCATTGGTTCTAGGTATTGTCTTTCTCCCCCACTTAATTGTGAAGTGTCCTCACGAGCACATCTACATCATAAACATCTAGCATTGGGAACACAGCTACCAGGAGCAGTGCTATGCAACCTCAAAAGAAAAAATATACTCTTCCTCACTTAATTGCAAAGGGTCCTCATGAGCACAACTACAAGAACTACAAAACCACACATAGAAAACTAGTAGACACTGAAAATATAGGAAAATACTTATTGGTGACATATTGTTAACCAAGCAAGACAAATGTTTCAATTAAGTTATTGAAAAAATTGTGCATACTAGCATTTCCCTTACTTAGACTCCCCACTTAAGTGCATAACATAGCTTCATCCAGTGCATAGCATATACCAACTAGGAAGTGTTCTGAAGCCAGTAAACAACAATAATCCCTCTAGGCAAGAAAATGCCACACTACTATCCCACTAGGAATATTGCTTCCGAAATAACGTCATTGATAAGGCCCTTGCCTAACAAAGAACCCAAACAAAGCAAGCTAATATTACAACACCAAATAGGACTCCTATGGTTTAGTTGCTAACCCTCTATGTTCTATTAGAACAACTAGTCAATGGTCCCTAACTTCCAACTGTCTAGAGTGTTTGGTTGTTTAAAGAGAAAAAAATAGTAGTGGCTTTCTTTTAATGCCAAAAGAATATATACATTTATTCTCCTTCCCAAAAGGTCCCAAAATCTATTAGTATTTTCATATTCATCCCAATAGTTCCTATCTATAGGTAAGGCTTGTTCCATCTGTAACTCTACTAATTTCGACCTCTGTTCTTCTAAATACAACTCTAGAAGTGAAATTTCATCAAGATATCGTCTTTCTCTAAATTGAAATTCTACCTTTTCTTTTTGTAATTGAGTAATATTATTCATTGCTTCGTTTACAATAGTCATTGTTGCCTCATGTTCTACTTCCGAAGCCTCGTTTAATCCTCTAATAATCCTAACATAATTACCATGATGTTCACTAGATGTTTGTGCAAACCTATATAGGGCCGAAACTGAGTCATCCTCATCATCATGCGATAGTGGTCTTTGTAATGGTTTGCACCTATTCCTACTCCTTCGTTCTCTTTACTTTCTTTCTAACTGGTAACAATAAGTTCTTTTAGCTATATCTGGAAATTTTTCAAATCCAAAGGGTAGAGAATTTTCCTCATAAAGGAAAGCAATATAGACTCTACTCTCAGGCCTGCCATTATTATTCTCAGTAATATCAAATTCAACCATATTCTCCAAAGAGGTTGTTGAGATGTTGTCAACATTAAATGTCACTAACTCAGGCATCTCTTCCTCTTCTAATTCATCCAGAGAACCCGCTTCTGCCTTGCTACACATAAAAAATGCAACTTCTTGATTATGTTCTTCATGATCCATGGATAATTGGGAATATGTTTCAAGTGAATCATCAAAGTATTCCGCTTCCCCTGTAGAGATCATTAAGCAATCTAGGGTTGTATATTTAGATGTAGACAACCAATGAGTAATATTACTATTCGAATCATTGTTCGATGAAAGTGGTACCACATATTCACGGATACCCATCTGTTCTACCTTGCGAGGCTGATGTATTGTAATTACCTCCACTTTTTCTGCTCTTGTTTGGTGTTGTGTTTTAAATAATCAGACATAAGGCCCATTGTTATCGGTCCTCTCCATTTCCAAATCATAAAACTCACAGTTGGACTTTTCATCCATTTCACTAACCATCTCATCTCTTGACTCTTTCAAAAATCCTTTTGAAATAACTTGTATTTTAACCCTATCATTTCTAGGACCAATCACAATTGAACCCTTGTACCAATCTTGAGTGCATCTGGCTTGCTATAACCAAGGTCGACCCTACAACACAAAATATGAAGAGATATTTGACAATGAGCGAACTACGAAGTAATTCACATGAAATTCTAGGCCAATAATTACAGATTTCACATTTCGAAGTAACCCCAAAGGAATCACTTTCCTTTGATTAGCCACACATAAAACTATATGGGTAGGTTCTAGATTCTTCATCCCTAATTCGTGCATGGTTTGTTTTGTCATCAAATTGACTACTGAGCCACCATCTAACCGCACTTCATTCAACAAGAGGCCATTAATAGTAGTATCTATATTTAAAGCTCCTGGATCCACAAACAAAACTACTATTTTTAGGTCCTTAACTGTTTTTCTTTTGGAAGAATTTGTGCTTCCTTTAGGAGTGTTAATTTCAATCCTCTTCCTTTGACGCGGGACTAATTTATGGTAAATCTGCTTCCAACATGTAGATGCTATTTCCAGCAATTGTCAAAGGTTAATGGTAAAAGATACTTGTTCTAATGCAGCCCAAAGAACATAGGTCCTATTTATTTCTTCTGCATGCTCTTTACTTTTGTCCTTGGGAGGTATAGGTCTTTCAAGAAAATGAGCTACTCCTACTTGAATCTTAGGATTTCCTAAAGGCACATGTAATAATGGATGGTCAGAGGAATGTTGTGGAGAATCTGACTCAGGTAGCTCTACATTAGGATCTATATCCTTAGATTTATCCTTCACTATTTCCTTTAATAATAGACTTTCTTCCTCCAACCCTTGCTCCTCTCGTTGTTGCTTTTGCACTCTAGTAACCACACCAATCATGGGGTCAGCCTTAAAGGTCACCCTATGGGGTATAAATTTAGACCTAACTCCATTCACTTGCCTTGTTGTTTCTACTTCAACTAAATTTTCGGATGAGGTTGAGTGTTCATTAGAAACTTGCTTACCCCTGTCATTAGTTTTGTTATCTTCTTGCTCAGGGCAATTCTCTTCATGATGCCCTTCGCCACTACACCTCCTGCAAAGAGGATTAAAGTCTTGATTTTTACGCGCATTTGGACAATATGTAGCTATATGACCTTCATGTTGGCACTGATAACAAATTATCAGTCCCTTAGGGCTTTGTTGTCCATTTTAGCCCATTGGATTACAAAAAGTACCATTATTTCTCCTAAAAGGAGAATTTCTTTCTCTGTTTCCATCACTATTGTAATTATTTTAGGGTATTGGGGGTCTATCTTGGGTTGGCAATCCCCTCGACCTAAAAGGTTGAGTAGATGGTCTAATCGCATAAGTCGTATTATTACGATCCATGTGATTGTAATTCGTTTGCATTGAACGAGCTTGTTGTTGCTCTTGACCTATCTTATGCAACCAATTTGCATCTAGATGCCCTATCTTAAGGCAAAAAGTGCAGAATGGTGGATGGTCAGGCATTAGCCTTGAAGGCGTTGGACACTCTCTAGCCACATGGCCATACCCATGATACTTACCACACTAGATATTGGATCTAGGTGGGTTTGGAGTTGAGCTACTCAAGGATTGTTGTGCACTAGAAGATTGTGTTGTTATCGAATAAATTTCTTTCAAAGGTGCTTGCACTGCACTCATAATTTCCTCCTTCAACTTTCCTAGGGATTTTGTAATATATCAGCTACTTTCACTTCATCAAGAGGGGACTAAGATTGCGGCATAGAAAGCATTCATGTCTGCATCATATAGGCTAGAATAGAAGTGTATGGATTTAAATGTACAGTTGATACATTTGGACTTATAGTTACTAATGGATTTAAAGGAACAGTGACATAAGACATGTTCTTAGATATCCCGCTTGAAGTGCTTGGATATTCCATTCCAAGTTCTTTAAATAAGCCCCTCCATCGTTGTTGGCTAACTTGCACTTCTTCCCACCATCTAGCATGTGTTTTAGCATGTGCCAACATTGTTGGCCCTTGTAGGCTAGTATGTTGATGATGAACATTAGGATGAAGCCCATCAATAAATTTATGCTTTTGTGTAGGTTCATCAGGAGATAGATTCATCTTTCAAATAGTTGTGTCTATACATTCAATGTAATATTTAACACTTTCGATTGTTCCTTGGGACAAATAATCCAATTGATGGGCTAGTCTTGCTGTTGAAATTTCTCCAGGAACGCTCTTGATAAGGCGGCATAAGCCACTTTCTGTTGGGCATCTAGGTTCCCATACCAGCTTGATGCCTCATCTTTTATTGTTGTAGGGAAGATATGAAGCTTCTGGTCAGCGGTTACTATCTCATTGGCGAAACAGGTCACCTCAAATCTTCGCAAATGCACATCTGGATCCTTATCCCATAATCCCCCAAATTGTGCGAAGTTAGCTTATCTGACTAGGTTGCGAGCCATTGTTTCTCTAAATAATATCTCCAACCCTAAATATTGGGTAATATCCAACCACGTAGGTTTCTTAGGCTCCTTAAATAGTTGGCACAATCCAAAATTCACTTCTAGATCCCAATCAAAGGGCGGCTCAATACTCCCTACTTTAGCATTAGATTCACTCCCTCTACTTCCACTATTTTGTCTACTCCTTTCCCGAGTGACACTATTAGTCCCTGAGGCGACTTGATCCCATTGATCTGAGTTTAGTTCACTTCCCTTTGACTGTGTTCTATCAAATGATATACTAGGCCTAAAAGGTTCTATGTTTGAGTTAGACACAATGTCTATCCCCAGGTTAAGTAATGTACTCACCCTTTCAAGCCTTTCTAATAGCCAAAGCCTCTTGTCGCACTGCTCGTTCTCTAGCTCGTTGATCTCTAACTTCATTTTGTTATCCCCATCTCTTCTCTGAATTCATCCACTATTAATAAAATAACTATTACTATCATACTCCAAAATTTCATATGTTTTGTTTAAATATATAAAGTTAGGTTTTTGCTTGCATGCGTGTTTAGAAGGTTTAAAATAGTTGTTAACTCTAGGTCTATTTCTCCATAGGGAAACTTTTCTTCTTGCTCAGAGATTAGGCCTAAAATTTTAGCGATCTCTCTAATGTTTTTTGTGTCGAAAGTAACTTTTAAACCTCTAGATACACGTATCCAATGGAACACATCATCCCATACCAGACTTCTAAAAGGGTGGTATGGGAACACATCATCCCATACCACCCTTCTAAAAGTTGGATAAGTGTTACGATAATACCAATCGAAGTGTTATGATACATTGATTGTATTTATTTCTACTACATCTATTAGCCCAAAGTGCGCTACTAATAGAATTATGGTTTGCACACAATTGTTATAGCCCCAACTCTAGGAAGATAAATGTTCTAAGTCTACAGTTAATTGCAGGCCAAAATATTTGCCCCCCTCTCCTAAGTTTGTGTCTCTTGCCCAATCCAATATCCTCCTTTTGCAATCTTGGGGCACATTAGGAAAATGGTCCCTTAGAAAAGAGACCTCATATTCACTCATAAATACCTAGGATTTAAATATCCTAGGGAGATCAATCACCCGTTCGAGTGCACTTGACTCTCGACAAATGCACCAAAAAATGACTGGCCAAAGACCACACCACTTTTAATCGGGTTGTCAGGCCAACTCTTGCAAGTTGTTGCATTGAATAAGTGATATTAGTAACTAATTCTTATGAGTTATCAAGCCTTCCTCAATAGTTATGACACTCTTTTATAGTAGTCCAACTAATCTAATATCTAAACCTTGTAAACTTGCTTAATCTTACACTTTGTCTCTTAAATCTTCACAGATAGGTCTTTACACTAGACACTAGGATACTAAACTTAAGATATTTATCCTTTAGAAAATTGATTTCAGGACAGCATAGATCCAATGGATCTAAGTACATATTTTCATTTGAATTCCTTTTAAATGATCTCTCTCTATCTTTATTTAATAAACCCTTTATTATTTATTAATGAGTAAACATTCAAATCAAATCTACTAACATTCCACAAACCCATAAACCCTAAATATTTCTCTTGTTGCATATGATATAACTTAATACTTTGTTAACACTACTAATTTGCATAAAGTTAGAAACACTATATTTTATATTAATAATATTTCAAAGTAATAACATCAAATTAATTTGCTTTCTCTTTAACCCAAAGAAAATTCTATAAAACTTTCAATATTGTATTCTCACCCAAATATTTTATAAAAAAATATCTATATTGTTTTTAAACCATTTTAAAACATTTTCAACTATTTTGATTTTTGAAATATAAAATCAGACCTAAATAAATTCTAACAACTATTCAGAGTTGAAAATGAGGTTCACATACGTTTTACAAAAAATTTAAATAAAATAAATATTTATGTTGCATCACTAATTTCTATTGAACATGTTAAGGCACTTACGTAAAGTACGAGAATCGTAATTGTGCTTTTGGAAATAGTATTCTTTGTAGTCCAGACAAGATCTACCTTTTGCCCAATCATCTCAAACATGAGATCATCATTCTTTTTACTTTCTTGTAGCTCCTCATGGGCTAATCGCCTTTTGACAATATGAATGGCCTTTAAAAGGTTTAAAGCTATTAAGCTTTAATCAAGAGCTTAAAATCCATGGCTATGGCTAATTGGAAGCCACCTCTTCATTAGGGAAAGAGAACTAATTGAAAGTTTGGCCCATCTCTAGACCAATTTGCACGTGAAGTAGAGCGAATTGAAGAGATGAAACTCTTCTCCAAGCCTATATTTTAGTTTGGGTGGATACATTGAAGCTCCCATTTCCATGTTAAAAGGGAAGGCATGGCGATGATCATGTGGGAGGCATTAGCTTCAATTCTCTCCTCTTTGTCCTTTCCAATTACATTTCTTTGTGCATTTCTTGGTTTTGATTGCTTGAAAAGCCTCCTCCTCTCTCCCTCTCTTCAATTATGGCACCCTTTCCATCATGTTTTTTCTCCTTCTCTCTATCTTTAATGCTACACCTGTTATGCTAATTCAAGAACTGATCTATTACATAAAATGTCCCTACTTGGAATAACTACTATCAAATCAAAGACTCGAGATACATATGCTCCAACAATTCCATAGTCTGAAGTTATGAGACAGTGTTGCTATAGTCCAAGGCATTTAGAGCTACAGTTTCAAAAATTCCAACCTTCTGTGCCATGTTTCTGTAGGAATGTATTGCAGAAGAGATGCCAAAGTTTCGTGACATGTGATAAGTCGGTGAGGAGGCTGGTGATGATTGCCTGGCTACAAGAAGAGGGAGGGTGGGAGGAATATGAGGCTGCAGGGGATGGAATGGATGGGGCCAAGGGAGGCATTGATCTAAGGGGCTACAATCGTCCACAACATTTGGGGAGCCATGGCTTGCAGGGTGTGGTCGAGGGGTAGACCACGGCTCTCTCTCTCTCTCTCTCTCTCTCTCTATATATATATATATATATATATATATATATATATATATATATATATATATATATATATATATATATATATATATATATATATATATATATATATGTGTGTGTGTGTGTATACGTGCGCTGATAGCCTCCTTTTCTCCTCTTCATCAATTGGTGCCTTCTTCTTCTTGCTCACGACCCCTCCTTTTTTCCAACATCCACCAACAGCCCTTTTTTTTCTAACTTTCATTTTCTTTCTTTAATTCGTTTCCTTTCCCCCCTCCAAAGCTTAGATAGTCAAAGCACCTTCTGCCTTTATGATGGGGAAAATTATGTTCGAAGCTCCCTTAAGCAATTTGATTCCGAGCCATACTTCCTTTGGTGAAGGGGGCATAAGAGGACAGCTCATGCCATAGATTGCCACAGCAAACAAATGTCCAACCAAGCTCATTAGCCGTGGGTTCACGCCTGATAATAAAGCCATAGGTCCACTTGAAAAGACCCCCCTCTATAAACCTTAATAAAACCATTATAATTGTTCTTGTGTTGATTGATGCAGCATTGCCCACATACTTTTTTTTTTGGCATAGAACATAGTGGTAACCTTAGATTGATAGTTCATCCTCATTTGTTCAGATTTGATTTTAAATCTTTCCTTCCATGTCAATTTCTTGTCCTTCTCAAGTACCACATCTTTCAGGATGCTCGCTAGAATAGTTATATTATAGAAATCGAACTTCTTTGTGTTTCTATTCTTCTTCAAAAGAGCCTCTAATGCTTATGACAAACTTGAAGGAAAACTCTACTAATTGTAGCAACCACAATTTTTACCAAGAAATATCCAACAATCCTAACAAGAGTGATAACATAAGCCAGTGCATATTTGAACTTAACAGTCTCCATAAAATATATGACAAAGCTCCAACCTTCTAGTGACACAACCTGAAAGAGTGTTTGGATGGATGATGGAAACATGTCAAAAGACTGAGATCCATAGCCGGGGTTTCCACCAGTTTTCTTGCATATTAATTTTCTTGGGCACTTAAGTTCTCTATCTGAGAAATGTGAATATCATATTACAGGGTAGGACATTTGGCCATCTATCTGCCTTATACACCTATATGCAAGATCTGACCCAAAGAACTGAAGTCCAATCAGTGAATAGGAAAATAGCATAACAAGTGCAAGTAACATCACATCTTGAAGTGGCTCCATACTTCTCCGTAGAGCTTCAAAGATTGCTAGCACATTGCAATCTATTGACATTGAAACTACCCCCAAATGAACTATGCTTTGCATTGCGGGTTACGAAGGGCATGCAAGTGTTACTTAGGTGATGTGCCGAACCACCACAAAGCTCCTAGAGTTGCCTTTTTTCACTAAAACAAAATCAAATTTGATATAGAAAAGAGGGAATCATGGGAGAGAAGACAATATCTTATCTTCTCTGGATAATAATAATTCACTATGAGAAAATTTTAGATTGGTCATAGTTGGGATTCACTAGGAAAATCTATGAGATTTTATCTATAGCACCACCTTTCTCCTGTACAAAAGCTTCCTTGTATATCGACATCTCCTGGTCATTGTAGAGAGATGGCCTCCAAAAACAGTACCAACGAGCACCGCATGTGCATTAAATTAATGTAAAAAGTTGGTAACAATGTGCCAATTGTGTACAATGTTGCTAAAAAATTTTGCAATATTAGGCATTGGTTCTAGGTGTTGGCATCTACAGTGTCTGATGAGTAGAAGGCTAAGATAGCCAAGATTCCTTATGCATCTGTAGTGGGAAATTTAATGTATGCCATTATAGACACTCGCCTTGATATAGCATTTGTAGTGTGGCATGCTATATAGCTACACCTAGCAAACAACATTAGAATGCCATCAAGGGTATCATGAGGTACCAGAAGGGCATAGTGGCTATGTGCATACATCATGGTGACCAAGATATCAGAGTTATGGGACACACTAACTCTGATTCTGTAGGATATGTAGACAGTAGGAAGTCCACCTCAAGCTATGTTTTCACTTTTACTGGAGGTGCTACTTCTTGGATGTCTAGGGTGCAGAATAGAGGTAGATTATGTTCTAGCAAAAATTGAGGCTTGCAACGAGGCTCTCTAGTTAAGCTAAGACCTTGGCATTAGTGATGTGGTCCCTATATTGTATTCGGATTCTATGATGCTATTCAATTGGCCAAAAAATTCGAACTTTCATATGAAGACAAAGCACATTGAGGTGCATTACCACTTCATTAGAGAGATCATTGATGGTAGGTTGGTTGAACTTTTCAAGATCTCAACTAACCAAAATCCTATAGATATGCTCACTAAAAGTCTGTTAGAAGAGCATTTTTCCTTCCTTAGGAAGTTGATGGGCATTGGATGAGATGACATCTTTCCTCATTGTGTTGTACGTTACGTGGGAGATGGCTGGGGGCAAATGCACATGTGCCTATAGCCACATGTGTATTAGGTCCATGGATAGTACCCGCATACCTGCACACATGCACACTGCACGTGGTGGACACCCATCTCTATCACTTCATTCTTTATTCTTTCAGTGACATTTGAATAAAGGGAAGGCCAATCACACATTGTGACTGTTGGAGTTCCCACTCTCTCTCTCTCTCTCTCTCTCTCTCTCTCTTGCTCTTGCTCTTGTTCTTGCTCTTGCTCTTGCTCTTGTTCCTTCCACCATAGCTCTTGCTTTTGCTCCATGATTTTACTTCACGGCAACTCACACTCTTCAAACCTGAGTAGGTAGTTGTGGTACACATGATGGTCTTTCATAGGAGGAGCCATTTGTTAAAGTACAACTATCTAGATAGCTTGTAGTTGATGATGTAGTAGCCTACGATCTAGGTATTGTGTAGGATCATACTATTAGACATAGAGGACATGTTGTAGAGGCCCCATAGCTAGCTTTGAGATGCTCTACGAGAGCTTCACATCCTCTTGGCTGTCATATGCCCTCTATGGATTATGTCATGGTGATAAACTCTACTTAGTCACTTAACTATGGAGGAGGCTATGTATAGAGATTATTCTCATTCTTGGGAGAGAGCTATGCAATTTGAATTCAATTCATTGAAAAAAATTGTACATGGGACTTAGTTTCTTGCCCGATGGAAAATGTGCATTTCCATACAAGTGGACGTATAAGTTGAAGAGTACCCCTGGTCAATCTAAGCTAACATTTAAGGATAGATTGGTTGCAAAGGGTTTTAAGCATGAGTATGGTATTGAATTCGATGAAGTATTGTCTCTTGTAGTCAAGATGGCTACCCTATGTTTGGTACTTGTCTTGGTTTCTCAATTGGACTTGGATCTTTATCAGATTGTTGTCAAGATAGCTTTGTTACATGGGCACTTGCATGATGAGATTTATATGTAGCAATCAAAGGGCTTTGCAAGGAAAAGTAGGGAACACCTAATGTGCAAGTTGAAGAAGAGACTTTATGTGCTTAAGTGGGCATCTAGGGAGTGGTACCATAAGTTTGATGCTTTCATACATTCACAAGGGTATTTAGATAGTGATATGGATCCGTGTCTATATAGGAAGAAGGCCCATGATAATAGCCTTATTATCTTGGTTCTTTATGCCAATGATATGCTTATAGTTGGGAGTGATCATTCAGAGCTAGATACTTTAACGATTTAGCTCAAGAAGAGCTTTGAGATGAAGGACATGGGACAAGCCTCACACATACTTGGTATATACATTTATGCCAATCACTCTAAGGGACTTCTCTACTTGTCCTAGAATGAGTACATCTACAAAGTACTTGAGCAACTCCATATGTAGGATGGTAAGTCTATTGGCTAGCCAATTTATTACCTTCTCATGTGAAGGTTAGTAAGGCCAATTGCCTATAGTCAAATGATGAGAGGGTCGAGATGGCCAAGGTTTTGTATGCATGGGCAATTCGATGTATGCCATGATAGCCACTCACTTTGACATAGCATTTGTAGTGGGAGTTGTGGCATGTTATATGGTGACACCTAGCCAATGATATTGGGATGCTATGAATGGTATCATGAGGTACTTGAAAGGCATTGTAGATATGTACATTATCACTGTCACTTTATTCTTTAAGGGAAGACTCCAAGGAAAGACTGGTCACACATTGTGACTGTTGGAGTTCCCACATTCGGTGTCTCTCTCTTTTGCTATATTACTCCATCTACCATAGATTGTATCTTTTTCTTGCTTGTGCTTCCACTCAAGCTCTATTCTTTCAAGAATGCTATCCATTTTTGCTTGCATCGTGGCAAGCTACATGGTGTCATTGTTGAAGTCAACTAAGTAGTTGAGGATGAGCATTCCTTGTCCCTTTAGCTCTATTATATTTTGTTGTAACATTTCACAAGTCATGTTTAAAACATCAAAGCTTGTAGCTTACTAGAAGATATCAACTATGGCTTGGAAATCATCAGAATTACCTCCTAGTTATCTATAGTGCTTATTGTGATCCTCATGGTCTCTAAGTTGACTAAGTTGATAATGTGACTTATGAGGTTGTACACATGTGTGTTTTTGAGGTCAAGAATGTGACTAGGACTTGGACCCCTAGTGTTAGGTAGAATATGAAGCTCATGATCACTTCTTAAGCACATGCAACTCTTGTGCTAATCCTAGTTGGTAAGTCAAAAACCTACAGTGGTCATCACTTTAATTATATGCGTGAAATGCATGACCTCTTTTTTGAGCGCTATTTGGTTTTGTTCTTTCTATTTTGTTTTGTTTGTTGGTGTGGTTTTTTTTTAATGGAAGAAATTAAAAAATGAAAATTTCTTGCAGAATACACCCCTATTGTGATGTGCAACATGTAAGAGCACGTATGTCATGCAATGAATGATTGTAGGCTAGTGTAGTGCCATGTGTGTACCTAGTTGTGAAATGCCATAAGGAATCACACTTTGATTAGGATGCAACAATTTTACAATGATTATTCATGGATACATGTGCATGCACACAAGGTACATGTAGACACGCTCACATAGGCATAAATGTTTACAACAATACATGAATGCACATGTGTAACTACATGTGCACAATAATTCTCACTCTTATTCACCTTATGCTTATGAATACTCCTAGTTGCCCGTACGTATAGGGCACTAGGTGAATGTGCAATTATATGCATTGAAACTTAGTTATGCAAGGTGAATTCATAGTATTCATGGGTGGGTACTTAATGAATTATGCAAGTCTACTTATATGCATCATGATATTTTTTATGTGCAAAATAAGTATTCTAATTGTCATGGATTTTAGGGTGGGTGCTGGTTATGTGCATAGGTTTCACAAGCACACACGAGTTTCCACAAGTATGCATGGATGCATGTTAGTACACATAATTGCACGTGTGTGGTTACTAGTGTTTACTTGGGCTCAATGGTATATTTTAGGTGCATGTTAGTGTGCAATCTGTCTAAGGTGTATACTCTTCAGTGAGATGCATTATAGGTGCCGATGGATGCACTATGTGTGCAGGCAAATACACTAAAAATGTGAATGGATGCATGGTGTGTGGTGGAAGATGCATTATGTCCTATATGGATGTGCTATGTGTTCTTAGTGTGTGTCTATAGGTGGAGGCATATTGTAGGCGAATGAATGTAATAGGAGAGTGGATGCATTGTAGGTCTATGGGTGCCTAATGAGTCTGTGGGTGCATAATGAGTTTGTGAGTTCCTAATGTATGTGTTGATGATTGCACAACACACAATAGGAACACTATGAGGTGGATAAAAAGTGGATCCTCAATGTGGGTACAATGTGTGTTACTATAGGTGCACTAAGTAATGCAAGTGGATACAAGATGTGCATCGATGCATGCATGTCACACCAGTGAGTCATCAAAGAACCCTACTCTTCTTTGCACTTCTTGCTATCCTCCCTTCTAGTAGGTTGGATCTAGATAGTGAAGAAGGAGAGGGATTTATTAATGTGCATTGGTATGAGTGGTGCCTATGTTTTGTAAAGTCAGTGTGTGTTGTGTGGGTTGTGTATAGGGGGATGCACTATGCAAATGAGTGGGCTACATAGTTTTGTGTATGTGTGCTACTATGTGGGTGAGTGCACTGTGTGTGTAGTGGGATGTACTATGTGCAGGTAGATGCACAATGCACTATGGAATCAAGTAAGTGCACACTGTGTATTGCTATGCCTACCAGACACACACACACACACACACACACACACACACACACACACACACACACACACACACACACACACACACACACACACACACACACACACACACACACACACACACACACACACACACACACACACACACACACACACACACACACACACACACACACACACACACACACACACACACACACACACACACACACACACACACACACACACACACACACACACACACACACACACACACACACACACACACACACACACACACACACACACACACACACACACACACACACACACACACACACACACACACACACACACACACACACACACACACACACACACACACACACACACACACACACACACACACACACACACGTGTTTCTTCAAGGTTTCTTCCTCGTGACTCACTTCCTATTGTCATCCCTTTCAATAGGTTGGATTAAGTTGTGAAGGGGGAGGACGCTCCTATGGATGCACTATGTGTGTGAGGCAATGGGGTCCCTTAAAGAGAATAGATGGATGCACAATGAATTAGTGGGTGGGTGCATTATGGTGTAGGTGGATGCACACAATGGATGAGTGCATAGTACAATGAACCTATGGTGTGTGTCATATAGATGCCTAACTAGTTACCCTCTTCCTGCATCACTCCCCTTTGATCCTTCCTTCCAATAGCTTGGATCTTGGTTTATGGAGAAGGAGAAAGGTTTGCAGATACACTTGATTATCTCTATGCTTTTCATTTGTGCATAGTGTATGCAAAAAAAATATGTGTTTTTGTGTGGGTTGTGGGTGTGTGTTGCCATGTGTGCAAGATGTGTCACCACATGTGTGTTTGTGCAACAAGTGTATATAAGAGTTAATGTGTTGTGTGCAATCATTAACATGGGAATTGAAGTACACCAATGTGATGCAAGTATGCCTACATGCACCTATGTGTGACGATGCTGCATCAAAGATTCAACTTGTCTTGCCACTCATGCCAACCCTCCCTCTTAGTAGGTTGGATGGCCGACTATTCGAGAAGGTGGCCTTTATGATTGCATGGCCACACTTGAGTGCATATGGATGCATACAGACAACGCTACAACAAAAGAAAAAATATTATTTTTCCAATTACACAAAAATATTGAAAAGAAAAGTTCTTTTACTATAGAGAATTCTACTAGCAATAAGTGAACCACACAAAGAAGATACATGTACATTAAATTCTTTGTACAATAAATCTTTTTCTTTTAGTGCATACACCAAGATTTAAATAACCACACATGCCACATTTAATGACTAACCATGTGTAGTTCCGAGGTTGTTAGGGGTTTTCCCTTCTTCTTATAGTACACTCTTTTCCCCACCAAGAGGAGATTGAATCATGTGTGGTTGTTGGGGGTACCCTTTGATAGCATGTGCTTCCATGACTTTATAAAATTAATTCTCTACACGATTTTTGGTGCATACCTATTATAATGTGGCGACCATGGTGGTGGTGATAGGGTGGCTCTTCTCTTTCTTGAAGGTGGCTCATCCCTATCAATGGTGGTTCTCCTTTGTTTAGCAGTGGTATGTGTTAATGCATGGAAGATTCAATCCAAGGATGAAGAGGAAGAAGAAGATGGGGGTGTTAGAGAAAAAAATAATATGTATGTTGGCAGTGATGAAGGGGACTTGACAAAGGTGAAGGCAACATGGTGAGAGAAAAAGCACAAGTGGGAGAGATAAAGCAATTGAATAATCTTACCAATACCGATGGTAATTTTCAAGAACCTCAAGTCGGTGACGATTACTTTTATGGAGATAAGAAGATGAAGATGGACCCAAATCTTTTAGTAAAAAACAAGGGATACAGTCGACACATATGGAGGTAACTCTATGATCAACGTATCTTCTTCATGTAGATTCATACACTAGAAATGTAGATCATCTTCAAATTTATCTTTTCAAAACAACTTCAATACAGCAACAAAAAATATCCATAATTTCACACTCCAAACTCCAACTTTTACACTTGACAATCAAAGTCAAATGAATGAAATAAGGTCTTTAACAAATTAGGATCAATGCTTTTTATTAGAGTCACTACTTTCTCCTAAAATCAAGATTTTAAGTTGACATGGTCTTTATGTGAAGCTTATATATTACCTCACTCTTTACATCTCTCTTTCCAAGAATCCTACCATAATTTTAGTCATATCTCATACACACAATACTTCAACCATACAATTCAAATACAAAAAAAAATATAAATACATATTTAAATCTCTAAATGTAAATCTAATTACTTGGATGCATTTCAAAGGTGGTATGGGTATCCCCTCCAAGCCCCTCCTATGCTACATCCATGAAGAATGTAAGTGACTTTGCAGTCAATATGTCCTTGGTCCTAAAAAATGGATCCAAAATGTTAGGCAATATGCACTTAATGCTTTTGGGACATTTGGATGCACTCCTGTTATTTTAGGAGCCTTGACCACTTAATCGACAACTATCTCTCATGTGGCCTCTTGCATATGGTCACAAGGTCCGTTTGTAGTAAATGTGCAAAGCATACCTCCAAATATGAATGATGCTCGATATAGACTCCATGATTCAAGATGCACCTTCTAGATTCTCAAACACTCTATGGCCTTTGTTATGCTAAAGAAGAGTATGGTAAGATATGAGCGAGCATATGAAAAGATGGAGTCTTCACCCTCTTGGTCTCTTACCCTCGTTCTCACTCGCTTGCTCTCAACCCACCTCTCTCTCTCTCTCTCTCTCTCTCTCTCTCTCTCTCTCTCTCTCTCTCTCTCTCTCTCTCTCTCTCTCTCTCTCTCTCTCTCTGCAAAAGCAAGAAGTTAAGAATCAAAAGTTTTCACATATGAGAATAGCCATTATGGGCCAAATGCCAATCTTCTCCTTTTTTGTGCACTTCAATGCATATTCCCATGTTGAGTACTACCAATTTGAATTACAATTTGCAGCACGGGAGGGACTAGCTCTCATTTACAACAAATAATTTCCTTTTTCAAAAGCATTAAACTTTCAAAAATTTAAGATTGTCATTTCGTAATCATCTTTAAGTTTGTATGTCTTAAAACTGTTTAACATTCATCTCAAAGCTCTTCTTGGTCTAATTGTTTAAAGCATTTAGGTCAACATGAGCACTCCCAACAATGAGTATATCATCAACAATAAGGCTACCATCACAAGCTTTCTTCTGTATAGATACGAATCCATATCTTTGCTAAAATATCCATGTGAATGCATACAAGCATCAAACTTATGGTACCTTTTTCTAAGTGCCTACTTAAGCCCATAAAGACTATTTTTTAATTCGCACACTAGGTGTTCCCTGCCTTTTTCCACAAAGCCATTAGGTTGTTGTATATAAATGTCCTCATGCAGGTCCCCATATAAAAAATCCATCTTAACATCTATTTGATAAATATCCAAATCCAACTAAGCAGCCGAAGACCAAGCATACAATGGCTATCTTGACCACAAGAGAGAACATGTAATCAAAATTAACTACGTTTTTCTACTTAAAATCCTTAGCAACCAATCATGCCTTATATACCAGCTTAGGATGATCAGGGGTACTCTTCAACGTGTACACCCACTTACATAGCAATATATGCTTTCCATCATGCAAGGAAACTAAGTTCCATGTATGGTTCTTCTACAAGCAAATCAAACTCACACTACATAGCCCTCTCCCAAGAATGAGAATCACTGCTATGCATAGCCTTCTCATAAGTAAGTGGCTCAGTAGTAGAGTCTATCAACATGACATAATCCACAAAGGGCTCATGGTGATCAAGATCATGTGAAGCTCCAGTAGAGGATCTCAAAACTGGTTGTAGGGCATGTATCGCTTGTCCTCTCTGTCCAACTTGGGTAAGTTACTCATGAATATATGTGTGCATCACGTGGGTTCAAAATAAGGTATTTTTAAAATACCATTTTTATACATTTTTTACATATAGAAGGGTGCAATATAAAGGGGTTATTTACAGATTTAATAAAGAAGGGTTATGTTTTATTTGAAAAAAATTCACAGATAAAGATATTTAAAAATAGACCTTGAATACGTGATGTAGAGGATATACATATAGTAACTTCCTGAGAGCTATCCAATATAATGATCCTATACAATAGGTGGATCTTGGGCCACTACATCATCAAAAACTACAGTAGGCTATCTCACTAGGGTTGGCTATACTGTAATAGAAGGCTCCTCTTAAAAGATCACCTTGGATACCTCAATCACTTGCTCTATTCTCATATGCATCTTTTCCTTTATGAAAAATAACACCGTGGCTATGAATAATCTTTCGAGGACCAGATCCCAAAGATGATAGCCCATCTCACATGCATCACCATATCTAAGAAAGGTACATTTGATAGACTTTGAATTCGATTTATTATGCTTATATTTGGGAATATAGTAGAAAGTCTCACATCTAAAGATGTACAAGTATACATATGAGGGGGGTTTACCAAACCATACCTCTTCTACAACTCTACCACCAAGAGTAGTGTATGGGGATCTATTAATGAGATGAATGATAATCATAACTCCCTCAACCCAAAATTACTACAATAAGCCTTCCTAACTAAGCAAAATATGGACTTTTTCTTAAATAATCCTATTCATATGTTCTACAACACCATTTTTGAGTGGGGTGTATGGAGTAATCAATTATTTCTTAATACCCCTCTCATTAGATAGTTACTCAAGATCCTTAGAGATATATTTACTCTTATCATTTGAATATATGATTTTTAGTCTAAACCTAGATTGGTTCTTAACCATGGCTAGAAAAGTACTAAAACATAAGCAAAATATACATTTCCTACTTAATAGGATAGGCCCAAACCTTATGCGAATAATCATCTATGAATGTAACAAAGTACTTACTGCCACCCAAGAATTGAAGGGTATGTGGCCACAAATATCTGAATGCAGAAGATCCAAATGCTCACCCACATGTGTAGAATCAAAATTCTTATGCGAGTTAATATGCCTACCATATAAACAATGGTCACATGAATTAAAATAATAATAATCCAAGGGGGAGAGATATTACAAATGGTTCAATACTTTCATGCCTTTCAAAGACATGTGCCCAAGATGACGATGCCATAAAGATATATATGGAAGATTGGTCACCGCTAATCTTCAAAACATGGTCAACAAATCTAGAGACAAGGAAATGATAGAGATTGCCAACCTTGGCACCTCTAGCAAAAACAAGATTGCCATGGGTGATCTTCCATTGAAGAATCACCAAAAGATATATGGTACATGTCATCATTCAATGATCTAGCTAAAATAAGGCTTTTAGTCAAAGTGAGGACATGACCTACATCATGAAGTACAAAGGGATCACAAGTACTAAACTATAATCTAATATCACCTATGCCAATGATACCCAATCTACTATCATTTCCTAGTGTAATAGAACCTGTAACAACATGGTAACTATAGAACCAATGACGATATGAGGTAACATAAAACAAAGCTCACGAATCAAGAAGCCAATACTGAGAGTAAGAAATGGAGCATTAGTCAATTGAGAAGCATCAAGTGATAAAGGCGCAAGAATGCAGTTATTAAAGCAACCAAGTACCAAGAACTATTAAAGCACATAGAATGTCAGATACATAGATGCATACAACCAATGCATGCCAAGCATCCACCACTGACAAGTTGACAACCCAATGACAATGATAGGTACAAAGTATCCAAGTGCTAAAAAATGAATCATCCCACAAGGGTCAGTATTTGAAAGTGTATGCATATATCAACTAAGTAGGTAAGAGATTCCCACTATCTCTTAAAAACCACGTTTTGCAAGAAAAGTACAAGTGTCTCCCATTGGAAGTAAATTTGGGGTGTTGAAGAACCAATCAAAGCTAAATACATAATTCTCATAATATTTGGGCAACCAAGTTACATGATAAGTATATTCGGGAGTATATACATCTAATATGACTTCAACCCATAAATGAAGAAATACTGAAGGAAATGTCAAATGCCCAAATATATTTGATGGAGCTCAAATATAAAGCTCAAAGTGCAAGATAAGCATATCCAAGCACATACATTAATGCCAAGCATCTATATAATCATGTAATATCCCCAAACGTCCATAGGCATTCAAAGCATAGACTTGCAACCTATAGCCTTGCTAGTTATTTTGGATCACAAAAATAAATCTTTAATGGACTAAGCAAAGGAACCTCAAATCAATTCAAAAGAGCATCTACAGTGATCTAGCTAGATCCTAGCATCAATATGTAGGTGTATTAGCATCAATGAAGCTTTGGAAAATAAAGAATATGTTGTCCACATGTAGTATACAACAAAATATTTCAAACAATGAGGCAATGGATGAGATCTTCTGCTTCAAGTCATGCCCAAATTGAAGCCAATGAGCCTTGAGAATGTTCCAAAGGGTTTCCTAAGTTCTAAGAGGTGAAATCCAAGTGAGGAGGTAGCTTGCCGATGCAATCCAAAGACTTGGAAAATAGGCGCAGCTTACATGCTTCTATTGGTCACTATTTGCCAGTTCTCAAGCTCAACTAGCACTCAGTAAGTGCTCAATGCATCCCTATAATGATGTCATAGAACAAGGCCAAAAAGGTTGGGAGATGGAGAAATCAATGCATACCTCCAATGGATGAATCAATGGTTGCCATTAAAATAGGGAATGAAGCTTCTTCATGAACTGAAGCAAATGATCGATGACACTCTTGGGATGCCACTTTCATACTAGTTGAAAGGTGGAGCAAAAGTAGAAGCATGAGTAGAAGCAAGAAGGGGCAAAAGCTATGAAGGTTCAAGCAGCAAGAAGGGAGATCTTGGGGTGTGGGGATCCCAATCATCACAATGTGTGATCTACCTTTGCTTATTCTGTTGCCACTAAAAGAATAAAGAATAAAGTGACAATGAAAAGCACCCACCACTTGCAGTGTACATGTGTGTGGATATAGTTTACAAGTAAATGTAGGCACCTATGCACATGTGGCATTTAACCCCCAACAAGGAGACCAGTAAGTGTTCATTCATGCAAATAGAGGTGGAGTATTTGGAACACACTGTCAATGAGAAAGGAATTAAGGCTGATGTTAAGAAAGTGTAGTGTATTAAAGAATGTCCAACACATACAAATATCACTTCTCTTCATGGTTTTTCTGGTTTATCACTTTTCAATTGGAGGTTTATCAGTAACTATGTGACTATTGTAGTACCTTTAATAAATAGACTCAAGAAAGAATCTTTCTTCTTGGATGCTATAGCTAGTGGGAGCTTTAATTAGTTAAAGGAATTCCTTACTTCAACTCCTATTTTGGTTTTCCTTGACTTTTTAAAAGAATTCATTATCTAGTCTGATGCAAGTGAATGGGGCATAGGTGCAGTTTTATTTCTAGAGCATGAAATGATTGCCTTGAAAGTTGCAAGCTCATCGAAAAGGGGATGGAAATGAACATCGATGACACATAAATGTTAGCTATTCTTCATGATATCAATAAATGGCACCACTAACTTTATGGTAGCTAGTTTAGAGTGAAGAGTGATCATAGAGTTCTCAAGTACTTTCTCTCACATGATCGCATGGAATTACTATCTTTATGGTAGAAAATTTTCAAGGAAGAGTGATCACAAAGTTCTCAAGTACTTCCTCTCACATGATCTAACCTCAGTAGTGGAGCAAGATAGATGGATAGCTACCTTGCACATTATGACTTTGATATCAGTCATACTAGGGGCAAGGATAATATTGTGGCTTATTCTCTTTTCAAAATATGGGCATGCAAGGTTTCAGCTATAATTGAGATTCAAGGTAGTTGGATTGAAGAGCTCCATGAGGCCTATTTTGTTGGATGAATAATTCACTCATATATTCTAGAAATTACAGCAAGGATTAATGGAAGGGAACTCTTGATTTCAACTTCAAAGATATCTTATTTGGTTTCATTTGCAAGATTATAATCCCATACACTTCTCACTAGTGTTTTTTTTTTCAAATAACTCTCTTAAAAAACTGATTATCATTTGGTAACAAGGTTTTCAACTTGAGAGGTATCTTATTATATGTTGCTATATATTTCTCTATGGAAGTATATTGATATTCATACTTTCTAATGTAGGATTAGCCATTTTAGGAGATCAAATTTCATGCCAAAAATTTTAATATTAGGTGATCATTATGATTTTGGGGCTTAAAAATGACCCTAATTTTCACATGATTTATTCACAAACCCATATTTTTAGCCTAAAAAGTGAAAATTTACCTTTAAAAAAACATTAATTCTCAATTCAAGCATGTGTGCCATGAGAAGAGAGGAGGATGTGGAAAGCATAGGGGAGGGTCAATGTTGGAGGAGGTGGAGTAATTTGACCGTTGGGGGGGGGGATCATAGGCAGGTTGACAAAGGGAGGTGAGTTGGTGGGAGGTGCTAACCAACGATCGCCACCCCCATTTAATTCTCCCCTTCCCCATTTAAATCTTAATCCCCCTTTAATGAATGAATGAATGATTATTTATTTATTTACTTAAAGTAACCTATTCAACTAACTCACTAAACTAAACTAACTATCTAATAGCAACTTAGTTAATTATTAACTAAGTAACTAAACCATGCTAACTTACTATTAATTAATTAACACTTATTATTAACTAAAATCATTAATCTTTCTAACTACTAGTTTAATTTGAGATGTTTGCAATTATGTTGTGTATTCACATGTGAGCAAGGTAGTTCTTTAATTGGTAGGGGTTTGCATGTTGCGAGTTTTTGTCAAGAGTTTGTGTGTATGGAATCTCATAATAAATCCATTTAATGAAGGGGGGTATATTACATTCTCCTCTCCTTAGAGAATTTAAGATATCCTCAAGAAAAACTCAAATACCACATTTGAAGCAAAAATTCTTGATGATGTAGTTAATGATACTAGTCACTTAGTTGACAATTTTCTTCTAGTACCATGATTAACATACCAAAACCAAGGGAAATGACATTTAATGGTTGCTCAGATGCTTTTCTTGAATAGCATTGTTTGGAGTTCATAGGATTTATGGGCATAGCTAGTTTTACCTTGTAAGAAAATGAATTGACCTAATGGAGGTATGTCCCAAAGGTCTCTATCAAAAATCTAGTGCTTGGGCAAGAAGAATCACTTTGCAATCAATCAAGTTTGAGACTAGAATACCACTACACTTGGCTCAAAGGGAGTAAGGGATGGAGGGAAGGTAAGCTCAATCCCTTTGCCCATAAGGCACAATCGTAGTCCCCCTAAAAGGATTTTCTTAGTCAAGATCTAAGATCTTGATCCTAGATAGTCAGTGTTCAACTCTATTCCTATGAATTTCTATCAAGAAAGCATCTAACAAATCAAATGCACCCATTTGTAGAACAACATCATGGGGGTAAAGGCGCCTCTGCCTAGCCGCCCGTGTATTACTACACTAACAGTACCCGGCCCACTACACACTGCTGCAGGTGACGGGCGCCTGTCACAGTCACTTATTATTTATTCTTTTAGTGATAGTTTGAATAAAGGAAGGCCCAGCCACACATTGTGGTTGTTGGAGTTCCCACTTTTTGGTCACTCTCTCTCTTGGCTGTTGCTCTCCATCTGCCATAACTCTCACTACCAAGCTTCTTCCTCCTGGGTTCCACTTCCATTTCAACTAGTATCAGAGCAAAGGCATTGGAGCTTGCCCGGCATTCTCTTCAGCCCATATTTGAAGAGCTTTAACCCGAGCTTCAATGGCAGCCATGGCACCTTCATTTGCAGGTATGTTTTAATCTCTTGCCTCCTCCCCCAGCTTCCGGACCTTCTTTGGCTTCTTCCCAAGCTGCATTGGAGTCCCCTCGACATTGCCAAGTTCCCCTGAGCCTGTTGAAGACCCCCCAGCCCCCAAGAATAGCTAGCGCAATTTTCGGCACATTTTTAGGGGGCTGGGCTGAGCTGCTCCCGGCATTTCCCTGCTTCTTCTCGGCTTCCCGACACTCTTGGCAACCTTCTCGAGCATTTCTTGACTCCCCGGCATTAGTGCTTGACTTCCGGTGATTGATTCGAGTGCTTCCCCGTCAGCCCTTTAGTGTATACATAGTCCCAAGATTATCAAAATAGGGCAGCACTTGACATTTACTGTTTAATGCTTCTTGGCATTGCCCGTTTGATGCCTATTGATGCCCGGTGATGCTCGGATGTTATGGGATGCTATGTCTATTCTTTGGGATTGATTTGGAGAAGATTTGAGCACCGTTTGAGCTTCATTTAACAGCAAATTGCTTGCTGTAATACAGTGGACTGAAGCTCATTTACTTGGTGTATGCATGGGTTAATGGATACAGGGTGCTTATTGGAGGTTTGAATGATCATACCGATGTATTTGGAGGTTGCCAATTGCTTCTTCTTGGTTCCAAAATGCTTTTGAGCTTGGATTAAGCTTCGACTGGGTCATTCTTCACTCGCATTTGGCTTCAGTTGGCATGCTTTGGACTGGTCTATGCCTATTGTCACTGCTTGACATTTAGGCTTCCTGCATTTATGCTTTGGTCAGATATGGATGCCACTTGGTTTGCCCATGCTTGACAGTTACTTGGAGCTTCGTCTTTAGATGTATTTGAGCATTTTGGATCTACTTGGCATTACATTTGGTTGTCAATTACATGCTCTTTGAATGCTTTCAAGCTTATGCTTTATGAGTATGAGATAGCTTGGGATTTATGCTTCGGATGTATCCTACTGGGATTTCGCATGTCTAATGCTATGTATTTGATGTATTAGAGCATTTCTTGCTCTCTTTGCATCTGACTTCACTTCCAGTGGGAGCCTCTTGGTATATTCGGATGTACATAGAGTCTTATTTACAGATGAGCTTGAGCTTGTGGGATAGTTACATGCATTTGCTCTCTTGAGAGCTTTATGTTTGCAGTTTGTCTATAATGGGCTGATTTGATATGCCTATTGGGGTAGGCACCTATCTCTGTCACACAGGTTTGTCATTTTTGTATGCATCTTGGATGGATATGTATTGAGCTTCTTGCTCTATCAGTTGTGCTTGTGCTTGGTCTCTTCTCTTACCTCGAGACCCATTACATGCATGATGTCTAGAACTATGAGATGTCTCTTGCCTGACAGGTGATTGATTTGATAGTTCTTGGTACCTTCTTGCCCGTGGAAACTCACTATTGGATGTATCTTGCTACTTGGAAGTTGCAGTGACATATATATCAGTGATTGCTTCATTTTGGGACAGTTTTGCATACTGCTGTCATTAATTACATCAAGCTAAAATCTGCAAAATTTGAGCACTTCTATGAGGGTAATGCTTACTATTTGATGTTATCTTAGTCATATTTGGTGGACAGGTGCTTCTCTTGGTAAAATCCACCCTTTTGTCCAGTTTTAGCAGTGGTTTTAGTGCATTTTTTGCTAATTACAACAACCTGTAATTTTTCTTTTTTTCTTTGAATTGGGACAGTATGGCTAGTCATTTGAAAAACACTGCTCTCTTTAGTATTGCCAAGTTGGATGGTACCAACTATGGGTATTGGAAGTCCCAAATATGGCAGGTTTTAGTGCAAAAGTTGCAGATTAAACCCTTGCATTTCAAGGGTGTTAAACTTGAGGATATGGATGATGATGTTTGGATGGAAGTTGATGAGCTATGCAAGTCTACCATTATTTTGTCGCTCTCAGAAGAGGTTCATCATAATGTTGTTGAAGATGAAAATCAGAGTGTATGGGATTTATGGGAGAAGATTCAGGAGCTCTATACGCACCAGAGTCCCATATCATAGATGTATTGGCTAAAGCAATTAATGGACCTTCGCATGAAGGAGGGGACCTCCCTTTCATCTCATTTCAGTCAGTTTCATGCTATCATGAAGAGTATGTTGTCACAGGGTATTGAGTTCAAAGATAACTTGCACCTGTTTTTTCTGCTTGGCACCTTGCCTAAATCATGGGATGTATTCCGTACTGCCATATGCACAAACAAGCTTGATGGGCTGAAAATCAAAGATGTTGAGAGTGCTTTATTGAGTGAGGAAATCAACAGGAGAAACAATGATGCTTCCCGCTCTTCACATGCATTGAATGTTAGAGGTGGCAGACATGGCAGGCATGATAATGATCATAAGGGCAGGGACTCTCAAAAGTCCAGGTCCAAATCACGTGGTTGCAGTAAGTGTCGTGGATGAAAGTCTGATCTTACCTGTCATTATTGTGGGAAAGCAAGACATATTAGGTCGCAATGCCATAAAATGCGTGATGATAAGCGCAAGGAAAAGGAAAAATAAAAAGTGCAAAAAAAGTCTTCTGAGCGCAGTATTGTACTACCTGCAAAGTCCAATGTGAAGATAGAAGAGGTCAATGTCATGCAGGCCACCGATTCAGATGATGATTACATACTTGCAGCTTCTTCATGAGATGCCTTATAGAATTTTGAGATACATTCTATGTATGCGCAGTGCTGGCTCTTGGATTTGGGTGCATCCTTTCATGTGACACCCTGTAGAGATTGGTTTCATACCTATCATACCATATGTCTGGTTCTGTACACCTTGATGATGACAAGTCTCTTGACATTGTGGGCATTGAAGATGTTAGGTTGCAATTTCCTTCTGGAAGTTCTTTTGTTTTGCATGATGTACGCCATGTACTTGCATTGACTCGCAACCTTATGTCAGCTGGATAGCTTGATGATGTAGGGTATTTTGTGTCTTTTGGAGACTCTGCATGGAAGATTACATGTGGCAGGCTTGTACTTGCAAGAGGTGCCAAGTTTGGCAGCCTCTATCCCTTACTTGTATCTAGAGCAATATTGGATCATGTTTTGTCTGTGGGTTCTATTCCCCATATATCCCTTTGGCATGCTCGTTTGGGACATATGTCTCTTAAAGGAATGAAAATGCTCTGTGCTTTGCAGTATCTTCCGCCTTTTGACTCTTTGCATTTTGATTCTTGTGATCATTGTTTGTATGGCGGCAGGCAGACTAGAAATACGCATAAAAATTCTGGTAAGAAATGCATGGGTGAACCCTTGGCTCTTGTGCACTCAGACGTATGTGGGTCCATGCCCTGTCAGTCACTTGGTGAAGCAAAGTACTTTATTACTTTCATAGATGATTACTCACGTAAGGTTTGGGCTTATCCCATAAAGAGAAAACCCGATGACACATTTCAGCGTTGGCTTGCATTGGCAGAGAAACAATATGGGAAAAGGCTTAAATGCCTAAGGTCAGATAATGGGGGTGAGTATGTATCACGTGCTTTTGAGAGCAGTTTTGTGATGAGCGGGGTATTAAGCATCAATTGACCGCCCCTTATAGCCCACCCCAAAATGGTATGGCTGAATGGATGAATGTAAATGCCCCGAACAACGTAGTATGCTTAACAATTATGATATTCACTTGTTTTCGAGATTTAATATAAAAGGGAATGAACACTTAAAGCTGAAAATGAAAATTACTCACAAAATTATAGCCATGAAAATATAAAAGTAATAGAGACAAGATTGAGGGTTGAAGATGGGCAACCCCCCCCCCCCCCCCCCCCCCCCCCGAAGGAATGTATTTTTGCTCAACCCAAGTCCCTTAGGGAAGAGCTCAGTTACAATCAACCTGAAAGTGAGAAGAAGTAATTCTCACTCTCACAAGATCATGCAAAGATGTACAAACACACATGCATTATCTATTATGCAATGATAAGAACTTATTTGTTTATAGTATGAGAGAAGAAAAAGGGAAAATCAGCCTTCTCCATCGTTGAACAGTAGTACATGGATAGGGCTTGCTTCTTGTTGCTAAAATGGAAGAAAGAGCTTGAAAAGGAGGTGCTGTAATGAATTTACAGGCTTGCTGTCCTGTAAAACAGCAGTGATAGAAGAGGGAATATGGAGGAATTTGATAATGGAAAAGTGGGGGATGATGATGGGGATGGATGGGGCTAGTTTTTGGCTATCTGTGGGTGCTGTACATGAGTTCACAACAAAGAAAAATGATGCTGAATGAAGAAAAACGAGCTCTTATTTATAGGAGAGGGAAGAGCTAGTACAAAAGGGGAAAGTGGAGTAGCACAAGACAAGTGTCCAGCCACATGACATGAGATGTGACAAGTGGTGGAAAACAGAATTTGTATCCTTTTTCATTAATTTGTCTATATAATTATTTATTAAATTTATTTCCTTTGCACTAATTAGATATAAGGAAAAGTGCATTGGAGCTGGCCACTGATGAGTGGTCACAGGTTATGGTGGACCCTCGCGGTGGGTTAGAGAAAAGATAGTTCACACTTCCACCTATATGGCCCGATTGGGCGCCTGTGACTAGAACTCACACATATCAGGGTTAGACTCGCACACAGAAAGGATTGATGCCTTGAAGTGTGGGCTAGATCTACCAGAACAGACAGTTACAATCAACAAGATGGCATGATCATGAAATGCTTGTATAATGTGCATGTGTGGGCTGAAAGCTTGAAATGCACATTTCTTTGCATAGGAAAGTCACATGAAGATTCGGATACCATTTTTGCGATGTACACGGAAAAAGCTTTCCTATGACACCCATATTGGGGGGTCCCTAAATTTTAGGAGATCCCTAAATTTTAGGAGGTCCCTAAATTTTAGGAGCCTCGAATTAGCCTAAAAATGCTAGTCCTAAAAAATAGGGATGTCATTCTAAAAATAGTAAGTTCTGTACTCTGACTATGCTTACTAAATTTGGTTGTTTCTATTCTTGAGAGTATTCAACCCAAGGCTCCTAAAATTTAGGGACCTCCTAAAATTTAGGAACCCCCCCAATATGGGTGTCATATGAAAGCTTTTTCCGTGTACATCGCAAAAATGGTATCCGAATCTTCATGTGACTTTCCTATGCAAAGAAATGTACATTTCAAGCTTTCAACCCACACATGCACATTATACAAGCATTTCATGATCATGCCATCTTGTTGATTGTAACTATCTGTTCTGGTGGATCTAGCCCACACTTCAAGGCATCAATCCTTTCTGTGTGCGAGTCTAACCCTGATATGCGTGAGTTTTAGTCATAGGCGTCCAATCGGGCCATATAGGTGGAAGTGTGAACTATCTTTTCTCTAACCCACCACATGGGTCCACCATAACCTGTGACCACTCATCAGTGGGCCAGCTCCAATGTACTTTTCTTTATATCTAATTAGTGAAAAGGAAATAAATTTAATAAATCATTATATAGACAAATTAATGAAAAATGATACAAATTATGTTTCTATAGAGTTGTGATAGCCCTCTGGCTTTTATTCAGTTGTCCTTAGCTGAAAAGCTTCTTGATATTGTTGTAGAATATTTGGGTAATCCTTCATGAATTTTTCATCTACGCACTGTGCATCTATTGTGGGTAGATTCTTGAATTTTAGTAAGAATTTTCATGTCACAAGGCCACTTCTCGTGGTTCGATCCTTGAGAAACAAAATCTTTTCAGGTTCCAAGAGTTGCTCTGTTTCTTCAACTTTTGGGGGATCTTCAGTAATGGGTTCCTTTGGTTCTGGTCCTATGTAAGGTTTTAGCAAACTTACATGAAAAGCATTGTGTATTTTCCAATGAGTAGGAAGCTCAAGTCGATAAGAAACTTCATTTATTTTCTCAATCACTTTGAAGGGTCCAAAGTATCTACTGGAGAGCTTTGGAAAAGATGAATTTTGACCAGAACCTTGTTTGAGCCTGCTTTTATCAAACTTTAGCAAGACATATTGACCTTTTTCAAAAGCCAAAGGTCTTCTTCGTTTATCTGCTTGCTTCTTTTGTCGCTCTTGGGCAACTTTGATAGTGGCTCGAACTTGATCCATTGCGGTTTTTAAATTTGAAGTAAACTCATCAGCAGCAAAAATCTTATCTTTAGTGTGAATAATTGGAGGAGGAATCACTTTACCCTGTACTATTTCATTTGGAGCTTTCCCTGTGGATGAGTGCACTGTATTGTTGTAAGCAAACTCCAATAATGGAAGATATTTCTCCCATTGTGACTTATGTTCACTAACATAAGCTTTCAACATATCCAAAAGAGTGAGATTCATCACCTCTGTTTGGCCGTCAGTTTGAGGATGAAAAGCTGAGGAGACCTTTAAAGTGGTTCCCAAATTCTCAAATAAAGCACGCTAAGCTTTCAACATATCCAAAAGAGTGAGATTCATCACCTCTGTTTGGCCGTCAGTTTGAGGATGAAAAGCTGAGGAGAACTTTAAAGTGGTTCCCAAATTCTCAAATAAAGCATGCCAAAAGTTACTTGTGAATTTGGAGTCTCTATCTGAAATGATCTCAGAAGGCATACCATGTAATCTGAAGATATGTTGAATGAAAAGTCTTGCAGCCTGTGCGGATTTCAATGTTTTATGACATGGAATAAAATGTGATTGTTTGCTGAATCTATCAATTATGACCCAAATCATATCATGACCTTGAGGTGTTCTTGGAATACCTGAGATGAAATCCATTGTGATAGATTCCCATGGATCTTTGGGCACTGGAAGAGGTTGCAACAATCCTGGAATCTTCTGCCTATCATATTTGGATTTTTGGCATACCAGACAAGCCTCAATGAAGTTATGTTTATCTCTTCGTAATGTTGGTCAATAAAAGTAGCGCTCAATTGCACTTAGAGTGGATGTCCTCCCTCTATGCCCTGCATAAGGGGGTTCATGACTTTCTTTAAGCACCTTTTGTCGAACAGGAAGAGTGACACAAAGGCGATTGTTCATGAGAAGGTAACCATCTTTGATGGAATAATCTGGATGAGAACCTCCTTGCTATAAATTTGACCAAATTGCTGCAAAATCAGTATCTTCATCATAAGTATTCTTCATCGTTTGAAAATCTTCATGATGAGCCACTGTAATAGTTGCAATGCGAGGCACTCTAGAAAAAGCATTAGCAACTACATTTTGTTTCCCTGGAGTGTACATAATTTGAAAATGAAACATAGACAAGAAATTTTCCCATCTTGCATGTTTCTCCTGCAAATGCTTTTGAGTCTTGAAATACTTCAAGCTTTGATGATTAGTTTTAATAAGGAATTCATTGCCTAAAAGATAATGTTTCCATATCTTTAAAGCATGAACCACTGCTAAGAGCTCCTTTTCATAAATGTCATATCTTTTCTCCACATCATTTAGACGGCGACTTTCAAAGGCTATGGCATGGCCTTCTTGATTTAGCACTACACCAATACAATCACCGCAAGCATCTGCTTCCACCATAAATGGTTTTACCAGATCTGGAATGATAAGAACAGGTCCAGAAGTAAGAGCTGTTTTCAGCCTTGTGAAGGTTGCCTTCTCTTTTTCCTTCCATTGGAAAGAGATCTTCTTCTTTGTAAGGTCATGAAGTGGAGAAGCCATATGTGCAAAATGCTTGATGGAGCGGCGGTAATAAGAGCATAAGCCAAGAAACGATCGCACCTCATGTACATCATGAAGATGAGGCCATTCTTGGATTATCCTGATCTTTTCAAGATCCATCTGAATCCCTTCAGAAGAGATGACATGCCCAAGGTAATTTATTTTATGCTTGAAAAATTCACTCTTTTTACCATTTACCAAGAGTTGATTTTGTTGAAGTAATTGTAGAACAATTTCCAAGTGTTGATGATGCTCTTCTTCATTCTTGCTAAAGACAAGAATATCATCAAAGAAAGTACCGACATATTGTTGATGCTCTCTAAAGATGCACTCCATCATTCGATTAAAGGTGACTGGTGCATTGGTTAATCCAAAAGGAACCACCAAGATTTCATAAAGACCGTATGAAGTGCAGAAAGCAGTTTTGTGTACATCTTGTGGTATTACCCTAATTTGATGATAACCACTCTTTAGATCAATGCGGCTAAAAACCTTTGACCCTCCTAGACGATCCAAAATGTCGTCAATTCTGGGAATAGGAAACCGATTCTTCACAGTGAGTTTGTTGAGGGCTCGATAATCAATGCACATCCTGAATGTGCCATCTTTCTTTTGAACAAGAAGAACCGGTGAACAAAATGGTGAGCTACTTGGCCTAATTAGCCCACGGTTGAGTAGGTCTTTGACTTGCTTTCTGATTTCTTCTTGTTGAGGATGGCTCACACGGTATGGTGCTATATTAGGAGGAGAACTTCCCGGGATAATATCAATATGATGGTCTTCTGGCCTTTCTGGGGGAAGCTGATAAGGAAGATCTTCCAAAAAACAATCTTTATACTTTTCCACGAGCTGAAGTCGCTCTTGGTTTTCAGCATTCATATTATCTTTTACATCAGTGACATAAAGCAAACAACATTGATAACAATCCTTAATTGCTCTAGAGACTTGCATATGGCTTACCATAGGTATGGTGTCTCCAGAAACTCCAGCTTGGATCTCGTACTTCTTGCCTTTGTTGGGGTGAGTTCTACCTTCTTTTTTTGAGAGAAGATGGTTGAATCTACTCTATGATTCCAGGGCATGCCAAGAATCACATCGCAACCATCAAGGTCTCTGAAGGTATCTTTGTCAATGTAGCCTTGAATTTGAAACTTGAGCTTGCCAATGTAGGGTATCACAATCTTCACTGTGTCACCTTCATCAGCATTTAAAGCTTGGCGAACTTCTGCCGGAGTGTCCATCTCTTCATTCTTTAATCCAAGCTCTTTAGCTAATTGCAAGGAAATGATATTTTCATTCGCCCCAAGATCTATCAAGAATAGTGCTTGCTTACCTTGCAACTGTCCCCAAGCTTTTAATAAATTGCGCGTCTCTGGAGTGTGAGTTGTGTTTGCAACTACATCACGGATAGCATTGATTTTCACTGGCGACTTAGGCTTGCTGTCAAAAACCTTACTTTGTCCCTTGTTTGGACATTGCTTCGCTATGTGGCCTGTTTGTCCACATTTAAAGCACTTCCCTTCTTTCATGAAGCGTTGCTTTGCTTGTGGGTATAGATTGGAGCGAAATTAAGGAGCATTAGGAGGTGCATAGGGCTTCATCTTCTTTTGATTTGATGGCTGCTTTTGCCACTGTTTTTGTCCTTCATTTGGGGCTAAATACTCCTCATTATCAGCCATTCTCTTCTTATCATTCTTTTGGAATGATTTGTTGCCATTGTGCTCCATTTCCCATGTCTCAGTATGGTCAATGAGTTCCGTGAGACTAGAACAATGATAATGATTAAGAGCAGTACGAAGTTTAAAATGCAAACCTCCTTGAAACTTCCTAAGCTTTTCCAAACTGCTGATCTTCTTGAAATGTTGGACCTTCAAAAGTAGCTCCCAAAATCTCTTGGTATAGTCACCAAGTGACTCATTTTTCCTTTGCCAAAGCCGATCCCATTCCATTTTTACATCTCTTTTGAAATGAACAGGAAGAAATTGGCTTTGTATCATGTGAACAAAGGACCGCCATGATTTTGGGACAACATGATCATATTCCAACCCCGTCCACCAAGTATGGGCTAAGTCGGTTAAATGTAAAGCTGCAAACTTAATCTTTTCTTTTTCTTTATACTTGTCATGACTATACAAAAATTGAAATTGACGAATAAACTTCAGAAGAAGATCAGGATTTCGGGAACCATCATACATATTGAACTTGATCTTCTTTTCAAGTTGAGATAGTGACTTAGTCTTCTTCTTCTTCTTATGCCTTCGTCCATGCCCGAATCTTGAGGTTGAAGATGATGAAGTGCTTGATGGGGATGAAGATGGAGACGAGGGTGAAGAATGTCGATGCCTTTGACGATGATGAGGTCTTCCACGAGAAGGGTGTGACTCTTCGTTACTAGAAGAGGGTCCATCAGAGTAGGCACCAGATGACTTTGAAGAAGAGGATGAGCTTCGACGCGATCTCTTTCTTTGTCTTGAAGTAGAATGGGACTACCTCTTAGAAGTAGTTGGACTTCTTGATCTGCTCCTTTCATTTGTATGGCTTTGTCTCCTTGAAGCAGATGGGCTTCTTTCCTTGAATTCTTTGAGATTCTCAACTTTTTCTAGTTTGAGAAGTTGGTCACGAATTTACTGATTCTCCTCTCTAAGACTTTGAATGGCTTGAAGGATAGCACTCGACTAATCCATTGAGACTCTTAAGGAAAAAAAATATGCTCAAGCACTCAATGCAAGGGCTGAAAACAAACAAACTTATAATTGTAAGCACTACCAGTGTTGGGGGTGAGGACCGAGCCAAAGCTCTGATACCACTGTAAACACCCCGAACAACGTAGTATGCTTAACAATTATGATATTCGCTTGTTTTCGAGATTTAATATAAAAGAGAATGAACACTTAAAGCTGAAAATGAAAATTACTCACAAAATTACAGCCATGAAAATGTAAAAGTAATAGAGACAAGATTGAGGGTTGAAGATGGGCAAACCCCCCCCCCCCCCCCAAAGGAATGTATTTTTGCTCAACCCAAGTCCCTTAGGGAAGAGCTCAGTTACAATCAACCTGAGAGTGAGAAGAAGTAATTCTCACTCTCACAAGATCATGCAAAGATGTACAAACACACATGCATTATCTATTATGCAATGATAAGAACTGATTTCTTTACAGTATGAGAGAAGAAAAAGGGGAAATCAGCCTTCTCCATTGTTGAATAGTAGTACATGGATAGGGCTTGCTTCTTGTTGCTAAAATGGAAGAAAGAGCTTGAAAAGGAGGTGCTGTAATGAATTTACAGGCTTGTTGTCCTGTAAAACAGTAGTGATAGAAGAGGGAATATGGAGGAATTTGATAATGGAGAAGTGGGGGATGATGATGGGGATGGATGGGGCCAATTTCTGGCTATCTGTGGGTGCTGTACATGAGTTTACAGCAAAGAAAAATGATGCTGAATGAAGAAAAACGAGCTCTTATTTATAGGAGAGGGAAGAGCTAGTACAAAAGGGGAAAGTGGAGTAGCACAAGACAAGTGTCTAGCCACATGTCATGAGATGTGACAAGTGGTGGGACACTTGGAAACTTGTGTGACAAGTGTCTTGACACTTGTCTCTTCTCTATGGCTTTCCTTTTTGGGTTGAATACTGTCAAGAATAGAAACAACCAAATTTAGTAAGCACAGTCAGAGTACAGAACTTACTATTTTTAGAATGACATCTCTATTTTTTAGGCTAATTCGAGGCTCCTAAAATTTAGGGACCTCCTAAAATTTAGGGATCTCCTAAAATTTAGGGACCCCCCAATATGGGTGTCATATGAAAGCTTTTTCCGTGTACATCGCAAAAATGGTATCTGATTCTTCATGTGACTTTCCTATGCAAAGAAATGTGCATTTCAAGATTTCAGCCCACACATGCACATTATACAAGCATTTCATGATCATGCCATCTTGTTGATTATAACTGTCTGTTTTGGTGGATCTAGCCCACACTTCAAGGCATCAATCCTTTCTATGTGCGAGTCTAACCCTGTTATGCATGAGTTCCAGTCATAGGCGCCCAATCGGGCCATATAGGTGGAAGTGTGAACTATCTTTTCTCTAACCCACCGCGTGGGTCCACCATAACCTGTGACCACTCATCAGTGGTGGCTAGCTCCAATGCACTTTTCTTTATATCTAATTAGTGCAAATGAAATAAATTTAATAAATCATTATATAGACAAATTAATAAAAAAGGATACAAATTCTGTTTCTATAGAGTTGTGATAATGAATAGGACCATTTAGAAAAGGGTTCATAGCATACTTAGCTAGGCTGGCTTACCACATTACTTTTGGGCTGAGGCAGTTACTACTGCAGTGCATCTCATTAACAGGTCGCCTAGTAGTGGCATTGACTTTCAGGTTGCAGAGGAGGTATGGATAGGCAAGTCCCCCCTCTTATGATCATTTGCGTGTCTTTGGATGTGAAGCATTCTGCCATGTGCCCAAAGACAAATGCAATAAGCTGGATCCTAAAAGTGTCAAATGCATTTTCATTGGCTATGGAGATGCAGGAGAGATGGGTTACCATCTATGGGATCCACATGCGAGGAAAGTAATCGGCAGCCATGATGTCATCTTTCATGAGGACAAAATGCATATGCAACTTGAGAAAGTGGTTGAGGTACGTAGAGTTATCTTTTAGGAGGAGCCACCTACTCCCGTTTAGCCTACTCCACGGCTAGCTAGACAGCAAGCGGCATCACTTGATACTCATGGCCCGGATGCTAGACATGCTGATGTTAGACAAGATGTCAGTCAGGCAGCAGAGCCTGGGTTGAGGCATTCTACTAGAGATAGACAACCTCCTGACCGTTTTGCGCCCTCTATGGATTATGCACTATTTACAGATGTAGGAGAGTCTCTCACTTATGATGAGGCTATGCCCAGGGGTGATTGTCACTCTTGGGAGAGGGCTATGAAGTCTGAACTTGACTCATTGCATAAGAATCAGACTTGGGATTTGGTTTCCTTGCCTCAGGGTAAGAAGGCTTTGCCATGCAAGTGGGTGTACAAGCTGAAAAGCACCCCTGGACACCCCAAGCCGGCATACAAGGCTCAATTGGTTGCTAAAGGTTTTAAGCAAGATCATGGTGATGAAGTCTTATCTCCTGTGGTCAAGACAAACACCCTATGCTTAGTCTTGTCCTTGGTTGCATAGCTTGACCTGGACTTGTACCAGATGGATACCAAGACGACTTTTCTACATGGGGACTTGCATGATGAGATTTACATGGAGCAGCCTAAGGGCTTTACGAACCCTGGCAAGAAACACCTAGTGTGCAAGCTAAAGAAGAGTCTATATGGCTTGAAGTAGGCACCTAGCGAATGGTACCATAAGTTTGATGCATTCATGCAGTCACATGGCTACAGCATAGTGCTATGGATCTGTGCTTGTACATGAAGAAAGCTTGTGACGGTTCTTTACTGATTTTGGTACTCTGTGTGGATGACATGCTTTTAGCAGGGACAACTCATGAGGAGCTAGATGCTCAAGAGCTTTGAGATGAAAGATCTGGGATAGGCCTCTTATATACTTGGTATGTGCATTATGCGCGATAGATCTCAGGGACTACTCTATCTATCATAGAGGGAGTACATTCATAAAGTCCTTGAGCACTTCCGTATGTAGGATATTAAGCCTATTGGATGTCCATTACCTTCTCATGTGAAGGTTTCACAGGCCGATTGTCTGCAGACAGATGAGCAGAGGGCCGAGATGGCCAAGATTCCCTTGCCATGATCGCGACCCATCCAGATATTGCTTTTGCAGTTGGGGTTGTGGCACATTACATGGCTACACCTAGCAAGAAACATTGGGATGCCGTGAAGGGTATCATGAGGTACATGAAGGGCACAATAGATATGTGTCTTTGTTATGGCAACTAGGATACAGGAGTGGTGGGGTACATTGACTCTGATTATGCAAGACATGCATATAGTAGAAAGTCCACTTCTGGCTATGTGTTCACTTATGCTGGAGGGGCTATCTCTTGGATGTCTAGGGCGCAGAAGTGTATGCCCTTTCTATTACAAAGGCAGAGTATATTGCATCCACAGAGGCTTGCAAGGAGGCTATCTGGTTAGGCCATTTGATTGCTGACCTTGGTATGATAGATGATATGCCTACACTGCATTCGGATTCTATGAGTCCCATTCAGTTGGCCAAGAATCCGGTCTTCCACGCGAAGACGAAACATATTGAGATGAGGTATCACTTCATTCGCGAGGTCGTTGAGGACAAGTCTATTGACCTTGTCAAGATTTTGACTGAGCACAATCTTGTAGACTTGCTCACGAAGAGCCTCACTACTGAGCGCTTTGCCTTCCTCAGGAGATTGATGGGCATTGGATGAGATGACGCATTTTTCCTCATCCTATTATACATGTGTACATGTTGTACAATCTTTTCTTTTTTCTCTCTCACTAGGGCAGGTTTGCCTTTAAGTGGGAGGTTGTTGGGGGCAAAGGTGCCTCCGCCTAGCCGCCTGTGTATTACTACACTAACAGTACCCGCCACTGCACATTGCAGGTGGCAGGCGCCCGTCACAGTCATTTATTCTTTATTCTTTTAGTGATAGTTTGAATAAAGGAAGGCCCGGACACACATTGTGGTTTTTGGAGTTCCCACTTTTGAGTCACTCTCTCTCTTGGCTCTTGCTCTCCATCCGCCATAGCTATCACTGCCAAGCTTCTTCCTCCTGGGTTCCACTTCTCTTTCACATACACCTAGTATTTTTTATTATTTAATTAGGTCTTACCACACTGTGAGAATATATAGGAAAAACTTCTTTAATTAGCCAATCACATGAAATTTTTTGAATGCCTTTAAGCATTACACAAAAGTAGTTGATTTTTTAAATGCCAAGTTTAAGCAATACACAAAAGTAGTTGAAAACAAACTTTTTAAAATAGTATTAAGATAATTGTCATTAAAATAAGTTAACCAATCTCAAGTCCAAGACTGAAGGGATGCTTCACCCCATCCCAAATTCCTCCATCCTCCTTTGATATCTCATCATTGGAAATCTTGTGACCTTGACGCAGGTTGAACACAACCTCATCCCCCTCTTTTAATCAAAGTATCTTGGTATCCATCTCCATACACCATGCCCACATCAAGGGTTTCTTCTCTATCATAGAAGCAAATATTATATGATAGAACTCAAGGGATCATGCATGCCTCATAATTCCATAATCACCTCATCACATAATATCCATGATAGTTCTCTTTTAGCCATATCCACAAATAGCCATATATAAGAACGAGCATTTCAACCAATTAGTAATTTTTTTAAAAAAATCATATGCATTTTACAAACATTTCAAGAAGATACAACATCAACACATTTATTTGAGTACAATGTATGATTCATGAAACCATCACATCTCATAGTCATCCCAACAATATTACTATAACATGGCCCCTATCTTAAACAATGTTGCTTCCATGCATGTACAAGTACAATATATCATGGCATCATCACTATCTTTGGTAACTTCACATCCATATGGACACATAATTGTGTAATACCCACCTTCAATTAGAACCCAGTAGTATGAGCAATTAAGAAAACGGCCTTATAAATGCTCTGTCTGACAAGCTACCCCCACTAACAATTTTTCTAACAATTTCTCTTACCATTTTAAATATAACTATAGTTTTCCCTCTATCTTGACTAAATGACCAAATGGTTGGTTTTCTGATGACTTCTCCCTAATATTTATCTTGTTAGAATTTCTCCCATAATTCCTCCTAGTACTTTGACAATATAAACAAACATCTAGAAATAGTTTTTTAATTCTTTCTACTAATCATTATAAATTTTCTACTAAAGTTTGCAAGTGTGCTATCTAAATAATCAACTCTTTAATAATCCTCTCGAAGTGGATTTATACTTTTATGATTAATTTTTAAATAGTTTCTTCTTGTCTAATACTTTTTATAATATATAATTATTTTATTAACTGCTATTTCTTTCACAACACTTTCTAAATTGATTTTTCTATAAATAAATAAAGAAAACATGGATGTTAAGAGGCCATTGCATCTTTGTAGTATCAACAAGGGAATGAAAGATAGATAAAAGAAAGAGGAGAAGGGGGGTTTTCATTGCAACTCTACATGTTTGACTCCATTTGTAGTCCTTGCAATGTTTCGTGGCCTCCTATCTCTCTCTCACTTATATATATATGTGTGTGTGTGTGTGTGTGTGTGTGTGTGTGTGTGTGTGTGTGTGTCCCATTCTTCTTTTTCTTCCTCTATCTCTCTCCTATTTTTCTTAAGTTAACCATGCATGATCACCCCTATTTCACCTCCTCAATTGCTTGTCAATGGGTTTTCACATTTATAGATATTTATACACTCTCATAGAAGCTTAAATTGTTTTATTTTCTATTTAATTAGCTTAAAATTTATTATCATTTAATTATAATTTTCTCAAATTGAATTTAATTAAATATTTATATGTATCATTAGTTTATTTAAAGAATTTTTTATTTTCTTAAATTATAAAAATTTATTATTACTTTTTAAATTTATTTGAACATTTTTTCTTAGATTTATTAATTTTCTTAATCCATTTTGAATTATTGCTAGTTTTCTTAAGTGATTTCAAACTACCATTGATATTTTCCATTTATTAGGATTTCTTCTTAATTTTTTGAGAAATTTTGTAAACTTTTTTAATACACATATGCCTCAAAAAATACATTGGACTTTATTTTAAATATTTATTAATTTTAAAATATTTTTAAACTTTAAATTTGATTTTTTATTTAACAATAATAATAAAAGTGTACACACACACACGCAAAGAAATAATAATAATTTAAAGAAAGACCTTAATGTAAGGCTTAAAGGGGAATTAGGGGGTAAGGGGGCCTGTGAAGGGGGTCATGTGATTGCCCCTCCCGATTGTTTTAGATAGGGTCCCTCTTCACAATTTCAACTCGCAACAAATAGGAGCTACTTTTGAGAGAGGGAGGGTGGGAGTCAACATGAGTGAATTATCAAGAGATGAGGAAAACTCTACAACAAGCAGGAGATATCCTTCGTTCGTGCACTTGCACCCTACCTTCAAAGCCTTCTTTCAAGAGTTATTTTTCTAACCCTCCTTTCTATCCATTATGGCCCCATACAAGCGTGTTGATGTGGCAGAATTATCCACCAAATAAAATGCTAAGAATATGACCATAAATACATTCGAGGTATATTATTTTAATTTTAAGCATTTCTAAATAAATTATATTGATCAAATTTTAGTGACAATAATTCTTGTAAAGTAGAAAATTAAAAGTTATACAATCTTCACTAGATTTTGATTTTTTTAGATTTTTAAATTAAGAAATATAGCAAAAGTATATTAAAATTATTGAAAAATAATACTTTAAAGTTGAAAATATAATTCTAATAGTTAAAAAATTATAGTTAATTAAGTTATACTTATAAGAAACTTAGAAAAAGAAATAAATTATAGGTGAAATTAGATTAGTTGTTAGGGATGTACTTTTGTTAAAAATTAGTTAAATTACCTAAAAATATTTAGAAAAATAAGAGAACAAGTATATTTTAATCCTATAAATTAATAATATTTTTTTATTTTTATTTTTAAAAAGTAAACTCGCAAACATATTTTTTGTTAATATCATTCTTAAATAATCAATAAAAATTAATATTTTGATTGCATTAGCTTAGAAATCATGTTGAAAGAAGTAATATTCTTATAGATTTGCCCGTGATGCTTAGATTTTCATAGTTAGTGAAAAACGTGCAATACATAGTAAGTTGTTCTTTTTTATTTTCTAAGTTGATCAAAAAATTAATTTAGATTCTATAAGTTCCATTGAAAGTTTGTTCATGCGCATGAAGTCAAATCAAATTCATGAGTTGGATTTTAGTGGTTGAATGGGGATCACTAAAATATTACGTTGGAAGTTTCTACATTTATTAAAGAATCTATGAAAAGCTAGTTTGATCTTTGTTTGGAAAGGAATGGTTATTAATACATTATTGACTGATTGTGGTTACATTCAATTAAGGAAGAAGATTCTAATTACGTTTGTGCCTTTAGTAGCTGGAAAGGATTGAGGCCTGATGCCATCCCTAGAGTGGCCTCCAATACTTCTCACCCAAGTTGTACATAGATATGTAAGGTGGCCGCCGACCACCACTTAGGTACATATGGTCATCCGTATAGGAAGGTTCTCTCTTACAACAAGCAAGAACCAATGAGGCTATGGTCTAAGATTGTAATCTCGATCCCGGTCATAAGATAGGAAAGAAGACCTATATGAGCCCAATGTGGCTTTGTGTTGGAAGGCTGAAGAGGAACATAGCACGATGGCAACCCAATTTCTTGGGTTGATTTGCTCTTTTGAGCAGTTGTAAATATGACAATAACATAAACTGCCTTATTTTTTTCAAAATGATTGCTTTGGTGTTCATACATAAGGATGTGTCAAACAAACCTTGTGTAAAGATTAATCAAGGAAGCTATTTTTACATATTTCATAATATGAGTAGTATGCTTGTTTAATTAACTAAAACACACCATATTCAGGGAATTAGGTGGATTGTCATCCTTGACAAAACCGTCCTACAAATGGGTGTACCCCGTTAGCTGAGTGGTTTTTCCAAAATTTTAGAAAAGGCTCGATAAGTGTGACTATTCCTAGGGTAGATATGGCTAAGCACTATTTTAGGGAGCTGTTGTGAGACTATGCCTTTACGGGTAAAGGAGTTGATGTACAACTCCCCCTCCTTTCTTACTCTCATTAAACCAAGCGTGGTTCATGCCCACCACCTTGAGTCTTTGATGGATATTAGAGTGTAAATTTAGTACACTCCATCATTAAATATGACATTAAGATAGTAGATATTATTTTTGTAATAATAAATAAACACATTAAATTTTAAAAATAAATAAACACATTAAATACAACATTATTAGGATAGTAGATATCATTTTTTGAATAATAAATAAACACATTAACTTAAAAGAATTGAGTGCACATAAATAGTTGACTAAAGCTTGGATATTTTTTTTCTAGGGATTCTTTAATTAACTCTTGAACCATGAGGTGTTTCGAGCAATATACATTGTGGCTTGTAGATCCAACAATTTCTACTTTAGATAAAATGTTGCCTTGGTTACTTTCAAGGCTATCCTTGGATTAGATTGGTTAAAATTTCAAAATGAAAGTTGAAAATTGTTAAATTGAAATTACTTAGTGGATGCTAATAAAGTTAGGCACATTGATAATGATGTGACAAGAGCTCGAATCCTTGAAGAACTTAGTTTGGTCGATGTCTTTTGGTTCTTTAACATCAAAGAGTCTGAAGCTTTTATTTGTGTGAATAATCAGCTAATCAACCAAAATCAATATACAGGACTCACAAAAGTTGTAAATGCTAAGCACATTGGAATGCAATCCTACAACTCTTTCGTTTGTTATATAAAGATATCAAGTCGACTTGACTTTCCCCTTATGGTCATCAATGTAAATAAAGGTCCTCTTAGTAGATATATAGTTGAGCCTAGCAAAACGATTGCTAACACATCACTAGTATATAGATTTAGGCCAACTAATATTTTGTAAGCAAAGGAAATTTTGAAGGTTTGAGAGAATATGAGGCTCAATGTATTGTCTAATAATTGTATAAAAATATTAACAAGATAATCTCTATAAAGTTGTGAATATTTTTAGAATAGTTTTAATGTCGTCAAATAAAAGGAATTCAATTCTCAATATATGAACTTGTTGTGTTTGGTAAAGTGCTCTCTTACATATTTTATACCTTGTGCAAGAGACATTTCATATGATGTTCCCCCTAGTTTACTAGCTAGGTCTATAATGTACCCTAGCCTTGTGGAAGCACCTTTTATTGTATGTATGTGGATCATATTAGCAACCTCAGTAGAAATTTGATGTTTTGCTTATGTTTCAATGCTTTCTTACTATGGTTGAGAACCACTCTAGGCATAGGCTAAAATGCCTAAGATCTTACAATGGGGGTGGATATGTCTCTAGGGAATTTGACCAGTTTTGTGATGAGAGGACTATTAAGAATTAGTTGACCACCCCATATTTCCCACCCTAGAATGTTATTAAAAAGGCATGAATAGGACTATTAAGGAAAGTGTCTACAGTATGTTTAGTCAAGCAGGCTTAGCATAGTACTTTTGGTCTGAGATAGTTACTACTATCGTGCATCACATTAATAGATCCCCATACACTACTCTTGGTGGTAGAGTTGTAGAGTATGCATGGTCTAGTAAATCTCCTCATATTCACATTTTTGAGTATTTAAATTTGAGACTTTCTAACATATTCCCATAGACAAGCATAATAAATTGGATCCAAACTTTATCAAATGCGTCTTTCTTGGATATAGTGATGCAAGTGCAATGAGCTATCACCTTTGGCATCCATAGAATTGAAAGAGCATGTGATTGAGATAACATGGTGACCTTTCGAGAGGATCCTCTTATTATAGTATAGCTAGCCCTAGTTAAAAAACCTGTTGTAGAGCTGATGATGATGTAATGGCCAAGGAATCTACCTATTGTGTAGGATTACGATGTTAGATAGAGAGAACATGGCGTACAAGCCTCACATCCAATCTTGAGATGATCTCCTGAGCTTCACATCCTCCTAATTGTTATGAGCTCTCTATAGACTATCTCGTGAAGATAGAATCTTTTGAGTCACTTACCTATGAGGAGGCTATGCCCAGAGGTAACTCTCATTCTTGGGAGAGGGCCATGCAATCTATGTTTGATTCACTATAAGGAAATCATACATGGGACTTAGTTTCCTACCTAATGGAAAGTTTGCATTGTCATGCAAGTGGGTGTATAAGTTGAACAGTACCTCTAGTCACCCTAAGCTAGCATATAAGGCTAGATTGATTTGCTAAGGGTTTTAAGTAGAAAAAAGGGAGTTAAATTTGATGAGATATTCTCCCCTATGGTCAAGATGACTACCCTATGCTTGGTATTGGCCTTGGTTTCTCAATTGGATTTAAATCTTTATCAGATGGATGTCTAGACTACTTTTTTAAATGGAGAGTTTGCATGAGGATATTTATATGTAGTAGTCTAAGGACTTTGTGAAAAAAGGCAAAGGAAACACAATGTGTGCAAATTGAATAAAGGTTTTTGTAGGCTTGAGGAAGCACCTAGATAATGATAGCATAATTTTGATGCTTTTATATATTCACATGGATATACCTGTAGTGATATGAATTTAGGTTTATTCACAAAGAAGACTCATGGTGGTAGCCTTATGATCTATGTGCTTTATGTTGAAGACATGCTTATTATTGGGAGTGCTCATGCTGAGATGGATACTTTAAAGACTCATCTCAAGAAGAGCTTTGGCATGAAGACCATGGGGTAGGCCTCACACATACTTGTATGCACATTATGTGCAATTGCTCTAAGGGACTTCTCTACTTGTCCCAAAAGTATATTCACAAAGTACTTGAGTGATTCCATATAAGTAGATAGTAAGCATGTTGGCTATCTACTATCTTCTCATGTGAAGGTTAGTCAAGTAGATTGTCCCTAGCGAGATGATGAGAGTGACAAGATTGCCAAGATCCCCTATGCATCTATAGTGGGTAGTTTGATGTATGCCATAATAGCCACTCAAATTGACATAGTATTTACAGTGGGAGTTGTGGCACATTATATAGCTACACCTTATAGGTGACATTGGGACGTTGTGAACATTATCATGAGATATCTTGAAGGCTCTATAGATATATGTATTTGTAATGGCGGCTAGAATATTGAAGACATGGGCTACATAAACTCTAACTATGCAGGACATCCACCTCTAGCTACATCTTTACTTTCTTTGGACATGTTTGTTTCTTGAATGTATAGGGTGCAGAAATGCATGGCCTTGTCTACTATCAAGGTTGAGTACATTACAGCCACTGAGGCATGCAAGGAGGCTCTATCATTAGGCTATTAGACTTTGCTATGACTATGACTCCTACATTGCATTCAAACTCTATGAGTACTATTCAGTTGTCCCATAATCCAATCCTCCATGCGTAGATAAAGTACATTGAGGCATACTATCACTTCATCAAAGAGGTGGTAGAGGACGAGACTATTAAGCTTTTCAAGATCCCTATGGATATGAATCCTATAGTTCTACTAACTAAAAGTCTTCCAATGGAACATTAAACCTTCCTTAGGAAGATGATGGCTACAAATGAGATGATGTCTCTTCCTCATCCTATTGTACTTCTATGTACACTTTGTATTTTGTCACTTTTTTCTTGTTTTCTCCACACTCAAGTACATTCACCTTTAAGTGGGAGGTTTCTGGGAGTTAAAGGCCACTTGTGGTTAGCCACCTATATTTACTTGTATATTGTACCCACACACCTGTACATTGCAAGTAGCAGGTTTTATTCTTTCAGTGGTAGTAGAATAAGGGAAGGCACATCACACATTGTGACTATGGAGTTCTCACACGCCAGCCTCTATCTTCTTGGTTGAAACTATATAGCTCTTACTTCCCCTTATGCTTTCACTCTTGCTCCACAAATTGCAAGTAATCATGCCAATAACTCCCAAGGATTAAGAGGTCAGCCAAGTAAATGTTAGATATGTGCAATGCTCTATCCTTGTAAATTTCCACTAATGATCAATGGTGCTCTAAGTTATAAGGCCCCCATTGTGAGGAGAAGCCATGTGAGAACCTGAACATTTGGTTGGGTTCTAACTAGTATATCAGATGAGGTCTATGTGATCAAAAGTAAAAAGGTGGCCTTCACGGATCTAACCTTTGGGTTAAATAGAGTAGTTATACAGGTAGCAACAAAAGGTACAATGTATTGAGTTATAGGGTGTGGGAGTTATCAAGAACCCCAATGGTAAAAAAAAATATTCCTTGAAATATTTGTTGGTTGATTGGAGAAAAGTCAAACAGGCTAACTAAAATACATTTCTTAGCTATAAAAGGAAAACCCCTCTTAAGCCATCATCAATCTATCTTTCACCTAGGCAATGTTCTTCTAGCTAACCTTAAGCTCTTCACCTATCATCTGCCTAGATTTCCATCTAAGGTTCATAATAGAAGCACATGGGTGGACAAAGCCATCTTTATATTAGTTTGTTTGAAGTTAAAGTAGTTTCTATTCTTCTCACATTTGTTGTGTATTCTTTACTCCTTGTTGCTAAGATTGTGTCCACTGTGTCGTGTAATTTTTACACTAAGGGTAGATTTCAACCTACATTTATAAGTAGTTTCTCTAATAACTCGAGTCCTAATGGACCTTGTTTGGATCAACTCTATAATGCATACAAAGCTTCTAATGGATAGCAAGCTTTTAATGAGAGAAAGCTCCAAGACAAGATCATCTTAACCAAATGCAATGGGCATTCTTCTTCCCCATCAAACCTAGTCTAAGAGTGAATGCCAAATTGGTCTTATTTTGACATCTGTCCACAATCCACTTTACTACCTCCATTTAGAAGGCTTTGCACATATATGATGGAGGTACATGAAGAGAAAAAATTAGCAAATTAATGAATGGAAAGACTCAAAAGATAAAATGGCCCAAGTATTAGTTTCACCCTATTAATTAGAAAAGAAAAATGAGCTACATATTTTTGGAGACAAAAATGGTGTTGTAAAACTTATTTTTTTGAGATCTAGGCTCCTACCCATGCAAATTGTAACAATCAACTAGCATGAAAATGCATCGTGTTAAGATTCGCCATCAAAAACTAATTACAATCATATCTTGGAAGTCCCTAAACCACATGAAATTACTGTAGTCTCAAAGGCATCTCCTAATTCAATCAGGAATGTTGAATCAGCAATGGAGAACTTTTGGCCATTTTATTAAAAATGTTTATATGGCTTTAGGCACGGAAGAGCTATTGTGGATTTGTAGAAAACATTTTTATCCTTAAGGATTGCTCGTAATGCGCTTGGATCCATTACCTGTAAAGATTTGAAGTTATCAGTTTTATGAGTCAATATTTCATTTAGATTAAGGTCTAGAAGTATGAATAGGACCCATGACTATCAAAAAGTTCACAAAAGGGGCAAGATGTACAAGGGGAATCGGAAAACTCCAACCCTAAATTTCATGTATATAAAAGGGGTGAGGAAAAATGGACAAGGCTATTCATATGTGTGCAAACTTTGTCTTCTTGATTTCTTGCAACCTATTGCCTTGAGAGTGAGAGTGAGTTGAGAGCTTGTGAGCAAGTAAGAGATGTGGAGTATGAAGCTCTTTCCATGCTATCTTCTCTTCTCCATCCCATTATGGTGAGTTTGGTGAGTTCCTTCATAAGCAAAAGCATGTGAGTCGAGAGTGCAAGAGGGTGAGAGATGTGGTGTGAGAAAGTGTCTTCTTTCCTCCTTCTCCCCAAGCTCATTGTGCGCCGTATCTCCTCTCCATTGCAACAATAACAAATAAAGATCAAGTCCATCATATAAATAGGCTAGGTGAGATCTAGTAATAGATTTGTGTATGTCCAAACTCTTGAATCAATAAGAGTGACCCCAATGGTCCCAACATCAAGCTTGTAGACTGTGGTATCTGGTTCTATTGCTGAGACAAAGGAGAATTGATGATGACGCCACTTGCGCATGTCAAAACCATGGAATAAGATAGCATACTTGCATGTATAGTCCAAAATGTGGGTAGTATATAGGTCGTAGTATTAGGTCCCTTGATTGAAAAAATGTTTATTATCCATACTAAATTAAATAATGAATGAGTTGGGAAATTAGTAAAAACATGTCATGGAGAATATTAGCATGCTTGAAGAAGGAACTAGAAAATAAAAAAGAACATTAAATTTTGTGAGGGGATTACAATTGCAATTGTCCTTTCACATGGGAACTCGAGCATGAGCTCAAGAGATAAGAGAGTAATAGAGAGATCACGTTAGCCAAATGAATTTTTTAAATCCTAATTAGAGAGAGAGAGAGAGAGAGAGAGAGTTGCAAGAAAAGAAGAAAAGTACGAAGGAAAAAAAAGTAGCTACGTGCTTTTTAGGCCAACACGTTATCATCATCATGTCCATCAACAGAAGGTGCCTTGCTCCATGCAATCTATCTAAGATTTGTATTCCCGATCTTCATCTTCTTTATCATAAAAAATCAATCAACATCATCATCTTTAGTAGGAGAATCACTTGAAGCATTACAAGCATCATGAGCATCATGTGTATCATCACAAAAGAAGGGTGCCTACTATCACCTACTGTCTTGAAGCCAGATATGGCCATTTGCAAACCATGCTCTCCTAAAAATAGGCCATCCTACTCCACACTATCTACTTGAAGACCTTAATCACCATCTTCTTCAATAGTAGCATTAGCAAACTAATCATCTTCACCATCATGATCTTCAATATCAATAATATATGATTGATTGAGTTATGTTGTCCATGAGATTTGTTTAGAGCTCATCCATCTCATTACCATGACAATAATCATCATTTTGAACAACAATAGCAATATGAGGATAAATAGAAGCATCATCATAATCATCATCATCAAGAACTTTGCAACCTATCTTTTTGTCCATGTTGCCTGAACACAATATTAGTGAGTTTGGGAATCTCCCAATTCTCATTTTTTAAATACTAAAAAGGTGGCACACGGATAACATGCCCATAAGTTTCTCAAAACTAGATGATGTGACCTATAATTGAAAAACACTTGAAAAATGGAATCTATTGAGCTATAGAGCGCTTGATTTGGAGTTATAGTGTTCAAGTTATGACAAATCCAAAGATTTGACCACGTGTCCCAAACTTATGGGAAATTCCTATATTCTCCAATATGGTGTCCCTATAAAATAGGTTGTCCTACTATCCATGCAATCAACTTAAGGTTTCATTATCAAATTCTTCAATAAAATGATCATCATCCTCTCCAACAACTATGGTAGTAAGATAAACACAATCATCATAACCATCTTCTTCAACATCTTCACCATCAAAGAACAAGTTGGTGCCCTATTGCTTGATCATGTTCATGGCTATATAGCTCAATTTTCAATGTCTTCATCTTTTGCAAGAGTAGTAGAAGCATTGACTTTGTCTTCACCAACCTACAATATCTCCCTAACCCACTAGTATCATGATCTTTCACATCTCCATATCTTTTGCTACCCTTGATATCTTCTCGGTTACATCCTCTACTCTCTTATTTCCCTTCCTCCTCTCTGATATCTTTTGCACCACATCCACCATATATGCAACACCACTTGATAAGAGGAGGAATGGCTAAGATAGAGAAAGAGCTATTGCAAGGGGAGGAAGCCACCATGAAAAGAAGTGGAGTTGTCACAACGAGAGCTAGAGGAAGAGCTTTAATCGGTGGCATTGGATAAGAGGTAAGGGTTTGTGCAAAACATTCAATCTAATTGGTTGCATTTGCTTGACAAGGGGTTTGATTGTGCATCGGAGAAAGAGAGTGGGGGGAGGTTTTTTGATACTCTAGCTTCTTTGATGCCCAGCTTATTTGTAAAGGGGACACAGAGAGAGAACATTTGATGGGAGGCAAGAGGCGAAGTTGCATCCATGATTGACTACCACATTAATTTCAAATTCATGGCTAAGTAATTAAGGTTATTAGTATAAGTATGGTGCATCAAACTCCTTAGCTGTTTGTAAACCCAATGGATATGTGCATGGTGCACAAATACACTGGTGTATACATACATATGCACACATGCATACCATCCATGTTGCACACATAGGCATAAACAAGATCTTCTTTTCTCTTTCTTTTACCCACGGGATGATACCCTATTTACAAGGGGAATAAGGGAAAATCTATTGTTGGTGTAGTTTTCTAAGTTTGTGATGTTTTGCTATCCTATCCATTTTGTTTCAACAACATTTAGTTTTCTAAGTTTGTGATGTTTTGCTATCTTGTCCATTTTGTTTCAACAACATGTCGAATAACTAGAAAGCAATAACTTCTTATTTTAGTTTATTGAATTATTAGTGCACTATTCACAAAAATATTTTCAAACAATTTGTGGTGAGTGTGTGTAAGTCACAATGTCTCTTTGATTAATTCACTTGTCCTTAAATTTGAGTTTCAATTGTTTTTCCTATTTTGTGTTGTCTTGCCCATTTTTAACTTCCTTGCACCTTTTTTAGTCTTTTGTTCAATTTGTGGCATTTAATTGGTGGGTTGTTTGATTTCTTGGACTCTGTGTGTGTGTGTGTGTGTGTGTGTGTGTGTGTGTGTGTGTGTGTGTGTGTGTGTGTGTGTGTGTGTGTGTGTGTGTGTGTGTGTGTGTGTGTGTGTGTGTGTGTGTGTGTGTGTGTGTGTGTGTGTGTGTGTGTGTGTGTGTGTGTGTGTGTGTGTGTGTGTGTGTGTGTGTGCGTGCGTGCGTGCATGGTGTGATCATGTGTGGCCTTTTTGTGAAGTATGTGCTTCCTATGGGATACATGGCTATGTGGGGATAAGCTACATATGTACATTTAGTTGCAACAAAGTATATGCATGGTGGATGGGAAAGTATGCTAAGTTAAATGTATGCACTAAATTACAATTTACTCAATCCTCATTTAATTGTGTGATATGTGTGTAATGTCCCCATTACTTAGTTTATTTTAATAAACAATGTGCGTATACATTCCAAATATTGATTTATATTTTTTTTTAAATGGTAAAGATTACACATTTTTAAAACTAGCTTTAACTATGAAGATAATTGAAGGAAGGCTTGGGAAACCCTCCCAAGACAAGCTTAATAAAACTATGTTTGAAACTATGTTTGTAGTATAGAACAACAAAAAGAACTAGCCTAGTGGATAGTCACTTGGTAGTTAAGTGCAGTTGGGTAATGACACAGCCAAGATGGGTTACTTCTCAGGAAGCTTCTCCTTCAAGCTAGTGGGAGCTTCTCACATGCACCCAATGATGCCAACGAAGCCTTCGTAGCCCATTACTAAGTACGTCAAGGTCAAGATGCCAAGGTCTATGCCTTGGTCACCGCCTTGGTCATCGCCGATGCAGAAGTATCTCTTATTGTTGATGCAACAAAGCTCAGCTACAATCACTTGAGCCTCTCTCTCTCTCTCCACACCTACGCGGAAGTGCCGCTCAAATCCATCAAGCTTCTTCCATGGCTCCCAATAGATGTCGAGATGCTGAGCGAGGTCATGCTTGAAGAGCTCCCCAACGCAAGGAAGTAGTCACAAGTAGAAGTTACCCTTGAATCCATTCAATCCGAAGGACCAATTATCCCACAACAAATCGAGGTTACGGTCATACCCCGTAATCATGATGGATGGCCTTGCAATCAGCTTAGCCTCTCTCTCTCTCCACACCTACATGGAAGCGCTGCTCAAATCCATCGAGCTTCTTCCACGGCTCCCAAGAGATGTCAAAATGCTAAGCGAGGTCATGCTTGAAGAGCTCCCCAATGCAAGGAAGTAGTCATTGCTGAAGCACAAGTGGAAATTACCCCCGAATCCATTAACGCGAAGGATCAGTTATCCCACAACAAACCGAGGTTGTGATCATACCCCATAATCACAATGGATGGCCAAACGGAGAGAATCAGGTTTAGTATATAAGAAAATGATTACTTTTAAGCTATTAACTCTACAACTTCCTAATTTTTCTATTTTATGTTATTGCTTTTTTGGAAAGAACACGATAATTGATGAGGGGTAAAACTGTTTTATGGTTATGTCTGCTTTTGGATTTGTGAATGATGAATTATGTCTCTTACAATTCTGTGCTTGTATTAGTTGGATGAGTTATGGATTGTGGTGGTTTGGGACGTTGGGGTCCCCAACCCAATGCTCCCTAACACTCTGTGGAGTGTGGAAAAACTCACTTGCGGGTGGGGTCCTATGCTCGCGAGGGAGATAGGTGTTTTTGGTTTGGGCTCTGAGCCAATAAATCCCCTATTGACCATGGCAGATGGAGTGTGATCACATACAACCCAATCCTATGAGATTGGAAGGTCCAATCCTAGGCTAGGCAATGTCTTTTTGTAGAAAGATGGTATTATACCACTCTATAGAGTGATGGGTCTGCTTGTTGTTATGAAATAAAGTATTTGATTTTTGAATTGTTTGTTATTTGCTAAAGATTGAGTTTCACAGACCTACTTTAACTGAGTAATAAAAGGAAGTTGTTTTTTATATGTCCAAATAGCATGGTAGTATGCTTTGCTAATTAGAAAACTAAAGCAAACCCAATCGAGAAAAGTGGGAGGCTTCGGTCCTGATGATTAAATGCCTATGGCTGGGTGGACCCAACAAGTCGGGTAACTTTCCACACTAGGTAGAGGTGATTAAATTGTGACCCTCCCAATATCGGTAGTATTATTTACCAGGTTTAACACCGTTTTAGGGGGCCTATAACATGCCCGCTCCTCAAATTGCGGGACACGTCTTAGCAGTCCATCAAGAGATATATCTAGAAGACGCCACCCGGCACTCCCAAGGAATGACACGTGGTTTGCCAACTAGGGTCTCTCGAGTCTGCCGCACAACATAACTTATCCAGCCATTCCCACTAGGATCGACCTGAAGTCCGAGTTCCTTGTAATCGGTTCTTCCTAGCAGCCTTCTAGCATCGGTCTACAATTGCTCCACTTTGCACACACACAACTGGGCCAAAGCAGACTCAGATCGCACTTGGTTCAAAGAGAATGGGAAACGAGAGGGATACATCGCTCGACCTCTCTGCTTGAAGGGCATAGTCCCATTCAGATCCCCTAAAATGGTATGAATCAAGGTTCTAACCATCATCTGACCTTTCCTAACATTCCTCGTTAACATTTACTTTGAGGAAAGCTCTCGACTAACCGAGACCACCTTTCCGTAGGATAGACCCATTGGTCACATCCACCACGCTTCCCTCGAGGGTTGTTTTAGTTATCTAATTACCTACCACATTATGTTTGACACATAAAATCAGCTTCCTTAATTAACCTGTTAATCACAGGTTCCTTTACGTAATTTTGGGTACTGACACGAAGAGACAAGATAAAACAAGATCAAACACTTCCTTAACTTATCTTCAGATTAATGTTTGTCTCCCGCCCATACAGGAGAGTTAAGTGTTCCTTTCTGCCTTCGCAGAAAAATCCTTCTGTCTCCCAGCAATAAAACCCAAATGTTTATCCTACCAAGATTCTGCTTTGTAACTAGTATCAAGGCCTCAAGATCCCATCTCGAGTCACGTAGAACACTTGTGTAGGGTCCGTAGGCATTGGGATTTACGGCCAGAGCCCCCACTGGCACCCAAGCGTCCTCCTACGCCAAGTAATTTCCACGGAGAGACCTCTTGCGGCGGGTTCGGTCCACATTCTCGGTGCGGATTCATAACCCCCTTGGTTAGGGTACGGCGGTTCGCGGGGGGCAGCTAGTGCCATCCTTCCTTAATTATTCCTTTAGGAAATCAACCACAGCTGAAGCAACCAGCTTAATAACATTTACTAGGGAAAACATCCCTTTTGTTTCCATGGCAATCAGTCATCTCAGACCCGACCATGCAATCATCGATCACAAACAACTTGGATTAGCATCCAAGACCACATCAAGCAATCACCTTGCTTATGATCCACCTATCCTTAGTAAGATTCTCTCCTCTTACCAACACAACCAGTCGACATTCGCTTGGAGATACCCTTTTCAAACAACCAAGCATAACTTGGGTCAACAATACATCTTTAACAAGATCAATCTTCGTTAAAACCATTTCAATAGTTCCAAGCAACATGCTTAGCATAAATCAACTACCATAAAGTTCTCTCTCCCCCTTGGGTTAGGGCTTATACCCCGTTGACCCCAAATTATCACTACCTTAGGTTTCCCTATACTATAGTCAAATAGTTCCTAGGCAATCCCGTCATCCTAAACTTGGTTGGTTAATTTACTTTCTTGGCAGTTAACAATTGCCCTAAATCCATAGGTCTAATGGACTATATCTTGGACTCAATCTAAGGTCCCTTTGTCTTACGCGGCCCTTGATGGTTGTGACTTACTTGACAATCTATCTAGTTTATGGAGTTTCACAACCATAAAGCCTTTGATGGACAACCCTTTGTTGGGAAAGAAACGACTAAGTCCTTGCAGTTGGGTTCTTAGGTATGGCAATAAGCCCTCCTTGTTGGTCATCAATTGGACATCAACTTTAAGTAAATGCAACATCTTCTAACCTTCTATCTTTAAGTGTGATACTATGTAGAATTTTTATTCTTTTTCTTTTTCTTTCCATTTGCCTAAGCCATGAACGTAATAAACATTCGTACACAGTGTATGTTAATCAAAGGCCTATGATTCGTTTAACTCTCAATGAATTATAAATTATGATTGCCTTATATCTTCCTAATGCAATTGTGATACCTTCATTTTCTGTCATTGCAAACCCTAGTGCACCCTTATCTTTCCATTCCCAATGTATGCAATGTAACTGGAATATTCTTCCCCCCCATCATCCAACTTATAATTTCCCAAGAAATAATATGGCTTCGTAAGTTCATACAGTTCTATACAATAGCATCGCATGCAAAATTTCAACATAAAGTCTATCATCTTTTGTTTAAAGAAATCTATCATTTCATTCAAGTCTATATGTCATTTTCCTTTTCTATGTACTTTTATCATGCAGATCTTCCTTTCCTCTTGGCTACATGATATGGGATTATTTTCAATTTCAAAGATCTATTTACATGTGCTACTATATGATCAAGAGCAAGGAACCTATGCTTGAGCGGTCTGGGGGTGACATGTTATTTGCATTTCCGTCAGTGTTTCAAACTGCATTTCCGTCAACTCATGATGGTCCTGCAGCTCCAGTCATTTCCACGTCTCTCAAGCTCCTTCTCTTCATCTCCTTCTCTCTCTCTTTCTTCTTCTTCTTCTTCTCTTCTCCTCTTCTTCTCTTCTTCTCCTTCTTCTTCTTCTTCTCTTCTTCTCCTTCTCTCTCCTCTCCCTCCTCTCTCTTCTTCTTCTTCTCCTTCTCTCTCTTCTCTCCCTCTTCTCTCCTTCTTCTTCTTCTTCTCTTCTTCTCCTTCTCTCTTTTCTCTCCCTCTTTTCTCCTTCTTCTCCTTCTTCTTCTTCTCTTCTTCTCCTCTCTCTTCTCTCTCTCTCTCTTCTTCTCCTTCTCCTTCTCCTTCTTCTTCTTCTTCTTCTTCTTCTTCTTCTTCTTCTTCTTCTTCTTCTTCTTCTTCTTCTTCTTCTTCTTCTCTTCTTCTCCTTCTCTCTCTTCTCTCCCTCTTCTCCCTCTCTCTCTTCTTCTCCTTCTTTCTCTCCCTCTTCTTCTTCTTCTTCTTCTCTTCTTTTTCTCTTTCTCTTCTTTTTCTCCTTCTCTCTCTCCCTCTTCCTCTCCTTCTTCTCTCCTCTCTCTCCCTCTTCTTCTCCTTCTTCTTCTCCTCTCTCTCCGTTTTCTTCTCCTTCTTCTTCTCCTCTCTCTCCCTTTTCTTCTCCTTCTTCTTCTCCTTCTCTCTCTCCCTCTTCTTCTTCTCCTTCCCTCTCTCCTCTTCTTCTCCTTCACGGCCAGGGCACTGAAATTATGAGGGGGGAATCGTGACAATGCAGGCGAGGAGGGACTGTGACATGGCGTTGATGGAGGGGCCGCTCTATACCAACACGGAGGGGGAGGGGCGCTTCTCCAAGCCCACAAGGCCGCTGCCTGCTATCATGGGGGGGAGAGCTCGCTGATGCAGGTAACAGGACGATGATGGAGGGGGGCCGCCTATCTATTCGCAAGGAGGGGGGAGCCTCCCCTTTATAGGGGGGGAGGAAGGCGCCTCCCGCCATCTAGGGGGTTGCACGCCCCCCATCACACATTACTCCCTCTCTCTCTCTCTCCTCGCCATGCACTCGGCAGGGGGAGAGTTAAAAAAAAAATTCAAAAATTTTAAAAAACTTTTGAAAGGGGGGAGTTCTCATGGGGAGACACGGGGGGAGGGGGGGGAAGCACCGGGGGGTGGACTTTACAGGCATGAGCTAAGATTTTACCTTATGGGTAGGGGGATCGAGTTACACTCTCCCACGTCTTTCACTCTCTTTGAACCAAGTATGGTGTTAACCTCACTCTTGCCTTTGATTGATTACAAAGTGATCTTTCTTAGTGGGCATTAGATTGTTGTTAGGGGTGACTTGTCCTGTGAAGTAGAACTGAGTTTCCCATATTTAACTAAGTCCTTGGTTTCCCATGGGGAGACTGGATGGTGATGTGCATAGATATGAATTTTGGTTGACTACTAAGAGGACTCCTCCGAGTTTGTTGGGGAGGAGGCACCTCACAATGTGAAGGTTAAGAACACTTGTGCACTCTAAGTGTACTCATGGAGCATGTGCAAGATGGTGTGATCAATGTGTGTGAATGATAGATATGCATGCAAATGCATGCACTGAGTATGTGTGTATTTTGCAAGTGTGCACTGTGCACATGTACATATGTGCTAGATGAACTAAGTGATTGCAATATTCTTTGTACAATTATGATATAAGGATTCCCTAGGTTGGTCTGAGTGGGATGTAGAAGATGCATGGATCTAGGTGTGGTTTGTTGTGCATATACATTGTATATCATGCACCGTGCATTGTGTGCTACTCCTATGCATGTGTACACCATGCATTGTGCACTATGCACTGTGCATTAAGGTGATGCGTTATCTTTTAGGATATAGTATATGCGGATGGGTGGCAAGATGTGGATGTGCCTAGGTGGATTGGATTTCATTTTGCACTCACGTGCACATGTGTATCATGTGCCATGCGTTGTGTACACCATGCACTATGCATTGTACACTAATCCATGTACTAGTGCAAGATATCCTAAGGGTAGCATATATTAACCTATATGACATGTAATCAATGTATGTGCACTATGCATTATCCACTACATGTTGTGCATCATGCATTGTGCACTATGCATGTGTGCACTGGGTGGTGTGCGAGGTGCTAGATGCTTTTAGTATGGTGTGGTGTATAATGCATATACTAGGTGGGAGTGATGGATGTAAATGGGGGTGCCTAATGGGTATGAGTAGTATGCGCTCGTGTGCGCATGTGCATTGTGTGCCATGCACTATGCACTAGTCTTAGTGTATTGTATAGTACACTAGTGGGAGACTAAGGTGGCATGAGAGCGACATGTAGGTTAATCAATGATGGTTATCTAAGCTAGATGCAAGAAACTAATGTAGTGGGTTACCTACATGCTAGAGGGTATATGCCAATGCATTACAAGTTGACCTTTATTCCTTCCTCATTCCCCTTTGCTCCTTCTTGGAAATAGAGCAAGCATTGACTAAGTGAGAGAGAAAAAAGAAAAAACTAGCAAGTGTGTAAGCATGCATACATTTTTTGTGCACTAGGATGGTATGTGCTAATGCATGTGTAGATTTGGAGTGTACACCTAATGCATGTGTGGATGTGCATTGTACATTGTGCATTATGCATTGTGCACCATGCACTATGTAGGGGCTCATGCACATGGGTTCTATGTAAGTAAGTTGATGCCCTAATAGCCTAGATAATAGGTGTATTCTGCCATGGGTAATTTAGGTGCAGCTAGTAGACAAGTGTACTAATGGTTAATTGTATGCAGATCACTAGTGCATGTGCGCAGTAGTGTCCCTGCACTATGTACTAGACACTATGCATTTTTGGGTGCACTAATGCATTGTGAAATACACTAGTGAATGCTGGGAAGTGAATGCAACAATGGGCTTGTGCACTGGATATGGGGAATGCATGCCTACTTATAGTGAATCACATGCGTGTGGGTCTACATGGGTGCAATGCACTAGGGTGAAGTGCACCATGGCAGGTTCAGTGCACATGTATGTCCACTAGGATGGAATCATTGTGCAAAAGATTAAGTGTAGGGTCCCAAGGTGAGATTTAGTGCACTATATGGGGCGCCTTATTCTCTCTTTGTTCTACCTGTCCAACCTCTCTTGCAAATAGGGTGGGTGCTAGTTAATTATAAGAGATAAAATGAAAGAGGAGACATGACAAGCACATTGGTGTGCATGTGTAGGGTTGTGTATGTACATGCATGTACACCTAAGTGAATTAATACAATGTATTAGTGAGTATGGTGTAGTGTGCCATGCATGCAATCAATGTGCACTATATGCATACACTAAAGTGGGTGTGTTATGAGGCACCTCCTTTCTTCCTCCTCTTCCCTTTGTTTCCACCTTGTGAATAAGGCAACATCATGTAGAAGAGAGAAGAAAGTAGGAGAGACCTAACAACTACATGAGAGTTACATTATGTTAGGTGCAAGGTTGTATATGCATTGTATCTGTGGGGGTGTAGTTGTGTTGAAGAAGCCTAGGACTTGCAAAACATCACAAACTTAGAAAAATACACCAACAATAGGAAGCCTAGGACTTGCAACCACAACATAGGTGCATGCGCTTGCAAAATGGAAGGGATCTTCTAACTCCGATGACTAGTTGAGACACTAGTCCTAGTCACTCTCTTGATATAGAAATACCCCTATCCTTGAATTGATTGACCATATAATTCAACTAGTCAATTGAGAGACCACGAGGATTGTACAGATTGCAATGGAGAGGGCTAAAACATCAAGTGGAGCCTCTGATGATTTCCAAGCCATTGCCACTAGCTTCCAACTAGCTATTGACTTTGATATGTTGACAGTGATACCTGAGGAGGGCATGGAAAATAAACTTGGAATACTAGGGACAAGGAATTGACACCCTCATTGGTCATTGGACATCAACAATGACACAAAACAATAGCTTGCAACCATCAAGAAAAAATGGATAGCATTTGAAGAATGCTATTGAATATCAAAGTCATAAGATCCTCACAAGATTCATTATTGTATCTAATGCAGTCACCCCCTATTTGATCACATTGATATGTTGTAAGTAGGCATACATGTAGCTCAAACCCTCTTGATAGGAACGGGAAATACTTTTGGAAGTAAAGACCAAACTAAAATCCCATTAGTGGCAAAAACAACTAGATAAATATCAATCTAGGGATGACCCTTACAAATTCATTGAACAATCTGAGCAAGTTTGCGAGGGGAATAACCTTACATGTGACACTAAGAAGGTGCAAGATTTTGGATTGTAACCTAGAGAGGAGGGAAGAATTTGATGTACTAGGTTGGATGCCATCAAGAAACCCTCAGCCTATACCTAATGAACATTAAGCAATAGGGGGAGGAGAGCATGTGAGACTACGTCTCCAAAGCAAAAAGCCTCTTTAAATGCATATTAATTGCTGAAATATCCATGGCCAAGGCTATATACAACCAAAGCATTTTTCAAAGGAATCCATGATGAAAAGATTTATGAAATCATGGTAGGAAACTTGGGCCTGAATCACTTTAGAATCAACAATGTGCTTGATGAAGCAATCCACGTTGATGATCTACACCAAGAAAGAAGTAGAGTCAAGAAAGCCATAGCTAACCATCAAGACTCAGAAGACTAAAGTGAATGACACACAAGACCTTATGGCTCAAGTGAAGAAACAGTAGCAAGAGCTCTTAAAAATGGTAGAGAACTTGAGTTTGGGACAACCTTACCATCAAAACATGCAATGCATGCACTACATAGTAGAGACCACCTTCCTTCAAACAGCTCAAGGCTAGCATAGCATACACTAATTTTGGTTGCTTTGGGCATGAAGATGCCTACTGTAGAGCTTTGAAAAGAATCCCTAGCCCTAATCCCAACTTTTATTATCCATGATATACCTGAGTTTTCAGCTATCTGAGACAATTGCAGCCTGTAGCCGTGTAAGCTCCCTACGAGCAAAGACAAATGGCACAAAGAGTTGAAATCAACCCTTTGAGAATTCCCATACCATGAGGTCTAATTTTTACTCATCCCCCAAGTAATGAACTCATCCATTATATCGATGAGGAACCAAAAAAGGATAAGGAGTACACTAACCCCTTTGTTTGCTACATTGAAGAGGGTCACCCTCTTGTGATGGATTATATGCCCATGCCAATCATGACATTAGGACCAAGAAGAGGACACATCTAAGAGAAACAATAGCTTGCTGGGAATACTAAAAACTAAGACACATGTCCTTACATCTTCCATAGAGATAGGAATAGCGTAAGGGAAATGAAGCAGACCAATGGTGCCCCCTTGAATACATACATGTATCAGGATTTCCTGAGACAAAAATCTAGCAATAGCAAGGCAATGATACCCTCAATGCCCTCAAGTCTCTTTGTTGTTAAATTGATTGAGGGAAAATATGTACTTCCCATTATAGTCACTATGCTATTACTAGATTACAAAGCAAAAATATTGGAATAACCATCGAGGGACCAATCATAGAAAATGGGTCAACAATAGGCAACAAGAATGCTAAGAAAATGTGAAATCACACTAAACACAACCCCTAAACCTTGGCAAATCCACCACTGGTCTACTCTATTATGTCCAATAAACACATGAGCCAAGGATCACACTTGCTAAAAATGTAGAATAATGCAAATTCAAACTGTCAAGAGATAGAACCTAGTGTAATCTCAACCCTCTCAACTGCCAATACTTCAATTCCACTTGGAATCTTGATGAAAGAAAACCTTGCTAGGCATTCAGAGTTGGATGGATGGCAAGGACTCTACTCCATCAAACCATATCCACAACCTAGTTGTTCAGTTGCACCTACCCTAGGAGCCTTGGGGATTAAAACCTTTTGAAGAGGCTGATTGACACATAGTTATCCTAGTAGGAAGTCCTTGGAGACTCTACTAAGACAGGAATCACCTTGGAGACTCTATCAGGAAAGGAATCATTAACACCAAGGCTATAGTTAGCATAGTCAACGAGAGCACGCTCCATGCTTGGGGAAACCCTCCAATTGAACTTGTTCACTTTAACTTGACATTGCTAATGGATTTAAGGTCCACCCATAAGGAATATTGAAGGATTGGCTAGTCAAAATAGCCAACTTATAGTTTTCAATTAACCTTATCATCATGAAAGAGGTTGACTACAATATGTTGCTTGGACATCCTTGGATATGAAATGCACAACTCGCAGAGGACTAGGGCAATGGTCTAGTCTGTCTCAAGAGTAGAAAGGACACAATATGAATAGGGATGGAGACTTAGAAAATATCCCTAGTTGACCTAGATGCAATTTCTAGCATGCTACAAGGAGATAGTAGCATCCTTCCACCCAAAAACCTCTCATGAGCTATATTCTATCGCCGCCAAAGATGAGAAAAATTGGATGCATACACTTGTCACTCTAGAACTGTTGTTCACAAAGGAACTAGAATATCAAGAAGCTCACAAACACTTGTGTCAATGAGGAGCAAGAGACCCTATGGTCCAAACAATCAGCCCCTCATTAGATTTTGTCTTAGTTTCTCTCTTAATGATAGCCCCTAACTCAGTGGAACAAGTTCTTACCACGGGCTATCCTATTCCAATGAACAAGCTTGAGTTGCATAAGTTTTTGAGCCAATGGCAACTATGCTCCCACAATAAACAAGAAGTAAATCTCTTAATCTTCAAAGAGTTTCTCAATGATCCCACATGGAAATGGATGAACCTCCATCAAGTCCTTTTTGACTATCATAATGACCTCTTCATCTCCCTAATGTGCAAGTAGAGGATTTAAATCGAGGACAAAAGTGACAAATCCATGGATGATGAAGCAGACAATGATATAGACACCAACTCAATCGACTACGATACCAATGGTCTAACAATAGAGCATAGCTTGGCTAATCCAAAGTAGTTATTATTCCCATTTCCACCATTTCTGCCTCTCAGTTTAAGTGCATGAGAAGTGCGGTCCACCATTTCTGCCTCTCATTGTAAGTGCATGAGAAATGCAGTAAATATTCTTATTGTTCACTTCTTTTTTAAGTAAAGCACTCTCTACATCATTGTATTTAAAGCCATCTTCATGAGGATTAGTAGTCATAGTAGTATGGAATGTATCCCTTGACTTTTGGTAGTGTGACAAGCAATAATAAAGACTTTATATCAAATTGAATGACCTACAAGATAAGCTGGCTGAAAATAGAGTGGAACTCATTCAAATGAGTAGACATAGGGATACCCTCCATGAAAATGTCCACAATCTTTTTCAATCGATACAACTAAGATGCATGTCGCTAGTTGTCATAAAGATCACATATTTTCTTCCATAAATCATATGCACCATCATTAGTCAAACTAACAATAGAGTACACTTGCTTAGACAAAGAAAGTATGATAGTCGACTTGCATAACTCATCAATCTCATCCCAATCATCTTTATCCCAAATTTTTTACTTCATATCATTGGCTTTCAATGGCCTACCTACTTCTTTTGCATCAATACTTGCCATATTTGTGTCTTCCAATACTGGAAGTTATTAGCATTCAACTTTTCAATGTTAAAAATAGCACTATCATTGGATGCATTCGAAGTCCCTGCCATAATGACTACAAAGTATTGTTAGAAGAGAAAAACATGTAGCAAAATAATGAAATACACAAGATCGATGAAAGAGATAATGTGAAGATGTAATCATGAATAGAAATTCACTATGACAAGAGTACAATGGTTGAGTGCCAGCTCGCGCACTCCATAAACTCCCTCTCACTACACAAGAATCTACAAGTATTTGAATGGATAATGGATAGTGGCCCCACCCTCTCCTTTTATAAACAAAAATAAAGGAGTTTTCCTACCATAAAATAGGTTGGCCAACTACCAAATGAAGAATAAAGAGAGAGCCCATAAATTAGGCTGTGGGCACCCATGAACTTGTGATATGACCGCATCTAACACCCTCTCTTAGAGAACAGGTGAAAAAGCAATGAACAAGAATATCTCAGATGCACCATGGATACTCCAGCAGTGTGCACTTCACTTGATGCCCCTTGGTAAGAAAACATCCTGATGAAGAAGAAGTCCAAATGCCATAATCCCTCTCTTAAGAAAAGTAGTCAAGCTAGCCACCTTGTACCTCATGTAGTCATATAAGCTCCATGGATAGCTCACTATGATACCAAGTTTTCTCCACTAGAGCATATGCATACCCTTTGCATTCCCTCATGCAAGACCATAGAAACACATCATATCACTAATCCCAACATGAACTCAAACCTAGACACACTAGTCCAAGGTTTGGATTGGTAGAATATGTGAACTCAATGGCACACACCAAAGCCACCAGTAATAGCATCTCTCCGCTTGCACACTTTCCCTTTCTACAATAGCTAGGAGCATGTGCAAGAGCAACATTACTAGAATGGAGAAGAACCATCCACGCGAGCCATTGGTAGGCCTCAAGCGAGCTAAAATGATGTAGACATGTATGTGATTCAAGCATGACCATGATATCTACCGTACGAAGAAACATGTCTTTCATATTGTCCTTCTCTTCACATGTGACGATGTGCCAAACCATTCCATCTCTTCACCTTCATGTGCATGATCACCATGTTGCTACATCATGATGGAAGAAGAGACTCCTCCAAAGATTGAAGAAATCTAACATTGTCTCTAAAAAGAATTGGGAAGTATAGGAATGCTCAACCACAACTCCATGAGATAGATTAGAATATTGAATCTCTGACTCCATAAGCCTATCAAAGAAACTATGGCAATGATGCTTATGGAAGTGGTAAACAACAACGATAGCATCCAAGGCATGTCAACTATGGCCAATAGGGCAAAGGAGTAAGAATGAAAAAACAGAGTTTGTCAAAATGTAAAATGCAAGGTTAGATAAGAATGGCAACAAAATCGCCAAATGATAGCACAATGGATGACAAGAGCACACAATTAAAATAGGCTTCGATGTCAACCAAGTAATCTCTAGGTCAACACAGAACCTATATGACTAATAGGACAAGTCACACTACCATAATACTAAATGCAAAGACTAGTCAAAATGCAATTCACGATACTATGACTACATCCAATGCTCAATAAAGAAAACTAGTAAATAATTGCAATGCCAGACCATGTGTAGACTAAAGTGTACACAAGCCTCATCATTATCACATGGAAAGTGGACACATAGAAAAATAATAGCTAAATGCAAAATGATCCATCACGTGGTCAAAGTAACGAACCAAATTTTTGGTCAACAAGGTCAAAAAAACTCCTTAACTTATCTTCATGTTAATCTTTGTCTTCTACCCCTAGAAGAGAAGTTATATATCCCTTCTGCCCTACAGAAGTACCTGGTCCAAATCACATGGCACCAACCAAGTTTTTCTATGGCCTAAACACTCCTCTGAACCATTTTCTGGAAGCAATGCATCCAACGGACTTGCAAGATGCATTACTTCGAGTAAAGCCAATCATCCAAGAACTTGGATCAGGAAATTGTGACAAAGATGTTTCCCAAGATCAAGATAAGAGATTCCACACGTGTGGAGAGACAAGACACATCTGTAAGAGATGTCCCTACTGTCAATGCTTCCACTGTAATGAGCTAGGACACATCCAAGCTGATTGTCCTGACCGAAAGACATTGAGCTTCCAAGAAAACGAAGCTACACAGGTGCAATCTATGGATATATAGAGGAATCAAATGAAGATGAAGTCCTAGAACCTACAACACCTCTTCATGATGATTAGAAATCCTAGAAATTTTGTCGACATGAAATACAACTTGTATTGAATAAACTTTACTCTTGTACTTGCGGTTAATTGGGATAATATGAGTTGCACTACTTGAATCATTAAGAGTAGCACAACAGACGCATGGTGGCTTTAAGCCCCATTGATGCTTGTCTTCCCTAGTTCTTCCGAGATGAGGACATATCGAGTTCTCTAGGGGGAGAGAATGTAACGTTTTGCATGTAATTTCACTCCCCCTTTTAAAAATTAATAGAAAAAAAATCCCCCCCATCATTGTCGTCAATAGGTGGCGAAAGGGGGAAGAGAAAAGGATGAGAGGATGACAGCTGAGGGGGGGGGGAAAGGAAGAGGACATTAGTTGACAACGGTGGGAGAAGAAACCATTGACGATGCCGACGAGGTTGAGGAAGGTGACAATGTGGTGGGGAGAGATGACAACAGCGAGGGAAGGAGAGTGGCGATGAATACGAGGAGGGGGAGGCCACGAGGTTACTCCCACCGCTATGCAGCTTCATAAGTGGTGTGGGGTGGGGGAAAAGACATCACCACTTCGTGTCCTCTCCACCCCCAGCCCCCCAAATCCTAATGAGGGAGATGAGAAGCTTTAGAGGAGGCCACGACACGCTGGAGAAAGAAAGGGAGATGGGAGAAGAAGAAGAGGAAGAAGAGGGAGAGAGAGAGAGAGGAGAAGAAGAAGAAGAGGGAGGAGAAGAAGAGGAGAAGAAGAAGAGGGGGAGAGAGAGAGAGGAGAAGAAGAGAGAGGAGAAGAAGAGGAGGAGAAGAAGAAGGGAGAAGAAGAAGAAGACGAAGAAGAGGGAGAGGGGAGAAGAAGAGGGGAGAAGAAGAGGAGAAGAAGAAAAGAAGGAAAGGAGAGAGAGAAGAAGAAGGGGGGAGAGAGAGAGAGAGAGAGAGAGAGAGAGAGAGAGAGAGAGAGAGAGAGAGAGAGAGAGAGAGAGAGAGAGAGAGAGAGAGAGAGAGAGAAGGATAGAGAAGGTGAGAAAGAGGGAGAAAGAGAAAGAGAAAGAGGGTGTACACACACATTCCTTCCCTCCCATTGGGCACCACGGAACCATACCCCATTTTTGCATGATTATCCTTTGATCGCTAGCTCATCTCGCTCCCCAACTAGCCCTCGCTAATTGAATACAAGATGTGGAAGGCCTGTGTAAAGCACATCTAAAAGATAAGAGATCAGGGATGTTCCCCAAGCAAAAGTTGTCGTATGCAGATGGCAATCCCACAACGAAAGCCTTGAGCGAGGACATCACTGCCCATCCAACCGCAGTACCAGTCATAAATAACGTATTTCTAGTTTGATAAATGCTTGCTTTGAGTCCCGCATGAGATGCATTAGATCCGTATGAGGATAGGGTATTAAGAATGATAAATTTCATCGCAAGTATTCGACAGGTTGAATTCCCCAAATGCGTGTATCAAGAGAAGAACATTGTATTTAAATGTTGTACGATGAATTCATAAAAGACTCAAGCATTGTCAGTTTTTCCGTCCTCAAAATAGTAGGTGCAATTTTTATCATTTCAAAGGTATACATCGCAACTCGCATATCTGATAGATTGCATGGCAAGCAACTTATTCTAAAAGATATTTATTTACGAAGTTCTAGGCGTTGCCCAAACTCTCACTAGTAGCTCATGCCATTAGATTAGGAAACTTGATGTTGTACTTAACTCGTACAAACAATGATCATAAGGATTAGAGGCTAAGTTTCCTTGGGATCCACGTGATAAACACTGTGTTTATCAGTCCAAATATGGAGATTGGGTTAGATACAAACAACTCTAAGGCAAGTAGAGAGCTCAAGGGTAACCCAAGACAAAGGAAAGGCCAATGCTTTCGAACTCACCAAGAAGAGGGTTAGGTTATTGGTCAATATAAGTGCTCAATAGAATTTACATTCTCACATAGTTGTATAATACCTTAGCATGTGTCTTAGTCAAAGTGTTAAGTAGATTTTGCATGAAATCGCTTAGACCCCAAGGGGGAGAGCGAGTATGTGATGGAAGGTTATCGCATCACGATTGTTCTTGCAATGTTGGAAAAGGTTATCATTGTTTTTGTTGAATTGATCTAACATCATCTTTAAAAAATACTTTTGCATTAAATTGATTATGGAATGTGAATTGAATGATTATTCCAAGTGCTTGTGTTTGATGGTGAATGCATGGCAAGGGTTTGTAATGACAAGTTGCCATGGGAATACAGGAATGTCCTTCTTGGAAGATGATATTAGGCTGACTTCCTTGATTGTGCTTGGTTCTTAATTGGATTAATTAAGGAAGGATATTTTGAGCCGATAGATCATCTCCAAGGTCACACCACATTTCAACCCGAGAGGGCACTTCTCGATTCACGAGCCAAAGGTCGAGTGGTGAAAAGGCCAATCAAAGAAAGTGTGTCTCACTCCTAGGTTGCTTGGGGTCAGCAAAGCTCTGGACACCCCTTGCCGAGTCTGGAAAGGAGCTGTAGATTGCTGTGAGCCCAACGTCTGGAGGCATTGGAAGATCCTATTCTAGATACTGGATAGAAATTATGGTGCCATGAGATTTGGACCGGGTATTTCGTTGGAGAGAAGGGATACATAATTCTCCTGTATGAGCAGGAGACAAAGATTAACTTGAGATAACTTAAGGAACTTGTTTGTCAAAGGACTACTTGTTCTGAATTCTTGTCTGTGACATAACTTATAGGAACTAACCCTTTTCCCTAAAGGTTTTAATTAAGGAAGCTGATTTTAAATGTCACACATAAATATGATAGGACCTAATTAGAAAACTAAAGCTATTAAGGGAAGCGGGTGGACGGAACCGCTGATGATGGGATCGTTCTACGACAAGGTGGTCTTAGAGAACTAGGAGGCTTCTCACAAGGTTTTTTTTCCGTCGTTTGACCCTTAGGTAAGGTTAGGTTGGAACCCGATTCATGCCATTATAGGGGGCCAGGATGGGACTATGCCTTATGGGCAGAGAGGTTGAGCGGCAAATTCCTCTCGTTTTCCATTTTCCTTGAACCAAGTGCGGCATGGGTCTATTTCATATCGGGTATCTCTACGTAAAGTAGGATGTCTAGAATTCACTGCTAGAATACTGTTAGGAGACCTTGACCCCTAGAAACCCAGATTTTAGGTTGATCCTAGTGGATTCACCGCAACCGTTCCGTTGCGAGGTGAACTCGAGAAACCCTAGGTGAAAAACCTTGGGACATTCCATGGGAGTCACAGGCAGTGACACCTAGATTTATTTCTCAATGAACTGCTAAAACGTGCTTGGACAGCCGATAGGCGGGCACATTACATCCTTGAAGTACCTTAGCCATGAGTCTTTCATATTTCTTATCCTAAGAAATAGCTTGGCGTACAATCTCAAGCATAGGGTTATCAGGTATGGATATGGTTCTTAAGCTTTGAAAAAGAAGGAGTGAACTAGGAGATTCTGGACCACGTGTCCAAGTATCCTAGGGTTTTACCCCCCTTTCAAAGCCAATGGAGCCATCAGATTTGGGTTCCAAGCAGTAAAGAAGGAGCTGTTATTTTTTATCCACGTTTTGGGTCTACGAGGGAGCTCTAGGAGATCTAATGCCTAGATATTGCTTCTAAGTAGTGCCAGATAAGGGATTCCAGGTTTTGTCAATACATATTGATTTGATTCATTGTGCTTTGTCTTTGTCATGTTTACCTCTTGTCTATTCTTTTTCTTCTCTTCCATCTCCTACCTCTACTTCCTTCTATCTCAGATCCTCGGTGGGTTCAACCTTTCAACAAAAACCCCTCTAACATTGGTGAACCCGATGTGAAAGGTCATTAGAAGAAGGAAAGACAAGATGGGAGAACCTTCAAAGACAATCTCCAATGATGTTTTGCAATAGTTGGTGCAAAATATGAATATGCTTATGTAGGTACAACAACAACAACATGTGTTGTAGGCTTCTGCTCAAACAAAAAGTGTTGTGATGAATGTATTTGCATATGTGCATACCTATGCTCAAAAGATGGAATTATTTGGGGTGACTCAACTTGCATAGAGTCGGTATTTTTTACGTGTTATTGTACATGAACTGAAAGCGCGAATTATTAAATTATACATGCATGGTGCTGACTAGGTAGCTTTCAAGAAGACACTCAGGGAAGAATTTAACATTGAGGATACCAGTTTGATTATGCGCAAGAATTTCAGGAGTGGGTTTTACTACTTAATAAGGGTCTTGTGGCTACAAAATTGTTAAGAGAATTTGAAAGTTGATTTGAGTAGTTGGATCTTGCAGAACAACAAGCTCTTGCAAGTCAGAAAATTGAATTGTTTCTACAAGCAACAGATATTGAGCTTCAAGAAAAGCTTGATGATTTGCTAGAGGATCAGACTATAGAGACATGTCTGAAAATAGAGTGGAGACATGTCAAGGAAGCTATTATTGCACTTGTGAAAAAGCATAGAAGAAGAGAAAGATTTCATGTCTCTAGCTTGCCCACTATTACGGGCAAAACAATTGAAGTATCCAGTAAGCCACATACTTCTGTGGCTAACCCTATGGCTGCTATTGTTCCCTCTATCAAGAAAGATGTCTTAGCTGAATTGGTCAAAGGCATGCGGGATCTTCAATTGAAGGTTGCAAAATTGGATGAAAAAGGACAAGAGGAAAGGGGACGGGCAGCAACCCCTAAGCCAAGAAAAAGATGTATGTGGTGTGATAGTTTGCAGCATGAGAGAAAGGATCGTGCTACCTGTCAGGAGGCCTTGGCACAACTCATCTTTTGGAAAAATGGCAAGATCCATGCATAAGAAACGGGATTGCCTCTTGCTTTGAATTTTGAAAAGGGAGGTATGCAGAAGTTGTTGGAAGACTTGGCTATTCGAAATGCTTATGCGGCAATATATGCTTCTACTTTTGGTCTACAATTGGATAGAATATATGGCCGAGTGATGGTCCAAAGTCTAAAATATGGACACATGCTTTACATACAGCTAAAAAGAGAAAAGTTACTGGTAGTGAAATGTCTCGTGCAGGGCAAGACATTCATGACATAAATGGTTGGGAATCACCGATAGATGCATATTCAGTGTATGCATATTTAGCAAAGGTAAAAAACATGGATGTACTTGTGAAAGAGAAACAAAAGAGAGATGAAGATAATGCAATGACATCTAAAAGAGTGACAAGAAGAAGTGTGGATCAGCCTAAAGCTACAAATCAGCCACCTCCCAAGCATGTTATGGAAGAGGTCACTTAGGAGCAAAAACGGGATAACAAACAAGAGGGAAAAAAGAAGGGCAAGCAGCTAGGATATAAGTTGCAGTTTGACATTGAGATAGCCACAGATCTTAAGAAGGTTTTTGAAGAATGCATCTTAAACAGTCAGGTGGAATTCACCTTAGGAGAGGTTCTTGGCATTGCCAAGTGAGAATTTCATGATGAGATCATTGACATAATTAAGAGGAAGCGTCAGTTTCTTGGTGATACCACTAGTGCATTGGTGCAATTTGAAGAGAAAACTCATTTGTTAGGTATTCGGGCTGAATATGAGCATGAAGTAAGTATTGGGTTATCTATGCAGGATGTTATTAATCAGTGGACAACATGTGGAAAAGAGAAAAAAGTGGATGAAAATGCATTGTCTCTTATAGCAATATGCATGGTGGAGTAAGGCAGATGCAACAATATGGGGAAGAGAATCTAGGATTTATTCCTCGAAGTCATTACACAATAAATCATTGGGCCAGGGCTACCATTGAAACGGTAGTAAAAATAGGGGAATGTGAAACTCCTTGTGTTGCTTCACTTGACTATGGGTCTGAGATAAATGTCATTGAGCATGGATTGTATGAGAATGGTGCATGGCTTGTGGACACTGATCATGGTTGGCATATGAGGGCTACAAACAATTCTTCAAGAGAGCTTTATGTTGCATGTCCTAATGTGAAAGTGACGATTGGTGATGTTCAAGAAGAGCAACACTTCTTTGTGCAAGATAATTCCTCATATGCAGTGATTTTGGGACAGCCCTATATTATAGGAGCACGTATAGAAACAAAGGTACTTGATGATGGTTCTGCTTATGCAAGTCAGAAGCAAGGATGGTAGGAAAGCAGTCCAATTTCTTACTGTTTGTGTTAATCATCCTAGAAATCATGATACGCTTCGAGAGTCTCCTTTGGCTCCAAATGCAAGGGAATTCAAAGACCAGGATTTTCATTAAGCATTGCTTTAATACAGGGCTACAATAGTGCTATTCAGAGGATGTACTTGCCTTTTGATGGAATGAAGCATTTATTTACTATTGGTTATTCTTAGTTTACAACAAACAACTCATGTTAGTTTAAGCCTATGAAAGCTATGTGCAAGGCTGAACACATATCTATGAAACGGGCTACTAAGGAACTAAGAACATTAGGGTTGTTAGAGCTGAAAATGAAGGCATTTTAGGAATCTTTTATGGGCTGAATATTAATGACACTATGGCTGAAATTTCAATGACTATACATGCAGTAAATGAGGCTGAAAACAGAGTGTTGTCAGTATGTTTTTTGGACATGTATGATGTTATAGCATTGTTTGCTTAGCAAGAAGGATTACAATGGGTTGAAGCACTTGTAGAGACAAAGTATAAGACAGTTGACAAAAAGGTGAAACCAATTGCTTTGCCACTTCCACGAGAAAGTGAGGGTCTGTATGAAAAAGTGTCAAGGCAACCAAGCTTACGCTATCCTAAAGATATATGCCATCAGTTTACATCTGAAACATTACATGAATTGAAAGTTGGTGTAGAAGGGTTTCTTTTCTTGCTGAAAGAGATTGTTTTATGCAAATTTTGGCTAGGCATGGAAAGGTATTTACATTTTAGCAAACTGAAATAGGTTCTGTGGATCCAAATGTTGTCTCTCCTATGATAATATTTATTGTGCCACATGTACCATGGAACTTGAGGCCTATTCCAGTGCCTAAAGCTTACTTTCCAAAGCTGATGGATTTGCTAAATGAAAAAATTCGCATGAAGATCTTGGAGCCCTCTTCAGCGCCGTACTCAAATCATTGGTTTACTGTGTCAAAAAAGAATGGGGCTTTGAGATTTATTCAAGACATGCAACTGGTCAATAAAATGACCATAAGAAATGTGGGTGCACGTCCTGTGGTTGATGAATTTGCAGAGGCTTTTGCAGGTAGAGCAATCTATTCTTCGGGTGATCTTTACTCAGGGTATGATCAATTTCAGCTTACAATTGAAAGCAGGGATATCACAACCATGAAGACTCCTTTGGGGTTAGTATGGATGTGTACTCTCCCACAGGGTGCAACAAACTCAGTGGCACACATGACAAATGCTATGAATAGGGTACTCATGGATTTTATACCACAATTGACAATGCCTTTCTTGGATGATGTTCCAATCAAAGTGTGTGCAGTGGATGAAAAGAATGAAGAGATGGATGCATACAGTTTGTTGCAAACCATATTGTGGATTGTGAGAGGATTTTGACGCGTCTAGAAGAGGTGCATTTAACTCTTTCTGTCTTTGTAGTTGAAGAGGTTTTGATTGTTGGGCATATGTGTGGGCCCTATGGGCATAGACCATCACGAGCAAAAATAAATGGGATTGATAGAATGCAAGATGTATGCACGAATGTACCAGAGGTGTGGAGATTCTTGGGTGCATGTGTGTTCTATTTGATATGGATTCCTCACTTTGCACATGTAGCTGATGTTCTATATCAGCTTCTGAGGAAAGGTCAGAGATTTCATTGGGAAAGGAAGCATAAAAAAGCAATGAAAAAATTGAAGCAGCTCTTAAATTTTGATTCTACATTGAGAAAGGCTGACCATTCACATGGAAAGCCTATCATTATTATTGTTGATACAAGCCCAATCGGAATTGGATGGGAAATTGGGCAAGATGATGAGGAAGGGCAAAGATATGCAATATGCTTTGGTGCTAAAGTATTGACCGAATGACAAAGAAGATATCCACATGTAAAAAGAGAATTATGGGGAATTGTGATATCCCTTAAATGTGATAAGGAATATTTTATGGGTACTCATGTAGTCATTGATACTGATTATTTTTCGGTATTGGGTATGATTACTAGTTGTGCTACCCAGACATTGCTATGCCCCGGTGGATTGCATACATCAAATCTTTGAACCTTAAATTTCAGTATATTGTAGGAAGAGATAACCTAGTGGCAAACATGTTATCTTGGGCATGCTATGAGAATGAGGATGGGATGATGGATGAGGAGGAAGAATATGACTTTCTTGCGGTTGAAAATGATGTTGTAAGAGTGAATTTAGCAATGCAAGGTGTTGCTACAACATTAACAGAAGCTTGGACAGTAAAGAGAAGATAGTTTAGATGTTTTGCATCTTGTGTAGAAGTGTTTCTAAAAGACAAATATGCAGGAGAGTGGTTAAGAATTGGTCAATACCTCATTACATTAAAAAAGAGAGATGAATAGTCAGATGAGGAGTTTAAGAAGATCAGGAGGAAAGCCTATGGATTTTTCTTAAAAGATGGATACTTATGGAAACATGCTAAAAGAAACAGGGTATGCCATTGCGATTTTTGGGTGATAGAACTTCATAAGTAAATGTTATGCAAGAATTTCATGAAAGGTTGTGGGTTGGTCATAGAGGTGTTTGGGGTACTTTTGCAAAGATCAAAGAAAGATATTGGTGGCACGGTATGTATAAGGATGTTGCTCACTTTGTGGAAACATGTACAACATGTCAAATGTATTCATCTATGAGACATTGGGATGGACTGCATCCCACATATCCATTGTCTCTTCATTTTAAGTGGGTGGTGGATTTAGTCACGATGCCTATAGGTCTTTGGAAAATGAGGTATCTTGTACTTGCCCGTGAAGACTTGACTAATCAAGTGGAAGGGAGAGCTCTACGTACTAAGATAAAAAATACTGTGTGTACTTTTCTCTTAGAAGAGATCTTTTGTCGGTATGGCTGTGTGGGAAAAATTACTACAGATAGGGGTGAGTTGGATGCAGATGAAGCTCATGATTTCTTTGCACGGTTAGGGATAAAGCTTGCTTTAACTTCAACCTATAACCCTGAAGGAAATGGCAAAAGTGAAAGAGGTCATTCACCTATTGTGAAGGCATTGACAAAAGCATGTGGAGAGAAGGTAAAAGAGTGGCCATGATTGCTCCCTTATGCCTTGTGGACTGACATAACAACTCATAGTGTTATTATAGGATATATGCCTGCAGAATTGATGTATGGTCAAAAACCTATCTTTCCAATACAAGAGATGATAGTCACATGGAGTGTGCTACCTTGGGAGAAGTTGAATTGAGAGGAGTTGTTGGCCTTATGCATTAGATAGTTGGAAAGAAAGTCAAAAGACATAGAGGTAGCAATTGCAAAGTTAAGGGCAGCAAGGATATAGAACAAGAAACCATTTGAAAAAAGACATAGACTAAGACCAAGAACCATACAAGATGGGGATTGGGTATTGGTTTAGGATAGCAGTTTAGACAACCAGCATAATGCCATGCGTAAAGTTGGACCCTATGTGGTAAGACAGGTGTTTGATAATGCTACTTATGCACTAAATGAACTAGATGGGCCATCCATAAAACTTCTGGTAGCAAGGAAAAGAATCAAATTATTCAAGAGGCAGGAATCTAATTCCTATGAGTTGCCAAAATTGGAAGAAAATAGTGGCCATGATACAGGGGCTAGTTAGGAAGATATGGAAGATTAAGAAGCAAAGGACATGGTTGCAGAGGATGAGGAGGACTCAGAATCTGATGACAACTAGGATTTTGGCACATACCAAAGGATGTGCAAGTTCAAAGGGGGTGAATGTCGTGCCACTACGTGAACATGACGTGAAAAACTTTGAAGTGCATCGTCATCCGACTTTCTTATTAATGTAGAGAGTCAATGTGATATAAGTCATTAGTACCAGTGTTCGTGGCATAGATGGTTCAAAAATATTAGATTTTTGGATAATTTAATCCTATTTTAGATATGTTGGATATTATTTATTGTAAATATCCAAAAAATCTAGGAAAACTTCTAGATTAGGATGGCATGCAAAAAGGAAGTTTCTTTTTTAGTCAAGTATGGGATTTTCATAAAAAAGAAAGAGGGATGAAATCGTGCACGTCGCGATTGCTGTTGACAGGCTAAAATCTGCACTTTGAATTGGAAGAAGAAGAAATGAGATTTTGGACCAGGTGTCCTATGGTTTTACCCCCCTTTCAAAGCCAACGGAGCCATTAGATTTGGCTTCCGAGCAGCAAAGAAGGAGCTGTTATTTTTTATCCACGTTTTTGGTCTACGAGGTAGCTCCAGGAGATCTAATGCCTAGAGATTGCTTCTGAGTAGTGCTACACAAGGGATTCTAGGTTCTGTCAATACATATTGATTTGATTCATTGTGCTTTGTCTTTGTCGTGTTTACCTCTTGTCTATTCTTTAACTTCTCTTCCATCTCCTATCTCTACTTCCTTCTATCTTAGATCCCCAGTGGATTCAACCTTTCGATAAAAACCCCTTCGACACTAGAGGAGTCCTCTCTGTAGTCGACGAACATTCATATCCATGCACATCACCATCCCGTCTCCCCATGGGAAACCTTGGACTTAGTTCAACATGGGAATCTTAGCTCTACTTCACAGGGGAAGCATGGACAAGTCACCCCTAACAGCATTCTAACGCCCACCTAAGAAAGGTCACTTTGTAACTAATCGAAAGCAGGAGTGAGGTTAACATTGCACTTGGTTCAAAGAGAGTGAGAGATGGGGGAGAGTGTAACTTGATCCCCCTACCCCCATAAGGTAAAATCTCAGCTTCGGCCCCCTAAAACGATGTTAAACCTAGTAACGAATCCTACCTATATTGGGAGGGTAACGATTTAATTAGCTCTATCTAATGTTGGAAAGTTACCCGAGTTATCAAGTTCACCCAGCCATAGGTGTCCAATCGTTTGGATCAAAGCCTCCCACTTTCCTTGATGGGGTTTACTTAGTTTTCTAATTAGCAAAGCATACTACCACATTGTTTGGACATATAAAATCAGCTTCCTTTTATTACTCTATTAAACTAGGTTTGTTAAACTCAATCTTTAGCACATAACAAACAATTCAAAAATCAGATACTTTATTTTGCCATCACTCTATAGAGTGGTACAAAACCATCTTTCTGTAGAAAGACATCTTCCAGCCTAGGATAGGACCTTCCAACCCCTCGGATTGGGCTATATGTGTTCGCACTCTATTCGCGGTCAACAAGAAATTTACTAGATCAAAGCCCCTCTAAGCTTCCGTGAGTTGCCAGAGTCGTCCTACATAACAGGGGCACTTATCACTCTGCCCTTTTCCCTCTCAACTGCTCAAGTGATCAAATATCAAAAACACTTATCTCCCTCAGGAGCATAGGACCCCCACTTGTAGGTGAGTTTTTTCAAAAACACCTACCTCCCTCAGGAGCATAGGACCCCCACCCGTAGGTGAGTTTTTCCACACTCCACAGAGTGTTTAGGGAGCATTGGGTTGGGGACCCCAATGTCCCGAACCACCACAATCCACAACTCGTCCAGCAGTGCAAGCCTGGAATCATAAGAGCCATAACTCATCATTCACAAATCCAAAAGCAGTGATAACCATAAAACATTTTTAACACAATCTATCAATGTATGCGATACATAAAATCTATATCCTTCATCAATTTCCATGTTCCTTCCTAAAAAGCATTTGATAATACTAACATGCTTTTACAATGGTGATCCCTTTCTTATGTACTAACCTGATTATCTCTATTCGGCCATTCATCATGATTATACTTTATGGCCGCAACCTCAATTTGTTGTGGAATAACCCATCCTTTGGGTTGAATGGATTTGGGGTTAACTTTTGCTTGCACTTCAACAACGACTACTTCCTCACATTAGTGACCTCGCTCAGCATCTCAATATCCCTCAGGAGCCATGGAAGAAGCTTGATGGATTTGAATAGTGCTTCCACACAGGTGTAGAGAGAGAGAGAGAGAGAGAGAGAGAGAGAGAGAGGATGATTACAACAAAGCTTCGTTGTGTCAACAACAGAGAGAATTTTTGCACGGGTCGTTGTTGTTTTTCAGTGTGTGTCAGTGTGTTTGACGTGACGCTCTAACCCTGTTTATATAATAACTAGGAGGAGGGGAGGGGGGGCAGTAAAGAAAATATGCTTGCTTTTTAGCATTTTTGTTGATGTCATTGGACAAAGAGAGAATGCTTTCTTTTAGTGTTTTTTGACGACGTCAGAGAGAGGCTTCATTTTTGTAGCATGAAGGTAAAAATTGATGAATATATGGGCAAGAACGCACTGTGCGCCACATTGTCAGGCGGGTATCACTCCAAGGCGTATGACTAAGGCAGTGACCAAGACATAGACCTTGGCATCTTGGCCTTGGCATACTTGGCAATAGGCGACGAAGGCTTTGTTGGTGCCATTGGCTACGTGTGAGAAGCTCCCACTAGCTTGTAGGAAAATATTCTCGGGAGGTCACCCATCCCAACAATGTCATCATCCAAGTGCACTTAACTGCCAAGTGACTATCCACTAGGCTAGTTCTTTTTGTTGTTCTATACTACAAACATAGTTTTAATAAGCTAGTCTTGGGAGGGTTTCCCAAGTCTTTCTTCCATGAGATGGCATATAATACCTCATTAATAATAACAATTATCTTCATAAGTACAACCAGTTTCATAATTAGAGCTAATTTTTAAAAAATGTGTAGCATAAATCAATTTTCTCTGGAATGTATATGCACATTGTTTATTAAAATAAACTAAGTAATGGGGACATAACACATATGCATCAAATGATTCTCTAATGCTTGATGTAGATAAGGATATTCACACATTAACTTTTCCATTTTGAACTAAAACTAATGAGATTAAGATGCATAGGGTGAAGAACTAGGCTCAATACATCCCATCTCTAGCAAGTCTTTAATCAGCTTGGCAACTTCCTCACATTCACATTTGGAGAATCTCGTATAAGGTGGCTTATTTATTAATTTTGAGTGAGGCTTCAAATTTATAGGGTGATCAAGTGATCTCTTGAGAGGTAGGGCTCTGTGCACCTAGAAGAAATCTCTATACTCTTTTAAAAGAGCTTTCAATATTGAATTTTTTGCTAATTCCTTGGATTGATATGTAACCTCTTTATTAAGGTATAACAACACCTCATTACTTGCCTTCTTATGAGAGCAAGCCACCAAGTGAGTGTACTTTGCATGTCTCCTACTTAGATATCATAAGGAAAGAAAATCCATCTATTGATATTGATATGTATACCTATTTGTTCTACATTTATCTTACTTGGGGAAGTACTACCTTATTTAGGGTACATTGGGCCTTGCATTAAAATGTGTGAGATAGTTAGCCCTCCCTCAATCTAGAAGCATTCATGCACAGTGGATAGCCTAGATCATAGATTTAAAAAAATTCCACTTACATCATGCTTATTTTATCGAATGACAAATAATGTATGCTCTAGGAAGAGATATCCTAAATCCCATATGCACAGTGAGAAGAATGGAACAACCCAACTACTATAAAGCATTGTACTTGACTATCACTTTCAGGGTGAGTAATGCAATATCATGATTCTTTGTACTTTCAGTTAGTTTAATTGTTATTATCAATCTCTTACATAAGATTGTGTTTATGAATCCAAGCTTCCATATTGGAACCTAATTCATTTGTGTAATGGTTGGTGGTCTATTCATTGTCCATGTCACTATGAATTTGGTCTTCATCTTCCAACCTCCATAGCTGCCATGCTCTAGATCCATGATATTTAACATGGTATCAGAACTCAGTCAAGCATGGCTCAACTCTCCTCTCACTACTTTCAGCTCTGCTCAACCTTAGGCCAACTCAGTTTGAATGCAGGACTTCAGTCCTCACTTGAATCTCACACTCACAGTTTGGCAACCATAGCCAAGATTGGATCTGCAACACTTGGATTCTTCATAACTCTCTCCATTGGCCATATCTCAACTTGATTTCTTCTAGAGAGTTGCTCTACAGTTCAAGATGCTTCATCCCATCACAAAAATTGAGCCGATTGATGCATGGAGTAGCCAGCATTACATGATTTCATCGTCGTTGTAATTCTGCTCCAGATTCCTGTCGTACGGCCTGATCTACCTCTATGCTCCACAATTCACCCTGTGCATAAGGGCTTTTGAAGGCCTTACATAAGCTATCTCCCATATAAATATTGTAGAAAATGATCCACTATAGCTCCTGCTACAAGAAAAATAACAAGATTTGCAAGAAACCCTAAAACAGAGACTCCATAGCCTTGAACTTCAAGCTCAAAAATCTCTTCAATTTCTCATCCTTCTCAATCAACCAAAGTTCCTATCATTCAAATCTGATCAATTCCAGTAGGTGCAACTTCAAGAAGAAGATCTGGAGCAACTCACCTGAATTCAAGCAGTCCACTTGAAGATCAAGAAGACCACCTAAAATTAGGCAACATCAAGCTTGAAATCAAGCTAGTATCTCTTGATACTAACCTAGTGTTTCTTGGCACTTGTGTTTCTTGACACATCCAAGAACAATTAATTTGCTAGTTTTACTTCAGTTCTTGCAATGACAAACATGAATATTTTTAATGTGGAATGTCCAACTAATTAAATCGCTTATAAGCTTCAATCTCATTGTAAAAGGATAGACATTGCCCGAGTACACTCATGGTAAGAGACCTCCTTCAAAATGTTTGAACTTGAGCAAATAGCCAAGCTCAATGGAGAAGGCTTTCATTCCTGGAAGGAGAAGACCGTGTACCACCTTATGGGAAAGGACTTGTGGGACCTGTTTGAGGATGATGTAATAGCAAGAAGGAAGATGATGAAGACAGTTCGTTGAAGAAGACTAGCTCAAGACAAAGGAGTGGAAAAAGATGAACAACAAAGCTCTAGGCATCATTGCTTGGGGACTAAGTGATGATGTGCTACATCATATCTCTGGCTTCAAAGATGCTAGAACTGCTTGGGAGGAACTTGACAAGATGTTTGGTACCCAAGCAAAGAATTCAAAGATAAAATTACTCATGCGGTTTTATAAACTAGATATCAAAGACAGTTCTTCCATGACCATACACATTGACAAGTTCAAGAGCCTAAAAACCCAACTTGCAACTCTTAAGAAAAATATTGATGAAGATGAAGCAATATTCGTACTGCTTGCAAGTGTAAATAAGGATCCATATGAGAATCTTGTGTCCACCCTAAGTAATGTTCCAAGTCTCTCACTTAAAGATATTGAGCACTCTCTTCTTGATGAAGAGAATAAACAGAAGAACAAGAATGCAAAAGATGGTGTTCCATCATCTAGGGAAAATCTCTTATACACCAAAGGAGCTGCTAGATCCAAAGGAAGAGGTCAAGGATTCAACTATAACAAAGATCGGATGACATGTCATTATTGTGGTAAGATTGGCCATATAGCCAGTGAATGTTTCCACCGTAAAAGAGCACAACAAATGCAGAATGGTAACTACCAAAATCAATTCATGAATGAAAAAGAAGATGAAGATGAAGATGCTTCCACCATCAACAACAACTCTGACAGATTGTTTTGAAGAAATTTTCTTTCCCATAGTGGATTTTTTGTTTCCCTTAGTGGATTTGCTTTGTAAAACAAAACCCTTACCAAAGATGTAAAGTTTCAAGCTTTAACTTGACTAGGGTGCCTATGAGCTAGTCTCCGGATCCATGTTATCATGTAGGGGGGGCAAAAGCCAGCAAGTGTACGAACTCATCATTTGAGGGGGGGTGTTGAGAAATGAAAAATGATGTATGCTCCAGGAAGAGATCTCCTAAATCCCATATGCACAGTGAGGAAAATGGAACAACCCAACTACTATAAAGCATTGTACTTGACTATCACTTTCAGGGTGAGTAATGCAATATCATGATGCTTTGTACTTTCAGTTAGTGTCATTGTTATTGTCAATCTCTTACACAACATTTTCTTTATGAGTCCAAGCTTCCATTTTGGAACCTAATTCATTTGTGTAATAATTGGTCTATTCATTGTCCATGTCACTATGAATCTGGTCTTCATCTTCCAATCTCCATAGCTGCCATGCTCTAGATCCGTGATCTTTAACATATTTGCCTTGGGAACCTTTGAAGTTCTTGGATCAAACACAAAGATAAGATTTTCTTCATCCCACGAAGATGCATTAGAAGGTTTGAAGAAAGTGTACTAGCTCTATCCAAAGCATAGGCCCATGAATTCTATGATTCACCATCCCAAATACAATGGTCTGCATAAACCACATTGTCATATCATAAGCCTAGAAGAAGTTTTGCAAGCTTTCAAAGACTAAGACCACATCTCAAGATGCATGAGAACTTTTAGGAATCCAAGCTTCAATTTTGAGAAATCCTCAAAGTATCTATGCATTCCATCTTGCATATATGGACCAAAAAATGCCATGGCTTCCTTTAACCCTTTCCACCAAAGCATAGGGAGGATTATATACATTTTGCAAGTTCTCTTTCTCATCACATTATGAGCTCCTTTGATTTGCTATGTCCCTTTTCTTGATGCCTTGTTTATCACATACCCTAATATACAAATGCCCAAAAATTCCTTACCAAGCATTTGAAAACAACCATGTATATAGCATACCTTACTCTTCCTTGTGAGCAAAGTCCTTTGGTGCTTTTTTCATCATGAAAGCCTCATCTTTGACATGATCTCATGTATGCTCCTCCCCATAAATCATATTTCCATCAACTATTTTATTTCCATGCATGCTATCAAGATTTTTTCCATGTGTCTCATGGCCTGTGAGGACTTGCATGCATCCAAGAGATGAAACCAAAGAGCTCCCAATGTAACTTTGCATCATATGAATTAGACATAAATCCATAGGTATCACTACTAGCTTGGACCTCATCTCCTTGTCTATAAAGTGATAGGGTTGATCCTACCCTATTTACACCATCTTCTTATCAAACACTGCATATTCTTCTTTGCCTTTTTGAATACTATACATCTTTGCTTAAAACCATTGAATAAAAGTTCCTTTTGAGACATTAGAAACAAACTTTCTTCTTTTCATACCTTGGTGCTCCTCAAGAGGAATTCCTTTTGGTGTCTTGAATGACATAACCATAGAGTCAAAAAGCTCCACAATAATTGCATCATACTCCACAAAATAAGTATTTGCATCTCATATTCCACATTCCTACCATAGCTCACATGGATAGTCGGCATCAAAATCAAAGGTAAAGGAAACCTGATCAAATAGAGGCTCCTTTTAGTTGTATTGTTTAGGGTTATAACTATCCCTAAGTACATGCAATATGCTTAGGGACACCTTCCATAACAATAGGCATTCTTTTAACACAAGAAGTTGCATCTAAAGTCGAAGAGTGCTCTTCTTGTCTTTGGTATTGCTTCCTCAAAGCATTCATTATTGCCTCTTCCAAAGTACAACCATCCTCCTCAGCATTCTCTAGTTCATGCTTCATCTTTGTAGTAAGAACCAACTTTGTCCTATCCTAGCTTACTCCAAGGACGTGAACTTGACAGTCTTTATCTTTGAGAGCTATAGGAGGTTCCAATAGAGATTGCTATATACATGTCTCATAAGAAAGAGTATCTTCAAAAGTAGGAGAGATCATGGGTTCCTTCTTGTTCTCATTATCTTGTCCTTGACCTTCTTGACATGCATCAAGCTTAGGTGTTCCTACCACGTCATAAACATATGCATCCTTGCATTGTTGGTTATCAACATGTGTCCTTCCAACACAAAAGGTATCATCCAAAGTACCCACATCTTCTTGTCTATAGGATTAGTGTTCACTTTTTCTTTCATCAACCACATAAAAAATCATCAACTGAGTCAATGGCCAACTCAACATGACCAATCTCAATAACATCACCACAATCACCATGCAAAACTCTATCAACATCACAAATACCATCACACCAAAATCAAAAGAAGTATATATGCACTCTTCAAAATACAATCTCAAATCAAAATTATCATTAGCAAGAGAAACACCTAAATATCCTATAGTACAACAAGATAAAGGGGACTTAGGATAGTCCTCCCCTCTTCTTCATCGCTACAAAAAGTAATAGTACATGTATAACACCGATATTCACCCTCAACAATAAGCCAAATCTTACTCTTCTTGCCACCTTTGATCTAGGATCTAGTAATCCATAAAGTAGCAACCCTTCTCCGTGGTCTCATTAAGACACACTTGATATAATCCTTGAAAACATATGCAAACTTGTTCAATCATAATAGAATTTGGGGGTCAAATGAAGAAGTTATTTAGAAATTGTGACATATTTGGCCAATTGTTTACAAGATTTAGAAATTGTGATATATTTGACCAATTGTTTACAAGATCATATTGTACATAGCTCATTACTTCTTTGGCATAACTTGCAAAACCTTGTATAGTAAAATCTACTTTTGCCTCATCATTCACTACACCAAATTCTTTCATGCATTGTTCAACATAAGGTGCCCATACATGAATATCCTCATCCATGTTCCCATAAAAACAAGCCATTGTTGCAATTCAAGAACTACCAAACTTCAAGAACCAAGCCAGTTGTGGTGCTTCTCAGTGGGGGCACCAAAAATTAATGTCGTGCCAGTGGTGCAAGGAGAAGACCCCATACACAACTTGAAGAAAAGAGACAATGAGCATTGGTAAGGGTATTGTGGCTTGGTATTGGGCTCTCGTTGATACAACTTCTGATCTTTGATCACCAAAAGAACCCCATGCAACCATCAAAAGCACAAAGAACTAGGTAATCAAAATATCTATCCCACCACTACCACCTAGCCACCCACCTAGAGTATCATGACCACTTCTAAATGACATCTCAATCATGTGTGATGAAACAACACAATGCAACCACCAATGATTATATGGTACTACCAACATCCAAGCATGGCAGGAATGTGCTAGTGTAAGAGAAAAGCATAGACATCCTTCAAAGCATTAACAATGTTCCATGTATGTTGAATAAGAGCATGATAGATTAATTATAGACCAATCCCTTGAGCTATCAAAGCATCCAAGGTAGTAGTATGCCAATAGTATCTCAATTGATTCTTATCAAAGACTAGAAGATACCTTTTACAACACCTAGTGCTAATATTAATGTTTATATACAGTCTCTAGACTCTGATCTCCCTTCTAGATGAACCAGGTAGGCTGAGGTAAGGCTCGGGCTTCCCCTAGAAATTAGAATCACGTTGTTGCTTTCGATGATAGACCAGCCTCCGAGTCCTCTGCATTCAGCGCTGGTTAATTCTTTTCCCCCCGGGGTCCGGATATAATTCTTGCAGCAGCGCGCTCGTACTCTAGTCTCTCCCTCTCGACTCTCGACTCTCGACTCTAGTCAAGGCGCTGTTGAGATCGATGCGATGCCTCAGCTCAGCTGCCCCCCAAACTGGTCGAACTGCGGGCCCTTTTCCTTTTTCCGATAGGCCAAGCAGGTGAAGCTGATCACGATTCACCACCCTACCCTGGCACGGGGCACCCCTTTCCCCCCCCCCCCCCCCCTACAACGTCGTGATGATCTCCCATCCTCTCAAACTCCTCGTTGTCCTCCTGAATCTTCACGCACAAGGAACTTTTAATCATTAAACCCATATTTGTCAAATAAATTCTCCAATATTCCCTATGTGCAAATGCATGCATTTCCCATATGTAACTATGGAATTACATTCCCTTAGCAGGGTATTATAGGGGATTTCCTACGTTCTTTCAAAATTCCCTATATTAGAGAATACAAGAATGGGGTTTCCTACTTCTTCTGCTAGGGAATTAGAGATCACTATAGAGAATTCCTATGTTCTCTCAAAACTCCCTGGGTAACTTGTGACTAATTGATAGCTAGATATTAGCCACCATCTTGACATAGCTCAATATGTAAGGGACAAGTTGAAATGATAATTCGACAATTAATAAGAGTGGGCAATGAACTCCTAATGAGGATTAGGTATACATTAATTTTCTTGCCGTAACTTTGTTAAGTTCGATTCCTTTTTTGTATTAGAGAATATGTTTTAAATGAGCAAATTATCGAGTTTAGTTCTGAATATAAGGTTAATGTAAAGTCACTCTTAGCTTCCTCAAATTTGATGAGTTAAAGTAATATAGACAAATAAAGATCGAATTTGATGTGTTGAGGCATACTTAAGTCCACTCTAGTAAAAAGTACTTCACTACTTTGTTAGCATGTGATGTCTACACACATAGGGTAGACATTAAGGAAATGGTTGTTTCTTAATTGGTTCGGTCAAAAAGAATATTGTGCTTGAGGAGAAAGAGAGGTGCATGCCTGTTTTCTTGCACTAGGGGGTGCACCACACTAAAGAGAGTATCTTCTTACTACCTATTATAAAAAAACCCATTACATGTTATAGAAGACACTGAACTTTTCCACAGCACATAGTATATGCACAATTATTCATGCATTTTTGTTAGGTATATATTTTCTCATGGAGGGTGAAGTTTCTAGACCTTGTTTCAATATTCATATAAATGTAGGATTTTTTATTATGGTTAAGCATAATGATAGTCTCAATCTTCAATTTATGTTTTATTTTAGGGGAATTCTCCACTTTCTTATTGAAGTATATTACATTATTCTTTGGCAAATGGTACTAGCAAGGGTGGTTTGTCACATATTCTTTATCTTTTTGATACATCTATAGAGTTTATTCACTTTCATTAATGAACTTTTATAAAGGATCTATGCCTCTCCGCATCCACCTCATGGGTTACTCTTCTCTCTCATATTTAACTTATGCATTTCCTTCTAGTCTCGACTGAAGTGTTTAGGGCTAAGTGGTTTCCCATTGAGATAGAATACCTTAAAACAAGTCCGATAAAATTGCTCACCAAATTTGAGGGATTGTTGCATGCTTATTTTCTTGCTTTAATGGCGAATTTCAACAAAATAAAGATATACCTATGTTCGTGCCATTATGTATAAGTATACATATGCACAAAGAATATTTAGTCCTTTTACCAACACAACATGATAGTGTAGAACCATTCCAACCTTAGTTTTCATAACAAACACATGAATTACTACTAGTGTTTTTGTGTGCACAGAACACTAGGCCACTTCGTGGCAAGCGAAGTTATCATGCTACTACATGGCAACTTCGCTCAACAATACATGTCTCCTCTTTCTCTCTTCTCTTTTTCCTCTTTGTTTCTAATATTCTCTCTTCTCTCTCTCTCTCTCTCCCCCCTTTTTCTTCTCCCCCTCTCTCCTCTCTTTTCCTTTCTCTCTCTCTCCTCTTTTTTTCTTTTTTTCCTTCTTCTCTCTCTTCCTTCTCTTTTTAAATTTTTCCTATTCTCTCTCTCACTCTCTTTTAAATTTTATATTTTCTCTCTCTCTCTCTCCTTTTCTTCTCTCCTCGCTTTTCTTCTCTCTCCCCCTCTCTCCTCTCTTTTCCTTCTCTCTCTCTCCCCTCTATTTTTCCTTTTCTCTCTCTTTTTAAATTTTATATTTCCTCTCTCTATAATTCTCTCACCATGTTCCCTCTCTCTCTCTCTCTCTCTCTCTCTCTCTCTCTCTCTCTCTCTCTCTCTCTCTCTCTCTTCTTCTTCTTCTTCTTCTTCTTCTTCTTCTTCTTCTTTCTATTCCTTCCCCTCCCCCCTCCCCCCCCCCTCAATCTCTCTTAAAGTATGTAAATTTTATATTTCTCCTATCTATAATTCTCTCTCTTTATGTTCATATTATCTCTCTTCTTCTTCTTCTTCTTCTTCTCTCTCTCTCCTTTTATTCTCCCTCTCTCTCCCCCCTTTTTCCTAAATTTCCTTTTGTTATTCTTTCCCTCTCTCTCTTTTGAATTTTATATTTTCTTTCTCTCTCTTCCCCCTGTCTCTCCATCTCTCTCCCTTCCTCTCTCTCTAAAAAATGTTTGAATTAAAAAAAAACTTTTCTCTTTCCTCTTTTTCCCCATCTCTTTCCCTATTTTCCTCTTTCTTCTCTCGGCGCTTTTATTCTCTCTCCCTCTCTATTTCTTCTATTTTCCTTCTCTCCCTATCCTCTTTTTTCCATTTTTTTCTTCTTCTCTCTCTCTTTAATTTTTTAAATTTTTTCTTTCTTTTAAATTTTGTGTTTCATCTCTCTATAATTCTATGTGCATCCAAATTCTCTTTCTTCTTCTTCTTCTTCTTCTTCTTCTCTCTCTCTCTCTCTCTCTCTCTCTCTCTCTCTCTCTCTCTCTCTCTCTCTCTCTCTCTCCTCACCTCGCTTTTCTTATCTTTGTCTTCCTCTCCCATTTTCTTCTCCCCCCTCTCTCCTTTTTTCTTTTTTCTTTTCCTCTCTCTCTCTCTCAAATTTTATATTTCCTCTCTCTATAATTCTCTTTCTCTTTATTCCCCCCTCTCTCTCTCTCTCTCTCTCTCTCTCTCTCTCTCTCTCTCTCTTTTGCTCTTTGTATCTTTCTCTTGGTTTTTTATTCTCTCTCTCATTTTTATTTTCCTCTCTCTTTCTCTCTCAAAGTTTTTTCTCTTGCTTTCTTTTCTCTCTATATATTCTTTCTTCTCTCTCTATTTTTTGCTTTCCGCTCTTCCCCTTTCTCTCCCCCCTATTTTTTCTCTCTTACAAATTGTATATTTTCCCTCTATCTCTCTCTCTAAGTAAAAAACTATATCAAAAAAGATTTAATTTAGAAAAGACTATTCTCTTTCCTCTCTCTCTCTCTCTCTCTCTCTCTCTCTCTCTCTCTCCTTCTTCTTCTTCTTCTCAAAGTGTGTGAGAAACCATGTCCAATTTTTTAAGTAAATTATATTTTAAAAATATTTAATTAAAAATTAAATTAAAAAGTTAAATCTAATTGAGAGCTCTTCTTCTTCTTCTTCTTCTTCTTCTTCTCAAAGTGTTTGAAAAACTATGTCCAAAAAGAATTTAAAGTAAAATATATTTTAAAAATATTTAATTAAAAATTTTCAAATTAAAAATTTAAATCTAATTGAGAGAGAGAGAGAGAGAGAGAGAGAGAAAGAGAAACCTAGGCCCTACACAAGAGAGAGAGGGGGGGAGGGGGGGAAACTTAAATAAAAATGGGAGGGGGAAGAGAAAGGGAGAGATTATACGTGAGAGAGAGGGGAGGGGGTTTTAATTAGAGAGAGAGAGAGAGAGAGAGAGAGAGAGAGAGAGAGAGAGAGAGAGAGAGAGAGAGAGAGAGAGAGAGAGAGAGAACAAGTGAGAGAGAGATAGAGAGAGAAAGCCTAGGCCCTACAATGAGAGAGAGAGGGTGGTATAAATTAAAAGAGGGGGAGAGGAAAGAGAAGAGGAGAGATTACATATGACAGAGAGGGGAGGGGGATTTAATTTAAAAAAGGGAGGTTTGGAAAAGGGGGTAGGTTTAGGAGGCCCTGTAGAACCTATAACTAAAATAATATAGTAGTAAGATTAGGGAAGTAATGTCCAACTAGTATTTTACTTTCAAGTTAACTTAAAGCGTATTAATCTATCATGCATATCTACTAGTTAATCTACATAGTTCATCGTATAGATGCAGTTACCCATAGGTTATATGAAGAGCTAGTAGACATTATATGAGAAGCTATTTTTTATAAACTAATGAAATGCACAAAGCAATAGTGATAGTGCTCCACAAAGTCTACCTCATTATAGGATTACTAAAGGCCTTCAATCTCTTCATTGGATCACCTATGTTAGGACAATAATTATTACAAGGTAGCTCTAACGTGTGCATAGTCAAGCTCCATAAATTTACAATGAGAGTACAGAAACCCATGGTAGAAGAGGGGTGTGTGTGTGTGTGTGTGTGTGTGTGTGTGTGTGTGTGTGTGTGTGTGTGTGTGTGTGTGTGTGTGTGTGTGTGTGTGTGTGTGTGTGTGTGTGTGTGTGTGTGTGTGTGTGTGTGTGTGTGTGTGTGTGTGTGCGGCTTTTTTATAATGTCAAGAATTTGTGCTTATTTTTAATGTCACCTTCAATCTTGTCATTTATCAGAGACAAAAGAGAAAATCTAACATCGAGGGATAGAATTTCTCCAATCCTATGTGGTGGCCTTTGAACATTTCAAAACCTTTGAGTAAAAACATTTCTCGCTATTGACTCTTTCTTTCATAGATATGCAATTTTGCTATATGTTGATCCTTAGTCTCTAAATCATAATACATACATTAATGTTAAACTATATCTTCCACTTTTTATTGACCTATCCTCTTTGCTCATGAAAATAGGATCTAGGGTCACATTAATCTCTCTCTCTCTCTCTCTCTCTCTCTCTCTCTCTCTCTCTCTCTCTCTCTCTCTCTCTCTCTCTCTCTCTCTCTCTCTCTCTCTCTCTCTCTCTCTCTCTCTCTCTCTCTTCCCAAATTCATTGTCCACATTCAAAGCTCTTTACTAACTAAAGGATTATTGGTCCATCATCTTCTTCCACACAACCCTATGCCATGCACATGCTGTTTCATCTCTCTTTCTCTATCGCAATTGTTGTCTAGGCTATGCCTTCTTTGCCAATTCATTGAGGAAAAACTATAAGTTTTTTTAATTAGAGGAAGTATTAAAATGGATTAGATGATCCTAGCTTTGCCAATTCATTGAGGAAAAACTGTAATTTTTTTAATTAGACTAAGTGTTAAAATGGATCAGATGATCCTAGATTCACCTACTAAAATTGGATGGCACTCTGCTAGTTGACTTAACCTTGAGTGTCATCCTACTAGTGGTGCTAATGCTAGAGGCCCACTTTGATATTGTGTTGAATAAGTTGCTACATTTCCAAACCTATATATTGTTACAGCATGACTCATGGATCAATCCTCTAGTGACAAAGAATAGCTTGTGATTGGTGTTGGATATGCAAGTGCACACAAGTGCGTGTGCATGCGTGCGTGCATGCATGCATGCGTGTGTGTGTGTGTGTGTGTGTGTGTGTGTGTGTGTGTGTGTGTGTGTGTGTGTGTGTGTGTGTGTGTGTGTGTGTGTGTGTGTGTGTGTGTGTGTGTGTGTGTGTGTGTGTGTGTGTGTGTGTGTGTGTGTGTGTGTGTGTGTGTGTGTGTGTGTGTGTGTGTGTGTGTGTGTGTGTGTGTGTGTGTGTGTGTGTGTGTGTGTGTGTGTGTGTGTGTGTGTGTTTCCTATAGGGATGTCTTCTCTTCTCTACTTTGAGATAACCCAATCATTACATTTAGGAGCAACCATTGAGGAGCTATTCCCTACCTTCTAAAATACATAATAGTTATCTATGAGCTATTCCCTATCTTATAGAGGCCACAAGAGCTAACGTGAATTAGCAAGCATATGATGTGCCACCCAACTATAATTGATCCATTGCAAATGTATGAAAGTTGCAGTAGCTTAGATCCCTATGAGCATGTGATGGCCCTATTGAGATTCTACACTCCCCACTTGCCCCATATGGGCTTCACCTTACCCCATACACTCTAGGATCTCTTCTTGAGCCCCAATGAAAGCTTACTAACATCTCTAATGCCACCTCCTTAGTCTATCATTAACATCAGCCACACCAAAAATCTCAATGGACAAAGTACTCTCAATCCTAAACGTAGGTGGATATCATCTATTAGCTTATAAATATTCTATTTGAAAAGGGCTCTTGCTAACAACATTGTAAGTTGTAAAAAAGGGAGATAATACTTGGCCTTAAAGGTATTAGCTCTTCTAGTTTTTGTAGCCCATGACAATGTTTGCAATACAAACTTATTGTGGAAACCTCATGCTCAACTAGGCTTACTTGCTTCCATGATATATAGAATATTTTACTAATGTTGTAAGGGTCATGCTAATACTATTGAATCGTAATCTATCATCCTTTTCTCCTTAGGGAATGCCTTATAATATCCCTTCTAGTTAATTCCCTTGGATTGTTCCTAAGGTTCTTGCCCTTAAGATCTAGTCCATCCCTTTCTCTACATTCAATAGGGTCTCCTTTACTAGTCTAATTTGAGATCTTTTGAATATGTTTAAAATTTTTGTAACCCCCTAAAAAGTTTTGGACTATAGTTGTCTTTCTCTTTTAGTTTGAAGGGAGGTCTTATACGTTTTTGAAGGGTTTCTTATAAACCTGAATCAAGGATCATTGCATTAAACATTTCTTTTATCATAGGCTTGATTTTTCCCAAGATATGATAATTTAGTCTTGTTTAGGATCTAGGCCCCTTATCATGCAAATTGGTCACGATAGGCTTCACTATGTTCTTTTATTTTGACCCTTCTTTCATTGCTTTTCCAATTTAACTAGGTTCTATCTTAGCTAATGATCAAGTTTTAATTTGCATTTGTGTATGCATACCAATTTAGAGATATGAATGCCATGCAAGTAACTTTGATGTTGTAGTGAGCTGGCTTGGGTGGCATGAGCCACACTATGACCCTATACTAACAAGTAGCATACTTTTGCTTAATAATCTACTTACCTTTGAGCAGTGCTTTTTGTTTCCTTTGATAAATCAATTTTCCTATTTGCTCCAAGACATAAATTTCTTGAGTAATGTTTCTTTGTTCCCTAAAGCCTTCGTCACCTTTCTTATGTGCTTTAATGCATAAATCTACTTACCTTTGACTTATAACTTCCATACATTAATTATATTTAATATATGTGTACAATCCAAGTAGCCATAATAAATTACTTTAGGAGATTTCAGTCCAATTAAGAGAAAATATTCAGATCTTGGTTATGAAGATGATAATAGACAAATTTTCTATGCACACAATCATTAGATGTTATGGAAGAATACATCCATCAGTTGTGGCTAATCAAACTCATAAAAAATCAATGGGTAATAGTGTTCTCATGAGTGAAGGTAACTCTCCTATACATCCACCATCATCCCTTTAACTTTTTCAAAGTACAAGAAAATTGAAGAGAGATTTCAGAGTCTCATCACTAATCTTGGTTTACATGGCTCTCAACATTTGCTAGAGCATGATATTCTAATAGAACAAGATAGTGAGATGGAAGATGAGTTCCATAATGACTCATCACATGAGATTTTAGATTAAAGCAAAGATAATGAGGTTGATCCTCAATATGACAAGTTTGAGATGGGTGATGTTGGGACATCTTTATTTGGAAAAGTCATTCCAAGTCTTATTTAATTTTTCAAGTCTTATCATCTTACTCTTGTATATACTATTATATGCAAAGGGAGCTTGGAATGTCTAGAATACTTGAAATACATATTGATTCAACAAAGTTTTTGCTATATCCAAGTGAAATAACCATAAGGTTTTGAGTTATGTAGCTTCGCAAATAGTTCTCATTCTCTACACATAAGATGCACTAACAAAGCAATAGTGGTCTTACCCAACTATATCCTAAAGATATCATTTTGTATGGTTGCATGTATGATGGTTCATTCAAGCTTAATGTCCCCAAACAAATCTATGAAATTAAGTTAGCATGATTGCTTAGTAACATTATTGAGAAACTTATGGATAACTAATTCTAGAATAGGGAACCCTAGTGAACCATCTCTTGTAGAGGATGATGTAGATATGTGTCATTACAATAGTAACAATATTTATGGAAAAAGATGTATCAATGTATCAACATTATTGTGCAACTTCTATGTAGAAAACAATAGATAATCCAATACTTTGAGTTATAACATGCAATTTCTACTTGTAGATATACATTTAAGAAATGTCATATTGTCAAAATTTGGCACAAGCTATATCTATGAAAAATTATACAATAAGAAACTATAGATAATCCATTACTTTGAGCCATCAAGGAAAATTTATACTTGTAGATGTATGTGTCACAAAATGTCACACTTTCCAAATTTGGCACAAACTATATTTATACAAACTTTCATTCATGCTCCCATTATGACATAGCTTTCACTAACTTCACAAGTAACAACTCCAAAAATTTTAATCCTTGCCAATGGGGTCATGGCATAGTGGTTTGAGTGTGTGTTGAGTTAGAGGGGTGTGTGAGTTCAAACCCTGTGCCCTACATCCCCAAAGGCACAATATAAATTCTCTTTAAAATTTTGAATCCTTGTATCATTTACATACTTTGGTAAAACTACACCAATTATTTCAATCCCTTACTTTTTGTGCAAGGGACCATTGTGATTTCATCAACTTGCTAATCTTGCACTATGACATGTCTCATAACTTAAACAAGTTTGCAATGTTTTAGCTAGTTTCCACTTTTAAAAGTTGTTCATTAATCATTAGAGGTACTAGATGCAAACCCATCTAATTATAATAACAACAATTGAAAATCAACCATTATGTTATGTAAACAAGGAGGTGGCATCATAACCATTATTTTAAGAGAGACTTTTCAAATCAACATACAAATGATTATCTAAATAAGGTTTGAAAGATCCATTTTAAACTAAGATAGGATAAATTTAAGTGCATGAGGATTACCTAGACCTAAATGCAAACTTATGATGAGGATTATCTAGATCTATGTGCTACTAAATTTTTATTACTACAAGTAATATAAGTGCCAACTTGTCAAATCCTAGAGGAACATTAGATGAATTTATGGAATTTTATATCAACAATTTTTACATGCATGGTTCATATTATACTTTCCTACCATATAATCGATTGATACAAGCTACCAAAAATAATAGGCATGATTTGATTGGCCAATTAGATGTGTTAAGAATATTGCCAACACTCATTTGGAATTATTTGACTAGGAAGTTTCCACCATGATGAAAGAGACTACATTAGGCCCTCGACCATATGACTAATGAGCAAATGAATCTTCCAATAGATGTTGGTGATGCCACTCTTTGATGAGAGCCCCTTTTAAAAATGAGAAATCTATTGAAAGATATGCCTATGATGGGTTCTATGAACTCACATAGTGAAAGTACATGCATTTCCACTACATATGTACACGTGCATCTTCCCCTCAACATGCACACTAAAAGCACCTCAATAAATGTGAGAGAAAGAATTTGCTGGTGCATAATCATCCATAAGGATTGCACTGACTATGATTGATTTCATAATATGAGTACTCAGGCTGAACTCTTATAGATTTGTTCAAATGCCTGACTATACACACAAATTGTCATGACTCTCCAAATTAATTTGAAGAAATCATGCATAAGTGAATGAAAGTAGCAAGTCTTAAGAACTAGATCAATCAAGACACAAAATTTCACAACTCCACAGACAAAATGTCACGACTTTCCAAATTAATTTGAAGAAATCATGCACACATGGATGAAAGTGGTGACTCCAAAGAAGTGGATCAATCAAGTTGAACTAGGCATGTGCCATAAGGTGGGTGCTTTTAATTGAAAGATGAGTGAGTCAATCACTCACATGTGACACGATTTTTCTTAACCTTCAAAAGTGATATATGCTTAGCTAAGGTTATATATACCTTTATTGCTATGTTTCAAATGGTGACAAAAGGGCATGAATGGAAGATCGATCAATGTGGGAATCGGCAAATAGAAAAGGTGTGAAACTTCCATGTCAATTTCTAATAGCCCTATCTGTAATGGAGAAAAAATCACAAGTCCTCACAAGCCACATTTTCTTGTGTTGCTGTGGTGAACAATGCAATTGAACTAAGAAGTATAATCGTCATGAGGAACTTCTACGAATAAGAGAGTACTATGCTTTTCTCTACATAAAGTTATTACTCTTGTACAAAATCCAAGTGAATGATCATCAGCAAGGTTTCTCCAAAAGAGAACCCTTCCTTATCAAATGAAAGTAGAGTAGAGAGGTTTGTAGTTGCAAAATGATTGAGATAGGTATATGCAAAATATAAATTGGGAAGTGTAACGTGCCAGCTTATCGGTTGTTTAGGCACGTTTTTAGTGGTCCAGAGTCTAAGTGACACCGCCCGACACTCCCATAGAATGTCACGGGGTTTGTCACCTAGGGTTTCCCGAGTCCACCTCCCAATGGAACGTTCGCGATCGAACCCACTAGGATCCACCTAAAACTTGAGTCCCTAGTGGTCAAGGTCTCCTAACAATATTCTAGTGTCGGGTCTTGGATATCCTACTTTACGCAAAGATACCCAAGCCGAAGTAGACCCATGCCGCACTTGGGTCAAAGAGAATGGGAAACAAGAGGGATGCGCTTCTCAACCTCTCTGCCCTTAGGGCATAGTCCCATTCCAATCCCCTAAAATGGCATGAATTGGGTTCTAACCTAACAATACCTAAAGGTCAAATGGTGGTAAAACCTTGTGAGAAGCCTCCTAGTTCTTTGGAACCACCCTACCATAGGACAAACCCATCGGGGGTTCCACCCACCCACTTCCCTCAATAGACGTTCTTTAGTTATCTAATTAGGTCCTATCACATTTATGTGTGACATTTAAAATCAACTTCCTTAATAAGGCCTTTTAGGGAATGGGGTTCGTTCTCGTAATTTATGGCACAAACACAAATACATAGCAACTTGACAAACAAGTTCCTTAGCTTCTCTTCAAGTTAATCTTTGCCTCTTGCCCATACAGGAGAAATTATGTATCCCTTATGTCCAATAGAAGTACCCGATTCAAATCACATGGCACCATAATTTCCATCCAATATCCAGAATAGGATCTTCCAATGCCACAAACGTTGTGGGCTCATGGCAATCTCCAGCTCCATCCCGCAAGGGGTGTCCAGAGCTTTGCTGGCCCCAAGAAATCCAGGAGTGAGACACAATTTCCATGGATGGCATTTTCACCACTCGATCTTTGTCCCGTGAATCGAGTAGTGCCCTCTCAGGTTGAAATGCAATGTGACCTTGGAGATGATCCACCCGCACAAAATATTCTTCTTTAATTAATCCAATTAAGAATCAAGCACAATCAAGGCAATCAGCCTAATATCATCTTCCAAGAAAACATTCCTTTATTCCCCATGGCAATTTGTCATCACAGACCCCCTCCATGAATTTTACGATCAATCACAAGCACTTGTAGTAATCATCCAAACCACAATCCAACAATCAGTTGAATGTACAAGCATTTAGGGAGTTATTCGACCAACCAACAAAAACCAATTGTATTTTTCCCAAACAATACAAGAATGGACACAATAACAATTCCATCCCATATTCGCTCTCTCCCTTGGGATCAAAGAGTGATTCTATGCAAAATTTACTTAACACTTGTATGCATAATTTTTTTAATGTCATTCTTTTTACGATTATGCCATTCATAATCCCTGACCGATTCTTCCTTGTAATTTCTCTATCAACGAATAAGCCATATGCAACTAGGTGCAATTAACTTCCCTTGATGCATGCACTTTGCAAGCTCCATCTTTCGAATATGTGAGATGAAATTTATCCTTTTTAATGACCTATACTTGTGCATCATAGTATGGGGCCTAACGTATCTCATATGAGAATCAAAGAAAGCATCTATCAATTTGGAAATACATTACTTACGACCGATACCACAGTTCGATTGACAGTGATGTCTTCATGCAAAGCTTCGTTGCTGGTTGTAGGGTTGCCATCCGCATGCGACATTCTTCGCTTGGGGGTCATCGTTCGCAAATAGGTTCGAGAGATAAGAAGGAGGAATGGATTTTGAAATGGAAGAGCATAAGAGAAGGTGGCTTAGTCGAAGACCAAGATAGGGGGAATTGAGCTAACTCTCTCCCTTGTAGCCTCTTGGGGTAACGCCCCCCCCCCCCCCCCCCCCCCTCTCTCTCTCTCTCTCTCAAGCTCCTTCTCGTAATCTCTTGGAGGGGTATCCTTCTACCTCTCTCTCACAGTCTCTCGGGGTCTCCTTGTGCTTTCTTGTGCCTCCTCATGCCTCATATTTATAGTGAATTAGATAAGAGGGCCTGTTGAGAAAAATAGCTCTTGGTGGAGGGGATCTTGGAAAAATCAGTTATCTGTTGCGCAAATCAAATTTGATGGTTCCATTGGCTCCAAAAGGGGTATAAAACTCCAAGCAACTTGCTTAGAAATCTTTTAGATCACTCCTTTTTCTCCCTATTCGAAGTGATGTCTACTGCCTACAAACTGCGATCGTGGCGCACGCGATTTCGCCAATCTCTTTTTTTTTTCTTTTAATAAAATCTCCAAAACTAACTAAAACATCACTTGCCTCTCTTTTTTTAATGAAATTTAGTTCTAGAAATCTCCATATCTTTTTAGGACAATAACTAAAATATGCTAGTTTTTGCCCAAAAATCTAATATTTTTGGATCATCCATACTATATACATTAATACTAGTGATTAATATGGTTCATAACTCTCATTCACATTGTAACTTCCCTGAAGGGTGGCTACGATCCTTGTCAATCTGAGAAAAATATCGGATTACGAATCTTGATTTTTTAACATATATTTTTAATTTAATAAAAATAATTATTTATTAATATTAGTTAGTTTTTACTTTAGTTAGTCTTTAGTTAGTAATCTTACTAACTTATTAATTGACTAACTAACTTTCGAACTAACCAACTAATTTTTAATCATGTGGAAATATTACAGGAAAAACCATCTCATTTTGAGTTTGGTAGGTTAAATTATTTTTGTTGTTACATGTAGTTGCAACTTTAGGTATAATATATTTTTGGTTTGTATTGCTAGAATTAATATAAAATTTCTCTCATCACTGAGCAACATTTTGGATAGCTATTTAGCATTGTCCAACATGATAGTCTCCTTTCTGCTCTTACTAACTCATTGATTCTTAATTGAATAGGCCCAAACAAGGACATGAATTCATATTTAAAGTTATCATTGACATGAATGTTATTCTTTTTATTTACAAGAGTCTTTTGTGCATGTATGTAGATGTATGCATGGTTTTTCATGCATGATAAAAGACTTCTATCTGTTTTTTTCTTTCATAGTTTTTGGCTATCACTTTAGTGCCACTATCCCAAAAATATCTACCACATATTCTACCTACAATTTTGAATGGTGATGGTGAATCTATTTTATTTGCTATAGAATATTCTTTGATCCACTTTCTAGATTTGACCACACCTTTCAATTTAAGGTTGGGTGATTAGAATGAGTCAGTTTGAGATGCTACCTTGGGTGTTGGCCATGTGTTTGTGGAGCATTATGCAACTTTTGGATGTCCTTGGTTTCACATATATGTTTACATATCACATTTCTTCTTTTGTTATCTTGTTGAAATTATTTCGGCAATAGGGGATCACTATATGGACTACAACTTATGTTGTCTAGAGGGACTCTAGTAGGTCAATAATGGGGTAGAGGGGTTCTAGCAGGTCAATAATGGGTAGAGGGGCTCTATAACCTTCAAAAAAATCCTCTATAACCAATATTATGTGACATCGACTAACACCTTTCTTGATTTTAGTCATTTTTAGCACTTGCTACATCAAATAATGTTTAGTGCCATATGTCATTTGGGCTTTGCTTTGCATCTATATTTGAGTCTTGCTTTGGGAGTTGGATTTCTAGATGTAGCCAATGTTGACAAAAAAACCGTGCCAATGCAAACACACAATAGTGATTAAGAGGCACACACGCTCCTTCCTCCTAGCTATTAGCTATTAAGGAGAAAATCTTACAAATAGACACACCAAAGCTGTTTTCAAAAATTTGGGCTCTTTTATAGACTTCTAGGCTTCTTCTAAGGTATAATGCGATCCATTAATTGTATCACTTATCGTTGCATTTATACAAAGTCTTAAGAATTGTCAATAGTCTTGAATTTTTAACAGTTGTATGCTAGCAGTGTGTTTATAAATGACCTCTCAGGTTTTGTTCTTGGTTCTGCATATTTCATGATCATTCATTGCTAGTTTCAAATTTAGCATCTACTTTTTTTTTTCTTCAGATGATCAGTCACCTTTAGTAATGTCCACCTATAGTATAAGGTGCAAGCTTCTCATAGACTTTTTCCCTTCAAAGCATTTGAAGCATCAACAAGCACACATAGGTGCATAGGGCTCTCCCCCAGCCTCAATCGCCACAAAGCAAAGAACACCAAGTAGTGCATGATCACTTGAATACTATCACCAACATTATAGGGCACTTTCTTCCACGTCTCATAGCCACTTGAATATGGACAATCCAAGGAGTAAAAGACCTTGCAAAAATGTGTTATCAGCAGATAGCATGTACAACAAGCTCACTTCTATGCAAATCTAACTTTTGTTCATGAAACCCCTTGATGAACTTTTTCCATGGATTATAGTCTCTAAATCTACAATTCCCAATCTCACAATGTTATTTAGCTTTTTGGAATTCATTAAGTGTAGCATACGTATAAATATATACCGAATACAAATCTCACAATTTTGCTCTTCCAAAGAGAGCCACTACTTATCCACTAGTAGACGAGGATGTCCCCTCTTTCTCTTTCTAGTCTATGCTCGTGAAAAAAGATATTAGCTCCTCAAAAGAGGTTACAATGCCTACATGCAACATTGATTTTGTGAACTTACCATAGGGTTCTCATTCTCAAGAATCTCCTCGTGGTCATCATCATGGTCACTATCATTGCTGTGCTTGTTGTCATCCTGGTGGTTATCCTTGTGATCGTCCTAGTCCTCTCTCTCTCTCTCTCTCTCTCTCTCTCTCTCTCTCTCTCTCTCTCTCTCTCTCTCTCTCTCTCTCTCTCTCTCTCTCTCTCTCTCTCTCTCTCTCTCTCTCTCTCTCTCTCTCTCTCTCTCTCTCTCTCTCTCTCTCTCTCTCTCTCTCTCTCTCTCTAATCCATAGTTGCAAGCATTCGTGCATTCGCATACAAGAATGCCAAGTTTGCAAAAGAATGCATCGAGGGTGGCTAAGTTGGTATTCATGATTTGATCAAATGTTACAAGAAACTTCAAATTTTAGAGTTCAAAGCAAATTTTAAACTCAGGAAAGTTCAAACTACTGAGACATAGAATTGTCACATCATACTTTTTAAAACCCAAAAATGTTCAATGCTGATTTTTATATATATTGCACATACACAATATCATGTTACGTGTATATTGCTTAGCTTGGGCTACATAGATGTGTGTAGATATGGTAAGTGCAGATGCGTTATATGTATACTACTTACCTTGGGCTACATAGATGTGCTGCAACCCAATGCCCAAGTAGGTCAACACAAAAGCCTATAGGTGCTCACTTCATGTGTATTCAGAACCCTATATGGTACTACATGTGTGTTCAGTACCATATATGGTACTGTAGAATCGTATGACAGCAACCTACAGGTGCTCAATTCACATGTGTTCAGTACCATGTACGGTATTGCAAAATCATATGGTAGTTGCACATGTTTATTTTTAGCCCATGGGTGCATCAAATTTAAGCCCGATTTGGGCTACTGGACCAAAAATTTGGAGGGGGAAAAGTGAATCTTGTAAAGGCTTGCAAACACCACATGTTTGCACAAACATTTGCAAATGCTTGCTTGGGGCTAAATGTGAGTTTTCACGCAACTATGCTCTCAATGCTACAATTCATCCAACTTAAACATAGGCTCAATTAGCAATCTAGAGATCATCTTGGTGGTCATCGACATGGCGATATCGTCATCCTGGTAGTTGTCCTGGTGGTCATCACCATGCCAGTTATCATCCTCAAGGTGGAGGTGGTGGTCATCTTTTGAAAGGTCATCGTGGTCGTCCTGATGGTCATCCTCAAGGTTGTCATGGTCGTCTTGGTGGTCATAATTGTGTCAGTGGTCATCCTCAATGTTTACAATCCTTTGCCATGCCTCTTGTGAGGCCATGGACTATTGAAATGCATGGTCTCCTCTTTTTAACAAAGGGGTTGGCTTTGGCCACTGATGTTTTTCTTGAATATGTCTACTAAGCCTACCCTTCACAATAGAATTTCAATGCTTTTCCACAAGATGCATGTGCAATGAGTCAAACAAATGGGTATGTCATAAGTAAATACCTAAAATCTCATACTTGTAGCAGTAAATGAACTTTTCTTCTCTTCATAGAGGATTATGAATAAACCACAACAGACCTCTATATTCATCCTCTTCATAATGAACATTGTCTATTATCGCTGAAAACATAATAGTCGGCATGATGAATGTTTTCCCTATAGAAAAACAAAAAATATGATTGAGGCCAAATACACATCTCTCTCACAGCCTTCCGGCATCTTCTTGCATGCCAGCCACACTGCATAAATATTAGTCATATAAACATATGCGACAACAGCTGCATAAAGATTAGCCATATAGACATACACTGAAGCATAATGTACACCAAGTAGCTTCAAATTTTCCATTTTCACATGATCAAAAGATGGAAAATACTTCAACCATTCAAGTTTGAGTGCAGAGACCCCAACACTTAACGTGGAGTTGAAGAACTCATATATGATGCCAAGATCATGTATGAGTCCAATGATATATGCTCATATATCATGATGAAATAATAATATGAACTACTAATATTGCAAGGGGTATCACATGAGCTAAAGAATGAGGTGAGGCTTAATAACGAGGACAAATAATGTAGGCATGGCTACTCCTACAAACACTTCTTTGATGGCACCATACCCAAATCATATGCCAACACCCACCAAAGTATCATGCACCCACCGAAGCATCATGGTGGTTCCTCTGCTACTACTAGGGTAAGGGCCACAAAAGTATCATGCACCCACTGAAGTATCATGGCGGTTCCTCTACTACTAGTAGGGTAAGGGTTGCAAATGCGGATCCATGTAAAGTATCATGGTGGTTCCTTTGTTACTACTAGGGTAAGATTTGCATATGTTTTTAGGGTTATTGAAACAAATGGTAGGGAATTTTTACCACATCTAATCAAAACCGTGGCAACATGCATTGGCATTGAATTTAGGGGGTCTAGGTGAGTCTGAATGCCAAGAATGAAAGGATTGTGAAGTCAGGTATGGTTTTCAATGTGAATGTTTGTTTGCAAAACATGCAGTTGTTACAGAATGGATCCCAAGACACAAACTTTCTCCCTCTTACTCATAGACACTGTTGTTGTCAAGGATAAAGGACCGAAGATTGCAATGTCAAATTGCTCCAATTCTTATGATGACATAGCCTATTCTTTTCAGGAAGAAGAATAAGAATTGTAGGAGGGCCCAAACCAAAATAAATCAACGAGAAATGGTGTTGAAGCTCCACTAATGAAAGCAACTTTGCACTCTGACAAACCAAGAAATGAAAAAGGGAGAGGATAGAAGGCAACATCAACAAGCAGGGCTAACCAAGCAGAAAAATGAAGAGATTGCTAGGAGAGAGGCTTGCAGTGGGAGGTTTAGGGTAAGGTGATAGCCAAGGCACTCTTAGAACTAGAGGGGATTTGATAGCATATCGGAATGTAGATGGCATCCCCTTCTCAAAGGAGTTGATGATTCAAGTGGATCAGAAGAATGTGTCTATTCTTCTACATGTGTATGGTCTTATGGTTCCATTCCATATGGCTACTATCAAGAGTGTTACTAGCCAGCAGGACGGTGGCCATCCATTTGAATCATCTTCAATTTCCCTCGGGCTGGATACTCTGCCAAAAAGAAAGACATAAATATAGTCCTTCTTATTAATACTTTGAGATTACTTACTATGATGGTTTTAACCTTGAGAATTTCTTTGTATGCCATTGGATATGGGAAGAAAATAGTAGGGGTTTGCATCTTCTACACTCGGGTTTTTTACTACTTCAAGTCTTCTCTCACCTTTGTTAGCTCCTACTAGGAGGCCTTACATGACCATCAACTTGTATAGTGCCCTCTCATCATTGTCAAAATAATGTGCTTCTTTGGACAGTGTGATTGTACTTGTTATGGTGTCAAAGAGGGGCAGTATGTTTACTTCTCTCCCATGGTATGCAAAAGATAAGCCAAGAGAATTGACTTTCTTGCAACATTGTTCATCTATGGAGTATGGGTTTAATTGCAACTTGAAGCATCCACCCTCTAAAATAATTGATGTGTAGGTCATGATGTATGGCCTAGAAGATGTTGGTCCATCGATGTCTATGTGCATAAAGGTTTGCTGAAGGATAGAAAAAATGTGGCATCTTGTCTTATAGTGGAGAGGCCTGATGGTTGGTGTTGCACTAGCACTTCACTTGCATCTTACATGCATTGAAATTCCTAGCAAAAGAATAAGAAGGTGCATATAAAAATGGAAATGAGAACCTTGGGAATTTGAGAATGGGTTTGGCCTTATGTTGGCCCCTTGCAATAAATGAGCAATTCCTAAAACCCTTTTACTAGAGTTAACTTCTTTTCTAGAATCTCTAATTTCCATGCACCTAGGCATAATCGGACTCATTTTTTGCATTCAATTATGAAGGATAGAACCATCTACAAACATTTATATGAAGAGAATAGGCTTTGTGTGTCTCAAGTTGGCTCTATCATTCATTCAAGTATGAAGTATTCACATGGTGATAATGTCAAGGTCATCATGATTAAGGAGCAAGGCAATAGATATTCTAGAACCAACCATCCAAAAATGAAGTATTCACTTACTCGTATTGTGTAACCTCAATAAGAATCAAGAGAGCAAGCATCCCAAAATCACACCTTTATCAATTTGAACCAGGGCATTGTCAAGAAGAGCTCTTTTGAAACAGTCAGACATACCATTCTTTGATCCCTAGCTTCTTGCATCCTACAAAAAGGGATGAGGGAGCCTCTCCAAAGAATATCAAAACAAATAGTCCAACAATGCAATGCTTCTCAATATTACATGGAGTAATAGGTTAGCCTCATGCACCTAGAATGAGTGATATTGTCCCAACAAAATTAGAAGAGAACTTGTATGATCCATTCATGACCTTCCAAAAGAAGTGCCCTCCTCATATTATTGCAACCATGTGGGAGAGGTTCTATAGAGATTTTTATTAAGCATTGATGAGAGAGATGTGTCCATACATCTTGAGTTCCTTTATGAATTGAGGTAGCTTATGAGTGGGGTGGTTTCGATTTCAATAATATTTATCAAGTAAAGGTGTATAAGTGAACCAAACAAAGTGTCCAACCTCTATCAAAGTGACAAACTAGGAGAGCTTGTTGAAGGCCTTCCTAAAGAAATCAATGGGGGAAATTGTGATGATTTAGGCATTGTTTGTGATTCGTGCTATGCCTCAATAGGTGTAACGAGAGTTGCAAGCTCATCAATGAAGAAAGCAATGTTATGAGATGCACTTAGAGTGCAATGAGAATGGTGTGATCCAAAGTCCAATTTGCAAATGAGATCATGCCACTCCATATTGCCTCTCAAGCATATGGTTTTATTCAATGCCAAAATTTCTTATGAGATTATGGTTTCTTAAGGATTGACATTTGCTAGGCCTTATTTAGAGTGATGGTCCACAAGATATTCTAGATTTTGTTTTAGAGGATCACTATGGAGTGCAACTTATGGTGGGTGGAAAAAAAATATTAATCATGTCAAAGAACGCATTAGTGGCATGATAATTTTTCGATTGCCTAGCATTTAAGGGTTGATGTATTATTTTAGCGCTACACTGAATGTATGAGCACTATATGAGATGTGTGAAGCTTAGGGTGAGCATATATATTGAACATGCAACAACAAACCTTGCTATCACAATTGGATGAATCTTCTAGAATATGAAGTAAAGATTGCATACATGGGTTTCATGCATTGAGAAAGATGTTGATCCCTTGTGCATTCAACACAAAGAAGGATAGTTATCTTTGAATGGTTCAATCCTTCACCAACAATGTGAACAAGTGGTTTCAATTTACTAGTAAGTATATCATACATATGTTTTTCTCATGGGTTAATACACCATTTTGATGTGCAATTTCTCACCATGTTTTGGAGTGCTTTTGTAGATAGAGTGAGATATCATACCATGCAAGAGATTTCTCTCTTGTTTTGAGAAGCTCTCATGTTTAAAGAGATTGTTCGTTAACATGTTCTTTGGGGTGCTTGTAAGTGAATTTTTTATGTAGTGAGAGTGCCATGGACTAGTGGTGTTAAATTTAAATTGAGACTTGAAAGGTTCTCACTTTGTAAAGAGACTTTGTTTCCTTTATCTCAAGTACTTGAAGATTTAATATTGATGCTTCATGGGATACATAGTTAGGATTGCATTTGGGTTTTCATGATGATGTTTATCTTCTTCCTCCATGTTTTGCAACTAGAGTTATGGTAGCATATTGAGTGCATATTTTACTTGATTGTTTGATGCAAGGGTGATCGTAAGGCTCTAGCCTCTTATGTATTTCTCATCTTTATCCAAGATTGTTGGAGCACTTGTGCTTATGATGTTACTATAGTTCTCATATTTATGCAAGATTGCTTGATTTATTATGATTATGATAACACTTCTAAGTTTTCAATATATATTAAATATTTGAGTCCTTTATGAAAATACAGATGTATTCTCTCATTATTGCTACTTTATGTATTTTTCTTTTGTAGTTCAATTGTTAACATCTGAATGCTAATATGACAATTTCTTTACTCCATTATGTTGAGATGACAAGCTCAACACATGCGGACATTAATGATGGACTGCCTGGTTAGATGGGTCCAAAGTCTACACTTAGCACATCGGTGGTCATTATGACTCTCACATGGCCACTGACTCATTACTTATTATATTCAGGTTGTTACACCTATTTACAGCTGGCATAGTTATAGCGCCAGTCGACTAGTGTAGTCGGTTATGCATTGTTTGACTTAGTAGGCCACTTTCCTTTATGTTGTATCTTATCTATACTTTGCCTACATTGTAAAAAGTGTGTGGAAGAAGAAGAAGAAACCAGCAAGAAAACGTTTTGGCCTCTATCTCTCTTCTTGTCTGTTGAGTGAGCTTCTCCTTGTGCATTTTGTGTGTGTTCGGCGCAGCATCTTGAGCAAATCCCCCCACCACACGATTCTTGACATGGTATCAGAGCCGCGCCACTGAGAGAGGCTAATTTCGAAGGCTGAAGTGAAGGAGAAGAAGCAGGGTTTGAGCAAGCAAGCAATGGGTAAGAAGCTCTCCCATTCTTCCACTCTCTCTCTTGGATAGTGCTTGTGGAGGCACCGGAAGCAGGGCAGAGCAAAAATCTCAGATTGCAATGAGATTTGGTGTGCGCAAGGTTGTGGGGTGTATTCTGCAGATAAGCCCTTTAGGGGTTTCCCACTACTATTTTGGCCATCCGAGGTCATTTCAAGCCCCGTTTTAGACTTGCAAGGTTGCGGCCAGCAGTTCGAGGTATCCTGCAATTTCAACTGTGTCTGCCGTATACAGGTGCATAGGTTACAGATTTCAGGACTGTAAGTTCAAAGGTGTTTACAGTGAGTAAACACAAGGTTTATCTGCAAACTGGTTACAGATTGCATGTATTGTTGAGCAGATAGTGAAAAAGGATGTCTAGTATATTGTTGTGTGCTACAGGTCGAGGGTTGCAGAAGATTTGCTTGTTGTTTGGTATTAGTTTTGTGATAATGGTAGAGAACAGTGGAAACCCCATCATTGAGAAGCTCGACAAGAATAACTACCCTTCATGGAAGTTCCGTCTCACGAACTTTCTTATTGGAAAAGGCCTCTACAAGTTTGTTTCAGGTGAAGAAAAGGAGCCGGAGAGGTGAGTGATCCTCCAACTGCAGAAGAGACAAAGGCACGAAAGGAATGGAATGCAAAAGACAAAAAGTTCATGTGTTGGCTATCTGCAGTAATTGACAATAATATGCTCGAACATATTAGAAATGCAGAGAATTCATATGAAGCTTGGACCATACTTAAAAATATGTTTTTCGTAAATACAAAGGCATGAAAGATTCAACTCAAGCAAGAGTTGAATACATTGAAGAAAGGGAAGATGTCTATCAATGAGTATGCATTAAAGGTAAGGAGTATTGCAAATGCCTTGGCAGCGATTGATGCAATGCCCGATGATGATGATTTGGTGTCGTCTACCTTGGGTGGACTTAACAATGAAAAGGCTTGGAAGTATTTTGTAACTTCCGTATATGTCAGAAAGCCATTTCCAGATTTCCATGAGTTGGTCTCCCTTATGATCACTGAAGAGATCAATATGTAGAGTGAGACATCTGAAAAAAGTGGTGAACAGGTCCAAGCTTTCTACTCCAATTCAAGAGGGGACGTGGGAGGTCCTCTTCAAGAGGCCGTGGTATAGGACGTGATAGTGACAACCAGCAAAATAGATTTAATCGGCAATTTGGCGATATGCAGGTTTCAGGAGGTCGTGGTAACTTTAGAGGCAGGGGGAGCTTTAGAGGAAGAGGTGGATGGTAAAACAAAGGTTCTAACAACTCTGGTATTGTGTGTTACTACTGTGGCAAAACAAATCATATTGCAGCCCAATGTTATGCTAAGAAAGATTATATTCGCAGTGGTAAGTTGCAACAAGGAAACTATGCATCGTCTTCATGACAGAATGAAGACAAAAATGAACGTATGTTTGTTATGCAGCATATGTTGAATGTTGTTATAGGAAAGGGAACACATGATGATGTTTGGTATGTTGATTCAGGTGCATCCAATCATATGACCAGCCATGCAGAATGGTTTGGAGAGATGCAGGATTTGCAAAATGCAAGTTATGTGCAGATGGGTGATGATTCATGCCACCCAATTTCACACATTGAAAAAGTTCCCTTGTCCTTGCATGATGGTAAGACAAAGAGTCTTTCACATGTATTACATGTGCCATCTACTACAAAGAACTTGGTGTCAGTTGGTCAGATGGTAGAGCAAGGGCTAAAAGTCAGATTTAATGCAAAGGGCTACTTTGTAGAAGACTTCAATGACAAGTGCAAGTTGGTTGCAAAGGGAAGTAAAGTTGGACGTATGTTTACTCTGGATGCTAGAATTCCTACTATGAATGCTGGTATGTATGCTAAAGGAAAAGGTGTTGTTGTAGATATTGAAATTTGGCACAAATGCATTGGACATGCAAATGTACAAAGGCTGAAATTAATGCAGTCCAAAGGGTTGGTTACAGGTTTGCCTACATTTAGAGCTGCAGAATTTCATAAGGTATGCGAAGCATGTCAATTTGGTAAGCAGGAAAGACAACCCTTTTCACATGACAGAGATGTAAGGAGAAATATCCTTGATGTTGTGCATACAAATATTTGGGGGCCTACACAAAATGTATCTCTTGGAGGCAATTCATACTTTGTCACATTCATTGATGATTGTTCTAGAAAGGTATGGGTATATTTTATGAAGGAAAAGTGTAAAGCATTTGAGCACTTTAGAACTTTCAAGGCTATAGTTGAAAGAGAAACGGGCTTGAAAGTAAAGTGCTTGAGGTCAGATGGAGAGGTCTCATGAGATAAAGAGGCAGTTCACATACAGGTATACCCCACAGCAAAATGGGGTTGCAAAAAGGAAAAACAGGCATATTACAGAAGTTGCACATGCCTTGATGGCTAAAAAGAATATGCCTAAGCATTTTTGGTCTGAGGCTATTCATACTGCTGTTTATATTATGAACAGAACTCCCACAGCTGCAATTCATGGTATGACCCCTGAAGAATGTTTTACAGGTAAGAAGCCTGATGTCTCACACTTGAAAGTGTTTGGCTGCATTGCATATGTTCATGTGCCAGATGAGTTGTGGAAGAAACTGGATCCAAAGGCTGAAAAGTGTGTCTTTATTGGATACTCTTTAGAGCAGAAAGGATATCGTTGTTATAACCCTGTCACATGTAAGTTCAAAGTGAGCAGGGATGTCATCTTTGATGAAATGAGCAGTTGGTATGCATCTAGTGGTGATGCATTGGATGATGATGATGATCATGACACTCATGTGTAGGCTGAAAAGCAAGAATCACGGACTCTTAGTGGACCAGAGACATCATCTGGTAGTCCTTGGTCTAGGAGACTGAGTAGTTCTACATCTTTAGGTTCATCTAGTAGCACTACAATAAAGACAAAGGAAATAATAAAGTGTTAGATGGCATTGATGCAGTTCTTGATGGAGACTCCAGTGGCTCAGAGAGCTTGGATGATGAGCTTGGCATTCCTTCAGTGAGGACTCTAGGTGTGCAGAGAGCACGCGTCAATGCAAAGACTCCATTGAGTGATCCAGTGGTACGCAGATCTAGTAGGGTCAGATATCATGTTAAAAGATTTAGTTTTGAAGGTTATGCAGCTCTTCATTATGCTTATATGGTGAAACTAGTTGAGGATGTTGATCCCACATGTTTTGAGGAGGCTGTTGATCATGCTCATTGAGATGCAGCAATGGATGAGGAGATGGCTGCATTAGAGGCCAATAAGACTTGGGATCTAGTATCATTGCCGAAGGGCAATGATACTAGATCCCAAGTATCATTGTCGAAGGGAAAGAAAGCTTTTGGATGTAAGTGGGTTTATAAGATTAAGCACAATGCAGATGGTTCTATTAGTAGGTACAAAGCTAGGTTGGTTGCAAAAGGCTATGCCCAGACATATGGCATAGATTATGAAGAAACCTTCACTCCAGTTGCTAGGATGGCAACTGTCAGATGTGTGATTGCTTTGGCAACAGCCAAACGTTGGAGGTTGTAGCAAATGGATGTGAAGAATGCCTTCTTGCATGGTGATTTGCAAGAAGAAGTGTATATGGATCAGCCAGTAGGTTATGATGATTTAGAGCATCCCACGTATGTGTGCATGTTGAAGAAGGCGCTCTATGGGCTCAAGTAAGCACCTAGAGCATGTTCTGATAAGATCAGAGAGTATCTTATCAACATTGGCCTTTATGTTTATGATGCTGATCACTCACTTTATGTGAGAAAGGGAGATGCAGGTTTGGTCATCATAGTCATCTATGTGGATGACTTGATTATTACAGGTGATAGTGATAGTGGGATTGTTGAAGTCAATGACTTTTTGAAGAAGAAGTTTGAGATGAAGAATTTAGGTGAACTAAGGTACTTCCTTAGCATTGAGGTGATCAGATGTGATTATGGTATATGGCTGTCCCAAAGACAGTATGGCTTGGATATGTTGTCCAAGTATGGTATGACAGCATGTAAACCACTTTCAGTCCCATTGGAGCAGAATGTAAAGTTGAGTGCTAATGTTGGGGATGAGATAGAAGACCCTACTATGTTCAGGAGGATAGTGGGGAGTTTGATCTACATGACCATTACAAGGCCAAACTTGAGCTACGCTCTTGGTCTTGTGAGTCAGTTTATGCAAGTACTTAGAAAGCCACATTTGGATGCAGTTAGATGCATATTGAGATTTGTGAAGTCCACATTACATTATGGACTTTTCTATGAGGCAGGTACAGATGTACATGTGTTTGGATACACAAATGCAGATTGGGCTAGTAGTATATCTGATAGAAGATCTACCAGCGGATACATGTTCTCTCTTGGTAGTGCAGCAACTACTTGGAGCAGCAAAAAGCAATCTACAGTTGCTTTGTCGAGTACAGAGGCTGAGTATAGAGGTGCTGCTGTTGCAGCATGTGAGGTAGTATGGCTGCAAAAGTTATTAGCTGATTTAGATGTGCATGTGGAAGGTCCACTTGTCATTTATTGTGACAACATGAGCAGTATACAGTTGGCTAAGAACCTTGTGTTCCATGCCAGGACAAAACATATTGAGGTACACTACCACTTTGTGAGAGAGAAGGTACTAGCAAGTGAGATTGGCTTGGTGTATGTCAGCACACATGATCAGATAGCTAACATCTTCACGAAAGCATTGGGTGGTACAGAGAAGCTTCAAAAGTTTCGGAGCTTACTTGGATTTGCAAAGATGAAGTTGAGCTTGAGGGGGAGTGTTGAGATGACAAGCTCAACACATGCGGACATTAATGATGGACCGCCTGGTTAGATGGATCCAAAGTCTACACCTAGCACGTAAGTGGTCATTATGACTCTCACATGGCCACTGACTCATTACTTATTATATTCAGGTTGTTACACCTATTTACAGCTGGCATAGTTATAGCACCAGTCGACTAGTGTAGTCGGTTATGCATTGTTTGACTTAGTAGGCCACTTTCCTTTATATTGTATCTTATCTATAATTTGCGTACATTGTAAAAAGTGTGTGGAAGAAGAAGAAGAAACCAGCAGGAAAACGTTTTGACCTCCATCTCTCTTCTTGTCTGTTGAGTGAGCTTCTCCTTGTGCATTCTGCGTGTGTTCGGCACAGCATCTTGAGCAAATCCCCCCACCATGCGATTCTTGACACATTAAAACAATGCAATGTCATTAGATGAAATAATGTTTAGATTGATCTCTACTTAAGAGTGGCCAAAAATTCCCTATGTAATTTCCTAACTAGGAATTCCCTATGTGCTTTTTCAATTAGAAATTTACATATGTAGGAATATAAAATTAGGAAAAGTGATATGTTTCCTACATAGAAAAAACTAGGAATCACATTGAAACTTTTTCCCTATGTAGATAATGTTTCCTACATATGAAATTTTCCTGTTAGGAAATTTCCAAAGTGATTCCCTGGTTACTCTAACTAGGAAATGTCCCATTTTCTCTACTTTTTACATTCCCTACTTATGTGTATTTCTGAATAGGGAATTCCATGGGGAATAATCTTTTTTCCTATATGGGGAATGATTAAAAGTTCCTTGCATTCGAGCCAAAAACACTTCAAAAAAAGCACTTGTAAGAAAATGATTAAGTTGCTAATTAGAGGAGGTTTTGAAAGAAAAAACCCTCCAAATTTGGCTACATGGATGTGATTAATGAGAGAATATATGATTCATTGAAGAGATTAGCCATTAAATATCTCCAATCTTTAATGGACATTAAGGGTCACCTTTTCAATCTTATTCTCTTGGAACTTGCAAAATTTTGTATTTTTGAAATTTTGCACCAAAAGACACTCATTTGTTCCTCGACATTCATTTTCTACACCTTTGTTCTTTTTCCTTCTTTGCGACATTGTTGCCCCATCGTTAAGGTTTCTCCACCAAAATGTTTACCAGCACCTCTTCTAGCAACACAAGCGCAGCCCCACCACACAAGTATAAACTTACTATTCAACTAGATCCTGTTTATTCATCTCGGAGGAGTATACACCATCGAGCATTGTTGGACAAGGACGAAGCTAACAGGTTACGATTACAAGGAAATAAGCATGTAAACTTATGGGTGGATGGAAATATTTATCAACAAGACCCTTCTACAAGTAAACATCCTCCCTTTTACAATATTCATGACTTCATAAAGGTACATTGGAGATGGTTGTGATGGGATGCTTGGCTATTGTATGAGGTTATATTGTCCATCTTATGCATTAAGAGAACATATACATGAAATGAACGAATCATTAACATTGGCACAAAAAACTATTTCTAAGCTGACGAATAAGAATGATGGTCTAAAAAATTCTAACAAGTCATTGTAAGAAAAATTACTATGCTTGAAGGAAACTCCAATAGGATTTAGAGAGAGAAATAAACCACTAAAAAATATAGTGGGCTTGTGTAGTTGGGTGAAAAAAAGGAGAATAAATCTTGTGAAGAGATGTGTCTCTAATATTTTAGGCATGAATATTGGAGAGAACGATGAGAAAATTAAGCTTATTAAAGAAACCACGACAAAGAAGGACATTTTTAGGATTCTAAAATCACTTGAAAATGTAGACTTGAGAACCCAGACTCTGAAAGAGTTAGTGAAAGATTTGAAAGGAATAGCCAGACCAAATGAAATAGTGGAGACATGTGACAATATGGGTATCAGTCGCCATAAAGTTATCGTGCTTTGTTAAATTGTGGTTTACAAATCCTAGGTGTCATAGAATAAGTGCATTTGGTTTGCCTCAATCTTTTGCAATTTCAATTACTAGGACAGCCATGAATCACAAGATTTCAGATGTCTTTGGGGAGTATATTCATATAGAAGGATCTATGCCCTATGAAAAGCATAAAACAAAGGCTTTTTTTGAATAGAATACATTTAATAATATTTGGATTGATCTTAAAAGATTCCAAATTGCAATGGTTTGTATGTATCAATTTACTATTCAAGAATGTGATGGTATTTTGAAGTTTGCACTTAAATTGGATGAAGCACAGATCCAAAAGGGACAAAAGATAGAAAGAGTCAACATTTTTATTATGAACAAGGAATTGGATTATAGTAATGGTAGGGGACAAGAACAACAATTTAAGATACAATCCAAGATGGAACTTTGGTGGATTAGTGCGGCCCAAGTACAACTGAAAGTCATGAAATTATGAAATGGTTGATCTCTCATATAGGTATTCCTGATATTATAAAGTCTCAAAGTGAAGGGAAAATGTTAATAGTCGATGGTGTTGGTAGTTTTAATGTTGAGTGGCATATGAGTGCTGACTTGAAAACTATCAAATGTATGCTTGGTGTAAGTAATGGGGCCAATGCAAAATATCATTGTATTTATTGCATGGAGAGTTTGGGATCCAAAGAATGGAGTACTTTGCAGCCAGCAACAAGATTCCTAGCTAGGAACTCCATAGATTTGAGCTAGTTCAAAAATTTGGATGGCTTATGGGATCTTATTCTTTCAATCTCTTTAAGGATTTTTCATATTTGTACATTGCATGCAAAGATTAGAATAATTGGTAAGTTGCTTAGGTTGCATCTTGACTATGCATAGTCAATAAAGCTAGTATCTTTGACAAATGACTGCATTGATAAATGTGAGGCTTTTCTCTTTAAAATGGATTTTCATGGAGGTCAAGTTCACCTAAGAAAAGATCGAATAGCCTCAAGGAAAAAAAGAGATGTCTTCTATTGGGAGGTGCAAAAGCTAGATGATTTCTAGGAAATCATATAGGTAAACAAATGAGTGCATTGTGGGAGTGCTGGAGAGAGTTGTGTGCAATCACAACAAATGTGGCTAGTACACCACGAGTGGCATTCCTATGAATGGAGGTTTGGAGACATCTTTACATATTTTAAAAAGTACTCACTAAACAAAAGATAACATCCAATTATTTGGAAGAGTATAAACGTTCAATTGTAAATCTTGTTCAGGCAATCAAGGAAGCTTAGGGAGAAAAGGATATTACTTTCTACTTGGTAAGATAGACATAAATTTGAGTCTTTGCGCTTTGAAATTAAGGTTTAATAATTCAAATTGATTTTTGTGTTTATGGGTTATCACAACATATTCTTCTTGTTCATGGGCCTTATTTTGTGGAAGAGCAAGCGCCCCTAGCAACTTACAATAGCCAAGGTATGGAGAAATCTCACTACCAAGCACGTATGTGTTTCTTTCAGAGCACTAGACACAGAGGAGGAGTAATTAAAACCAATGCCCTTGGGGATTTATTCATTTGGTTTGTTTTAAGACAACTTCAAAGACTGAAGGATACAACAAATTGTGATGGAATCTAGAATACCCATACTATTTTCAAAATAATTTATACATGGCTAGCTTTCAAGAGCCTTTACATCCTCATCCTCTTCAGGCATTTTTCCTCTATAATGTAAAAACTTTCTTCTCTTGTATCGAGATATGGACTTGATATCTGTTTTATTTGCTGCTAAAGCATAAGATGAGAATTCTAGGAAGTATCTAACCCTGGAGGCAGAGAAGCCGATACCATAACCAAATATTCGAATGGCTATTGTATTTTCTAGGAACATGACTTTATGCACATTGTACTGCAAACTTGAGTACCCAATGAGCCTTTGTAAGTGCTTTGACACAAACAATCGACCATGAGGCCTCCTTCAAGAAAGCGCTATGCAAAACCAATAGAACATTGGGATCAATCCTTGATATGTAGTGCCCAAGTGCAAAATCCTTTAGGGAACTACCACCAATTCTTGATCCTTTGCCTCTTCCCAATAAATTGTCCTCATTTGCAATCTCCAACTATAAAATCAGAAGTCAAAATGAAAAAATGTATGTGGTTTCACAAAAATAGAAGAAAGCATTACCGTTTGATGTTCATCACTCTTAAGTTTTGTTGGATTCCATAAACTAATTGATGTCTCCTTGATACCCTTGAGTTCCTTAAAATATTTTGACTCCTCCCTTCCAAAATTTGAGATTCCAAGCTTCTCTTGAAATTGGTCAAAACTCATTGTCAATAGCCTGTAACTCTCTCTTAGCATCTCTTACCTTGATTAAACATAAGGAAAATGCATCTGATGCATCTAGAAACTTATCATTTGAAACTTGAGTATCTAATTTCAGTAATTCCTCCTTGGATTCATTCTTAACATCCACTATGCCTTTTGCATCTATAGATGCCTCTGCAAAAACTGCCAAGCAATAATCCTCCCTCAAATTGAAAAGGATTTGTAGATCACGAAATAATATGTACTCTTTGTCTTTAATTGGGAAAGTTAGTAAGGGTGGAACAATGAGGTTGGAAGGGGCATCAGATACTTCATCAACCTCTGCATTTCTCTCTTCAATTATTGTCTCTGCTTTAAATTGAGCAACATTTAGGACTTTTGCAATTGATGCTTCCATCTGTGGGTCTACTTGCTCCTCAACATCCATATCATATACTAACTCTTTAAGAAGACAACAACTGGAAAATTTTGAGGTTTCCTTAATCTTTTCATCAGATTTGATAGGGTACTTCATAAGAGCAAATACAATAAATGCAGCAGACTTAAGCATAAGCTTGCATTTTTTTGGGTGTAAAGAGCATAACTCAAATGCATAGAATCTACCAAGAGAATGATAACCACATTTCTTGGTGAAGGAAAACTTCTCAATGGCTGACCTCCCAATAGGAGTGTGAACATAATCCTTGAAATCCAATTGAACAATAGGATATGCCAACTCTTCAAACTCTGCAAAGTCTTCCCTGCAAAAGTCCTTTGAGTAGTTCACAGCCTGATCAAGATCCCACTATGGATTGAAAATCTCCTTGGCTATTTTTGCAAAGGACAAGTCAATATTGTTTTCAATAAGGAAATCCAAAAGTCTCTTTGAGGCTCTGACCTCTGTAATGTGAGTGAGGCCTGGGGTCCTCAACAACGATTTTCCCTTTTTTGAAGCCTTCTTTGTAGTCACAGCACTTGTCACTGACACATGAGATGCATCTGAGACTTCTAAGGCAATTGACTCCATGGACAATGTGGATTAAGCGTTTTTTTTCCTTTCCCAATTGTGGAAGGTGATACAAGTGGGTTTTCACTTGAGATTTTGAACTAGCACAATTACGGAGTTGATACAATGTGAAGGGATTCTGGCAAGACCTGGAATGTATTCGTATCGCATTGTATCAGACCTCAAAATGGTGCGATCATGTCATGCAAAAAAGCATGACACCATGATATTGTGACGTATTAGAAGCTACCACACATAAGCATAAAGGAGCACGAACAGGTCAAAGGACAACATTGCTGATGGAGAGGACCAGGTGGACAAGGAGAGGCGACAAGAGAAGACTATGATGGCGGTAGGAAGATGATATGAACGGGAGGCGGATACAGAAATGAGGATGATGGGAGAAGACAACAAGAGAAGACAAGAGAAGGACGGGGAGGTCAATGGATGGCAGGTCGAACAATGATGTTAGAAAATCACGAAAAGAGCACAAAGTGAGAGCTCAATTCCCACTTTCTATCTTCCCTATCGTATGTCCGACATGCTTTCCAATTCTGTCCATCGTTCATGTCGGATGTCTGACATGCTCACAAATTCAGACCTCTCCGATAGAGCTTATACAACATGAATACTAGCCCCGCAAAATCCTCCAGTGCAACCACTCATGCCGTATTGGCTCAACAAGCTCACATATGACATGATTGATGCACAGCAGAGTTCTTATCATTCCCCCTATCGCGTGGTATAGGTAATCCTTCTGATATAGTGTGATTTTGGGATTTGTGCATGAGGAGCGTCATGTCATCTTGTCATATTAGCATACATTTGATACGGAGTGATTGTGCTATTTCTTCATCAGCATCATGATCTTATCATGTTGCTACGAGGCATGCATTTCGATCCAAAAGTTCCTTATTCTTGCATTTTTCTAATACAATGCGATAGCTTTAGTTAGGGATCAGGGTTCTCATCTCATCGCGTTGTTAGAGTGTTTGGGGTCGAAAGTCTACTGCAAGGGTAAGAGATCTCAGTGTGAAGGGAAATTCAGGGAGAGGAGTAGATGTAAGAGAAGGGGTTCAAAGAAATAGAAGACATAGAAGAATACTCACATAAAGAAATAGAAGATGTAGAAGAATACTCACAAAGGTGAAGCCTGTCAATTTATTTCTGCATTATGAGAAGATAAATCACCTATAGACCAAAACATGCATAAAATAATACCTTCCTCTATGCTGCTCAGATCGCCAATTTGATCCTTCCATTGCTCCGAAAGGGGGGTAAAATACTAGCATAGCTGGCCAGAATTCTGCCAGATCACTCCATCTCCCACTTCGAAGTGTTATTCACTACTTGAAAATAGTGATCGCATGTCACGCAATTTCGCCAATCCCTCTTTTTACATAAAACCCTCTCAAAATGGGTGAAATCTACCTAATTTCTTTCACATGTCATCCTAATCTAGAAGTTTTCTATAGTTTTATGGATTTTTACAAGAGATAATATCTAAAATATCAAAAATTGGCTAAACTTGTCCAAAAATCTAATATGTTTGAACCATGGACACTAACACTAATGTCTAAAATGGCATTGGCTCTCTAGATCAATAAGAAAGCCGCACTCTAGAGTTTTTCACACGGTGTGCACGTAGCGGCACGACATCCACCCCCTCCTAATCTGCACATCCTCTGGCATGTGCCAAAGTCTTATGGATCTACAGTGTCAAAAGATTGCCATGTCAATGTCTTTATCTTCTACCTCTTCTTCTTCCATATTCTCATGTTCATGCTCAGTATCCAACTCATTCAACTCATACGTTGAAGACTCCCTATGTTTAAAGAGCTTGACATGTATTCTAGCCAATGGAATCCTTAGAGCTATCCCATCCATCTCATTTAATGCATAGGTAGCATTATCAAAAACAAACCTTACCACATATGGACCAAACCACCACTTTGCCATCTTCCAACTAGCACTATGTTGATTTTCCAAGATGTTGTTATAAACCATCACCCAGTCCCCTTCTTGTATAGGTCGTGATCGAAGTCTGTGTCGCTTGTCAAATCTCTTCTTGTTCTTGATCCTTGTAGTCTTCATCTTTTTCATGGCTGTCTCAATGTCTTTAGGCCTTCTTTCTAACTGTCTAATGCATAGGGTCAACAACTCTTCTCTATTCAAACCCTCTTTCCATGATAGAACACCCCAAGTAGCAATAGTCTCCTCAATAGGCATGATTGGCTGTTATCCATACATTAAGTCAGTAAGCATATACCCTATAACTACACTATGAGTAGTTCTATCAGTCTACAAAGCAAAGGGTAACATTCTTGGCCACTCTTTCATCCTGCCCTTGCATGACTTTGCTAATGCCTTGATGATGACAGGCTAATGACCTCTTTCATTTTTGCCATTTTCTTCAGGATTGTAGGCTAAAGTTAAAGCCAGCTTGATACCCAATTGTGAAAAGAAGTCAAGAGCCTCATCCACATCCAATTCTTCTCTATCTGCAACCACTTTACCAACACAACCATACTTGCAAAAGACCTTCTAATATGAACTTGCAAATTGCTTGAGTAGTCTTTGCACTAAGAGCTTGACCTTCCACTTGATTTGTCAAGTCTTTTCATGCCAGCACAATATATCTCATATTCCATAAACCTGTAGGCATGGTAACCAGATCAACTACCCATTTGTAATGCATAGACAATGGATAGGTCAGTTGCAACCCATGTCTATGCTTTACCATGGAATACATTGACAGACACTATATGATTCCACATAATGCTCCACATCTTTATACATGTTTTGCCACCAATACTTCTCTTTGATCTTGGAAATTCTGCCACAAACTCCACTATGTCCAGTTCATAAGCTTTCGTGAAAATCCTATATCACGTGTTGTTGAGAAGCCCTATCACCCAATACATGTACTGGAGCTCCTCTCTTTTTCTTTGCATGCTTCCATAAATATCCATCTTTCAAGAAAAACCCATAACCTTTTCTTTTAATACTTTTGAATTTAGCTTCAGACCACTCATCCTTCTTTGTCATGAGGCTGAGATATTGTCCACCAATCATCCTCATACAACTCTTCCAAAAATTGTGATCTCATTGAAGCATAACAATGATGATGCTTTCTCTCTACTGCCCATCTCTTCTCCATGGTTGTAAACTCTTTTATTACTACTGAAATCCTTGTTACAATAGTTGTACCTGTAGTAACAGTAGTTGCATACTCATTTCCTACTGTCATAAAGTCATTTTCAGCACCTATCACATCATCCTCTTCATCTTCCATCAGATCCTCTTTATCTTCAAACCTTACTCATGAAAGCATTTCAGCCACATGGTTTTCTCTACCTGCAATATGCTGAAAATCAGGGTTAAGTGACTTTATATATGCAATCCACTATAACATGGCAATATCAGGAGTTGAGTAATTCACTATCATGCCCAATAGGGGTAGAAAATCAGTCTCTACCACTACATGAGCTCCCATAAAATACTCCCTATCACACTTAAGGGATGTCATTACACCCCAAATCTCTCTTTTGACTTGAGAATACCGTCGTTGCTGTTCATTGAGGACCTTTGCTCCAAATCGAATGGCATACCTATTTCCATCATCATCATCTTGACCCATTGCCCAACCAATGCCAATTAGGCTTGTATCCACGATGAGAATAATAGGCTGCCCATTCACATAATTTACTCTCTTTAGTGTTGGGGATGAAATCAATAAGCTCTTTAGCTTCTGAATTGCCTTCGTATGTTGTTTCCCCCAACAAACTTTTGCCCTTTTCTCAAGAGCTGATATAAACTTTCAGCCACATGAGCAAAATGTGGAATCCATATCAAGTAAAAGACACATGCACCAAAAAATCTTCTCACCTCAGATACATTCGAATATGTCTCCCACATCCTACTTATGGCATCAATCTTTACTGGTGAGGGCTTTCGTCCATATGGTCCACACATGTGCCCAACAACTAATACTTTCTCCACTCCAAAAACTGAATTTTCTCCTGACAGAGTCAAATGCACTTCTTCAAGACGACTCAAAATCTTGTCACAATCAGCAATATGATTAGCCCCATAAACATTCTACATCCTTGCTCATTTAGCTCTTTATTCTTCTCATGAATATCACACCCTTTTATTGGCACATCAAACAAGAAAGGGTAAGGTCAACTGAGGAATATACTCCCTCAAAACTTTATGCATAGCGTTCATCATATGCGCCACTAAATTGGTTGCTCCCCATGGAAGTGTATACGTCCTAACCAATCCAAGTGGTGTATTCATGGTAGTGATATCTCGACTTTCCAATGCAAGCTGGAACTGATCATATCTTGAATATAAATCACCCATATAGTAAATTGCATTTCCTGCAAATGCTTATGCAGATTCATCCACTATTGATCCTGATCCAACATTCCTTATGGTGACCTTATTAACTGGTTGCAAATCCTATATAAACCTCAAAGAACCATTCTTATTTAGAACAGTGAACCACAGATTTGAATATGGAGCTGAAGAGGGCTCCAAAATCCACATCCTGATCTTCTTGTTCAAAAGCTCCAATAGCTTAGGCAAATATGCCCAAGGTACTAGAATAGGCTTTAAATTCCATGGCACATGAGGTATTGTAAAGATCACCATAGGTGCAACTATAGTCAGATCAACACATCCAATTTCATCTAGCTGAAACACAAAGGCCTTCTCATAAAAGTCATGTGCCATAACATTGATTTCAGAACCATGATCCAAGAGAGCTATGCAAGGCGTCTCTCTGCACGAGCCCAATGCATTCATGAATAATGATTGATTGGAATAAAATGAGCATATTCTTCTTCATATGGTTGTTGATGGATATCCCTATTATATGTAGCCTTCTCTCTATGCTTAGTGCTATCTATAATACCATTTTCAGTCATAACCTTGTTGTCTACACTTCCATTTAACCCATTTTCAGCATCAATCTATTCCAAAATAGCATTACATGCATTATCATATTCCCTCTGAAGATGTTTCTCTATGTCTTTGTCAACCTGCATCAATGCTTGCAAAACTTCACCATCAAATTGTCTTTTTTGTTTCATCATATCAATGATTACATCATGAAATTCACACTTTGCGATTCCAAGAACTTCGCCAAGTGTGAATTCCACTCTACTGCCAAGTATGCCATCTTCCAATATTTTTTTAAGGTTTGTGGCAATCTCAAGATCTGATTGTAATTTGTAACCGGGCTGCTTTCCACTTTTCTTCCCTTCTTGTGTTTTCTCTTGAGATGCATCCTCCATAACATGCTCAAGTATGTCCTTTTTAGCCTCTTTGTGCTACTCTGTTTTACTTCGTGTGATGCATTTAGATGGACCTGAAGAGGAAGGACCACTTGTGTCCTCATCTATTCTTCTCTTTTTTTCCACAAGAGCTTCTTCATTATGAACCTCAGCCAAATAAGCATAGGTTGAAAATGAATCCACTGGTGCACTCCATCCTGTTCTCCCTCTATACTCTGGCTTGCATCAGCCAATTTAGACTTTGTTTCTTTTCCCTTTTCCATGCAATCTAATGCTTGCATCCAAATGGAGATTTTGCTTCAGCCATGCCTCCTTTACAAGATTCATCAATCCTTTCAATTCTCAACCCATATATGAATGTATCTATGGCAACAAATGATGTCCTTGCATCCATATCTTCCAATCTCTTCTACATGCCACCATTTCCAAAATCTGGCTCTATTGGAAGACCAATTTCTGTTACATGTATTTTGCCATCTTTCCAAAAGACTGACATTTTTTCTTCCACTTCATGATAGGCTGTATAGTCTTGCTTTTCATGCTATAAACTATCACACCAAATGCATCTTCTCTTGTATCCTTCTCTATACGGCCTTTGGGCTGTTGCCCAACCCTTCTCTTCCACCTTGACATCCAAATTTTTGACCTTTGCATAGATTTTTGTCAAATTCATCCTCAAATCACTCATGCCTTTGATTAATTCATCCATAGCATCACTTTTAAGAGCCATATCAGTAGGTGTAGCTGGTTGTTCCGCCATAGCTACAGGCGCCTTGGTTGCAATTTCAGCCTCCTTTTGAGCACTGGTAGGTGTGATGCCTGTACCCCATCTTAATTTGATCCGCTCTCTCTTTATCAACATATGCACTACCTTAGTTACATTGGCTCAATCTGACTTCAATTTTGTTTCAAAAGAGGCATCTTCTAAACGATTAGTTAGCTTCTCCTGCAAAACAGGATTTGCAGCCTTTAGAAACAAATCAAATTTTTGACTCTCCAATGATTGTTGCTCATCAGCATCCAACTATGGCATACTGACAGAGCAAAGCTGTAGTAGCCAACCCTTTATTGGGCTTTTCAATATAATCTATAAATGTCTTTTAAGTAACCAATCCTCCATCTCCCAAGAAAAACTCTTTTCCCAAAGCTTTCTTGAAAGCTTCCCAATCAGCATCTCTTCTATGTAACTCATCAATCCAATCATGCAATGCATGCGTGGTCAAATGGGAGAAATACCGACTCCATGCATATTGCGGTACCCCATGAAATAACATATTTTTTTCATACAACCAGATGAAGGCCAAAACATTTTGACCTTTATACTGCCTCAATTCTTGTCCCACTACCTACAATGCATTCACAGATAAGGAATCAATTCTTTTTCTGTTTCCTGGCCAGTTTGCATTTGTTGTTGTAACAACAATGGTTGTTGTTGTTGTAAAGCATCACCACCACTCGAACCGACAGAATCCCCCATCTTTACACATCTGCTGCCGACTTTCACGCCGGGTTCACCACTGTCGGAGTGTTTGGGATTGAAAGTCTAACACGGGGGTAAGAGATAGCAGGGTGAAGGGAGATTCAAGGAGAGGAGTAGACGGAAGCGAAGGGGTTCAAAGAAATAGAAGACATAGAAGAATACTCACAGAAAGAAATAGAAGATGTAGAAGAATACTCATATAGGTGAAGCCTATCAATTTATGCATAAAATAATATCTTCCTCTATGTTGGTCAGATCACCAATCTGATCCTTCCATTGGCTCTAAAAGGGGGTAAAATTCCAAGACAACTTATCAGAATTTTGCCAAATCACTCCTTCTTCATCTCCCACTCGAAGTGTTATTCACTGCCTAAAAAAAGCATTTGCGTGTCACACGATTTCGCCAATCTCTCTTTTTACATAAAATCCTCTCAAAATGGTTGAAAGCTACCTACTTTCTTTCACATATCATCCTAATCTAGAAGTTGTCTACGGTTTTATGGATTTTTACAAGAGAGAATATCAAAAATTGGCTAAACTTGTTCAAAAATTTAATATTTTTGAACCATGGATGCTAATACTCATGTCTAAAATGGCATTGGCTCTCTAGATCAATAAGAAAGCCACACTCTAGAGTTTTCCACATGATGTGCATGTAGCAGCACAACAACAACATATTGTCAAATCTATGCTAAGTACTCTTGACCCTTGGCCTGCCCAAATGATGACTAAGACAAAGCAAACTGCAATGAAGATTTATCTAAAGAAACCTTTGAGGGAAGGTGAAGAGGAAACAGTCGAGGAGACACGTGAAGATATCATTTGCCATGCTATCCCTACTAGTGTTGGAGGTGAAGGTGAATCCTCAGAGAGCTCCAAGTCGGCTGGTGGGTTCAACCTTCAAGTTCCCTTCTTAATCCTACCAAAGAAACCCCTTTAAAGAGAAAGAGAAAGTCTAGATGGTTCTACATGCAGAGATGTTTTGATAGAGATTAGGAAAGCTCAAAAGACCACTGGCCATCTCATTCCTAAGGCTTCTTTTTTCAGAGTGGTCAAGGAGATAACTGACAAGTTGTCTTTAGTTGCTTCTGTGGAGGGCCTCAATAAGAAATGGCAATTGTCTGCCCTACTCTACTTATAGGAGGCGGGGAGGTTTTTTTAATTGATTTTTTGAACAATGCATACATTGCAGCTACTCATGCACATTGAATTACATTGATGAATAAGGACTTTAATATGGTTAGTAGACTTAGGTATATGTTTAACAAAGTTTTGAAGCCTCTATCAACTACTAATCAAAAGGCATTTGAAATCCTCAATATTTGTAAGATGCCCACCCATTGGCTATCCAGGCATGCTTTTAGCAATCTATCAAGAAATGAATCTAAGCGTCACTGCCCAGCATTCCCATGGAATGTTTCAAGTTTTGTCGCCTAGGGTTTCCCAAATTCGCCCCGCAACGGTCGAACCCACTAGGATCGACCTTAAATTTGGGCTCCTAGTGGCCAAGGTCTCCTAACAGTATTCTAGCGTTGGATCCTGACATTCTACTTTACACAAAGATACCCAAGCCAAAGCAAACCCATGCCGCACTTGGTTCAAAGAGAATGGAAAACGAGAGGGATGTGGTGCTCGACCTCTCTACCCATAGGGTATAGTCCCATTCTGGTCCCCTAAAACGGCATGAATCGGGGTTCTAACTTAACAATACCTAAAGGTCAAACAACAGTAAAATCTTGTGAGAAGCCTCCCAGTTCTCTGGGACCACCCTGCCGTAGGACGGACCCGTCGGGGGTTCCCCCACCTGCTTTTTTAATAGCTGTAGTTTTCTAATTAGGTCCTACCACATTTATATGTGACACTTAAAAATCAGCTTTATTAATTAAGCCTTTTAGGGAACAGGGTTCGTTCGCATAACTTATAGCACAGACACAAAAATAGAGCAAAGCAATCTATTGACAAACAAGTTCAAACAAGTTTATTAATTTATCTTCAAGTTAATCTTTGTCTCCCACTCTACAGGAGAAATAATGTATCCCTTCTGTCCAACAGAAGTATCTCTTCTGCCTTGCAGAAGTAGCTGGTCCAAATCTCACGGCACCACAAATTCAATCCTTTATCTAAAACGGGATCTCCCAACATACCCAGACATTGGGGGCCACGGATTTCTTCAACTCCATTCTAGACCTAGCAAGGGGTGTCCAGAGCTCCAATTGACCCGCAAGCTGTCTAGGAGAAAAACATCATTCATGTGGTTGGCCTTTTCACCACTCAACCTTCGGCCCATGAATCGAGCAGTGCCCTCTTTGGGTTAATCCGCGGTCTAATCATGGAGGTGATCCACCCGTGCAAAATATCCTTCCTTAATTAAATCCTTTAAGAATCAAGCACAAACAAGGCATTCAGCCCTAATATCATTTTCTAGGAAAACATTCCTTTATTCCCATGGTGACTTGTCATCACAGACCTTGTCATGCATTTACCCCAAAACCACTTGGAATAATCATCCAAACAATAAACTAACAACCAGTTGAATGTAAAAGCATTTAGGATGTTGTTTGATCAACCAACAAAAAAAAACCCAATTATATTCTTGCCAAACAATGCAAGAATAGTCGCGATAATATTTCCATCGCATATATGCTCTTCCCCTTGGGATCAAAGAGCGAGTCTATGTAAAATTTAATTAACACTTGTGCATAATTTTTAATGTCATAATTATGTCATTCATAACCCTTGACCAATTTCTCCTTGTAATTGCTCTATCGACGAACAAGCCATATGCAACTAGGTGCAATTAACTTTCCTTAATACATGCACTTTGCAAACTCGATCTTTTGAATATGTGAGATAAAATTTATCCATTCTAATGACCAATACTCATGCATCATAATATGGGGCCTAACGTGTCTCATACAAGAATCAAAACAAGCATCTATCGATTTGAAAATACATTACTTACGACCGGAACTACAGTTGGATTGACAATGATGGCTTTGCCTGAAGCTTCGTTGTTCTTGGTTGTGGGATTGCCATCTGCATGTGACATTCATCACTTGGGGACCATCGTCCTCAAGTAGACTCAAGAGATTAAGAAGGCGGAATAGATTCGAGATGGGAGAGTGTAGGAGAAGATAGCTAAGTTGAGGATCGAGATAGAGGGAATTGGGCAGCCTCTCGAGGTACCCCCCCCCCCCCCCTCTCTCTCTCTCTCTCTCTCTCTCTCTCTCTCTCTCTCTCTCTCTCTCTCTCTCAAGCTTTCTCTCACAATCTCTTGGAGGGTATCCTTCTCTCTATCTCTCTCTCTCACAGCCTCTCAAGGTCTCCTTATGCTTTCTTATGCCTCCCCATGCCTCATATTTATAGTGAATTAGAGAAGAGGCCTGTGGGCTGAGAAGTGGAGCTCTTTGTGGAGGGGGATCTTGGAAAGATTAGTGATCTGATGCTCAGATCAATCTGATGATTCCATTGGCTCCGAAAGGGAGGTAAAACTCTAAGACACTTGATTAGAAAGCTCTTAGTTCACTCCTTCTTTTCTATGTTTGAAGTGTTGTTTTCTGTCGGCACGCGCAATTTCGCAAATCCCTCTCTTTATTTTTTCTTTTGATAAAATCTCCAAAAGTAACTAAAATATCACTTGTCTTTTCTTTTAAATGACATCCAGTTCTAGAAATCTCCGTATCTTTTTTTAGAATAATATCTAAAATATCTAAAATATACTAGTTTTGCCCAAAATCTAATATTTTTGGACCATCCAAACTATACACATTAATAATAGTGATTAATATAGATCATAAGTCTCGTTCACGTTGTAACTTATGTGAAGGGTGGCTATTGTCCTTGTCAATCAGAGAAAAATATTAGATTTAGGACTCTTGATTTTCCTAAATAAAATATTTTTAATTAAATAAAAATTATTAGTTATTAATATTAGTTAGTTTTTACCTTAGTTAGTCTTTAGTTAGTAATCTTACCAACTTATTATTTGACTAACTTTCGAACTAACCAACTAACTTCTGTTGTGTGGAAATATTACAATATTCCACCCAAGGTGTCTACAAAATGGAAGGAGCCATCAGTGCCCAAGTTTGAGGATGTTACTCACTTGTATCCTACAAGGGTTGCAAGTGAGCCGGAGGCTATCTTGGAGGAGAAGACGAAAGAGAAAATAGAGAATGAAGATGTGATCTAGCAAAGAAAGATTGAGTCTCTTGGCCCTGTGAGCTACGAGAGGATGGGTAAAGTGTACGGCCAAATGCTCGTAAATAATTCTATTAATCGTGAAAAAGAAGAGTACATCAGCATATCCGCTGAAGATAAGGCCGTATTCGAGAAAAATGATTATCAACTAACATATTCAGTAGTTTTATGTTATTTGAGGTAAGATCTTTTGCTTTTCTTTATTTATATTGAAATTTTTCAAGGGTCCTTACATTGCATTCATTCTCTTATTCGCTCTTTACTTTGTATACATGTCATATATTGTTTCTCTTAGCAATGATATATTGCTAATATAAAACCACATAGCATTGGAGCCTAATCTATATTGACATTCCCGCAAGAGAGGTCATCTTTTTTGAATTCTTTTTTAGGAATTCATGGCGAATCAAAGATGTATTGTCAATGGGCACTCTTTATTTTAACTTTTATTGTTAAAGTTTATACTATTTAATAATAAGTTAATATTTATAGTGCTGCTAAACTTGTTACTACCCACTTGGACACCAACTTTGGAAACATTGTTAATCCTCAAAGGCCTTTCAAGTTTCTCCTTCAAGAGGTCCCATTGCAAAATGACATATATAGTTGTGGGTGAAGAGTGATTTCAAATGCTTCGAGGAAAATAGATTCAAAGTTATTGAATGTAGAGGGGGTAAATGTAAGTCTCCTATGTCTTGTCTTTTTTATTTTGAAAGTCTCTTCTAATACAAATAGCTTATATACTTTGTTGTAGTGCAAAGACTACCCTGAGTCATACATGTGGTGGATACAGGAGAGGTGTATCGAACTAGTTTTGGATAGGGTAATTACTCCAGTGGACCCAAACTCCCCTCTCCCACATAAAACTTCCAAGGAACATACAACAACGAAGGACAAAGGCAAGAAAAAGAAAACCACCAAAAGAAGTCGTCCTCGGAGTCAAAAAGGAAGGGGTCCAAAAAGAAGGGGATGCCTGAGCTTTCTCCATTGAAATGTAATCCATCTCCTCTAAAGTCCCAAGAGAAAAGAGTGCACAAGAAAATCAAGTTTTTTGAGCAACCAAAGAAAGCACCTACTAAGAGGAAACTAGTGATGACGAATGAAAGTGATGAAGATGGAGAAACTATTCCAAAGAAGGAGAAAAGTCTTGAGGGTGGAGAAGTTGAAGATCGGAGAGAAGCTCAGCCTAAGGGTGGAGAAGCTGTAGACCGAGAAGCCAAAGAATAGCCTGAGGGTGGAGAAGCTGAAGATAAAAAAGAATAGCCCATTTTTCTATTTGTACATCAGTAAATTCCCCTTGTATATTTGTAGTACAATATAACCCATGATGTAATGAAATCTTGTTTTGTTCTTACCCATGTAAGATGATTTTTTGTTCATAGAATCACAGAGAAGTGTAAAGTTCATGCCAAGCATTTCCTATAAAATTGTATTCCAATTTTATAACCCATGATATAATGAAATCATTTTGTTCCAAGATATATGATTTGTTATTTATAGAATCACTGCAAAGTTTAAACCAAGAGTTCCTTTATAATACTTATCAGTATGTATAATTTCATGTTTCTGGCAACAATATTTGGAGCAAAAGAAATGTTTGAAATTATTACATGCATATTCATGGTCCAAAAGTCACAACACTAGGAGAGGCAAACAACTCATACATGATAAAGAGCGCTCAACTCTTTTTCCAATTATAGCACCATTTGCCTTGAACTTACATCTAGGAGTAACATTGGCTAAAAACTCCAAGGTGTCTCTTACATCCTTAAGATTCCACTTTGAAGTAACGTTCACCTCCTTTACTTCTTATGCAGTAACTTGCACTGTAAGTTTCAATGTCTGAAGTAACGTTCACCCCTTTTACTTCTTGTGCAGTAACGTGCACTATAAGTTTCAATGTCTTACAATCCATCTCTGAATCTAAAGGAACCCAGGCACCCATTCTAAGTTTGTATCTTATGTAATCAAAACCTATGACAAGGGATTGTCAAGATATATTATAGGATAAACCCAATGATTGAGGGCATACATTGTACCTTATAAAGTCACCTTTGTGGTTAAATTCCTTGGCTTTCCAAGACATACCTAAATTTTTGTCCAAATCTTCCTCTAAAAATTTTCTGTATAGCCATGAAGCCTTCATCCTTTGTAAACATTTTGTTTTAAAGCAAGCTACAAAAACATGCAAGGGTAAAAACCACGATAAGCGTACTCTTCTCGAGATCCTTCCAAGAGACATAGCCTTTTGAATATCTTAAGAAATTTTGAGTTTAAAACTCTCCATTGTTGCTTCATCGGGCATCTCCCAATCCAAATATGTGAGAATTGGTAACTGCAAATCTTCAAGGTATCCATACACAACTGCTCTTGAGGGAATCACATACTACGCATAATACAAAAAAATTCTACTTTCATAAAAAAAAATCGCAGTTTGATCAGCATAAACAATGTCTAAAAATTCTCTATGAATGGCATGGAATGTTTTGCTGAGGCTCTCTACAGGTTGCCACTCAAAACTTGTCAGTGGAAAGATATCTACAACCAATAATCCACTATCTAGCATTTTTTTCAAACAAAACAATATATTCACATATATTTTGCAACTCAAACTTATGAGAAAAACATTTCTGTGGAGCCAAGTACATATCTCTAGCCATGTAAAGATGTTGCACCAAAGCAAACCAGCCTTGAGGCATAGTTTTGAAAGAAATGATGCATCCCTTCCAGTGATATTTGATATCCTCCCGTTTCTTTCTTTTCACCTTATGAGAGCCCCTACAAGATGGCAGCATTGTAACCCAATCATTTATAGTAAATGTTTTGAGCTCCCATTCTCCATTTGTGCTTTTTCTATAGATAGTGCAAGAGTTCATGGAATGAGAAGGACGCCTTGTGGACGCCATGTAAAAGACAATGAGCATGTAGACAATGTGTAGTGAAAGAAACCTAAAGAGAGGTCAAGGATCTAAGGGCAAATCTCAAGGAGACAAATTAAAAATACTACAAGTGCCAAGAAGATCTTTGAAAATTCTCCCAATTTTCAAAACAGTCTGAATTAAAGAATTTGGCTAAATAGGAGAGAAAACCACAAAATGGACTCTACTATCCCAAAAGCAGAGGAGACAAGAATACCATATTTTTGTCCACATGGTGAAATCTCTTTGGCCCTTTTTTTAATCCATTGATTAACAAAAGTGCCTTTTTTGAAGCGTTTTTGGCTCTAATGGTGATGACATGTAGTAGTTAGAGTCCATGATGCACAACATGTAGCTTTGGTCTCTTTCAATGCCTTCTTCGGCCCCTTCCATGCAAAGGCTATGCTAAAATATAGTCCCTCCCTCTTTCGCCCCCTCCATGAAAAGTTGTCCTGTGTTGAACTATAGTCCCTCCTTCCATGCAAGGCTAGTCATGTGCTATGCTAAACTATAGTCACTCCTTCTCTTGATAATGTTAAGGGTCACGTTTCTTTCTCTTCCAAATACTCCATTATGTAGGTTCAATACTATTGTTGATAACTATAACTCTCTGAGGCAGCACAAAGATGATCCATCTTTCTCACTAGAAGTTCCCCATATAACTAGTCATTTACTTGAGTGGAACAACATGACCGAGAGAGAGATATATATTCTTTTTTCTCATGTATCTAGCCATCTCATCAAGTTTACATCTTTGCAACCATATTGTTAACCTTAATTCCAAGGCATGCTTCTTATTTTCCCTTATTATTATTAATATAGTCTTGGTACAGTAGTGTCAACAACACCTCATTACTTGTCCTCTTTTGAGAGCATGCCACCAAGCAATTGTACTTTGCATGTCTCATATTTAATGTCATAAGGAAATAAAATCCATCTATGGATATTGATATGCATACCTATTTGTGCTACCTTTACCTTACTTGGAGAAGTTTTTGGCTTATTTAGGTTAGATTGACCCTTGCATAGAAATGCATGACAATGGCATCTATTGCTTCATTGATCCCAAAAGACTGGCCTACCTCAAAACTAATCTTAAAGGAATCTGATGGATGAAGGAACTAAAACTTGTCAATATATTTTTGTTTGAGGAACCAAGAGTTAAAAACGTCATAAATGTAAATGATTGGAACAAGGACCATCTTTTATTATGAGAGTTAGTGAGACTTGAGAGGGTGGAGTGGAGTGTCATATTTCTTTTTGTGAGCGATGAGAGGTGAGGAAAAGGATCTTAATCATTAATCAATGAACACTGCATTGCAGTTTGCATTGACCACTCACATAATAGTTAGGCTACACACTCTTCCTCTAGTTGCATTCCTTTGTTTGTGAATACATTGGAATATTTGAGTCACATAACATGCTTTTCAAACTACATTCCCTCCAATGAGCAATATTTTTTGAGCATGTTCTATGTTTTTCAAGCATGATATTTAACAAGGTGCACCACACAATGAATGGTACAATTGAAGATCATGAACACTTTAAGACTTTGAGAGCCTTTGGAACACTTATATCCTTCTTGTAGATTTTCTTTACAACACACTTGGCATTGGATGATTCATTGTGTTACAAGCCCAAGGCATCAAGCTTGGGAGCTACTATATTCACTTGAGCTTCTTTGGTGGTTTGAGTCATGGCTTCATTTTGATGGCCTATTCCTTGAGGAAAAGGGGGTCCACATGAGCATTCCCCTATATTTGATCCTCAAAAAGCATAAAAGTGTTATTGAGAATAGGAGGGTTCAATACATTGGGCTATAGCTTCATTCAAAATTTCTTTGTTTAAGCTTACTAGAGATCTCTTTTGGCTTAGCCTTCATTTTTACTTTGCAAAGAGGCTACCACACCTTATCAGAAACATTGGCTACTTTTGTTTTATTATCTCTGAAATAGCACAACAAAATAAGAACAAGGCAAGACAATGAACCTATATCTCATGATAAAACACAAAGTAATTTATAGATGCTTTTAATCCAAAGGCATGAAGATGCAGGTCAAAGAATTTCTCTATATTGACTAGAGAGAGAAAGAGAAAGTTACATTGATATCCCACTATAAGCTAAAAAATAAATAAGTTTGGTGGTGAAAGATTGAACATTGTTAGAAAAAGGATGACCAAAACATAGAACTATTTGCTCTTGAATTCACTCAATTGTGGATTATTGTAATGGATCCCTTGAAACTAGAGAAAACATGCCTATGATGTTAAAGGGACAACACTTTGTTGACAAGTTTCAAGGAGAGATGAGGTCTGAACTAATGATTTAATGAACGTAATACATTTAATGACAAGTTTCAAGGAGAGATGAGGTCTGAACTAATGATTTAATTAACCTAATACATTTGAGAAGGTTGTGAGGATTCTTGTCAAGAAAGATGGAAAAGAAAAAGACATTTAAAAAAGGGAATTTTTCAAGAGACCAAACATGGAGATTAGAGGCCCAAATTTTCAAGAAAATGGTGAGAACTATTAGTTCTTAATAAGATAGGGAGTAGCACCTAAAGTTGAGGATAATTGGCTCAAACATGAGATTGAATGCCTTGAGATGAAGAAACTCAAGTAGAGGGTCTAGGGGACTAATTGATCCAAGTGCTCAAGGAGTGCAAGGAGGAGTTGGTAGGGGAGTGGCAAGAAGGCTCCTTGTATGCTTTAATTGTGGAGAGGTTGGTCATGTTATCCCTAAATATCTTGCACCCACCTAGAGCTAGATAAGATATGTTCCCACTCCCTAAGAACATCCTTGAAAGAAGGAATGATTTTGGCATTGAGATCACAAACCCATCCACATTTCAAATATGAGAGCTATGGAAAAAGAAAAGGAATCTTTGATTTGCATCTCAAGTGAGGATGAAGTTGTAGATGTCATGCCTGCTATTAAAAGGAGGAGAAGTGTCAAGAGAGAGGAGATTACAACTAGATATGATCTGAAGACCAAGAAGACAAGAGAAAAGAGGAAAGATAAGGCAAAAAAATTTTGGAGTATTTTGGAAGTTCAAAGCATCTTGATAATCTATAGAATCTAAGTGTCTTGAGAATGGTTCAAGTTGTGAAATATTCATTGAACAAAAGAAAGCCAAGCTTGAGATTAAGGAAGATGATGTTGAAGATAATCTCATGAGCTTTCTAGATGAAGTTGAAGGAGAGTTTATTGAGAATAACCATAAGATTGAAAGAAGGAAGGAAAATTCTCCTACTATATGTCTCGAAGTCTCCTTAGAAAGGTTGAACAAGGGGGAGGGATTGGAAACTAAAAGGTTAGAAGATGAGGTTCAAGATTCTCATTTGTTGCCTATTGAGACCAATATTGAGTACAGTAGCAAGCTTCTAGATCTAGAAGCTAATCGAGAGAGTGTTGAGATCAAGGTTTTTAACTCTTTGTGTGACATTCTTGTGGTTTTTGACTTGATGGAGTCCTATTTGATTGCTTATGAGTTATCTAATGATGGTTTGAGTTGTGAGGGAGTCTTGAAGAGGCTCTTGTTGATGTTGAGAATGTTGTTCATTGTGTTTGGAGTCCTAGAGTGACTCCTATTGCTATTGTTGATGGATGTGACCATGATGTTGTTTGTGATATTCATGGTGGTTGTATTGTTGATTCTCTTGATGATTGCAAGTACAATTGTGGGATATTTTGTCACCAAGTTAAGAACACCAAGGAGAGAGGGTAAGGAGAAAGGTGAGATTGAAGGTTGTGAATTATGCTAACAATTATGAGACTAGGTGTTGTCTTTTGGTCCAACATAAAGGGATTGTCTTTTATGATGAGAGTTAGCAAGATTTGGGAGGATGTAGATAGCCATATTTCTTTTTTAGAGCGATGAGAGGTGAGGATAAGTATCCTAATCTTTAATCAATGAATATCTTGTTGGCAGTTTTATAAGTGATATGTGGCTAGGGAGGATAGCATCATGAACAAGGTTGATTTTTTATGTTGAAGCCGATGTAGATTCCAACATGTTAAAGCAACAAGAGATTCTTTCTAGAGGGGAATAAAGGATTGTTGTATAGCCCAAGGGGTATTTTTTTGTGTATGGCACTACAATGCCTATCTCCTTTGGCATATGTGTTTGCATGGATCGAGGATACCCCTGTCCTATAGTGATAGAGTGGTTCTCCTCACATATTTCCAAGCTAGAAATAAATGATTGTGAAAGGGTGGAGGTAGGGCACGTTGATGCTTACCATACATTCATATGATATGATGGATGGTGAAGAAGGCTTTTTATATGCATCAACATAGTCTAGTGGTTCAAATTTTGGATTTAGTTAGACTTTGTCCATGATGGGATGTTTGGATAGTGAGCAATGTTTGCTCCTAGTGTGTCCCATATCGGTGTAGATACTTCGGTGATCTAGCTAACGGCAAGGAATCTATGGTCATAGTGCGCTTTTTATAGTCCTATTCTTGAAAGACACATCGATTTATTATTCCATTTTCTATTATCAAGGTTTGAATATAATCAACATCTCCTTTATACTTTTTGTTTAGATATGTTTTGGATTGGAAGACGTAAACTAGAATTGGAGTCTTGGGGTATTTTTTATGGTGCCTTGGGGGTACTTCACACATCTAGTTCGAGCATTACTTGTTAATGTTACATGGACCATGGTGAAATAGATTTGTGACAAGTCATTGCTATGGTCTAGGACATTATGATGGTTCCTAGGGGATTGTTATTCCCCATTCTTGTATTTTTAACCATTAACCACCATCATCTAAAAGAGGGTGTTAGGGGTGCATATTTCATGGGTGGTAGGATCTTTATTTGACTTTGTATTAGGCATGCTTATGAGTAGTTGGGCAACCCATTTAGTGCTACGTCATTTGTCATGGGTCTTGTCTTAGGATACACTCTACTCTTCAACTCAGAGAGAGGGAGATTGAAGACATAATCCATCACCACACATACCATTTATGTTGTGGTATGTGCTATTTCTTGTATTATGTTATGGATTTTGTTGATTGTTCATTCATTGTTTGAGTACTCGTATTATATCTTTTAGTGTTAAATCTTCTCAATGTTTAGCTTGTGATTTTGTTGCTTTCATTGCTCACTTTTACACTTTGCTACCAAACAAGGAGTCATTGACATGTCTTTGCATGTATAGTCATGCCTTTCAACTTAATCAAGGTGCCAAAAACTTCCTAATAATAAATATTAACTACATTCAAAAGGCAAGCTTAAGAAGATTCTCGATATGTTTGTTGATGACCTCTATGTCAACTCTAGTTGTGAGGATCAATTAGATTGACTAAGGCAAGTCTTTCAAAGAAGCAAGCAATATAGGCTCTCATTGAATCCCTTGACATGATGATTTTGGATAAAACATGGATGTATAGTAGGGAATGTGGTATTGAAGAATGGAAACACCATGAATTCCAAGGTAAAGGTTGTTGTGAACCTTCCCCCTCCAACCAATACCAAGGGTATTTAGTGCTTCCTTGGTCATATCAGTTATTACACATGGGTTTTTTTAAGTTATCTAATCATTATTAAACCGTTATATTAATTGTTGTTAATGATTGAATGCAATGAGGATTATCTGCATGCATGCAAAACTATAGAAAATGATATTGTATCTAGTTTTATGAGCCCTAGATTGGACACTTATGTTCCATGTTTCTTCCAAGATTACCATATGATTAGTGTTGTGTTAAACTAGTGAAAAAAACATATGGACTTTGGGTAAGCTTTGCAAGCAAGCAACTCATAAATGCCAAAAATGACCTACTCTACTATAGAATAGGAAATATTAAAAATGGAATATAGTGTCCAAAGGTCAATGCATTTTTTGGCTAGCCCTTACACTTTTTTCATATATCATCAAGATTTGCTTTACTTTCTCACTAAGCTATGTACAACTGGATGCATAGCTTGATGGTTGTTGCTACTTCTTGAATTTTACTTCTTCATGGTGGTCATGTGAAAAGGGAAAGGTCTCATTTAAGAGTTTCAAGGGGGGAACCAATAGAAGGAATCCTAGATGGATCTTTTGGTTGCCCCCTTATTTCAAATTATGTAGGGGACTGGACTCTTACTGAATGGGAAGTCTAGATTCATTTGTCTTCTCTGTAAGATGAAATGTGCCATTTGGGGGCCATTTGCTTGTAGGAAAACTCTATTGCCTAGGGCAAGATGCTATATTGAGAAGATCTGTATGCTAAAATGAGATTTTGCACATAGTCTTAGAAGCATGGGCTAGAATAGTAGATGATCATTTCAAAAGAAAGCACTTGAGGCTCCATTCTAGTGGTGACCTTGTTTGAAGATGCTCCTAGATTTGTAAAATGTTGTCCTTGTTAGATATGATCAATGCCCCACCCTCATTAGGTGCTACCAATGATCCATGGTGCTCAAAGTTGTAAGGCCCCCATTATGAGGAGAAGCCAAATGTGAGCCCGGACATTGGTTGAGTCCTGACTTGTATATCAGATGAGGTCTATGTGACCGGATGGCAAAAAGGTGACTGTTGTGGGTCTAATCTTTGGGTTAGACGGAGTGGTTATGCTGGTAGCAACTCGAGGCACATTGCATTGAGTTGCGTGGTAAGGGAGTTAAAAGGGGCCCCTATTGTGGGGTCCGGGGGCCGCGGAAGCGGCCCCTGGCTGGGGGGTCCCAGGGGGGCCAGCGGCCCCCCTGGCGGGGGTCCGGGGGCAGCGCCCCCGGCCCGATGGTAAAGGGAATATTCCCTGGAATATTCCCTGGCCGACTAGTGGAGGCTCATATGGTAGGTCGGTCAGCAGGCCGACCTAACGACCTTCGCGGGCTATAAAAGCTAAACCCCTTCGCAGCCATCTCACACTCATCTTTCACCCAGTCAGAGTTGTTGTTCCAGCTAGCCTTAAGCTCTTCACCTATCTTCTGTCTAGATCGCCATCTAAGCTTCATTCATTGGAAGCGCACGGGTGGACAGAGCCATCTTTGTATCAGTTGTTTGGAGTTAAAGAATTTTACTGATTCTCCTCTTATCTGTTGTGTACTCTCTATCTCTTTCTCAGATTCTGTTCGCTGCGCCGTGTAATATTTTACATGGTATCAGAGCCCAGGGGGCTCTAGAGATCGGAGAGAGTGCAAGAGGCAAAGGCTTCAACAGCAAAGAGAAACGATGTCGACTCCGGGAAGCAGTTCTGGCGCATCAGGAAGCGGTGCAGGAGGTGGTGCTGCTGTACCGGCTATTCAAACACTGAGGATTCGTCCACCAACCTTCAGCGAAGGCAAGTTAGATGGTACAAACTACACCTTGTGGAAGTTCAAAATTACTACTATCCTTGATTCTTATGAGCTTCTGGAGACTGTGCTGGGGACTGACGCAGAACCACAGCCTACCCCCGACCCATCAAATCCTAGTGTGATGATTCCTCCGAATGCAGATCTTCTACGAGCTTGGAAACGAAGGAATGCAGATGCATTGTGTGCCTTAGTTACAAGCTGTTCTGACAGTGTTTTGACTCTGATTCAGCATACAACCAAAGCGTCAGAGGCTTGGAATGTACTAAGGAGTCAGTATGAAACACGAAACCAAACAAGGATTCAAAACTTGGAGAATCAACTAGCAGCGGAGAAGTTTGCTAAAGGAGAGACGGTTGAAGCATTCATCACTCGGATTAAGAATCTGCGCGACCAGATGGCTGGCGCTGGGATACAAAAGACTAGCGAAGAGCTAGCTCGGAGGTGTCTTCGGATTTGTCCACAAAAGTTTGATGGACTAGTAACTGCCCTTAATACTCAGGTGAGACCTCAAGCTTTGACTTTTGAGGAGTTTTGTGCATTATTAATGGAGGAGGAGTTGAGGCTGAAAGCCCGAGAAGGAAGCAACAATGGAGATGCTGCATTCTCTGCCAATGCAAAAGGCAAAGGTGTTTCCTCCACCAAAAATGATGGTGACAAAAAGAAAAAGGGCGGCAAGAAGAAGTTTCAAGGAGAGTGCTTCTACTGTAAGAAGAAAGGACATGCGATTGCAGATTGTCGTGTCAAGAAGGCAGATGAAAAGAATGGTACCCTTAAAACTAAAGGGAAAGAGACAGCCAATACGGCTGAAGCAGAGTTGGAATTATTCATGGCGACCATTGAGGAAGTGTGCTCCTCGGCGCAAGAAGAATCTACCACTGACTCTTGGGTGTTGGATAGTGGGGCCTCCCGTCACATGACCAACAAGAAAGGTCTATACAGTTCTATGCAGCCTCTACAAGAATCCATCACTGTGACGGTTGGAAATGATGCTAAATGCCCTGCTGCGGGCACAGGTACTATTTCTTTTGTTGCTGCAAATGGTGAAGTCAAAAAGCTTTCAAATGTGTTGTATGTTCCCGAAATCAGGAGAAATCTCTTATCAGTTGCTGCCATAACTGATCTTGGTCATGAAGTGAGGTTCAAGAAGACAGGTGCAGAAATTATTGATAGTGCTGGCACAATTGTTGGCAAAGGAGAAAGAAGGAACAACCTGTATGAGCTAAGTGCTCTTACAGCCACCGCTGGAGTGGGCACAAGTAAGCTTTGGCATGAAAGGTTTGGACACATCGGATTTGCAGTATTGAAGGAGATGCAAAAGCAAGGTATGGTTGCTCACCTACCTACAATAACTGAATTGAAGGAACCATGTGAAGCTTGTATGATGGGCAAGCAACAGAGAAAGGCATTTCCACAAGAAAGCAAGAATAGAGCACATGCTCCTCTAGAGTTGGTGCATGCTGACTTGTGTGGTAAGATGCCTACACAGGCCTTGGGGGGATCTTCTTATTTTATGTTGATTGTCGACGACTACAGTAGGAAGATGTGGGTATACTTCCTTCGTGATAAGGCTCAAGCTTTTGGTAAGTTTAAAGAATGGCTAATACTTGTTGAGAATGAAACAGGGAAAAGTGTGAAGAAATTTAGAACAGATGGTGGTGGTGAGTTCAACTCAAAGGAGTTTGAAGGCTTTTGCAAGAGCAAAGGGATCAAGCGTCAATTGACGACGCCTCACACACCTCAGCAGAATGGTGTTGTGGAACGCAGGAATCGTACCATTGTGGAGATGGCAAGATGCATGCTAAAGGGCAAGGGATTGCCTAACCATTTTTGGGCTGAAGCTGTTAATACTGCAGTCTACATTCTAAATCGGAGCTACACAAAGGCTCTCAAGGGAAAAACACCTCATGAGGCTTACACTGGTAAGAAACCATCTGTTTCACATTTCAGAATTTTTGGATGTGAATGTTATGCACATGTTCCAGATGAGAAGAGAAACAAGTTACAACCAAAAAGCAGAAAATGTATCTTCTTGGGTTATAGTGATGAGCAGAAGGCTTACAAGTTATATGACCAAGAGGCAAAGAAGATCATCGCGAGCCGTGATGTGGTGTTCAAGGAGGAGCCGCATACAGTGGAGGAGGAGAAGGCAAGGTCTTCCACTTTATCATCAAGCGAAGAAGTAGTCCACTATGAACCTGTCCCGAGAGCTATCCCTATCCTTAAGGAGGAGGAAGCATCATCTTCAGATGATGAGGAAAAAGTTCACCAACCTGACATCACCCCACCGGAAAAGCCATTGCCGCGCTGGGTGAAGCAGCTCTATGACCACAATAATCCTATGCCTGCATCTGTTGAGGAGAAGGCAGACGGACCAAGGAGGTCTCAGAGAATAGAGGAGCAAAGGAGGGCTTCTGCTCACATAGTCAACATGGCCTTGATGGTTGAGATTATGAGAGAAGTAAAGGAGCCAACTGACTTAGAAGAAGCACTTGCAGATCCATCATGGAAGGCTGCTATGCAGGCGGAGTATGACAGCATAATGAAGAATGACACTTGGGAGCTAGTGGATCGGCCAGCAAAGCGGAAGATTATTGGCACCAAGTGGATCTGGAAGGTAAAGTACAAGGCTGATGGTACCTTAGAAAAGTACAAAGCTAGACTGGTTGCCCAAGGATTTTCACAAGTTGAAGGGTTTGATTTTCAAGAGTCATTTGCCCCAACTGCCAGAATGACCACTATTCGCACGGTACTTGCAGTGGCTGCCCACAAGAAGTGGCCAGTGTACCAAATGGATGTTAAGTCAGCGTTCTTAAATGGTGACCTCAAGGAGGAGGTGTACGTGGCTCAGCCACCAGGGTTTGAGGCCCCCCATTCTGAGAACAAAGTGTGTAAACTGAAGAAGGCATTGTATGGGCTGAAACAAGCCCCCAGAGCATGGTACCAGCGGATAGATAGGTTCTTTTTAAACCTAAACTTCAAAAGATGTGCCTCAGATGCTAACTTGTATGTTTACAGGGATGGTAAAAAGTCTGTAGTGATTGTCCTATATGTGGACGACCTTCTTATTACAGGTGACTATGAAGATATGATCAACCAAACTCGAAAGGCTTTGAGTTTTGAGTTTGAAATGACAGACTTGGGCTTGCTGCACTATTGTTTGGGGATTGAAGTCTGGCAAGAGCCAGGAAAGATCTTCATCTCTCAGAAGAAGTATGCATGGGAGATCTTGAAGGCATTTGGCATGACCGAGTGCAAGGAGATAGCTACACCTATGGAGGTGAATGTAAAGTTATCCGTTGAGGATACATCAGCACTAGCAGACATTGGGAGGTATAGGAGGTTGGTCGGCAGTCTAATCTACTTGTGTAACACCAGACCAGATATCAGTTTTGCTGTTGGTGTTTTGAGCAGGTTCTCAAACAAACCTCATGAGAGTCATTGGAAGGCTGGGATGCGGGTGCTCAGATACTTGAAGAAAACTCTTGACTATGGTATCACATATAGTTTCGGAACTTCTCTTGTGGGGAACTGTGACTCAGATTGGGCAGGAGACATTGATTCCAGGAAGTCAGTTTCTGGTTATTGTTTCTCTTTGGGTTCAGGAATTTTCTCTTGGATTAGTAAGAAGCAACCAACAGTGGCATTGTCTTCTACCGAAGCAGAGTACAAGGCAGCTTGTTTTGCTGCATGTGAGGCCGTATGGTTGAGAAGGATTCTATGGCATATGGGAGTGCAGGATGAAGAACCAACTGTGCTGAGATGTGACAATCAGAGTTGCATCGCCATTGCCAAAAATCCAGTGTTTCATGCACGCACCAAACATATAGAGATCCAGTATCACTATGTGCGTGATTTGATGGAGGATGGGATAGTGGAATTGGTCTACTGTCCAACAGAGGAGAATGGAGCAGATATCTTCACCAAAGCACTTACGAAGGATCTGCTTCAAGTTCATCTTCAGAGACTCGGCATTGGGCCGAGGAGATAGTTAACCTATGGGTGGACATTGAGGGGGGGTGTTAGATATGATCAATGCCCCACCCTCATTAGGTGCTACCAATGATCCATGGTGCTCAAAGTTGTAAGGCCCCCATTATGAGGAGAAGCCAAATGTGAGCCCGGACATTGGTTGAGTCCTGACTTGTATATCAGATGAGGTCTATGTGACCGGATGGCAAAAAGGTGACTGTTGTGGGTCTAATCTTTGGGTTAGACGGAGTGGTTATGCTGGTAGCAACTCGAGGCACATTGCATTGAGTTGCGTGGTAAGGGAGTTAAAAGGGGCCCCTATTGTGGGGTCCGGGGGCCGCGGAAGCGGCCCCTGGCTGGGGGGTCCCAGGGGGGCCAGCGGCCCCCCTGGCGGGGGTCCGGGGGCAGCGCCCCCGGCCCGATGGTAAAGGGAATATTCCCTGGAATATTCCCTGGCCGACTAGTGGAGGCTCATATGGTAGGTCGGTCAGCAGGCCGACCTAACGACCTTCGCGGGCTATAAAAGCTAAACCCCTTCGCAGCCATCTCACACTCATCTTTCACCCAGTCAGAGTTGTTGTTCCAGCTAGCCTTAAGCTCTTCACCTATCTTCTGTCTAGATCGCCATCTAAGCTTCATTCATTGGAAGCGCACGGGTGGACAGAGCCATCTTTGTATCAGTTGTTTGGAGTTAAAGAATTTTACTGATTCTCCTCTTATCTGTTGTGTACTCTCTATCTCTTTCTCAGATTCTGTTCGCTGCGCCGTGTAATATTTTACAGTCCTAGGCATTAGCACACTAAGGTGCCAATTTGATATGAAGAATTGGAGTTAACATTAGATCACTTTGTTAACTCTTTGGAAAATAGGGGATTGTCTTCATTTTGACCATCAGCCTTGCAATTCAGTATTTATGTGACAAAACCATAGTTTGAATAACTCAAAAGAATGATTCCAGAACTATGGCTAAGTTTTTGTGGGAGCAAGTTACATCATGATTGTGCTACCCCATTGAGTTTAAGGAACTCACTTTCTTTATGAAGCAATATAGATTTGGAGACTCTAGAAGGTGAAGAGATCAACTACTTCAATGCTAGCCATATTGCGAAATATTGTCTACCTATGTGACTACCCAAGCTCATGTTTAGAGCACTGAATATCAAATATAAACATATCCAAATGCTAAAGAACTAGTATCACCCACCTATCTTAGGGTCAAATTGATCACAAAAAGAGTGTACCCTTGGTGCTCTCATCATCAACAAGGGCTCCAATTACAACAAACTAGCATATGATGCAATGGACTAAAGCTAGGGATAGCCTAAACTATTACCCACCATCATTACTATCAAACCAATGATATGTGGGAAACCCTACTCCTTACTAGGGAAGTACAAAATTTTAATGACTATCAAGACTAAGAGCATATTGTTAATGTTTTCATACTTCCGAATAGAGAAGTCATTAGGAATGAAATATTGCTTGGCAAGACATTAAATTAGATAAATAAGTGTAACATTGAATTTAATGCACAACGAGGATTACCTTAGCCTACCTAGAGTATCTAAATCATTTTATGAGACCTCGACCACAATCATAAGAAAGAGAAGAAGACCACCTCAAGGTTCACCACAACCTCTAATAAAGGGGATAAGTTAGTGCTAATTGAATTCATTAGATCGTAATAAAGAAAATAAAGACAAGTAAGCCAAGTTCTCCCTATTGGAAGAAAAGCACTATGTGGATGCCTCAGACCATCAAGAACTCAAAAGTTTCCAACCTTGCAAAGAAAAGCACTATGTGGATGCCTAAGACCATCAAGAATTCAAAAGTTTCCAACCTTGCCAAGAAATAAGAATGGGAACTTTTGCCCAAAAAAATCATAAATGCCTTTGCTAACAATTGTAGGAAAGTCAATGTGAAGCTATGATGGGTGCCTAAATCTCTTTTGTATGCGCAAAACTACTATGTAGAAAATAGATGGATATGGCTACCAAGACCTTGGATGTTGACTTTCCTTGCACCAGAACTAGTTCCAACTCTTGTCTCGTGAAAGTGACAACAACAAGTAGATGAGAACTCCTAAAGACACAAGAAACACAAGTTAAGTAAACAAAGAAAACAATGAGCACAAAATGAAGACACTAGTGGCAAAGAAACCAATGGTTATTTACAAAAATACGATTTCAATGACACCCAATGAAAACTCACAATTGGCACCTATTGCTGTCAATCAAAGTAATAAGCCATAGTTGTATTAAGGCTAATCATCAAGCAATCAAGAAATTGAAGAATGGTAGCCTTGCATCGCTGCTCATATAACAAACTTGGGTCTAAAAGGAAAATAAATCAAACCATAGGAAGTTCAACAATAATATCCTACAATTAATGTCACTCTACCTTAGAGAGACTCAACAACTATCAACTTCTTCTAATTGTCTAAGGATGTGAGTCCATATGATGTAATGTTCCCATTACTCAATTCACATTAATAAACAATGTAAGTGCACATTCTATTACAATAAAGCAAGATGCAAAAATATCCACTTCAAAAACAAGTTATCTTATGTTGGAAAAATAAATCATTATGTAAAGTTATCAAATTCGCACGTTTGTACTTCATTAAAGACATGCACACTTAGAAAAAATAAGTGGTAATGTTACATACAATAAATGCAACACATTTTAAATGAGTGCTAACTATGTTTCAATAATAAGGATAATTGTTATAATTAACAAGGTCTTATATTATGGCTTCTTTTCTAAGGTCCAATTCAGACCAAATGGGATCAATGCTCCCTCTTGAAGTAGCCAACCTACTCCTATCGTAGAGAACTTATGCTTCCGAGTCAGCTTCTTGTGAAGCTCTCTAGAGTAGTCATTTTCTTGTGTTTGTTGCTACTCTAGCCACCTCTAGTAGTTGTCATCAATCATATTTTACCAACCCAATGTCTATGTTGTAGGCTGCCACCTTCAAGACAAGCTCCTTCGACTCCACATGTAGTAGATCTAACCCCTTGGCCCGCTCATGATATGCCACTATCTCATGTTGAATCCTAAGCATGGGCATATCATCTCCTTTGCATTGAGTAGGTATGGAAGCTTTTGATTGCTAATAGAGGGACTAAAATTTTTCCTTTGCTACTCGACTCACCACTTTTTCCATCCCCTCCTCTGATCCTACATGAGGATCCCCCTAATCCTCCTCCTCTAGAAGTTCCTCTAGACTCCCCAATGCCACTCACATTCGATCGAATCTTAGTATCTTCTATTACAGTCCCCACTTTTCCTTGACTTCTCCATCTTTCTCTACAAGCTTCTCTTTTCCACGAGCTTTATCTCCATGAGGTAGGTCACTCACACACAATCCATGCATGCACAAGAAAAAAATACTTATATAATACCCACGTCACATGTTGTTCATGCATGCATCAATACAAGCACCACTCAAGCATGCTCACATACAAACTCTTCACCATAAAAAAAGCCTACCCATAAGCATATGACAATGAAACAAGCATCCATCAAGACTTACTATACTTCATATGCATATAATAGGCCTGAATAAAACCACCAAATGAGAATATTACTTAGCTATCACAAAAAAACATAGGGCCTTATTTACACAAGTATCCCATTATTATAAAAAAAACTCTCTTCTTAACCTCACCTCTATTTGATGTGAAAGAAACTACACTCCACCCAACCCTCACAATGCTCTCGTTAGATAAGAATGAAGCCCATTTCCTTGCACTATTGGCCACTATACATGTTCCTTCATGACCCTTCGTGCTCGTAAAAAACATGTTTACCTTTGATGTGCTTAATGCTCATGCACTCATGCTCTATTGAAAAGATGCAATTATGAAGATATGCATTGTACTTCAACCATTCAAAGATGCAATTATGAAGATATGCATTGCACTTCAACCATTCAATGCACATAAAGGAAAGATGTATGCATAGTAAAATCCTTGTGCCTAGCCTATACTATCATCCTAGTGCTCAATGCATATATGCAAACAAATAGTTCATTTGATTAGCTAATGTTTCTTTAGCACTTAGTGCCACACCCCTCATTGATGAGAGAAATTGCATTCTACCCCCCACACTATCACATGAACTCATGATTAATTTGAATCTCATGAACCCCCCTCACAACTAATGGAGTCCTCCATGGTCCTCAACACACCCTTTCCAACGTTCTCACTCACCCTAGGTTCCTAAAGAGTGACATGAATATCCCAACATGGTGCCAAAATGTGTGTGCACAATGATGGTACACTCTCATGTGCATGTGCTTCTAAGTTCATTTGATATAGGTCTATGGGACCTCATGCTATGCAATTCTTGATAACTTTGCAATTAATTTCATCTTCCCCATGGGGCATGGGCATACTTAAAAAGAAGGATATATGAATCCCCAATGCAATCCATAAAAACAAGCGCATTGTAGTGCATAAATATGGTGCAATTTAGTGTGTCTTTCCCCATGGCATGGTTGTAATTGAGAAACTGGGATATATGAAGCGCCAGTGTAGTGCAAGAACAAGTGTAGTATAGTGCTCAATGAAATCCCCTAGAAGGTGCTAAGTCGAAGGCTAGGAAAAACAAATCTATTTGCAAAAGTGTAGCTTGGCTTCTTCTTCAATTGATCTCCTTCAATCCATGCAAAAGTAATAAAACATAAGCATTTAACCTTCATTCCCTTGGCATAGTGCCCCTTAGGGTTTTTTTTCTTTAGAATTTGGACACAAGTAGTGACATTGATCTCATTCTACCCATGGTTTCTAGTTCAAAATGACCATAATTTAAAAAATCTCTCACCACCCCTAACAAACACAAGTAAACCAATTTGTTCATATCATTTGATTGTGAATCTCACACATCATTCTTGAACCAATTTCCCTAAATGTTTGGCATGATAGTGAGCCATGATAGCAATTGAGAAGATGATATATTATGTGCACAATCATGGCTAGGGCCCATGGAGTAATTACCACAATGCAAGCTCTTGCTCGTCTCATAAGGAGTGTTTGGCTTATTGTAAGTACCCTCCATGACCTACATCAATGGCTACCAATCAGTATATTTCAACCATCATTGACTTAGCCTAACCAAACTCAATCCATGGCTTGTGCTCCCGATGACGTGGTCATCTACACTTGTCTTACCCCATACCTTTACTATGGTTTGAATGTTGAATATTACTCGTTTATCTTATTTTGGCAGCTATTGGGATGCCCCCGACTTTTAGAAAGATATTAGAATATTGCATGGTGTGTGGGATGGTATGAAGGCTATTCATCATCAGTGTGCTATTGATTAATAATTTTTGGCCTATTATGGTGGTAATATTTTCCATTTAAATGGTGGAAATGATGTGAATATGGTTATTTTTAGAATTTTTAATGGGGGGCTAATGGATAACCCCCCAAAACCATTTCTATTTATATTCCAAAGCAACTGATAGTTATCTTGGGATTTGTGGTTGTAGATATTATTTTACTTCTAATTAACTGTGCTAAAAACTACATATCCATGGGTAATGAGATGTTAGTTATAAAAAATAGACTTTGATTTGTAGCTATATGGATGCTTATGCTATCAATGTGAAACACAATTGTATTTGTAATCTTGCCTACATATTAAACAAGGTGCATCATGGTCATTTCTAGAATTTTTTATTGAAATTTAGTTGTGGGATGATGATATAGTATTTTAAAATAGCTAGCCATATTAGTTTTGTGAAGACTACCTTGTGCCTATTGTCACTCGATGCTGATCGGGTACTTCAATGGATGTATTCATTCATGTCATTGATGACATACTCTCAAATATGCTTATGGAATGTCTTAAGCTTTGCATTTAAGCTTTCTTCTATGTATTGGAGCTTTGATCAATTACTATAGTGATCATTCACATCATGGACTTGAAGATCCTATTGTGTTTTATGCTCTAAGCTCTACTCTTGATGTATATGGGATTCCAAATGGCTATGTACTTGATGTTTTGAGCTTGCATTGCTCATTTGGCATTCGGATTTTTTTCAATGGAAGTCACTTTGATATTTTCATTTGAGTCAAGCTTTGGGTTTATGTAGTTAAGCTTACTTTGATGAGTCCGTGAGACTCATGAGTTGAGTTATGTTTATACTTTTTGAATGCTATTTCAATGCAATTGTTGCCTAGTGGGATAATTTGATTCATGCTTTGGGCTAGCACCTATTTCTATTAGGTAGTTGTCAGTTATGTATTCATCCTACTTGGGTATGTATTGAGCCTCTTTACACTTGTTCAGTCAATTGTGTATTTGGTAGTTCTCTTTTGTTATATTTGAGACCTACTATATACATTATAGTTATGCCTACACTCACGTTCCATGTGCACATTGATGCTTCGAAATTTGCCATAGGAGCTGTGTTGTGCCAACCTGGTGAACACAACCTGGATTATCTAGTGAGCTTTGCTACTAGCAGACAACTTGCTGAGATTGAAATGAATTACTCAACAAGGGAGAGAGAGGTCTTGGCCATGGTATTTTCCATGAAGAAATTCTGGCATTATCTTTTGGCTATGCCTTTTACTTTCTTTGTGGATCATCAAGCCTTGCTGTATCTAGTTAATAAACCATGGGCTATAGGACACATTGCTAGATGGTTACTTCTACTTTTGGAATTTGACTTCTCCATGGTGGTGTGTAAAGGGAAGCAGCATTACATGGCTGACCATCTGTCTCGCATCTCCACGAGAGAAGCGGTTGGACCAAGCATTGTGGACGAACTGCCAAACACGCATCTATTCCGGTTATCCAACGAAAAGGATTTGTTTAGAGCTGACATGATGCCATATTGGGCAGATGACATAGTTCAATTGCTTGAATACAAACTACCGGAACAACCAATAGAAAAGGCCTAACTTAGGCGGCTTATCTTGAAAATCCAACCCTATCAATTGATAGCTGGCCAACTTTACACGGTGGGACAAGACAAGTTATTGCACAGATGTGCGTGTGAACATGAAATGCATGACGTGCTAACAGAGGCACATGGCAGAATCACCAAAGGACATTTCAATAGAGAAGCGATAGCTCGCAAAGTACTGCAGTCCTAGCTATTGTGTCCTACCCTTTTCCAAGATGCTACACATTTCTTGAAACAGTGTGACGAGTGCCAAAGGACCAAATTCCCGATTCATAAGGATCACATGTAGCTAACCCCAATTATCACATGACAACCCTTCAAGAAATGGGGGATCGACTTCATTTGACCCATTAGCCCTGCAGCACAGTATTCACAAGTATTGTGGCTATCGATTATCTGACAAAATGGGCAGAAGCACGAGCTACAAGAAAGAATGACACTCGGACCACCGCTAAGTTCCTATGGGAGCAAGTGATCTCAAGATTCGACTGCCCCATCGAATTAGTTATTGACCAAGGCACACACTTCATCAATGAAGTGATAGCTCACCTCATGTCCTCCTTCCTAATCATCCATCGAAAATCCTCGCCTTATTACCCTCAGGCAAACGGACAAGCTGAGTTGACAAATAAAATCCTGGTAAACATCCTGACCAAGGTCATCTGTACGACACGGAGTGATTGGGATAACAAATTGATGGTGGCCTTTTGGGCCTACCGCACAGCTTACAAGATGGTGGTAGGACAGACCCGCTTTAGATTGACATATGGTACAGAGGCAATCCTCCCCTTGGAATTCTTTGTACCAAGCCTCAAGATAGCCCTTCAAGAAAGATGGGATGGGAAGGGGGCATGGATGGAACACTTGATTGAACTTGAACACTTAACGGAAACCTGACTTCTAGCCACCCATGCACTCACATGCAAGAAGGCAAGATGCAAAAGCCAGTTTGATAAGCATGTCAAGTAGTGCAATTTTGAATAGGGTGACAATATTGATGTAATCAATCAAAGGACATAAGCAAAAACTAAAATTTTGAGGGCTAGGACCTTTCAAGGTTCGAACCATCAGTCGAATTGGCAACGTGGAACTTGAAACCCTAGAGGGCGAGAGCATACACTTTTTCAATGGCAACCGCATAAAGAAGTATTTCTCTCCCATGCACCCATTGCATGAGCCCCTAATGCTAGCACCCCCCATTCACATACAAGTAGCCACTATCACTAAGGTGGATGGTGAGGATGAGAAAGCAGTATCAGTAACTTACTTATGCGTGACGATCACTGCTAAATGCACATGCACCATCAATGCATTGATCGATGAGGGTGCCAATTTTAACATCTTGACTCATGACCATTGGACCCAAATTGGCAAACCGCAGTTGTAGTAGCCCACTATTGCTAATCTCACCCCTTATGGATGCCAAGCCTACACACTTTTGGGAAAGTGCAAGGTTGCAGTTTCTATCGATTCTGAAAGCATGCCAATAATCTTCTATGTGTTGCCCAACACTAAGAATGTAGGCACAAAATCATTGTTAGGAGATGAACTTTCAAGAAGCAAGCCTCTTGTCATGTCGACTATGAGTCACAGCGTATCCACCTAGTCGTGGATAACACCTGCATAATTACAACTTTTAGCAAGGGTGGTGTGACTCTTTCCAAGTCCACAAGGCCACCGGTACAGAAACCCACTGCCAAGTCTCAGGAGGGGGGTCGGGACCTGTCACAACCTACCCAACCTCGAGGCTAGAAACCCACTAGAACGAACACTAGTGCGCACAGATCAGATGTTGTATGCATGCGTAGCGAGCGCCGAAAGGTCCCCAAGAACAAAAGAACTCTACTTTTGCACAAAAAACAAGAGAGAAGACTTGCACGACATGAAGCAAAAGACTAATTGGGTACAATCTCCCCCCCATGCCTTGCGTGAGCGCTCCACAAAGCATGTATTTGATATATTATTCATCTCCAAGCTCAAAAAATAGCCCAATTTACAATTAGCATGCTTTAGCTTTTGTGTTTGCTTTTGTCCCACTAAAGATTTAAAGCTATTAGGCGCCCAAAGAGTCAGGATGTGCCCACATACAATGCCCAATAACAAATATTTAAATCGTGCGCCCATGCATATATAAAATAATAAATAAATATCAAGCGCTTCAATAAATAAGTGCATCAAAATAAATAATTGCGCCACGCCTAAGATGCGTGCCCATCAAAAATGATAATTTCTTCTAAATAACTTGAATACACGTTATCACCCAGTGCTTCCCAATGCCACCGCTGCCTACTCTACACATCAACTGAAGCATTCACAATAGTTAGAAAATAATAAAATTAAACCGACAAAAGTGAATACCTAGCAGTCTTCAGCTACAAAATAAATAAATTGGTTAGAACTCAATCCTAACCTTAATTTATTACGAGTGCGCACTCTAACTCATAAACATCCATTAATTTAAATATTTATTTTGTGGAATCACCCGCTATGGAATTACCCACTTGCACATTAAATTAACAAGATGCTCAAAAAGGATAGGCGTCCCCATCGACTTTTCGCACAAGGAATCTACCTGGTGTATGAGCCCCGGCAACAAATATAATTTTACGAAATCCACTGCAAAACCTCACAGAATCCACTATGAAATATGCCTCCTGGCATCAAACACTGAAACCCATAAATCCTGGTTCAAATGGGTACCTAAACAAAGAGCGAAACCTAGGAATAGAAACCCATGGCCTCGCAAGGCTATGGATCAAAACCTAGGAGACCAAGACAAAACCATAAACATCGACGCATGGTCAAGCTGCGATGGATTTCCAATACCTTATTGCAAGCACAAGGCTACTATGCGGGTAACACTTGGATTTGGCTACCTAAAGCCCAAACATCCAAAGGCACTATTCAAAAATGCCATTTGCAAGCTTAACCACACGAATTCAAGGTTTATGCAACCTGCTAATCCTCAAACGAACAAGGTGAAAATTTGGAAAAATCTAAAACAGAAGACAGAGCCAAGGCAAAAGTGAAATGGAGAATGAAGGCACGCCAAGAAAAATTGGAAAACACAAGAAGTGTGAAAAATTCCTAAATCAAGGAAAGACGCCCAAGAAAAAGCACAAGTCAATGCTTTTGTAAAAGAACACAAGGCGCATCGTGATTTATTTTAAGAGCAACATGTTCTAACATGTGCAAATTGTAAATATAGATGGGTGGTAGAAAGAAAGCTAGGAAGATAAGAGAACAATGGAAAAAAGGGGCTAAACTATGGCCGGCTATGTAAAAAGAGGATGACCGCCCCAATGGGATTTAGGGCTTTGTATATAAAGTTCAAAATATGAATGAGAGCTCATTCTTTGGTGTGTGGCAAAGTGGACTCTTCTTCTTCTCTCTTTCTCTTCTCTTGCTTGTTTGTGAGTGCTTGAGGGAGGGAGTGTGAGGGAGTGAGGGATCTTGGAGGCGAAACTCTCCATTATCTCCTCTCTTCTTCTTCTCTTCTCTTCTCTTCTCTTCTCTCGTCTCGCATGTGGCTATGGAGGATGGAGCTTGGAAGAGGCTTGAGGATGCTTGAGCTTGCATCACAAATCGTGGAGCTATTGGAGTGCTCGAGAGAGGAGGAAACTCAATCGGACATCAAGGTAAGCTCACTATACTCATAGAGAGGGATAGTGTGTTGGCTATGTGAGAGGTAGCCATTAGTGCTCGCTTGAAACGCTTGAACGATAAGAGGTCCATGGGTCTTAGCGATTGATTGCCTCTACATTTTGGTTCCGGTGTCGGGACCAACGGATTTAAGCTTAAGCGCTTGTGTGCTTCAAATTGAGCATCGAAGTAAGGGTTTCACCCCCAAACCGAAGCTTGAGATAGACAGGAGATTTTGGGTTTTAATCCATACTACAATTAAATATTTTTGGTTTTTGATGATTGATTGAGTAGGAGAAATCCATTCAATACCTTGCTTTTGATTTTTGTCACATTTAGAGTAGGATAGGTAGGAGAAATCAGAGAGGGGAGCTTAAAGTTCACTGCTATAAAACAATCTTGAATAGGGCAATAACAGGGGAAAATGAAAACAAAAGAGAGCTCAAATGTGTCAGAGTCGAAGGTTGAGTGATTAGGAAGGCTAAAGTGGAGGCCAATGAGGGCTTAAGGTCCTAAGTGACCAAGGAAAACCTCATTTACAGTTCTGGCTTTGTGAGAGAGAGAGAGGGAGAGCTTGCAGGTCCAGATCTGCATCAGATCAATCAAAGCATATCGGGACTTTCAGTGACATTCAGGTATGGAATGCCCTTTTCCTATACCCCTCCTTGATTCCTTGAAGTTATGGTAGCTACTAGCAACATCTATCTTTCGAGTTTTGGGCAAATAAGTGATCGATACGCATTTCAATCAGTGGAATCGGATGCCCCCCACAATGTCCGATTCCCAGATTCGAACCGAGTGACTTGTCCAATTCCTAGAGTCATACCACTCAGACTCGGACCGTCTGATCGTGACGATCGTACGTAGAATTGGACCAGCAACCTTGTCCGATTGGACATACTCACTTCGATTTTCAAAATCAGACCATTCTAGAATTAGACGCACAAAAATTGGACCAACCCATAATTGGACTACTCCGACTCGGACCGTCCGATCATGACGATCGGACCATAAAGTTGGCGAACCAACCCATCTTGTCTAATTCCATAATTGGACCATCCAGAATCGGATACTTGTCAAATTGGATGTCCGATTCCTAGGATCGGACTCCTAGAATCAGATGCACAAAAATTCAACCAATTGCAGCTGTCCAATCGGACAGACCCTATTCAATTATGACAATCAGACCCAAATCCCTAGAATCAAAAACTGGTAAATTGGACACAACATGAGAAGAAAAACCTAGGAATTTGATGAACCCTGGCTAAAGAAAAGCATGACCCGCCCTGGAAGAACCCACCGAACGTCTCACATGTAGTTACAAACCTAGAGATTGTGGTTAAACGGCCTAAAAGGGTGTTTGGTGTTGTGGGCTGATTGCAAGACCCCAACTCGACCCTGACCGGAGCCAAATGAGATAGCGTAGGAACTAAACACACGACCCTGTCAAGCCAACCCATGGACAAGAGCATCGAAGCTACGTGCACTTTGTTTTTTCACTCACTCTGAATTCCACCACTCGAAGTTCAATTAAGGAAAGCTAAAAGCCTGATTTCACATAGTGCATAGAAAAGAGCACACACGTGTACCCACACACAGAGTGAGGGTAAGTTGAGGGTTGATTGTAAGTAACAAGGAACACACATGGACCTAAGGACTTGAAGGAACCCACCAATAAGAGAAGACTCAAAGACATTCAAATCCCCAAAGGTAGGACCAAGCGTAGAATACGGCCAAAAATCTAAACACGACAAGGACAAACAATACCAGGGAAGTGAATCTACCTAGCCTTATCAACTTGATTGACAATTTGACATAACAGAAAGTCCTAGACATGGAAGGAGGCAGCTCAAGTTGTAGAGGCAACAAGGAGCTTAACCTAGGAGACTTTTCTGAGGTTGTTTGACATGTAGTGAACCAATTCGATGCTCAAACTTGGCTAGAACACCACGGTAGGCCAGTAGAGGACATCATAGTAGACCTAGAGGAAGAGAGAAAACTAGCATGCAGGGCTCTGCAAGGCCTAGTTGCATGCAAACAGGATCAGTAAACCACGAACTTGCGCCAGAGCTTAGAAATGCGAGAGATCCAAAGAGTGCTAGCCTTAGCGGGCAAGAATTGTTCAGAGAGCAAGAGAGCATTGGAAGAAGATCTCACACTGAGCGAGCTCCTAACAAAGTGGTTGCTAGATAGCATAGCCGCCCGCAGAAAAAAGCACTACAGCATTGGCAACATCGCTACTGATAGGGTTGGGAGATAACCAAGGCTATAAGACTCAATCAAAAATCCCTATGGTAGCGAAGCAATTGGACATATACCAAGCTATCAACGACCCATACAGCTTCTGGAGCAGTTTGAGCACATGTGGAGGCAATCAACCGCCAAGACCCACAAACTGCTTATTGTTTCAAGCGTTCCAAGCCAAGCACTAATGGCTACCTCTCACAAAGCCAATGCACTATCCATCCCTACAAGTGTAGTGAGCTTACCTCCATGCCCAATCAAGTTACCTCCTCTCCTGAGCACTCCGGTAGCTCCACGATCCGAGTGCAAGCTTCAACCTCCATCCTCATGCTCCATGCTCCAAGCTCCATTGCCGTGAGCAAGAGAAGAGAAGAGAAGAAAATAAGAGAGAAGAATATGGAGAGCTTCTCCACCATGGTCCCTCACTCTCACGCGCTCACTCCCTCACACTCTTACACTCCCTCTCTCAAGCACAAGCTCAAGCAAGAAAGAAGAAGAAAAATAAGAGAGCTACTTTTGGCCGCACACAAGAATGAGCTTCTTGTTCACTTTTCAACTTTATATACAAAACCCTAAATCCCTTTTGGGCGGTCATCCCCTTATCCCCTTTTTTACATGGCCGCTAGGCCCTTTTTCCCATTATTCTCCTATCTTCCTAGCCTTCCTTCCCACCTCCCATCTACCTTTACAAATTGCATAGGTGAGAGCCCGACGCTCTTAAAATACATCATGGTGCACCTTGTGATATTTTACAAAAGTATTGACTTGTTTTTTTTCTTGTGTGCCTTTCTCCTTGATTTAGAACTATTTTGCACTTCTTGTGTTTCCAGATTCTTCTTTGGCGCACCTTCGTCTTTCATTTCACTTTCACCCTTAGCTTTGTCAACATTACCCCCTCCTAGATGAGTGCCAGTCCCATGGAACTCACCGTCATAGGTAGCAGGCTTAAGATGTGGGTGGAAAGGACTATTGTGATTTGCCTTGGAGTTTTGGTGGTGCAGATGAAGGTGGTTGGTGGCACCTTGTTGGCATGATTGGTTGGTGATAGGGTTGTTGAAGTTGGTGATAGGGATGGATTTTGTTGGGAGTTGCACTCGTGGATAGCATTGGTGTTGATGTTTGGGGATTCTGAGGGCGACGATTCTTTGGTGGGCTTGCATGATGATAAAGGATAAGAATTTAGAGTTGAGTGTTGATGAAGGGCTGAAGGTACTTTCATTGGAGTCTTCAATACATGCAATTGAAAACCTCACATATGTGGTCTCTCCCTAGGGGAAGTGCTAGTCTTCATATCATGCACAAGTCGTAGTTTGATTAGTTTGGGAGACAGATCGAACTCTAAGAAAGTTGAGAGTATTGTCCTACACTTGAGGACCCAAATTGTGTATATATTGTGGTGTAGATATTATGTGAGTGCAAGTGCATACGTAGATAGTACGTAGTTAGAAAACTGTTGGTTAGGTTCCTCGTAGCAGTGTGTGGATGAAGCAAGGGTTCAATGGGGTGGAAAATTTTGTCAATGTTGAGAAGAAGTACACTTAAAGGCTTCTTGAGACATCATTTGTGATTTTGACATATCTTACTTGAGCTCATTGTCACCTTAGTTTTTGAGTTGTGGCTACTTGTAGTGGTTGAAGAGTACAATTTGCTTTCTGTAGTCTTCCATGCCTTGCTTACCACTATTGATTGCAATGGCATTGAGATGGAATGCGAAAAAGAATTGTGCAAATGGTTCATGGTGACAGGTCTAACCGAGACGAACGCCCTAGGTATGTTCTACCCTTGATGTGCCCTAAACCATTATGGGGGATGTGTAAAGGAATAGGGGACTAGGGACAGAGCCAGTCGACCAAGGTCACTGGATGTACCTAATTTGAGGGACCCTTGGTGTTGTGTTGTGATTGTGAGTACTTTTTCTCTCTCTCTCTTTTGCTTTTTATTTCTTTCTTTTTTTTCTTTTCTTTTTTACTTCTTTTATTAAATTTTTATTTATTTATTTATTTATTTATTTATTTATTTATTTATTTATTTTTGAATAAAATGAATACAACCAATGCAATGTATTAAGGCTATCAGTCTTTCATTTGGATTGAGAAATGTCAAGATTCAAAGGTTGTGAAAAATGGATATGACAAATATGATTGTGTTACTAGCCTTGATGCTAGAGGAACAACTGTTGAGATAAAGAGATATACTTGAGATTTTGCAAACCTCTTTGTAACATGTGAAACATCGATACGATTGAGATAGCAATTGGAATGAGCCAGATGTAGAGTTTGGCCAAGAAGGGAAGAGTAGCACGACTATGCTTTGGGCCATGCTCAGATGCATTGTCTGCTTTCTGCAAGGTTGATTTTCTCTTCTAGTAGGGCTTTCATCATGGTTCTTTGCTCTTGGTATTTTTGTCACTTTCTCCATAATGGTTCTTTGTGGGGTTGGCGGTCTTGTGGTATCTTGGACATTGAATGCTTTTGTACAGAGACTTGTGTCATCTTGCATTCACTTGGCAACTCGTGAAAGTACATGCAAGTCATATGCTTCAACCATAATGAATAGGTGCATATAAAAAAGACATCACTTATCTAAATCCCACATTGTTGACTTCGACGCATATCACTTGCACTTGATTATCATTGCTTGTGTGCATGTGCTAGCTTTGCTTCTTTTGGTATTATTTATACACAATCACAAAACACATTGTTTATTTATATACATGTTTATAAATCCATGTCACTTTGTGAGGATAAAAACCAATTGTGGAACTCAGGATTGTATTGGAGTGTGGCACATGCATCCAATACTCGTGGCATCTTACTCTATAACAACAGATATTTTGCAACATTGAGTAGCATGGTACCTTGCCCGAGTCTACTCGCAACATGTAGCTCCTCCTCAGTGAGAATCTTATCAACCAAAGAGTTTTCTTGGCTAGTTCCGGCTAAGTCCATTCCCCGAATGGCAATCAATAAATACTCGAAAGGAAGTTGGTGCCATATAGGTTGGGTCTCTTTGAGACCGCCATTTGGCCAATTGCTCCTTTGAGACTGTCATAATCTGGGCTCCAAGTTTGGCCATTGTAGCATGGTTTCCAAACCAACATTTTTCAAATTGACTTCGACCTTTTGATTTTTGCTTTAGTTACTCTATCTCTAACAGATTTGGTTGGCAAAGCACATTGTTGAATGTCACAACTAAGCGTAGGTCGTCGACCTCCTCGTCAAAGATGAGTTGTATGTGTTTATGTAGGAGCTTGTGATAGTGCTCGTCAATATATCCTTGCTCTTCCTAGGATAGAGGATATGGCAAGTAATCCTCAAGTTGCTCCCTAGGGAATGTGCCCATGTCTACAAGGACGTAGACACATGCAAATATTTTGAGTTTAGCATCCAACTCAGCCAAGCACCCTATGACACTTCTATGTTCTATGAAGGCTTGCTTAGTTGCTATCTCATGCAAGGTTCTGGGGTTTTTCCTAGGCTTTAGCATAGATGGGGCCTCATGCCTAGATGAGCAAGATTAGTCAATGCTAGGATCTCTCATGTCCTCGGGGTTTTCATGTTTCTCCTGAGGCTTTGTTGCTATTGCATCATGGTTCTCCTCAGATGATGTGACTGGTATAGTTTTGTCACCCTGTTGTAACAATGTTGTATCCACTCTTGATTGGTCAATGCAAGTTCTATTGTCAGTGGATTGAGTGTTGCAAGAAACTGTTGATGGTAATTGTTGCTTTGACTTATCAGAACACACGAATGCATCTGAGGTTTCACCGCTATTAGGAGTGATGGCAATGGGTTCCTTGGTGGGTGGACTTGATGCTTTATTCCTTAGCTCTTCAACACCCTTGGTCTCAACCTTCATGGCATCTATAAGCACTTGCAATTGCCCTTGTTGTTTTTGTTATTTTCTCCTCTTTTTCTAAGGCAATCGAGGTGTATCCCTTGAAGAATTGGGACCCTGAACTAGGTTAGCTGTTGATATGTTTGGGTGGGCCTCGACATTCTCTTTCTCTACTGTGTCCTCCTGGGACATAGCTGCATCTTGCTGAAAAATCTCACTAGGTTGTGAGGGTACAACTACCTCTCTTTTTGGAGAGTCTAGCTCTTTAGCTAATTCCCCTCCATTTAGCTCCTCATTTGATTGCATTGGCAGTTGCTCTTGGTTGGGAATTTTCTCTAGACTCTTGTCCTTACCCATTGGAATATGCCTCCATTACTTCTTATCACAGCAGGTGTTGTGTTTAGAGCTTTTTTTCTCTTGCTCTAGAGGTTTGGTGACTCTAGTGTAGAACCAAGAGACGGTTTAGGGTTCTTGTCATGTAGGCTTGGATGGAACTAGTTGAAGAAGTCAGGGTTGTATTGATGGGAAGCATAGAGATCTAACTAAGATTGCAGGGTCTTGAGTGAGGCAGAAGACATATGCACTAACATCAAGTACCATGCTCCCTACTCCTGGCCTGCTAGCCACATGTAGATCTTCTTCTAGAAGCAGTTTATCATCCAAGGGATGTTTTTGGACAGTGGCAGGAAGCTGGACCTCATGGATCATTGCCAACACTCTCAATAAGGTCACGGCAATGTACGTGCGATCATGTATTGATGTCCAAAGGGCTTTCCTTTGCGCAGCAAGTGTTATTAGTTGGTGGCCAATTTTGGCTACCAAACTCTAATTGGAGTACCATTTCTGTACAAGTTTGCCTTGTCCTTTCCCTTTTCATTTGATTTCTTCGAGTTCTTCCTTATTTGTCTCATATTGAGCAGTATAATGCGAGGGATGTCCTCTATGACTTCCTCAGCAACATCTACATAGTGGGAGCAAACATGTTGTTGCTCATCCCAAGTCAGGGGTTCAGCTATGAGCTTTGTGTGCTCTGGTGTTGGCCTTACAATGTCCCCATGGACATATGCATGTGTGATGGCTGTCAACTTGTGATCAAGCTTCATCAGGCACTTCATCTTTGGTTCATTGGTCAGATGGCCATCTCCTTAGCCAAATCTTCGAGAGATTTCTCCTCAAGCCTACGTTCTAGGTGCTTTGGAAGTGTTGGAGGTATCAAGGATGTAGGTTATGACATCTCTTTTTCAAGTGAATTGCTAAGGACACGTTCCACAACGGGCATCGTCACGACCAAAGGCTGTGACTGTTGAGATTCCTGATTGGAAGTAGTAGTGGCTAGTTTAGTGGACTGGCTACTGTTGGTAGGCTACGGTGTCAAGTTTGTAGGGAGATCGGAAGTGGTCATGTCTTTTTTTGCCATTTGAGCATTCACTTGTGCAGATCGAGTTGAACTAGCCACCACAATGGATTGCATAGGCATGTCCCTAGGTTGAAAATTAGGGGTGATGTCATGTCCCGTATCTTGGACATTTGGAAGCTTAGATGGAGATAAAGATTGGGATTAAGTAGTTGCACTTGATGACTGCTATCGTGCTTCCTGTGTCCGTTTAGGGAAAGAGGATGTAGGAGATTTGGGATTCCTAGGTGGACTTGGCATTGGCTGGAAGACTTGCTCGTGGCTGTTCGATGCTTCTGCCATTTGCTTTGTTGATCAATCAGCCTTATCATGAACAACATTGCACCTCTCGTGCTCATTATCCTCTTAGGAAGTCAAAGGATCCTTGGGCACTAGTGGCTTTTGTATACACTCAATAGTTACATATGATATTTTCTTGTTAAGCATGGTAGGCTAAGGATCTACCCTTTGAATAGTCCCGTTTGGTTTCTTGATTTCAATCGTGAGGGGCTCAGTCACTCCAATGTTTTTTACTCGAGACTTGTTTTTTCATTTAGATTTCCTCCTGCGCTTCTTCACTCTTAATACGTCCTGGCCTTTAGATGACAGTGATGGTTTAGCAGGGGGTTTTGGTACCCAAATCCATTGGTTACCTGTGTAATATCCTTGAGCACGTAGCAACGCTTTGGATATCCATCGCGGCATTGTGCTGGCTCTCCATCGATACCTTTGTCTATAAGACTTGGGCTTCTTTTGTGGTCTTCTACGATATTTGTAAGTCCAAAGCATGTCCTTGGCATTGTTACTTGACCTTCTTGTTTCGAGCATGGCCTTACTCACTAGTTCTCTCTGTTCAACATGCACTTCTATCAACTCTTTCAACAAGTCCTTGCTCTCATTACTAGGCTTGCCTAGCATATTAGAATGCTCCTTGTCTTTCCCCCGAGGTTTGATGAGGTCACCGTTGCTAAAGGTTGTGGTTATCCTCACTATTAGGACTTGAACTTCACTGCCTATTTAGTATTATTTCATACCTTAGTATTAGTATGCATGTAATCTTTTGGATCAGCATATGTAAAGCAGTCCTTATACTTCATATGATGTGTCGCCTGAAAGTCAAGGCACAGGTTAAAAACGTCAAGTAGTTGTATTCGAACAGTTTTTTTCTTGATCATGAATGGAATATGACTATGTGCAATGCCCAGAAATGGCTTCTGATGTTTGATCCCATTATCTTCTGATTGTCTCTTGAGTGTTGATGTTATTCTCTTTCACATTGTTTAATCAATAATGATTATGGTGATAGAAAATAGTGTCGCAATTGATGAACATCAATTCTATGTTGCTAAGTATGATGTTTGCTTTGTGTTTGAATTTATTTCTTGAAGATAATGTAGTGTTGATGGCTAAAAATGCATTCAAGAAGTTCCTTTACAGCACTGTTATGTATTCAAGCATAATGATGTTTCGTGGTTGTTATGGCATGTTGAAAGGCCATAACACTTTAGCAATCCTTGCCAGTTTCAGGAAAATAATTTCTTGATTTAGGTGCAGTTCTGGAATCAGGTCCTAAGAGATTCAAGCGATAGGAATGCTGACAGCATTGGGATTGGGTAAGGTGCCTTCTATGGGCAGTATTTATGTCAGCCAATTACCCTTATTTATCCAATCCTGCCCTTACCAGGAGCAGGTCCCAGGAAATCAGGGAGGCTTTGGCAAGACAACAACAACTAGTTGCAGGGCTGGATGATAGGGGTGGATCAGAAGGTTTGGATAGGTTGGATGAGCAGCAGTTTATTGATGTTGGGAAGACTTCTTTGGAAGGAGGAACCTCTACCGATACCTCAACAATCTATCATTCTCCTGCCACTTCATCAGACTCTCCAAATTTGTCAAATGATGAGGAAATATTACCTCTTGACTAGCAGGATACTCCTCCTAGGCAAATTTTGGATTTGATACCAGGATTTAAGGAGAAGTTACTCCTGAAGATCAAGTAGCAGCAATAGGAAGTCCTTGAAAGTACAACAATTCAAGATCAAGCAATTCCTAATTCTCAGGCAGTCATACTAACTCAACATGAGGTTGTGGATTACCAAGTACCCACCATTCAAGTTGAGTATGCAGAAAGAAAACATGATGATGTCCTGTTGGATGGGGGTTCCAGAGTTAATATACTTCATGAACATACATATATGACAACTAAGCAAGAGGAGCTTTTACCAGCCCCATTTCAAGTCCGAATGGTAAATCAAAGGAGGTTACAGCCTTTGGGTATCTTAATGAATCAACAAATTTTAGTGGTTGGTCTGAAGTTCAGGGTGAGCTTTGTTGTGCTGAGAATGTCAGAAATTGGAAACTCTTATCCAATACTTTTGGGGAGACAGTGGTTTAGATTGGCCAAACTCAAGCAAGATTGGGAAAATGATTATGTGTGTATTCCAGGAGGACTCAAAGAAATTAGGTTAACTACAGTTAATAAGGTTATCTTGAAAAGTTCAGCTAGATTTATAGTAGCTCAGACTATTAACCTTGCAGATGAAGTAGAAGATGATGAGGCGGAATTATTTCTTCATGCAAATCCTTTTGTGGTTCCAATTTTTGAGATAGATGTTGATGGTATTGTACAAGGGTATCAAGAGTAGCCCAATGTGGCTAGAAATGCACTTTTGGACCATCAACCTATTGAAACTGCAAGTCAAAATCAGTCTGGACAGTAATTAGAGGGTCTTCCTGAAGGTCAAGAGCATCCTGAATTTCAAGACATGTCAGGGAATGAACATGATAAATTATTTCAAGACCAAGGCACTACTCATCCTGAAGTTTTGCAGCAAGAAGGACCTGAAAAACAACAAACTTGTATGGATAGTTTCATAGATAGTTCGGGTGTACTGGATGATGTAGGCAGAAAGCCATTGTGCAGGCTGAATTAAGGTATGAGCATTCAATGAGAAGATCTGCAAGAGTTGTTGAAGATGAGGTTCAAGATCTTAACCTAAATATTGGAGGAGAGCTTAAACCCATCAAGGTCAGTATTTTTGTTGAGGACAATTTCAAGCAGGATCTAATTCAAATGTGCAAAGAGTTTCAAGATATTTTTACCTGGGATTATACAGATATGAAAGGATTTGATCCAGCTATGTGTCAGCACATGACAAAAAGAAAGATGCTAAGCCTATTGTTCAGAAGAGGTATAGAATGAATCCTAACTATGCCAAACGGGTCAAGGAAGAAATTGACAAGCTCTCGAGAGTGGGGTTCATTAAACTAGTCAATGAGGTTACTTGGTTATCTCCTATTGTTGTAGTGCCAAAGAAGAATGGAAAGATCAAAGTTTGTGTGGATTACAGGAAATTAAATGCAGCCTATTACTGATCCTTTCCCGATTCCTTTTACAGATTCTCTCCTAGATCATGTGGTAGGTCATGAGATATACGGTTTTTTGGATGGGTTTTCAGGATACAATCAAATTAGGATGCATCTGGAAGACATGGATAAGACAACATTTATCACAGAGTGGGGAGCTTATGTTAGCACAGTTATGAACTTTGGGTTGAAAAATGGACCGCCTGAGTTTCAGGGAGCTCCTCATAAGACATTGGAGCCTTATCTAACAACTTTTATGAGGGTTTTTATTGATGATTTTTGTGTGTTTGGCAGCAGGAGAGAACATTTAAAGCACCTTGGATTATGCTTTCAAATATGCAGAATGTTTGGCATGTCTTTAAATCCTTTTAATTCATTGTTTGCAGCCAAAAGGAGTGTGTTGTTAGGTCATTTATTGTCAGAAGAAGGCATGAGTATTGATCCCAGAAAGATTGCAGATGTTCAGAAAGCTAAAGATCCAAGTAATGTGCAGGAAGTCGTGCAGTTTGTGGGCCAAGTTAAGTGGCATAGCAGGTATTTAAGGTACATGTCACATATATGTTCTCCTCTTACAACTCTCACTAAGAAAGGGATACAGTTTGTGTGGAGGGAAGATCAGGAGAGAGCCTTTAGTATTCTCAAGAAAATGTTAGTGGTGGCTCCAATCTTGCAACCTCCGGCATGGGATTTACCTTTCCATATTTTTGTTGATGCATCTGCCTTGGCTGTGGGAGCTGTTCTAATGCAGGATAAGGTATCTGGTTGGTATAGACCAATCTATTATGCAAGCAGGAGATTAAGCACTGATGAAAAGAACTATTCAGTAGCTGAAAGAGAAGCACTTGGAATGGTTTTTTTAGTGCAGAAATTTAGACATTATTTGCTAGAAAATCAAGTCAATTTAAGTAGATTGAAAAATGATGAGTTTGATGTTGGAGTTTCTGATTAGTTTCTTGATGCTGAACTTTTTGAGGTTCAGGTCCTTGATCCTGATTCATATTATGACTAGATGCTGCATTTCTTAAAGTCAGGAATTATGCCTACACACCTTTCAGCAGATCAGAGAAGAAGGTTGGCACTGAAGAGCAGAATTTTTCAGGTTATTATGAACACACTATATAGGAGGGGAGTTGATAATGTCTTGAGAAAGTGTGTCCCTGAGTTTGAGCAACTGGCAGTGTTACATGAAGCTCATGCCGGAGTGTCAGGAGGTCATTTTTCAGGAGAGATTGCAAGCAGGAAAATACTGCAAGCAAGGTTATGGTGGCCTACTGTGTTGAAAGATGCTCATTAGTATGCTAAAGAGTATTTGCAGTGTCTCAAGGAAGGTCAACCACTTGACAGGGATAGGATGCAAGATCATCTTGTGTTGCCACTTGAGCCATTTCAAAAGTGGGGAATTGACTTCATTGGTCCCATCAAACCAGCTGCAAAAAGGACAGGTAATAGATACATTTTGGTTTGCACTGATTATGCTACTAAGTAGGTAAAAAATCCCAGGCATTAAAGGATAATAAAGCAGCAATTGTGGAAAAGTTTTTATATTCTAATGTTATGACCAGATTTGGCTGTCCTATTGAGCTGGATCAGTGATCGGGGTAAGCATTTTCTGAATCAAGTGATCAGAGAACTAACTATCAAGCATATGATTTTGCACAAGAAGTCTACTGCTTATCATCCTCAGGCTAATGGTCAAGCTGAAAGTTCCAACAAGATTTTACTTCATATCTTGAAAAGAATTGTTGAAGATAATCGAGAAGATTAGGATATTAAACTTGATTCAACATTGTGGGGTTTCAGGACAGCATATAAAGTTGCAATAGGACTTACACCTTTTAGGCTGGTTTATGGTTTGAAAGCTGTAGTTCCTATGGAATTTGTAGTTCCAAGTCTGAGAGTTGCTGCTATAAGCAAGATCGATCCTGAAGAATCAGCACAGCATACATTAGAACAACTTTTGAAATTGGAAGAGGACCAAATATTAGCAGCTTATATTACGGTTGTCACACAACAGAGGAGACATGCATGGGCCAATAGACATGTTAAGAATAAAAGTTTTTAGGAGGGAGACTAGGTTGTAGTTTATAACTCTCGCCTTGGAAAGTTTCCTGGTAAGTTGAAACTCAGGTATGCGGGTCCCTTTGTCATTTTCAAAAACATGGGTAAGGGTACTTTTTTGCTGCAAGACTTGCAAGGGCCTTTTACACCCTGCAGTGAATGGATTTAGGCTTAAGAGGTTAGTACAACCTTATTATTCAAATGTTCATGTTATCATTCCAAATGGGACAAAAGAATCGGCTATTGGTAGTTACATGCGTGAATGGTCTAAATACCATGATGTTGAGGTGACACTTAGCACAAACCAGGGTGGACTGAGAGAAGACTTGAATTTTGGCATGCAAATGGAAAAGGGCATGTATTCTTTTGGGGGCTTTTCTCCTTCTCCACTCTTGACTCATTCTCGGTCTGCAACTCTCACCACCATGACGCATACTCATCGCTCTTCAATCCAGAAGCTGTCCCTAACCAAGCGTGGCTGCCAAGAAGATGACGATGATGAGCTCTATGTGGTCAGCGATGATGGCAGGTTGGTGCAACAGGGAGACGAAGAGGTGACACTGCCGAATGCTTCATCTCTTTCCAGCCCTAGTGCTATTGGTACTCCGTTTGTGGACTCCAACTTGTATTTGAATGTTGAGGCAGAAGTTCACTAGTTATGGTTGCAAAAAAACGAGTTGTATGATTATGCTCGTTTGCCATGGGATCATTGGGCATTGAATGTGCATGCCTCCATTCAGATGGATATTTTGAGGCACTCAAATTGCAAAATTGCAAGTCGTCTTGAGTTAACTCCTGCCATTGTCAGTCAAGTGTTTGCACTCCCTATGAATGATAATCCGATTGCATATCGGTGTATGGAAGACTAGATGCAATATGTTTTCGGTGAACCAACTAGACCCAGGAATGTTTATGTGCTGAAGAGTATTGATGGTGTCAAGAAACTGGAGTTGCGTTGGTTCATGGAGCACTTCATGATGTTCATTAAGACCGATAGTATTGCTCGAGATACTTAAAACATTCTTTACTATGTAGAGCATTTGGGGATGCCAAATTGGGCAGGCCTTATGTTTGATAAGCTAAAGGCTAAGATAAAGATCTCCAAAACTAAGAATATCTTTCAAAAATCTCGGATGGGTTGCTTTCTAGCAAGTTTGTATGAGCATGCACGGGTCTTGTATCCTGAGCTTACGGCTGAGTATTTGCTGAAAATGGATGTTACTGCTTTGGCCGAAGATGTAGTGGAAGCTGATCATAAGGTTGATGTTTCTCATGAGAGTAAAAATGTCAATGATGATCATGATATGTTTGATGGTGATGTTGCAAAACAAGCTATTTATTGTGACTTGAAAGAGGTTGGATATGATGAGGCATATGCCAAGGAGGTTGCTTCCAAATTTGTTAAGGGAGATGATAAAGATGCAGGTATTAAAGATGTACTTCATGTTGGTAAGCAAAATGATGGGCATGCTTTTAAAGTGGATGGCAATCTTTATGCAAAGAAAAAGTAAAAATTTGGAAAAATATGGTTGAGGAGTAGGTCTGTATCATAGGAGAAGAACCAAGATGCTAATCTTGATGCTCGCAGTCATCTTGACAATGTCTTTGGTGATCAGCAAAGTGAATGAAGGTTCAACAGAAATACCTTCAGTTTTACCTCGTTCTAGGATGCATGATGATCAGTTTGATAGTCTTTCTGATGCTGTTGGAGTTATGTAGAAACTCATGGCATACTTTAAGGATTATGATAAGCGGACTGCCCAGACTGCTATTTGGATTAATGATATGCAAGTTTAGTTGGTTGCCAGGCAGAAGGCAATTGCGGACTTGAATTAGAAGCTGCAGCACAAATAGTTAGCGTATGATGCATTAGAATTGGATCTTAGGGGTAAATTTGCAGATACGCAGCAGATGTTGGATGAAAACAAAATGTCTACTGCACTTTTTGAAAAATGGACTAGTGAACTTGAGACTAAATGCTTGGAGGAGATGTAGTCTTTCATGGGGAAACATGTTCAACTTCAAGTTGATTATCAAATGTTGTTGGAGAGATTTCAGCCATTGAAGGAAGTTGAAAAGAAAATTTTGAGCAATGTTGAACTTGAAGTGGATGCTTCAATGATATTGAAATTTGACTTTGAGGATATTAGAAACGCATTAGTGAATGATGTCAAACTTGCATGGCAAATGGTTACAGATAGGTTTGAAGGCATGATTTCTCAGCATTATCATATGCTTAAGAATGTCTTTGTGTCCGCAAATTATGAGGATGTCATGCATGAGAGAGATGCTTTGAAATTGAAAGTGGAGGAATTGGAGACAAAATGCATGGATGTCAATGCAAAATTGGAGAAGGCTTTGGATGCAAAGAGAGCAAGTGAAGAGCATGTAGCTTCTTTGTTACAGCATCGAGATTTTCGATCTGATGAGCATGATTCTTTCATTCAGGAGGTGGTTCATACACTTTATCATGATTTTCTATCATGGATCATGGGATAGTTCAGAATCATGATTTGTTGCTGTGGCATGTCATATATCTTCATGCAAAGACATCACTCCCTATACTCCTAGATCTTTCTACCTATTACTTTGGATGTAGTTTTGTTTTGTTCATGATATATTTTGTTCATCCCACTGACTCTTAGAACCAATTATGCAACTGCATACGAGGATTATGAGTATCCTAGAGGGGCTCTACTCATGATAGCTCAATGTGGCTTGTCAAGGGGTGCAAGGCCTCTGGCAAGGCATAATTGTGTTCTTTGAGTAGTTCTTCATCATATTTAGTTTCCATATGTTCAATTAGCTATCTACATGCTTATGGGTTCAAGTCATGACTGGCCCAGTCATCCATCGGGCTATGCTAGATGTTAGGACTTGAACTTCACCATCTATTTAGTACTATTTCATACCTTAGTATTAGTATGCATGTAGTCTTCTGCATCAGCATATGCAAAGCAATCTTTATACTTCATATGATGTGTCACCTGAAAGTCAAGGCACAGGTCAAAAACGTCAGGCAGTTGTATTCGAGAAGTTTTTTTCTTGATCATGAATGGAATATGACTGTGTGCAGCGCCTAGAAATGGATGCTAATGTTTGATCCCATTATCTTCTGATTGTCTCTGAGTGTTGGTGTTATTCTCTTTCACGTTGTTTAATCAATAATGATTATGGTGATAGAAAACAGTGTCCCAATTGATGAACAGCAATTCTATGTTGCTGAGTATGATGTTTGCTTTATGTTTGAATGTATTTCTTGAACATAATGTAGTGTTAATGGCTAGAAATACATTCACGAAGTTCCTTTATAACACTGTTATGTATTCAAGAAGACTAATGTTTCATGGCTATTATGGCATGTTGAAAGGCCATAACACTCACACCCAATAGTGTCAAGTGTATCCTCTGTGCTACATAATCAACCTCACACTTTGTCACCCTTTTGAAGGGTCTTCCTAGGAGGGTTTCCTTTCCACAATTTGCACTATTTGGAGGAACATGGAATAGAATAAGCAAGCTTTCCGTTTCAATAGTTACAAGGATCCTGCACTTCCCTATAAGTGCTTGTGGGTGTCCCTCATAAGAATTAAGAGTTGCATTAGTCAGTGTGAACTCTGGTTGGCCTAGTAGGGTCCATGCTTCATAGGTCAAGATATTAAAATCAGCTCCTTCATCAATGAGAGCATCAATAATGTGTTCTCTTTTTATGGAGAGTTTGACCCTAAGGTAAGCAAGCGGTACTATGTCTTCATCTTCTCGGTCTTGGCTTGTAAATTCAAGCCTTTTAATACATAACCTTGTGTCCCCAACTGCACAACCAAATGTGGATTCTCTACTTATGTCTTGGGTTGTTTGTGTAGTGCTATTCAAGGTGCATCTATCATAAGGATTGTCATGTCTAGTCATCCTCCAGTTGTAGCTTGATGTTGTTCCGTTCCGCTCTAACTAGATGTAGTCCAAAAATGCAACATATATATGTTTTTGTGGTGTGGCCTTTTTGCCCTTGTTGGCTAGATTGGCCCATTGAGGTTTTAGGGTTTCTGTTTAGGTATGGGCTTTGTTCGGGTATGGGCCCATTGAGGTTCTAGATTGGCCCATTGAGGTTCTAGGGTTTCTCTTTGTTCGGGTATAGGCTTTTGGTTGTTGTTTTGCAAGTGAGAATCTATTCTTGTGCAGAGCCCTTAATACACTTGGATCCAATTCGAAGGACCTATCAAAACATGCATTTTCTCTAGGGCCTACTTGGGGGAGGTGTGGAGAGGGCAAAGCGGGGGTCCCAGGGGGGGGATAGTCCCCCCAGCCCGTAGGGCCATTACATTTAACACCTTGCGTGATCTGAAGGATAGTTTGTAGCCAAGTTTTGAACTACTTACTCTAGATTTCATCCGAGTGATAAATCTATGATGTGCTTTCAGCTCTATATAGTCTTAGAATCGATTTTAGGGGTTAGATGTGTCAAATCTGTATTCTATTCACCTGTTCGATTTTGATAGTTTTATGTCCAATTCTCAAAGTTTTGATTCTCAAGAGTCTGATTATCAAAATCGGACGTCTAATTTTGGGTTGGTCTGATCGGTCGATCGGACAGTCCGAGTAGTCTGATTTTGGTTGGGTCAGATTCAGGTGGTCCGATTATGGGTTGGTCTGATTTTCGTACGTTTTATTCTTGTGTTGGGATGTTCAATTTTCAAAATCGGACAAGGTATGTATGATCGGACAGGATGGGTTGGGCCAATTCCGCAAATTGGATCGTCCCATTCTAGGAATCGGACTGTGGGAATTGGAAGATTCTAGGAATCGGACCATCCGAGTCTAATTCGGGGAATTGGACTCTAGTAACAGTGTCCAATTTCTATGGACGAGTTCCCAGAGATGATGAAAATCACTCGATTCTAACGATTTTGGTTATGAGGGGTCGCATAAACTTCCAGAATGTAAGAATAGACCTTAATGAAGGATTGTATATACCTGGAATAGCAAATAAACTCAAAAATACAAATCGGCAAGCAAATCAAACCCTCTTGCCCTGCTATGAAAGCAGAAGCCCCAATGCCTGTTTTCCTTATTTTTTCTTTGTTTTTTCGTATCTTAATGCATCCAAATCACAAAGTAAACACCTACACTACTCCAACCTACCTTTCCAAATCCAAAAAACCAAAAACTTACTTGCTAAGGAGATCAAATACCTCTTCAAACTCCCTCTCTTTCTACCTATCTATCTCAAGCACCAATTTCGAGGAAAACCCTACTTCTATGCTCGATTCGAAGTGCACAAGCACTCAAGGCTTGAATCCATTGGTCCCGGCAATGGAACCAAAATGTAGAGGCATTATGAAACTAAATCTCATTATGAAGATAATAAATATTATTATTAATGAGGTATTATATGCCGGCTCATGGAAGAAACAGTTGGGAGACCCTCCTAAGACTAGCTTATTAAAACTATGTTTATAGTATAGAACAACAAAAAGAACTAGCCTAGTGAATAGTCACTTGGTTGGCAGTTAAGTGCACTTGGGTGAAGACACTGCCGGGATGGGTGACCTCCCGAGAAGATTTTCCTACAAGCTAGTGGGAGCTTCTCGCATGATGCATCCAAGTACGATAAGGCCAAGATGCCAAGGTCTATGCCTTGGTTGCCACCTTAGTTGCTGCCTTAGTCATAAGCCTTGGAGTAATGGCTGCCATCCGACAATGCACCATGCGGTGCTCGCCCATATGTTAGTAAATTTTTATCTTTGCGCTACAAAAATGGAGCTCCCTCTTTGATGTCATCAATGATGTCATCAAAAGTGCTAAAGGAAAGCATTCTCTCTTTGTCATCAATGATGTCATCGAAAAATGCTAAAAAGTAAGTGTCCTCTTCCCTTGCAAAACTATAAATTGAGGGCTTGGGGATGAACAGAAAGGGGGGACAATAGCAATCTTGACAAGGATGAGATGCTGATCGAGAAGGAGGAGACTCTATTCCACGAGACAAAGAGACATCATTCCATTCAACCCAAGGAAGGGGATACACAAAAGATCTCTCATCCTCTTCTACTCTAATTCGAGAAGATAAGGCACTGAAGAACTTTATCATATTCTATCACTTTGGATAGAAGTGATACCTCTACTCTCATCCCTATTCCATCTACTAGAGAGAGAGAAGTATTGCTCTCCACGAGGTAAGAAAAACCATCCGCGAGGCCTACATCATTGAATCTTGCAGTAACCAACATCATCATCGAGAGTCTTACACCCTTACCAACCGGTATTATTGTCGTGTTCTTCTTCTTCTATGAATCATATTTCTGTCATGGCCCTGAAGAAAAAGAATTCAAAAGAAAAAATCGTGAATGACCCTACTAACCTGGAAGCAACAGTTGGAGTTGCGAGCACGGGAGTCACTAATAGAGTCATGTGCGCAAATAATGCTGATCGAGAAGGGGGAGACTCTATTTTGCAAGATGAAGATACATCATTCCATTCAACCCAAGGAAGGGGATACGCAGTAGGTCTCTCATCCTCTTCTACTGTAATTCGAGAAGAGAAGACACTGAAGAACTTTATCCTATTCTATCAATCACGTTAGAAGTCATATCTCTACTCTTGTACCTATTCCGTCTATTAGAGAGAGAGAAGTATTGCTCTCCACAAGGCAAGAAGAACCATCCGCAAGGCCTACATCATTGAATCCAGAAATAACCATAATCATCATCATCGAGAGTCTTACACCCTTGCCAACCAATATTATTGTCGTGTTCTTCTTCTTCTACGAATCATATTTCCATCATGGCCTCAAAGAAAAAGAATTCAAAAGTGGAAATCACGAATGACCCTACTAACGTGGAAGCAACAGTTGGAATTGCAAGCATAGGAGTCACTAATGGAGTCACGGGCGTGGATAAAAACCCTTTACCAATCGCAATACCACAGGTTTTTCTAAAAAAATTCTATCCGAATTCAATAGAAATAAGACAAGTCTCTTGAGAAATACTGCGATCTTAGAGCATTCACTTGGTAAATTATTAGAACATCTTATAGACTAGAAATTGTTAGGGGAACTATGAAAACCTAGAACTCAAGAAAATCATGAGGAATTTTAATGTTAACCCCATAGAAAAGAAGACTAGTGAATTCAAGACGAATTTACTAAAGATGAAACCCTGAAGAAATTAGCCAAGGATATATTTTTAATCTAGAAGCTCTGATAGACGATTTTAGGAAAAAATCAAAAATAACTTTAAGTTAAAGAAACTGACTTAGGGCCAAGAAACTTGGTTACAAGAATAAACCTAGAACTGGGAAGTTAGAGACCCCAAAATCTAGATACCCTTACTTAAATTCCAAGGGGAAGAGTTTATTATGTGAAATTTAAGTATCGATTGCTACTAAATTAATCATCACTTGAAAGTTGCATGATTGATTGAAGTCATAACTGCTTAAAGACATCAATCTTGTTTGTGATTTTCTAGATTAGATCATGATTGAATTAAGTATTGAAATAGATATAAATTGAGGAGCCCTATACCTCCCCCAAGGATAGGTACTGAATCCCTATACCAAGAGGGGATGTTTTTACCACCGTGAAAGCATGGACCGTGGACTTCAATTGGCGAGAGGTCTCCCAGTAAGGATCATATTAATTAGGAGGTGGTTAAGATGCCAGGGGGGCTCTGGCTAGTAAATCCTTTACACACCTAGAAACTACTTGGTCCCCTATATGGCCCAAGTTCTACTTGGGACACCTAAAAACGCTAGCTATAGGTGGATTTGATCTTGGTGACGTACAGATATGCTAAATGAGACGTCATGTGAAATTGTAATTTTTCTCATGTATGGGTGGAAGAATACACATTATGGAACATAATCAATGAATTTTTTTAATTCTGATTGTGTGTCCGTGAGTAAATTACGCAACGGACAATTGTGCATAAAAGGATTCTTTTTAATTAACGAAGTTGTTTTTATATGTTTCATATAATGTGGTAGGTAATTAGATAACTAAGAACTTTCATAGAGGGAAGTAGATGGATGGATTCCCGAGGAATCCAGTCCTATAGCAGGGTGGTCTCGATTAGCTGAGAAGTTTCCCCAAAAACAAACGCTAGGAAGAAACTCTAGAAAGGGCCAATTCACTGACTTACCTAGGGTTTGGTCTCAAAACCCGAACTGTAAATTATCTTAGGGGAAAGATACAGTAGTTGTGCTAGAGCACTGCGAGGGATTTCATAAATCCTTAGTCTGCTACTAAAAAAAGTGTTGTACTCCATGAACCAAGGGTAATGGTAGTCACTCCTTCCGAACAATAAGCCTCTTGAAGGACACCTCCGAATGTGAGCTAGGTGTTGATAGGTGACTATTAGGTCAATTAGGAACCTTCAACTCGGTCCTCCGTGGGTAACAATAGGATGCTTCCCCTGCATGGTAGACCTAGGGTTAACTAAACAGACAAAATCCAATCATTCTAGTTAGAGTACGGTTGGCGAGTTGAAAGGTAAACTCTGGGCAACTACTAAAATGTTATCCATCACATAATCAAGGGCGAGTACATTACAATTTTACCCTTGTGGTAGAACTTTAACCTTACATGCATCAACAATGTTGTCGAGAGCAACCTCAAAAACCAAGCTAGATATACATGTGTTTGTGCAAGACAGCCATCTTCTTATGTTGTGTTTTCAGCCCAAGGGTCTCCTCCTCCAACCTGGCAATACAACAACCTTCTAGGCAACATGTTAAATACTCCAGCCAAGATGTTTTGTGTTGTGTTTTTGCACTTGGGTAGTAGACTTCTCATTGGGTGGCACCTTAGCAATCTGGGCAACACACTTTGCAAGTGGGCGAGCTATTTTTTTAGGCAGAATGATTATCTTTATTGTTGTGTTTCACAATGGGCTGGTTTTTCCCAACCTGGGAAACACCTTAATAGTTTGGGCACCTTCTCTATCAGGCCAACAAACAAATATGATAGATCTGCATTTATTACAAGGACTCCATTGCTAGGCACTCTTGGTTCTTAACAAGGTGTGCCCTTGGATTGGCTACATTTATAGGTTGAAGACTTGTTTTCCTCTGCATTTACTACTCCATCTCTCTACTCGGCATTGCATGTTCCTTTTGGCATTGAATACTCCCCTGTCTACCTTGCCTAAATTAGCCTTCTTATATATCATGGAAAAATAGACCTAGGTTACTCCGAGTACAACTCTTATTGGTTGCTTTCACTCCAATGGAAACATCTTCTTTGCTTCCTTTCAAGTCTTTATTGAAGGACATCTATGGCCAATGTGTATGTTTTGAGGGATTGTGTGTGGTATCCGATGATTTAGACTGACCTCCATCCTATCACTTTTTCTTGCTATATTCTTCGAGGGCTTCCAATCCCCAAGTGGTATTGATGGCATCTCCTAAGCAAGTGCCAATCCCCAATTGGCACTGGTGGCATCTCTTGAGCAAGTGCCAATCCTACCTTCTCTACCTGCATCTGACAAGCTAGATGGAATGAACTTGTGAGACTGCACAACACAAAGAGGAAAGTGATCACAGAGAGGAGAAGGAGATAAAGAGAGAATGCAAGAGAGAGAAGGAACTATGTGACTACAATGGCCGAGGTTGGGTGTAGAAAAAAACATCCGACAAGCTAGATGGAATGAACTTGTGAGATTGCACAACACAAAGAGGAAAGTGATCACAGAGAGAAGGAGGAGATAAAGAGAGAATGCAAGAGATAGAAGGAACAATGTGATTACATTGGCTGAGGTTGGGTATAGAAAAAAACTATAAAATATGAAAAAATAATGCCAAAATTGGTGGGTTGATACCTAATGTTCTAAACAATATAAGAAAGGCATAAAATTGACAACTCACCTAGCCTCTTTCACTTTTCTTCAAATAAATGGAATCCTCTCGTGTCAAAAATCACCTCATTAAATCCATCATTAGCATGCAACCACAATATTTCCTTATCTCATCATCTCTAGTAATTGCTACCCAAATAATGAACTGACCATCCTTGTCACAGGCCAAAGGACTATCCAAAGGTGAGCAATCATTATTATATAGTAGACCTATAATAGACAATACCTACACAAGGTAGCCATCATTTAAAAAAATAGGCAACATTCTCTATTAACATTTTGTCAAGGCTCGAGATTCCTCATTAAGGCTATACCATACCAAATGACTCTTTGAAGCTATACCATTGAGCTAGGAGACAATGGTTTTGCTCTCCATGACAAACATGGACAAGAATGATAATATAAATGAAGATAAGCATGACAAATTGATAAAACTCTAGCATCTCCCAAAATTAGCCTATAAGCATATTAGAAATATATGTTGAATTATCACTTTGTTCACATGATACAACAAACACATGCACTAACACAAAAGATCTACAACTTGTGCGTAAACATAGTGCCACAATAGACATCCACAAAATGCATAATGGAGATCCATATAGACCATGAACAATGAGCATAATTCTTAGAGGGGTCTCGCATAGGGTCATAGTTTACCATTTGCAAGAACCTCGAAATGTAGCCCTCATCTCTAAATAATACCTAGAAGAGCAAAAGTTTACAAAATCTTGCATAATTCTATGAAGTGTATGCAACATTAATGCAAAGAGAAAAGTTTCTCTTTTCTGTACAAAAGCCATCTTATACAACAAATGCATGCACTAATACAAAAGGTCTACAACTTGTGCATAATTATAGTACCACATAAGAGTAATATATAACACAATATGCATTATAAACAAATGAGCACATACATATATGGTACACTTGGACACACAAGTCAATATCACAAACACAAGGAAATCTAGCAAATGTATACATGCACAAATACATATAGTCCTCGTACATCTCACCCATAGCGTACAAACACTAGACCAAGAAAAACAAGACCGTCACTATAAAACTGTATATATACACAAAAGGAGACCATGTTAAATATAAAAGCACTCAAGTGTCTCTCCACACATAGGAGTATGATACCCACTCCATAGCTTAAGCTCTATAGGTATGTCCATGCATCCACCAATATCACCAATTTGTTGGGGTATACCAAACAAGGTATAAAACTATTGAGTTCTTAGCAAAGCAAGGCCCTAAGCAAAGTATAAAATGCATGTGCCTTTCAATATTGACTACTCTCCCCCCACCAATCCCCCCTCCCCCCAACACAGCCCCCTCCAAAAAAAGTTGCATTTGAAAATTTTTGAATAAAATGACCCCTAATGTAAATTTACATGAAGTAAATTTATAAACCCCTTCTACTTTTAGAAAACTATAAGTCAATAGAATAAAACTACCCTTTCTTTTGAACTCACATGGTACATTATATGTTCTATAAGGTGACCCCCCGAGCTTGCATTAGACTTGAGAGCGCTAATTTGAGAATCACTAACTTACTTGCAAAGCATAAAAGTTTGGTTAACTCTAACAGTGGGTGTGCCATGTGGGACATTACATACCCATATGACATCACTTGCAATTTTACATACATAGTGGTGTATTTAGTCAACTATTTTCCTAAAGCATATTGGAATTGTACTCCATGTCTCTCCAAGCCTACATCTTCAAATGTATTGCATGACATTGTTGTCTAATTTGTCAATTTAATATCATTTTAAACTAGGAGTACTTCTCCAATCATATCTATTAAGAAAAAGCATGCATGAATTTGTAAATACTCCTCTTATTTCATGTTTTAATATTCTTAAGATAGTTATAGTTGATTAAGGTTAGGGTGATGAGCTACATTTTGAGGGGTGCACACACACACAATTCATACAACCTAGATCCTTTGATTTTGCATATGGTTTGAGGATTCTACAAAGAGCTTCCACCAAATATGTGGTTTATACATTTCATATGGTTTGAGAGATTCACATGGAAGTTCCTTGTGCATGTGCAAACAAATAACTTGAACTACTAGCTTTACTTTTTATCATTTTTTACCATGTTAAGGTAATTTAGTATGATTTCAATGAGATTGTTTGATAATCTCTCTTACACTTTTCCTTATGCTAAGAAAGTAAGACCCTTTGGAAATTCAAATTTCTTCTACTTGTATTAGGAAAGAAAAGACAAAACAATGCTCCAATAGTTGCTGAAAGGAATACCCTATGGAAATATAAAGAAATTTTGCAAGCAAGTGCATATACATGCTTGGAAATTTTTTACATTTGAACATAGATGAAGGATTGAAGCCAGCAACATTATTGCAAGGATAAATGTAGCTCTATCAATCTACTTCCAATGTGTATCAAGTTCTTAGATTTCCTAAAGAAGATTTCAAAGTACTTCATGATGTTTTAGATATAGCAATGAACTAAGAAAGAAAATCTATTAGACAACAAAACCTTGGTTCATTGTATAGAATCACCATATACACAAGCAACATGCAAACCAATTTTGTAGATATATGAGTTTATCACGAACCATATTTCCATCCACTAAGATGAGATGCATTTACATTTAACTCATCAAGCTCAATAAGCCAAGGTGGTCCTAACAGTTCTATAATTTTTGTATTTCTTAGGCCTCCCGCCCTTATCCCAAAGAACCCAGGAACCTTTTCTACTAGTGCAATGGTTGTATCCACTGCCTCTTCATCATCACCAGCAACAAAAGTAGCCTCTAACCTCCCTTTGTTCGCATTCTCTAATGCCTTCTGAAAAATAATGTAACTTAATGATATCAAATATTTGCTCAAGTGATCACAAAATATGATCGTGCGTTTGACATAATGCTTCTAGAATGTGGGGATTGAATGCTTAGTAAAAGTTAGCAAAACATTTTGTTATGGAATAAAAATCATTATAATTAAAACAACAAATACCAAAGACAATAATATCCTCTCTCTCTCTCTCTCTCTCTCTCTCTCTCTCTCTCTCTCTCTCTCTCTCTCTCTCTCTCTCTCTCTCTCTCTCTCTCTCTCTCTCTCTCTCTCTCTCTCTCTCTCTCTCTCTCTCTCTCTCTCTCTCTCTCTCTCTCTCTCTCTCATTGTCAAATATGGAGCAAGAGCAATAGGCCTAATAGATTGAACTAACTATGATATCTAGAGAACAAGGCAAGGAAAGATTACATTTGTAGATGCCTAGTTTACTATGCAATTGGAGGGAGATCTCACTATTTGGGGATGGCTTTTATCCACCCTCACATCATGGATTTTCCTAATCAATTATGTCTTGGCCTCTTTACCCCAAAGCTCTATAAACACTAGAATCCTTGTTGAGATGAGGAGTAGTATGATTTATATATAAGATCAACCAATATTGTATACTTCTTCATACCTCCAACCATAAGTCACATCAAACATGATATCCAACTAGAGAATAATTATTCTAGATTAAGCTCTACAGATCTATTGGTGAACTAGGCACTCTTGTCCATGAGGCCTTCAACTTTAGACCCAACTAGCATAATAAGATCCAAGCCATCAGTGTCCACCATAACTGCCAACCACTAGGTTGCTTTGACTCTTAACATCTTATTTTCTATCATACAACTCTTGATGAGAGACATTACTAGATGACATCCATCTAATGCTAGGATGGCATCCAGTGTAGCCTTCTTTTGTACACCCTAGATATACATCGGCATTCCTTTCATATTCACTTCCATTTCCATTATGTACCATTCGATGAAGGTGTCACTCATGAAGATATATGTGAGGTTTGAGGTCTAATAAATTGATTTTGGCCTTTTAAACATGGTAAGTAATTTTCTAAGCATGATAGGTTATTTTTGTCCTAAATTCATTCCTTCCTAACCAAACAATCCCTACACTACTAAGTTATCAATCCATCTAACTATTTATTTATCTATGTCTAAATCCAAAAAAGTAGACTATGGTTTCATATAATACTAGAATAATACACTCTTAAGGATATCAAGGCCTAGTATCAAACTACGTAGTGCAATATCTTTGGAGAACCTCTTTATCACTCATCCATCCCATGTACATATATAATCACATATGTGTTCCCACACTCACTCTTAAGAGAATACTCTTTTATGAGCATTAAAAATGCATTACATAATTTTGCAACTTGATGGATTTAATATTACTTGAGAAGCACAAAATATTCCACCTTATTTATTAAATGTACATTCTGCATTATTTTTTAAATCCAACCTGTCGAGCGCATTGTTATTAGTTTCCTTTGAATGAAAAGACCTTGAGGCAATTATCTTTGTAGAATTATTTAGGGGCCTTACTGCAAATGTGGCCTTGAAAGCAGTGGTCCATTTTGCATGCACACCAAGAGCTTGTTGATTGCGAAGGGTGGATGAAGTTTGTCCCCATTCACTCTCTCCAAGTAGGTATAGGATATTGGTGATATCCACAATGATCTTGCCCTTCAATTGTGTTGCCAAGGAGCTCAACAACGTTTCTCTCTCCTCAAGAGTTCCCTAATTGATCCCCATAGAAATACTTAAGTAAGCCTAATGATAGATATGGCCGATGATGTGGCTTATCTAGATAACACATATTCATGAGCATGAAACCTCAAAAAGCAAACGATGAGATGAAATGCAAGCTTGAATTCAATTGCATGACAAAATAAGTTAATACTTTGTCCTTTTTCATGCGGGCAATACAAGGAGGATGGGTGGTGCCATTAAAAATACAACTCTATGAGAAATGTGTGAGCAATTCAAATATTTGTTTCATAATCCATTGGCTTCTATTTGGCCTTACAAGGTGTGCAACTAGACACATCTCGTTGAGCCTAACCCTTAAAAATGACAAGGTCGAAAGTGTAGTCAATTAACACCCTCACGTGAAATCCAAGCATGCTTCTACATGGGCTTGGTGAAAGTAAAGCAAGATATTTAGAGGAAAGCAATTAAAAACATGGTAGCACAAAGACCAATTGCATATGCAAACCCCTATTGTATCCTTTGAAAGATTCATGGCACTAAGGGCAAGTGCCACTCCTAGAGATTTGATTGGATTTGTCAAAGCAAAGTAGTCATATTTCGAGTAAGTAAGGAGGCAAAGAATGTGCCACAACACGTTCCCTTTATTTGCAAGACTCTGCAAAGTTGGAGTGCGCGCTAGGCATACAAGCCCCGCCCTCGGCAGGCAAGCTTCAAAGGATTGCCCCCACTTTTGAATGCAAACGATCGACGGTAAAACTGAATGGAACACCTTTCAATGAATCACCCGCGGCGTTGTGAATCAAACTAAACAAAAGCAACCAAAACAGCCTACCTTCTTGTATTGATTCGATCCATGATTGTGACCAGGAACAGGAAGATGAAGATGAAGATGCAGGTAAAACAACCTTGAGTGAGTGAGTTGGCCTACCTCCTTGACAACGTACTGTTGATTTGGTGGTTCTGCAAATGCAGACACAAACCAACCTTCGTCTTCTGAGGAGCCTATACAAGTCTAGCGAGTGAAAGCACTTACTCGAGGGCTCCAGACTATGAGAGCAGCCCGGGAGGCCACCTCTCCATTCTCGAGCCCACACACGGATGAGGTTGGGAAGGCTTGCAGGAGGTTGGAGGCGGCCATGGAAGCTCGATGGGGGTCTCGGGATCCCAGCAGGACACTCAGGCCTGCGCTGCAGAAATGGCCAGCAAGCGCCATGGCCATCCTGCCTGTGCCAGGCACCAATCCGATCGTCATACTCTTCAGGTCGAGAGGAGCCATCGATTAATTTTCTCCTTCTTCTGAGAAGCTAATTACTGCTGGTTTAATGACCTTCTTAAGGCCCAACTCGATCCCCGACACAGACGATTGAAGAAGCCTCCCTAGTCCTGATTTCTGTGGATTGATCAGCAGGCGAAGCTTGATTGGTTTAACCCCATTCGATGATTCGCAACCCTACTCTTCATTTCTATCAATCGATTGGGCAACAGCTCTCAAACCCAAGTCTTCTCGGCGCTGCTCAGGCGCTGCCCATCAGACACCAGATCATGAGGAGTTACGCTGCGCACATGAGGAAGACAATGATTGAACTCCCGCCTCCCACGGATGCACAATTGCTGACGTCTACAAAATGGATGATGAACTGGACAGCACATAATTATTATCCGTGATGGACCCACAGTCGCAAATCTATCAATGTAATTGAAGCCAGCTAGTATCCGGTTATTCTATTATATTAGGGAATCTGATTTGTCATCCTCGGCGCCAGCCGCCCGGATAGACATTTAGGAGCCATTCATCGATTGGATGGAGCTCAATGTTATGTCGAAAATTGTAGCATCTACATTGCAAGGACCAATGAGGGGTCTTGAACTCCTTTAGCATCGCTAGCACCGAGTAAACACCCCCTTTTCTGAGGGGATGCTAGTAGGGGCATAAAGGGGTTATAATAACCCTACTTCCCCCACATGAAGAGGGTGCGACCCCAAGGCTACGTGGAGGTAGCACCTTCTCATCCCCACTATCCTTGAGTGCAACCAAGCTCTAAGAGGGCTTTTGCTCATAAGAGAGAAACTTTACTTTTTGCATTAAATGCTGCCAATCTTAGAGATGAGGATTATGTTTTGAGATTCTTTTCAAATGTCAAATTGTGGCTGCGTTGCACCATGTACCCCACTCCCTCCACTACCCCATAGTCACGCTTGATGGGGTTGTGGATAGAAGGGTTAACAAAACCCTCCCTTAGCATTGCAAGCACTTGTGCCAAAGGGGTCTTTATTGAAAGTTTATCAAGGTCAAGGTAGATGATTTGCTAGGCTATGGGACATGATGAAAACCTATTGCCATCAATAGGTCACTTGTGCATTAGGCTCGATTTAGATGAGTGATGACATACGAGAGATACAAGGGTGAGCTTTTGAGTTGGAGCCCGTTGCTTGGTTGTAACACACTAGCATTTCCTTTTGCCCCACGAATTTTGTACAAATCCCCTCCCCCCAAAAGAGACTCAGTAGAGTAGAAATCCTTTTCTTACTGATCTTGAAAGAAAATGATGGTGCAAACCTATTGTTGATGTTCCAACAAGAGAGCTACAAGGCTCTACACCTTCTGTACCTCTGCCTCTATCTAAACTAGGCCTTAGAAGCATCTTTCTAGCCTCTCTTTGATAGGTTGTGTAGAGGCAATCAACCGCCAAGACCCACAGATAGCTTATAATTCAAGTGTTTCAAACGAGCACTAATGGTTACCTCTCACATAACCGATGTGCTATCCCTCTCTACGGGTAGAGTGAGCTTACCTTGATGCCTGACTGAGTTGCTTCCTCTCTCGAGCACTCCAATAGCTCCATGATTCGTGATGCAAGCTCAAGCATCCTCAAGCCTCTTCCTCCAAGCTCCATCCTCCATAGCCACGCACAAGACGAGAGAAGAGAAGAGAAGAGAAGAAGAAGAGAGTAGATGATGGAGAGCTTCACCTCCAAGATCCCTCACTCCCTCACACTCCCTCCCTCAAGTACTCACAAGCAAGCAAGAGAAGATAAGGAGAGAAGAAGAAGAGTCCACTTTGCCACACACAAAAGAATGAACTCTCATTCACCTTTGAACTTTATATACAAGGCCCTAAATCCCATTTGGGTGGTCATCCCTTTTTACATGGCCAACCATAGCCTAGGCCCTTTTTTCCATTGTTCTTCTATCTTCCTAGCTTCCTTCCTACCGCCCATCTATATTTACAATTTGCACATGTCAGAGCCCGACACTCTTAAAATAAATTACGGTGCGCCTTGCACTCTTTTACAAAAGTATTGACTTGTGCTTTTTATTGGGCATCTTTCCTTGATTTAGGACTTTTTCACACTTCTTGTGTTTTTTAATTTTTCTTGGCATGCCTTCGTCAATCATTCTGCTTTTGCCTTGGCTATGTCTTCTGCTTTATATTTTTTTGATTTTTTACCTTGTTCGTTTGAGGGTTAACATTACCTCCTAGTTGAGTGCCAGTCCCATGGCACTTGTTGGGGGATGAGTCAGACTCTGTTGTTGCTGGAGTAGCCAAGTAGCTCTTTGAGTTTGTGTATGAGTCGAGTTGGAAGGTGTGTTGGAGGGATTTATGGAACTGTGAAGCCCTTGAGTTGGAGATGATCCCTTAGGGTCTTGGAGGGATTTATGGATGTGAAAGGCCCTTGAGTTTGGACTGAGCCCTAGTCGTGGAGAGAGGGTAGTGGGTGGATCCGGCATTGAGATTGAATATTGTGTTGGATGAATCCGTCGTCTGGCCCTCTGCAGTGACCTTCTTATGCATTGTTTGAAATGAGCTTCTTCATTCACTTTTCGATTGGGGTTGTTGCGTCCGCCCCTTGGTTTGTTGTGTTGGCATGGTAGTATGTTTCATAAGATGGGGAGCACATTGCATGGATAATGGGGTTGCTGAAGTTGGTGAGGAGGTCTTCGGTTGTACATTACGTTTGGGTGTATGCCATTGTCGTGTGGTGCATTGTGCGCATGCTAGTGGAATGGAGCTTAGGGTGACAAGTCTAACCACAGGTTAGTACTACGTCCTAGGGTGTGTCATGCCCTTGATGTGCCCTAAGCGTGACATGGGGGGTCAAAATGAGGCTAGGGGGTTAGGGACGGAGTTGGTCGACTGTAGCCACCGGACACACCTAACTTGAGGATCCCTAGCTGCAGTGGCTGTGGTGGATGTGCAACTTGTAGTGGCGACACATGATATTTTTCCCATTTTTTTCCCTTATATATATATATATACACACACACACACACAATAAAGTTACATAGTCATGATAGAAGTTTAATCTTCGTCATCGGAGTGAGGTGGAGAAGGGGGGGACTTAATAGATTTACTAAGGAATCGACATCTTTGGAGATACCCCTTGAGGTTTAGGCGGACTTGAAGGGTGGTGGTGGAGAGGAATGGATGATTGCAGTAGGTGAAGCAGCTATCATTCATGTCCTCTAGTAGAGTTAAGCAAAATGAAGGCAATAGAATGGCTCGCATCATTAGCCGAGCCATCGCGCAACTATCTATAGCATTAGGATCAAAATGGAGCACTGGAGGCCACGCTCCTGCGGGGTGGGGTCTTGCCTAAGGAGTATCCTAAGCAATCTGAGGTAATTACAAGCGGTAAAAGGCGGGATCAGGGCATAAAGAGAATTGGTTAGTGAATTGGATTAGAGTATCATACAAGTTTTCTGACGTGAAGATGAGGGCATCTTCATATGTAGTACAGCGAGGATTATAGATTACATGGAAGTCATAATGGCCGTGGACATTGGAGTCAAAATCCACTCCCACCCTTCGAGAGTAAGGCATTAAGACTGTGTCGTTCCGCTTGAAGAGTTGAGTGTTGCAAAAGGCCATCCAAGTGTCCACGTTGGTGTCGCAAACCCTTCTTCTCCATGTAGGTTGGCATTCGTAGCCGAGCACAGACCCTGGTGCTTCAAAAACTTTATTTTGCCAAAATTTAGCGTCTTCTGTGGCCCATGATGTGGGATTCAGCTCTCTCTCCCTCCAACCATTTTTGTACGAGCTTGCTTCCGATGTTAATCACCTCCTCCACCACCTTGATAGGTAACACTCTATGCAGGATGGTGGGGAATTGGAAGTTGAGGTCCTAGCCATTTCTTGCCTCTCCTAGATTATGAGGTCGGCGTGAAAGCTTGCTAGGGTGTCGTTCTCACACAGTGGGATAGGCACTTGGGGTACCCTCACTCCCCTGGCATTCCATTTTCTCCTTGTCTCCTCCACCATTTTCTTTCTTCTTTCTCTTAGTGCCACCTTTCTTTTTGCGGAGCTGTCTACGTGTTGTTGCTCTTCAAGCCTTGGGGAAGGAGGAGGTCACGACAAGCTCCTCTTCATGTGGTCCCATTTCAAAGTTCACGTCCACCTCCCTTTCCTAGCTTGGGTCTTGCTGCTCCTCTTTGAGGAACCTGAGTGCATCCACTTCCTGTGAGGTTAGTCATGCCAATACAAGATAATGGTGTTGTTCTTCCTGACTTGGGTCAACTCCACTAGGTTGTGGCAGCATGTGCAGTCCAGCCTTCAATGCCCTACAAGCCATTCCCAGTTTCTTTTTCATTGCCTCCATGGACTCTCCCTCCGTTGCCTGGATGACATCCATTAGGGTTTCTAGGAAGGCGCATTGTTGGGTGTGGAAGCTCGGTTGGGCGGCCTCCGCTCTTCTTTTGGCAAGTATCTTTTCTTTCTCAGCTTGAGCGAGGTGATGCACCAAATCTTTGACCATTTTTTCGTTCTGATTGGCCCATTCCTCTACCCTCTTGTTCATGCCTTCGAGGCTTTCCCCCTGCCTCTAGGCCAGCACTGTTAGCCTTCATTCTTGGTCTTCCATTTTTGACCTAAGATGTTGCTGCTCTTCCTATGCTGAGGTAGCCTCTTGGGTTAGTCTTTCCATCTTTGTTTCACACCTGCGAGCTCTTTCCTCCCTCAGCTCCTCCACCTCTTCTGTGGCTTTAGTGAGTTTCTCCATTTGAGCTTGCAGACCTTCGTAGAGTGCCACAATCTCTTCATTGTGCTGCCATAGGCGTTGTGTGGCCTCGGTTTCTCCATTCAAGTGCACCTGCCATTTAGCTTCAGTCTCTTCCTTAGCTTGTAGCTGCTCTTTCAGCTCATTGACTTCCCTTTGGGCCATGGCCATTTGGCATGTTCTCTCCAATTGGAATGTCGCCATGGCCTCCTTTTCAGCTTCAAGCTCTGCTATCATGGTTCTCTTCTCCTCGAATCTCTCTAGAGGAGATCTTTGACGTACTCATCATACTCTTTGGGCAGCCTCTCTATTGCGAGGATGGAGGTTGTAGAGCCTGCCACCTTTCACTTCTTAGGGTCTCGCCTCGACTTGGTGTCTGCTACTACAGCCGGACTTTTGGTCCCTACCAGGGGGTTCCTTCTCCTGATCCTTGGCCCATTTTCTTATTTACAAAGTACTTGACCCAAGCCATTAGGTTGCTGGCATCCACCGTGGTTGTAGAATTGGGAGTGGAGATGGCAGTGGTGATGGTGATGGTGGGTGTCAGGAGGGTGGGTATGGGGGTGATCAAGGCCTTGCCCTTGCCTTCTTGCACTACTGCAGGTGGCACGAACTCAGGCAGCATAGAGGTGCTTGAGATAGGCCCTTCATCTCTGATGGGGCTCATGGATTCCGACTCATGGTGCCTGGACTGCTGCTCAATGGACCTTTGCATGGTGAGGGCCATGTCTTCCTCCTCTTTTTTTCTCAGCTCCTCTTCCTCCTCTTCATGCTTTCTCTTCCTTTCCTCCTCAGCCTTTCTCGACTCCTTGCAGGCCTTTTGCAAGTCTTCCTTTTCTTATCTCCTCTTCTTCTCTTCCTGTTGTCCTTATGCAGTTTTCTTTTTCATTTTCCTAGCCTTTCCTCAACTAGTTTGCTCTTCTTGTTCTTTACTTTCCTCCTCTTTGCTTAGTGTCCTCTCGCTAGACTGTGCCTCTCGTTCTTGGTGAGGTGGTGACCTGCTTGGTGTTTCATCCACCCCCTCTCCTCCTTCTTCCTGGCCCTTGTCCCAAGGCTTTCCTTGATGATTGCGTGAGGACCCCACTGAATCTAATCGTTGCAGCCTTTGAAGACAAAGCTTTCCTTTTAGCTTTGGTGGCAGGAGATTCTCCTTCAGCGGGCTACCCTCTTGCCAAGGCTTTTGCTAAGGTCTCAATGGTCTTTCTCACAAACCCGTTGAGGTTGACCTCATCCAGCAACTCTGTTGCAACACTTTCTAGCAGGGGGACGTTGATGCAGCTCATGATAGAGTTGTATCTTTGGCTAGAAAATAGCACGTGCACCATCTTGGCTTGGAGTTGGATTTCAGGATCACAAATGTTTGCCAAGCTGATGCTATCATTGGTGTGGATTTTTACCTTGTCCATCCCTAGTAAGGCATATACGTCTCTTTTTTTCTTCCGTTCTACTTTGTTTTCCAAGCCTAATGCCTTCTCCACCAACTCTAGGGTCAATTCAATCTGCACTTGGCAAGTTCCCTCCCCCTAATGCACAGTTATGGTGCCACGGTTTATGTGGAAAGTCCTTAGAAACTTTGCTCAATGGAAGTAGTCCACTCCCTGGCTCACTGCTTCCATGTATTTCTACAGATTGCATTGCTTGATGATTTGTCCTACCGCCCGTTCTTCAATGGCCATGTCATCTAGGTTGAAGATATGCCAGAATTTGAACTGGTTGAAGACTCACGTTTCCACCGAAAGTCCATATTTTGCTTGTTCTTCCTCTAAAAAAGGAAGTTTGCTAGCCTTTTCTTAGCCTTCCATGATGGGTGCCTGTCATGAAGCCATATTCACCATTAATGGTTTTCAGAATAAGAAACAAGAAACGACTACATGCTTGTTGAACTGAAATGCTTGCATGTAAAAGTAGACTTTTCCTTCTAGTAGTCTATTGATTTTAACTTTTATCGACCTTTTTCTTAATCACAAGTTGTTGCATTTTACCCTTGCAATGTGTGGTTTTCCTTTATTGTTTTCTTTATGTGTTTGTTTTGATTCACTAATCCCTATTTGGTTTGATTCACATTTTAACTTTTATTGACCTTTTCCTTAATCACAAGTTGTTGCATTTTACCCTTGCAATGTGTGCTTTTCCTTTATTATTTTCTTTATGTGTTTGGCTTGATTCACCTAACCCCTGTTTGGTTTGATTCACCTTACCCCTTCCCCCTTTGCAATGAAAAGAATCCTTCCTAAGATGAAATGGTTAGAGGATGAAAGGTCTTTAGCGTACAATCTTAGTGTTTTACTTTTGCATGAGCCAGGCATAGAAACTCAGATTATTTTCTAACCGAACATAGCTGTCCATATCAAAAGGGCGGATGCCCACATGTGTAATGTAAGTGAGGACATCAAGTAAGAAGTCACCAGAGGCCACTCTGCTAGCAATGTGCAACTCCTCCTCAGTGAGGATGTGATCTAGATAAGGGTGTTCTTTAATGTGGTCTTCCATGGGCCGATTACGGAGAGTAGTCAACACCCTATATGAAGTTGGAGCAGCATAGGTTGGGTCATATTCAGATGCTTTGATTGTATGTCGCTATTCAACATTGGCCATTATTTGGCATCCCTCTAGTTCCCATCGCAATCGTAGAGCATACTATTTCTGCAAGAAGGGGGAATTGCTGTCGACAAGCTATTGCAACTTCTCAATTTCCTAGTTCATGGCCATGATCGTGCTCTTGCTATACAATGTGATGAGAGGTTGTTTGGTTGCTTGTTCCTTGGATACCTCAGTTGCAATTAACTTCGCAGCTGCTTCGAAAGCTTTAACGAATACGAACTCTGACTCCTCCCAAGAGCAAGGGAGTGTTTGCACTTCCATCACTATAGGTTCTTCCAAGAGTCCTAGATCTAGTCGATCGTAGCTTTTAGCAAATGCCATGAAAGTAGTGTCCAAGATTTTGGAGGTAGGTAACCAAGTCGTCCCCCTTGTTTTCTGCTAAATCTGCAGCCAAGGCTAGAATTGAGCACTGCTCATAAGAGGGTTTAAGCCCGGGTGGTGGTTGAGGTCTAACAGCGCTAGAGAGGTCAGTAGTAGCTAGTGGTTGTCACTTGGTTTGCTTGCAAGGTTGTAGCTTGGCCTCATGTTCGATGGGCGCGGTTGTGGCTATGGTTGATGTACTTCTTGGTGTATTTGAGAGTTGAGGGGGGGGCATCACTGGGACTAGATGTGGTCAGTCTGCTAGTAACTTCTTGTGGTTTCGGTTGAGATATTGGCTTATGCTATCTCTCGGTACAACCAAAAGGTAAGCCAAAAACTAATAAACTTTGCAATACCTCGAAGCCTTGCGTGACACGGCTCTAATATAAGCAAGCACCTACATGAGGCACAATAGGCTCACTTCCCTTCTATCATTAACTTTAATCTTTGTGGAGATAGTGGGCAATTAAATTATTGGTCCCTTTTGTTTCTTGCTCTTCTCTCTAAGTAGCCATGATGATTTAGCAAGTCACATGCTAGCATCATTTCTCTGAGGCTAGAAGGTTCTCTCTCTCTCTCTCTCTCTCTCTCTCTCTCTCTCTCTCTCTCTCTCTCTCTCTCTCTCTCTCTCTCTCTCTCTCTCTCTCTCTCTCTCTCTCTCTCTCTCTCTCTCTCTCTCTCTCTCTCTCTCTCTCTCTCTCTCCTTCAAACCCTAGCACTCCTTTCTTATTTTTCTATCTGTCCTTTTTGTGAAACGTTGCTTTTTGCTCCTATACTCTTTTGCTAACTTTGCTCACTACGAATGCTCTCAACATTGTGTCTAGTCCCTTCGGGAATGAGACACGTCGTAAGGAACATTTTTGTTTTGGTTGGGATGTTCCATGCTCTCTCTTCTCCAATGAGATAGTTGCTCAGATACAATGGCAGATCACATCTCAACTTCTATCTACATAGAATGCAGACCAAAGTCTAGTTCTTGCAAGTCAAACCTACCTCTACCTTTCTTTTGGATGGTCACAGACTCCTCTTCCATCAATGTAATGAACTCAAAATCATGCCCTTGTGACTGTGTCTTTGTCCTTTCTCACTTCTTCAATGACTTCTTTTAGGTCTAGATGAGAGTAATATTCCCCTTCAAATAGCTTTGATCTTCCTCTGAGAGTTGAGTCCTTGGTGAGATGACATTAAGAGCATATGTAGCCTAGATGTAAAGCTCAAATGGATGCTATGGGAGCTCTCAACATCAATATATGCTATACTCAAGATGATGTTTTGAAAAATTCATGAGCTTGGCAATCAAAGGTAGACCATATTGTTGTTTAGAATCTATGTTTGAATTATGTTCACATGACCACATGACATTCCCGTCGACAATGGTCACACCCTAGCTACTCTTACATATCCCTCTTCAAGATTCTCTCTCCACTTTCACCAATGGGAGTATGGCATGTTACAATTGCAAGCATACTTGTGATAACTGTATAAATCTACATCCATACAATCAGTATGGTATTGCAAGCATCAACAAGAAAGAACCTATCAATAATGTAGCAATTGGAGTTCTCACATGGCAAGGCAGGGAGGGATCCCCTAGTCAATGTTGAGGCCCCACTCACCTTTTAAAAACTATCATGTTGAGACCACTTGACTACACAATACCTAAGAAGGAGCTTCAAGAAGATTTCTCGAAAAAAACTTGAGTTGTAATGGTCAAACACACTCCAAAACCCCATGGGAAGGATGTGTATAAGTCTGCCTTATCAAAAGCTCTAGAGGATATGTTTGCCAACTCAAGAATCCTAGGTCCTTGGCTAGATTAAGTTCCTGCAATAGAAGCAAACATGGGCTACATGTAGAAGTAGATGCACAATGATATGTCATATGGGATGGAGATATGTGAGGTTATGGAAGACTGCTTTATGCTTATGATAACCAGTGTGAATATGGAGGTCATGTAAAAGAGCTAGTCATATGCCTTTGTCATGTGGTGCAACTTTTCTTATTTTTCTTCATGTTTTTCTTAGCTCCTTATTGGTGGTTGTTGTTGGCGGCTCTTAATATTATTCTAGGCCTAAAAAACGTGCATCACTATTGCAAAATGTGCTACACCTAGACATCATAATAGTCACCATGTTCCGTCAATTGTCTTGTTTGGTGGATGGATTTTGGATAGGTATCAATGCTGATCATTTGCGTACGAGAGACAACAATAGCAAAGGTAGCTATTACCATTTCAAATAGCAACATAAGAATTGTTGGCAACAAGTGGGTACAAGCTACAATGGGTGAAGGCAATTGTGTTGGCCAACAATGGGGAAAACATATGTATCAAGAAACACTGGATGAAGACAAGTGTGTTCTTTCATCTCTTTTTCTCCACATCCATTGTGATATGTAATAAACCATCATTGTGTACTGCATAAGCATCCATAATCATTGTTCTTACTTATAGACCAATATAGTACAGGGTCTTCAAGGTGGCAGCTATAGGAAAAAGGATGTGCTTCAATTTGGAACCATGCACAAGCTCTTCATGGGGGGCTAGACAGAAACAAGGCCAGGTGAATAGGTACATCTGCCATTTCAAACCCACTATTATGGGATTTGGGCAGGGCATTTTGCATGTCAGGAAGACATAAAGGCAGGCCAATTGTTAGATAGTGATGTCATTGATGATGTTATATCTTTTCAGTCAAATCTGCTACTTGATGTTAGTAGATATACACAGTTAACATTGATTGAAATGATCCCCTTTTAGATAGTGATGAGTTACAAAATCTACATTGCTGCTCCTAGCATCAATAGCTATTGTTGGCATTGTGTGCTACTACTGGCAACTATATCCATTGCTACCTTGGCACCTTCCAATAGGTATGTTTGCCTTCTCTAAAGTCTTTGGAGTTCTCCATCGGTTCTTGATTACACACAAAGCAAGTGAGGTCAAGATTAGAAGGAAGTGAAAAGGTAGGCAAGGAGATGATGGTGACAAATCCATGTTAGGTTCAATGAATCTCTCTCTCTCTCTCTCTCTCTCTCTCTCTCTCTCTCTCTCTCTGCCCTCAAACTTTGTTTATAAGTTTGATATATAGTCTTACAGCAAAACAATGGGACCCAAAAGAATAAGAATACATGTTTTCACTTCTCATGGTTTTGTCAGCATGCACAATTTCAAAATAGCTTCTTGGATGTAGAGTTGTCCTAGTGATCAAATGGTTGCAGACATCTTCACAAAAGCTCTTGGTGAAGCTCGCTTTAGTTCATTAAGACATGCACTTGGTATTGTTCCAAGTTCTTATCTCACTAATTGAGGCATGTATCATTGTATTCAAGAAAACTTTATAGTAAATCATTTTTGTATTGTAGGTATGTGTAGGGACTTGTGTTTTTCCCTTGTTCTCCCCAAGGGTTTTTTCACTCGCAGCCAGAGACCTTTGTTTGAGTGGAGATATTACAACTATATATATCATCTCTTTCTTGACTTGGGTCTCACCTATATATACTAACTCTACATCAATATGAATCATTCTTTGGGAGCATGTCTTGTGTATCTCTCTCTCTCTCTCTCTCTCTCTCTCTCTCTCTCTCTCTCTCTCTCTCTCTCTCTCTCTCTGCCCTCAAACTTTGTTTATAAGTTTGATATATAGTCTTACAGCAAAACAATGGGACCCAAAAGAATAAGAATACATGTTTTCACTTCTCATGGTTTTGTCAGCATGCACAATTTCAAAATAGCTTCTTGGATGTAGAGTGAGTTTAGAGAAATGACCTCTTTCTTAGTATATGAGGTGACATTGTGTAGAGTTATTACTACTCTTCTTTGTCTTCCCCTTTGCATCCTAACAACATGAACAAGCAAAGTGCTTAACTAAGAAATCACGTGGATGTTGCATGCACAATAGGAGTAGGATAGCAAGCACAACATATGTTTCTGTGGCACATCATCAATCACATAAAGCAATATGCGTTGCAAAAACATGATTGAATTAGCACAAATCAAAAAACTTGATTGCTATGGAATATCAAGAAGAAAGCACTTCAATTCTCTTGGTTTTTTCATGCATTTTTTGAGCTCTCTTGTTGCAGTGCAAATAAATGTCTAAATAATGCAAAACATTCCTCGTTGTCCATACAACAACTTAGTACATGTAATGTAGGCATGACATTTCTATTTATCTACACCTTCAAAAGCATGCAATGTATGCCCTAGCACTGTTTTCATTCTATTGGTAATTGTTGAAGTAGAACAACAAAATTTTTAAAAAAGGTTACATTACATGTAGCATAGTATTGAAATAATTTGTCTATTTCATGTGAACAAACTGATCACTCATCATATATTTCTAATATGCATGCAAGCTAATATTGGGAGATGGTGGAGTTTTATCCATTTATCATGATCACCTTCATTTATACTATCATTCTTGTCCATGTTTATCATGGAGATCAAAACCATTGTCTCCTAACTCAATGGTATACCTTCAAAAAGTCATATGGTATGGTATAGCCTTAATGAGGAATCTCAAGCCTTGACAAAATGTTAATATAGAACATTGCCTATTTGTTTAAATGATGGCTATCTTGTGTAAGTATTGTCTATTACAGGTTTGCTATATAATAATGATTGCTCACCTTTGGATAGTCCTTTGGCCTCTGACAAGGATGATGAGTTCATTATTTGGGTTGCAATTACTAGAGATGATGAGACAAGGAAATATTGCGGCTGCATGCTAAGGATGGAGTTAATGAGGTGATTTTGGACACGAGAGGATTCCATTTATCTGAATAAAAGTGAAAGAGGCTAGATGAGTTGTCAATTCTATGCCTTTCTCATTTTCTTTAGAACATTAGGTATCAACTCACCAATTTCGGCATTGTTTTTTCATGCCTTACAATTTTTTTCTACAACTCATCCATTGTAGTCACATTGTTCCTTCTCTCTCTTGCATTCTCTCATTGTCTCCTCCTCCTCTACGGAATCACTTTCCTCTTTGTGTTGTGCACTCTCACAAGTTCATCCCATCCAACTTGTTGAATGTGGGTAGAGAGGGCAAATTTGGCACTTTCTTAGGAGATGCTATCAATGCCAATCGGGGATTGCAAGTTCCCCGAAGAATATAGCAGGAAAAACAAGTTCCCCGAAGAATATAGCAGGAAAAAGTGATTGGATGATGGTCGGTGTGAATCATTTTGAACCACACAATCCCCCAAAGCATATACATCGGCCATAGATGTCCTTCAATAAGTACTTGCAAGAAAGCAAAGAAGATGTTGTCACTAGAGTGAAAGCAACCAATAAGAGGCATTGTTAGAGTAATGTGGGTATATTTGGCCATTATACAAAAGAAGGCAGACTTAAGCAAGGTAGATGGGGAGTATCTGATGCCGAGTGGAACACACAATGCCATGTAGAGAGATGGAGCAGTAAATGTAGAGAAAAACAATTCTTCAACCTATAAATGTAGCCAATCCGAGGGCACTCACATCACCCCTTACCACACCATCTACATTAGCACTTGCTCTACCCTCTATGTCAGCAGTTGTCCCCCCTTCATTGTCCAAATCCTACTCGACTTGCCTTCACTGTCCCAGTCCTACCCACCTTGCCTTGTCTACTTGCCCTTGCCCCACTTGTAACATACCTTGCCTCACCTTGTTAGCATCATCAAAAATTTAGTTGCACAAGAATAAAAAATGACCATGTCAGCATCAAGGTCAAGTGTTGATGACCTAGGAATTGACCCTTGAGAGCTTCCAGCTAAAATCAAGCAACTCCTGGCACAATACAAGCAAAAAGCACTAACAATGCATGTGGGTAGATGGGGGGTAGACTAGTACATGAAATCATAACCAAAATAGAGGAAAAAAGAAGGTTGGAAAAGGACTTGTTGTAGATAAAAGTTTCTTGAGGTTGTTAGCTCTTATAGGAATATCAAGCTATGTCTAAAATGTAGATTAAGAGAGGCCAAAGCATGAGTTTTGGTATGTAATTGTGACCCAAAGCTAGTATGGTGGGCAAAAGATGTGAGGGCTTTTTTGCTAGGATCAAATCAGTCCTAGAGACCAAGTTTAAGATGAATAAGGTACCAAGGAAAGCATCTAAATGTAGAGTAAAGGACCCTAGAGACTCACAATGAGAGGAATGAGAGGTTGTTTGCAAATAAGTTTTGTGTTATACTAGTTCTTGCAGGCTTGGAGAGGATCAATAAGAAGAAGAGATAAGCCAAGTGCTACAAGAGGTATGTTTTTAACCTTCTACCTTGAACTCACCAAGGGGATCACTATTCACTACATAGCACATGTTTTTTTGCATGGCACTAGGGCTTTGGACACTCCTTTTCATAATAAATACATCCACGCTATGGGGGATTGATGCAAAAAATTGCAACATCTTGAAGCATTGCATGGCATCATGCCCATGGAGAATTAGATGCATGAGCATTAGAGTGAACACCATCATTGTGCACACACATCTTGCACTCAATAGGGGGATCACTATCCACTACATAACACATGTTTTTTGCATGGCACTGGGGCTTTGGACTCTCCTTTTCATAATACATCCATGCTATGGAGGATTGATACACAAAATTGCAGCATCTTGAAGCATTACACAGCATGAGGCCCACTAAGAATTATATGCATGAGCATAAGAGTGAACACCATCATTGTGCACACACATCTTTCACTACACCAAAGAAAACTCATTCATCCAATAGGAATCCTAGGGTTAGATAGCAAGGAGGATTGGTGAGATGAGGGTCGTGTCCATTGGATGTAAGAGGGGTTGTAACTTCTTAATGGATCATTCATGAGTGTAAGTAAGATTGGGGGTTAGAGTGTAGAGGTGAGTTGGTGGAAGAGATTAGAAGAAGAAAGTCAAATTTTGGTGGCGGATTCTAGAGGGAGAGCTTCAAATGGATTAGGGGATGGAGCCGCATCATGATAGAGAATGAAAGAGGAGGTTGACTACTATCTTTGTTTAGGGGATGTAGAGGCGAACAACTACCAAGACCCATGGACCACTTATTGTTTCAAGCATTTCAAGACAAGTACTAATTACTACCTCTCACATAGCCAACGCGTTATCTCTCTCTACGAGTGTAGTGAGCTTACCTCCATGCCCGATCGAGTTGCCTCCTCTCCCTAGCACTCTGGTAGCTCCACGAACCAAGTGTAAGTTTCAAGCGAGCTCTATTCTCAAGCTCCATGCTCCAAGCTCCATTCCCACGAGCAAGACAAGAGAAGAGAAGAGAAGGGAAGAAGAGAGGAGAAGAGCTTCTCCACCACGGTCCCTCACCCTCACACACTCACTCCCTCACACTCTCACACTCCCTCTCTCAAGCACAAGCTCAAGCAAGCAAGCAAGCAAGAAGAAGAGGAAGAAGAAGAAGAAGAGACCTACTTTTGGCCACACACAAGAATGAGCTTCTCATTCACTTTTCAACTTTATATACAAAACCCTAAATCCCTTTTGGGCGGTCATCCCCTTATCCCCTTTTTTACATGGGCGGAACTCCTTTTTCCCATTGTCCTCCTATCTTCCTAGCTTCCTTCCTTCCACCCATCTACCTTTACAATTTGCATGGGTGAGAGTCTAGTGCTCTTAAAATAAATCATGATGTGCCTTGCGCTCTTTTACAAAAGTATTGACTTATGCTTTTCCTTGTGCCTCTTTCTCCTTGATTTAGGACTTTTCTGCACTTCTTGTGTTTTCATATTTTTCTTGGCGCGCCTTCATCTTCTATTTCACTTTTGCCTTGGCCTTGTCTTCTGCTTTAGATTTTTTAGATTTTCCACCTTGTTTGTCTGCCCCCTCCTAGAGAGTGCCAGTCCCATGGCACTTTCCATCATAGGTAGCGGACTTGGCATGCACCGAAGACATGGGTAGAAGGGACTATTGTGGTTTGCCTTGGAGGAGTTTTGGTGGTGGTGCGGATGAAGGTCATTGGTTGGGGCCATGTTGTTGGCCTGGTTGGCTGGTGATAGGGTTTTCGGAGTTGGTGATAGGGCCTTTCTTTGTTGGGAATTACACACATGGCTGGCACAGTAGTTGGTTTTTAGGGATTCTATGTGTGACGATTCTTTGGTGGGCTTGCATGATGATAAAGGACAAGAGTTGAGAGTTGAGAGTTGAGTGTTGATGAAGAGCTGACTGTACTTTCATTGGATTCTTCAATACTTGCAATTAAACCCCTTTCACAAGGTCACTCCCTAGGGGATAGTGCTAGTCTTCTTATCATGCACAAGACGTAGTTTGATGAGTTTGAGAGACAAGTCATGAACTCTAAGCAAGTTGAGAGTATTGTCTTGCACTTGAGGACCTAAATTATGTATAGATTGTGGTGCAAATATTATGTGAGTGTACGTGCATACTTAGATAGTACGTAGCTAGAAGACTCCTGGTCAGGTTCCTTGTAGCAATGTGTGGATGAAATGAGGGTTCAATGGGGCACGGAAAAAAATTGTCGATTGTAACGAGCGGGGGATATGGGAACATGGCATGGGAACATACCGGTAGGTCACACTGAAGGTGTAAGAGGGTATTCTAAGGCATCAGAGAATTATCAAGAATCTCTCTTTTTCACCTTCACAAGCTTTCATGGCTTCTTCTTCTTCTTCTTCTTCTTCTTCTTTCTCCCTGTCCTCTCTTTCTGTTTCTTCTCCCTGTCTTTCTCTCTCTTCTTCTTCTTCTCCTGCAATCCTTCTCTCTCTTCTCTTACTTAGTTAGGCTAGTTAGGTCTCTTTCATTACAAGTGGTATCAGAGCTTTGTCTTTGATCCTTTTCTTTTCCCATAGATTTAGGATTCTTACAGTTTCTCATAGTTAGAAAATCTCAGCTACATCTCTTTGACAGGTACACAGGGAGTACTCATGCAAGCTATTAGCCCTCTTGAAGACTACGACAACCTTTCTTGGAGCTTTCCCAAGAACCATGGATACATCTGGAGGTGGGAAGATAAATTTGGCAGGTCATCACTAATATCCATGTAAGTTTCTTGAGGGTTTAGGGCAAAAAGAGTGTAGCAGAGTTAGAGAAGTCCAAAAGCACAGTTACTTTTTCAAGAGGACCTTCTCTCTCCTTCCTTCAAGCTGCCATGGAACCTTCAGCTCAAGAAGTGCAGAGATCTTGCTCCCCCCTCTTCCTCAGCCTGAATGGCTTGTCCCACAGCCTTTCCCCCCTTCATCCTCAGCACTTAGATCACCCATGAGCCCCATTTACCCTGCCTGGAGCCTCCTGAGGCCAACCCAAAAATCACGGCGCGTTTTGCACTGAATGGCCTGCTCACTTTCTCCTACTCTAGCTTAGCTCTATCCCTCCCTGCTTCATCCTCCAGCTCTTTGCATACTTCTGGGCAAGCTTGAGCTCGATTTATTGAGATCTCCCACCAACTCTTGACATATCTCAAACCCTACTATGGGCAGCAGCCATGGCAGCTATGAAACCTTCAACCAAGCTCATGGCACACTGAAGCCCCTTCAATTTCTTACCCCAAGAACCTTGGGAGTAGCCACAAGCTTCAACAAAGTGAAGATATACGACATTGAAGGCCCCCATACAACCAGGGGCTGCAAGAAGGGCAACCACAAATTTCTTGGAGAGGGTAGCCATTAACTCTTCCCCAAGCTTGAATAAGGTATGTCAATCGGTTCTTGCTCTCTCTTTTACATCCAATTGTTGAGCTCAGCCACTTGATGAGAGAGATGGAAGAATTGCATGCCTTCTTGGAGCTTGAGAGTGCCAATTGGATTCCCATCCCCATTCCACACCCTTGAAATGCAGCATAGTTGAATGCTCTTTAAATTAATTTCCCCATTGATCAAGATTTTACTCTAGTCCTTAACCGTACTCTTATTTCGATTCCGACCGATAAGAAAGAAATTTGTAAGAAGGGTAATTCATGCAATCAGTGAGTCATTGATTTGCAGAGGTAACCCCCTTTTCCCATCCCATTTTCCTTATTGATCATGCATATCATGAAAGGCCCAATCCTCAATTTGTAAATGCATATCATGTTGGTTGCTTAGTAATAAATATCTTCCATGTATATCCCAGGTGAGGAAAAGCTCGATGCCAGGCGAGGTGGCAAGGCAAAAGATGGGTGACCCCCCCTTGCCATCAAAGACCCTGAAGGGGTGCACAACCCGGCCCGAGGAGGACTTTGCCCACCTCTTGGTGATCCGGAGCCCAAAATTTCTTGCAGATGCAGGTACACTTGAATGAATAGCCCGAGCCCTAATCATTTACATTCCACAACCTTGTAGATGTATTGATAATGACATGTATCACTTGGGAATATATGGTGGATGCATGCAGGATGGACAGGGTATGCAGTCATGAAAATGGTCTCAGCAAGAGAACTATTGATGCAAATGATGTATGGGTCTATGTGGCATTGATAACCACCTTTGAGGCCCATGATGTCTTGAAATAAGAACCTTAGCATTGGGATAATATATGCTCATTGAAGGAGTCCTTACAGGGTGTTGCAGACAGCCAGTCCCACACAGTCAACCCGCAAAAGTCAATTATAGCAAAGCCTTCTTGTGTGACTGAGCGCAGGCCCCATAACTTGATTTGAAGAGGATACCCCCCTTCAATTTGAACCACAAATCTCCCCATTCCGCCCTATGGTTTGGGAGATACGCCCAATTTCGTGCTCAAAGGTACTGTGGGACAGGCATCAGTCCTATACAGTCAGCCCACAAAAGTCAATTACATCAAAGCCCTGATCATTTATTGTCAGAGATATTTCTACATTGCCTTGTAGAGGGATTGAGAGCTTTAATTTGAATCAAAAATTTTGGCGATCGGAGCTTCCTAGCTCAAGATATTGCCATTTCTGTAACAAGGGGTCTGGTAGACTGCACTTGGGATGGCAGGCCACAAGGGTAAAGCAAAGGCGTGAAATAAGGAACTCCCATGAAATAAGGGACTCCTGTGCCTCAATGAATGATCCTAGCTCAACCCAAGAGGATCGTGAAGACATGTTTGAAGAGGATGCCCCCGAGATGGACCGCTTCTCTATGATTAACCATACTCTAGGCCAACATGAGACCTGTCATGCCGACCGAGATCGAGAGTTGGAACAACACCATAGGGAGATGGTAACCCGCCAAGATCATCATCATTCTGAGATGATGGCCAAGATGGACTTACTCATCGAGCACATGGGCGCCCTCATCCCCGCCATCGCACCCTCCTCGGATCAGCCCAAGAAGCATGTCCCTCCCCGTGAGGCCAACCGCCCTCCTCCCTTGGCGATCAGGTGTAGCCCACAAGGTTTTGGTGGCACCCATGGCGTTCCCCATAGCACTTATGAGGCGGGCGAGCCCTCCACTCGATATGATGAACCCATCCTTCCCTCCCCCATTAGAAACCCTTCAAGCCCATCCTTGGGACCACAGCTCCCCCGTAATGGAAGCTATATGCACACTCATGGAATGGCCAGCAAGGGCCTAATGCAAATTTTGGGCAACATGGAATGCAATGTGTATATGGGCAGCATGCACATGGCAATTTTGGGCAGCAAGGCCCCAATGCTCAGCCCGGTTCGCACTTAATGCATGGGCAGCATGGCCCACATGGAAATTTTGGACAACCAAGGTTTGGATAGTAAGGCATGTATGGGCAACACAACATACATGGGTAGCATGTAGCACATGGCATACATGGACAGCAAGGCCCAAATGAGTTGCATGACAAGATTGTGTTTGCTAAGTTTAATGGACAGTCCTCATCCCCGGCTGAATTAGAGGAATGGACCTCTAAATTGGAAGCCTATTTTCTCGTTTATCCCCGTACCAATGAGGCAAATATTATTTTTGCCTCCCTTCATATGGAGGGTTTTGTCCACACATGGTGGAGATTTATTCAAAGAGAAAACCAGCAGTTTCATGATTGGGAAGATTTCAAGATGCATATGGTCCAAGTTTTTGTCTCCTCTGTAGAGAAAGAATGTTTGGTTAGGCAATGGTATCAGTTTGATCAGCGAAAACCAACCAGTTTATGAACCTATCCATGTATGTTGAGGCCGTCATTGATGAGGCCAAATTGCATAAATACATTTATGGGCTAGATGCACATCTTTCGACTGATGTAATGGATCAAAAGCCAGTCACTTTGTTTGAAGGCATAGAATTGGCTGAACGGTATGGTCAGAAATACCATCGCAATGAGGGCATGCAACCAATTGCAGGACAGTAAAGGTACCCTACTAGGCAACCCCCATATGCTGGTAATTATCGGAGCAACAATGCAGGGAATGGTAGCCCCAAAATCCCCACCTACCCACTTTTAATGTTGAAAGAAAATATGGCAATTTTGGGACAGCACCCCCTTCCAAAAGTGACCCAAAGTATGCTGAAAATAAGACACATAATGGCTTCAATTCTAACGGTCAAAAATTCATTCCTCTCGAGGTTGTCAAGGATCGCAAGGCTAAGGGCTTGTGCTTTAAATGTGGGGATAAGTACAGGGCTGATCATGCATCCAAATGCCCCTTTAAGAATGCCATTGTCAAGTTTAATAGCATGTATGTGTTAGAAGATAGTGACAAGTTGAAAGAGGACTCACATGACAACTCTCCCATGATGACACTTGCTGAAAATGCTGAATACGAAGAGGATCTTGACATCGATCAGTTTTATGACTCACCGAATAGGTTTCCTTTTGACCCCATAGATGGCATGCTTGGGAATGACCCTTTGCACCCCACACTTACCACTATATCAGCTTGCTCGATCTCCATGGATGCATGGACCGGCTCTAGGAGCCCAAACACCCTACGAGGACATGGTAACATTGATGGCAAGAATGTATACATTCTTATAGATAGTGGCAGCACACACAATTTTGTGAATAAATCGACTCTTGCTCGTTTGACATGTATTCCTACTGAATTACAACAACCTCTCAGGGTTCAGGTGGCCAATGGAAGTGAGGAAATAAGCTCCCATGTATGCACACAAGTGTCTCTTACGCTAGCGGAAATTTATACAGAAAAGATGGACTTAATTACCCTTGATATGGGGTTGTGATTGGCTGCAGTAGTTTGGAAAAATCTCTATGGACTTCTCTCAGTTGTATATGGAGTTTCTAATGCATGGGCAGCTTGTACATTTGGAGGGCATCAAGGAAATTGCAGATTTTTAGCTTATAATAGCAACACAACTCAAAAAGGAATTCAAGAAACGCTCGCAGATCTTTGTCTTGCATTTGCATAAGGATAATGATGACCAACACACCTTGGGGAAGCCAAATGTAGCACTAAAAGCACTTTTGGCTAAATACGAGGACCTATTTCAGTCCCCCCACCACTCTCCTACCTCAAAGATCAGTGGATCACCCAATTGACTTGAAGCCCCATGCCAAGCCCATCAATAAACCCCCATATTGGTTCTCTAAATGTGAGCGAGAGGAAGTAGCTAAGTAAGTCAAGGAGCTCACTGAAATGGGATTCATAGAGCCTAGCTCTTCCCCTTATGCCTCCCCGGTTCTATTGGTTAAGAAAAAGGATGGATCCTTCCGATTCTACATTGACTACTGTGATCTCAATAAGATCACCGTCAAATATAGATAGCCCATCCCTCGAATCGATGACTTGCTTGATGAGCTCAAGGGAGCACGCTACTTCACCAAGATTGATTTGTGATCAGGCTACCACCAAATTAGAATGAGAGTGGGACAGCCTTCTGGACTGATCGTGGCTTGTACCATTTCCTTGTCATGCCGTTTGGGCTCACTAATGCCCCCGCCACGTTTCAGAGCCTAATAAACAAAACATTGCAACCATGGCTTTTCCAGTTTGTGTTGGCATTCTTTGATTATATACTCATTTACATCAAGTCACTACATGAGCATTTAAAGCATGTTATACAAATTTTTGATATATTAAGAGAGCATCGATTATTTGCCAAGGAAAGCAAGTGTGTCTTCATGAAAATAGAGGTTGAGTACTTGGAACACATTGTTAGTGAAAAAGGCATCCAAGCTGACCCTAAGAAAGTGCAGTGTGTTCGAGATTGGCCCACACTCACTACCACTACCTCTTGCATGGTTTTCTTGGCCTCTCCTCTTTTTATCGAAGATTTATTCGCCATTATGCCACAATCATAGCACCATTAACTGATAGGCTAAAAAAAGAGGCCTTCTTATGGGATGATTTAGCTGATCATAGTTTTCAACAGCTGAAAGAATTTCTCACTTCAACCCCCATCCTCGCATGCCCCAACTTTTCAAAGGATTTTACCATCCAATGTGATGCTAGTGGACGGGGTATTGGTGCAGTCTTGTTGCAAGAACACGGTATAATAGCATTTGAGAGCCGAAAATTGGATGATAAAGAGAGAGAGTTGCATGTCTATGATCAGGAGATGTTGGCAGTCATTCATGCTATCAAAAAGTGGCACCACTACTTGTATGGCAGTAAATTTAAAGTGAAAAGTGATCACCGTGTGCTCAAATACTTCTTGACTCAGTCCAACCTCACTCCCAAACAACGTAGATGGGTAGCTACCCTGCAGAACTATGACTTTGAGACTACCCACACTCGTGGCAAGGATAATATAGTGGTTGATGCACTCTCTCGCTTGTGGGCATGCAAGGTCTCATTTATCACTGAACTCCACCATGATTGGATTGAAGAGCTCCAAGAGGCCTACTTGCTTGATGTTGAATTCAACCCTCTTTTTCAAAAATTACAGCAAGGTGTTATGGATGATAACTCTCAATATCAGCTCCACAAGTGGATCCATGGCCATATCGTAATCCCCCATGCCTCTCCTTTTACCCAAAGGATACTTGAAGAGATGCATTCTTCACCGATTGCTGGCCACTTAGGGGTGTTCAAAACATATGACCGCATTTTAAAAAGCTTTCATTGGAAAGGCCTATAGCAAGATGTTAAATACTTTGTGTCTAGATGTGTGCCTTGTCAACAAAATAAGGATAGCACTCTTAAACTAGGTGGATTATTGCAGCCCTTGTCTATCCCTGAAGGAAAATGGACCCACATTACCATGGATTTCATCACCAGTTTACCTACAACCAAGAAGGGTTGGAATAGCATCCATGTGGTAGTTGACCAGCTCACTAAAGCGGGCCATTTCATCCCTACAAAATCTTAGTTTATAGCATCTCAAGTTGCCACTCAGTTTATGGAGCATGTATTTAAGTTGCGTGGCTTGCCCCATATCATAGTACATGATCGGGACACCAAATTTATGAGTCAGTTTTGGTAGACAATTTTCAGCTTCACGGGGACCAAATTGGCTCCATCTACAGCCTATCATCCCCAAAAGGATGGGCAGACCAAGCGAGTCAACAAATGGCTTGAGACTTATTTATGACATTTTTGTCATGGTGTGTAGAATTCTTGGGATGTATGGCTACATTTGGCTGAATTTTCTTACAACTCCACTCATTCAAGCATTGGAGTCTCCCCCTTCGAAGCATTGTATGGTTATCAGGTGCCCCTCCCCACCGTGATCTTCAATGAAAAGCTCAACCCCCTTGGAAAAGAAGACTTGGACCGCATGCACGCTTTACTTCAACAATGCAAGGCAAAATCTCAAAAGGGCTCAAGAGCACATGAAGCTCCATGCTGATGCAAAAAGGAGACCCCTTGACTTTCAAGAGGGTGAATTGGTACTCCTCAAGGTCCCCAAGTCCCATTATGCTACACTAAAGGATGGTTCTTGCAACAAGTTGGTACTCCTCAAGGTCCCCAAGTCCCGTTATGCTACACTAAAGCGGTTCTTGCAACAAGTTGGCACACCACTACTATGGACCCTACACAATCATTAAGAAGGTTGGAAATTGGCCTACCATCTCCAATTCCCTCCCACTACTAAGATCCATAATGTCTTGCATGTGAGCCAATTGAAACCTTTCATTGGCACTCCCAAAGATTATGTAGAGGAGCTACCCCCCATAGATGAGGAGGGCCTTATTCAGTATATTCCTGAAGCTGTCATTGGGCAGCGTGAAAAGCAACTCCATACCCGTTCTATTCATGAATACTTGATCAAATGGAAAGGCCTACCAACAGAGGAAGCCTCTTGGCACCCAACATCTATCTTGGATGAGTTTTCACACCTCAAGGAGGCCGTATTGGCTGGAACTTAACCACATTTGACCCCTATTTTGGGCTGCAGTCTACGACTGGATAGCCAACTTTTTTGCACCAGTTTTGGTCCTGACACATTTTCAGCCCCACTTCCCACACATGGGCTAAAAGTACACCTCAAGGGCTCTGCACTGACACCTCACTTGCCCCAATTGGGGTTTCCTAAAGGAAGTTATGGCTATCTTTCTCCAGCCATACTATCTTAGGCAGCACACTAGCTACTTCTGGACAACCATCTATTCTACAACAGTTTTGGTCCTGACGTATTTTCAGCCCCCCTTCACCCACATGGGCTGAAATTATACCTCGTGGTCTCCGTAATGACACCTCACTTGTCCCGTTCAGAGTTTCTTACACAAAGTTATGGCTGATTTCCTACAGTAGACCCCTATGGGACAACATGCTGTCCACCCCATCCAGGGTCTTTTCTATTATGAAATGGTGAATTATAATCTGGGCAAGACCCTCCCATATGGTCTCCCATACCTCATGCCCTTGGTGCCCCATTTCTATTCTTTGCCCCGCCGCCCTTGCTTATTGTCATTGCATCATGTGCAGAGTCATACTCGGGAGCTCCCACTTCTTCTTTTCCAGTTCATCCCTTGTTTTTTAGGACAAAAACTCTATGAGATAGGATGGTTTGTAATGAGCGGGGGACACCAGAACATGGCATGGGAATATACCAGTCACACTAACAATATATAAGGTGTAAGAGGGTATTCTGAGGCATCGGAGAATTATCAAGAACCTCTCTTTTTCACCTTCACAAGCTTTCATGGCTTCTTCTTCTTCTTCTTCTTCTTTCTCCCTTTCCTCTCTTTCTCTCTCTTCTCCCTGTATTTCTCTCTCTTCTTCTTCTTCTCCTGCAGTCCTTCTCTCTCTTCTCTTCCTTAGTTAGGCTAGTTAGGTCTCTTTCATTACATCGATGTTGAGGAGAAGTACACTCGAACGCTTCTTGAGACATTATTTGTGCTTTTGGCAGCACAATGTAGGATAATTGAGCTCATTGATGCTAAGATTAGATTGTGGAGGCCGAGATTAGATTTGATCGGGTAGTGGGGCCTTCAATATCAATGGTGGTTGATCACCATTGCTAAGTATACCTGAAAAAGGAATAAGAAAGTGCACTACCTAGGGGTGCATCTACCGCATTGTGTGGTGTTGCATGTGTCTATGCTAGTAAAACTGGGAGTTGGGTCAAACCTCAGGGAAGCCTGTGGTGTTGTCCCACACTTGAGGACCTAGTTTGTGTACAGGGGAGGTGATATGGGTGTCATTTAGGGAGATACATCTGACCATAGGCGAGCACAAACTCCCTGGGTGTGTCCTGCTCTTGATGTGCCCTAAGTGTGAAGTGCGGGGACAGGAAGGGCTAGGGGTTAGGCACCCACTAACAAAGGCCATCGGATATGCCTAACCTGAGGACCCCTAGGTGCAGTGTTTGTGATACTCTAATATACATGGAAAAGTTCATTGTTTCTTTCCTTTTTCTTTGTGCGAGTGTTTGCTTGTTTGCTCTTTCTTTCTCTTTTACTTTTTCTTTTTCTTTCTCTTTTTTTTTTGTTTTTGAGATGCATTGGAGGGCGCACGCTAGACATCATCCTGATGCTCTACAATAGTTACATTCCGAGGGCACCTAAGAGATTTGCCAAGGAATGCATGGCTTGGCATGGGGCCCTTTTCTCTTCTGATTGTACTTGTTTTGGCCACGGAGGAGGCTTGGTTCATGCACTCATTATTTCTTTCATTGATCTAATTTAGAGTCACACCCTTCTTCGTGGACCGGCTCTAGTGGCTCTTGTTGAGGCGGCTTCATTTGCTATTTTGGCTCCCCAAGCCCCTAGCAAGGAGAGTTCCTGTGAGGTTCAGCTAGTTGAGATTAGGGGAGCACATTGCGCCTCTACTCCTAAGCCAGTGTTAGGCTTCGGTGTCATGGCATGGAGTCCATGTTGCAGCGATGTGCCAGCTTGTAGGCTTAATCTTTGATTCCATCTTCATTAGACTAATCTCCTCCTCCCTTTTTGCCTTAGTCATTATTCCTCCTCTTCTGGCATTTGCTTGCACTATTCTTCTAATCTCTTCGATTCGTCCTCCTCCCTTTGTAGCTCTCTATTTTCTTTGGAGGTGGATCGAGTTCTTTGAGTGTGATCTTTCCTTTCCGCTTGACTTGATAACTTTTTAGCCTTGCTGCTCATGGATTGTCCTCTTCCTCTCTTGATGTTGAGATGGTTGGTCATTCTCCTTTTTATTAGTAACTCTCTCCATGTTTTCCTATTATTCTTTGTGGACTTCGTCTCCCTCTTGTTCTTGGATTGGTGATGGCTCAACCCCAGTATATTATACGCATCCCTCCTCGTGTGTTTCTTAGTCGTCTTGCTGGTGCTGGCTAATAAACCCAAGGCCTTCTCCACCATCATAGGCCTCAACTCCACCTCTACTTGATGAGCTTCTTCTCCTCTTCTTACAATCACCATGCCATAGTTTCTTTTGGCATCGAAGCTCCTCAGAAATTTTGTGCACTTGCTGTAATCGATAGCCTGCCTGACCTTATCTACATACTTCTGTAGACTGCATTGGTCTAAGAGTTGTTTTACGGCTAGCTCTTCCATGATGGTGTCTTTTAGGTTTAGGGTAAGCTTGAATGTAAACTAGCTAAAACCCCTCATTTCCACCATTAAGCCATACTTTACTTGCTCTTCCGCTGTGAATGGAGTCTAGCCAAGAAAGAGAGTAGCCAATGACTATGCTTTGGGTCATGCTCAAATGCAATGTGTGCTTTCTGTAGAGGTGACTTTCTCTTCTAGCAATGGGGCTTCTGTCATGGATCTTTGTTCTTAGCATCTATTTCGCTTTCTCCATAATGGTTCTTTGTGGGGTTGGTGGTCTTGTGGTGACTTGGACAGTGAATGCTTTCGTACAAAGACATGTGCCATCCTGCATTCACTTGGCAACTCGTGAGAGTACATGCAAGTCATATGCTTCAACCATGATGAACAGGTGCAACTCAAAGAGACATCACTTATCTAAATCTCATGGTGTTGACTTCAATACATATCACCTGCGCTTGATTATCATTGCTTTTGTGTGTGTTGGCTTTACTTTTTTGGTATTATCTATACACAGTCACAAAACTCATTGTTTATTTATATACACATTTATAAATCCATGTCACTTCGTGAGGATAAAAGCCAATTGTAGAACTTAGGATTGTACTGGAGTGTGGCACATGCATCTAATACTCATGGCAGCCTACTCAATAACAACAGATATTTTGCAACATCGAGTAGCATGGTACCTTGTCCAAGTCTACTTGCAACATGTAGCTCCTCCTCACTAAGAATTTGATCAATCAGAGAGTTCTCTTGGCTAGGTCCGTTTAAGTCCATACCCTAAATAGTAGTTAGTACTCGAAAGGAAGTTGGCGCCACATAGGTTGGGTCTCTTTGTGACTGCCATTTGGCCAATTGCTCCTCTAAGACTGTCATAATTTGGGCTCCAAGTTCGGCCCTTGTAGCTCAGTTTTCGAACCAACATTTTTCAAATTGACTTCGACCCTCTAATTATCACTTTAACTGCTCTATCTCAAAGAGATTTGGTTGGCAAAGCACTTCATTGAATGTCACAGTCAAGCATAGTTCGTTGGCTTCCTTATCAAAGATGAGTTGCATGCGTTCATATACGAGCTTGTCATAATGCTCGTCAAGATATTCTTGCTCTTCCCAAGATAGTGGATATGACAAATGTTCCTCAATTGCTCCCTAGGGAATGTGCCAATGTCCGCAAGGATGTAAGCATGTGAGAATAATTTGAGTTTAGCCTCCAACTCGGTCAAGCACTCTGTGACTTCTATGTTCTATGAAGCCTTGCTCAGTTGCCATCTAATGCAAGGTTCTAGGAGTTTCCCTAGGCTTTAGCATAGCTAGGGGCTCAGGCCTAGATGACCAAGATTGGTCAATGCTAGGATTGCTTATGTCTTTGAGGTTTTCATGTTTCTCTTAACACCATATTAGAGATTTTGGGAATTTCCCAAGTCCCACTTTTAATTAATGTCTTACTTTTTTGAATGAAAGAGAGCACTATGTTTATGTTTATCTTTAAAGGGCACTTTGTATGTTACAAATATGAGATCACACATCTTGAGAGCTTAAATGATGAATATAAGCTATATGGCTATTAGGAGATTTGGATTTCACCTCTATCTTTTCTAGCATACTAACAAAATATGATGTTGTATGGTGGTGGAAACATCAAGGAGGCTTAACTAGTATATACCTAGGAAATTTCCAAGTTTAATGTAAGAATACAAAGGTTTGAAGGAGTGGAGAGATAATTTAGAATACAAGAGCCTTAAACATTGTATGAAAATATGTTATCATGGCCAAAATTTATAATGTTATGGATTTGAAGATATTATAATATGAGTTTTTTCTTTTAGATATAGCATCATTTAAAGTGACATGTATACTTTTCATGAACTAGGACCTTAAAAGAGCCACTACTAACTAGGTGTGGTTTAATAACTTGATCTAATACCATATAGTAATAAGTTTGCAGAACCTATGATGTGATGGTTCTTTTTTTTGTGTAAAACAATAGACACAAGTATGTTAAATAATTGCTCATCCCATTTGCATTTTTTGTATGTATATGTATGATCGGGTAAGTTACTCATGAATATATGTGTGCATCACGTGGGTTCAAAATAAGGTATTTTTAAAATATCATATTTATACATTTTTTACATACAGAAGGGTGTAATATAAAGGGCCTATTTATAAATTGAATAGAAAGTAGTTATATTTTATTTAGGAAAAATTCACAAATAAAGATATTTATAAATAGGCCTTGAACGCACGTGATGTAGAGAATATACATATAGTAACTTCCTCGAGTGCATGATATATAAATATCTTTTGTTCAAAATGTCTATCTATCTTGACAATATATGGACAAGATGGATATTGGCTTTGGCCAAAATCAACTAGCTTCACACTTTCACTAGCTAAATGAACTTTCATTTCATAAAGTGAAGATTTATATACCAAGCTAGAAGTTTATGATTTTTCTAAGACCAAAAATTTAACCTTTGACCAATGGTTTGTGTTTCCAAAGAAATAGACATAAATTTTATTATTAATTAAGACTTATTTGTTAGCTAAGGCATAAAGTAAAAAAATGGACTTATACCACTTTATAAGAAATTTCAACACAATTGCCTAATGTTATTGAAAGAATAAAAAACATTAAGTAAATTCTCTCATTGATATTGGTGACATTTAAAAACACCAAGGTAACTACATAAAACACTTTAAATTTCTAACAATCATATATTTCATAGCCATGCAAAAGCCCTTAATGTAAGGGATATATTTACTATGGAAGTTATAGAGTCACTACCTTGTTGCATCATGTATATTGGAAAAATACAACTTTTGAAGATAGTTGCACTACCATTTATGAAATGTTTGTGATATCCTAACTCATGAGCAAGTTGCATTGCTAGTATGTTTGTATAATAGACGGTCATAAAGTACAAAACAGAATCTTAACCACTTTATAAGAAATTTAAACACAATTAACTAATGTTATTGAAAGAATAAAAAATATTAAGTAGATTCTCTCGTTGATATTGGTGGTATTTAGAAACACCAAGGTAACTACATAAAACACTTTAAATTTCTAACAAGCATATATTTCATAGCCATGCAAAAGCCTTTAATGTAAGGGATATATTTATTATAAAAGTCAAAATTAGTCCATATAGAGTCACCACCTTGTTACATCATGTATATTGGAAAAATACAACTTTTGTAGATTTTGTATAAAACGTTTAGCTGCACTACCATTTATGAAATGTTTGTGATATCCTAACTCATGAGCAAGTTGCATTGCTTCCATACCTTTCAGAGTAGAGACTCTAGGACTCTACTTCAACATGGATAACTGTGAGCTGTTCAATGTAAGAGACGGATGACGTGAGGCATTTGTTGAGAATCTTTGTATAATAGATGGTCTCTTGAAGCAAGAAGTAATTGAAGGTTGCACATATATACCATCTTTATCAATCATGGTCTTGTGCGGTGCTGATGATGATGATGAAATACCATCATTCTCTACTCTAGTTCATTCATCAATGACAACCTTGAATTGAGCATACAATTCATGTCCATATTGAACTGGATCCTGCCCATATCTATCAAACTTGATGACTTCATGTGCATCATGGCAATTCTCAATAGGATTTGTACATCCTTTGTAAGGACTGTCATCTATGAGAATAGTCTTGGTATGTTGACAAATATCTCCATATTGATCCCATACATACATTAGAGGCTTGAACATTGCTTCTACTCCCATCTTATCTGGCCTATTTATGATTTTAAGTCGATCGATGTCTATGACATTGTTCTTGGCACCAAATCATGAAGAAATGATACTTCCTTTTTGCATGGATCTCCAAGCACTTAATAACTATCATGACATTCATATGTAAATCTGTTGACCAAACTCCCACTTGGAATCTTGCAAATAAGGCTTCAAGAAACTCCATACATCCTGGTCGAAGAACAAGCCGTTGCTTTCCAATTTGAAAGCTTTGAAACCTTTTAGACTTAGCAAAGCATCATTGTAAAAGAAGACCATTGAAATCAAGTATTACACATAATTGTATTACATTTTTTATCAAGGACACATCAATCACATCATCGTGCTCTACTGTTGTTGAATCTGTTAGATATCCAACCATAAATGTCTTAATTGAAGTTACAAAGAAGAAAAAGAAACACATTAGATTCATTTACTTCCTCATCATTATACTTAATGTTTGAGCTATAAACCGGCATAGAACACTAAAGCAATTTAACTTCACGTCAACAAATACATACATAAGTACTACTTAATAAATGATTTATTAAGAAAAGAGACATTTGACCATGTGGACAAATCTAACCAAGAGTAATATCATGAGGTGAAAAAAATATATATGATGATTTCTTTGAAGTAAAATCTATTCTAATAAAATCATTTTTCCATACCTACTTTTTATCGCTAATTATAAGTATACTTGAGATACTAGCAATAGATTCTTGTAATTAGTTGCAAAAATTATCTTGTCGTTATAATATTTAACATACTCAGTTTCTAAAAAAGCATTCAAAATTGCATGTACAAAGAAGGTGTTTATTAGTCCTAATTATTGAAAGAAAATTTAAACATGATACTTTTGACCATGTGACCCAAACTATGTCACATATAAGTGACACATGATAATTTAATTGAGATAAGTTATACTCTATTTGGATAAGTTTTCATAGTTTCTTCTTAAGGACTAACCATTCTATTTTTGAACTAGTTATATCCCATATATATTTAAATTCATGAATTGTAATAAGGATTTTATCTTAATATTCCATATACACATCTCAAAAGATACATTGGAGTGAAATCTTTGTTGCAATATTTGCTACTGAGGTAAAACTCCTTTGGGAGGTGCAATGAATCTTTTTTGGGGTGTACAATATATTTTTGGCTCTCTTATCCTAAGGTACATGCATAGACATACACTAGTGATGTAGCAAAAGAGGCTATAAGATATAAGAGATTTGACCATGTGGACAAATCTAACCAAAACTAACATGACAAGATCATTACACAACACATATAAGAGTTTAATTGAAATAAGATCTAAAATAGAATTAAGTAAATTTTGCATGGCTAGCTCAAACTTTTCATTATGATAAGTATTCTTACACACTAGATTAAAATTAAACAGTTATCCTTACAAAGGATGATAAATTTTAATGAACTCGTTAATACTATTTTAGCAAAATATTTACTTAAATAGATTTTTTTAACCAAACATGCTTGGTACCTTTTGTAAAAATTTAAAAAACTAAAGACATAGTTTCTTTAAGTAATATTACCAAAGAAAGAAAATATTGCAAATGCTAATGGAAGTAACGTCTCAAGAAAAAAATCAAAATTACATCAATGTGTCTTCCTTGATGAAAGGAGAAGGAACAAAGTTTAAATACCTGAAGTAGCCTTTAATTTCCCTTTCATAATTAGACTTGCTATATCTTAGGTTGATTCTTCTATGCCCTCAGGTGGTACTTCAAGAACTTGAACTTCAATAGGAGAAACCTCTTGGGAGTTTGAATTTTGTTTAGCACTCTCATGGACCCTCCACAATTGTGCTTCAACCTCTCTTTGCTCTTGAGTGTTGCAAACCACTGCAATAGTCTTCATATGATTTACCAATGCCACCTTAGATGCAAGTCCACTTGCATATACATCAAATACAACCTCATGAGAATCATTGAATGCTTTGATTGTAGTTTCCATAACTTTCATTTTCTTTCTCAGAACAGCCTTTGTAATTCTTTGTTCTTCTTCAAGATCTTCATCATTGCACTCCTTGTCCAAGCCTTCAAAGTCCAAAATGGAAGGCTTGTTGACATTGTTTATATATCGCTCAAAATTGATGAAGCTTTTCTCCATGGTCACTAATGTCAAAACCACAAAAGAATCTATAGATCCAAAAGCAAACCTTCTATCCATTGGTAGGAAGTCAACACTACCAATCAACTAGCATGTGATACTTGCAAGAAATACTTTCAAGAGCATTTTTCAAATCTACTATTTTCTTTCAATCAAGAAATGATAACAACATGAATTGTTTAGGTTCACATGTCATTTATAGTAGAGTGGATACAACCTTTCCAAACTTTATAGAGTCCCATTTCATTCCCTCAACCCCATGTGCTGCATCTAGAACAACAACCCTAATTGTAATTGGATCTCTGTAAACATTATGTATAAGATCGAAGGTTTCTAGATTGCATCCAACAACATATATACACCAAGGGGAAGTAGTTGAGGATTGAAGAGGATTTTACTTTTTTCCAATTAGAAACTTCACAATATCTTTTGCTCCATTTGGTAGGGACCTTGCATCAGCTCCACGTGTGAGCTTCTTTGATACCCAATCATTGCAAATGCCTAAAATCTTTGTGTAGACTTCATCATTGATATCATTATCATCAACAAGCTCTTCCCAAGTCTTCATCACAGTGCTACTTTTTGGAACTGAAGCATTGAAAAGAGTGACTAATTCCTCCTTTAGGACCCTATCTTGCTTGGTTTTCTTAGCCCTTGTTTCCATGTCAATCATATATTCCTTATCCCATTTGTTTCTAAGAAAAAGGATATGACCTTCATTAATCTCCTCTTGTAGTGTAAGGATGTCTCCATCCTTTAAACCCATAAGGCAATGAAATGCAGCAGGAGAAGGTTGCCTTCCCTTTTTTCTTGAACTCTCCTCTTGGGATATAAGCTCACCTCTAGAGTAGCTCTTCATGATTTTGATCCAACTATCAAATATTTCTTGGGAGATAACAATCATATGGCAATCTCTAGATGCACAATTTTCTCCAATGTATGCCACAAATCTCTGCAAAAAAAAGATCAAAATAGTGAGCATAGAACATCACACTAATCTTCACAAAAAAGAGTAGATAAGTTTACATGTGATTACCTGCCATGGTACTCTTTGAGAGCTTATCTTAGAAAGCCCTTGTTAGGGTTTTGGTGGAGAACCAAATGCTAGCCACTGATCTCTTAATTGTTGAAGTTACTCAACATAAGGGGCATTCTTCATAACATTATGTGATTTCATATTTGTCATTCATGAAAGCTCAACTCACATTTTCGTAGGACAATCAACTAATATTCTAGCATTTCTCGTGGTGTATAAATGCTTGTTTCTAGACAATGTGTAATATTGCTCTGAATATATATCTTTGCTGCATGAATTGAGTGAAGCCCCGATATAATCCAATAACTATAAGTGTTCAACTTATTAGCATCCACCTCATCACGATGCATGGGTCTCTTCTCATTGTTGCCTTGTACAAAAGGCATAAGATATGCTGATGTTGCTGGATTCATGGGATTCTTTATGAAAGATGTGGTTAGTTTCTCTACATAATCCCAACACATTGACCTATAGGCATACAAAGGAGGTGCCTCATAACACCTATCAACAAGAATAGGAAATTGTGTTGTTGGACCAAATGGAAAGAATTTTTCAAACATGTGAAATCCTGATTCTTTCTTCTTTCCCTTCTTCTTAACTATTTCAAGAAAATCGAATGTTCTTTCTACTTTCTTGACCTCAAGAGAAATTATTGGCTTTGCAAGTGTAACTTCTAGCATGGAAGGTAAAGTGGCATCATTATCAGTAGTGTTAGCAGCCATACTAACAACAAGAGCTTGTGACAAGGAACTTTGTTGAGGTGATTTTGACTTTGAGCTTGTGGGATTCGGTGAATTATTTTCTTCTTGAGGAGAAGGTGAAGATCTCAAGTCTATTTGTTTATCTTGGAGCTTCATTCTTTTGTTGGGGCAATCACCTTTTCTTGATAGGGAAAGTAGCTCACTATTTTGAACAGCTTGGAATGCTAATATAATGTCTTTTGTGCCCTTTACATCCTCAAATAAGGTCCATCCCATTGCTTTCAAAGAGTATTCTTCGTCCTCCTTAATACGGGCAAAGTGAAATGACAAAGGATCAAGTTTGTATACTACATTTTTCCCCTTGATCTTAATAAGATTACATGATATTCTCTCTTTCCCAGCACATCCATCTGTTATCTTCTCTATGACACCATCTTGTTGAAAAAATGCAATATCACTCTTTAAAGTAAATAAGAGAACATTGTCAGCCCTTTTTCCTTGACTATCATAAACATCCACATACCATGGATACACAAAATCACCACTAACTCCATCAATGGTTTGAGTCTCCTTTTTGGATGTGCTATCTTTCTTTGCCATTGAACAGTTCTACAAAGAGAAAAAAATTTCAAACAAAAGTGGATTTAAAAATATTCAAAATTCACAAAACCCAAATAAATGTATAAGATTTCTAGGTTGAAAATTGAAAACACAATAATACAAGATTTTACTAAATACAAGACAAATGTACTCCAAAGGGACTCTTCCATAAAATGAAATATTAAAATTTGAGATTAAGTGTGGTATGAGATCCAACCATAAATATATGTGCTTATGTATCAAATCTCATGGATTATTCTGGCCCTAAGTTGGCATTAATTATGTTTCTCTTGCAAGAATCATATAGTGAAAAGTTTTTCATGGACTTCGGTGAGAAGATCAAATTCTATTAATAGTGAGACTTGACCATGGGCTTAACCAAATGATCAAGTGATAATGAAATGTTGAGTATCAAGTGGTATGAGATATAGTGAAAAATCATTGTGGTTATGCAGAAAATGTCATGAATTATTTTGTCCCTAAGTTGACATTGGATTTGTTCTTCATGTAAGTTTCCTATGCAAGGATCATACTATAGGAACTTTGCTAAGATTTTTGGCCATGTGGTCAAATCCTATTTAATCAAAGAATGAAATTTAGTCCAATATGAGATCCACCCATATATCAATGTGGTTATGTAGCAATCTCACGATTTCATTTGGCCCAAGTTAACATTTTAATTAGTGCACATGTAAGTTTCCCTTGAAAGGAGCTATATTGTAGAAACATTGTCATTGGTTTTAGCCATGTGGTCAAATCCTATTTTGTCATAAGACTTATCTATAAGATTAGAAACTTTGCCATGGTTTTTTACCATATGGTTTTTAAAGGCTAGTTAAAGAGAGGATGCAATTTATTGTGATATGAGATTCATATATAAACAAATATGGCTATGTAGCAAATCCCATAGATATCAATATAAGGTAATGTGAAAAACACTTGAAAGGTGGAGATTTGACCTCAATGTGAAACCTACAAGATAAGACGATTTTTAAAAACTGGTTTTAACCATATGGCCAAATCTAATTTCATAACCATATGAAGAAAGTGATTCATTTGTTGCAACATGTTGTGAAATTGTATTTGACTATACATCTAAATATTATTTTATAGTGGAATGAAAGTGGTCTCATGGTTTTCAAGATGTATAGGATTAGATTTGATCATATGGTCGAACAAAACAAGAATGGGGGATTCTTGGATGCTAGCATTGATAACAAAATGAAAGATTTGACCATATGGCCAATTTTTATTTTGTAGTGGAATGGAAAAAGTGGCTAATTTGTACCAAAATGATATGATATTTATATATGAACATATAGATAGGAAGTTATAAAAATTTGAAATGGAAGAAATGGTTTATGGAGACAAAGTGGTTTGTATGTTGCACGACAAGTTTTGACCACATGGCGAAACTTCCTATAAATATAGTAGGTAATCAAGGAGTTCCAAGTAGAACATGGTATTCCTTTTTGGAGGTAATATAGAATATGTTTTTCTTAGAACGTTTTGCTATACAACCAAATCTAGCATACCCAAAATTTGTATGATCAAACCCACCATAGATTTAGTCTTACATTTTCACGATCAATCTCCAAAAAAGTGGTTTGTTTGTTGCAAGACAAGATTTGACCACATGATAGAAACTAGCCTTTCCTTGTGGAAGCAAGTAAGCGTTGATAATATAAGAAAGCATTTGACCAAATTGCAAAATGTCATTCTTGTAGTAAAATGAACAAAGTGGTTAATTTGTTGCAAGATATTGTGATACTACAAGAGTCCTTATTTTGGCCAAGAAATAGCTTAAGCCATGGCAAAATCTCACAGTATATTGGGAAAAATAACATAAATTACATCTTATGTTATAAGAAAAGATTTGACCTCATGGCCAAATCTCCGATTGTATTGAATTAAATAATAAAAAGTACTTATATTATAAGAAAATTTTTGACCATATGGTCTAGTCTATAGATTGATGAAAGATCATGATATGTGTTGTTAGAAGATCTAATTACATCCTATGGCAAAATCATATTGAGTATTTGTAAGTATTGTATAGCCATATGATTATTGCAAAATTATAAATAATGTAACCATAAAATCTGATGGTAATGCTTTTACTATGAAAATACATTATAATGGAAAGTTCTATATAGTAAAGTATAATCTAATGTATAAGAACTTGATAAAATGCTCTAATATTACTGAAGGATACAAGAAATATAAGGCTAGATTTAGCCTTGAGGCGAAACCTTAAGGTATATAGCATCACTTAATAGAAAGAAAGGTTAGTATTTTGAAAGCATTCATTGATAAAAGCATTGTACAAACCATTTATTCCATATTCACATCTAAGAGAGTTTTTTCAACATTACACAAATCATATATTTCATATTCACAGCAAAAAGAGTATTTTCAATAGTGCAAGAAATCATGTTTTTCATATTCATAGTAAAGAAGCTATCATTTGTAAGGTAGTGGACAGCAAAAAAGACCGGCGCTCTAGGAGATCAATCAAGTAATCGAGAAGAAGAAGAAGACATTGAATTCTTAAGACTGAATGCCTAATCTCATTGCTACAAAAATGAAGATTACATTTAATTTTTATACATGATTCTTATTTAGAAAATTCTTTTGGTATTTGATCTTAATATTATTCAATACTAATCATACAAAAGAGTAGTAGTGTGATTTGTAGTAATTATATGGATTTAAATTATCAAAATCAATGTAGTTTAACTCAAAATCAGAAATGAAGTAGGGAAGAGTTGAAAACCTGTTGTAATTCGTAGAAGTCAGTAATGTGTGCCAACATAACAAAAATCACCCGTGAAGTAGAGCAGACACGCTGTGGAGTGGCGATCATTCACTACTCTATTGAATTGCTGAAGCCTTAGAGCAAGATTTCTTATTTGAAGATGCATATAGTTTTGGTCATAATACCCTGATTCGAACTAGAATTTGCATTGCACAATCTGTTTCAGTTTGAGAAAATGAAACAGTGGAGAGCAATCAAAGAAGAGCTGGGGGGATAGAACTGCCAAAGATTAGGGCCGCAACACGTGCAGTAAGAGAGGGGCGACATGAGTAGAGATTAAAACACAGAGGATTAGAGATGCAAAACCTGCAACTGTAAAAACGCAATAGAGAAAATACTCATGTTAGAGAGTTGCATGGAAGAGAGAGGGAGGGGAAGAGAGAAACTCATTTTAAAAAACATCATGATTAGTTGTAAAGACCGACCTTATGAAAGGGATCATTTAATGTATCACGCTATTCAAATAACCATAACTTGTTACGAAATACGAGTAGATTTAGATCTTATTTTTGTATCTATTTTTTAATTTTATTAAAGATTTCGAGTTGCAATTTTTTCAAAAATCACATAATGGCTATACTACCACCGAGGGCACCACCCCTGAACCCCCGCTGCTGGGGGCGCTACCCCTAGACCCCCACAAGCGGGCGCTGCCCCCCCCCCCCCCAAACCCCCATCAGGGATGCTAGCCCCAACCCCCTACTAGGGGTGTTGCCCTGCCCGCAGACCCCCACCAAGGGGTGCTACCCCTCGAGCCCCCCATTGGAAGCATTGCCCCCGAATTCCTACAAGGGGTGCTATCCCCGAACCCTGACTGGGGGCATTGCTCCCAAACCTCCACTGAGGAGGATGTTGCTCTCAAACTCTCAATAAGGGCGTTTCTCCTAGACCCGCTCCTTCCCCCTTGCCCCTCCTTAAGAACCCACCATTGGGATATTGCCCCTATTTCCATAGCTAGAGATTTTGCCTACATACTCTCTATCCTACCCTGCTAGAGATTCTACTCTCGAACTATCACTAAGGTGGCTTCAAAATCCTCAATGATATTACACATTACATATTAGATACATTAAATATACATAATCTTACAAAATATGATTTAGTATATTTAAATTATATTTATTAATTATTACTAAATTAATTTTATATATATATATTTCTAAAATATATTTTGATACTATATTTCATAATATGCACATAGTACGATATACTAATATAACATGATTTAGACTAAAACAGTATAACTTAAAAATAAAATGTAATATGATACATTTTTACTATTATCAATAAGTAGGTAGTATAAGATTTATAAATATTTAACCATGATAAAAATTATCTTTCCTTCTCAAATAGCTTCTAATTGATGCTAAGATTTCCTCAATCTTTATAACTTTGTGTCATAGGGAATGAAATCTTCTATTCTTTAGAGGTCATTGTGATTTTAAAATTTAAGCACGAGGTCAAAGTTTCTCATAAAATATATTTATCCTTGTTGTCATGTGGAATACATGAAATAAAGATTTTGATCATTTGATCAAATAGTTTCAAATAGAGATCACAAAGATTATTTATCTTTGTTGACATACAATAAAGGCTTTGACCATTTGGTTAAATCTTGTTCTATGGACATCACAAACAATTATTATCCTTGCTATCATCTAGGTTACATACAATACATGTTTTGACCATATGGCTAAATCTTTTCTTGTGAATCCACATCACAAAGAATTTTAATCCTAAGTATATAGAGGTTTTGACCATCTGGCTAAATCTTTTTTCATAAAGATCACAATGAACTTTTATCCATGTTGTATGTATTTTGCTTGAGGCTTTGACCATCTGGCTAACTATTTTTCTATGGAAACCACAATGAACTTTTATCCTTTTTGTCATGTGAAATACATACAACAAAGGTTTCAATCATTTGACTATGTTTTCTTCTATGGGGATCACAAATAATTTTTATATTTTCTATGGTATGGAATACATACAATAGTTTTTTGACCAGGTGACTAAATCTTTTCCTATACACATTATAAATAATGTTAATCAATGTTCTTGTGTTGAATAGATATAGTACAAGTTTTGAACATCTGCTATATCTTTTCCCAATGAGAACACATAAGGAAGTTTTTGCTTACTCAAAGAGTAGCTAATAAAATAAAGTAAAATCAAGGGTAACTAAAAATAATAGAAGCAGCTTTTCTTATTTACTTTAGGGCATAGTTCATGAGAAAGTTTTTTTTTGGCCATATGGTTAAATCTATCCCCTTTTTGTATGATGTTTCCATTAATACTTTCTATTATGGAAGTTGGACTCATTCTATCTAATGTTTACGTGCTTTTTTCGTTTCAATGAAATTTGATACTTCATTGTATTTAGCAATTTCATTACTATTTTCTTCTTTTTGAGAGGTGACAATATACAAATGATAAAATCTCCATTTTCTCACTTGTACAGGTATCATGAATAATAAATTTTATTTTGAAGAAACTGTGAATTTGCTAGTTGATCATGAGATTGTTGCACTTGGGAGAGTGCATTTAATACATCCAAATGAGACATGCCATGGAGAAACGCTTGAAGATGGATATATTTTAGTGGCTATTGATAAATGTTTAAATGTAGTAGCATATTTGCCATTCCCAACAATTGACACAATGAAGGTTCATGAAGTTGTAGGTGGTTTTACAAAATGGGGAAAGAAAGATGTGGTGGTTGTTTCAAACTCAATAACAATTCGTGACGAAGGAGATGATTACGACTCAAAACATGTCCTACCTTCTAAGGATATTGATGTGCTTAGCATTCGTGAAAGTTGGAGAGAATGTAGAGTGATGCTATGGGCAAAAGGCAACACTCTGTGTGTTGGGACAGGGGTAATATTATTGGCTTTTCCATATGATGTGATAAACCTTGAATTGCTAGGAGAGGATGTTGGTGTGGTGGTAGATAAATCCCTTGATCAAACCATAGGAACATACATAGATGACAACCTCCACTGTGTCACTTTGGAAAGATGGCCTATTAAACAAGTCACCTTTGAAGATGGAACATCGCTGCTAGAACAACAATCATACATGCAATTTATCTCTACAAATTCTTATGCCAAAAATATGGAAGATCCCAATGAAGATTATGTTTCTACAAAAAAAATCAATTTTTTTTAGAAGAGATCATATTGTATGGTCAATAGAAAGCCTCGAATTATTTCCCCTAAAGGTGCAAACTTGAGAACTTTGATGGACTCCATTTCACAGGTTTCCATGATTTATTGTTGCCAAGAAAAATGTTGTCAGTTTGTTGATAGAGAAGCAATGCAACAATTACGTAAATACTTTTGGGGATTGCAATTTGAAGACCGCACAAACTATGTTTATGGCAAGTTTGAATCATCATGCAGGATTGCTTACTTGGGAACAAGGAAGTACAACTTCATCTTCAATGGACAAGTGGTATGTGGAAGGGCATGGTATGAGATTCATGGAATCCCAAAGACATCTTTTTATAGGTACAAAACACAATTTGAGCATGGCGTGAGGAGGGCAATGCATGGAAACAAGGGGGTAATAAGAGCAGCTTGGGATCACACAGGGATGGGAAGAGCTATCCTTAGAGACTTTGTTAAGAAGAATGCAAAGAAAATGCCACACAAGAGTAGAACAATGCAAGATGGATCAAGGGAGACACAATTGGTCATCCCAAATGTTTAAAAGCAGGTAGATATATGGGCAGAAGTGTCAGAGAGAGAACCAGGGAGAGAGAAAGAGGAGAGAGAAGATTGCAGAAGAGAGAGAAAGACTGCAGGAAGAGAGAGAATAAGAGTGACGAGGAGAGAGAAATACTAGATTTAGAGAGAAAAGACAAGAAAGAAGGGGAAGCCATAGAAGCTGTGAGCAAGAAGGGAGAGAAAGTTTGTAATTGTATTAATGTGTCAAAAAGATGTGAAAAATTACATCTCTCCTTTTATACCAATGTCAGTGTGACATGGCATAATATCAATATTATTAACACTTATCTGTTATTCCCATTTTCTTACAATCCATCCCTTCCCAAAAGTTTTTGTCCTCAAAAACAAACCTAGAAACAACTAGAGAGGAGATGGATAGAACAGAGTACTACTCTGTTTTACAGCTTTACAAATGGAAAATCAATGAAGAATGACCATTACAAGAGCTGAATTTGAAGAACGGAAGTAAGGCCTAACTATATACATGATTTGAAATACTTCAGAAGCAAATGGAGCCATAAAGTCTTCAACAAATAGTCCCAGAACAAAGTAGACAGTTTGCTGAATAAACAGTCCCTGCAGGACCAAATCTGCCATAACTTTTGATAGAAGTGTCCAAATGAGATGTACCATATATCAAAACGAAGCTCTTGGAGAGTACTTTAAGACCATATAGATAGCTTAATTCTGAAAATTAGGTACGATAAAAACTGTTCTAAAACAGTGTGTTGTCCTGAACCAATCTGCGTCATTACTAGCTCCATAAGCAATAGGCTTCAGCCACACCAATGTCTCCCTCAAGTATGGATACTCATCCAATATAGAATCAGGTCTCCAAGAAGCCTCTTTAGATGGTAAACCTCTCCATTTGATCAAATATTCCACAATAGAACGTGATCGAAGCTTCTTTTCATGCTGACCTATGACAGCCTCTGGGATGTACTGAACAAGACCATCTTCGTCAATAGGTGGCAGCTCATCAACTATATCCACTGAATCACCATAATAGGACTTGAGCTGACTAACATGGAAGACGTTATGAATCTTTGTAGAAGAGGGAAGCTCTAGTTTGTATGCCAAATCTCCAATCCGCTTAAGGATCCTGTAAGGGCCATAAAACCTGTGGGCAAGCTTATTACTAGATCCATCTTTTAACGTAGAGTACTTGGATTTGGGCACTTTTAAAAAAACCGGCTCTCCTTCTTGGAACTCTAAAGGCCTCCTCTTCTCATCAGCATACATCTTCATTTGATCTTGAGCCTTCCTTAGATTCATCTTGCATTGTTGATGAAGGGTTTGCATTCTTTCCAACTCTTCCTTCCCATGAGGATTGATCTTTTCATTAAAGATGACTGTGGGTAAGGGCACCTTGTAACCATACAAAGCCTCAAAGGGTGAAACTCCTATGCTCGCATGAGTGGAATTGTTGTAAGCAAACTCAGCCAGGTGTAACCAAGAATCCCATGAGGTTTGGACATCATAGCAAAAATGGTGAAGATAAGTCTCCAACCATTTATTAACTCTCTATGTCTGTCCATCAGGTTGAGGATGATAAGCCGTAGATGGAGCCAACTTAGTGCCCATAGATGTAAATACTGCTTGCCAGAAGTTACTCATAAACTTTGAGTCCCTATCATGGACAATCACCTGCGGTAATCCATGTAGTCTAAAAATATGCTCCATAAACTGGTTGGCCACTTGAGAAGCAGTAAACTGAATTTTTGTTGGGATAAAATGAGCTGCTTTGGTGAGTCTGTCAACCACCACATAAATACTATTCCACCCCTTCTTAGTAGTAGGTAAGCCAGTGATAAAGTCCATAGTAATATGAGTCCATTTACCCGTAGGAATAGGCAATGGCTGTAACAAACCTCCTGGCTTATGGGTGCTATCTTTATTTTGCTAACAAGGCATACACTTTATAACGAAGTCCTTGACATCTTTCCACAGTCCTTTCCAATAAAAGCTTTTGCTGATCCAATCATAAGTCTTGAAAACTCCCAAGTGTCCAGCTAAAGGCGAAGAATGTAACTCCTCCATAATTTTCCTCTTGAAAGAAGAAGTAGAGAGAATAACAATCTTGCCTTTCCACCAAATAAGACCATTTTTAAGCTAGTAATGCGAGTTTTCTTCCATAAGACCTTGCTGTAATTTCTGAAAGATTTGGCTGAATTCCTCATCTAAAAAATAGGCCTCCTGTAGTTCTTCAATCCAATCATTATGTAGTTCTGTCATGGCTCACACTTTGCAGGCCCACATACGCAAAAGAGAATCAGCCACTATGTTATCTTTGCCCCTTGTATGAGTGATGTCAAAGTCATAATTCTGTAATGTAGCTACCCATCGTTGTTGCTTTGGAGTGAGATTTGACTGAGTAAGGAAATACTTGAGTACCTGATGATCACTATGTACTCTGAATCGGCTGCCATATAAGTAATGGTGCCATTTCTTGATTGCATGCAAGATAGCCAACATTTCCTGGTCATAAACATTCATGGCCATCTCCTTATCTGTAAGCTTACGGCTCTCAAATGCAATTACTCCATGCTCCTGAAGCAAAATAGCCCCAATGCCATGGCCACTACCATCACACTGTATAGTAAACTCTTTGGAGAAATCTGGGCATACTAAGATAGGAGCAAAACTAAGTAGTTCCTTTAACTGGTTGAAGCTGCTATCTGCAAGAGCATCCCAAAAGAAAGCCTCCTTCTTCAACCTGTCAGTCAAAGGAGCTGCAATTGCCGCATAATGCTTTATAAATCGGCGATAGAATGAAGATAGACCAAGAAATCCTCTAAGAGAGGTAGTAGTAGTAGGCATTGGCCAATCTCTTATACATTGCACCTTCTTGGGATCAGCCTGTATTCATTTTTCACTGACTATATGTCCCAAGTATTCCACTTCAATCTGCATGAAAGAGCACTTCTTCTCCTTAGCAAAAAGCCTATGATGTCTCAACACATCAAAAACCTTCCTCATATGTGCCAAGTGATCCTGTAAAGTCTTGCTATAGATCAAAATGTCATCAAAGAACACCAAGACAAACTGAAAGAGGAAAGGTTGCAAGATCTTATTCATCAGGCTTTGAAAGGTAGCTGGAGCGTTTGTAAGCCCAAATGGCATCACCGAGAAATGATAGAGCCTACGATCAGTCCTAAAAGCAGTCTTGACTTCATCACCCTCACGCATGCGAATCTGATGATACCCTGATCTCAAATCAATCTTTGTGAAAAATCGAGCCCCCTAAGATCATCAAGCAAATCATCAATCCTGGGTATAGGATACCTGTTCTTCACTATTATCTTATTGAGATCCCTGGAGTCAATGCACATTCTGAAAGAACCATCTTTCTTTTTTACTAACAGTACTGGAGATGCATAAGGTGAAGAACTTGGTTCAATGAATCCCATTTCAAGAAGCTCTTTGATTTGCTTGGCTACTTCCTCTCGTTCACATTTTGATAATCTGTAAGGTGGCTTATTGATTGTCTTTGAGTTGGGCTCCAAATCAATGGGGTGATCCACCGCTCTCTTAAGAGGCAATGAAGTAGGTACTTCAAACAAATTTCTATACTCCTCAAGAAGAGCTGTCAAGGTTGGATGGTTTGCTGAATTCTTGGGCTGATCCTATGTTTCCTTGTTCAAATGCAAAACAAATATTTGTGAGCGCTTCTTATACTCTCTCTTGAGTTATTGAATGGTGATAAGCTGAAAATCAGATCTACTAGGAATTCCCTGTAAATGGATAAGCTGTCCATTGGAGATAAACTCCATATATAGCTGTGAGAAATCCATAGTGATCTTGCCTAATATCATCAACCAATCACAACCAAGTAAAATATCTATGGGGCCCCATTTCCAAAGTGATCAGGTTTACTTTGACTTCAAAATTTTCAGCCAATTGCAAAGAAACTTGTGGGAAAATCTGTGTGTTGATTTCTTCTTCACCATTAGCCACTTGTACTCTAATGGGCTGCTGTAAGTCTGTGGAAACACAATTTAACTTGTCCATGATGGACTTATTGACAAAACTGTGAGTACTGCCACTGTCTATCAGGATGAACACTGGGTTTCCACATATGCTTCCCTTCATACGAAGTGTATTAGGGCTCTTAGATCCTGTCCAAGCATCCATAGAGATAGAACAATTAGTGGCAGCAAGCGACTCATCACAAGATCCACCAGGGTCAAACGGAAGATCTCCACCTGGATCAAAAGGAAAAGAATCGGCTGGATCATAAAAGTACTCCTGTCCAGCGTCATCCTCAAAATCTTCATTTTTAGCATTGATTGCCACTGCATTAGCTTCATCTATGTCATCTTCAAAGTCCTCAAAAACTAGCATACTCTGAAGCTTTGGCTTGACATTTTTGTATACACACTTTGAAGCATGATTAGGAGTATACTTTTCTCCACATTTGAAGCATAAGCCCTTGTCCTTCCTTTCCTTGTAAAGATCCATGGGAATAGATTTGGGATTTGTATTAGCTGAAGTGGACTTAGGCTTGTTGTCACCCTGCTTAAATTCAACCTTTGGACGGTTTGCTATCCTGAAATTACTTTGAGACCTAGAAGCATTGAATGGAGGATAAGTTGGTACTCGTAAGCTCCCACTAGGCATATGATTGCTGCCATAAATGTTACCAACTTGTCCCTGCTTTAAAACAGTCCTTGGATGTCCATAACTTGGCTGAAATGAAGACTCTTTCCTATACTTTCTTCCATAGTGCTCCGCAAGCTCAATAGCCTTGAAAAGTGAAGTAGGAGTTTGCGCCATAACATCAGCTCTGACAAAGATGGCTCTAAACCATACATCAACTTGTGAAGCTTGGCCTCATCACTGATGCTTTCCACATACATGGTCAAGTTGAGGAATTGGTTTGTATACTCTCTTACACTTAGGCCCCTTTGTTCCAAACCATACCATCTCCATGCTAGCTTCTCTTTCTAAAGAGGTGAAACAAAGACTTCAGCCACCATAAGTGCCTTGAAAGCTTCCCAATTCTCAATAAGTACATTCTCTTTCTTGATATACCTCCACCAAGTATGGGCGAATCCTTCTAGATGCAAGGAAGCAAAGTGAATCTTCATATCATCAGTTTTAGGGTATATATCAAAGTAAGACTCCATCTTCGAGGTCCATTCCTCTAATTCTGATGGTGAAGATGACTAGCCATTAAATTTGGCTAAAACAATTTTGTCCTTGAATTCTCTTTCATGAAAGGGTTGTTGTCCCAAAATTGGCTGATCAGGATTTCCAAGTACATAACCTCCAAATTGAGACTGAAATCTTCCAACAGGTGGCTGAGAATTACCATGTAATCTTCCTGTTGGCAAAGTACCCCTAGAATTTTGAGTATGCAGTCCAAAAGCTTGAGTATTGGCCCCATTCAGACTGCCCAAATAGTCATCATGCCTTTGTGAAGCTTCTCCTATTTCATACTGACTATTTGGAATGCCTCTTCTTCCAATAATCCCATTTCCATGACCATTTTGGTTAGATGGCTGAAGTGGGACTGAAGGGCCACTGTTTGAACAAGCCTTCTCATTAACTTCCTTTGATGCCATTTGCAATTGTATGAATTTAGAGATTTGTGCCATGATTTGGTCGTTGGATTCTACCAACTTATCAATAGAAGCCTTGGTCTGATCAGTAGATTGAACCATCTGCTCCATTCTTGACAAGATGGCCTCATGTCGTTCCCTATGTCTCTGTTCATGGGCACACAAAGTATCATTGAGTATACTAATTTCTCCTTGTTTTTGAAGCTCTTCAGGGTTCTCTTGAAGTGTGCTATCCATCATGGAATCCCTGATTTGCTGAGCATAATCCTCCTGGACCTTATTTTTGCCTTTATGTCCTGCCATACTAGTGCAGTCTTGCAGTACCCCCTGTCAGTAAAATGGCTATAACTTTGGCTAGGAAACTTTGATTTCAGAACTTTTTTGTGCGAATCAAAGCTAACAATGCCCTCTTCAAGATGTGCTATAGCACGCTATAACAGGTTTAGGATAGAAATTTTTGTAGCTATATTTCAGAGTCTGAACTGTTCAGTCCTGCAACCTGTCTAGACTTGTAAGTGCCTTATTTTGACCCTGTAATGCAAGATAGTAACCCCAAATGGCTACCAAACCCTGCAAAAGGGTATATAGGACCTGTGGGTACCTTGTAGTACCTGCACCTGTGCTTCAGCAATGAATGGTGTACCTATAACCACCTGTAAATACCTTGTAAGTGACATGTAAATTCCCTGTTTTACCCTGTTTTGGTCCTGTAGGTACTTGAGTCCTTGGAAAGTCTTCAATCTTCAATCCTCCACTCGTTGTACCTGTGTGAGGGATAAGACGGCATGACAAGCTCCCTACACGGGCTCCGAATCACCGGGAGGTGGGCAAAGTTCCCCCCGAGTCGGTGGTTGCACCCCTTCGGGATCTTCTATAGTGAGGGAGGGTCACCTCTCTCTTGTCCCATTATCTCCCCCGGCATCCAACTTTTTCCTTGGTGGGAATATCAACATGGCAGAGGCTAGTGTGCTAAGCAATCAGCATAATATGCATTTCAAAAATATTCATTCAGTCTTCCATGAAATGCAATTGAATGAGATTTGGAAAAAAAATTAGGATAGAATAAGGGTCTTACCAATGCAATTCAGTGACTCGCTGATTGCTAGTACTTACCCTTTTACAATATTTCAACTTGGGTGAGAGAAATTCAACAAAACAAATCAAGGTTATGTATCAAGTTGATCAAAGGATACCTATGATGAGTAATGGTTTGAATCAAAATGGAATTCAATGAAATAGGCTAAAATTGAGGAAAATTAACACTAATCTCTGATCTATTGATCAATCCAGTGAATTAATTGATCAATAACCTCCCATCAACAAGTGGAAAAGCCATTAGCAATAGGATTATTGAGAGATTTCAGAGATTAGTAAAAGGGAAATACCTCCATTAAGCTTGAAGAATATGATGGATGTCAGCTTCAACCCCGTTGATGCAAAAGTTCTTCATAATCCATCATAAATCCATCATAAAGCTTGAAATCTCCATAAAATCAGTCCATACAGACTTCAATATGATGAAATCCTTGAAGAATCAATGCTCCAACCTTGCTTGAAAACTTGAACCTCAAAGATTCAAGCTCCTTGATGAAAATCCCCAAAATAATCCTTCCATTTGAGCTCCAATGTCATGCACGGGCTGAAATCTCTTCAATGTCTTCAATCTTGGAGTCTATCCAGCTTGTACTTAGCTTTAGAGAAGCTTTGGGGGTCGGGAAGGTCCAAAATTTTGAGATATTTGAGCTTCCATGTCTGTGGCTATGGCTGCCTTGCTGTGTATTAGGGTTTGAGCAAGAGAATGACTGATCAGAATGCTTCAGAGGCTGAAGATTATTGCCAACAAGTGCTTGATGAAGCCTTCAAGAGCTGAGATCAATGGCTGAAGATCTAGAGCAAGCTGAGCAGGGAGGAGAGAGCAGGGAATTCAGCACAAATTTCGACGCATTTTTTGGGCTGTTCCTGGCTGATAATCAGCAGCACACCTCAACCACGGTACTCCTCCTGAAGCTCGTGCAATAAGGATCCTTTGCCCCATGCTTTGACAGAGAGAAATGTTCAGCAGAGAGAGATATTTGAGGACTTTCTTGACAGCCACCATGAAAGCTTCAGCCAAAAGCTTGAAGGAGAGAGAAGAGAAGCTCTCTTTTGAAAAGTAACTGTAGTGTAGTCTCTAACTAAGCCCAGTTAACCATCCTTTACCCTAGTTACCTCCATTTTTGCATGAAATTTGATTATGTCCAGCCATTTAAGCCTTTACCCGCCATATATGACCTTGGATATCTCCAGATGTTGTCTCTTGCTAACTGTAGGTGTCCTACAGCACTCCACTAGTCATTGTCTTATACCATTTTTGTCTGAAATTGATTTTGAAATAGGAAAATGGGACTGAAAATGGAAGGAAATAATGGATCAAAGACTTAAGCTCTGATACCACTTGTCAGAGAGAGAACCGAGGAGAGAGAAAGAGGAGAGAGAAGATTGCAGAAGAGAGAGAAAGAGTACAAGAAGAGAGAGAATAAGAGTGACGAGGAGAGAGAAAGACAAGAAAGAAGGGGAAGCCATAGAAGCTGTGAGCAAGAAGGAAGAGAAAGTCTGTAATTGTATTAATGTGTCAAAAAGATGTGAAAATTTACATCTTCTCTCCTTTTATACCAATGTCAATGTGACATGGCATAATATCAACATTATTAACACTTATCTGTTATTCCCAGCTTCTTACAAGAAGTAAATACAGCATTGAGTGGTATTGGATGTAAGCACATGTCCTTGTCCACCTTCAATCGTATTTGGAAAACAGAGTTCAAGCATGTAACCTTAGCAAAGACAAGTGAGTTCTCCAAATGTAGTATTTGCTCAGAGATTAAAGAGCAACTTGCAACAACAAAGTGTCTTCAAGAGCGAAATGTGCTTCTAAAGAAGCGCCAATGTCACATGCTACAACAACAAAGTTGTTGGAACATAAACTACAGTTGGCGCTTGGCCTCAGCATTAGATCTAGATAAAAATGTGTGCATCATACATGATAAAATGGACCAGCAAAAGAGAGATATCCCTAGGTTAAGGCTTTGATCAAAAGAGACTGAAATATCTACTCAACTACTAGTTTCTTTAACGTGCATGGTTACACATGGACATGGAGAAGGTAGATATGGATATTTTTCACTCGATCTATGACATCATGATCCTAACTTCACAATTGCCTCATTGTCTTTGTGCTTTAGGAACTTGTAGCAACTACACAGGCATGCAAATGGTGATCTACAAGTAGATGGAATGCCGAGATCAACCTCTCTGCTACTAAATGCCCTCAACTTGAAAAAAGCATTAGACCACCATCAAGGTGTTGCACAAAATAAATCATGCATGGAAGATAATACGTCACATGATGACCATCATCATTTCAAATGGTTGCCAGAGAACTTACTACTTCAACTTGATAAGTGTGGATCAGAAAACAAAAATCATTGTCTCTTTGCATATCTATCATTGCTTGTTGCATGAGGAACATTCAAGATTATCCAACTTGGGTTTCTCATGGTGGGTCATACACATGAAGACATCGATGCAATGTTCATCAAATTTTTAGAGAAGCTAAGGACGAGCATGACCTTCACTTTTCCTCATCTTATGCAACATTTTCAATCATGCCAGATGACAAGTCCTACACCTTTCTTATTGACACATGTGCATGACTTTAAGATATACATTGAGGGATACTTGTGTGATTCAAAAGATACACTTGTTGGTCACTTAAAACCTCTTCAATTTCGATTTTATATGCAAGGAGATGCACCTATCATGCAATATGGAGCCCCGAGAGGAACACCAAGGAAAAGGGAATTCTCTTGCAAGAAAATCTATCTTGTATCATTAACAAGCTTTTTTATCATGTTTCATATGATCACAATGAAGAAAAGAACACCAGGCACAACAAATCTTCATACAGCATCATGTAGATCTCCCACAGATTTGATAGAATCAACCATATTCTTCAATGTCTTCACAAAATCCATCAATAGAACAAAGAAAGCAAAGGAATACACCATCTTTGAATGGAAATACATCACATAGTATTCATCTTCAATATCTTCATAGTATTCTCTCTCAATCTCTCATATACAATCACTCTGTTTCAGTAGAATTGGCTATCTCTGACTCTCTCTCTCTCTCTCCATCAATAATACATCATATCCTCACCACAATCTCTCAAAATCACTCTCAATAATCCTTCTTAGGTCGTGGATACCCCTCCCAAGAGGTATGTCTAATATGAAGAGGCACCAGAGCCACTACAGTGTCCTTTCATAGCTCACTACTGTCACTTCACTCTAGTCTTCACTTGAGTCTTCAGCAGCTACTTCTTCCACTTCTTTCAGCTCTTTTGCACTTGTATTCACCTCTTTCCAAGGCTAGAAAACTTTCCCAAGCTACACTCTCATCCATAGAACACATACAGAAGCATACAGAACAGTCACAGAACAGCTACAGTACAGAACAGAACAGAACAGAACAGAGACAGAAGCTCTACAGAAGACCTACAGAAGGTTACAGAAGGTCATCAAAACCACATAACTCATACTCACACCATTCCAAACTCTCACAAACCATTCAATAAGCTTTCACAATATCTCATTCTTCATCAATCAATACTCCATCCCTCCTTACAGAAGACAATCAGAACAAAACAGACCAAAACAGAACAAAACAGAAGGTATACAGAACCAATAAGAACCTATCAAAACATCACAGAACCACTAATAAACATCATGAACTTCCAAAACACAATCAATATCATCCAAAACACTCTCAAACCACTTCCAAACCCATCAATCATCTCATAAAATCAACCATTCAGCTCTCAAAAACAACAAAAAAACAGCCAAAAAACAAGTCATTTCAACACTCAACATATCCCCACACTTAATAAGGAAGTGTCCTCGCGACCCAGGAAAAAGGGAATACAAGTGCATTTAAAATCACAACTTTGAGCTTCAATATCTTTTCTCAAAAAGAATCCATCCACCACGACCCCAACTTATAACCTGTTTCTGATATAAAAATACAAAGAAAGGAAAACCCTTTATACATTAACACTTCTTATCAAACTAAAAATCACAACAAATTTGTAAAGGATATAAGAGGTTTCTTCTTCTTCATCAGCATCAGCTTCAACTTTGCAACCACGACTCCATCACCACAATTCTCCAAAATGTAGCTCGCACACGAAATCTAATAGGAAACCACCACGCTCGTATGACATAAAGGAACGCACAACACAAACACTGATACAACACAACCATCTGAATGACTCCTTCAAAAAGAGAAATTTTCATTAAAAAGCATCCACCATACATTGGAAAGGTATCAATGAAGATGATCCCTCTTGAAAGATTGATGTTGTCGGAAACGATCCATAGACAAGGATTCATCTACAAAGGTTTTGGGAGGATTTTGAAAAAACTGAAGACAGCACATCCTTTCCAACAGGACCAGGTATCTGCTAGGCAAACAAAGGGCATGAAAATACAATATATCCAGCTGTTGGGAATCAATGCTCACATTGACATTCATGCACAACTTTGGAATAGGCTTGGAATCATTATGAGAGTGTCTATGCATATACGCCAAGTACCAAGCAAAGTGAGCAGCTAATCTCACTAAGGGATCTGCAGACTGTGAATACTGCTGAGCAAAATGAACATAGTTCTGATAAGCTTGACTGGCAGCTGTCCATTCTCCTGGAATTACTGGCCAATTGATCTGAGGTCCTGTAAGGCAATCATCCGAACTCCATCCCCTTCTTCTGGAAATCTGAGTATCAAACCCGTCACAGTCACTAACCAACTGAGGTGGTTGAGATATAGAAGTGTTAGGAGAGGGTAGTGGAATAAGGAAGAGTGGATGAAGGGAGGGATAGGAAAAATCATAAAAGAAAGAAAAAGTTAAAGAAGGAGTGGCAAAAATTTGGAGGGAATCACTAAGAAAGGGTGTTAACTGATAAATAGGAAATGTAGAGGGTACATGAATGGATAGAGAATAACAGGGTGGAGAAGGGGAAAATACCCTATCCTCAATAAAGGAACAGTATGTAAAAATGGGAATTTGAGGGAAAGATGAAGGTTGGAAAAGAAGGGGTAAAATAATTGTGAAATTAGATTGACAAAGGGAAAGATATAGAGCATAGCGGTGAGCCATTTGTTGGTAATGAGGAGGGTAGAAACAGAAGGTCCTAAGAGAGATCGTCGATGATAGGCATCAAAGAAGGTAGCATCAAACGGATTATGTTTTGAAAGATAGGCTAAGAGATCCATCCTCAGTTGATTAGTACTCTGGGCAAAGGTAGGAGCTGTGTTTTGTCTTTGATTCAGGACCACAGAATCAATCATGGGATGCCACGAATTATCATGACAATCAGCCACTTTGGAGGAATAACTCTGAAACATGTCAGCTATGCGCAACTCTAAATGGTTGACATACAAAACAGCCTGTAATACCACATCCCCCACATACCATGCCATATCCACCTCATCTGGAATTAACAAGTCACCTCGTAGTTACATGTATGACATCAACATGGTATCTGGCGTGACAGAATCTTCAAACACCATCCTTACTACCTCTGTCAACAACTCAGCAGACCAAGCCCCACTCCATCCATCCTCTGGAAGAGGTAAATCCATCGTGGAAAGCTTCATATAGAAGACCAACTTCTGTAAGTGGTAGTGGACAAAGAAAGAATGGTCTGGTGGAACATATTCCTGAAACTGCTCAAATGTAGACCATAACAAGTCCATTCTGGACTGCAATCTTTCCACTTTATCTTGGAATAGAGGGCACAAGGTAGCCTGTCTCTGAAGAGTAGCCAAATCCTGCTGTGAAAGAGAAGGAATCAAAGGAACATTAGGGCTTGGAGGAACAGAGCGTGACTTGGTCAGTTGATCTTGCAACAACTGCTTAATTTGAGAGGCTTGGGATGCCACTGTGTCATTAGCAATCTGTAAAGCTAAAAGTTTGTCATCTAAGATAGCTTGGAACTCCTGCGCTTCTCTGGACATCCTCTCCTTCTCCTCTGAAAGGCTAGTAACCTGGGATTGAGCCTCTAGTAACTGGATTTTCAAAGAGGAGATCTCATCGCTTTGGGTGGCAACCAATTGGGTTTGTTGTTCCATTTGCTTAAATAAATCTGCTAGGGTATCCTTAGCAGAAGCTAACTCGGATGTTGCCTTATGCAACTGGTCCTTAGACTGCATGAGTTCTTCATAAAAAGATGTGTACAGCTGTTGAACACAGGCTGTCACTGACAACTCAATGGAGCTCTGAATATCTTTACAGAGAAAAGGAATTGCATCTCCTGAGACTAGACTGTTCAGGGAAGGAACTGATATGTCCAATGATCCTTCTCGATGTGCTCTGAACAGGTTATTGCAAGTGAGATACCTAGGGAGATCACTGCCAGAGGTAGCAAGGATGGACACTGAAGGAAGTACGGAAGGAGCTTTATCCGCTACCCTCTTCAAGCGTTTGCGCTAGATGACCAGGGGAGGCGGAGAATCATCATCCTCTATGTCAATAGGTTCTGACTCATCTGAAGGTGGAGGAGGAGGTACGGGATCTGATGGAGGAGGTGGAGGCACAGTCTTTTGTAAACCTGAATAGGTCAAGAAGGCAGACAAATATGATCCATATGTGACATTGGTAACATTACCCCTGGTGACTTTGACGAAATGTTGATCCATTTTAGTGAGGAGGTAAGTGCTCCAATCAATAGTAACTCCTTTCAACACCATCCTGGAAGCTGTAAAAAGCTCTTTGGACAAGTACTGGGATGGCGTTTTGGCAGGCATAAACCTGTCCTGGAGAAACTGTCAGATCATCTTCCATACGGGATCAGTGATCATGGAAAAGGATGTCAAGATTGTGGGAGAGAAGGAAGGAGTCTCACTTGAAGCTTTCTTGCTTGCACAATGGGGGAATACACACAAGGGTGGAGGCTGAAAACAGTTTTCCTCTTCTTAGTTGTGTAAGCCAAAAGAACTCAAGTACAAAGAAATAGAAGAACCCTATGTATGGGTCTCAAACCAAACTCAACTAACTAAGGTGGCATACTAACTGAGCCACGAACTAGAGTAGATAAGGATAGCTATCATGTAGCTATTATTAATGGGCGGTGTACCAACCGCGTCTGCAACTGATAAGTCGGTGACATAAATACACAACGGTCACTCTGGCATATCACGAGTGGAGCTCGATAATTAACACTCCCCCTCGAGCTCAATCCCAATTCCTGCACACCAAGCAGGTCTCTGAACTTGCGCAGCTTCTCTGCGCCCAATGCCTTCGTGAATATGTCAGCTACCTGATCCTCTGTGCTGACATAAACTAGATCAATAAGACCTAGTAAAACCCTCTCTCGCACATAGTGATAATGCACCTCAATGTGCTTTGTTCTAGCATGATAGACTGGGTTATTTGCCAAGTGTATACTACTCATGTTGTCACAATAAATGACAACTGGCCCATCTGTAGACTGATGCATATCATAAAGTAGCTTATGCAACCAAGCTACCTCACATGCAGCCATTGCTGCACCCCTGTACTCGGCCTCTGTGCTCGACAAGGCAACTGTAGGCTGTTTCTTGCTGCTCCAAGTGACTGCAGCACTCCCAAAAGAGAACACATATCCACTGGTAGATCGTCTATCAGAAATACTACCAGCCCAATCAGCATCAGTGTATCCATGCAGCTGTATCTGAACCCCAGTCTCATAAAATAGTCCATACTGCAATGTGGACTTCACATACCTGAGTATGCGTCTAGCCGCATCCAAATGCGATTTCCTTGGAGCCTGCATAAACTAACTTACCAATCCAACAACATAGCTCAAATCTGGCCTGGTAATAGTCATATAGATCAAACTTCCTACTATGCGTCTGTACATAGTAGGGTCTTCCAAAAGCTCACCTGCATCTGCGCTCAGCTTCACATTCTGCTCCAAAGGAACTGAAATAGGCTTACAGTCTGTCATCCCATATTTGGACAGCATGTCCAATCCATACTGCCTCTACAAGAGCTGTATCCCACTTGGTGATCTAATCACCTCAATGCCCAAGAAATAACGCAGCTCTCCCAAATCCTTCATCTCAAACTTCTGCTTCAATAGCATTTTCACATGAAGGATATCTTCATCACTGTCACCTGTCATAATCAAATCATCAACATAAATGACAAGTAGCATAATATCTTTCTCTGTTTTTCTCACATAAAGTGAGAAATCTGCCTTGGAAATCTGAAAGCCAATAGTGACAAGATACTGTCCTATCTTGTCAGACCATGCTCTAGGTGCTTGCTTCAAGCCATACAAGGCTTTCTTCAACCTGCAAACAAACTCAGGATGAACAACATGCACATAACCTGGTGGCTGCTCCATATAGACCTCTTCTTGCAAATCACCATGCAAGAAGGCATTCTTTACATCCATCTGATGTAAAGACCATCCCTTTGATGCAGCCATAGCAATGACTGCTCTTACGGTTGCCATCCTTGCAACCAGACTGAATGTTTCTTCATAGTCAATGCCATATGTTTGTGCATACCCCTTGACTACTAATCTTGCCTTGTATCTGTTCACAGAACCATCTGCATTGTGCTTCACCTTATAAACCCACTTACAGCCAATTGCATTTTTACCTTTAGGCAAAGGTACCAATTCCCATGTAGCATTTGCTTCCAAGGCATCCATTTCTTCATCCATGGCTTTCTCCCATTTTTCTTTTCCCATGGCTTGCTCAAAAGAAGTGGGTTCTGGTTCATGTATCACTTTGACCATATATGCATAGTGAATGGCTGTAAATCCATCATATTTCAGCCTGTCCACAGGATACCTAGGAAATGGTTTCCTTGCCTGTTTTCCAAACTGACAGGCTTCACATACCTTATGCATTTCTGCAACCTTGAATTTGGGCAATCCTGCAACAATGTTTTGGGCCTGCATTGATTTAAGTCGCTGTACATTAACATGACCAATGCGTTTATGCCAGATATCAATATCTGCAACTACACCGGTCCCATGTGCAAACATTGCTGCACTCAATTCAGGTGTGTCTGCATCCAATGTAAACATTCTGCCCTTCTTCTTTCCTTTTGCTATCAAGCGACCTTTATTTTTCATATCCTCAACAAAGCATCCATGAGGATTAAATCTGACCTGCAAGCCTTGCTCAACCATTTGACCAACAAAAACCAGATTCTTGGTGATATTTGGGACATGAAATACATCGGATAGGTATTTCTTTTTCCCATCCTGCATAGACAAATGAATTTTTCCAATTTGCACAATAGGATATTTAGTATCATCACCAGTCTCCACAAATCCTGGTTTTTCCATTTTCCTTGCATCCTCCATCCATTCTGCATGACCTGTCATGTGGTTTGATGCACCTGAGTCAACATACCATACATCGTTGCTTTCTTCTGCACTTGTCATAGAATTATTCATGTGCTGCGCCATAAACAAATGCTCATTTCTGTCATCACCCTGTCTACTAGAAGATGCATAATTCCCTTGTTGCAGTTTTCCATTCATGATGTCATTCTGCTTTTTATAGCAGTCTTTAGCCATATGACCCATTTTACCATAGTAGTAGCATTCAACATTACTGTTTGCATTTTGGCCTCTTTGCCATCCACCACGACCTCTTTGGCTCCCCCTGCCTCTTGAGTTACCACGTCCTCCTCCATAGGACTGGTTTTCTTGAGTTTGCTGCATATTCTAATTTCTACCACGGCCTCCAAATCGGCCTCCTCTACCTCTGCCTCTACCTCTTCCAGCATTTGAGTAGAAGACAGCTTCTTTTGAAGTTCCTCCTGAAGAAGATGCACCACCATTTCTCTGCTCCTCAGAAATTAGAAGAGCAATCAACTCCTCAAAATCAAGAAATCTTTCACGGACGGAAATGGATGTTCGGAACTGTGCATAATCCTTTCCTAGACCATTCAAGGTCACGGAAACTAAATCATCATCTTCCACTGGCGACCCAATGGAAGCAAGTGCATGTGCAATCTTCTTGGAAATGTGGTAGTCATTGATGCTCATACTTTCTCTTTGCACATTATGCAACTCTTGCTTGAACTGCATTTTCCTGGCTTGCGTATTTGTGCTATACATTTTTGACAAAGTATCCCACGCCTCCTTTGGCGTACTTGCATCCTGAATATGCACAATCATAGAGTCTGAAATACTGATAGACAGCCAATACATAACTTTCCTGGCTCTCTCATGCCATGTTTTGAATGCCTGCATTTGCTGTTGATTGGGAACATCAGGAAGAACTGGTTCTTCTTCATTTCCTGCAACAAATTCCCAATATCCTTTTCCCATGAGGAAATTCGTCATTCTAAACTTCCATGCTTGGAAGTTGTTCTTATCAAGCTTTTCAGTGACAATCTGTGAAAGAGAATCAGGCGCCATTACAGAACACTGCAAAAAATTCTATCACTACAAAAAACACAGCTTCACCCTCACAAGGGCAAATCTGTAAAACTGGCGAAAGTGGTATTTGACCACTCAGTCACTTTCTAGTGACGATTTTGCATAAACATGAACCAAGGATGATTCTGTAACTCCCAATGTCTGTGCGCACAAGCATACGATGCAATTTCTACAGTAACTTTTCACCGACCTGTAGAACAGTGGCTGCACAGCATAAAACTGGGCCTTTTCCTGAGTGCGTGTAGAAAACTTCCGCCTCCAAAACAGGCCCCGAAATGGCCTCAAATCAAAAAAACAAGGTCGTCGAGAGCTAAAGCCCTGTCCCGCAGCATATACTGCCCTCTTGCTTCACCGCAAAGGGCATCTCAACCTGAGACAATGCACTCTTGCACTTTCCGACTGTGCTACCTGCAGAGATCTGCTCCCAAAGCAGAAAATGAAAGCAACACTGTTCCTCTTACCAGAACACCACGAGCTTGGCTTGCTTTCTTGAGCTCCTAACCACAAACAAGGCTCTAATACCATGTCAAGATTGTGGGAGAGAAGGAAGGAGTCTCACTTGAAGCTTTCTTGCTTGCACAATGGGGGAATACACACAAGGGTGGAGGCTGAAAACAGTTTTCCTCTTCTTAGTTGTGTAAGTCAAAAGAACTCAAGTACAAAGAAATAGAAGAACCCTATGTATGGGTCTCAAACCAAACTCAACTAACTAAGGTGGCATACTAACTGAGCCATGAACTAGAGTAGATAAGGATAGCTATCATGTAGCTATTATTCATGGGCGGTGTACCAACCGCGTCTGCAACTGACAAGTCGGTGACATAAATACACAACGGTCACTCTGGCGTATCATGAGTGGAGCTTGATATCTTAACAAAGGAAAGTCCTGAAGAGTTGATCACCTTCTTAACATCCAGCATTTCCCTTGTCTGCTTTTGCAACAGCTTCAGAATCTCTTCATTCGAGAAAAGCTGACGAGTGGTAACTAAAGGTTCACCTTTGGAGGGAAGAGACACAGCCTTCCCTAGGCCACGAGGTGTCAAAGTCATAGAAATTCCCTGGACTAGTCCGGTCTTCTTGGTGTAAGAGGCCAGAAACTCATCACATAACGACGGATCCTCGAGAAGCAACGGAAAAGAAGTAGCCACAAAAACAGCGAGTCCCGCCTTCGTGAGAGGCGCAAAAGTAAGTAGGGAAGAGTAATCCCTACTGACTAGTGGGACGTACGGGATAGGGGAGGAGCATGAGAAGGCGCCATTCAAATGTTTACACACACACCACAAACACAAACAATCAAGGAGAATGCCTGCAAAGCAACATACAAAAATCCAAGGATAAGAGAATAACCAAAACAATAAAATGTAACTCGACCAACTAACCCCAAGCAATCCACAGCCTAGAAAAAATTTGACATGACCTTGAGACAAATGCAACCAAAAGCTTCATGCTATGCATCAGACAAACACTGAGAACCCCGTATCAGGCAAGAAAAGAAAAAACTGCATACCGTACCCGTAACCGTAACAAAGACAGGAAACCAAAACAATACCACATCCGACACATATCAAGACTACATCGTTGATAAACCAGTGGTTGACCATGGAAATAACTCCAATGACTACGCATACCCATCCCACGAAACGGTTCATTAAAAAGGGGAATTAAGTGTAGTGAGGGGGAATTAATTGAATGAAGGGTTAATTTTAAGAAATTATTAAGAAATGGGTGAAGTTTTATTAAGTGATAAACCTTAGCAAGAAAATGGCAGTTCGTTATTAGAAATTGAATTACCAATTATTAGGTGAAACGGTGCTTTAATTCGAATCCCGGACTTCGATACCCAGACTGGGTCTCTAAATGCAAGTTCATTGATTACAAATTAAGGTGATGTGGAGCGCTTTTTTGCCAGCGCGTGCTCGTGTGACGGCTGGTTCATTTTAATTAAAAATTAAAGTGGCTCTGTAGCGCACGTAGCGCGTGCTAAGTGAACGGCGGGTTTATTTTAATTAAAAATATATGTGGCTGTAGCGCGAATACGCGTGGAAACTGTGGGTGAATAAAGAGTTCATTTTAACAATTAATTTGTGATTAAGGGGGAAATGAAAATAAATAAAGCACATAAAATAAATACCTGGAAGGGATGTGTATGTAATGCAGAAATGCGCACAGAAGAGTCTCCCAAAAGAAGTGAATCCAGTAAAGGAAAAGTAAAGACCACTGACGAAACAACAAAGACAACACCTTAGCGGATGTGTTGATTTGGTTGTTTTTTGTTTTTTAATTTTTGTAATATGTGATTATTTATGGTTGGTTTTTATTTGTGAAGTTGTTTTGTGGTTTGGTTTTGTTTTGTTTTTTTTTGTGTTTGTGTTTGTGTTTTTTTTAATAATAAGAATAATAATAATGAAATCAAGATATATAGCACATGAATATGTGATAAAGGGAAAAAATGAAAATGCAGCCATGGAGGAAATATCCACAATTGAGTGTAGGAAAATAAAATAGAGAGTTTTATGGTTAATTTTTGTTTGTTGGTTTTTTTTTTTAAACAATAGGGGTATGTTAAGAAAGATGACTTTGTGCTTGTTAGGCCTTCAAATCCAGTATATCCAATATGGCTTAATGTTGCACAAAGTGAAATCGATACAAATAGAAATTCCAAAAACTTCAACAAGGTACATATACAATATAGGGCACTAGTTTGTAGTCATCAAAATGTTACAGATGCAGAGGTGTATTTTAATTGTTGGGATAAATATTGGATGTGCAACAAAAGAGGTCCTGAACGATGGGAAACAATAGATAGCATTGTCTTCTCTTAGATGAAGAAAGGTACAAAATCTCCCAAATTTTTTAAAATTCCCCCAAACGTTGTATTGAAGGCCAGAGAAAGTCTACAAGAATCCATCGACTGAAGATTTTCCTTGAATATTTTCAAGGATATTAAAACTAAGGTGTTTATTAACACCACCTTTTTGAGTTTTTTTTCAATCTCTTGGAAACAACCATAAGCAATAATATGTTCCATTGCACCAAGTTTCAAATTAATGAAATTCCCAAAATTCACAAAATCCATTTTGATTTGGTTTTCCCATATTGATGGGAAATTCCCAAAATCCTAAATATGGAGTTTCTTGAGGCTTTGCTGCTATTATGTCATGGTTCTCCTCAGATGTGACTGGTATAGTTTTGTCAACTTTTTGTGACCGTGTTGTATCCACTATTGATTACTCAACATACATTCCGTTGTTGGTGGATTGGGTATTGCAAGCAACCGTTGATGGTAATGGTTGCTTTGACTTATCAGAATACATAGATATGTTTGAGATTTCACCATTGTTAGGAGAGTTGGCAATGGGTTCATTCATGGGTAGACTCGATGCTTTATTCCTTAGGTCTTCATCACTCTTGGTCTCAATCTTCTTAGTGTCTATAGCCACTTGCAACTTTCGATGTTTTCGTTGTATTCTCCTCTTTTTCTTGGGCAATCGAGATGTATCCTTTAAAGACTCAGGACCCTGAACTAGGTGATCTGTTGATGTGCTTGGTTGGGCCTCAGCATTCTCTTTCTCTCGTGTGTCCTCATGGGACCTAAATGCGGCATGTTGAACAACCTCGCTAGGTTGTGAGGGTACAACTACCTCTCTTTTTGGAGATTCTAGCTCTTCAACTAATTCCCCTCCATTTAGTTGCTCATCTGATTGCATTGCCAGTTGCTCTTGGTCAGGTGTTTGCTCTAGACTCTTGTCCTTCCTCATTGGAGCATGCCTCCATTGCTTCTTATCAGAGCAGGTGTTGTGTTTAGAGCTAGTTTTCTCTTGCTCATGAGGTTCAAGTGACTCTAGTGTAGAACCAAGAGATGGTTTAGGGCTCTTGTCATGTAGGCTTGGATGGAACCAGCTGAAGAAGTCAAGGTTGTATTGATGGAAAGAATAGAGATCTAGGATTATAGGGTCTTGAGTGAGGCAAAAGACATATGTGCTAACATCAAGTACCATGCTCCCTACTCCTAGCCTACTAGCCACATGCAGATCTTCTTCTAGAACTAGTTTATCGTACAAGGGATGTTTTTGGACAGTGGCAGAAAGCTGGACCTCATGAACCATTGCCAACATTCGTAATGAGGTTAGGGCAACATATGTGGGATCATGTATTGATGTCCAAAGGGCTTTCCTTTGCTCAGCGAGTGTCATTAGTTGGTGGCCAATTTTGGTTATCAAACTTTGGTTGGAGTACCATTTCTACACAAAGTTACCTTGTCCTTTCCCTTTTCCTTCAATTGCTTCAAGTTTTTCCTTGTTTCTCTCACATTGAGCAATATAGAGTGAGGGTATCAAGCGCACTTCTCTAGCTATGGCCTTTGGGATGTCCTTTACAACTTTCTCAACAACAGCTACATAGCGGGAGCGATTCTCTAGCTATGAGCTTTGTGTGCTCTGGTGTTGCTCTTGTAATGTCCACATGGATGTACACATGTGTGATGGTTGTCAGCTTGTGATCAATATTGAATGCTGAAATGACTAGATTTTTTGGCTGATTTTTGTTGTTTTTTAGGCCTGAATGGTTGATTTTTTAAGGATTTTGAGTGATGACTAGTTTTTTTGAAAGTTTTTGAAAGTTTTTTATATGAGATTGATTATGTTTTAGAAGCTCATGATGATTTTTAGTAGAGATATAAGGCTCTGTGATGTTCTGATAGGTTTTGTTGAGGTTCTGATATCTTTTGTGTAGCTTCTTCTTTGTTCTATTTTTCTTCTGTATGAAGCATGGATTGATGATTGATGGAAGTTGAACTCTTTTTCAAGCTCATTAAATAATTTTTTATGGTTTGGAATGGTTTTAGTATGAGTTATGTGGTTCTAATGCTTTCTGTTAACCTTCTGTGAAATCTTCTATTGAGCTTCTGTAGAGCCTCTGTTCCTGCTCTGTTTCTGTTCTGCTCTATTGTGTAGATCTTCTGCAAGTGTTTTGTGGAATGTATGTGTGATTTTGGAAAAGTTTTCTAACCTTGAAAGGAGGTGAATATAATTTCAAAATAGCTCAAGAAAGTGGAAGAAGTAGCTATTGAAGACACAAGAGAAGACTGGAATGAAGCAACAGTGATGACCTTTGAGAAGTCACTATAGCGGCTCTGGTGACCTTTCATATCAGACACCTTTTGGAAGGGGCATCCACGACCAATGAAGGGGTATTATCAGTGATTATTGAGTATTTTAGTGAGGATATGGTGTACTATTGATTGATAGAGAAAAAGAGAGTCAGAGATAGCCAATTTTATGCAAAACATTGTATATATTTATGAGAGACTGAGAGAGAATACTGTGAAGACATTGAAGATGAATACTATGTGATATTTTTCCATTCAAAATGGTGTTTCTCTTGTTTCCTCTTTGTCTATCAATGAAAAATATGAAGGATGTGAAGAGAATGATGAATTTTGTTGAAGATAAAATCGTGGGAGAATTGTTTCTATGATGCTACGTGAAGATTTCTTGCTAGTGATGTTCTTTTCCTTGTTGTGGTTCTCTAAAGAGTGAAACAAAATCTTGTTGATGTTACAAGATAGATTTTCTTGCACTAGAAACCCCTTTTCCTTGGTGTCTCTCTTGGAGCTCCATGTTTTTGGTGCATAGCCAGGGAAGCTTGCCATCAACAAGCATTACAAAAGGCCGAAGATGATGGAGATGGCATTGCCAAGAAGAGAATAATGCTTGCAAAGTTCCTTCTAACACTGAAGAGTTGGAGATTTTTATTACAAAATCTATTTTCCACAAGAAGTTCATCCCACAATGGCGAAAACATATTACCATCGTGATGCAGGCTCTATGTGATTATTTCCTATTCCTGTTGAAGCAACAGAAATTTGCATCTTGGTGGTAAATTGTTTGGGAACAAATTGAAGTGCAGAAAACAAAGAGAATGACCATCCATGGAAGATTTGGCATTCATCGGGAAGTTTCCAAACGTCATCAAGTGGGAGATTGTGAAGAAGCTTTGGGAGTCGTGGTCACTGGAGGTTCACGAAAACAAGAAAGAAAGAAGTTGGAATTTGTTCATAGATGCTCAACAATAGGACACGTGGAACGCATGGTGTACTGACAATCTCTTGTTTTTCTAATTAGCAATCCACTGGAAGTTGGTGGATCAAGTATTCTTCACAACATACATTATTGAAACCATCAGAAGCTAGCATTATTATGATGATGGCATAATAACAATCCTCAAAAGAATGAGTTTTGAAACCTTCAAAATGGAGTATCTCCCCCTCTGTAGTGGCTTGAAGACTGAATTTAGAGACATAGAAAAGAAGGAAGTAGAAGAGATGTTAGCCAGAGAGTCCTCTAGAGACTAAAGTCCCTTTGATTCTATTTTGTTGAGTACAGACCAACTAGTTGGAGCCAACTCCCTAATGAATGACGCAATTAAGAGGCAAGCACTACAACAAGTCTAGAGGTATGTGAGAAGAGAGAAGGAAAAAATCAAATCCAAGAACGAGCTTGCAACAGAAGCCTCCTTTGACGCCTTAAAAATACTCTTTACAGAAGTCCCCATGGCGACTCAAGGTCCTCTTCCTAGTCATATTTGTCCTAGAAATATTGATGACAGGACAGCAAATGTAGTCTCATTGCCAATTTTTAAGGGAGAGTACAATGAAGACCTTGATCTTCATGTAGCAAAGTTTATGGTAGCACGTGTGGCTAACAATGCCAAAACCCCCAAGCATTGGTTAGCAATATTCCCCACCACTTTCAACGGTGCGGCATTTTCAGTGGTATGAGAGACAAGCAGCAGGAACTTTTGGCACATGGGAATCTAAATAGGTGTTTTAATCTACTAGCAAAGGTAGACGTAGTGGTCAAGGCCAAGGTGATGTCATGATCAAAGTTATGGTGCACAAAAAAATAGTGAAGGATAGTCCTGAGGAAGGAAAAGTCAAAGAGGAAAAGTTGCATATTTTAATTAACATCAAAATTCTAGAGATAGTAGAGAATGCTAGAATTATTGTAAGAAATGTTGCATCTCTAATAAATGTTCCAAAAAGAGGGTTGAAATTAGAAATGGAAAAAAGCAACAAGATAAGTATGCTTCCACTAGCACAAACAATAATGATAGAAGTGAGCAGCTCTTTGTCATGCAGTATTTTATGAATACTATGACTATTAATGGTTCATCTAAGAATGATGAATGTCATGTAGACTCAAATGCATCTAACCAACCATTCTATTGACTATTGCTAAAATGAAATGTTTAAGAAATATTTACTTAGTAGCCTCAATTGAGACCAAAAGATGAGAGCAAATGGCTTGAATTTTCTTAATATTGATGTTAATGGTGTTGGATTATTTAGTGGTGTACAATGCCTAGTCTTGCCTTTTGGCATTGTTAAAAATAAAAATTGTTACAAAGGTAGATAAATAGGTGTAATGAACCTTGATGATCTCATATCCCACAATCCATGTATCCTTTCAAAAGCCAGTGAATGAGGTCACTTGAGATGCACAATTGAATATTCCCTTGTAGATAGGAGGGGAAGGTCTAGCGTGCCTCTTACCCTAACAAGTTAGCCTACTTCAAGTGGGATTGTAGTCCCACAGATACAAACCCCTATAGCAAATCTAGTTATCATTATGGAACAACCCATTGTAATACTTGCAAGAATGCTAGATTTGCTAGTTCTAGGTCTCTCTCTACCCTTTAATGGGTTAATAGAGGAAGATACAGAGCTCCATATCAGTGAGTTCTAAAAATTAATGTTCAATTACCAAATTCACGATGAAGAGCATCTCATGATGGTTTTCAACACGAGCTGCTCCTTTAATTCGATAGCTTTGGGAATAGAAATTTTATAAGGTCTTTTTGCAATGAAAAGATGTGCAATCTAGAGTCTCCAAGTTATGTGGAGACTAGTTAAAAAATATATCATCCCATTGTTCACATCAAAAATTTTACATGAGTATGCAAGATGGTAAAAAAGGTACTTGGTTGGTGTCCTACAAGAACCAAACATAACTAAGAACCTAGTTTCTATTGGTCAAATGGTAAAACAACCATTGACATTGAAGGTGAATGCTGCCCAATATATCCACTCTTGCGGGAAGTGGGAGAGATGTGATATGTTCTAATACATGGTGCGGAAAGTGCCATCAACAAGTGAGATATTTAGCCACTGAATGTACTCGAAAACCAACCATTCCTAGAGCCTTGTGTTTATATTGTTTGAGGAAGAACCATACAGAGGATATCTGCTCTCTAAAAGAGATGCGCGAACAAAGAAAGAAAGATAAAGACGCAAGATTCAACTTGCTGGAATCCAAAATGGCAACACATGACATTTGACTAAAGACTTAGGAGTTTGGTTCTAATTTTGGTCCAATGAGGTTTCCCTCTCAAAGTTACATAGGACGACAGTCTGGTGGTGGTCAGAGATCAAAGGTGGAGTGTTATAGATGTGGAGAAAATGGTCATATCTCACCAAATTGTCCAAACCCTAGAAGGTCTCTAGATTGCAAGCCCTTATGCAGTCAATGCAAAGGAGAAGGCCACATTGCAAAAGATTATCCAAGTCTAGCCCCTGTGAAACCTACTTCTAATACCCAATAGAAGACCCAAGAACCTGCTTCCAAATTGGTGGAATTTGAAGTCACGGCAATAACACATGCAAAGAAAGGAGAACTCGTAGTTCCAAAAGAGAATGTTCCTTCTGCCAAGACTGTGAACTTTAATCATCCTCGAGAAAAGCAAAACAATGTAGTCCAAAACAAGGAAGCATACAGCACTACAGAGCCACAGAGAGCTACAGAGACCATTGTAGAGACAGGACCAAAGGTCTAGGAAATAGAGGATGTGGAAGGACCTCCTCGTGAAGAAGAAGTGCAAATGTTACCACTCCTAGAAGAAAAAGGGAAGATAAAAGTGGGTGTGGCCCCATTTCCCAGTCGATTGGAAAAACCTGTGGATCCTATCAGAGAATATGATCTGGTTAAAGACCTAGACATCTTAAAACCAACCTTAACATTCTAGTAGTTGATGATGATGTCTCCCAGTTGCCGAAAAAGATTCAAAAGCAACTTGACAAGAAGACGTGGCCTAAGGATTGCTCCCCCAACAACAACCAAGTCCAATAGATTCTCAGAACCTGTGAAGGAAGTAGATGTGGCTAACACCTTCCTAGATCTTGGAACCCCAGAGATTGGCGTATGCATTAAAGGGTGCTTTATTTCAGATGCATTGATTGATGGAGGTTCATCAGTAAACATAATGATGGATGTGACAATGAGGGATCTAGGCCTTGCAAGGAATGAAACCTACATAGTGGCTTATCATATTGGCAAACCAAAGTAGAATCAAACCATTGGGCATTCTCCCATACGTAAAGACAACCCTCACAAAAAGATACTATTGGCTAACTTATCTAGTGGTGGTCAAACCAAATTCCTACGGGACCTCATACCCTATGTTGTTATGAAGACCTTAACTTTTTGAAGCAAGAGCAAGGACAATTGGTTCAAAAGAGACCCTAGGCAGAGGACCCAAAAAAGTAATATTGAAGTTGTATGGATCGCAAAAAGACAATGGATCCGCGTCCATCGAAGTCATAACCGACTCCTCTAATGAAGTAACAGAGGGTACATCAAGAGACGAAGAGGCTGACAAATAGATATTTACCAAGAAAACATAGGCACGGTCTCTAACAATGGGCACTGTAAGTCAATTTACCAAAGGATGCAAAGTCCTTGTCTATGGTCACAGAAACAGAGCCAGAGACAGGGACAGGAGCAGAGACAAAGACAGACACAGAGACAGAAGTAGAGGACATAACAGAGAGCTTATTCTTCTCTTACAGAGCTCCCACAAAGATAGAAATAGACTTTGAAGAGGACAAAGGTGATAATGCAGAAGAAGATTATGGATGCGAACTAGAAGGATATATCCTACCCGCAAAAGGTAGAGATGAGAAAGAAGTCCTGAAGTTCCTGAAGCCTCTGAAGTAGAAGATCCTTCTTTGATCAACAGAATGATTGAGGTACCCTTTGGACTGATTAATGAGTCACATCATGAGCAAAGCCTTTATAAGAAATGGATTATGAAGAATAGGCCTTCCTTCGGCAGTGGCTCTTGTCATCCAAAGTTACCCTTCCTTACAGAAGATGATGACGATGCACCTTGCCAACAACCCCCAACCCTACAACTCAAACATAATGCAAAAATTACTTGTTATGTGACGTTCTTGGATGCATCTTCAGAAGACAAATCCTCGAGCCAAGAAGTAACTCATCCCCAACCCAAACCCAAAACCTCAATGATACCCTTTCAACCTCCCAAAGAGCGAGCTATGCCTCCATTAAAAGAGTACACTAGTTCCAGTGCATCAACAAAAGATGAGACCACTCCCTTAAACAATTCAGATCTTTACCTAGAAGCATTCCATGGGACATTTATCCATGAAGTGGAAGGTAAAAGGCAATTGATGTTCGTGGATGCTGACGGTACTGAACGTCACCTAAAAGTGGATCTAAATCTTCTAGAAGAGGAACTACTAGTCCTGCGAGACCTACTAAAGGAGAACTTAGATGTGTTTGCATGGTCGTACAAAGATCTAAAGGGGATTGATCCCACAGTATGCCAACACCACATCGATCTAGAGCCTGATGCCAAACCTCTGAGGCAAAGAAAGAGGTATATAAATCCCATTTATTCCACTCTGGTGATGAGTGAATTATTGAAGCTCCTTAAAGCTGAGTTCATTTATCCCGTGGCTAACAATGAATGGGTTTCACCCATTGTAGTCATACCCAATAAGAATGGGAACTTCAAATATTGTGGACTTTCGAAAGCTGAATTCCAAGATGAAGAAGGATCATTTCCCTACCCTTTTACAAACCAACTGTTGGACACAGTGGCAGGCCCTTGAGCTCTATTTCCTCTTGGATGGATTCAATGGATAAAACCAAGTCCAAATCGTAGAAGAAGGCCAATCCAAAATAACCTTCACAACCGAATGGGGAACCTATGCTTACAAAGTGATGTCGTTAGGGCTCTGTAGTGCTCTTGCTACCTTCCAACGAGTGATAATGGTTGCCTTCCAAAACCATCTGCATGATTTCATTAAGGTGCATCTCGATGACTTATGTGTCTATAGCCTTATTCGTGAGCATTGGGGTGTCCAAAACCATCTGCTATCAACTCATTTTAAATTTTATGTGGATCATGAAGCCATGTCCTTCATAATAAACAAAACAGATGTGAAGGGAAGAATGATGACATGTCTCCTTCTATTCCAGGAGTTTAACTTTGAGATAATCACCAAACATGGTTGCTCCCATGTTCTTGCAGATCATCTATCGTGTATCCTGCAAAATGTAGACGAGGGGCAGGATGATCTAGACCTCCCTATTTCTTCTTTGTTTCTAGTCGAGACTGTTGTTAGAATATCAAGCTTATATTATTCTCCTGTTAGTATGTATGACCGACATTAGCCTTGTCCAGCTATATTAGCAAGTGTGGGACATTAAATAAGTCAGTGGTCTTAGACCCAGTGTGAATGGTCCTAGGACCTTAGTACTATTGTATACACTTATTCTATGTGTGTGGATAGGTGATAATAAATGGAAGAAGAAGAGAGCATGCTTTCTCCTCACTCTGTCTCTGCCTCTCTCAATCTCAACATGGTATCAGTGCACCCATGACTGGGCTCTGTGGAAAGCATTTGTGAAGAAGGCTGGAAAATTGAAGCTTTAAGGTTCTTGAGAAGAAGGGCTAACTGCTCCTGCTCCTGTAGAGGTATGCATCTACTCATTGTGAGGTCTATGGCTGATATAAGTACTTGAGGCTTGTATGGAGCCTATGGGGAGCTCTATTGAGCATAAATAAAGTTCTCATTACCATCATTATCACCAATATAGGCTACTGAATACATCAACAGATTTGCATGAACTGCGCCTGTCCAAAATGTGGACTTAGATGCTTGCAAATGATGATTATGATCAGTCACTGATTGGTAAAGAGATTGTATGAACCCTTTGAAGGGTGATTGAAGGCCTGGAACCATTCTTGTTTACTGTGAGCTCATTTGGGAGCTGAAATCACTGATTGCAGGTCTGGATTTTTTATTGTTTGCTATATACATGGTACATACATCATGAATGCATGGCTAACATGAGTCTGGAGCTCTCAAACATGTCCAAAACAACCACTGGAGCATGGGTACATGTAAAGAAGACATATAAACTAGATGTTATGCATTGAAGCTGAAATTTCTTACTGAAAATACATAGAACTAGAAGTCTAAAGCAAGCTGAGAAACTATCAAGAATTGTGGACAGTAAGCACTACTTGGTCCACTACTTGGCCTTGAAGGGTTATGTACTTCATGACATGGTATATCTCTTACAAATGCTTTGAGCAGCACTGAGAAGGGAGTTGAATGCAAATGGTTGCAGCTGGAATTAGATGTACTACAGTTGTCTTGGCTATTTATAAATAGTGAATACTTTGTATGCCACTTACTCCTGAAGATAGGATACTCTTGGGTATTGGCAGGGTTATGCATTGGCTTCCATTTGTTGTGGCATATGGATATGATACCTTGAGGGTATTGTGGACTAAAATACATTGTCTTTGGCCTATTTTTGGCTGACTGAAATTTGCAGGTAGAATACTCTGCACTTGTACTTGCAATACATGATGTATTCAGTGTCAGATTGACATGCTTGGAACCCCATATGCAGGGATAGATCTCTGAATTGCTGTAAGTGTTTTTGGGACATGTGCCCTCTATGTTGATCTAAAAAAGGAGCTACTGTTTACTGTCATTTTCAGCCTACATATTGCTTGTCTGTACATGAACAGGTTACTCAAATACATGTTGGTTTTGCATTGAATGCAGTCTGCATATGCAAGCTGCAATACCTAAGTGATTGCCAACTGTCAGGAGGTGATTGTACTGTTGTTTTCAGGCTAAAGAACTGACTGTCTGAGCACACAATGTGTTGGAAACTATCATAAAAAGTTGCAGGCCGAAACTGAACTATTCGGAAGACTTTGGCTTGCAAGGAGTCAGGCAGATTCTAGAACATGGCCAATGCAAAAAGGACAAACAACATAACCCAGATAGTGGGGGAAAAGCTTGACAATAACAATTATGACATATGGAAGTTCTGCATGGAGAACTTCTTAATAGGGAAAGGCTATTGGGAGTTGGTGACTGGAGCAGAAGCTGAACCTGAGCTCCCAGATTAACCTACGGCTGATCAGAGATGATTACACTGAGCTTGGACAGAAAGAGCTCGTAGAGTCTTGCATTGGCCCTCTTTATGTATCTCAGATACCATGATAATGTTGATAATGAACTGCAACTTCCTAAGAATGCATGGGACATTTTGGTCAAGTATATGGCACAACCACAAGTGCCAGGAAGATATAGTTGAAGCAGAAGTTCAACAACATGGAGAGGAAGAGTAGATCTATATAGGATTATGTCACAGAGGTTAAGACCATTGCAGATTAGTTGGCACTGTTGGTTCACAGGTTGAAGATGAAGACTTGGTTGCTGTGACTTTGAATGGTTTGGGGCCTGAGTATAAGTCTTTTGACACTTCTGTGTCTGTGCGGGCTGAAATGCCTGATTTCAATGAACTGGTTGCATTGCTTATCCATGAAGAGGTTAAGCTTGGCTTGGCTACAGGATCTAGCAGTTCTAAAAACAAGGATACATTTTTCTATGTACAGGAGGCTGAAATTCAGGATGTGACTATGTACAGGAGGCAGATGGTTGGAAGTCTGATCTACTTGACCATCACTAGGCCAGATTTGAGTTATGTAGTTGGGCTCATAAGTCAGTTTATGCAGAAGACCAAGAAGCCACATTTGGATGCTGTTAGGCGGATTATAAGATATGTTAAGTCCACAGTAGATTATGGGTTGTTCTATATGAGAGATAAGCCCTTGAAACTAGTTGGATACACAGATGCGGATTGGGCAGGATGCTCATATGATCGCAGATCTACGAGTGGTTATGCTTTTGGCTTTGAAAGTGGCATGATCAGCTGGAGCAGCAAGAAGCAACCAGCGATTGCATTGTCTAATACTGAGGCAGAGTACAGGGGTGCTGCATTGGCAGCATGTGAGATTTCATGGCTGCTCAAGCTTATGGCTGATTTGGATATTTAGGTGGATGCTCCAGTGACCTTATTATGTGACAATCTCACTAATGTACTCATGGCAATGAATTCAGTATACCATGCCAGGACAAAACACATAGAGGTACACTACCATTTTATCAGAGAGATGGTTCTTGCAGGGAGAGTAGATCTTATGCATGTGAAGACTGATGAACAGGTTGCAAATATCTTTACCAAGTCTTTGGGTAAAGATAAGTTTAATAGTTTTAGACAACTACTTGGAGTTCATCATATGATTTGAGCTTGAGGGGGAGTGTTAGAATATTAAGCTCATATTATTCTCTTGTTAGTATGTATGACCGACATTAGCCTTGTCGAGCTGTATCAGCAAGTGTGGGACATTAAATAAGTCGGTGGTCTTAGAACCAGTGTGAATGGTCCTACGGACCTTAGTACTATTGTATACACTTATTCTATGTGTGTGGATAGGTGATAATAAATGGAAGACGAAGAGAGCATGCTTGCTCCTCACTCTGTCTCTGCCTCTCTCAATCTCAACAACTGTCACTCCCTAGTATGTAGATATTGCCAACCTACTAGCAACCCAATAGTATCCTCCTGGTATCTCTAGTCGCAAAAGGAAGAAGCTTCTATTAGAATCAGTCCCCCTACACCCTGTTAGGTGGTGCACTGTACAAGAAATGCAAAGATGAAGTGCTCAGAAGATGTGTTGCAAGAGATGAGATTGGGATTATTCTAAAGGCTTGCCATGATGAGCCATGTGGAGGCCACTTTGTAGGAGAAGCAACAGCCAAAAAGGCTATGTTAGCAGGATACTGGTGGACCCTCCATAAGGATTCCTATGACTACATACACTCAATAAGGATGCCTATGACTATTGTATGCAATGTGATGCATGTCAACGGATGGGGAAACCTAACAAGACTAGTGCTATGCCATTGCAACCTACCCTTCCCTTGAAGCCGTTCGACAAGTGGGGCATCGACTTCGTAGGTCCAATCAATCCCCCCACTAGACGGAAGCAGAATAGATACATCCTGGTATGTACAGATTATGTCACCAAGTGGTGTGAAGCTAAAGCTCCGAGCTAGGACAATGGTAATAGCGTGGCCTTGTTCCTGTACGAGAATATCATCACCCGTCTTGGCAATCCCCTATAGCTTGTCAATGACAGAGGTACACACTTCCTTAACAAAATCATGGAAGAATTGACATAACTGTATAAGATCCGCCATCACAAGTCCACCCCCTATTACCCCCGAGCCAACGGCCAAGTTGAAGTCACCAATCGCATCCTCTACTCGATCCTGACAAGAACGATCTTCGCACATTGCTCTAATTGGGATGATTGACTTATAGAGGCCCTCTGGGCGTACAAAACCTCCCATAAGGCAGCTATCGGACCGACACCCTTCCAACTGGTGTATGTTATAGAAGCCGTTTTTCCTATTGAATTGGAGTTGCCCTCCTTGTGCGTGGCCATCAATGAACGCTTGGGAGATGTCGAGACCTTGCAATGCTGTCTCTTGCACTTGGAGTGTCTTGATGAGATCCATAGGATGGCCCTACAGTGCATGGAAGCCACATAAGCTTGCAGAAAGGTCTATCATGACATCTTCATCAAGTAGAAGGAGTTTAAGGAAGGCAACTTAGTCCTCACTTATGATTCCTGATTTGGCAAGTTTCTAGGCAAGCTTCAATAACACTGAATGGGCCCTTATAAGATACTTGCCATCAATCCAAATGGCTCAGTCCAAGTCCAAACAGTCGATGCTTCGGATGGCAAGTTTCCAGGTAAGCTTCAATAATGCTGGATGGGCCTTTCTAAGGTACTTGCCCTCAATCCGAATGGCTCAGTCCAAGTCCAGATAGTCGATGCTTTAGATGATCCCTTCCTTATCAATGGCTATCGCCTCAAGAAGTATTATCCCCCCTAAGGATCTTGGCAATCACCGTCAATAGCTTCATTATTCTTTGCACAATGGTCGAGATGCCTTTATCTAATGCTTCTAATAACCCTCTTGCTGATCTTATGATGTGGTTTCATTCTGATAGCCCCTCGCAACCACCTTCCCCCTCCCCTTGGGTTCCTTTCCGTCTGATACAACAGAGGTGGCAAGGATTGCTCTAATATATAGCATCCCTACCATTCAATGCTTCAAAGACAATAAGCAATAATAATAATAATAATATATTGGTCATGGGAGAAAAGAACTTCGGTCCCTGTCATGCCGACCTATTCCTCGAGAAAAGGTGGAAACACCCTCAAGAGTAGGGTAAAAGAAAAGAAAATAAAAGAGAAAATAAAAATAACATAAAACTGTTATGGGAGAAAAGGAAGTAATTCCTTGTCATAAGAGGCCTCGTTCTGAGAAAAGATGGAAACACCCTTGGATGGGAAGCCGGCTGCGGAAAAGGTGGTAACACCCTATGGTCCAAAATAGTTGAATCATCAACAAACACTTGTTCCAAAGGCACCTAGGTCCCTTCATGTGATGTCTTTGTACTCCACGCGGAGTATGTGATTCCCTAACACAGACAACATGATCTCCAGAAAATCTACAGTACCAGATATATGTGCTACCTCCCTGGGTATGCCTCATCATCAACTCCCTGATGCTAGCAATAGACAAAGGGATCTTCATTGACAAACAATTGAGTGATGTGAGCTTTCATCCTAAGAGGATGGTTTGTGAGTATGGATTGCCCTCTGTATTTTTCAACAAAGCGTGAAACAAAGGGTGGGGTGAGTGACCAGTCCTTTCCCTTCAATTCAAATGAGAGGTGAGTTGTGTGGAATGGAGGGTTGCATGCACAAACTAGGCCTCTCAATGCACAACGCACGATCTATTCTTGTGCACTACACTATAAGGCTCCCTGGCCTTCCTTCTCGCATTGTATGCCAGCACAGGGCGGGATACACTGCTGCACCATCAAATGCACACAAGGCATACAACCTTTGCACAAGCAATTGTGAGGATAATAATAATGGGTGTAAGGATCAGGTTGCCCTCTTATATTCTCAAACAGAGTGTTAGTCAGAAGGGGGTCGAGTGTGACTGGTGTGTGTCCTCAAAACAATCATCAAGAGGTGAGATTGAGGGATGTTACGACACTTGGTGCAAGGTATGTTTTCCTTTCCCTATGCACTGATAGGCTGGGTCTCTACCATCGTCACAGGACACGTCACCCTATTCTGCACAGTGCACCATAAGGCTCCCTGGCCTTCCTGCTTGCACCTATGCCAAACAGGGTTGGATACACTTATGCACCATCAATTGTGCACCCTAGCATACTCCTTCTGTCCCATTTTCCTTGTCAATTTCTAAACCGAGTATACATTATGGGGTTCTCTGCGAGATTCATCAAGTGATGTATGTTATAAGGTGAGTGACTGTCCTTTTCTCCCCATTTTAGTGACTATGCACCGAGTGCAATATCCTTTGTCATTACTTGAATTCATGCACCTTCATCAGTAAAGCTGCCTCCGTGGGTGTTGCTACGTGGCCCCTACCGTGCTAGACGTATACTATGAAGACATCTTGGTACCTCCCACATAACCAATTACGACACAAGACGTGTTGTCAATAGCCAACCGCAATGCGTGGCGAACTTGGCTAAGTTTTTCTAACCCTACACTTTCTGTTTGCAAGTGACAGTCATGTTTTAAGTGTGGGGAAGTTAACATACAATCCGGTGACACGTCTTGTGTTCATGTGGAGTCATTTCACCCTACCCAATAAGGATTTCAATGTGGGGACGCATCCCTGCGCGTCTACCGAGCACACATCTTGCATACGTCATTTACGAATTCTGCATATATCCCATGTTTTCCCTTTACCTTAATGGGTCCCATGCCCACACACGAGCCCTCATCTCCCTTACCTTCGAGGCCACTCCTATTGTTATTTTTCTTTACACAATATTTTGGTCGTTTTTCATGTGAACACACCCTAAGTTTATGAAAAACCAAATCTAGTCTTATAACCATGTGTATCCCTTTAAACTGTACCTTTTTCCTTTTTACTGCCCCCTGTTCTAAGTAACAGATTGAAATTTATTAATTTTTGAAGCAATTTCTACACATTGGATATTTTTCCATGTGAACGCTCCTTTATTGTTTCAAAATTCTGATCTGATATGGCATCCCTTTCCTACACCTTCCATATGACATTTTTCCTTTTTACACCCTGTCATTTCGATGTATGGTTTGTCTGTTATTAATTTTTGCGAGTTTTTGTGTCTTTTTCATGCATATTTTCGTTATTTTTCTATGTGAAATTGTCTATACTCCTCGAACTTCAATTTTGAGTGGAAATCCTTGACTGGCCCCCCTTCCTACCCATTTCTCCTTTTTTCATTGCCCTGTTCCGACCTATGGATTTTTCATTATTAATTTTTATAGGTGTTTTTTAACTTCATTTTAATTTTTTTCCCATGAGAACGCCTCATAACCTCATCGGAATTAAGTTCTAATGCACCAGCCCTAAATATCATCTATGTGCTGACGTTTCTCCTTTTGATTACCCTCCATTCCGGTGGACGGATCATTAATTGTTAATTTTTGAATCCCTTTTCGGGTCTAATTTTTGGGTTTTTCCCATGTGAACACATCTTGTCTTGATCGGAGTTGTGTTCTGAAGTCATAGGATTGTTGGGCGCCTTCTTCAACACATTTCTCAATTGTTAGGCGCCTTTTTCAACACATTTCTCATTCTTCCTATACTTCATTCCGACAAATAGATTCTCCAATATTAATTCCTGTATGCATTTTTGGGCTCGATTTTTGCCTTTTTCCCATGTGAACGCCCTGCATTCTCCCCTGACCCCCGGTTGCATTTTTCCATTGTCTTCCACCTACCTTCCGACACCTTTTTTGTTTTTATGGCATTTCATAAATTTTTCGTGTTTTTATGTGTGTACGTGCCTCTCGTGTTGTATGTGAACATCCGTGTTTTTCAATTTACACGTCTTCTTATGCATTCGTCGCACCATTCACCCCCATGACGGTTTCTCGGCCGTCTACAGGTCCCACCATTGCAAATTTTTTTGCCCCTGCCCCGCGCCTGTGCACGGGACAAGGGGGGCTACCTTACCCTTAATTTTTCACTCCCTTCTAATCTCCCCTTCCCCCACTACACTCCCTTTATCCCCCCCCCCCCCCCCCCCCCCCAAGTCTCTGTTCCCCCATCGAACCATCCAATTCCTCACGAGCCCTTTTGGGTCATGTTCCTATGCCACTATCTGTTTCCGCCGACACCCCCCCTCCGCCAACGCTTACATTTTGGCGCTCCAACACGTGCCCCAACCTCGCCTCTGTCCCACCACCCCGATTGTTGCGCGTGGGTGTCATTGCTCGTGTTCGTGACTAGCTCATGGGCTATTTCGCAAGTATTCACGCATGAGGACGCGCATCTAGTCTTGTTCGTGTGGTGGTGTGAACGCTAGTAGCCATTCACACATCGTAGTCGTTCCGTGTTAGCAGATGTTCCCATGTACTTTTCAAACCTAAACCCATTTTTAAAAATCCATTAAAAACACCCAAAACCATAAAACAATACCAAAAATATAAAAATATATTAAAAATGCTATAAAAAATCAAAAAATCGTAAAAAATAGCTGAAATATTCTTAATCAATTGTTGATTTTTGGAATCATTTTTTTTTAATTAAACACACATGAATAAATGACAAAAAATATTATAAATTTTTCAAAATCCTTTCTCAATTCATTAAAAAAAATAAAAAATCATTTAAAATCTTAAAAATTCAAAAAAAATCCCAAAAATTTTTCACACACTCTTTCACATATTTTTCAATATTTCATGAGCTTACATTACCTATATAAATGATGAACTTATTTAACGAAAAAAAAAACCAACAAAACACCAAACAAACAAACAAACAAAAACACAAACCCCGAATCCAATACCTAATTCATTCACACTCATTTTGAACTTTCACACATCACTTGAAAAACAAAACGATCCAAACACAAACCCTCTAATGCCTCCACACATATTTTTTTTAAAACAACAACAAATAAACAAAAAAACAGCATTTACAAACACATGACCTAAAAACCAATCTTAACCATCTCCAAAATTTTTATTTAAAAAACAAAAACAAAACAAAATAAACACCAACCTCAAACAAAACCAAATACACAACTTTAATGTTACACGTAACACCTCACCCAAAATCCTATTAAATGACCAATAAATCTTAACACAAACCCATAACATTTTTCCAATCCCCCTTCCCTAATGATGTGATCATCCACATTGCACAAGTCCCCCATATTTTTCTTTGGTGTATCATGGTATTCGTCTTTTGGCTTGTACTTGGAAGGAGGCAGATTATTCCTTAGTCGCCTTGTTATTACCACTTGTGGATTTCCTTTTTCCCTCTCCCACATACACCATAACACACCATTAATTGTAATTTAAAATCTACCGACCGTTGCACCCACCAAATGAATACACTGAATATCATAAATTGTAATTAAAATGAACTCGACCGTTAATTATAAAAGGAACCCCACCGTTGCACAAGCACTTTAGTACCATAACCCACGTAATTTGTAAATTAAAATCCATTCACAATGCACGCGCACACGCTCTACAGACACATATAAATTGTAATTAAAATAAACCCCTCAAAGTGACGCATGCATGTGCTTTGCGCCAAACATCATATAATTGTAAAAGTGAATTGCATTTCTAGAGATCCCTTGTCCAATCAATTAGTTAATTTGTCAAAGTGGGGTTGGGTTACAAAATCGATCCACCATGCATTAAGGGTTAAATTAAAAATGAATTGCAAACTAATTTTTCATTGATTAAAATGAATGTGATAGTGATCGCCCGCTCACTTCACCACACTTTAGGTGTACGCTCAACTATTACAAGGCTTGGGATTCCTTAGTCCAGAGGTCGTTCGTGCTTGTCCATAATGGTCTGAGTCAGTTATTCTATTTTTGGTCGAGTCAGTTTCTAGGCTACGGTATGCTAGAACATATATATTTCTTTTTGTATACTTGATTACGGGGATCAAGGTGTTTGATTGTCACGCATATCATGAAGCTTTCGGTCGCACATGTGCATAGGTCATGTCGAATTTTTTCCATAGGCTGTGGTTTGTTTGGGGAAGTCTGGTCTGGTCCTATTTTTCTTTTTGTTGTGACTTTTCTATGATATTCTTCTTAGCTATGGTTTTGTTTGGGGCTTTGCAGGAATTTTACCTACTTTTCCTTGGTTGTGTGTGTGTGTGCCCGGGCATCTTGTGTAGATTGAATGGCATCATCTTCCTCTATTCCCCCACTTGTGATCTAGTATGTGCCATTGCGAGTACATGATTATTCCCTCCTTCTGGAGCAGATCCTCCTTCCCAGCATCATACAAGAACTAGTCTAGCTTGGTTTATAATCGATGCTTCTGCTTATCCACAACCAACATAAGTGATGCATTGTGTTTGCCCCTTTCAGCTTCTTTTGTCCCTAGTGGAAACCAGTTATTGACAGGTGAAGAGATCCGTTCCCTTCTTTAGAAGGAGACGTCTACCCTATTGGTGTCTAGCAATGTTATTACCAATTCAAGGATTTTTGTTGCTCCTATCGCCTCCATGATATGGAAGCAAATTTACTTGTTTCTGTAAGATAGATTTATGTCGGGCAAGCCTGCGTCTAAATCACTCTCCAATGAGCTTTTTATTGTTTCTATTCGGATCTTAGAAGGGGCTAAATTTAATTGGTCAGTTGGCTAAGATGGATCAACATTTCCAAAGAGCCAGAAAAGGTCAGGGCAGTAATGTGTCTTATGGTGCTTTCCTTTAGAAGATTATCACTCTTGCCCCTCCTCCTGGTGGTGTGCCAATGGGGCTGATCCTACTCCTCTTCCGAAGCAGTTGCCACCTTGTGTTCCATCCCCTTCCCCATTACAGGAAAACTCGGATTCAGAGGATTAGCCCCCTCTAAGATTTTCCCAACTTAAGCTTCGATGTACTAAAGGGCCACCTAGCCCCTCTGTAGTATTAGCTACAGATCCTCTAGTCAAGGATAATACTCATGTTTCTAGCAGTTCCCTTCCTACATTCCTCTCAAGTCCTAACCTATTTGCAGCTCAGAGGGATGGACAGCTAGATCAAAAGATTCATTCTTCCTTACAGACATTGATAGCTGGACCATTTCTCTCTTAGTGTCCAGTCTATGTTGGAGACCTCCCTTACATCCTGTCTTTAGACCGTTTACACAGGAGTGCATACTTCCTTGCAAGACAAGGTGGATTCATTGACCAGCCAATTGGGTAAAGCCTTGGAGGATTTGACATTAGAAAAAGCTACCCTATAAGCAGATGATTGAGAGGATTGTTTTGATGGATAACCACAAAGCCAAAATTTAGGACCAGGAAGCTAAAGTAGCTACATTAGAAGATGCAAATCTATCCTTAACAACAGAAAAGAATGCAGCTCTTGAGGACATGTTAGAGTCAGCTTGTAAATTGGGGACTTGTGAAGGTGAACTGCAACATTCCCAAGAAACTATTGAGGCCCAAAAGAAGCTTATTGAGGAGCTTAATCTGAAAGTTTCCACTCTTTATATTCCTCATCCAGCCCCTGTAGTTTCTTCAGTGGTATCTTCTAGGGATGAGCTTGATCAATTGCAGCATAAAGCTAAGTTGTGTGATGGATTTGCTACTAAAGTAGAATGCCTCCAATAGCGCATGAATTGTTTGCAAGAAGATTTTATTCGTTATACTGCCTTGGTGTCACCACCTCCTTCTTTTTGGGTTAAATATCATCAATAGAGATTTTCCTTATATATATCCTTAAGCAATGTGTATTTGGAACCTTCAGAGGATGGATGGTCAAATCTCTAGTCTGCAGATTTATTGAGAGTTATTTTTTATAGATTCGTGGATGAGATGGTTTCCCATGAAGTTTAGTTATTATATTTTATATATCTTACGGGCCATTTGTAGATCCCTGATGAGGAAGATCTAAATGTTTATGTGGGGGATGTGATCTTACAAGATGTTATGTATGTGCACTCAGTGGAGCTTCTGCTAGCAGAGAGTTTAAAGACTTATCATGAGCAGACAACTTGGTGTAAAGGACATGCCTGGCATCCACCTTTGGAGATTGTTGCTTTGGAACCTCATCGTCTCAAGAGTGTATTCCATAAATCTGATATCCAACCTTTACAATCTCAGCTATTGAGCTATCTTGCTGATAATCCAATATTTACTGATTCCTTTTTCCAGAATCTTCATTTTTTTTGTTCTTTATATACATTAAATCATGCAAATCTTTTATCTTATTCCCTCATATCTTATTGTTTCTCTTTTTATGTTTCTCTTCTTTCATCTAAACCTGATACCATTCCTCTTTTATCTTTTACCCCTTCTGGGTCGCCTCACATTCCTATGTTTACCATTTGTCCTTTTATTGCTAATCCAACAATATCTCCTACCCCTTCTGAACCTCTTCCTACCATTCCTATTCCTTTTGTTTTTTCGGAAAATTCCCTTCAAACATTTTTGTTGAATTCTCCATCTTTTCCACCTTCCTTATCACTTCATTTACCCTCATTCTATGACTTATCTTATCCTCCGTTTACAATCTTCTCCTATTATTCCATTGCCCTCTCCATTTGATTACATTAACTTTCCTCCTCCCCAGACAGTGCTAGATACACTTGGCTATGATCCTGACATTCTTCATCGATGACAATGGACGCTACATGATTCTGGACAAGACTTTGCCTTTTATTCCAAGGTCTTGGGATACGGCTGTGGCATGTTCAAATCCTTATCTTCATTTTGCCAAAGTACATGTTACTGCTAAGGATACCACTATTCATCTTGCTACTCACTTTTTCTAGTATCTTGCCTTCATGCATCATCAATCTCATCTGAATACTCGGAAGAGTATCCTCCAGCTAATCATAGATCCAAATGTGGATGTAGCTGTTGCTCAAATGGATGTACTATATTACTTTGCATAGGCCTTCCCCACCAGGTTTATCAACTTACTAGAAAGGATGTGTTGTCTCCAGTTCCTCCAAAATTTACCCCAATACTTTGTAGATGAGAACAAAGCCTTGGAACATCTTAAACTGAATATGCAATTTAAGAAGAAACATATTCATCCTACTTAGCAGAAGAGGGTTTTCATGATTGTATCATCCTTTTTCTTAATGAAAATATTTTCATCTACTCTCCATTTTTGGGAGCATATGCCATTCAAACTACCTGGTTTTGTGTCCAATGTCAGTGTATGTGTATATATTATTTTTCTATTATGTGGAGTTGAAGATGAAGATGGACCTGATCACGAAGATGATTGATGGATGGATGGATAGAAGAAACTTCTTGTATCCTTTACCAATTTGTTTTTTGTTTGTTGATTTTAAGATGTGTTAATGGATAAAAGTGTTTTTCTTTCATTATATGCTTTCTAAGATATAGGTTCTAAGTTAGGGTCATGCTTGGGTGGTTTATTGAAGATACTGAAGAAGATCGAGTTGAGATCTTTAATAAACTTGTATTCCCTTTTTCTTAAGTCGTGAGAACTCTCCCTTATTAAGTGTGGGGATATGTTGAATACTAAAATGACTAGATTTTTTGGCTGATTTTTGTTGTTTTTGAGGCCTGAATGGTTGTTTTTGATGGATTTTGAGAGATGACTAGTTGTTTTGGAAGTGTTTGAAAGTGTTTTGGATTAGATTGATTATTTTTTGGAAGCTCATGATCATTTTCAGTAGAGATATGAGGCTCTGTGATATTCTGATTGGTTATATTGAGGTTCTGATACCTTCTGTTTAGCTTCTGTTTTGTTCTGTTTTTCTTCTGTATGAAACATGGATGATTGATGGAAGTTGAAGTCTTTTGCAAGATCAATGAATATTTTTTAATGGTTTGGAATGGTTTTAGTATGAGTTATGTGGTTCTGATACTTCCTATTGACCTTCTGTGAAATCTTCTATTGAGCTTCTATAGAGTCTTTGTTCCTGCTTTATTTCTGTTCTGTTCTGTTTTGTTCTATTCTGTTCTGTTCTGTTCTGTTCTGTAGATCTTCTATAAGTGTTCTATGGAGTGTATGTGTGATTTTGGGAAATTTTTCTTGCCTTGAAAAGAGGTGAATATAAGTTCAAAAGAGCTCAAGAAAGTGGAAGAAGTAGCTGCTGAAGACTCAAGAGAAGACTAGAGTGAAGTGCTAGTGATGACCTCTAAGAAGTCACTATAGTAGCTCTAGTGACCTTTCATATCAGACACACCATTTTGAAGGGGCATCCATGACCAAATAAGGAGTATTATGAGTGATTATTGAGTATTGTAGTGAGGATATGATGTAATATTGAAAGAGAGAGAAAGAGAGAGAAAGAGAGAGTCAGAGATAGCCAATTCTATGCAAAACAATGTATATATCTATGAGAGACTGAGAGAGAACTACAAAGACATTGAAGATGAATACTATGTGATATTTTTTCCATTCAAAACGCGGTGTTTCTCTTGTGTTCTCTTTGTCTATCAATGAAAAATATGAAGAGAATGATGAATTTTGTTGACGACAAAACTGTGGCAGAATTGTTTCTATGATGCTGCGTGAAGATTTCTTGCTAATGGTGTTCTTTTCCTTGTTGTAGTTCTCTAAGGAATGAAGCAAAAGCTTGTTGATGTTACAAGATAGATTTTCTTGCAGTAGAAACTCCTTTTCCTTGGTGTCTCTCTTGGGGCTCCAATCAAGCTTCATTAGGCACTTCATCGTTGATTCATTGGTCAAATGTGCCATCTCCTTGGCCAAGTCTTCGATAGATTTCTCCTCAATCCTAGGCTTTAGGTGTTTTGGAAGTGCTAGAGGTGTCAAGGATGTTGATTGTGACACCTCTTATGCATGTGAATTGCTAAGGACACATTCCACAAGGGGCGTCATCACAGCCAAAGGTTGTGACTGTTGTGATTCTTGATTGGAAGTAGTAACGGCTAGTTCAATGGACTGGCAATTATTGGTAGATTGCGGTGTCAAGTCCTTAGGTAGATCAGAAGTGGTTGTGTCTTTTGTTGCCCTTTGCACATTTACTTATGCAGATCTAGTATCAATTGAGCTAGTCAAAGTGGATTGCATAGGCATATCCTTAGGTTGAGAGCTAAGGGTGGTGTCATGTCCCACATCTTGGACATTTGGAAGCTCACATGGAGATAGATATTGGGATTGAGCAGTTGTACTTGACAACTGCTATTGTGCTTCCTGTGTCTGTTTAGGGAAAGAAGGTGTAGGAGATTTGGGACTCCTAGGTGGACTTGGCAAGCACTGGCTGGATTTGCTCGTGGCTGTTAGACAATTCTGCCATTTGCTTTGTTGACCAATCAGCTTTATCATGAGTAGCATTGTGACTGTGTTACTCCTTATTCTCTTGGGAAGTCAAAGGCTCCTTGGGCACTAGTGGTCTTTGTGCACACTCAACGATTACATCCAATATTTGCTTGTTAAGCACGCTAGGCTGAGGATCTACCTTTTGAACAGTCATGTTTGGTTTCTTATTTTCAATCATGAGGGGCTCGGTCACTCCAATGTTGTTGACTAGAGACTTGGATTTTCGTTTAGATTTCCTCTTGCGCTTCTTTGCTTTTGATACGACTTGGTCTTCAGCTAACAAAGGTGGTTTAGCATGGGGTTTCGATACCCAAATCCATCGGTTACCTATGTAATACCCTTGAGCATGTAGCAACACTTTGGATATCCATCATGGCATTGTGTTGGCTCTCCATTAATACCTTCGTCTAGGCTTATTTTGTGGTCGTCTATGATATTTGTAAGTCCAAAGCCTATCCTTAGCATTGTCTCCTAACCTTCTTGTTTCAAGCATGGCCTCACTCATTGATTCTCTTTGTTCAACATGCACTTGTATCAACTCTTTCAACAAGTCCTTGTTCTCATTACTAGGTTTTTCTGGTACGTTAGGATGTTCCTTGTCTTTCCCTTGAGGTTTGTTGAGGTCACCCTTACTAAAGGTTGTGATTATCCTCACACCCAGTAGTGTCACGTGTATCCTCTATGCTACATAATCAGCCTCACACTTCGTTGCCCTTTTGAAGGGTCTTCCTAGGAGGGTTTCCTTTCCACAATTTGTACTATTTGGGGGAACATGAAATAGGATAGGCAAGCTTTCCATTTCAATAGTTACAAGGATTCTGCACTTCCCTATAAGGGCTTGTGGGCGTCCCCCGTAAGGACTAAGAGTTGCATTATTCAGTGTGAGCTCTGGTTGGCCTAGTCACATCCATGCTTCATAGGTCAAGTTATTGAGATCTGCTCCGTCATCGATGAGAGCATCGATACTATGCTCTGTTTTTACAGTGAGTTTGATAGGCAAGCGATACTATGTCTTCATCTTCCAGATCTTGGCTTATAAATTCAAGCCTTCTGATACATGCCTTTGAGTCCCCAACTGCACGGCCAAATGTGAATTCTCTACTGATGTCTTGGTTCATCTCTGTGCAGTGTCGTTCAAGGTGCATCTATCGTTGGGACTGTCATGTCTAATCATTCTCGTAGTTGTAGCTTGATGTTGTTGCATTCCGCTTTGACTGCATGCCGTCCGAACCCAACAGATACATGTTTTTGTGGTGTGGCCTTTTTGCCCTTGTTGGCTAGATTGGTCGTTGAGGTTCTAGGGTCTCTGTTTGTCCTTGTTTGGGTATGGGTTTTTTGTTGCTTTTTTTCAAGTGAGAATCTATGCTTGTGTAGAGCCATTACTACACTAGGATCTAATTTGGAGGACCTCTCACAATGTGCATTTTCTCTCCAACCTACTTGGGGGTGTTGACAAACATGGATCTTGAACACAATTTAGCTATGGAGGCTTGAACTTGTAAGCAAGAGACATGAAGAAGACTAATGACTAGACACAGACTTTCACTCAAGTGAATTAGGTTCCAAGATAGATTAGCTTGGACTCATAAACACAATCTTGAGTAGATAGAGTTAGAGATTCTAAGTACAAAGTACAATACCATTTCATTAAAAGGTGAACCAAAGTACATGCTTTTATAGCTTTCCAACTTCTCCACTATCCTCACTGTGCATATGGGATTCAGGACATCTCTTCCTAGAGCATACATCATTTGCTATTTCTCAACACCCCCCCCTCAAATGATGAGTTCCTACACTTGCTGGCTTTTTCCCCCCTACATGATAACCCCGAGAGACTAACTCATAGGCAGCCTAGTCAAGTTAAATCTTGAGACTTTACATCTTTGGCAAGGGTTTTTACAAAGCAAATCCATTACATGAACAAATTCCTTAGAACAATCTGTCAAAGTTGTTGATGGTAGTGGAAGCATCTTCTTCTTCTTCTTCATTCATGAATTGACTTTGGTGGTGGTCATTCTGCATCTGTTGTGCTCTTTTCTTGTGAAAACATTCACTGGCAATATGGCTAGTCTTACCACAACAATGACATATCATCTGACTTTTGTTGTCGGTGTAGAATCTTTGACCTCTTCCTTTGGGTCTAGCAGCTCCTTTGGTGTATAATAGATTTTCCCTAGATGATGGGATACCATCTTTTGCATTCTTGTTTTTCTGTTTGTCCTCTTTATCAAGAAGAGAGTGCTCAATATCTTTAAGTGAGAGACTGGGAGCATAACTTAGTGCTGAAACAAGGTTCTCATATGGTTCATGATTAACATTGGCAAGTAGCACTACTATTGCCTCATTGTCATCAATATTCTTTTTAAGAGTCGCTAGCTGAGTTTTAAGGCTCTTAAACTTATTGATATGTACAGTCATAGAAGAACTATCTTTTACATCCAACTTATAAAACTGCACAAGTAGTTTTACAATCGAGTTCTTTGCTTGTGTACCAAAGATCTTGTCAGGTTCTTCCCATGCTTTCTTTGCATCCCTCATGCCAAAAATATGATGTAGTACATCATTGGATAGACCCCAAGCAATAATGCCTAGAGCTTTGTTGTTCATCTTCTTCCATGCCTTTATTTTAGGTTGGTCTTCTGTAGCATCTTCCTCTTTAGCATTGTCATCTACATCATCTTCCTCAAAGAGATCCCATAGGTCTTTTCTCATGAGATGGTACATGGTTTTCTCCTTCCAAGTCTAAAAGTCTTCACCATTAAACTTTGTTATCTATTCCACTTTAGTCATCTTAGAAGGAGGTCTTACTACGAGGACAATCAAGCAATGTCTAACCTTTTACGAAGAAATTGAGACTTAAAAATGGATTTGATCAATAGGGCTTTAAATCATTACAAGTGCTAAGAATGAACTTTTGAGAAGTTGAGGTAAAATCAGTGAATTCATGAGTGAGTTAAATACACAAGTGCCAAGAGACAGTGGTTGAGTATCAAGAGATACTATTGATGTTGAGTCTCCTTGTTGAGCTAGATGTTGTTGACTTGATTCTTTCAATCTTCAAAAATCCTCAAAGACTTGTCCTCCTTGTTGATTAATCAGTGGCATTGAGTAGATGAGAGTTGCATGGGGTCCCTTGAGCCTTCCAACTAGCAAAGATAAGCAAATAAAGTGAGAAATGAAGCTTAGTCACTTTTGGATATGGTGGACTATGATTAGGGTTCTCAGCCCGATTGGTTTTTCCCCTCTAGCAGTGCAACCTATCGATGATTTGGGCTAAGATTTGATAGGAAGTAGGCTTGCATAGTGAGCTTCAAAAGCCCTATGCTCAGAGGGAGAATCACGGCCTATATGCGTAATAGCAATAGTATGAACAAAGTTCGGCGCAGTTTAGGCAGCGATGACGCATTTTGACAATGTCCAATCTAGATAGCATCAATGTTATTGATTAAGATGCTAGAGAGGAGTACAAGAAGTCAAGGAAGATATGTCTAGAAGGAATCTTGTGGAGATATGGCTTGTAGAGGGAGATCTTAGAGCTCTAATGGAGGTAGGTACAGTCTGGCTATGGTGGCCAAGAAGAGGTGTGTGAGAATGAAGTAAAAGATGAACTCAAACACTTGGATCTGGGCTATGAGAAGCTGGAGAAGCAGGCAGAAGAGCTAAACTAAGCTCACCATGGCTCTAATACCATGTTGACAAACATGGATCTTGAACATAGTTTAGGTATGGAGGCTTGAACTCGTAAGCAAGAGACATGAACAAGACTGATGACTAGACACAGACTTTCACTCAAAAGAATTAGGTTCCAATATAGATTAGCTTGGACTCATAAACACAATCTTGAGTAGATAGAGTTACAAACTCTAAGTACAAAGTACAATAGTATTTCATTAAAAGGTAAACCAAGTACATGCTTTTATAGCTTTCCAGATTCTCCACTATCATCACTGTGCATATGGGATTCACGACATCTCTTTCTGGAACATACATCATTTGTTACTTGTCAAGAGGCGGAGGTGCAGAGGGGGAGTCCCCCTCTTCAAGGGATTGAGGGGGGAGGGCCCTCTCAACCCACAGGGCCGTTATGGTAAATACCATGCATGATTTAAAGGACCATTCATAGCTAAGTTTAAAACTACTTGCTCTAAATTTCAGCTCAGTGATAGATATATGATGTGCTTTCAGCTCTATATAATCTCTTGGTCAGTTTCAAGTCTTAGATGTGTCAAATTTGTATTCTATTCACCTATCTGATTTTGACAGTTTTCTATCTGATTCTCAAATGTCCGATTCTCACGAGTCTGATTATCAAAATCGAACGTCCAATTTTGGGTTGGTCCGATTGGCCGATTAGATGGTTTGAGTCAGAGTCATTTGATTATGGGTTTGGTTCGATTATGGGTTGGTCAGATTTTTGTGCGTCTGATTCTAGGAATCGGACATCTGATTTGACAGGAGTGTCCGATTCTGGATGGTCCGATTTTTGTGTTCGATTTTCATGCATTCAATTTTGGAAGTCCGATTCTCGGAATCGAACATCCAATTTGACAAGTGTCTGATTTGGAGTGTCCGATTTTGGATAATATGCCGATCCTTGGATGTCCAATTTTCAAAATCAGACAGGGTATGTCTGATCGGATAGGATGGGTTGGTCTGAGTCTGAAAACTGGACCATGCTCGATTCTGGGAATCGGACTATGCCTAAGTCCAATTCTAGGAATTTGACTTTTGGTAATAGTGTCTGACTCTTTCGGATGAGTTTTCAGGATGCCAAAAATCAACTCGATTCTAATGATTTTGGTTATGAGGAGTCACACAAACTTCCAGAATGTAAGAATAGACCCTAATGAAGGTTTGTATATACCTGGAATAGCAAATAAACTCCAAAATACAAATCAACAAGTAAATCAAACCCTCTTGCCCTGTTATGACAGCAAAAACCCTAATGATCATTTTCCTTTTTTTTTTGTTTTTTTCTACTCTAATGCATCCAAATCACAAAGAAAATACCTACACTACTCCAACCTGCTTTTCCAAATTCAAAAAACAAAAACCTACTTGCTAAGGAGATCGAATGCCTCTTCAAAATCCCTCACTTCCTACCTATCTACCTCAAGCACCGGTTCAAGAAAGCCCTACTTCAATGCTCAATTTGGAGCATGCAAGCACTCAAGGCTTGAATCCGTTGTCCCGGCAACAGAACCAAAATGTAGAGGCTCCAAGACCCACGGATTGCTTATTGTTTCAAGTGTTTCAAGCCGAGCACTAATGGCTACCTCTCACATAGCCAATGTGCTATCTCTCTCTTACAAATGTAGTCAACTTACCTCCATGCTTGATCGAGTTGCCTCCTCTCTTGAGCATTCCAATAGCTCCAGATCCAAGTGTAAGCTTCAAGCAAGCTCAATCCTCAAGCTCCATGCTCCAAGCTCCATTGCCATGAGCAAGACAAGACAAGAGAAGAGAAGAGAAGAGAAAAAGAGAGGAGAAGATGGAGAGCTTCTCCACCATGGTCCCTCACCCTCACACACTCACTCCCTCACACTCTCACACTCCCTCTCTCAAGCACAAGCTCAAGCAAGCAAGAACAAGAAGAAGAAGGAGAAGAAGAGAGCTACTTTTGGCCACACACAAGAATGAGCTTCTCATTCACTTTTCCAACTTTATATACAAAACCCTAAATCCCTTTTGGTGGTCATCCCCTTATCCCCTTATTTACATGGGTGGCCTAGGCCCTTTTTCCCATTGTCCTCCTATCTTCCTAGCTTTCTTCCTTCCAGTGCCCATCTACCTTTACAATTCGCAAGGTGAGAGCCCGGCGCTCTTAAAATAAATCATGATGCACCTTGCACTCTTTTACAAAAGTATTGACTTACGCTTTTTCTTGTGCATCTTTCTCCTTGATTTAGGACTTTTCTACACTTCTTGTGTTTTCATATTTTTCTTGGCAAGCCTTCATCTTCTGTTTCACTTTTGCTTTGGTCTTGTCTTCTGCTTTAGATTTTCCAAATTTTCCACCTTGTTCTATCTGAGGGTTAACAGGGGAGATCTAAGTAGGCAAGCCTAGATCATAGTTTGGATGATGAGTTGTGACTGCTGATGAAGTTAGCAACGGACCACAAACTCATTGTTTCCTTTTGGGTGGAGAGATCTTGGATCAGTTATAGGGCTAAGGAGCTAACTAAAAGCTCCTAGTTATGGTGGTGGATCCTAACATGATAGATAAAGGGGAAGAAGGACTCCCACTATAAGAACCTGAAGAAAAATAAGAGATATTGAAGAACCATAATCATATAACAAAGCTAGAAGGATACATAATCAAGGCGATCTATACATCGGGATCCATAATATCCTACTTCATGTTCAAGCAGTTGCAAGTACAAGGATGGCAATTATTTGCAGTTTAGATGGAATCCCATGTGTTTGAGACTAAAACTTGATAAGAGCCGTGAGTTCTTCTGCAAGATCCTATGAATGATGCTAGAGAGGATGTTCAAGAGAGCCACCATCTCATTCATCAACTTATTTTCCTTCTTTTGATTAAGCCTTCGAAGCCTATGCAATAGTGCTAGAGCCACTAATCTAAAGATGGATTGGAAAAGATTTGTGAGCTACGAGACCATATTGTCATCTTCAAAACTAGGAAAAGCATCTACTATTCATGGATTAAAAAGACAGCAAGCACATGCGGGATGGTACAAGAAAGAATCAGCAAGTGCCAACTGTGTTTCATTAAAGTAGAACAAATAAACTTTAGTCTCAACATGGAGATCTAGAAGCATTGCAACTTGAGATATAGATGGACCCAAAATCTCAACAAAGTGGTGAGCAAAGACCCCATAGCTAAAGAGCTAATGGAGCCATGTGCTCTATAGAAATATGTAGAGTAGTTTGAGAGCAAAATGGATTATCCTAAGCAAAAAAAATTCTAACTTATTATGACCTTGCAAAACAAACAAGAGAAGTAACCATAGAAACAATGGAAGGGCAACACTAGATAAGAGTGACACCATGAGCAAAAGTAGTGCAAAAAGATTTGGACTTACCAAAGAGATGGGAGAAAGTGCCTAAAAGTAAGATAGATATTTTGAAACAACTAGGACTGGCAAAAACAAGAGGTGACTACAAATGGCAAAGACTAGATAGAGGCCATCCAAATCCTACACTCAAGATACAAGTAAAATTGCTTCCTACCCTATAGTTTAACACAAAATACAACTCAACAAATGAGAACAAAAACCATGCAGGGTTGTTAGACGATTTGGTGCTAGGAAGAATTGAAAACAAAAAACGATTACAATGCCTATGTAGAAGATACCATTCATGTTGTAACTAAGACATTGGGCTTTGATGTAAGAGGATATGGAGAGTCTGATGATAGGTTGGGAGTAAGCCCAAAAATGGCAACTAGAAAAGCCACCTTTGTGGGATTCAAAGATATCTTAATCACCACAATAGATGAATCTATTAATGACCCAAGAATGCCAAATGTGTTGATTCAAGAGAGAGCACTAAGCATCTTAATAGAATCCATTAATGACCCAAGCATGCCAACGGTGTTGATCTAGGAGAGAGCACCAAGTGTCTCAATACATAAAGCATCCTCAACAATGGAAGAAATAATAGCAATAGAGCTAAAGGGGAAACTTATAACCTTGAGCCCATAGATGAAAAAGGTTTGTGGCTATAAAAGGAAACAAAAAAAGCAACTAAATGTTTGACATAGACTCAAACAGGGCTTGAATTTGAACTAGCTCGTAAACACACACAAAGAGAAGAGCACTAACACTCAAGCACAAAAAAACAAGAAGAGAGGAAGAAAAGAGCTCAAGAGGCCTAAAGGGCTAAACTAGAGGCCATTTAATAGAAAAATACAAAAGGAACTAAATGAGGGGTGATCCCACATTCAAAAAAGTAAGGAAAGGGACAGACCAAGTCTCTACCAAGGATAGGAAAGGAAAAGAAACTTCTAAGGAGGATATTGAGATAACAAAGATAGCTTCAAAAGAAGAAGATCAAATTGAAAAAAAAAAGGAGAAATCTAGGAGGAAGGAAGAGAAACTATAAGCTAGGCTTGCACCAATCCATCGAAAGATCAGTGAAGCAACCTAGTAGGGCTAAGGAGCTAGCTACCATGGATCCAAGCCACCACACCGTAGTAGAGGTTGGATTTAGCAAAAGTTGGGAGAAGAACTTGCTTGTGGAGGGTAAAGAAAAGGCATCCACCATCAAAATCCCTACACCCCCCACTTCCCCTTCCCCTCCCCCCCCCCTCTGCACCCACCTTAATCAAGAGATGTAGCTCTAACTACTATCCCATTCCCAATTTAGTCAACCATGAGGGAAATCAGTAACAAAAATGAGTTGGAAACAAGAAGGCAAAAGCTAGAAACTTGGCTTGTGGCACTATCACAAGGATGATTAGAAGAGTTGGCAATTAGAAGGTCTAAAAGAATGGTAGAAGCAAAGATAGAGTCAAATAAAAGGGCCGGGAAGATACCCAAAAGAGAGGGATTATTTATCTTCATCCCTCATCTCACGTAGGGCCCTACTCAGGATTTCTAAAATTTTTTAAACGATCTAGAGAAGTAAAGGGACTAGAAAGATGAAGAGAGGAAGGAGACCATGACAACCCTAAAAAATGAAAAAAAGGCTTCCATTGCCTAACAAGGTACAAAAAAATAAAGGAGAATCAAAGAAATACACCCTTAGAAAAGAAGTGGCTATCTTAAAGGAAAAAGGAAGTGTGAAAAGCAAGAATGAGGAGAGGGAAGAACAGTACGATGAGAAAAAGAAGAATAAGATACGATTAGAGGCCCAATATAAAATTTTCTCCTAAATACAAAGGCTCACCTAGATAGTGAATTGAACAAGAATCAAGATAGAATTTGTCCCATGATGATTGCTTCCATGTAACTTCAGCTCCCAAACATAAATATTGCTCCAATGAATCAAGAGAATCCCATACTTGAGTAGAAGTCTACAATGATTTGTTGGAGAAGGTCCTTTGAGCCTTGAAGAAGGTCCAATGAATTAAGAGAATCCCATACTTGAGTAGAAGTCTACAATGATTTGTTGGAGAAGGTCCTTTGAGCCTTGAAGAAGGTCCAATGAATCAAGAGAATCCCATACTTGAGTAGAAGTCTACAATGATTTGTTGGAGAAGGTCCTTTGAGCCTTGAAGAATCCAAATTCTTGATAGAATCAAGAATTTCAAGAATTTTCATATATTTCCATATTCAAGAGGATGAAGTGCCATCAATCTTGATGGAATGCTTCAATCTAAGCCAATCCTTATTGTCCTTATGTTCTTCAATCTTGATCCCATTTGATAATGAATTTTTTGAGAATTGATCAGTTGTGGTTCATCTACTACTCTTCATCGACATTAAGAGGTAATCCTATTGCTTTCAGGTGAATCTCTCTTTTTGTCCTATTATTGAACTAGTCCTACTGTTGATAAAGAGAGATTGAGTGTAATAGATCCTTTGAAATTACCATTGAAGAGCATGTAGAATTCAACCTAGGACTGATTATAATTGCTTTATGATTTTCCTTTTTTGCCCATTCATAAATTGATGCCAAATTGATTGCATAGTGCTATTCACTACCTGCCTGATGTTACAGGCCTGAGATAATGATGAAAATAGTAAGTGGGATATTTGTAAAATTGGTAAGTCACTACAAAAGGGTAATGCCCTATCCCTAGACCTTTCAATTCAGTCATTTCCTAATACCCACTTGCATTTCATTAAAGAATCCAAAGACTTTTTTAGTCAATGGATAGCATCCCTCTTTGATTAGCCATTAGAATGCACTTGCCATGTTGATTCTCATCGCGAGGAAAGAGCGGATGCCAGGCAAGTCGAGAAGACAATGATGCATTGATGGGAGACAAAGGGAAAAGTACACTTACACCCAAAGGTATTATTAACGGGAAGGTTGCATATATTCTAATCGATACCAGTAGCACTCAAAGCTTCATTAACACCAAAAATTTGAGCGGGCTGAAGTTGCTACCCATTGATATGGAATCATCCTTGTGGATACAAGTGGCCAATTGTGCATGTGATTCTAGTAGAGAAGTGTGTCCATATACTCCAATTGAACTATCGCCCTCTTGCACAATACAACTAGATTTGATCATTTTGGATTTGGGGCCTATTGACGTTATTATCGGTTGTAATTGACTGAAAGCTCTTGGTAAATTTACTTCGGATTTGGAACAAATGCAAATGGAATTTAATTGGCAAGGGCAACACATAGAATTGAAAGTCATAGACCACAAACATATAGAACTCATTTCCATGAAGAAATTGCGAAACGAAATCAATGCCAAGTCATGCATCTTCACTTTTTTGCTTTTGAAAGTAGATGAAGAGCACCCACCAAATCAACCATCTTCTTCTTCAAAGAAAAGGGATCCAAGATCCGAAGAGCTATGGGAGGAATAAAGTAATCATAATATAATTTACCTTCCTCTTGGATACTTAACACTAATGCTATAGAACTACACAGGTCAGGCGCCCACTTTACAAAGTGGGCAATGCCATTGCAATTACTCCACCTACTTTTGATATACAACTAGGGAACAGCCTTGATATGAAGATTTGGGAGACGTGAAGTACATTCTTGGCATTGAGGTGATAAGAATAGCTAAGGGGATATTGCCCTCACAAAGACAACACATCTTGGATATGTTGACAAAGTATGGCATGATTGATTGTAATCCAATCTCAGTGTCATTGGATCAAAATGTGAAGCTAAGCGTTGATGTGGGTGAGATATTGGAGGATTCCACGATGTACATGAAGATAGTGGAAAGTTTGATCTTCACCACTATCATCACCAAGCCAAATTGTAACTACAGAGTTGGCTTGGAGAGTTAGTTTATGCAAGTGCCTCATAAGCCGCATTTAGATACTATGAGATGAACCTTGAGGTATCTTAAGGCCACATTGGATTATGGTATCTATGGTTGACTTGGTGGTGTAGTTATTTGGTTACACAAATGTAGATTGGGTAGGTATTTTGTCTCACATGAAGTCCACTAGTGGCTATGTATTTTCCTTTAGGAGTGGGGCTATGATTTGGAGCAATAAGAAATAACCCATTGTTGCATTATCAAGTATAGAGACAGAGTACAAAGGTGGCACTATGGTAGCATATGAGGTATCTAGGATGCAAAAGCTACTTGATGATTTGATTATATAAATAGATAGGAGAGTTTTCATTTATTGTGACAATATGAGCATCATATAGTTGGTGAGGAACCTAGTGTTTCTTGCATGCACGAAACACATTCAGGTTCATTACCATTTCCTTAGAGAGTGGCTCTTGGAAAGTGACATTGATCTTAAATATTTGAGCATAGAGGAGCACATTGTATTTCACCAAGGCCCCAGGAATATAAAAGCTTCGATGATTTCAAATCTTATTTGGAGTATAGGTCATGGAGTTGAGCTTGACAGAAAGTGTTGAGATGTCAAGCTCTATATGAGCTGACACTCACATACCTAGATGTCCATTTTCTCATTCATATCATTGACATGGTTGGTATCTACATTGGCATATCATTCCAGTGATAATTTATAGCTGGTTGGACATGAGTTAGGGACATCAGTTAGTCTATCTATCTAAGTTATGTGATATCTATCTAATCATATTTCTACTTAGCATATTCACACTATGGACCAATTGTATATTATGTATGTTGTACTCTCTCTTATTCTTTGTAGACTAATGTAGGGGAGAAGAAGAGAAGGAAGAAAAGAGACTAGTGTTTTTAGCTTCCTGTCTTGTGTGCATTCTTTGTGTTTGGTGTGACTTGCAAGAGTGATATAGTGGAGAAGAAGAAGAAGAAGAAGAAGAAGAAGAAGAAGAAGAAGAAAGACTTGGGTTTTTAGCTTCCTATCTTTTGTGCATTATCTATGTCTAGTGTGTCTTGCAAGAGCTCAAGATCCCTCTCTCTCCCCCCATCTTTTTTGTTGGGTGTGCATCAAACTTTCTATGAAAATAACATGTTGAATGTTGAAATGACTAGATTTTTTGGTTGATTTTTGTTGATTTTGAGGCCTCAATGGTTGATTTTTTATGGATTTTGAGTTATAATTAGTTGTTTTAGAAGTGTTTGAAAGTGTTTTTGGATTATATTAATTATTTTTTGGAATATCGTGATGATTCTTAGTAGAAATATGAGGTTGTGTGATGTTTTGATAGGTTCTATTGAGGTTCTAATTGTTTCTGATACCTTCTATTTAGCTTCTATTTTGTTCTGATTTTCTTCTCTATGAAACATGGATTGATTATTAAAGAAGGTCGAGGTCTTTTGAAAGATTATTGAATAGTTTTTGATATTTTGGGATGGTTTTAGTATGAATTATGAGGTTTTGATGTTCTCTAATGACCTTCTATTAACCCTCTGTAGACCTTCTATTCCTGCTCTGTTTCTATTCTGTTCTGTTCTGTAGATCTTCTATAAGTGTTCTGTGATATGAGGGTGTACTTTGGAAAATTTTTCTAACTTTTTGAAAGGATGAATCTAAGTTCAAAAGAGCAAAAACAAATGGAAGAAGTAACTGTTGAAGACTGAAATGAAGACTAAAGTGAAGTGATACTAGTGAGCCATGAAGAGACACTGTAGTGGCTCTCGTGCCCTTTCATACCTCCCATACCTCTTGGGAGGTGCATCCACAACCCAAGAAGGATTAATGAGAGTAATTATTGAGTATTGTAGTGAGGAGATGATATACTATTGATAGAGAGAGAAAGAGAGAGTCGGAGATAGTCAATTCTATCAAAACAATGTATCTATTTATGAGAGATTGAGAGAGAGAACTATGAAGACAATGAACATGAATAATATGTGATTATTTCCATTCAAAAATTTTGTGTTATTTTGTGTTTCTTATTCTATTGATGGATTTTATGAAGATGTTGAAGATTATGGTTGATTCTATTAAATCCATGGGAGATATTTACTATGATGTTGCGTGAAGATTTGTTCTTTTCCTTGTTGTGGTTCTCAAAAGAAAGAAACAAAAGCTTGTTAATGTTATAAGATAGATTTTCTTGCAGTAGAAACCCCTTTTCCTTGGTGTTCCTCTTGGGGCTCCATGTTTTTGGTGTACAACTGGGGAAACTTGCCATCAACAAGCATCAGAAGAGGCCGAAAATGAAGAAAATGGCATTGCCAATAATAGGAGAATTCAATGGATGCTTGCAAAGTTCCATCTTCCACTGAAGAGTTGGAGATTCTTATTGCCAAAGTCACTTTCTACAAGAATTTCATCCCACAATGGCGAAAACATATTACCATCATGATGCAAGCTCTATGTGGTGGACTATTTCCTCTTTCTGTTGAAGCAACAGAGATGTGCATATTGGTGACAATTTGTTTGGGAACAAACTGAAGTGCAAAAATAGAGAGAATGACTATCCATGGAAGATTTGGCATTCATTGAGAAGTTTTTAGACATCATCAAGTGGAAGATCGTGAAGAGCTTCAGGAGTCATGGTCAGTGGAGGTTCACAAAAACAAAAAAGAAAAGAGTTGGAATTTGTTCGTGGATGCTCAACAGCAAGACACGTGGGATGCTTGGTGTTCTGACAATTAGCAACCCACTGGAAGTTGGTAGACAGAGTGTTATTTACAACGTACACTATTGAAACCATCAAAAGCTGGCATTATTATGATAATGGCACAACAACGATCCTAAGAAGAATGAGTTTTGATACCTTCACAACAGAATATCTTCCTCTCTGTAGTGGTTTGAAAGCAGAATTCAAAGATGTAGAGAATAAGGAAGTAGAAGAGATGTTGGTCAAAAATTCCTCCAGAGACTGAAGTCCCCCTCTGATTCTATTCTGTTGAGTACAGACCAACCGGTTGGTGCCAACCCCCTGACCAATGACACAATCAAGAGACAATCGCTAGAATGAGTCCAAAGGTACGTGAGAAGAGATAAGGCAAGAATCAAGGCTGAGAACCAGCTTGAAGCAAAAGCCTCCTTTGATGCCTTAAAAGTACTCTTTACAAAAGTCCTCATGGCGACTCAAGGTCCCCTTTCTAATCAAATTCGTCCTAGAAATATTGATGATAGGCCAACAAAATGTAGTCCCATTGCCAATTTTTAAGGGAGAGAACAATGAAGACCCTGATCTTCATGTAGCAAAGTTTATGGTAGCATGTGTGGCTAACAATGCCAGAACCCCCGAGCATTGGTTAGCAATCTTCCCTGCCACTTTCAAGGGTGCGGCGTTTCAATGGTATGAGAGACAAGCAGCATGAACTTTTGGCACATGGGATGACCTGAAGTTGGCCTTCCTCACTAAATTCAAGCATGAAGGTTTCGAAGAGCGGATGCGAGAGGAGTTCATGAACCTAAGTCAATCCTCTAGACAAAGAATCGAAGCTTATGTCTCGCAAATGGAATCCATCCTGAAGAGATGGACCAATCATCATTTGGATAAAGGCATCTAGAAGGGAGTGTTCCTTAGAGGTCTACAACCAGAAGCTCACAAGTTCATGGAATTGAGAAGACTAGTCAATCTGCAAGCTACAGTGGAAGGTGCAAGACTGTATGACAAAGTTGAAGCAAGGCTGTCAATGACTCCAAGAAGAGAAGTCTTACCTCCTCTTATGCCAAGAATGGTATACCCACCAAATGCAGTTCCAGGGACAGTTCCCTACCCCTACCCCTAGATGCAAACAGTGTTGCTGTAGAATGCACCTAATCCACAATGGCTGCAAGTGACAATGCCTCAAATGATGGTTCAACCACAACAGCAATGGCCTCAAACGGTTCCTCCAATGGCGACTCAACAACAATGGAATCCTACCCACTAGAATCAACAACCCCAAGTCTTAACAAGAGCTCTGAATCACGATCAGAATAGAGGACCTCCTGGATCAACCCAACCCATGTATGTAGTAATAATAGAAGCTTCCCAAAACCTTGCTACAAGTACTTCAAGAGGTGAAAAAGTGATGGACTACCTATCTAACTCAATCGCGAGTATCAAGAAAGAGCTTATGGATGTGATTACAGAACAGCTACAAACACTGAAGGTAAATACTGCCAATATATCCACTCCTGTGGGAGGTGGGAGAGATGTGATGCATTCAAATACATGGTGCGGAAAGTGCCATCAATGAAACGGGACATTTAGCCACTGAATGAACCTGAAAACCAACCATTCCTGGAGCCTTCTGTTCATACTGTTTGAGGAAGAACCATAAGAGGATAGCTACTCTCTCTGAAAGAGATGCACAAACGAAGATAGAAAGATGAAAACACAAGATTCAACTTGCTAGAATCCAAAATGACAACACAAGACATTGGACCAAAGTCTAGGGAGTTTGGTCTTAATTTTGGTCCAAGGAGGTTTCCCTCTCAAAGTTACAGAGGATTGCAGTCTGACAATGGTCAAAGATCAGAGGTGGAATGTTACAGATGTGGAGAAAAGGGTCATATCTCGTCAAATTGTCCAAACCCTAGAAGATCTGTGGATTAAAAGCCCTTATGCAATAGATGCAAAAAGGAGAAGGCCATACTGCAAAAGATTGTCCAAGTCCATCCCCTATGAAATCTACTTTTGATACACAATAGAAGACCCAAGAACCTACTTCCAATTCAGTGGAATTGGAAGTGGCCACAATAACGCGAGCAAAGAAGGGAGAACCCGTACTTCCAAAAGAGAACGTTCCTTCTTTCAAGACTGTGAAGTTCAACCTTCCTCGGGAAAAACAGAACAATGCAATCCAAAATAAGGAAGTACATAGCACTACAAAGCCGCAGAGAGCTACAAAGACAGTTGTAGAGACAAGACTAGAGGTCCAAGAAATAGAGGATGAGGAAGTACCTCCTCATGAGAAAGAAGCGCAGATGTTGCCACTCCTAGAAGAAAAAGGAAAGATAAAAGTGGGCATGGCCCCACTTCCTAGTCGATTAGAAAAGCCTGTGGATCCTATTAAAGAGTATGATTTGGTCAAAGACCTAGACACCTTTAAACCAAACCCAACTTTTTGATAGTTATTGATGCTGTCTCCGAGTTGTCGAAAGATATTCAAAATAATCTAACTTTCTGACAGTTGTTGATGATATCTCCAAGTTGTCGAAAGATATTCAAAATAATCTTGGCAAGAATACGCGGACTAAGGATTGTTCCCCCAGCAACAACAAAGTCCAACAAAGCCTCAAAACATGTGAAGGAAGTGGATGCGCCTTCCTAGATCTTGGAACCCCAAAGATTAGTGTATAGATAGAAGGATGCTTTATTTCAAATGCATTGGTTGATGGAGGCTAATTAGTAAATATAATGACGGATGTGACAATGAAGAATCTAGGTTTGCAAGGAATTCAACCTACAGAGTGGCTTATCAGATTGGCAGACCAAAGCAAAATCAAACTGTTGGGCATCCTCCCATATGTAAAAACAACCCTTGTAGGAAGAGACTAGCAGACATATTTGGTGGTCAAACAAAATTCCTGCGGGACCTCATACCCTCTACTATTGGGAAGACCTTGGCTTTTTGAAGCAAGAGCAAGGACGGACTGGTTCAAGGGAACCCTAACCCTAGACAGAGGACCCAATAAAGTGGTGTTGAAGTTGTATGGATCGCAAAAAGGCAATGGATCCACATCCATCGAAGTCATAACAGACTCCTCCAATGTAGTAATAGATGGTACATCAAGAGACGAAGAGGCTGTCAAACAGATCTTCTCCAAGAAAATAGAGGCACAGTCCCTAATAGTGGGCACTATAAGCCAACTACCAAGGGAAGCAAAGTCTTTGTCCATGGGAGAATACCTCCTGCCTCAACCTGAAAATTGACTTCTGAAATCACCTCTGACATCGAAATAGAAGCACGGATGTAGTATTCTCCCTGTTACATATTGTAGTTGTAGAGACAGAAGCAAAGTTAGGAGAAGAGATAGAACCAAAGACAAAGGTAGAAGCAGAAGCAGACACAAAGATAGAGAACCTGTTCTTCTCCTACAGAGCCTCTACAGAAGCAAAGACAGAGCCTCCAAAGGAAGAGGATGAAAATGATGAGGAAGAAAAAGAAGCAGGTTTTGAAAGTGCAATTGAAGAAGTTCCTCTGATAGCAGACGATCTTATTGATGTCCCTATAGAGACCTTAGGGGGCCGAGCATCTTGGGATGTTAGATGGAATGGCCATGGTTCCATTTGGGTTGACCAATGGATCACAAAGCATGCAGAATCTGCATAAGCAATGGATCAAAGGTATAAAAATTAAGTTCACTAGTGGCTCCTGTCGCCTTGACCATTCATTCCAAAGAAAAGATGGTGATGATGCCCCTTGTCAGCACAAGCCAAAGCCATCAAAGCCACGGCTTATAGAAGGTATGTGCTATGTGACATTCTTGGACGCATCTTCTGAAGATGAATCCCTAAGTCCATAAGAAATCACCAATCACACAGAAACAAACAAAGCTCTGATACCCTTCCAGGAATCCCAACACACATATGAGTCATTTGTTCAGAAGGAGGACACTAGTTCTAGCGGAACATCAGACGATGACACTACTCCATTGAAGGAGTCAGACCTCTATCCAAAAGCAATCCATGGGACTTTTTTCCGTGAAGTGGAAGGTGAAAGGCAATTAATGTTCCTGGATGCTGACGGTACTGAACGTAACCTGAAAGTGGATCTCAATCTTCTAGAAGAAGAACTAGTGGTTCTCGAGACCTACTGAAGGAGAACTTAGATGTGTTTGCTTGGTCGTATAAAGACCTGAAGGGGATTGACCCTACATTATTCTACTCTGGTGAAGGATGAATTATTGAAGCTCCTTGAAGCTAAGTTCATTTATCATGTGGCTAACAGTGAATGGGTTTCTCTCTTTGTGGTCATACCCAAGCAAAACGGGAAACTTTGAATATGTGTAGACTTCTGAAAGCTGAACTCCAAGATGAAGAAGGATAATTTTCCTATCCCATTCACATACCAATTGTTGGACACAATGGCAGGTCATGAGCTCTATTCCCTCTTGGATGGATTCAGTGGATATTGCCAAGTCCAAATCGTAGAAGAGAACCAATCTAAAACAACCTTCACCATAGAATGGGGGACCTATGCCTACAGAGTGATGTCGTTTGGGCTCTTTAATGCTCCTGCTACCTTCCAACGAGTAATGATAGTTGCCTTCCGAAACCATCTACATGATTTCACTGAGGTGTATCTCGATGACTTCTGTGTCTATAGCCTAATCCGGGAGCATTGGGGACACCTAGAACAATGTTTTGATAGATGCTGAGAGTATAGAATTTCTCTCAACCCCAACAAATGTGTCTTTGGTGTCTCATCAGGAGTTATTCTGGGCCATATTGTCTCTGCACAAGGGATTGCAACAAACCCGATGAAGATTAAGAAGATTTTCGCCTTGACAACACCAACAAACCTCAAGCAATTGAGAAGATGTCTTGGCCATGTAGGCTACTACAAAATATTTATTACACATTTTGCAACCAAGGCAGTCCCTCTGCACAAGCTCCTAAGGAAAGATGTGGATTTCCTTTGGGGGCTAATGACTGCGAAGAAGCCTTCAATACCCTAAAACAGTGCCTCATCAGAGCACCCATCTTACAACCTCTTGACTAGACAAAGGAGTTCCATATGCACACAGATGCATCGGTAGAAGGGTTAGGTGTTGTATTATGCCAAAAGGGTTCTTCCAAGTTGGATCAACCAATATATTATGCAAGCTGAAAGGTCACTGATAGAGAATGGAACTACACAGTGACAGAGCTTGAGTGCTTAGCAATGGTGTTTGCAGTGGAGAAGTTTCGACATTATCTATTGTCAACGCATTTCAAGTTCTACGTGGACCATGAAGCCATGTCCTTCGTGATGAACAAAGTAGATGTCAAAGGACAAATGATGAGATGGTTGCTCCTATTCCTTGAGGAGTTTGATTTTGAAGTGGTCGCTAAGCCTAGCCATTCCCATGTCCTAGCCGATCATCTATCACGGATCCCTCAAATTGCAGAAGAGGAACAGGATGATCCAGACCTTCTTGATGCTTCATTGTTTCTAGTCAAAGCAATTACCCCATGGTACGTAGACATAGCCAACCTCCTGGAAACTCAATAGTATCCCCCTGGCATCTCGAGCCGTGAGAAGAAGAAGCTTCTTTTGGAATTACTCCCCCTACACCTTGCTAGGCAGTGCACTCTACAAGAAAGGCAAAGATGAAGTGTTGCGAAGATGTGTTGCAGGAGACGAAGTTGGCATAGTATTGAAAGCATGCCATGACGAGCCATGTGGTGGACACTTCGCAGGAGAAGCGACAGCCAAAAAGGCTCTGCTCGTAGGATACTAGTGGGGATGACCCTTCACAAGGATGTCTATGACTACTGTAAGAGATGTGATGCTTGTCAATGCATGGGGAAACCCATCAAGCCAGTGCCATGCCACTGCAACCTATCATTTCCCTAAATCAAAGTACACCCTCATATTACAGAACACTTACAAAAGATCTACAGAACATAACATAACAAAAACAGAGCAGGAGCAGAAGGTCTACAGAGGGTTAATAAAAGATCATCCAAGAACATCAAAACCTCATAACTCATACTAAAACCATCCCAAAATATCAAAAACTATTCAATAAGCTTTCAAAAGACCTCAACCTTCATCAACCATCAATCCATGCTTCATACAAAAGAAAATAAGAACAAAACAAAGGTTCAACAGAAGGTATCAGAACCAATCAAAACCTCAACAGAACCTATCAAAACATCAAAGAGCCTCATATTTCTACTAAGAATCATCATGAACTTCTAAAACATAATCAATATCATCCAAAAACACTTTCAAAAACTTCCAAAACAACCAATCATCACTCAAAATCCATAAAAAATCAACCAATCAGGCCTCAAAATCAACAAAAATCAACCAAAAAATCTAGTCATTTCAGCACTCAACATATCCCCAGACTTAGAAAGAAAGCATCCTCACGACATAAGGAAAAGAATAATATAACTTCAATAAAGAGCTCAATTAAATTTTCTTTAGCATCTTCAATAATCCACCCAACCTCGACTCCAACATATCACCTATGTCTAAGAAAGAATACAACTAAAGGAAAACACAGTTATCCAATAACAGATCTTATAAACAATAGAAAGTCATGATAAATTTGTAAAGGATATAAGAGGTTCTTTAGTGTTGCATCATAGGCTTTCCATCCATCATCACCATCATTTTCAATACTCGAAAAGAGAGCTCTTGAACAAATCCAATATTCAACCATCACGAACTCATTACATAAAAAATTAATACAACACAAATACAAAACAACCATCTGAATGGCACCTCCAAAATAGAAATATACTATTAAATACATCCAAGGGTATCAATGAAGATGATCCCTCTTGAAAGCTTGATGATTACAAAAATGATCCATGGATAAGGATTCATCTCCAAAAGATTTTGGAGGATTCTGAAAGAATTGAAGGTAGCACATCCTTTCTAGCAAGACCGGTATCTGCTAGGTAGACAAAGGGCATTAAAATATAAGACATCCAATTATTGGGAATCAATGTTTACATTGACATTCATACATAACTTTGGAATGGCCTTTTGATCATTATGGGAATGCCTATGCATATATGCTAGGTACCAAGTAAAATGGGCTGTCAATCTCACGGAAGGATCTGGAGATTGTGAATATTGTTTGGCAAAATGGAGGTAATTTTGGTACGCTTGACTAGCAGTTGTCCACTCCCTGGAATTGATGGCCAATTAATCTATGGTCCCGTAAGAGAATCAGTTGAGCTCCATCCTCTTCGCCTTGGAATCTGTTGATCAAATCCTTCATACCCACTAACTAACTAAGGGGGTTGAGAAATAGAAGTAGTAGGAGATGGAAGAGGAATGGGTAAAAGAGGATGAAGAGATGGGTAGGAAAAATCATAAAATGAGAAATAAGCTAAAGAAGGATTAGCTAAAAATTTAGGTGAATCAGTTAACAAAGGTGTTAATTGATAAGCAGGAAAAGTGGAAGGTATATGGATAGATGGGGAAGGACAAGGCAGAGAAGGGGAAAATACTTGATCTTCAATGAAAGAACAATAGGTAAAGATTGGAACTTGAGGAGCACCCTGAGGTTAGAAAAGGAGAGGTAAGACAGCTGCTGAGTTGGATTGATAAAGGGAAAAATAAGCATCATAGTGATGTGTCATGAAGGAGACCTAGGAGAGAGAAGGAGAGAAGGGAGGGACTGCAAAGAGGAGAGAGAAAGAGAGAGAAAGAGGGTGACGAGCAGAGAGAAAGACTAGGAGTAGAGTGAGAAAGACAAGAAGAGGAGAGAGAAATGGCTGGCAGCCATGGAAGGACAGGGACGAAGGTGAAGAAGATGAAAGGACATATGTATATTTATCAAATGGTACCCTAACCAGGTCCTTGTACACCTTAAATACCCCATCCATGTAACTGAGTATTCACATGCAGGCAGCCATGGAAGGACAGGGAAGAAGGTGAAGAAGGTGAAAGGACAGATGTATATTTATCAAATGGTACCCTAACCAGGTCCTTGTACACCTTAAATACCCCATCTATGTAATCGGGTATTCGCATGTGCTATACCCGTGTTAACCCCGTGTAAGACCCTCTAATCCCATTCTTTACATTCCATCTCGACCCAGAAGGTTTTTGCCCTCAAAAACAAAAAGAGGACGTATTGGTATGGCTGGGTGGGGGGGGGGGGGGGGGAGGGAAATCTTGTGGAACGGTGGCCTATGAGCATGTATGCAGTGTGAGCATGAGGGGAGAAGGTAACTTGGTACAAAGATAGGCACCAATTCCAAACAAGAAGAGCTGGACAACACCGGACAGCATGTTGTCCCGAATAGGCCTGCATTGGAAAACTAATCATAACTTGCCATGGGCAACTCCAAACAAGATGTTCCGCATGTCAAAATGAAGCTCGTTGAGCATACTTTTAGCCCAGGTAGGTCATGCATGGGTGCAATTAATGCAGACCCAAAACCGTTCGAAAACAGATGGTTGTCTACTGCAAAACATGCCCAAATCGAGTTGTCCTTCAACCAAGGTTGTCGCCTCAAGGTGAGGGGACTGCACCAGGTGAGTGCTGATGTAGATAGAGCTTTTCTTTAACCCCCGGGATCAAATGGATAACCTGCATGGTAAGCATCACGAGCATACAGGTCATCCATGCAAGCATGGTTCTCTACACTGCCACCGGGGTCAAATGGAAAGTGGTTATCATTTCCATACATTGGGTTTCCATCCACAAGTAAAGCTAGAATGGTCAGAACCACTAGTTGTTGCATCGAGTCTACCATAAGCATCATATGATTAAGCTCGGTCTGCGCTTGGATGTTGTCAACAACACACGGGGTTGCATAAGCTAAAAAGTTTACTGCCTCAGCCCCTAAGTGCTGCATATTCATGGACCCTGCATTCTTAGTGATGTCCAAGCATTCAAATTGCAGATTTGTGGACTGAAGGGGCTCCCGCATGGGGTCATGATCATCCAAATCCACATGCTTCCCATGATCTTCTTTCTTGAACTGAAGTTCATGTTGTGGACCCATACCAAAATGGTCTTCAACAAGATCTTCTCCATCCTTTGCATCATAATAATCTAATACCAAGAGTATTTTGACAGTCTTTGCCTTGCATGTGGCTTGATGATTACAAGATATTGGCTTAGCACATCGATAGCATAAGCCCGCAGCATGCAATTCTCGTATCGTATCACTAGTAATGTGTCTAATGCATTTAGCCTTAGATAGCAATTTACACACCTGCTCATCACCATTGGTCAGCTCAGTAATAGTTCTGACATGCTACTCATAGTCATCTTGTTGCACATGTACAATAGATGGCTGTCCATGCTCATGACCATAATGCTCATGCTGTTCATATGGATGGTCATACCAATGTGCTTGCTGCTCATAATGATATTCATGTTGTCCATACTGCATATGGTGATAATAGCCCTGTTGCGCATCACACGCATAACCGTCATAAGCATGCTGCCTTTGATCATTGATCCCACAGCATTGGTCATGCTGTCCATAATCTCTATGAGAATGCATGTCACAAAAATGTTCATGTTGCTGCCCAAATACATCTATTTGCCGTTGCCTACTACCAAAACTTTGGTCATATTGTTGCCCATAAACATGCTGCCCAAGATTGCATGATGACTATCCAACATGACTACAATGGTGTCCTTACATCCTAGGCTGACCATAAGTATGATAAGTGGCAAGTCCATGAGCATAGGTAACGGCATGATGCTGGTCATAATTACTAGCTTGCTACTCTTGCATTGCATAAGAATCTCCATATGCATGCTGTTGACCAATGCTGTATGAGCTACCATATACATGTCCATGATCATGACTTGCATAAGAACTATGTTGCTGCATAAAGGAATGCTTGTAAGCATAATCATGCTGTCTCCATGATAGCCATACTACTGATCAAATCTATTGGAGTATGAACCACCCTCATGACAAGGTACGTAGCCTAGGTGTTGCCCAAAGTCGTATTGTACAATACTTTGGTTATCAAAATTGCCCATATGTGATTTAGCTTAGCACTGTAACTGACCTCACAGCACATCTCTAAGTAACTGCAATTCCATCCAAGTGTTCAATTAAGTAAACCTACCAATGGGGTTACATACTCCAGAATGGACCTCCCTGTGGCATTAATTCTGGTGCAGATGACTGCAAGAGTTGCACCACCAGTTGATCAACAAGGAAGTCAAGATGGTCACTGTCTGACACACAGCAGCTGCTTCTTTATCGAGCTCTCACATATCTCAGTAGCAGTGTCTACCAGCTGCTTTTACACACATCAATAAGCAGCCTCAATTCTGAAATGCAACAGGCATTACTCTATCTTGTCATGACATCCCAAACTCCATTGCATATGCCAATACAATAAAGTCATCATCTACAGTCAAATCCACTCCATTGCATGTGCCACTGTCATCTGCTCTTCCCTACAACCAGTTTGGTTCAGCCAGTTACTCAACCTGCCTTTGACAGAATTTCTACTCCTGTATTCTCATCTAGTGGGAGCACAGCTGGGCTCCTCTGACTCCACATTTTTCAGCAACAGCAAGTTAGGTGCTCGCAATAACAAAGAGAGATCACACACAAAAGTGCAATTAAGCTTCCCCTATGTGCAGCTTTAAGTCATAAATCCACTGCAGAAGAGCACTGCTGCTGCCAACAGACTGGAGCCTCCGCCCTAATTTCCTTCCTTTTCAAGCTCAAGCAATGCCCTTACACCCAAATGGCTCCATGCATGATCTAAGAGACCTGCTACAGCTCGACAAACACCATGAGTGTGCTTCTTTTATGGTCGCTCTATCAGCTGATGAGATGCATAGCTGTTGGTGTTGTGTCGTTGGAGATTTCTCCTGAACCATCTACTTTCTTCCTTGAAGGACCTTACAACACCCCAACCTTGTCCCCTTCAAGCTTTGAGCTAAGTCCAGCTCCTAAATCTTTGATTCCTTTGCTACCTGCATCACCACTGTATCCAGTTGTGCCAAATGGACCTATTTCACAACCAACTTCAGGGTTGTGCAGTCTGGACATCTCAGCATTGAACCAAATACTTCAGAAGACAGCCATAGATTGTATGGCTCCCCTGGCCATGTATGTGGGCAATGTTCTATATTGTCCTCAGTTTGAAAGCTTGATGTGAGTAATGCAAGGACAACTAAGCAGCGGTACTGGCTCTCTTGTTCTAAACAATACAGCAGCAAACTTGTGCCTTAGTGAAGCGATGGGTTTTCTGGTGGATCTGGGAGCAAATAAAACTATTCCCAAGATATGCTCAGTCAAGCCAGAGAACTTTACAGGTGGTTCATGTCCTGTCACTAGTGTCGCAGAATTTGAGCAGGAAGTAAGCATGAATAAGTTGTTGGCAGCTTGCACATCTATCGATCCCTTGAAAGAATGTTGCACGCCAATGTGTGGACAAGTGATCAATGAAACTGCTGTACGGATGGCCTCCAGAATAATGAGTTCTCTTGCAGATGGTGGTGGTAGCTTAGCGGCCCACAATCAGCAGCAAAGTAGTGGATGATTGCCAAGGTGTAGTGCTTGCCTGGTTAGCAAGTCAACTTGGTCCAGAGGCAGCCAACTCAGCTTTTCGGAATCTTATAGTTGTCAAGTCAACAAAGCTTGTTCCCTTGTGTTCAAGGACCCCTCTTCTGCTGTTGACTCGTGTGGTGGACCTTCGCCCACCAAGACCACATGATGTGATTCTCTGTACATCTACATTTCAGAGCTACAAAGCCAAATGTTGATCACCAATATGCAAGCACTAGATTGTGTCACATTCTTTGGATCTATGTTGATGAAAAAAAGGAGTAAATGTCAATGTATATGATCTCAGTCAAGTTGACCTGAAGGATTTTAGCCTCCAAGTCTATGGGGAACAAGGTTGCCTTCTGCGGGCCATACCATCCGATGTGATCAATGACCAAGCAACTGGAATCAGTTTTACCTATGACTTGAATGACAACATTGCGGCTCCTTGGCCTTCATCCCCATCTCAATAGGGGAGCTTTATGGGGTAGCCCTGGGCTGTTCTTGGACTTCCGAAGTAGTGCAAAATCAAAAGGTGCTGTAGAAGTAAGCCTTTTTCAATGCTCATGTGTAGGCTGTCATGTAGGAGTTGGCAATATCCTTCAGCTTTGAATGCATTACTGTTTCCACCACTATAATTGCCACTACTATTATCAACATCAGTGTCTGTAATGCGATTGCCCTTGGCATCTTCCAAGCAATGAGCCTGGTGCTCTCATCCCAAAATTCATGATTAACTAGTTCCAGTGCCTGCTGCTCCAATAGTTGCAGCTTCGTCGACTGAGTGGGATACACAATGTTACCATGATCACCATTCAACTCTCAGCAGCAACAGCATCACAACCATATAAGATCTTTGGCTCAAAATTTTGGAGGGCATTCGGAGAAAGATAGTGGTGAGAGTCACTCGATAGCAGACAGTAGGTTGTCTGCCATGCAGAGAAGTATGTGTGCCAAAGGCCTTTCTAATCTTACAAGGCAAGACCTTGCAAGCTCATTCTTTGCTATCCCAGGTTTTCCAACAAGTGAAGGGGGACCCTCAAGTGCTCATGGACCAACTAGTAATGTAGGTTGTACACTGACTGCCATAGCTGCTATAGCGACACGGTCATGAAACTATAGATCAGTCTCCTCTGTGGGAACTGGGTGGTCCCACTTTTCATGGAGAAAGCACAGGAGACTTTGTAGAGGCACAAAACACGCGAGACATGTCTGACAGAGAACACCAAAAGTGCACCGTCTATCAAATGGAGACCACAAGATTCAGCGTGCAAGTCCAATTCAAGATTCACCTATATCATCCCTAACTATAAGTCATTTTGAGCAAGTGCATCAAAGATTGCTTATGGATAGACAACAGGAGAACCGAGAAGCACTACTATGGTGTGTCATGCAAGACGTTGGATTCAGCCATGACAAGCCTATTGTAGCGTGTATCATCTACAGATGTTTACTTCACTCACGGGCATTTGAGTCTTACTTTTCCTGCTACATTGCAATTTGAAACCAAGTGGTGCTCCCAGTATTCCACAGTGTCATCACACTCCATCTGTTACTTTATCAGGTAGAATGACATAGAGTTTTTGCTCCCCATCAAATCTAGCAAGCGTCTCAGTGAACGGTGGGCTTGGAGGTTCAGAGATACTGCGCCAAGTGGAGGCAAGGTACCTAGCATTGCTCTTCAAAGCAACAGTTCACCACTTCTGTTGAGAAGCTTTATGTGATGATTCATGATAACTTGAAGAAGAAGATTTCTCCTCTGCTTACTGCTTGCATCCAGGATCCAAAGGCATCACGACTTGTCATGGGGAAAGGTCAGTCTCAATCTCTTGGTGCAGTGTCATTCTCACCTCATGCAGTGCAGGTCTGGTGGTAGAAGACATGTTCTATTGGCAAGCAACAATTATGGGACCTACAAACAACCCTTATATTGGGGTGTATTTTCTGTGACAATCCACTATAGTAGCTGGCCTGCCATGAGATTTGTCCCTTGCTCTGTCTTCCAAGAAAGCTGCCATCTCTGCCTGTGTACCTAAAAAGTAGGGTTTATGGTTGGAAAATGAGACTATGATTTGGGGGAAAGGAGAGAGAAAGGAAGGATCTAAAAACTAGGCTCTGATACCAACTGTCATGAAGGAGACCTAGGAGAGAGAAGGAGAGAAGGGAGAGACTACAAAGAGGAGAGAGAAAGAGAGAGAAAGAGGGTGATGAGGAGAGAGAAAGACTAGGAGTAGAGAGAGAAAGAAAAGAAGAGGAGAGAGAAATGGCTAGTAGTCATGGAAGGACAGGAAAGAAGGTGAAGAAGGTGAAAGGACAGATGTATATTTATCAAATGGTACCCTAACCAGGTCCTTGTACACCTTAAATACCCCATCCGTGTAACCGGGTATTTGCATGTGCTATCCCCGTGTAAGACCCTCTAATCCCATTCTTTACACGATGGGCCATTTGTTGATAATAAAATAAGCTAGGAACAGAGGGACCTAAAACAAATCGTCGATGGTAGGCATCAAAGAAGGATGAATCAAATGGATGGTTCTTGGAAAGATAAGCTAAAAGATCCACCCTCAATTGGTTAGTGCTCTACATATGAGTAGAGGCTTTATTTGGTCGTTGGTTCAAGACTACAGAATCGATCATTGAATGCCATAAAGTGCCAGGGCAAGCAGCCACTTTAGAAGAATAGCACTAAAACATTTCATCTATCCTTAACTGCAAATGGTTGACATACAAGGCAACTTGTAAGACCACATCTCCTACATACCAAGCTAGATCTACATCATCTGGAATTAATAGATCACCTCGTAGATACATATAAGACATCAGCATTGTATCCAAAGTCACAGAATCTTCAAAGGCCATACAGACAACTTCTGTTAGCAAATCAAAAGACCATGCTCCACTCCAACCATCCTCTGGAAGAGGTAGATCCATCGTTGAGAGCTTGATATAGAAGGCCAACTTCTACAGCAGCTGATAGTGGACAAAAAAGGAATGGTCATGAGAAATATACTCCGGAAAATGCTCCAATGTAGACCATAATAAATCCATCTTGGATTGCAATCTTTCCACTTTAGCTTGAAACAACAGATGTAACGTGGCCTGTCTTTGGAGAACTGCCAAGTCCGCAGTGGTCAAAGAAGGAATTGGTTGCGCAATAGGACTCTGTGAAGAAGAACGTGACTGGACCAATTGCTTGTTAAGGTGCTGATTTTGGTTTCTATTCTGTGCTATGGTCGTATTTGCTATCTTAAGCTCCTCTATCTGGGCGGCTAGCAAAGCTTTAAGCTTATGAGATTCCTTCAACAATCTATCTCGTTCCTTAGTTACATTAACCACATGAGATTTAGTGTCAACCAACTAAGAGTGCAAAGTAGAAATTTCCATTTTCTGAGCATCAATGATCTTAGTTTGTTGCTCCATTTGGGTACAAATATCAGAAAAGAGTTCATGAGCAGAAGCTAGCTCTACATTTGCTTTTGTCAGCTCTTCTTTGGTCTATTGGACTTCATCATAGCAAGAGGAATAGAGCTGTTGGATACATGCAGTCACTAAGAGCTCATTAGAATACTGAACATCTTGACATAGGAAGGGAATTGCATCTCCAGCTACTACCAAATGTTGTACTAAAGGGATGGAAATCTCCAGAGTACCTTCATGATGTGCTCTGAAAAGATTTGGCATTGTGAGGAAAGCTGGTAGGTGATTGCTAGATTGATCAGGAAGAAAGATTGGAGGAGAAACTTGGGCTGATTTAGCCACTCGTTTTAAGCGTTTCCTATGAACTACCACAGGAGGGATAGGATCAATATCCTCAATGACGACATCAAAGTGTTCAATAGGGGGAGGAACATCTAGTGGATCAACTATCAAGGTAGGAACTTCCTTCAAAGGGCCCAGTGGCAAATGCCAAAAAGACAGAAAGGTAGGAACCAAAGGTAGCATTAGTTACATTACCCCTGGTGGCTCTGACAAAGTGTGGATCCATTTTGGACAGAAGGTAGCACCTCCAATCAATCATTATGCCTTTCAACACTATTCTAGAAGCTATAAACAACTCCTTTGAAAGGTAATTAGAGGGTATCTTGCCAGGCATAAACCTGTCCTGAAGGAACTCACATAGTTGCTTCCACACAGGATTGGAGATCATGGAGACACTAATGCCAGAAGTGGTAAGAACCTTCTTGGGATCCAACACATCCTGTGTCTGCATTTGCAACAATATAAGGATATCCTCATTCGAGAATAGTTGTCTAGTAGTAAGGAAAGAGTCTCCCCAATAGGGTAAAGACAGAGCCTTGCCCAAACTTTTAGGTGTCAATTGGACAAATATGCCTTTGACGGGACCAGACCTCTTATTGTAATAGGCTAGAAACTGATCACAAGTATCAGTATCCTCTGGGATGAGTGGTAATGCGAGTGCGATGAACTTGGCTAAGCCTGCTTTGCCAATAAGTTCGGACTCTAGCAATAAAGAATAATCGTGAGATACCAATGGGACGTACAAAACTGGAGGAGGATCTTGAGGCGCCATTTAGATAGATTACACACACACCACACACACAGACAATCACAGTGAATGCCTGCAAAACAACATAATATCCATAAAAAAGAAATCGACCAAAATAAGCACACATAGACGTGACTAACCGACTGACCATCCCAAATAATCCACATCCTAGAAAAAACTCGGCATGACCTCTACACATATGCGATTGAAAGCTTCATGCTATGCAAGACATACAAACACCCTAAATCCCCGTATCAGGCAAAAAAGAAAACTACAGACCACACCCGTAATTGTGTCATACAATCAAACCATAATACATCAAAAACCCACTCAGGACATAACCAGACTTTTGTAAGCAATGACAGCTCGAAAGACTGCACGTATCCATCCCACGAAGCGCATTTATTGAAAAGGGAAAAAAGTGCAGTGAGGGGAGTGATTTTAGTGAAGGGTTCGTTTTAGTAAATTATTAAAAATGGGTGAAATTTTATTAGATTGTAAACCTTAATAAGAAAACAGCGGTTCCTTTTTAAAATGTTAATTACAAATTATTAGGGGGAAATGGTGCTTTAAACAAAACCCGAACTCTGATACCCAGATTCAGGTCTTTAAATGCATATTCATTGATTAAAAATTAAGTGTGTGTTTAGCACTTTTTGTGTAGTGCGTGCACTTGTGATGGCGGGTTCATTTTTAATAAACTAAGATGTGTCTATGCATGAGTAGCGCACGAAGCGCTTGTTGTGCTAAGTAAATTACTTATTTTCCTTACCAAATTGGAAAAAATGTTAGTTTATTTTACGGATTACCATACACAGAATTAATTGATTGCAAAAAATTAACAACTTTTAAAATCGTTCAAATTTCATTGAAAATTGAGAGAAAATCACTTAAAAATAGAATTAAATCCAAAAAAATCATTAAAAATTCCATCAATGTGTTTGACTACTTTTGGAATATTTTATAAGCTAAAAAAGTCTTGACACATGATCATCCTATTATTTTAAGGCCAAAATGCTAAAATTTTTACTTAAATTCATAGAAATTTCATTTTAAATTTCAAAAATAGGCTGAAAAAAATATTGAAAAATACGTATCCATTATTGAAGCCTGATGGTTCAATTCTCACTTAGGATTGATTGCAGAAAGCTAGTTATAAAATTTGTTTTAAAAAATCCTTATAATTCAAAAAAAAAACAAACAAACAACGAAAAAACACATAAATAACAATAAAAATAATAACAACACCCAAATACAAATCAGAATTAACTAAACCAAATATGACCCCACTAACCTTACCTTGATATTTCTATTTTTTTAAGTGTTTCATTTTTTTTCAGTAGTGGCTTTTGCTTTTTTGTTGGACTCCTTGCATCTTGGGATCCATCCGTGCGCTCTCATTCTCATTCTCTTACATGCACATCCCTACCAAGTATTTATATTTCCTGTTTTATTTATTTTGATCACCCCTTAACTATAGTTAATTGTTCAAATAAACTTTAATCACCTATTTTTCCACACACACTTGCGTCAAACACACATTTTTTTAAACAAATAAAATAAACCAACAGTTCACTTAGCACGCGCTCCATGCGCTACAAACACATCTAAGTTTATTAAAAGTGAATCCACTGTCACAAGTGCATGCACTACACAAAAAGTGCTAAACACACACTTAATTTTTAATCAATGAATATGCATTTAGAGACCTGAATCTGGGTGTCGGAGTCCGGGTTTCGTTTAAAGCACCATTTTTCCCTAATAATTTGTAATTAACATTTTAAGAAGGAACCGTCATTTTCTTATTAAGGTTTACAACCTGCTAAAATTTCACCCATTTTTAATAATTTATTAAAATCAAACCTTCACTAAAATCATTCCCCTCATTGCACCTTTTTCCCTTTTCAATAAATGTGCTTCGTGGGACGGGTACGTGCAATCTTTTGAGTTGTCATTGCTTACAAAAGTCTGGTTATGTCCTGAGTGGGTTATTGATGTATTATGGTTTGATTGTATAATACAATTACAGGTGTGGTCTGTAGTTTTCTTTTTTGCCTGATACGGGGATTCAGGGTGTTTGTATGTCTTGCATAGCATGAAGCTTTCGATTGCATATGTGTAGAGGTCATGCCGAGTTTTTTCTAGGATGTGGATTATTTGGGATGGTTAGTCAGTTAGTCACATCTATGTGTGCTTATTTTGGTCGATTTCTTTTTTATGGATATTCTGTTGTTTTGCAAGCATTCACTATGATTATCTGTGTGTGGTGTGTGTGTAATCTATCTAAATGGTGCCTCAAGATCCTCCTCCAGTTTTGTACGTCCCATTGGTATCTCACGATTATTCTTTATTGCTAGAGTCCGAACTTATTGGCAAAGCAGGCTTAACCAAGTTCATCACACTCTCATTACCACTCATCCCAGAGGATACTAATACTCATGATCAGTTTCTAGCCTATTACAGTACGAGGTCTAGTCCTGTCAGAGGCATAGTTGTCCAATTGACACCTAAAAGTTTGGGCAAGGCTCTGTCTTTACCCTATTGGGGAGACTCTTTCCCTACTACTAGACAACTATTCTCGAATGAGAATATCCTTATATTGTTGCAAAAGCAGACACAGGATGTGTCAGATCCCAAGAAGGTTCTTACCACTTCTGGCATTAGTGTCTCCATGATCTCCAATCCTATGTGGAAGCAACTATGCCACTTCTTTCAAGACAGGTTTATGCCTGGCAAGATACCCTCTAATAATTACCTTTCAAAGGAGTTGTTTATAGCTTCTAGAATAGTGTTGAAAGGCATAACGATTGATTGGAGGTGCTACCTTCTATCCAAAATGGATCCACACTTTGTCAGAGCCACCAGGGGTAATGTAACTAATGCTACCTTTAGTTCCTACCTTTCTATCTTTTTGGCATATGGCCACCCCTTTGAAGGAAGTTTCTACCTTGATAGTTGATCCACTAGATGCTCCTCCCCCTACTGAACACTCTCATACCGTCATTGAGGATATTGATCCTCTCTCTCCTGTGGTAGTTCAAAGGAAACGCTTAAAACGAGTGGCTGAATCAGCCCAAGCTCCTCCTTCAATCTCCATTCCTGATCAATCTAGCAAGCACTTACCAGCTCTCCTCACAACACCGAATCTTTTCAGAGCACATCGTGAAGGTACTCTGGAGATTTACATCCCTTCAGTACAACACTTGGTAGCTAGAGATGCGATTCTCTTCCCATGTCAAGATGTTCAGTATTCTAATGAGCTCTCAGTGAGATTGCATGTATCCAATAGCTCTATTCCTCTTGCTATGATGAAGTTCAACAGAACAAAGAAGAGCTGACAAAAGCAAATGTAGAGCTAGCTTCTGCTCATGAACGCTTTTCTGATATTTGTACCCAAATGGAGCATAACAGACTAAGATCATTTATGCTCAGAAAATGGAAATTTCTAGTATGCACACTGAGTTGGTTGACACTAAAACCCAAGTGGTTAATGTAACAACCGAGGAACGAGATAGATTATTGAAGGAATCTCACGAACTTTAGGCTTTGCTAGCCGCCCAGATAGAGGAGCTTAAGATAGTAAATACCACCATAGCACAGAGTAGAAACAAAATTCAGCACCATAATGAGCAACTAGTCCAGTCACGTTCTTCTTCGCAGAGTCCTATTGTGCAACCAATTCCTTCTTTGACCCCTGCGGACTTGGCAGTTCTCCAAAGACAGGACAGTTATGTCCATTGTTTCAAGCTAAAGTGGAAAGATTGTAGTCCAGGATGCTTTTATGATGGTCTACATTTGAGCAATTTCAGGAGTATGTTCCTCTGAACCATTCCTTTTTTGTCCACTATCAGCTCTGCAGAAGTTGACCTTCTATATTAAGCTCTCTCAATGATGGATCTACCTCTTCCAGAGGATGGTTAGAGTGGAGCCTGGTCTTCTGATTTGCTAACAGAATTTGTTTGTATGGTCTTTGAAGATTCTGTGACTTTGGATACAATGTTGATGTCTTATATGTATCTATGAGGTGATTTGTTAATTCCAGATGATGTAGATCTGGCTTGGTATTTAGGAGATGTGGTGGTACAAGTTGCCTTATATGTCAACCATTTGCAGTTGAGGATAGATGAAATGTTCCAGTGCTATTCTTCTAAGGTGGCTGCTTGCCCTAACATTTTATGGCATTCAATGATTGATTCTATAGTCCTGAACCAATGACCGAATAAAGCCTCTACTCATGTGTAGAGCACTAACCAACTGAGGGTGGATCTTTTAGCTTATCTTTCCAAGAACCATCCATTTGATTCATCCTTCTTTAATGCCTACCATCGATGATCTGTTTTAGGTCCCTCTGTTCCTAGCTTATTTTATTATCAACAAATGGCCCATCGCTATGATGCTTATTTTTCCCTTTATCAATCCAACTCAGCAGCCATCTTACCTCTCCTTTTCCAACCTTAGGGTGCTCCTCAAATTCCAATCTTTACCTATTGTTCTTTCATTGAAGATCGAGTCTTTTCCAAAATAAGGTCAATGATGGAGCCTTCATGAAGGCAAGATCAAGTACAAAAGAGAATAGAATGAAACATGCATAACTTGAACCAATGTAGGAAACGAATAACATGAACCATCAAAAACACATGGGAGTCATACTTGTGAGTTCTTTCTCAAATGAGGCTAGAGTAGAATCAGCTTTTTTCACCTTCACTCTCCTCGATGAATGCAACACGAGGTTGTGGTTGAGTCCTTTTGCCATGCTTCTCTCTTCCAACTCTATTTCTTCTATTGCAATAAGCATCTTGCCTTCATGTAGCTTAACTAAATCCCAAGTTCCATTTTTCAACAAAGCATCATACTCTTCATCCATTGCTTTACACCAATTCTCATCCATAACTACTTCTGCAAATGATGTGGGTCCTTTGCACTTCATTACCTATGTCATGTATACATAGTGTTTAACTAAGTATCCACTGTAAGTCTATCTCAACAGGTTTTCTTTCTCTCTATGATCTTTGTAGCTATGGTGCACTATGCGATTCTGCTCTCTCATGAGGTGATACATACCTCTGCTTGACACTAGATGTAACAACTACAGGTATGCCAAGATCATTATCCAAGCTGTCTTTAGTGGAATCATATCCTGATGTCAACAGACATGTTATATCTTCAAATGCCTTCTCTTTGCCTTTATCCATGTTCAATATTCCCTCTTTGACACATCAGGGTTAGTGGAATGAGATCCATGATTGTGTAATCTTCCTGTCCAAGGACGATTCTATCCAAGGACTCACACTAGTAGATACATCATGTGTAGGTCCACTAGTAGTAGTAGTGGCATGCATACCAGTTCCACCTTATGTACTTTGTGAAGAGTCATCATGAACTATTACCTACTTAGTACCATACTAGGATGCTAGCTCATCAAACACCACATTACAGTTGATCAAATTCTCATGAGTAGATGGAACATAGCACTTATAAGTCTTTTGTTCTTGTGAGTAACCAATTAAAATAGCCTTCACTACTTTGGAATCAAGTTTCTTTCATTTTTCATCAGATCGGAGTATAATCCCAAAGTCTCAATACATCTATAATTGCTCAATGTCGTAGACTACTCCAATAGCATGTAATCCGTGCTCAAGGTCAAGTAAGCATGCAAGATGCTCCCACTGGCACAAAAGGCATACAATTGAGTTAAGGGCTCAAGCAACCCAAGACGAAGTACCAGTGACAAGTGACCAAGTCAATGCGTCATATGCTTCCCAAGAGCATGACATACATGAAGCAACTGATGTAGCAACCACTAAGCAAGACATAATCCTAATGGCAAGACCTCTATCAAGTCAATACATCCAGTAGCAAGCCAAAGTCAATATCCTTGTGAGTCGGAAGTGCTCAAAACATCCAAATCGGAGCTCCAAAATATCTATCAAGCATGGATGAACTAAGAGGCATCAACCACGGACCAAAGCATGTAATGCATAGAGCTTATCCGTCAAGTACAGACAATAGGCATAAGCGGCCCAAATGCCTGTCAAGTCGACCAAACTGCCAATGACAAACCAATAACAACGGAGCAAATGCGATGCTCAAAAACATTCCGGAATCACGATCATGAGTTCGAAGTCGATCCCCAAAGTGTAATACATCATGACATAACCCATAGCATACATCCGGTATCGATAGAGAAGCAATACATGTGACAAATGAGCTTCAGCCCGCTCATGTAGAGCAGCTCTAAACAGTCCAAAACTGTCAATTTCTAGCCCAAAAACAATGCCAAATCATGGGCAAATCGAATGCATACATTCCCAAGACATTAGGCATCATGTAGACCGCATACGGGCATCAAACAAGGTCACCAGAGTAGAGTATAAGCATCAAATGCCAATGCCAAGTGTGGCTGCCCTGTTTCCAGCACTGTATAACAGTAAATAATAGTCCCAAATCAGCCAATATTTCAGGCCAAAATCATGGCATAATCATGTGCATACATTCCCAAGGCACTAGGCATCATGTAGACCGCATACAGGCATCAAATAGCACAACCGGAATGGAGTATAAGCAACAAATGCTAATGCCAATGGTGCTGCCCTATTTTCAGCTTGTTATGATAGTTTATGACAGTCCCAAATCTGAAGAAATCAGCCATGAATGATCAAGACCAATGCCCAAAGCTTGAATGACATCAAACATGAAGTCTATAGCCCTCTTGATCAAGGTAGAGAGCAAGAAGCAATGGCCAAGTGTGGAGCTGAAGTAGATGAGTGCTAACAGCTTGGAAAAAAATGGTGCAATCTGCCCTGTTGGTGCTGAACTTGCTATTGCTCCACATGGGCTGAAAAGGGAGTAATGGGGGGCTCAAGAAGGGCCTATCAAAGGCTTATGACAAGCCTCTTTGAGCCTTGATAGGTGTAAGGCACAATATGAGGAGAATAAGCTTTAAGGGTTTGAAGCCATGGCTGCCCTTGCTGTTTGCAACTTGTAGATTGAAATAAAACCCTGAAAGAATGATCAAATACCTTAATATCAATGCCTTGAAGGTGCCTCAATAGGCCGGAAAGGTGCTCGGGAAGCCGGGGAGTGACGGGAGCTCGGGGAGATTGGATATGGCTATCGGGATGGAGATCCAATGAGTGAAGGGAGTCGATGCGAAGGTAGAGAAGCACCGAGTCAAGCTCGAGCAAGAGGAAGCCAAGATCTGATACCAGTTGAAAGGTGAGAAGGATCGAAGCTTGCACATGAGCTATGGTGGGAGAGCAAGAGCAAGAAAGAGAGAGACAAGAAATGGGAACTCCAACAGTCACAATGTGTGACCAGGCCTTCCTTTATTTACTAGTCACTAAAAAATGAATGTAAAGAATAAAGTGACATGACGGGCACCCGCCATCTGTAGTGTGCAGTGGCGGGTATTGTCAGTGTAGTAATAGACGGGGCGGCACGGCGGAGGCGCCTTTATCCCAACATAGGGAAATAGCGACGACCAATTGCAACACATATTAGCGGGGTTGCTATTTGTGTCGCAAATGCGACGCAAATAGCGACAATACTCAAAGCAAAAACAAAAAACAGCCAAAACCCAAGCACAGCATTTTGTCGCGAAGAGCGAACAAGAGAGCGAAAGAGATTGTGCATTTGTGAGGGAGAGGGAAATAAAAAGAGAAAGAGAGAGAAGGAGAGCTTCTCACCGTCGCCACTGCCGCCGCTCGTGAAGAAGAGAAGGAAGTGTGCGAAGGGCAAAGAGGGACCGTCGCAAAGAGGAGATGAAGAATCCATTCTTGAGCCTTTACAGTGAGTACATTACTCCCTCTTGGTTTGTTCTTGTTCTTTCTTCTTTTCTTTTTTTTGTTTTTGCTGAGAATGAGGTGCATTAAGGGAGAAAGAAATGAAATGAGAGAGGGAGAATAATAAATGAAAAGGAAGAAAGAATGAGAGAGAGAGGGAATAAACATGAAACATAAGAGAGAGAGAGAGAGAGAGAGAGAGAGAGAGAGAGAGAGAGAGAGAGAGAGAGAGAGAGAGAGAGAGTGTGTGTGTGTGTGTGTGTGTGTGTGTGTGTGTGTGTGAGGAGAATGAATGAGAAAACACAAGGGGGTAGAGAGAAATAAAGAGAGGGTTTGTTCTTGTTCTTTCTTCTTTTTTTTGTTTGTTTTTTTAGAATGATGTGCATTGAGAGAGAAAGAGAGGAAATCACACACACACACACACACACACACACACACACACAGAGGAGAATGAGTGAGAAAACATCAGGGGATGGAGAGAAACAAAGAGAGGGGCAACAAAGAGAGAGAGAGAGAGAGAGAGAGAGAGAAAGAAAGATAGGAACTGAGAGAGGGAGAAGAAAGAAAAAGAAAGAGAGAATGAGAGAGAGAGAGAGAGAGAGAGAATAAACATGAAAGACAACAAAGAAATGGGAAGAGAGAGAGAGGAGAACGAGTGAGAAAACATAAGGGGGTGGAGAGAAACAAAGAGAGGGGCAACAAAGAAAGAGAGAGAGAGAGAAAGAAATAGAAAGGGAAGAGAACATGAAATGAAGAGAGCGAAGAAAGGTGCAAAGCCCATGCAAAGAAAGGGGGGAGAAAACCAAGACTTTAGTTGACGTTAATTTTGATGAGTTATAAGAGAAGAATTCTCTTCTCAAACAAATGAAGAAAGAAAAAGAGAATGAGAACAAAAACAAATTGTTTGTTGTAATGTAGACAAAATGGAAATCCATGAAGGTCGTGATGTTCAAAATCGCGAGGTGTATCTTAATCAGCGTGTCTTGTGTCCTTGCTCTCAATGTAAGCTGGTAATCAGACAAAAGCGTCACTTGTCTATAGAACACGTATGACGCTTCGGAGAGTTTTAATCAAAGATTATATTCGCAAACTAATTGAATATCATATACAAAAACTTAGCCGTGACTCGCAAAAGGGTCGGTCTAAATCTCGTGGAAAGTAGCGTAGTAAGTCGCGTGGGCGCAACGCTAATGTCACTTGTCATCATTGTGGAAAAAAGGGCTATATCAGATCACAGTGTCATAAGTTGCGCAATGAGAAGCGCAAGGATAAGGGCAAAGAGAAAGTGCAGGAGAAGTCCTTTGATTGCAGCATAGTACCTGTGAAGTCCAACGTCAAGATTGAAGAAATTAATGTCATGCAGACCGAGGATTCCGATGGTAGTGATGAGTTCATACTTGCAGCTAGTTCTTCTGATGCTTCACACTTGACTGAGACACCTAGTCTGTATGCACAGTGCTGGTTATTGGATTCAGGTGTGTCCTTCCATGTGACGCCTTACCGTGAGTGGTTTCACTCTTACCGTACTGTATCTCGATCAGTCAGACTTGGAGATGACAGGCCTCTTAATATTGTGGGCTGTGGAGATATTCAATTGCAGTTTTCCACTGGCAGTTCCTTTTTGCTCAGGGATGTACGTCATGTACCTGCGCTTACGCGCAGTCTTATGTCTGCAGGACAGTTGGATGATGTAGGGTTTCATGTCTGTTTTGGGAATTCTGCCTGGAAGATTACCAAAGGCAAACTCGTGCTTGCTAGAGACGCCAAGGCTAGCAGCCTCTATCCTCTTGTTGTATCTGGGTCTTCTGTAGACCATGTTTTGGCAGTGGGCTCTATTCCACATGTATCACTTTGGCATGCCCGTTTGGGGCATATGTCTTTGAAGGGAATGAAAATGTTATTTGGTTTGCAGTATCTTCCGCCTTTGGACTATGCACGTTTTGACTCGTGTGATCATTGTCTTTATGGTAAGCAGAATAGGTCTACGCATAAGAAATCGGGTAGGCCATGCATGAGTGAGCCCTTGGCTTTGGTGCATTCAGATGTTTGTGGGCCCATGCCGTGTATGTCTATGGGTGGCGCGAAGTACTTTGTTACCTTCATTGATGATTTTTCTAGGAAAGTGTGGGCTTATCCCATAAAGCAAAAGTCCAATGTCTTAGCAGTCTTTCAGCATTGGCTTACTCTTGTTGAGAACCAGACTGGGTATAGGCTGAAATGCCTTAGGACTGACAATGGGGGAGAATATGTCTCACGTGCTTTTGAGCAGTTTTGTGATGACAGGGGTATTAAGCGTCAGTTGACCGCCCCTTACACCCCCACCCAGAATGGTTTGGCTGAGCACATGAACAGGACTATTCAGGAGTGTGTCCACTCTATGCTTAGCCATGCAGGCCTACCACAGAGCTTTTGGGCTGAGGCAGTTAGTACAGCAGTGCATGTCATAAACTGATCGCCTTCTAGTGGATTGGATTTCTAGGTTGCAGAGGAAGTTTGGGCTAGTAAGCCACCCTCTTATGCACATCTCCGTGTCTTTGGATGTGAGGCATTCTGCCATGTGCCCAAGGACAAGAGGAGTAAGTTGGATCCAAAGAGCATTAAATGCATCTTTCTTGGTTATGGTGATTCAGGAGAGATGGGCTATCGCCTATGGGATCCGCATGCGCGGAAAATAGTACGCAGCCATGATGTAGTCTTCCATGAAGACAAGATGCACAGGCAGCCTGCGAAAATGGTTGAGATCCGCAGAGTGATCTTTCAGGAGGAGCCTAGAGCTCCTGCACAGCCAGTTGGACAGCGCACAGCTGTAGCAGATGCTCATGGTCAGGGTGTTGGACATGCAGCTGGGCAGGCAGTAGAGCCTGCAGTGAGACGGTCTGCTAGAGACAGACGTCCACCTGATAGATTTCAGCCCTCTATGCATTATATTTTGGTTACAAATGTAGGAGAGCCTTTCACTTATGATGAGGCTATGCGCAGGGGTGACAGTCACTCCTAGGAGAGGGCTATGTAGTCTGAGATCGACTCCTTGCATAAGAATGAGACTTGGGATTTGGTTGCCTTGCCTAAGGGCAAGAAGGCTTTGCCATGCAAGTGGGTGTACAAGCTAAAAAGTACCCCTGGACACCCAAGCCGGCATACAAGGCTAGATTAGTAGCAAAGGGTTTTAAGCAGGAGCATGGTCTAGACTTTGATGAGGTCTTTTCTCATGTGGTTAAGATGACCACCCTGCGCTTGGTCTTGGCTTTGGTTGCTCAGCTTGACTTATATCTATATCAAAAAGATGTCAAGACGGCTTTTTTACATGGAGACTTGCATGATGAGATCTATATGGAGCAGCCTAAGGGCTTTGCAGAACCTGGCAGGGAGCACCTAGTGTGCAAGTTGAAGAAAAGTCTTTATGGCTTGAAGCAGGCACCTAGGGAATGGTATCATAAGTTTTATGCCTTTAGTCAGTCACAGGGCTACAGCATGAGTGCTATGGATCCGTGTCTTTACACGAAGAAAGCCCGTGATGGTTCATTGCTTATTTTGGTACTCTATGTGGATGATATGCTGATAGCAGGGAAAGCTCATGATGAGCTAGATGCTCTTAAATCTCAGCTGAAGAAGAGCTTTGAGATGAAGAATTTGGGACAGGCCTCTCACATACTTGCTATGCGCATTAGACGTGATAGGCATCAGGGACTCCTCTACTTGTCACAGAGGGAGTATATTCATAAAGTCCTTGAGCGCTTCCGCATGCAGGACGTAAAGCCTATTGGCTGTCCATTGCCTTCTTATGTGAAGGTATCATAGGCCGATTGTCCGCAGACAGATGAGCAGAGGGCCGAGATGGCCCAAATCCCTTATGCTTTAGCCGTGGGCAGTTTGATGTATGCCATGATAGCCACTCGTCCAGATATTGCCTTTGCAGTTAGTGTTGTGGCACGCTATATGGCTACACCTGGTAGGAAACATTGGGATGCCGTGAAGGGTATCATGAGGTACGTGAAAGGCACAACAGATATGTATATTTGCTATGGCAGCCAGGATACAGGGGTCGTGCGGTACACTGACTCCGATTATGCAGGACATGCAGATAGTAGGAAGTCCACTTCGGGCTATGTATTCACCTATGCTGGAGGTGCTGTCTCTTGGATGTCCAGGGTTCAGAAGTGTACGGCTTTGTCTACCAGTGAGGCCGAGTATGTTGTAGCCACTGAGGCTTGCAAGGAGGCCATATGGCTAGGCCGTGTAGTTGCTGACCTTGGGATTGATGCTATACCTACATTGCATTCGGATTCTATGAGTGCCATTCAGTTGGCTAAGAATCCGGTCTTCCATGCGAAGACAAAACACATTGAGGTGAGGTATCACTTCATACGTGGTGTCGTGGAGGACAAGTCTGTTGACCTTGTCAAGATCTCCACTGACGAGAATCCTGCAGATTTGCTCACGAAAAGCCTCACTACTGAGCACTTTGCCTTCCTCAAGAGATTGATGGGCGTTGGATGAGATGTTGCCTTTCCTCATCCCTTGTACCTATGTACAGTTGTACTGTCTTTTTCTTTTCTTTCTCTCTCACTGGGGCAGATTCGCCTTTAAGTGGGAGGTTCTTGGGGTAAAGGCGCCTCCGCCGTGCCGCCCCGTGTATTACTACATTGACAGTACCCGCCACTGCACACTGCAGGTGGCGGGCGCCCGTCACGTCACTTTATTCTTTACATTCATTTTTTAGTGACTAGTAAATAAAGGAAGGCCCGGTCACACATTGTGACTGTTGGAGTTCCCATTTCTTGTCTCTCTCTTTCTTGCTCTTGCTCTCCTGCCATAGCTCGTGTGCAAGCTTCGATCCTTCTCACCTTTCACCCTATATCCTTGTAGTGCATCCGTCCAATCTACTCTCTCTCTCATTCTTCTGTATCAAACCTTACAACACACACAAGGATGGAATCCAATATCGTCAAAATAGCCCCATGTGCAAAGGTCTAAGTTATTTTGACCATGTTACACTCCTTGTTCAAATTAGTGTAAGTATTCATAGACTTCCAAATATATATATTACAATATACTGATAAACTCACCAAATATGCCATTGTAGGAGGAGATCATGTGATTCTTTAGTCTAGGAGATTTTATACCATTGGGGGATCTCAATGCATAACATGGAATCAGCTGAAAAGACACTCTATCAAATTCGTCTAGCAGGGCTATGGCAGTATGATGGTACATGTAAAGGATGGGGTTTCGTACCATGTACGTCCCAGTGAGTTGATTTAAAACCAACTGAGAGTCCCCTTTCACCAATAACTGGCGGATACCACCCTGCTTTGTAATATTCAAACCCATAATCAGGGCTTTGTATTCTGCCATATTATTGGTAAAATTCGCCCCAAGATAAGCAGCTAACTTCATGACAATGCGTCGTCGGGGGTCTCGGATGACAACTCCTACACTTCCTTTTTTGCATGCACCCCTAGACGCCCCATCAAAGTACAAGGTGTACGTCCATAAAGGGTTTACATATCCCGCAATCCTGAACTCTACTCGTAATTATGATAATCAAAATTCAGCGTATTCAACGGGTGGACTGTAGGCTCCATCCCTCCATCATCATTGAATTCAACAGGGATGCTCGTCAAAATTTGTAGGCAATGATGGCAGAAGACCTTGATTTCCCAAATAAATGTCCCGTCTTCTTGCTCAGTCACCTTATATCCTTTGCTCCACCAAATGAGCTTTCCCTGATGATATCTTTGTTCTAAATATGGGTGTTCTAAATAAGAGATCAGACTACCCATCAACCTCTATCACTATTTCCTTGCAGATGTTTGATCGATCTCGCCTAGACCTGCAAGGCAATCATAGTATTAGTGCAATCAGAAATAATAAGGTTTAATCTTATTTAGATTAACCTTATTTTTAAATTCTATCCCCTCAAGGTCAGCTACTAACAAAACTGTGGATTTATTCTTTCCTATTCTAACGATCCTATAGGGCCCGTCCCATTTGGGCTCTAGCTTGCCTGGAAATAATTCACGTCGTGCGTCATAATATAGAACAAGCTGTCCTTTCTTGAAGGTGTATTTCTTGGCTTTGAGGTCATGTAACTGCTTCATTCGACGCTTCACCACTTCTTGGTGCAATAAGCTCTGTAGCTTAAGCTCATCTAAATGTGCCAGTGTCGTCAAGCGCTCAAAAAGTGCGTCTTCATCACTCAAAGAATGATTGATGGCAAACCGAATAGTCGGCAACTCAATCTCTAAAGGCAAGACACACTCCTTCCCATATACTAACTTGAACGGGGTATGGCCAGTGGCTCGTTTGAAAGTCGTATTATAGGCCCACACTGCCACGTATAACTTTTTATCCCAATCCCGTTTCTTTTTCGATACAATTTTGGACAGGATGCCCACAAGCTGCTTGTTGGTGCTTTTAACTTGCCCATTGGCTTGCGGGTTATATGGGGTTGTCTTGTTATGCTTGATTTGCCAAGTTTCTGTCAAACCTTTGATCACCTTATTCAGGAAATGGGTTCCACGGTCCGACACTAATTCTTTCGGCGGACCAAAATGGCATATTATCTGCTCTAAAAGGAAACTAGCAGTTTCTTTAGCATCATCTTTCCTTGTTGCACGTGCTTCTGACCACTTTGTGAAGTAGTCAGTTGCTACAATGATATACCTCTTTTGCGTAGTCGACGACAGAGTAATAGGACCCACAAAGTCTATTCCCCACTTCTCAAATGGAAGTATCGCCATAATAGGGGTGAGTGGTCGTTTCCTATTCTCTCGACTATCATGTCGTTGGCAAATATCGCATCTCTTAACATACACAAACGCATCCTGGAAGATGGCAGGCCACCAATAACCTGATCTTAAAGCCTTTTGTGCTATAAGCCGTCCAGCAAAATGGCCACCGCAAGCAGAATCATGGCACTCTTCCAAAATGAATGGCACCTCGTCAGGCATCACACATCGGCGATAGATATCATCAACCCCTTGCCGATATAATGTACCTACGATCAAAGAAAACTTTAACACTTGCTGCTTAATTTTCCTTCTCTCAGCTTTAGATAATTCGGATCCCACCTCTTCCGTCGATAAATAATGTGTTATTGCAGCATACCAGGAGGGAATAGATGCCGTATCTATTTTAAATAACAACTCCATGTCACTACCTTTAGCCATAGATTCTTTCGGCTCCCCAAAGTCCACAAGACATTCCACTATGCCTTGCAACCTTGGTGGCTTACTTCTGATTTCATAATCAAATTCTTGCAAAGTGATTAACCACTTCGCTAGACGATCAGGCAGCTATAGCTTATTCATCAATAGTCGAAGTCCCTCCACCTTCGTATAAAGCACGACTTTCTCATAGAGAATATAATGCCTGAATTTCTTGGTCCCAAAAACCATCGCTAGACACAACTTCTCCATGTAAGTATAATTGATTTCGGATATCCCCAGCTTCCGGCTAGCAAAAGCAATCGGGTGGTACCACTTCTCTTCCCAAATTTGGGCTAAACAACAGCTGATACTATACATGGTGGCTGCTGAAAATATATAAAACACCTCACCTCTTTTAGGTGCTTTTAAAACGGGTGCTCTTGCTAGCTCCTGTTTCACATCCTCAAATGCTACCTTACAAGGGTCACCCCATTCAAACAAACAGCTAAAGGACAATAAATTTGTAAGCGGCAACGTTCTTTCTGCCAAGGCATTTATGAATCTACGGTAATAACCAACCGAAGACAGAAAGCTATGAACTTCCTTCGGAGTGCGTGGTGGACCCATGGCAGCTATAACTTTGACCTTCTCGGGGTCTATCGCAATTCCTACCGAACTGACCACATGACCCAGCAATAGGCCATAAGGTACTCCAAAAACACACTTCCATGGGTTTAAGGCGATGTAGAATTGTCTACAACGCTCAAAGCATTTTCTTAAAATGATCAACTGCCTTTCTCTCATGGTGGCAGACCCTAGGTCATCAATAAACACCTTCAACTCTTCAGGGGATATATCATCGAACGTCTTATCTGCTGTTCGTTGCCACGAACCAGGCGCATTGCATAAACCAAAGGCCATCACATGGTATGCAAAAGTACCAAATACAGTGATAAAAGTTATTTTCAACTTGTCCTCTTCTGCAATTGCCATTTGGTTGTATCCTGCAAAGCAATCCATAAACGAATATATGTCCCTACCCGCTAATTGATCCAAAATCTGGTCAATAAATGGCAACGGGTAGTAATCCTTAACTGTCTGCTTATTCAGCTCCCTAAAGTCTACACATAATCGGATTTGATTATTCTTTTTCTTTCTAATCACAATTGGCGAACACCATTCCGTGTGTTGCACAGGAAAAATCAAACCCGCTTTTCGAAGCTTCTGTAATTATTCAAACAGCCCGTCCCTTAATTCGAAAGGCATATGCCTTACTTTCTGTCGTACAGGACGACTGCTCTCTTTCAACGGAATTGTATGAACAGCAAAACTAGGAGGAATGCCTCTCAGCTCATCATAACTCCAGGCAAAGATATCACGGAACTCCTGAATCAAGGCCACGTAGTCCTCCCTTTCTGCTATGCTGAGCATAGAACCTAATTTGATTGGCCGTGAATCATTAGGCGTACCAAGGTCTAGCTCGATAACATCTGCATCTCTAATACGATCTTGGCCCTCTATCGGCTCGTTCAAAGTAATCTGATAGATGTCTTCCGTGGTGGATCCCTCTTTGGACTCATCACTCGATGATATCTCACTAGCAGATAAATCCTCTAATGTCTCCAATTCTGTAGAAGATAGAGGAGCTCTCTCACTCTGAGGGGACTCAGGATAAGCATCAACCACCACACACTGGGCACCTCTGCCGAATATTAGTCGATCGGCGGGTATATCTACTTGGCAGTCCGCTTGCAAAATCCAAGGTCGTCCGAGTAATACTTGGTAACTTGGACGGCTTGCAAAACGAATCACCCTAAAGTCCAACAGGCATTCTATATTTGCAACAGTGACATGGACCTTAGTAATGCAGCCTTCCGGCTGTCTCAAACTATCATCTGCCATTCTGAGAATTGTGGAGGTATCCTTCTGGATCGCAAGACCCAACCTTTCCATCAGTTCAGAACTCATAATGTTAACAGATGATCCCGTGTCGACAATGGCATAATCTACTAATATCCCATTGACATAGGCTGCAACCCTTGGGCAATGCTTCTCAGCATGCTCGAACCAATCATCACCAACTCGCGCAATACCCAAAGGTTCTATGATATACCTGGTACATAGGATCTTTCTAAATTCCTTGTGTACTCCTAGGGAAAGCTTAATAAGCTGTAGAAGATTCACATCCGGCTTGACTTCGCAAAGGGAGCCCGCCAAATCAAATTCATGATAGTTCGATAGAGCTCGCTCTTCACGCCAAACCATCTGCTCTTTAGGTCGCTGAACCGGCTTTATTGCCTCTTTCCTACCTTTCACCTTCTTCTTTGGTGGATCCTTATTGGCTTTACTTTCCACGGGCTTCAAAGGTCCCCCTTCCATGGCAGGATCCAAAACTTACGTTGCTTTGTCGCCTTGTTTAGGGTTTCCGTCGACAGGCTTATCCTTATCGGCTTCTCTACCCTTTTGACCTCTTGTAAGAATAGCTCGCAGATTAGAGGTTTCAGCATCATTAACGCGTACAGCCTCAATCAAACTGACCCCACTACCACTAGGTAGCTCCTCCACTGTAGTCTTTGGTCGTTGAAGTTTTTGTTTAGGCCCGTCTTCTCGCTGGGAATCATTTCCTTGGGCATGATGATTAACAGGCCCTGGTTGCCGACTTCCTCGCTGGAGGGAACTGATCTTACTCCAGCAAGTAGTTGCTAAATGGCCGGATTTTCCACAGATGTCGCACTTAACATTTGGGCCATTTCTTGGATAGTGTTGCCCACCACACCATTTGCAATTAAACCTCGAAGGTGCACCCTCATTTGGGTATCTACTTCCTATCAAATTTTGCTGTTTTTTAAGGAAGTTGACATCAACATTTATTTGCCGATACTGCTCCGTAATCATGTCGGTATAATGTTTCATCATGTCCTTAACCTCGCCAAGAACATTGGAAGCACTCGACTCATAGCCTTGGTCATTACCATGTTGTTCCATGGGCCTAACAATACGATTAGGTGTATTGTTAGGCACTGGTTGTTGAGCCACAGGCATAGTATTAGAATTGACCGCCTGGCCTCCACCATTTGGAGCCATTTGACTACCCGTAGGCATCGACATGCTAGGGGGAGTTGGTAATAAAGGCACATTCTGTATCATGTTCCCTCTCCCATTAGGGTTAGCCATCGCTATCCCTTGGCCACTACTGCCATTGGCCATCGCCATATTGTTTCCGAATACTAAACCCATATTCGAATTGCCTCGAGAAGCATAGGCTACTTGTAGTCGGGATTCCACCTCTTGTGCTCGTGTAATGGCAGTATCTATATCCCCCAAGGGGACACTACTCAACCGCAATTGGATATTGAAGTCCAAACCATGTAGAAAATATTGCAACTGGGCAGCTGCGGGGATAGGAATAGAGGTGTCCAACTTACGCAAAACCTCTTTTATTTTCTTTGCATAAGCACGAATATCCTCGTGTGGTTCTTGGCGGGTCACGTTGAGTACACGCAACCAATATTGCCCACCCCTTTCAGGGGCAAACTCCCTTCGAAAAGCTCCATAAAATGAATCAATATTCAATATGGTTTCGACTTCTAAACCATAATACCATATAGCGGCTCTTCCTTTGAGAGTCATATTGAAGAATATCATTAAATGTCCTTCCTCTTGAATGCGACAGTTAAACATCAGCTTTTGAAACTCCCTAATGTGGAGTTCCGCATCTTCCTCAACTAGCCCATTAAAAATGGGTAGCGAGTAACCTAGAGCTGGCAAATCCATCGTTCCTGCTGGAATTGCAATAGGCTGCGCCATGACAAGGATTGGATTTGCACTAGGAATAGGGGACGGTGGGGTTACACCTCCCGCACTTGATATAGACTGGCTTATGGAAGAAAGGGGAGCACTAGAGCTTCCACCTTCTCCTGACTTGCTGCTTGTGGCCCCAAGACCACTAGATCCACTCCCTCGTAAGGGTTCAGCACCACTACGCTTAGGGGAATATCTCCTAAAAATTTCAGCACGTCGCCTAGCTCTTTCGTCTCTCTCTTGCTTTTGGATTTCTGCTAGACGATGCTTATCACTAAATACCGGATCAATCTCAGTATCCTTTGGCATAAACTGCTAGTTGGTCCCTAAACAACCAGGATTCTAGGACCGCCACTTTTAAGCGGCTCCCGGCAAACGCACCACTGATGGACCAAAAACCGGGCCAGCACTGGCTCATGCACTAGCCGAGCCTCGCCACTACGCACAAGACAACCCCTCGGCCTCGCGGCCAAGAGCGTCTATCAAAATCTCTACCTTCCTAAACATTGCGTTTGTAATACGTTGTAGTCCTACTGATCCTAACCCAATATTGCTCCTCAGAGGGAGTCCCTTTCACATAGCCAAAAGGGTCGAATCACATACACATGGGGTTCCTGCTACGGCTGAATGCCGCCACCCCTCTGCGACTCTCCTACACCTTGGGGATTGGCCCCTCGATGCGTCGCTCAACATATAAATATTTCGTACAAAATCCACTCAAGGTACCATTTAATCGTATACAGAAATGTACCAATGTCCTTACTTCTCTTTTCCCTAGACCCCACGACTAGCCTATGGCTGTCTCTCACTCAACGTGGGTCAAGATCCTAATGAAAGCAATTGCTGTGCATCCAGGATTTCTGATACCTTTAAATATTTCCATGATTTATGCATATTGTGGATGCTAAGTGCTCAAACAGTTATAAAATCAATATTGTGCACATGCGGAAAACATCCTTTCAACGATTTTCAGCTACCATTCTTATGTGGCGTTGCACGAACCTAGCACCGAGGAAACCCTCGTGCTACTAGGCTCTTATTTTATAATTATTCACTGACCTGTATGGCATGCAAATAAGGCAGCAATCTTTTCATCATTTGACTCCACATTTAGACACATTTTAACCACTCTACCCTCCCATCGATCAAATGTTGCATTGTTGTATAACATTCATAAGGCATTTTGCCATCATTTTATGTGTAAAAAGCGGAAAAAACACACTAGAACAATAAGGTGGGGTTGAATTGAGGAAAATCCTCATTCAGTCCCCACAACCATTCACAAATATTGTTCTTAATTTTCATTAATTTTCCTCACCCAAAATGCAATTTTTCCCTATTTTTAGTGATTTTTCACTATTTTCCTTGTATTTTTCCTTATTTTTTGCATCATTTAATTATTGAAAATTAAAAATAGGTTATGGGATGTGGCCCTTAGTTCCTTCTTGCAGCAAAAATGAAAATTTAGTTGGTGTTCCTATTCATTTTTCCATTTTTATGCCCAAAAACATCATTTTCCCTTGATTTTCCATATTTTACGTGTTTTAGTGTATTATTTTGAGTCACAAGATGCATATTTTTCTGATTTTCTGATTATGAACAGCAAGTACTCATGGAAAACAGCAATATAAACAATTTTTAGCCCACATGAACAACATTCCATCAATCAAAAGCCATGAAAACTCAAATTTCCTTTCAAAAAATTGAAATACCGCTTTTTTGCATGTTTCGAGTTTCATGTCCAGGGCTGCAAATCTGAAGCACTTTATGCTCAGCACGATCACAAATCACCATTTCCAGCCCATGGAGCAATCCTATCCATGCCGGACAAGCCTCCATCATTCTTTCTTCTTCCTTCTTCTTCCCACATGAACTTGCCTTTAGAAGAGAGAGAGGGAGGAGAGAGAAAGACTGATTTTCTATCTCAGCATTCAGGCCATCAATTGAGGAGCAGAGAGCGGCGATAAGATCGGCATACAGAGGGGAATGAGGGACCAATGTCTGCTGAATGGGTTGTTTGCAGGCTGCAAGTTGCTCCTCTCCATCCCATGGCGAAAAAAATGGCGCCTCCGGTTGATCACGCTTCTTCTTCTTCCCACGATTTCTCTCCCTTCAAAATGCATGCCTTTTGCCAACTGTGCTGAGATGTGACAATCAGAGTTGCATCACCATTGCCGAAAATCCAGTGTTTCATGCACGCATCAAACATATAGAGATCCAGTATCACTATGTGCGTGATTTGATGGAGGATGGGATAGTGGAACTGGTCTACTGTCCAATAGAGGAGAATGGAGCAGCCCCTGACTAGGGGGTCCCAGGGGGGCCAGCGGCCCCCCCTGGCGGGGGTCCGGGGGTAGCGCCCCCGGCCTGATGGTAAAGGGAATATTCCTTGGCCGACTAGTGGAGGCTTATATGGTAGGTCGATCAGGCCAACCTCACGGCCTTCGCAGGCTATAAAAGCTAAACCCCTTCACAGCCATCGATCACTCATCTTTCACTGAGTCAAAGTTGTTGTTCCAGCTAGTCTTAAACTCTTCACCTATCTTCTGTCTAGATCACCATCTAAGCTTCACACAGTGGAAGCGCACGGGTGGACAGAGCCATCTTTGTATCAGTTGTTTGGAGTAAAGAATTTACTGATTCTCCTCTTATCTGTTGTGTACTCTCTATCTCTTTCTCAGATTCTGTTCGCTGCGCCGTGTAATATTTTACAACTAAGTCATGCATGTACTCTAAAGAGAGTCTTTAGAAAATGGGATTGCACTCTAAAGAGTCTTTAAATGTTGTACTTTTGATGATCTAGGAGAAAAATCATGTATATACTTTAAAGGGAGTCATGAGAAGACCTAGAAGAAGAGTCATGGGCATGCAAGATCTTGGAGAGTAGATCTATGTAGGCACGAGATCTCTTAATTTCTTAAGATTTAAATCTTCTCTCTCAATCTATTCTTTGACTAGCAGATCATGGCATAGGCTCAAGAAGACCCATGGTCATAACAACCTAGACAGGAGGGCGACAATAGGAACAAAACAACTCGAGGATCATGTGGCACAGAGGTGGCTTTTTAGATGACTTTGAATGTCATCCTTGCACATCATGAGGTCTAGGTAGGGGAGAATATAAGAGAGAGTGAGAAGTTCATAATTACCTAGGTGAGCAATTATAGCAGATGCACAAGAAGATCATGGCCATAACAACCCAAAAAGAAGCATGACAACATGATTGAAACAACTCGCTATGGCACCTGGGTGGCTCTTTGAATAACCTTGAATGTCATCCCTGTGTGCCATGGGGTCTAGGTAGGGGAGAATATGAGAGAGAGTGAGAAGTTCATAATTACCTAGGTGAGCAATTATAGCAGATGCACAAGAAGATCATGGCCATAACAACCCAAAAAGAAGCATGACAACATGATTAAAACAACTCGCTATGGCACGTGGGTGGCTCTTTGAATAACCTTGAATGTCATCCCTGCGTGCCATGGGGTCTAGGTAGGGGAGAATATGAGAGAGAGAAAGTGAGGACTTCATAATTACCTAGGTAAGCATTGTGAGCTCTTGCTTGCCACACTTATCTTTACAATAGAGCTTCAATGAGATCGTAGCTACAACATACTTCACTACAGGACTAGGGTGTGTGTGTGTGTGTGTGTGTGTGTGTGTGTGTGTGTGTGTGTGTGTGTGTGTGTGTGTGTGTGTGTGTGAACAATGTGAAGAGGTGAAGAAAGGAGAAGCTTGGAAAGAGCACTCTTCTTTTGAATATTTGAGTTTGTCACTATTTTTAAGGATGTAAAGAGATTCATGCTCTCTCACATGCAAATTATATTGATACGAGGTGTATAAAAACCTACTTACAACTAAATTCAACTTCTTGCATATAAGTTCATCAATAACACACAAATTTGCCTGTTCACCGATTCATTGGCTAATTTTGCGTATGAAGAAGACCTCTTCTTTAATTGTGGCCCTTGTCCCGATATATCTATTGATGGTGAGACAGGACCTGGTTGTTTGTGGGGTATGCTTTCTGAACATGCCCTCTTTGGCAGACGATGGTTGATCTGGGTGATGCAGAGGGTAAGCGAGACTCATCTGCCTTTATTATCTTGGACCCATAGACTGATTAGACAACATGTGATGCGAACACCTCTTGCGATATACGCAGGAGGGATGGGTCATAATTTAATGCACCTAGTTTAGGGCTACGAGCCTTTGTTTCCCTGGGAATGGTATGCTTTGATGTCTATCATAGTTGTTTCCAGGAGGATGTTATGCGTAGTATTGTTGGATTTCATTAGGCCAAGAGGGCCGATCCAGTTTTGTAGCAAAGTCATGTTTGATTTCATTAGGCCAAGAGGGCCATTTCCCTGTCTAGTGCGGGTGCGTTTAATCAGGTTTTTGTTCTAAGTATTGTGCTGGACAGGTTTTGTATTCATGGAATTTGGTGGAGCCTGGAGGAGCCTTTGCTGTGATGGAAGCTTCTTGTGGCCAATCCAGGTGATATCTCTCCTTTACGAGTACCTTTCTTTCCTGTTATATGTGTATTTGTACTTATCGAGGGAATATATTTTTGTTGGGGACCGGCAACCAAGGCATGAAGTCCCATGTTTAGGCTAAGTATGGTTGAGGGAGGTCGGAGTAGTCCTTGCCTCCTGTAAAGACATTGTCAGGCATGGAAAGACATGTTTTAGAAGAAAGTCCAGTGGCCCTGTTCTGCTAGCCTGCTAGGCAGCCATTCTAGGAGTTCTTGTTAGTAGTGAGGCAGTTAGAGAAGCCTGCCAGAAGACAATAATAATGATGCCAAGAAACCCTGAACATCCTACAAGATGAATATACATACAACCCCTATCAAAGAAAAGAAAAGAAATGAAAAGATATAAGCAGTTGATCATTGCCTTGCAAGGGCCTGGTAGGTTTTTGGGGATGAGCCAGACCCGGGGCCGATACCTTGTCTTCCTAGGGGTGGCTTCTTGCTGAAGAATGAATGACAAAACAAGGAAGGTTGGAGCGAAAATAAAAGTGAGCGTTAGAAAAGGATTAAGTGTCGCCTTGCGAGGGCTTGGTAGGTTCTTGGGTGCCGAGACAGGTCCTGAGGCCGATGCCCTATTCTCCTTGGGTCACTACGCTCAGCTCCCTCCTTTTTACATGCCCAAGTATGTTCATAAAATAAAAACCCTAAAAGAAGCACTGTACTGACAGAAAATACTCCTTGATCAGGCTATAGGAGTCCTCGCCTAGTAGGAGCTCCTAGTCTGTTGTCTTTAGTTGGTAAGTAGTTTAGACTACCATTTAGGACAACCTCTTTGATAGGTTTTTAAGTTTGGCTGTGTTGGAGCAGTTGGTTAGCGACTGACTTTGGATCTTCTATTAGATGATGCTAGGCCTACTCCTTGTGGATGTCATGCCTTGGTTCTGTCCAAGGGTAGGGGGAGCATTGTGCTGAGTTTTATCATATATTTGTTTTGTATCAGTTTGATGCTTCTTTGGTTGTTTATGTGTAGATATGTTCGTGGATTCAACGGGTTGAGTCGCCCTATCCCATGGTCGCCAATGAGAGCGGAATTTAGGTGACGGGAAGTGCTTAAAAATAGCTAAAAATTATGAATATCAAGGGAAAAATATTCAATGTCAAAGGCAGCGGCTCGATCTAGGACGATTTTAAGTGTCAAAGTGCTTTAAAGGCGCTCGAGCGACACTTGTTGATTTTTCATAATTTTTTAGACAATCGTGTGGGTCAACACGAGCTACTGGCCAATGCGGGATGCTAAGCCGGACGCCCAGGATTTTTCAGAGTTCAATTTCGAGTCCGGACGAGGAAATGGCCAAGAATTGCTCAAGATTTGAAAGGGTGGCCACAACATGGACCAAAGGGGGGGTGCCCTTTGGGGGAATTTTAACCCCCCAACCAAAAGGCATGCATTTTGAAGGGAGAGAAATCATGGGAAGAAGAAGAAGCGTGATCAAAAGGAGGCGCCGTTTTTTTCACCATGGGATGGAGAGGAGCAACTTGCAGCCTGCAAACAACCCATTCAACAGACATTGGCCCCTCATTTCCCTCTGTATGCCGATCTTATCACCGCTCTCTGCTCCTCAATTGATGGCCTGAATGCTGAGATAGAAAATCAGTCTTTCTCTTTCCTCCATCTCTCTCTTCTAAAGGCAAGTTCATGTGGGAAGAAGAAGGAAGAAGAAAGAATGATGGAGGCTTGTCCGGCATGGATCGGATTGCTCCACGAGCTGGAAATGGTGATTTGTGATCATGCTTAGCATGAAGTGCTGCAGATTTTCAGATTTGCAGCCATGGACATGAAACTCGAAACACGCAAATAAGCAGTAATTCAATTTTTTCAAAGAAAATTTGAGTTTTCATGGCTTTTGATTGATGGAATGTTGTTCATGTGGGCTAAAAATTGTTTATATTGCTGTTTTCCATGAGTACTTGCTGTTCATAATCAGAAAATCAGAAAAATATGCATCTTGTGACTCAAAATAATACACTAAAACACGTAAAATATGGAAAATCAAGGAAAAATGATGTTTTTGGGCATAAAAATGGGAAAATGAATAGGAACACCAACTAAATTTTCATTTTTGCTACAAGAAGGAACTAAGGGCCACAGCCCATAACCTATTTTGAATTTTTAATAATTAAATGATGCAAAAAATAAGGAAAAATACAAGGAAAATAGAGGAAAATCACTAAAAATAGGGAAAAATTGCATTTTGGGTGCGAAAAATTAATAAAAATTAAGAACAATGTTTGTGAATGGTTGTGGGGACTAAAGCATGAGGATTTGCCTCAGTTCAACCCCACCTTCTTGTTCTAGTGTGTTTTTCCCGCTTTTTACACATAAAATGATGGCAAAATGCCTTATGAATGTATACAACAATGCAACATTTAATCAATGGGAGGGTAGAGTGGTTAAAATGTTTCTAAATGTGGAGTCAAATGTTGAAAAGATTGCTGCCTTGTTTGCATGCCATATAGGTCAGTGAATAATTATAAAATAAGAGCCTAGTAGCACGAGGATTTCCTCGGTGCTAGGTTCGTGCAACGCCACATAAGAACGGTAGCTGAAAATCGTTGAAAGGATGTTTTTCGCATGTGCACAATATTGATTTTATAGCTGTTTGAGCACTTAGCATCCACAATATGCATAAATCATGGAAATATTTAAAGGTATGAGAAATCCTAGATGCACATCAATTGCTTTCATTAGGATCTTGACCCACGTTGAGTGAGAGACAGGACACCCTAAGCCATAGGCTAGTCGTGGGGTCTAGGGAAAAGAGAAGTAAGGACATTGGTACATTTCTGTATACGATTAAATTGTACCTTGAGTGGATTTTGTACGAAATGTTTATATGTTGAGCGACGCATCGAGGGGCCAATCCCCAAGGTGTAGGAGAGTCGCAAAGGGGTGGCGGCATTCAGCCGTAGGAGGAACCCCATGTGTATGTGATTCGAGCCTTTTGGCTATGTGAAAGGGACTCCCTCTGAGGAGCAATATTGGCTTAGGATCAGTAGGACTACAACGTATTACAAACGCAATGTTTAGGAAGGCAGAGATTTTGATAGACGCTCCTGGCCGCAAGGCCGAGGGGTTGTCTTGTGCGTAGTGGCGAGGCCCGGCTAGTGCATGAGCCAGTGCCGGCCCGGTTTTTGGTCCATCAAGCACTCACTTGTTCATAGTATTTGTCACCTCGTGACTACTCGTATTTTGACTCTTGTAATCATTATTTCTATAGCAGGTAGATACGTAAATCTCACAAAAAGTCTAGCTCTATGTGTGTGGGTGGATCTTGCTTATTCAAATGGTTGTGATCCTATACCCTGTTGGTCATTAGGTAGTGTTAAATAATTTGTGATGTTCATTTATCAAGGGCCCTAGCCAACGGTAAATGGAATATTCCCTAGCCAACTAGTGGAGGTGCATATGGAAGGTCAACAGACACATGTACATATGGAAGGTCAATAGACACATGTGCACATGGAAGATCAATAGACACAAGTGCATATGGAAGGTCATCCATCATGACCCCCTTCATGGGCTATAAAAGCTAAACCCCTTCACATCTATTAATCATCTATCATTCACCTAGTCAGAGTTGTTCCAACTAGCCTTAAGCTCTTAATCTATCTTCTGTCTAGATTGCCATCTAAGCTTCATAGTGGAAGTGCAAGGGTGGATAGAGCCATCTTTGTATCAATTGTTTGGAGCTAAAGAAAATTGTATAATTCTCCTCTTATCTATTACGTACTCTCTATCTCTTTCTCAAATTCTCTCGTTGTGCCATGTAATTTTTACATGGTATTAGAGCCCACGGGGCTCTAGCGATCGAAGAGTGCGCAAGAGGCAAAGGCTTCAATAGTAAAGAGGAACTATGTCGTCTTCCAGAAGCAGTTATGGCACATCAAGAAGCGGTGCAGGAGGTGGTGCTGCTGTACCAGTTATTCAAACACTGAGGATTCGTCCACCAACCTTCAGCGAAGGCAAGTTAGATGGTACAAACTACACCTTATGGAAGTTCAAAAGTACAACTATCATTGATTCTTATGAGCTTTTGGAGACTGTGTCGGGGAGGACTGACATAGAACCTACCCCCCGACCCATCAAATTCTAGTGTGATGATTTCTTCAAATGTAGATCTTCTACAAGCTTGGAAACAAAGGAATGCAGATGCATTGTGTGCCTTAGTTACAAGTTTTTCTAACAGTGTTCTGACTTTGATTCAGCATACAACCAAATCATCAGAGGCTTGGAATGTACTGAGAAGTCACTATGAAACACAAAACCAAAAAAGGATTCAAAACTTGGAGAATCAACTAGCAGCATAGAAGTTTGTTGAAGGAGAGATGGCTAAAGCATTCATCACTTTGATTAAGAATCTACGCAACCAAATGGCTGGTGTTGGGATACAACTAGAGAGGAGCTAGCTCGGAGGTGTCTTTAGATTTGTCCACAAAAGTTTTGATGGACTAGTAACTGCCCTTAATACTCATGTGAGACCTCAAGCTTTGACTTTTGAAGAGTTTTATGCATTATTGATGGAGGAGGAGTTGAGGCTAAAAGCTTGAGAAGGAAGCAACAAAGGAGATGCTGCATTATTTGCCAATGCAAAATGCAAAGGTGGTTCCTCTACCAAAAATGATAGTGACAAAAAGAAGGAGGGCAGTAAGAAGAAGTTTCAAAGAGAGTGCTTCCACTACAAGAAGAAAGGACATGCAATCGTAGATTGTCGTGTCAAGAAGGTAGATGAAAAGAATGGTACCTTAAAAGTAAAGGGAAAGAGATAGCCAATACGACTGAAGCAGAGTTTGAGTTATTCATGGCGATCATTGAGAAAGTGTGCTCCTCGGCACAAGAAGAATCTACCACTAACTCATGGGTGTTGGATAGTGGGGCATCCCTTCACATGACTAACGAGAAATGTCTATACAATTCTATGCAGCCTCTATAAGAATCCATCACTGTGACGGTTGGAAATGATGCAAAATGCCTTGCTACGAGCACATGTACTATTTCTTTTGTTGCTGCAAATGGTGAAGTTAAAAAGCTTTCAAATGTATTGTATGTTCCCGAAGTTAGGAGAAATCTGTTATCAGTTGCTACCATAATTGATCTTGGTCTCATAAAGTGAGGTTCAAGAAGACAAGTGTAGAAATTTTCGACAGTGCTGACAAAGTTGTTGGCAAAGGAGAAAGAAGGAACGACCTATATGAGCTAAGTGCTCTTACAACCACCGCTAGAGTGGGTACAAGTAAGCTTTTTCATAAAAGGTTTGGACACATTAGATTTGAAGTGTTGAAGGAGATGCACAAGCAAGGTATGGTTGCTCACCTACTTACAGTGACTAAATTGAAGGAACTATGTGAAGCTTGTATGATGGGCAAGCAACAGAGAAAGGCATTTCCACAAGAAAGGCTCATCTAAAGTTGGTGCATGCTGACTTGTGTGGTAAGATGCCTATACAGGCCGTGGGGGGATTTTCTTATTTTATGTTGATTATCAATTACTACAGTAGGAAGATGTGGGTGTACTTCTTTCATGATAAGGCTCAAGCTTTTGGTAAGTTTAAAGAATGGCTAAAACTTGTTGAGAATAAAACATGGAAAAGTGTGAAGAAATTTAGAACAGATGGTGGTGGTCAGTTCAACTCAAAGGAGTTTGAAAACTTTTTGCAAGAGCAAAGGGATCAAGTGTCAATTGACGCTGCCTCACACACCTTAGCAGAACGGTGTTGTGGAATGCACGAATGGCACCATTGTGGAGATAGCAAGATGCATGCTAAAGGGCAAGGGATTGCCTAACCATTTTTGGGCTAAAACTGTTAGTACTAAGTTAATATTACATTCTACATTCTAAATCGGAGCTATACAAAGGCTCTCAAGGGAAAACACCTCATGAGGCTTACACTAGTAAGAAACAATCTATCTCATATTTCATAATTTTTGGATGTGAATGTTATGCACATGTTCTAAATAAGAAGAGAAACAAGTTAAAACTAAAAAGTAGAAAATGTATCTTCTTGGGTTATAGTGATAAGTAGAAGTCTTACAAACTATATGACCAGGAGGCAAAGAAGATCATCATGAGTCGTGATGTGGTATTCAGGGAGTAGTCGCATACAGTGGAGGAGGAGAAGGAAAGTTCTTCCACTTTATCATCTAGCGAAGAAGTAGTCCACTATGAACTTTTCCTAAGAGCTGTCCCTATCCTTAAGGAGGAGGAAGCATCATCTTCAAATGATGAGGAAAAAGTTCATAAACCACCGAAAAAGCCATTGGCACATTGGGTGAAGCAGCTCTATGACCACAATAATCCTATACCTACATCTGTTGAGGAGAAGGCAGATGGACCAAGAAGGTCACAGAGAATAGAGGAGCAAAGGAGGGCTTCTGCTCACATAGTCAATATGGCCTTGATGGCTGTGATTATGAGAGAAGTAAAGGAGCCAACTGACTTAGAAGAAGCACTTGCAGATCCATCATCGAAGGTAGCTATGCAAGCCGAGGATAATAGCATAATGAAGAATGATACTTGGGAGCTAATGGATCAGCCAGCAAAGCAGAAGATTATTGGTACCAAGTGGATCTAGAAGGTAAAATACAACATTGATGGTACCTTAGAAAAGTACAAGGCTAGACTGGTTGCATAGGGATTTTCACAAGTTGAAGGGTTTGATTTTCAAGAGTCATTTTTCCCAACTGTTAGAATGACCACTATTCGCATAGTACTTGCAGTGGCTGCCCACAAGCAATGACCAGTTTACCAAATGGATGTTAAGTCAGTGTTCTTAAATGGTGACCTCAAGGAGGAGGCGTACGTGGCTCAACCTCCAGGGTTTGAGGCCCCCCATTCTGAGAACAAAGTGTGTAAGCTAAAGAAGACATTGTATGGATTGAAACAAGCCCCCACAACATGGTACCAGTGGATATATAAGTTATTTTTAAACTTAAACTTCAAAAGATGTGTCTCAGATGCTAACTTGTATGTTTATAGGGATGGTGAAAAGTTTGTAGTGATTGTCCTATATGTGGATGACCATCTTATTATAGGTGACTCTGTGAAGTTAGGATCAACCAAACTTAAAAGGCTTTGAGTTCTAAGTTTGAAATGACAGACTTGGGCTTGCTGCACTATTGTTTGGGGATTGAAGTTTGCTGGCAAGATCCAGGAAAGATCTTCATCTCTCAAAAGAAGTATGCATGGGAGATCCTGAAGGCATTTGGCATGACCGAGTGCAAGAAGATAGCTACACCTATGGAGGTGAATGCAAAGTTATCTATTGAGGATACATTAGTACTAGTAGACATTGGGAGTAGAAGAGGTTACTGATCTACTTATGTAACACTAGACATATATCAGTTTTGTTGTTGGTGTTTTGAGCATGTTCTTAAACAAACCTCATGAGAGTCATTAGAAAGCTGAGAGGCGGGTGCTTAGATACTTAAAGGAAACTCGTGACTATGGTATCACATACAGTTCCAGAACATCTATTGTGGGAAACTATGACTCAAATTGGGCAGGAGACAGTGATTCCAGGAAGTTAGTTTCTTGTTATTGTTTCTCTTTGGGTTTAGGAATTTTCTCTTGGATTAGTAAGAAGCAGCCACACCAACAATGGCATTGTCTTCTACCAAAGTAGAGTACACGATAGCTTGTTTTGCTGCATGTGAAGCAATATCGTTGAGAAGGATCCTATGGCATATAGGAGTGCAGGATGAAGAACCAACTGTGCTAAGAGATCCAGTACCACTATGTGTGTGATTTGATCGAGGATGGGATAGTGGAACTAGTCTACTGTCTGACAGAGGAGAATGGAGCGAATATCTTCACCAAAGCTACAAAGAATCTGCTTCAAGTTCATCTTCAAAGACTCGACATTGGGTTGAGGAGATAGTTCACATGCACGTGGACATTGGGGGGGGGGGGGTGTTAGATATGCTCAATGCCCTACCCTCATAAGGTGCCACCAATGATCCATGGCGCTCAAAGTTGTAAGGCCCCCATTATGAGGAGAGTGAGCCTGAATATTGAGTCGTCCTGACTTGTATGTCAGATGAGGTCTATGTGACCAGATGGCAAAAAGGTGACCTTTGTGGGTCTAATCTTTGGGTTAGACGAAGTAGTTAAGCTAGTAGCAACTCGAGGCGCATTGCATCGAGTTGCAAGGTAAGGGAGTAATCAGGGGCCCTAGCCAATGATAAATGGAATATTCCCTAGCCAACTAGTGGAGGTGCATATGGAAGGTCAATAGACGCATAGGCACATGGAAGGTCGACATACACATGTACATATGGAAGGTTAATAGATACATGTGCACATGGAAGGTCAATAGACACAGGTGCACATGGAAAGTCATTCATCATGACCCCCTTCACATGCTATAAAAGCTAAACCCCTTCACAGCTATCAATCATCTATCATTCACCCAGTCAGAGTTGTTCTAGCTAGCATTAAGCTCTTCACCTATCTTCTACCTAAATCGCCATCTAAGCTTTACAGTGGAAGCACATGGGTGGATAGATCCATCTTTGTATCAGTTGTTTGGAGCTAAATAAATTTTTTTAATTCTCCTCTTATCTGTTGTGTACTCTCTATCTCTTTCTCAGATTCTGTTTTGCTGTGGCGTGTAATTTTCCAAAGCTCTCAATGATTCATGAGAAACATATAGATTTTCTCACTAAAAGTCTCATGATGGAAAATTATGCCTTCCTTATGAGGATGATGGCCATAGGACAAGATGATGTCTATTCTTCGTTCTTTTGTACTTCACACATTGTACTTTGTTACTTTCTTGTTTTCTCCATAGTACACTCAGGCACATTTGCCTTTAAGTTGTTGTTGGGGATTAAAGGCTACACGTGTCTAGCTGTCTACATTTACTTGTACTTACTATCCACTTATGACAACTTTGTGGGCATATTGAACATTCTACAAGATGATGATTGAACAAACCCCATTTAAGTTGATATATGAGATTGATGCTATAATGCCAATTGAATTGTTCATTTCCAAGTTGCTCCAAGAGTTCTAGGATTAAGAGAAGTGGATAATAATTCTTGATGGTTTTCTTGTTGAGTCCTGTGTAGTCCACACACATAGGGAGAGAGCCTTCTTCTTCTTCTTGACAAATAATATCATAGCTCCCACCATTGACTTGGGGTGCCATATAAAACCCTTGGCCAGATTCTCATTAATATATTCTCGTAACTCCATCAATTCATCTTCAAATAGCTGATAGAGTAGACCAAAGGGCAATTGAATTCCCTCTTGCAACTTGATGGCAAATCATAAGGTTAGTGCTCATGAAGCATATCTATATTCTTCTTCCAAACACATCTTGATTATCATGATATTGGAGTGGGAGAGCTTGTATGTCTTTGTTAGTTTATGGCTCAGTTGGCAAAGCATATATTAGGAAGCTAGGATTTTTCTTGGCTACTCTCATGAATAACTTGCTCAATGTAAGTTGATCTTCTATTTTATTTTCTAGTAAATTGTGCCTTAGTTTCACTTTTTAAGTTATACATTTGATATTGGGATTGTGGAGCTTGAGCCAAGGTAGACCAATGATGATTGGATTGCTTATGTAACATATAATATTGAATGTTGTGCTTGTTATAAACTCTTGATATTACTTTTATAAGACGAGTTTCGTACCTAGCATATTTTGAAGCAAAAGGGCAATTGTTTATAACTTTCACAGAAGCGAGATTTCTTCATAATTGCAAAAATTTGAATTATGGCACATTGCTACATAGCCAGTATGTCGAGTACATGTACAATATTGCAAAGTGAAACCCCTACCCTTTCCTTTATAGTGGCTCAGTTGTGTCCAATTGCCACTTTGTGCCTACATGACGAATGGAGGGAAGCAAGGGACATGTACGAGAGGAAAGATCTACAATTGACACATCGATGTGTTCGCGGGGAAGGAACCCCTTGCCCCTCCAAACCCCCAAGGCCTACCTATAGTAATATTAAGAGATTAAATACATTATAAAAACAGTTGCAAACTATCTTATAATAATAATAATTACTAGGAAAATTTGTATCATGTAGATCACAATCCTACACTACAAGCAAGAAAACCCTAAGTACAACTCTCAAATTTGCTCACGTAAAAAACCTTAACTCACAATACTCATGAATAATATATATCATATACCTAAAAGGGAGTAAAATAACTATATTCTCCATCCAAGTTTCATTCACAATGAGTATAAACATGGTGAGAACAAAGTAAAATTTAACTTTATTACCTCTAGGAAGCCACATTCCTTCTCCAATTTCTTAAGTTATTTTACACCTAACCACAATGTATATTGGGTATCACAACCATTCAAATAGTGATGATTTAGCTCCTCATGGAAATCAAGTGCCTCACAAAACGTTTCAAAGTAAGGAAAATCATTGCATAATAATAATCCACGAGTGCATATGTGGGACGATGATAGAAAACTTCAGTGAGCATCTTAAATCCACAAATTATGTTTGCTAAATTGTCACTCTTTACGAGGAGCAGATTTACTAGAGAAAGCTATTCTTCTTGTGGAAATGGAGGAGTGTTGGTGCATCCACCTATATATGTATAATATGTGTATGTGCATTTGTGGATAGTTTTAGAGTATGTACACATTGCATGCACATGTTTAACCATTGAGAGAGAGAGAGAGAGAGAGAGAGAGAGAGAGAGAGAGAGAGAGAGAATTTTTGAAAGACTCATATTTCCTCTCCATAATCGTATCCTATATTCAATTTAAAAAAGTAAAGAGAGAGAAATAGTGTGTGTATTTTCAATAAAAAGAGAGAAAAAGTGGGTGTTCAATAAGAGAGAGAGAGAGAGAATCATGATAACCCATCCTAAGCTTGGGAGCCTTTGAGATTCCCAAAGCAAACCTATAAATAATATATAGAAGAATAATAATAATTATCACTTCTCTTATTTGCAAGAATTTATTCATCGAGGTCGAGGGCGCGGACGGTCATCATCTCAAAATACTGTCGCATTCAACAAAAATGATTTTTTTCATAAAATTTAACTTACAAAACACCACTTAGAGGAACTGATGGAGGGAGCAGTTTTCAGGTTTACTCTGAAGTGCTCAATTGGACACACTTGCGGCCATGGCTGTCGAATAAAACCCGCTGTTCGGCTTCTCCGTTCCGTCTCTCTCTCTCTCTCTCTCTCTCTCTCTCTCGGCGTGCTGCAGAGACATCCATGGCTTCTCCGTTTGTCTTCTTCATCGTCCTGTTTTCCATTCATCTGCTGCCTGCTCTGTCGGATGCCTCCCCGAACTACTTGATCGGCCTCGGGAGCTATGACATCACGGGGCCTGCTGCCGATGTCAACATGATGGGGTATGCCAACCCGTCCCAGAATGCCGCAGGGATCCACATCAGGCTCCGGGCACGCACTTTCATCGTCGCCGAGCCCTCCGATCAAGGCAATCGGGTCGTGTTTGTAAACCTGGATGCTTGTATGGGATCTCAAGCAGTCACCTTGAAGGTCATGGAGCGACTCAAAGCTAGGTGGGATTTCGCATGACATTGTTGTGATCGTTGTTGTTGCTGGTGCTGCGGTCCTGCAATTGTATTTGGTCGATTCTTGTTTAATGTCAGTCATTCACTTTTCTCAGTCAGTCACAAATGTTGATGAAACGATAATTACTGTTTGTTTGTAGCTGAAAATTTAGTCGTCCTTGCTGCCTGCTTTCAAATGTTAGTCATTGGTTGTTTTTTCTTTCATTAACATGCTCCTTGTCACTACGGAGATGTTGATTGTTGTCTTGGACATGTTTGTAATCATGTATTACTTCGGAGATGTTGATCGTTGTCTTGGTCATGTTCGTAATCATGTATTGTCACGACTATGTATGATGATGGACGCTCTACTCATCATTGATTTGACAATGATCGACAAAATCCATGTATTAATTGGATAAACGCCACATCTAGTGTGAATATTTTGGCACATAGACAAGGAAACTTCCTCTCAAAGGAAACCTTCAACAGACAATCTTCATTCAGGGATGACTTTTTGATATCTTGTTGTGACGTTTTGTTGATCACATTGCACCAATAGATGCCTTGCTTTAACTTGCGTCAAAACAAATAGCTAGTCAACCTTTCTAGGGCTTTTTGTGGGATACTCAACAGTGTGGAATTACATGGCGCCATAGACAAAATTTGAGCAAGAAGTAGAGAACACACAATAAATATAAGAAGAATAGAGACTGCTTTAATTTCAAATTAATTGATACAAAGATGGCTCTATCCATCCGTGCGGCTCCATTGTGAAGCTTAGATGATGATCTAGACAGATGATAGGCGAAGAGCTTAAGGTTAGTTGAAAGGACTCTGATTGGATAAAAGATAGATTAAAGATGGATTTAGAGGGGTTCTTCTTTTATAGCCCGAGAAGGTAGATTGGTTAGCATGTTTGACCATATTATGAATCTTCCCTAGTCAGCCAAGGAATATTCTAGAAAATATTTCCTTTTTCGTTGAACTAGGGGCATTGTCCTTAGACCCTAGTTAGGGCTAGTGTTGGCCCTCTTGAGACCCCCCAACCAAGGGCCTTGGACCCCAAAATAAGGGCCCCTAATAACTCTCACACCCTGCAACTCAGTGCATTGTGCCTGAAGTTGCTACGAGCATAACTACTCTATCTAACTCAAAGGTTAGATTCACAAAGGTCATCTTTTTGCCATCCGATCACATAGATCTCATTTGATATACAAGTCAGGATCCACCTAATTACGATGCTCACACATGGCTTCTTCTTATAATGGGGGCCTTATAACTTAGAATACTATGGATCATTGGTGGCACCTTACAAGGTTGGGGCATTGACCATATCTAACGAACAGTTGGTTCATATTGAGTCTCCTCAATTTAAACATTTTGTTGTTGACACACATGGTTAGTCCAAGTTGTGAGAGTGCGCAACGGAAGAACACGAACACAGAGGAGGAGAGAGAGACATCAGAAAATGAAGGAAGAAAATCTGCACTGACTGTAATGAATGCTGAATACAAAACCGTGGATTGATCAGCCCCTGCACGCAGCTCGAAGCGTCAGTGAGGGCACCAGATCAGGCTGATGATGACGGTAGCACCGAAGACGGAGGAAGATGACGGAGTTGGAGTGTGTACTTGCCAAAGAAGGAGGGAAGATGATAATACAACTGACTGCCAAGTGGGAAATGGCTATAAATAGCCAAAAAACCCAAAAATTGGCCGACCTAAAATTTGAGGCCATAAATATGTCCGACCAGCATTTAATGCTGGTAAAAATGCAAGGAATGCTCAGAAAAATCCCGGAAAGGGTGGACAATGTTCGGCAGGTGAGGCAAGCTGAAGAATGCAGAAATTGCCCCGGGAAATGCATATAAAATCTCGATTGGAGGTGAAAATGCACTGAAATGCAATAAATTGAGTGCTCTAGAATGAGCTACCTCCTTCGTCAAAACAAGTGATAGACAAGTCAGAGCTCCTAAAGTCCTCGTCTGACTCAGACTGAGGCTCACAGGCAGGAGTTGACAAGGCATGACAAACATGGCTGCTAACACCCCCTCTCAGATCGTGGATGTGGCGGAAGGCCAAGGAAGAAACGGATCTTGGGGTGGCAAGAGGAATGCCAAGGTCGATAAAGTCCGTCGATATAGATTGTTGCTGAAGGAGCTCCTCGCGATCCTGGGAATCCCCCTCTAAAACACTAGGGGCCAGGGAATCCACAGCCGCATCACCGAGATCGTCCCCCTCTAAAAGGGATGGGGGGTACGAGGGAACCATCGGAGGAGAAGGTGGGGGATGGGAAGAAACCTGTGGAATAGAAGGTGCACAAGCGGGAACGGGTGTAGTAATAGACTGCCTCGGAGGACCCTGCATCAAAGAAGGGGAATGGAGCCTGTAAAGCCCGCTCTCCTGCCAACCTGTAGATAAGACAGCTCCTGTAAGAGAATCCTCAATAACAACGGTATGCTCGATGAAGATCACTCGTGTGCCAAGCCTCGTAAGGCCATAAACTGAGAGGAGGGGAAGGCCCAAATCTGGAACATGTAGGGCCTGTGAAAAGGAGCTCGAAGGTCGGTCGGTAAACAAAGGCAATGTGCCAACACCACTAATAGGCACCGATAAAATGTCACCAATAGTGACTGAATCCTCTGATGGACGGAGATCCTGTAACAAATCACCTCGGGGAGTCATATGACTCGAAGCACCACTGTCCACAAACCAAGGCTGCGCAGAAGACACTGCAGCCACGGAAGAAGGATCCTCCTCCAAAGCATGGATATGAAGGAACATTGACTCATGGGTAACAACTGGTGTAGAGGTAGAAGAAGGCTCCGATGTAGATCCATCCTTCGCTCCCGGACGAAGGTGAGGGTACTTCTTCCAGCATTTCTCCTCGAGATGTGTCCCTTTCCCACAGTGTGGGCACTTCGGTCTCTCTGAATCTGAGTCAGAGTATGAAGAACTGTCCTTCTTCTTAGCCTTTGACTTTGTCTTCTTCTTCTTCTTCTTCTGTTCTCCCGAACCTGCAACAAAGGCTCTAGTGGAGTCGGATCCACTAGCACTGACCTCTCTGAGTCGCTGGTCATGCTCCAAGACAAGCAGGGATAGCTCCTCCCATAGAAGCTTCTCACGGGTCCTCGATGTAAGTAGGCTGGTGTGGAAGACATCAAACCGAGGCGATGGCAGCTGAGTCAAAAGAATCATAGCCATGTCTTCAGAAGATATCGTCCGACCGAGGGATGCAAGCTCATCCCTCATATCCTGTAATCTGTTGATGTGGTCCTTCATGGAAGGACTATCATCAATAGCGAGCATCCGCAACTTCTTTTCGAGAGATATCCGGTGGGCAAACGTCTTCTGTTGATAGAGAGACGCGAGCTTTCTCCACACGGCTGCTGCAGTCTTCAACCTGTGAACATGAACAAGGACAGAATCCTGCAAACTCAGAAAGAGGAAAGATCTGGCTCTAGAATTAAGCCGATCCCATAAGGCTGCACGATCCATAGATGTCCCATCTGCGGGATCCATCTTAGGCCGGGGAATAGGAACAGAAACAAGCTCCCAAAGATCGAAGGAGTCCAAGATACACTCCACCTTGCAGGACCATAGAGAAAAGTTGGAGCCATCCAACCGGTCCTCTTTGGGGAGCTGGGGAAGTACGGGTATCTGTACAGGGGGTACCAAAGGCTGCATCGTCGGCCCACTGGAAGGGGATCGCCAAGATACATGAATAGAAGGGGGACGGGAAAGAGGAATAGACTCCGGACGACGGTCCTCGTGATAGAAATCACGCCTCCGTTCAGATGAGTGTCGAGACAAAGCTCGTCATCTGAGTCATCAAAGCCCGTAAACTGATGAAAAGACATCTTCCAATCTGCAAAACACTAAACACCAAAGAAAACTTTGCCGATGCCGAATAATGACCAGCAGTCTGGTCACCAACCACCAAAACGCAGGCTGTGATAGCGTACAAACACCTGGAGCTGCAAAACGCAAGGGTATCTGATGAAGATCACCAGAACAGAAGCCGCCAGCACCAAAACGCAGCCTGGGAGTGGGTCGCCAGCAGGAGATGAGCCGCCAGGAGTGGAAACGATCACCAGATCAGGAAAACGCAGCCTGATGCTGTGTCGCCCAGCTGAAGGAGGGGCCACCTGATGGTAAACGCAAGCAGGAGGGGTCGTTTGATGACGTGGCAGCCTTTGGAGAAGTCGTCTGCAGCAAACGCAAGAAGAATGGCCACCTGGAGGGGCCGCCTGGGCAGTTGGAGATGAGGGGACAGCAGCAGAAGAGGGGTGAGGTATCTCTCCACAAGGTTAGGTCCTCCGTGCTCTCAGTCAGGCGATGATACCATGTGAGAGTGCGCAACGGAAGAAGAACACGAACACAGAGGAGGAGAGAGAGACAGCAGAAAATGAAGGAAGAAAATCTGCACTGACTGTAATGAATGCTGAATACAAAACTGTGGACTGATCAGCCCCTGCACGCAGCCCGAAGCGTCAGTGAGGGCACCAGATCAGGCTGATGATGACGGCAGCACCGAAGACAGAGGAAGATGACGGAGTCGGAGTGTGCACCTGCCAAAGAAGGAGGGAAGATGATAATACAACTGACTGCCAAGTGGGAAATGGCTATAAATAGCCAAAAAACCCAAAAACTGGCCGACCTGAAATTTGAGGCCATAAATATGTCCGACCAGCATTTAATGCTGGTAAAAATGCCAGGAATGCTCAGAAAAATCCTGGAAAGGGTGGACAATGTTCGGCAAGTGAGGCAAGCTGAAGAATGCAGAAACTGCCCGGGGAAATGCACATAAAATCCCGATTGGAGGTGAAAATGCACTGAAATGCAATAAACTGAGTGCTCTAGAATGAGCTACCTCCTCCGTCGAAACAAGTGATAGACAAGTCAGAGCTCCTAAAGTCCTTGTCTGACTCAGACTGAGGCTCACAGGCAGGAGATGACAAGGCATGACAAACATGACTGCTAACACAAGTAACAAGCTATCTATTTTGTAGAGTTTCCCATACATATTCTTGAATGAGGACTTCGTAGGCTTGGAAACTTAGGAGTTGATGGTATACTCAAGAAGTGATAGATAAGCTTCCCACATGGCTCATTGAATTTTTATGTTGCAACATCACAATCAAAGACTTACTCATGGCCTTTGTCTATGGTCTCTGGAATCATGATTCTCGGATTTATGTAGGAGGAACAATACAGTGATAAATTGCTTTAGTAATTAGTGTTGGTAGAGGCAATGGGATGGCAATGGGCAAAGCATGCTTGATAATGCATGCCCAAACCATACCTAATAGAAGTAGCCACAAAGGAAAGAAAATAACTGTGGTCATTATTATAGGGGAGCCCTTGGGGCCACCCCATGATTCGTGTGCCAAGTCCCCATTGCACCTTGGCTTTTGGTCTCACTGGTCCACACTTGTCCAGATCATGTCTCCCCCCAATAGATAGAGGGAGTTGCGACTGTCTCATGCCACAGTTTCAAGCTCATGCAAGAGTCGAGGGTCAAAACCTCAACCCTAGGCTCTAAGCTCTAATCACCTCTTGTCCCAACAAAATTGGAAGCCCTCCTCACTCACATCACTCAAATGCACTCACCATCCCCACTCTAGATATCTGACGGGAAGCCCTCACTCAAAAGTTGAGAGAGAGAGAGAGAGAGAGAGAGAGAGAGACTTGCAGCCTGTTTTGGCTGTCGCAGGCTTCTCTCTCTTAGAAGTGCTTTTATTTCAGTGGGCAGTTGGTGTTTTGCTGGCCTTCCACAGATCGTGTTATAGCATTTCCATGAAGTTCATTTGACAAGATTGAATAAATATCTGCAAACTTGCAGTTTTGTGCTTGTCTAATCCAATTTAGAATTGTTTGCTTTGAAACAGATATGGTGACCTTTACACTCAGAAAAATGTGGCTATAAGTGGAACTCACACTCATTCAGGGCCTGGAGGGTATCTGCAGTATGTACTTTATATCATCACATCCATGGGTTTTGTTCGTCAATCATTTGATGCAATTGTTGATGGCATTGAAAATAGTATTATTCAAGCTCATGACAATTTGCAACTCGGCTCTATTCTCATTAATCAAGGTGATTTATCATTTTCTATTGACTTATTTGAAAAGAAGATTTTACAAGTTTGTTTAGCTCATGGAGAAGAGGTTGATATCTGCAGGCGAGTTACTTGATGCCAGCATCAACCGCAGTCCCAGTGCATATTTGAATAATCCAGCAGAGGAACGGGCACAGTATAAGCATAACACTGATAAAGAGATGACATTGCTGAAGTTTGTTGATAGTGAGCGGGGACCTGTTGGGGCTTTTAGCTGGTTTGCCACCCATGGGACATCCATGAATCGAACAAATAAACTTATCAGTGGTGATAATAAGGGTGTTGCTGCACGTCTGATGGAGGATTGGTATGATGGGATGCGACAGGGTCAGCTGATGAATTTGTCAACTGAAAGTGCAGGTTTTCTTTTGAGTATTGTCCCTGCAGCTGGTCAGTATCGTACTGTATTTGGCAATGAACCATTTTAACAAGTAGAAGTTGAGCTTACCTTGATTTTGAAATTTCTTGGTCTTATGCTAGCAGAGAATGAGATCACACGGCATGTAAGGCTGAGCAGCACAGATGGGGTGAATGGGCCAAACAATTTTAGACACCGAATACGTAGCCAACTCCACAGTACTTCTAGGAGGGGATCATTTGTGGCAGCATTTTGCCAGTCAAATGTTGGTGATACAACCCCAAATGTTCTGGGTGCCTTCTGCCTTGACACAGGAATACCCTGTGATTTCAACCATAGCACCTGTAATGGAAGAAGTGAACTCTGCATTGGTCAAGGCCCTGCGTAAGCCTCTATGTATTCAGAATTTAAGGCTATTGAGAAATTTTTTGCTGGGATTTATTCCTTGGTTTTGAAATAACAAGCATACATGTACAGATATCCGGATGATTTTGCAAGCACAAAAATAATTGGTGAGCGGCAGTTCAAGAAGGCGGCTATGCTCTTTAGTGCTGCAAAGGAGCAGCTCGTAGGGAAGGTGGATTTTAGGCAAACATATATTGACCTTTCAAACTTTGAGGTTACTATTGGAGAAGGAGAGACAGTCAGAACATGCCCTGCTGCAGTGGGTTTTAGCTTTGCTGCAGGAACAACTGATGGCCCTGGAGCGTTCAATTTCAAACAGGGTGACAATCAAGTTAGTATGGGAACTATTCCTTTAAATTTATGGTCAGGGTTGAGAAGGTAGGACACAGGTTTTCATATTCTTGTAATCAATTGCACGCTGTTGGATGTCTTGTGGTAATGGAGCAATTCCTTCAAATCTAGCATTAGGAGGCAGGACAGACATATAAGTCGTTGGTGGGGTTGCCCAATGACCTGTAAGCTCTTGGGTGCATGTTGGCACTGCAAAGCTAATTCTTTTCAAAGGCTCGAATGGCAGGGTGCATAAGGTTTGTCACTTGTGTGAAAGGTTAGAAACCCCAAGATCTTTCATTTATTGAGTTGACCTCCCTTGAACAAGAGATTGTGATGAAAGGATGTTGTTCACTTTGCATGTAAGTCTACTTGTATAGAATTCCATGTATGGGGTTGTGTCATGAGGACATGTATTTTTGAAACCTCACTAAACATGTGGATTAATTTTTAATCACATGGTTAAGTAAATGTTGCGAATGTGAGGTGTAACTAGGGTTAGAGCAAATTTACAAGCCTAGGGGCTTGAGGAAATTAAGAGATGTCAAATGCAAAAGTTGTTATAAGGTATGTTGCATAGGTACTTGGTGGTATCTGGTGCCAATTGTTGGCCTAGGTTATTCATTTGGTCATAAGTATCAATTGGTGACATTAGAAAAGTGATGTTTAATGGTACCTAATGTCAATTTGATAGTCAAAGATAACATTTGGACACTTGGGAATGGAAGCTACCTAGCCAATTTAATTATTGACCGGTCATTAATTTTTTTGGACACCAAAATAATTATTAGATTATTTTTCAGTATTTAAAGATTGAATATTAATATATAATTATGGATAATGTCGGAAAAACTATTTGGGAAGGTTGTTGCTCGGAGAAAATGCCCATGTAAGAATGAAAAAGGTCTTTAGAGGCTAGAGAGGCATTTTAGTGCATTCAGCCTACAAGAGAGAGAGAGGAGATACTAGTGGTCTGATATGCCTCCATTGGAGGACCTTCTAAGGCAGCTAAGGGCAAGAGATGACCAATCAATAGCAGGCGATAACGTCTATAGGTTGTTGAGATAGGGCAGTATCAGTAAATGATTGATTTTCTTTAGCTCTTCGTGAAAAAAGTCTAAATTTTCTCTCTCCTCAACATTCTCTCTCATATCTCCTAGCCTTTCTATAGCCTTGCTCCGAAGATTATAGCATTGAGATTACTAGAGATTGAGAAATTTCAGGTTTTTCTGTTGTAAACCCTAATATGCAGTAGAAATTAGGGTTTAGCAGTAGCCTTAAGAAGTGTGCCGGAAATTGGAAGCTCCAAGACTTGGATTCAATAAGGTTAAAGTTGTTTTCAGTCAAATTCAAGCGGAGGGACCAAATTATCAATGAATTTGGGGCATTTTTCATCTCTATCAAAGCGGGTGAAGGCCAATTGACTCCTTGAATCAAGGGGCAAATTAGATTGTTGGTCATTTTAGACAGCAAAGGGAGTTGGAATACCAAAAGGGATTGGGAAAATCCCATTGTACATTAACTTCTTCTTGAATGAAGTTAAAGAAATACAAAAAGGGATGCTAGTTTTGGGGCCAACAGGGTGTCCATTATCCAAGATTGTAAGTTAATTTACATTTCTCAATTTTGTAATAAATGTTGTTATTGTATCTAAATTGTAATTAGGAAATTACCACCCATCCACAGAAGGAAGACTGGTTTTAGGTTGAATGTCCTTGAATTAGTGTTTGAGACTAAAGCATCAATGCCATAAGCATTGGCATAAAAAGACCTATTTCTTCATCAATATATGGGAGTCATTAAGCTTCTAATTACTTATTTTATATTGATAGTTGAAAAACAAAAACATCATTATTTTTGCTTTTCGATTGGGTTAGGTTTACCCAAGTTGTATCTTGAAAATTAAGTGTATTTATTAATAGTTAAGCCTTGTGTAATTGGTTGCCTCCATGGGGAGAATGAGATATGTGGCTAATCTAGTTGGATGGTGTGGATTTGGGCATTTGAATCATTTGTATAAGTCTCTAGTTGGTACAAGGCGAGATGTGATATAAAGCTCAGGTTGATAAGTCTACCAATGTCCTCAACACATCTTACCCTTAATTTGGCTTGAATATGTGAAGTGGGAAAGGGCTAGGGGGTTTGGAAAGAAGCTCACTAGCTATTGGCATGATATGTGTCCAACTTGAGGACCTCTAGGTGATGTGATTGTGAGCGTTCCTTACTTTTATTCTTTTCTTTTCTTTTCTTTCTTTTTTAAAATGAAAATTGCATTCTAGCTTCTTTTCATTCCTTGGTGTTAGCCAAGGAAGTGGTTGCAAAGATCTTTTTAAGCATGCCTTGGTCAACATATAGGTTTTCAGTGCTACCCTTGTTAGGACTACTAGAAAGGCTGTTGCCCTCTTCTATATGCTGTCACCTACACCAAAAGGACCTTGGGCAGCTATCACCTGCACTTACTGTTGAGAAACCAAGTCATTCAGTACACTTTCCCTACTCATTCTTGTTTTGATTTCCATTTACAGCCCCAAAAAGGCTTTATTTGGAGCATTATTTAGTATCGAGGTGCCACCTTAGAGAGTCGGGGTGTCACTCCAGAGACTTCAGTGGGTGACACTTGTGACAGTTTGTGCCTATCAATATGGCACTGACTTCCCTCATTCTTGATCATACACATTCATTCCTTTTGACATTATCACACTCTTTCATATTCTTCTCTTCTTTCTCCATCCTCTCCCCTATTGTTCACACCTTGTGAGGACATTATGGTTCATGGTTTTTGCATCCATCTCCACTTGGTGTTTTGCAGCCTACTGTTGAGAAACCACATCATTTAGATCAGTTTCCTTTTTTATTCCCATTTCTGGTTTCCGTTTCGAGCTCCAAAAAGGCTTTTCAGGCGTCTCTAGAGAGAGTTCGAGCACTACTCTAGAGACTTTAGTGGGTGAGACTCCAGATTGTTTTGCCTATATATATGGTTCCACCCATTCATTCATGTAAGAAGTTGGGGAGAAGATATGTTTAGTGTGGAATTATTAATAATACCTTGTCACATTGACACATGTATAAAAGGGAGAGAGATGTAAAATTTCACATATTTTGAACATTAATACATTTACTGTCTCTTGGCTCACCTTCTTGCTCACAGTTTCTATGGCTTCTCTCTCTTCTTTGCTGTCTTTCTCTCTCCATTTCTTGTCTCTCTCTCTCTCTCTCCTCGTCACTTCTTTCACTCTGCTCTTCTTTCTCTTACTTCTCAGTTCTCTTCTTGACAAGTGATATTAGAACATGGGCTTTTGGTCCATTTGATTTTATCATTTCAGTCATATTTTCTCTAAATTTTCCATCATTAAATCTTGGACAGCAAGTATAAGACCCACATGGCAGGTACTTGCAGGAGTTTTACTTGAAGTAGAGACTAAACTTGGGGCTTTGACAAAGATCTTGGAGAGATTTGGCCAAATTGTGGCTAAAATGGCCGGTTGTGCATCCATTACAAGCTATTTTGAAGGTAAATTGGTAAAATAGGGGCTAATTGGACTTGGAGAAGACTAAAACCTCAGTTACTTTTTGAAGTAGAGTCTTCTTTTTTTTCTCTTTCAAGCTTTTGGTTGAAGCCTCCATGGTGGCTGCCAAGAAATGCAATATCTTGCGCTCTAGTGACCCTTTTCTTCTTATGTGACCATGGGGCAATGGTTCTTCAACCCTTGAGCATTAGATAGAGTACCGTAGTGTGAGCAGTGATGGAACAAAGACATTAGAAGCCAATCCGAAAAATGCACTGAAATTTGTGCTGATTTCTTGCGCTCTGTCCACAGTCCACAGCATTCAATAATCACTTGCCTTCAGTTTGCCTATCATTTGGACCAATGCTTGGCATTGTACTCAGCAGGAATGAGCCTTTGTAAGCCACTAATCTTCATTTTTCTTCTCTGAAACCATAATATACAGTAGGGCAGCCATAGCTTCAGACCGGAAAGCTTCAATTTCTTCAATCTTTGGCTCTTTCTGACCTTCAAATCTTCTCTACCATCATTTTGGAGTAGGATAGACTTCAAGATTGAAGGCATGCAATGATTTCAACATATTGAGGTTCTTGAAGCTCATATTGGAAGATTATTTTGGGGCTTTTCTTCAAGGAGCTTGAATCTTCAACATTCAAATGTTCAAGCAAGCTCGGGGCATTGGTTTTTTATGGATTCAATCTTATTTGAGCTTATATGGGCTGATCTTATGGATTTTTCAAGCTTCATGATGGATTCATGGTGAATTATGGAGGACTTTTCTAATAATTGGACTAAAGCTTGCATTAATCATTTTCTTCAAGCTTGATCAAGGTATTCTACTTGCCTAATCTTTGAAATCCCTTAATATCCACTTGCTTTAAGCTTTTCCACTTGTTGATGGGAGGTTATTGGTCAATAATTCTTTGAATTGATCATTGATCAATAGATCAAAGATTAGTGCTCTTATCATTGATTAGAGCCGATTACATTGATTTTAGCATTCATTTCAATCTTATTCCATCATGGATATCCTTTATAATCTCTTAATGCATAATTCTGATTTGATCGGTTGATTTTCTTTACCCAAGATTGAAATATTGTAACGGGTAAGTACTAGCAATAAGTGAGCCATTGAATTGCATTGGTGATACCCTCAACCATCACTCATTTCCTTATTCTAAATTTTCATTGATCAATCATGCATATTATGGAAGATTGAATGAAAATTTCAGTAATGCATATTATGCTAATTGATTAGAGTAACATGTCACTGCCATGTGGGTATTTCCATCGAGGAAAAAGGTGGATGCTGGGGGAGATATTGGGACAATAGAGAGATGACTCTCTCCCACTATTAAAGATCTCTTAGGGGTGCAACCAACCGACTTGGGGAGAACTTTGCCTACCTCTTGGTGATTCGGAGCTTGCGAAGGGAGCCTGTCCTACCGTTTTATCCCTCACACAGGTATGAGTGGAGAATTGAAGATTAAAGCACTCTTAGGGACTCAAGTACCTTAAAGATTAAACTAGGGTGAAACAAGGATTTTACAAGATACTGTAGGGTATATATAGGTCATTATAGGTACCATTGTCATCATTGAAGTATATGTGTAAGTACTATAGGTTGCCCACAGGTCCTATCCAACTTCCCATAGGGTTTGGAAGCCCTTAGGTACTACCATTTTTCTCTCATGGGCATTGTAGCTAAGAAACGCGTTTCTTTCAGTTTGAAACTTACGAAACGTTTCTTGAAGTATGAAATGTTTTTTAGAGCAAAAACGTAGGTTTTTTTTGGGTGAGTTGGTACCCAAAACATGTTCTTTTTTGACAATAAACATTGAGCAATGTTAAACATGATGATGATGATGTGCAATGACTCGTGAGGACTCAAGATTTTGGATGAGAGATTGATTTTTTGGTGATTTTGTTTAGTTATTGAACTTTGTCAATCTAGTATCTATTATTGTCTTGAGAGTTGATTATATGACTTTAGTCTCATTCACGAGTTATTTATAATATATTATGATTCATTCTCAATTATGACATTTTGTTAGTTTATTTTGAAATAAGAATCATGATGTCGCAACTTGACTCAGTCCATATTGTAGATAGGCTATTTACATCATTACATGTTTATTTTAAATTTTTTTGTATGATATATATGAATCATAATGTTTGAGTTGTAAACCATAGTACAACTTGTCCAAAGACTAACTTTGACATAAGTGACAAGTTAATAATGGATCATGAATATGTAACATATTATTCTTAATTGACTCTATTATTACTCAAGCTCAATTGGATATTCTTCGTTTAAGAGAGAGTTCCTTAGAGGTTTAGAACCTCTTTCCCTAGTCAAAACTATTAAAAATCCCTATATAAAAAAACCCATGTTTTTTATTTTACCCCCTCTTGAAAGAAACTTATGAAACATGTTTTTAATGTTTCGTTTCTAAAGGTTTTTGATATTTTTGGTTGCTATGCTCACGGGTGGAAACAAGGTACTTACAGGTTAAAACAGTGTGCGGGCCAGGACAGTCCAGACTTATAGGTTGAGTTGTAGAATTTTTGTCCTAAACCCGTTATGATGTGCTATTACTCATCTTGAAGAGGGCATTGTTGGCTCCGTTTTGAATAAAAAAGTTTGGGAATTGGAGTTCTCTAGCTCAAGTTATAGCCAATGTTTTGACAGGGGTACTACAGGACTGTACTACTATGATTGGTCATAAGGGAAAGAGTAAGGCCCATGATGAATATGCTCAGTAAATCAAAGATTCCATGCGGGAAAATACACCTTAAGAGAGCCTTGAAGAGCCTCAAATGCAAGGAGAAATTAGTGCGCTTAATAATATCATGTGTGAACATGAGAATAGGCATGCTCCAAGGCATATGAAGCTACTATCTAAAGTTGAATAGATGGTATTGTTTACTAATCAAACGAAGTCTTCCATTGAGAAGTTGGTGGATTCCACTATCTAAAAGAATGCTTTGATTGATAAATTAGTAGAATCCAATGTCAAAATAATGACTCAATTTTGCCAATGGATGCAAATGCAAATGGGAATTAAGGAAGCTAGGGAGAAAGCTCAATCATTGGACGAAGCGGCATTCCCAATAGTCAATATGAAGTAGGAGAGACTTCATATATAAAGGCACGATGACTATTTGTGCAATATGAATTGTGCTAATCCCTAAGCTTATGGGTTGAATCATCAACTCTCTAGAAGTCCTTTACCATCGGGAAGGTTCCATACTAATTCTTAGCCACCTTTTGGAAAAGGACCATCTCATTTTGGAGGTTCAATGGAAAAGGACCATCTCATTTTGGAGGTTCAATGCTTACTAATCACGAGCAGTCTATTTTGGGACAACAATCTTTTCATGAAAGGAGTTGAAGGATAAAATCATTTTGGTAAAGTACAATGGGCAATCATTTTCACCATCCAATCTAGAGGAATGGATTTTAAAATTAGAATCCTATTTTGATATATTTTCTATAATTGATGATATGAAGATCCATTTTGCATCATTATATTTGAAAGGGTTTGCGCATACTTGGTGGAGATACATAAAGAAAGAGAACATACTAGTAGAGAGTTGGGATGCATTCAAGTCACTTCTAGCTGAAGTCTTTGTCTCTTCTCTTGAAAAAGAGAAATTGGTACAAAGATGGTATGGATTAGAGCAAAGAGGCCTAAGTGTACGGGATTATACAAACCAATTCCTCAACCTTACCATGTATGTACAAAGGAAAAGTGATGAAGCTAAACTCCAAAAGTATATGTATGGTTTAAAACCTTCTTTATCAGTTGATGTTATGGCGCAAAACCCCACCAATCTTTTCAAGGCTTTTGAGCCTGTGGAACAATATGGAAAGAAGTATAGAAGAGAGTTTTCATTTCAGCTTAGTTGTGGACAGCTAAGGATTGTTTTAAAACAAGGACAAGTTGGTAATGTTTATGGCAGTAATCATGCACCAAATGGAAGCTTAAGAGTGTCGATTTATCCTTCATTCAATGCTTCAAGACCTCAAGGCAATTTTAAGACAGCAAATAGTCCAAGAGTGGATTTTAAACAAGGGGACAACAAGTTTAGACCCACTTCAACCAATTTTAATCCAAAGTCTATTCCTATGGACCTCTACAAATAAAGAAAATAAAAAGGCTTATGTTTTAAATGTGGAGAGAAGTATGCAGTTGATCATGTAACAAAGTGTGTATACAAGAATGCAAAAGCCAAGGTCCATAGTATGTTAGGCTTTGAAGACTTAGAGGATGACAATAATGAGGCCAATGCATTTGTGACTAGTACTAAAAATGAGGATGTTGAGAAGGAAGTTGGGCAAGAACACTTTTATGATCTTGTCGACACATTTCCTTTTGATTTGGGTGGTAGTATTCCTTTTGATCCGAGAGGAATTTATGACGAGTCACATGTTGCCACTAATTGTTTCATTTTCATAGATGCTTGGTGTAACTAGCCTTCCTTCCGTGGATGGGTGCTAAATCCCTGATTACAACTTAATTACAACAGCAAACAATTAATGCAAATTTGACAATACAAATTTACCTACTGATCTTGGACAAAGTATACCCGATTGGTCCTAAAATTGGCGCTCCTTTCGATATTTCTTTAGCTTTATTGAAGAAAAAGTTGATTTACAATGGGATTCTCCCAACCCCTTTCGGTATTCCAACTCCCCTTGCTGTGATGAATCACCAACAAGTCTTTAATCCGATTTGCCCCTTGATTCGGGCAATCAATTAGCCTTCACTTGCTTTGATGAAGATGGAAAATGCCCCAAATTCAATTATTTGTTGGTCCTTCCACTTGAGTAGGCTAAAAACAGCTTCAGACTTGTTGAATCCAAGTCTTGGAGCTTTCAATTTTTGGTACGCTTCTCGAGGCTATTGCTAAACCCTAAATTTTGCTACAGATTAGGGTTTATAGTAGAGAAATCTGAAATTTCTTAGCCTTCAAGGGTCCAAATGCTGAGATCTTTGGAGCAAAGCTGTGAAATGGCTGGGAGATGAGAGGGAAAGTTGTAGAGAGAGAAAATTCAGAGTTTTGTTGCGAAGAATGATTGCAAATCAGTCAAATGCAACTATTGCCATGCCACAACAGCTTGTAGATGCAAATAACTAAAGAAAATCAGTCATGTATTGTTGTTGCTCTATCTTAGCAGCCTGTAGATGCCGTCTCCGGATGTTGATTGGTTTTCTCCTATCCTTGGCAGTCTTAGAAGGTCCTCCAATGATTGCAAATCAGACTAGCAGCCTCCCCTCCCTCTCTCTTGCAGACTGAATTTATAAAAATGTCTCTCTCCAGCGTCTAAAGACGTTTTTTCAGTCTTGCATGGGCATTTTTGACAAGTGGCAGCCTTCCCAAATGGTTTTTCTAACATTTTTTATAATTAAATATTAATTTTTAGCCTTTAAATATTGAAAATTAATATAATAGTTATTTTGGTGTCCTAAAAGATAATTTGATTGGCCAATAATTAAATTGGCTAGGCAACTTTTATTCCCGAGTGTCTTTGCGTGATCTTGAACCATCAGATTGGTGTTAGGTACCATTAAACGCCACTTCTCTAATGTCACCAATTGACACTTATGGCCAAATGGATAACCTAGACCAACAACTGGCATCAAATATCACCAAGTACCTGTGCGGTATAATTTATAGCAACTTTTGCTTTTGACATCTCGTGATTTCTTCGGATCACGGGCTCGTAAATTTACTTTAACCCCAATTGCACTTCACATGTCCAACATTTACTTAATCACGTGATTAAAAATTAATCTACATGTTAAAGTGAGGTTTCAAAAATACATGTGCTTATGATAGCCCTCCCCCTTGAAATCCTTGCAATCGTCCTCGATTGCACTGCCAAATGCATCAAAAGCAAAGTACTACATTGGAATTTCCATAGGGCATCATAGTCAATAGAACATTGCGCACTGTTGTTCAACCATTCCTATGTCCAACATACTCTGAAAATTACCAGCCAACATAACATTGCATAAGACTCACAAAGAATCTCAAAAACATTGCCAGATTATCATGTGACATGTCCATTTCTCATGAGCTCAACTCATCTGGCAAAATCAAACCATAGTATAGCGAAAACCAAGCATAAACCATGGCTAAAACTGTTAGCCTGCTCTTTATCATTCTCAGTCTGTCATCTCCTGGTTGTGAGCTCCTGTCAGAGTCTGACAGGAGACAGAGGAGCTCTGTCAGTTCATTTTGTGGCTGTCCTTGTCAGTCGGCAGCCTGTGGGTGTCATACAGCCCAAACTGGGCTGTTTTTCTGCAGTCGGCCCATTTTCTGGGCAGGTCGGCCAGATCTGGCCAAAGTCGGAAGTCGGCCAGATCTGGCTGGTCGGCCAAATCTGGCCAGGTCGGCCAGATTTGGCAGGTCGGCCAGTTTTCTGGCCTGGGGGCTATATATAGCATCCCCCCCAGTCATTCCAGCATTGTGCTCTGCAGGTTCAGCACTGCCTCCGACATCTCCGTCTCCGGCATTGGTGCTGCCATTGCTTCCAGTCTGTCCTGGTGCCCTCATTGACGCTCCGGGCTGCGTGCAGGGACTGTTCTGTCCATTTCAGTGTATTCAGCATTCATCTCAGTCAGTGCAGACTTTCTTCCTTCGTTCTCTGCTTTCTCTCTCCTCTCCTCCGTGTTCGTGTTCTTTCGCTGCGCACTCTCACAAAAACATCAATGGCATCGTAACATACGTTGTTGTCTATGGAACTAGATGTAAACCATTGAAAATTGAGCATAATTTGATCATAAACCGATCACTTGCTGATCTGAGAATTGATCACAAACTGCTGCAAATGTGACCCCAAACAGCAATAGAAAGGAGAGCACGACACCTTTGATGTTCGGTACAAAGACTAGCGTATCTCTTTAGGTTTTAGATAGATATATATGAAAGTACAAATGTGCTAAGGGTGTGTTCACGCCCGTGCACATATAAAAGGCACGATGGCTCTTTATTCCCAACAACCTCCCACCTAAAGGCAATGTGCCTTAAGAGGAGAAAAGAATCAGCTAAGTGTAGGTATGTACAAAGCTGAAATACATATACCTATCCAACTCCCATCATTTGTCGGCAATGAGCAAACCGCTTTGTTGGAAGATCCTTTGTGAGAAGATCTACAGGATTATCATCTGTATGCACTTTGACAAGCTCAATGCTCTTGCTGTCAAGTACATCTCTAATGAAGTGATACTTCACCTCTATGTGCTTCGTCTTTGCAAGAAAGACGAGATTCAGTGCTAGCATGATAGTACTTTGACTGTCACAATGGAGAACATGTAACTCTGTAATGCTAAGCTCTCCCACCAGACGTGAAAGCCATAAAGCCTCCTTGCATGCCTCAGTGGCAGCCGTATACTCTGCCTCTGTAGTAGACAATGCAACACACTTTTGTAGCCTAGAGATCCAAGAGATTGCTCCTCTCGTGAAGGTAAACATATACCTAGAAGTGGACTTTCTGTAGTCTGCATGACCAGCATGGTCTGCTTTCGTAAAGCCAACAACAAATGCCTTCTGCTTTCCAAAGCAGATACACAAATCATTTATGCCTTGTGAGGTATCTCATAATACCTTTCACTGCTTCCCAATGCTTTTTACAAGGGTTTGCTATGTATCTGCTAACCACTTCCACTGCAAAGGCAATGCCAAGATGTGTAGCAACCATAGTATACATCAAACTGCCAATAACTGAAGCATATGGTATCTTGGCCATTTCAGCCTTCTCATCATCAGATGTAGGGCTGTCCTCTGCACTAAGTTTTACATATGGAGGCAATGCAACCCCAATTGTTCCCCCCCCCTCCATATTGAAACGCCGCAAAATGTTGGAGATATACTCCTGTAAGATAGATAGAGTAATCCTTTTGACCTATCTTTGAGTATTTGCATGCAAAGAATGTGATTTGCATCACCAAGATCCTTCATGTCAAAGTTGCCATGAAGACTATGCTTCAGTGAGTCCAAGGCATGAGTATCCCTGCCAGCAATCAACATGTCATCAATATATAGAACCAAGATAATCAGGCTGCCATTTGTTGCCTTCTTGGTGTACAAGCAGTGATCCACTTGACTTTTGTGAAAACCTTGAGACTGCATAAATGCATCAAACTTATGATACAATTCTGATGATTTATGAAGATACTGCTCATTGCAAAGATTCATGATTGTGGGCTGATTTACTTTTTTAAGATTGGATATCGTATACCTATCATTGTTAGTGGGTTGTAATGATAGATACATGCTTGATATGTATTATTTTATGCATCTATGTATCTGATACCTTTGATGTTTTGATAGCTCTTTATCTCTTTATACTTGGTTGCTACATTGTTAGTTGCATTTTACATTATGGTTATTACCCGAATCTCATTAGTAGTGGGAGCTGCCCACCAAATCAAGGGATTGAGTGGTGTCCTGGCAACAGAACTATGTAACCAGCCTTCCTTCCGTGGATGGGTGCTAAATCTCTGATTACAACTTAGTTACAGCAGCAAACAATTAATGCAAAATTGACAATACAAATTTACATACTGATCTTGGACAAAGCATACCCGATTGGCCCTAAAATTGGCGCCCCTTTCGGTATTTCTTTAGCTTTATTGAAGAAAAAGTTGATTTACAATGGGATTCTCCCAACCCCTTTCGGTATTTCAACTCCCCTTGCTGTGATGAATCACCAACAAGTCTTTAATCCGATTTGCCCCTTGATTCGGACAATCAATTAGCCTTCACTTGTTTTGATGGAGATGGAAAATGCCCCAAATTCAATTATTTGTTGGTCCCTCCACTTGAGTAGGTTAAAAACAGCTTCAAACCTATTGAATCCAAGTCTTGGAGTTTTCAATTTTTGGCACGCTTCTTGAGGCTGTTGCTAAACCCTAAATTTTGCTACAGATTAGGATTTATAGTAGAGAAATGTGAAATTTCTCAGCCTCTAAGGGTCCAAATGCTGAGATCTTTGGAGCAAAGCTGTGAAATGGCTGGGAGATGAGAGGGAAAGTTGTAGAGAGAGAAAATTCAGAGTTTTGTCGCGAAGAATGACTGCAAATCAGTCAAATGCAACTATTGCCATGCCACAACAGCTTGTAGATGCAAAGAACTAAAGAAAATCAGTCATTTATTGCTGCTGCTCTATCTTAACAACCTGTAGATGGTTTTCTCCTACCCTTGGCAGTCTCAGAAGGTCCTCCAATGGCTGCAAATCAGACCAACAGTCTCCCCTCTCTCTCTCTTGCAGGCTGAATTTATAAAAATACTTCTCTTCAGCCTCTAAAGACGTTTTTTCAGTCTTGCATGGGCATTTTTGATAAGTGGCAGTCTTCCCAAATGGTTTTTTCAAACATTTTCATAATTAAATATTAATTTTGAGCCTTTAAATATTGAAAATCAATCTAATAATTATTTCTGTACCTTGAAAAATAATCTGACCAGCCAATAATTAAATTGGCTAGGTAACTTCCATTCCCGAGTGTCTCTACGTCATGACCATAAGATTGGCATTAGGTACCATTAAATGCCGCTTCTCTAGTGTCACCAATTGACACTTATGGCCAAATGGATGACTTAGGCCAACAATTGGCACCAGATACTACCATGTACGTGTGTGGCATAACTTATAGCAACTTTTGCCTTTGACATCTCGTGATTTCTTTGGCTCTTGGGCTTGTAAATTTACTTTAACCCTAATTGCACCTCACATGTGTAACATTTACTTAATTATGTGATTAAAAATTAATCCAGATGTTAAGTGAGGTTTCAAAAAATACATGTCCTCATGACACTTGGATAGGTTTTAATGAGCTCTAATACACTTAGTATGAAGGGTAATATTTATGGGAAGGATGTGTTTATCTTGATAGATAGTGGCTGTACACACTATTTCGTAAATAAGTCAGTTATAGATAGATTGAATTGTCTTTCCATTGATTTACAGTAGTCCATAAGAGTTCAAATAGCAAATGGTGAAGAAGAAATCAATACTCAAATATGCCTACAAGTTTCTTTATAGCTGGTTGAAAATTATGAAGCAAAAGTAATCTTGATTACTTTGGAAATGGGGCCCATAGATGTTGTACTTGGATGTGATTAGTTGATGACCTTAGGAAAGATTACTATGGATTTCTCATAGTTGTATATGGAGTTTATCTTTTATGGACAACTTATCCATTTATAGGGAATCTCTAGTAAATTTGATTGTCAATTTATCACCATTCAACAACTCAAGAAGGAGTACAAGAGACACTCACAAATTTGTCTTTCATTTGAATAAAGAGATTGAGGATCAATCCAAAAATTCGATAGATCATCTAGCTTTGAAAGCTTTTATTGAGAGTACAAGGATTTGTTTGAAGTATCTACTTCATTACCTCTTAAGAGAGTAGTAGACCACCCTATCGATTTGGAGCCCAACTCAAAGCTAATCAATAAGCCACCCTACAGATTGTCTGAGTGTGACCGTGAAGTAGCCAAGCAAATTCACTGAACCTAGTTCTTCACCTTATGCATATTCGGTCTTGTTAGTGAAGAATAAAGATGGATCCTTTAGGATGTGTATTGACTACAGGGATCTAAACAATATCATAGTGAAGAACATGTATCCAATACTTAGAGTTGATGATTGATCTAATGAGCTTAAGGGAGACTAGATTTTTTACCAAGATTGATTTGAGATCAGGGTATCATTAGATCCGTATGTGGGAGGGTAATCCAGTTAAGATTGCCTTTAGGAGTGATCATGGGCTATACCATTTTCTTGTGATGCCATTTGGGCTTAGTAATGCTCCAACTACCTTCCAGAGTTTGATGAACAAGATTTTACAGCCTTTCCTCTTTCAGTTTGTCCTAGTCTTCTTTGATGACATATTGATTTACAACAAGACTCTATAGGACCATTTGTCATAATTGGAATAGTATCTATGTGGTGGTGGATAGACTCACCAAGGTAGCCCATTTTATTCCTACCAAGACATAGTTCGCTGCTTCATAGGTGGCTAATTAGTTTATGGAGTAGATCTTTAGATTACATGGATTGTTGCAGGTGACCGTACATGATAGAGATTCAAAGTTCACGAGTAACTTTTGGCAAGTGGTATTCAGCTCGATGGACACTAAATTGGCTCCTTCTATAGTCTATCATTCACAGACTGATGGCTAGATAGAAAGGGTAAATAAGTGGATGGAGACTTATCTTTCCCATTTCAGTCATGATGTGCAGCATACGTGGGACTTTTTGTTGCATTTGGCTGAGTTCGCTTACAATAACTCCACTCATGCTAGTATTGGAGTTTTACCCTTTGAGACTATGTATGGCTATAAAGTGCCTTTATCCACAGTCATTTTCAATGAGAAAATCAATCTTCATGGGAAAGAAAAATTGAAAAGAATGCAGACTCTTTTTCAACAGTGTAAGATGAATCTTTGGAAAGCCCAAGTTCAGATGAAGATGTATGCAGATGAGAAGAGGCGACCTTTAGAGTTTCAATAAGAAAAACTAGTTTTGTTGAAAGTGCCCAAGTCTCATTACTCTACCTTGAAGGATGGATCTAGTAATTAGCTTGCTCACGGGTTTTATGGACCCTATAGGATCTTGCAGCGTATTGGAGACTTGGCATATAGATTGGAACTACTCTCTTTCATTAAGATTCATAATGTATTTCATGTTAGTTAGCCCAAGCCTTTCTATGGTGCTCTTGTGAACACAGTTGATGAGTTGCTACCTATAGATGATGGTTTTATTTAGCTATCATAGGTTAGCATGAGAAGAAGCTTCGCTTTCGCTCTATCATTGAATATTTAATTAGATGGAGATGTTTACCACTTGAAGAAGCTTCTTGAAGGCTTGAATCTATATTAGATGAGTTTCCTTATCTACGGGATATATTGGTGGTTGAAGCATAATTATTATGGAGCCAGTTATGGTGCAGACGAGGTCTTGACAGCAGTCTGTTTTAGAACGGTTTTTATTTTGTCCATTTTCAAAAATATGTCACCTACATAGGGTCAAAGAACTCTTTAAGAGCTATTTTTTGACATGTGGCATGCTTTATTTGGATACTTCTACCAGAAGTTATGGTAGATTTAGTTCAGCAGGGTTTGTTTTTAGAGCAAGTTGTCTTTTTCATTTTGAGTTTGTTTTTTGAAGATTAAAGGCCAAACTCTTTTGAAAAACTCAGGATCATGTATATAGTTGAGGCTTACTTTCATGTCTTCGTTTTAGTCCATATGTCTTCAATCTTTCATTCATTTTCATACTTTGTATAGCTGAAAATAGAGCAGTATTCTGTTTCATCCATCCTTTCTAACTCTTGTAAGTTTGTTTTTGTGGGCAAAAACCTTTGGGATAGGATGGATTGTAAGAAGCTGGGAAGAAATAATGTTTAGTGTGGAATTATTAATACCTTATCACATTGATAGAGGTATAAAAGGAAGAGACATGTAAATTTTCACATCTTTTGAATATTAATACATTTATTGTCTCTTGCCTCACCTTCTTATTCGTAGCTTCTATGGCTTCTCTCTTTTTTTTCTTGTCTTTCTCTCTCCATTTTTAGTCTTTCTCTTTGCTCATCACTTCTTTCTCTCACCTCTCAGTTTTCTCCTTGACAATTCATGACTTCACTACACACTCTTTTCGTTCATTCATGAAACCTTGGTCTCTCCTCTTTTCTTCCACCATCTCCACCCCTATTTATTGCGAGGTTCCAGTCACCTTCATCAATAGGGTTGTGTTTATGGTAGTAGGTTTCTCCTTTTCTGTTGGCTGTATCTTCCACACCCTAGCACAATACTCCACCTCTTGGTGTCAGCATCCACACCTAGCCGCCAACTCCTCCACCTCCAAGTGGCATCACCTGTTTGTGTTTGATTATTTGGGCGGCAACTCCTCCACTTGGAGTCACATCCTTAGTTGGCGTCATCTCCAAACTCCAAAGGCTGGTGGACCTTGCATTTGTTAGTTTTTGCCCCTTCCATCATTAAAAGGTAGTGCACGTGCTCAAGGCATCATCTAGCTTCTTGCATTTAGCTGCCAAGGAGGTCATCTTCATTTGCTGACATTATCATCAGGCCTTGTTGCGTTTGGCATCTTGGTGGCTCCTTCATCATCTGGTGACCTCCACCTTGAGTCGGCATCAGCATTAGTGGCCATTGGACCTTGCGTTTGGTAGCTTGACACCATCTACATTAGCTAGCGTCACTCCCTAGCAACTGGCATCAGCCGAGATCTGCATTTGCAAACTTAGAGGCTTCTTTGGCAGACTCCTTTCTCTAGGGCATCTTTCGAGCTAGGGATTCCTTGTATTAGATTCACTTCACTTAGAATGATTCATTGCTTCATAATATGTGTTTCTTGAGTTTCTCTTCTCTTCTTAGTGTTTGCCATATACACTATGTTTCCCTCTGCAAACCCTACTGTCTCTTTGGTTTACTTTCACAATAGTCATTTCTTGACACTCACATCATTTGGTGTTAACACTCCTCACTTGGCGTCATCGTCCGGCTTTGTTTGCAAGAGATTCAGGCCATTTACAGCAGTTGGCTGCCCAACAGTCATCTTGATAGCAGCCATCATCTTGGAGAGAATTCAGCATATCTTTCATCTTTGATATCTCTTGAAGATTGAGTTTCGCTCCCTCTACAGCTGGCTGTCCTTTCCTTCACCATTCAACATTACTTTCTGTGAGAGTGCACAATGGAAGAGAAACTTGAACACAGAGAGAAGCAGAAAGAGAGGGAGAGGAAGCAGAAGATGAGGGAAGGATATTGCATTGATTGAAGAAGAATGCTGATACAATGATGATGGACTGATTAGTATTTGCATGCAGCTCACAACGTCAGTGAGGGCACTAGATCAGGTTGATGATGATGGCAGTACCGGATGGAGAATGTGCACTTGCCAGGGAAGAAGGAAGATGATGTATGAATGATTGCCAAGTGGGGAATTGCCAAGATGATGTATGAATGATTGCCAAGTGGGGTTTATGGCTATAAATAGCCATAAACCCCCTAAATTGGCCTATTGAAGTTCAAAAATGCCTTAAATGTTGGCCGATCAGCATTTAATGCTGTTCATGGCATAATAAACACCTAGAAAATGCTAGATGGCCACCAAAAAATCCAATTGGCAAGGACAATGTTCGTAGATGTGGATAGCTTCGAAAATGCAGAAACTACTCATGGAAAACACATTGAAACCCGACAAACAAAAGAAATGCACCCAGATAGCCACTCTAGAATGAGTAGCCCCCCCAATCAAAACACATGAGAGACTTGTCAGAGCTCCAAAAGTCCTTGTCTGACTTAGACTGAGGCTCAGAAGCAGATTCTTCTTTTGTGTTTTTCGAGTTTCTCTTCTAACGTTTGTCGTACACGCTGTTTCTCCTCGCAAACCCTACTCCCTGGTATTAGAGCCAAGGGGTGCTCAGAGAGCTAAGAAGATTCTCTGTATTAGAGAAGACAAAGATAGGTTACAGGAGCGGCAACATCTTCTGATTACTTCCCCAATTTTTGCTGTATAATTAGGAGTTATCCTTATCTTTTTCTCCCTCTCACCCTTCCTTTTACAGGTTGACACACTAATGCTATGGTTTCTCTTGACGGATAGTCCATTTGATGCTCCTATTGTGGCAATAATGGTCATACCACTGAAGATTGTCGACTTTGACCTTTGCTCCCCACACCATCAGAATATATGCATCTACCACCAGGCACTCTTTGTGCTGCATCTCCCTTTTGGATGACAGAGATTGTTCTGCATCGGCTAGTGGAGTATTATGTTGAAGGCTATAGAACACATCCGTTGCACACTAAGTCCTTACGAGCAAAAGGAGGATCACCGAGTGCCACAACCTCTTGGAGATTGTCACAAAGTGCTACAAAGGTTTTCCCTACCTATTTTGGAGCCCAATGGCTTCCATGGCCACATGCTGTGGTTTTGTAGTCTACTCCACTAAGAGACAGTGATTGTTGGATACCCCCTTCTTATTAGTTCGCTTCTTCGAGAGAAAGTGGTTGTTTGCTACCCTTGGCTCCACAAGAGCTTTCTATTTTCTCATCTCCCTTGTCTTGCTCCACGGACATTGACTCTAATGTGGGCATTGAGGAGGTTTTGTGTGATACCCCTCCCTCCACTCCCTCTTCTACTCAGGTTTGAGAGGCCACCTCTAGGAGCTACCTAGTCTTTGTTCCAGTGGAGCCCTAGATACCTTCTTCAGCACCATCGACAGCATTTTCTTTGTCTTTAGATATTTTAGAGGTTGTGATCCATGAGTTCTTGATTCATTAGAGGGGGCTCATTTTTCTTCTTTAGAGGGGGATTCCATTTCTTTGGCTTCAGAGGGGGTCCTTTCTCATCCTGCGGTTCTTTATATACCTTGTCGACAACCCTTTATCTTATTGGGTTGGTTGACATCTTGATGCACCATCACCCATTTCATCCCCTATTTTCTCATATATATACTCATTCTCTTTTTACCATTGATACAAAGGCTCTACAAATTCTTCCTAGATTGAGGCTTTGGATGTTTCAGCCATAGCCCCGCCCCATCACCGATTTCATCCCCTATTTTCTCATCTATTTACTTATCCTCTTTTTAGCATTGACATTCAGGATTTACAGGTTCTTCCTAGTTCGGGGCTTTGGATGTTTTAGCCATGGCTTGGTGGCTTGGCCTACATATACCTTCCAACATGGAGTAATGGAGCTTGTGGCTTCTCTCCCGAGGTTGAGTTCCAGGTTCTATGGGCTTATCCTGTCTACTATCCTTTACTATATGTTACCTTATAGGTGGCCCACTGGTATCCTTGGGTTGATCTTCTTCTCTGTCGCACTTTTATTTATTTTTGCTTCTTTTTAGGCTTGAGAGGGGGTGTTGAGGAACCAAGTCATTTAGAATATTTCCCCTACTTCATTCCTATTTTAATTTCCATTTACAGCTCCAAAAAAGCTTTATTTGGATCATTATTTAGTGTCAGGGTGCCACTCGAGAGAGCCAGGGCGCCACCCAAGAGACTTCAGTGGGTGACACTCTAGATAATTTGTGTCTATCAATATGGCACTGACTTCCCTCATTCTTCATCACACATATTCATTCCTTCTGACACTCTATCACTCTCTGACACTCTTCCATATTCTTCTCTCCTTTCTCCATCCTCTCCAATGTTGTTTTCACCCCGCAAGGACATTATGGTTCATGGCTTCTGCATCCATTTCCACTTGATATTTTGCAGCCTACATCATCCGGCGTCAACATTTCTCACTTGGCGTTATCACTAGGCTTTGTTTGTATGAGGTTGAAGACATTTACAACAGTTGGCTACCTAGCAATCACCTTGATAGCAGCCATCATCTCGGAGAGATTTCAACGTAACCTTCATCTTTGATAGCTCTTAAGTACCGTGTTTCGCTCCCATTAGCACGATTCAATGATTCATCATTCATCATCTTCTTCTTTTGTGTTCTCTAAGTTTCTCTTCTCTCTTAGTGTTTGCTATACACACTATGTTTCTCCACAAACCCTACTATCTTTGGTTTGCTTTCACAATAGTTATATTTTGACACTTGGAGGGTTCCAAACTATTGTCACGTGTTGTAGGACTGACCTCCAGTGGTTGCAAATCACATCAGCAATATCTTCTTGCTCTCTAACAGTCTCCTCCTCTCTCACAATGATTGGAATAGACTTTCGCTAGCCTCCAAAAACCTTTTTCCCACTTGCATGGGCAAATTTTACCAAGAGAAGCCTTCTAATTCCATTTTTTAGCTTTATCCAACTTACTAAATTTGTTTTCAAAAAACTAATTTAATAAATTTTCCTATCGCAAAAAAACCACCAACCAATAATTAATGCCTAGTCCCTTTTCACCACTAACATAGTGGCCAATAAACCGGTTTAGGCTAAAATTTGACACCAATACCACCTAGTATGTGTTAAACATAACTTATTACAACTTTTACCTTTGGCATCAACTAGTATTTTGGGGCCTTGTGTCCCACACTGCGAAATAATTAACTTGCACCTCACATGTGCAAGTCACCTTAGCACATTTGATTAACTTTTAATCAAATGCTAAGAAAAGTAACAAAATTTGACATCCTTGTGATAGACCATCCCCTTGAAATCCTTGCAGTTGTCCTCCATTGCATTGCAATGTGCCAAAGTATCCATCGTTACTATTGGAAAGACATACTATCATTGTAGTCAAATAACATGTGTATCTTTTGCTTAACCATGCTCATGCCGTCTGAGTGTAAAATTCCAGTTACTGAAACGAGTTACAATCCACACACATGAATCATAACCACTGTCAGAATGATAAGGGATGCATCCACATGCCAAAACTGAACATATTTTGACCACTAAGGCTTTCAAATGCATAAATTGAGAATAAACACCACCTTATAAATGTATGGAAAATGTATCTTGGTATGGTTGGTAGTATGCAAATTCTTATGCACAATCACATTGTAATGTTCCAAAGTATGCAAACATGAATGTTTTCTAGTGCATTTGGTGCTCCTAACATGTTAGGTATACATGAGAGGCTAGTCAACTAGATGCAAAGTTTCATGCTAGTCAAGATAGAATCGCAACAATGTGAAAGTATAAAGCATCATAATGCCTAAGAGGAAAAAAGGCCTAGAACTTAGTGGAGGTTTTCAAGTGAGTAAAGGTAGGGGTAAAGTGTTCCGTGTGCTTCTTGGTGAAGCTTCAACATTGTTTCACCTATGAAAGAATGCAACTTGATGGAGGAGAGAAATCTAGCAGATCATCCTCAGTGATGCATTTTATCTTGATATGTTTTAGTTAGAACAAATTTTGGATCGGGCTCTTTCAAGCTCAATAGGGCATAAAAGGTCTAGATATTACCTGATGCTCAATGGGAAGGTTGCATCTTCACTCTAGCAATGAACAACTCTGTTATGTAGTGGATCTCGAATATACTTGGTTTGCATCCAAGGTACTACATACTAATAATATTTTAGCCATTGAGATCACTATTCAATGTACTAGTCACCATGAGTCGATATGCATATGGTATGGTTTGCACCTAGACTCTAAAACTATATATTTGCAAGGTTGCTATCATATATGGAATATATGCAATGTATATTTGGATGTAACGTACATTTGCAAGGCATGTATGGAATACATGGATGATATGTAATGTACATTTACACAAAAGAAGAACTATTTGCACAAGTTACATGTGGTTTGGAGCTGATGTATGCTTTACATAACTATCATGTTATACATCATTACTAATTAATAGCTGCATTTCCCTCATGACGAGCACTATATGGAGCATTTGCATGACTGGCACAAAGCGAGTTTTGAACACAATGTGTTGCATATATGCATTGCCAAACTTGCCACTTTGTGTCCCAACATCATGCCAACATTGGTATACATGGGGTTATGCATATTACTAGCTATATTTGGATTGATTTGTCCTTGCACACTACACATTGGTTGTTGCATACCATAAGGAGTTGTGCCATACATCCCCATATACAGTCCTTGATCCACCATAGCATGGAAACTAGTGCCACCTTCTAAGTACCTTAATTGCTCCATCATTTTTATGCATGCTATGTTGTCCAAAACTCATTGGATTGGCACTACCAAGATGGTCTTGCATATGCATGAATCGCCCCACTTGGCATCATTTGCTCATGCTCACTATCCATATTTGGAACATCACACTGCTGTATTGGCTTTTCCTTTGTTACATCTTGCTCTCTTGAAGCTCTTGAAGATGATTTCCTCTTCTTGCCTTCGTTGTGCTCCTTTAAGGGTTTCAAAAAGTGCATGAACTAAGGATTATTTGCCAATTGCACAAACATTTCAATTGCTGTTCTTAGTGGATCTTTAAACTGGTCATCAAATTCCTCTTCCTCTTGTAAGTCATCAACTTTAAGAGACTAGAAGGATCCACATTTTGGTCAAACCAACATTATCAGCTTGCTGTTCACGCTATATGCCTTGTCCAAGATTAGGCATTGCATTTCTCCCAACACTTTGTGAATTTTCAAAGGGAGAAGCATCATCTCTGCTTGATCCCATCTCACTATCTGAATACATTCTTGTTGTAATACTCATTTGAATACAATTTCAGCACTAGAGCAAAGCTTCTAACCTTTAATCAAGTGCCTCGAGAGAGTTGATGGTATCTTGGCAGTGGAACCACAAAACTAGCCTTTCTTCTCGGAGAGGGTGGTAATGACTTGATTAATCAACAATAATTATAACAAGTAAATAAATCATATAAATTGAAATGCACACTTTACTACTTAAATCTTGGACAATGGATAGCGTGTTGGTGCAAAAATTGACGTTCCTTGCGGCATTTCTTTATCTTCAATTGCAAATGGAAGGAGTACAATTGAGATTTTGTGATCTCCTCAGCTAATCCAAGTGTCTTTTATTATCAAAACTGACTAGCAAGCCTTCAAACCAATTTGCCCCTTGGCTTGCTTGGCGATTGGCCTTTATCTTGCTCCTTGGAAGACAAATTAAGCTCGAAATCTGATATGGGCTGGTTGGCCTTTTGAATTTCCTTGAAATTCTTTAATTTTAGTTGTTGAAATTCAAGTCATTTCTCAATTTTGAAAATGTATCTGGAGATAGCTGTTAAACTCTAATTTTTGCTGTAAATTAGGATTTACAACAGAAGTTTTTCAATATCTTCACCTCTAATGACTCAAATGGTTGGATTTTGTTGATATACCTTGAGAGATGGTTGTAGGACAAGGGAGAATGCTACACAGAGAACTTTTAGAGTTTCATTGTAAGAAAGGTTGAAAAACTGCTATTGCCCTGATCAAATAGCCATAGAAGCTGTCATCTTTAGCTTAGGACTACTAGAAAGGTTGTTGCCTCCTCCTACATGTTGTCACTTGCACATGACCTTGAGTTGCTGTCACTTGCACTTGGAGGGCTCCAAATTGCTAACACTTGTTGTAGGATTGGTTTCCAATGGCTACAAATTACATAGACTGTCATGAGGACATGTATTTTTGAAACCTCACTTAACATGTGGATTAATTTTTAATTACATGATTAAGTAAGTGTTGCACATGTGAGGTGCAACTGGGTTTAGAGTAAATTTGCAAGCCCGAGACGCGAGAAAATCAAGAGATGTTAAAGGCAAAAGTTGCTATAAGTTATGACGTATATGTACTTGGTGGTATTTGGTGTCAATTGTTAGCCTAGGTCATTCATTTGGCCGTAAGTGTCAGTTGGTGACACTAGAGATGTGGCGTCTAATGGTACCTAACATCGATCTAATGGTCAAAGATGACACAGAGAGACTCGGAAGTGGAAGATACTTAGGCAATTTAATTATTGGCAAGTCAGATTATTTTTTTGGGCACTGAAATAATTATTAGATTAATTTTCAATCAGAATTTTTTTTTTGGCATAGAAATAATTATTAGATTAATTTTCAACCTTTATTGGCCAATAATTAAATTGGCTAGGTATCTTTCACTCTTGAGTCTCTCTATGCCATCTTTGACCATTAGATCGGCGTTATATACTATTAAACGCCACATCTCTAGTGTCACGAACTGACACTTATGGCCAAATGAATGATCTAGACCAACAATTGACACCAGATACCACCAAGTATCTGTGTAACATAACTTATAGCAACTTTTGCCTTTGATATCCTGTGATTTTCTCGGGTCTTGGGCTCGTAAATTTACTCTAACCCCAGTTGCACCTCACATGTGCAACATTTACTTAATCATGTGATTAAAAATCAATTCACATGTTAGGTGAGGTTTCAAAAGTACGTCCTCATGATATAGGTAGTATCTCCTTGCTCTCTAACAACCTTTTTCTCTCTCACAATTATTAGAATAGATTTCTAGCAACTTAAATTAATTTTTAGAATATAAATTTAATAATTATTATAATGTTGAGAAAAATAATTCTACTAGTCAATGATTGAATTAGCTAGGCTAATTTGTCTTCCAAGTATCCTTGAGCAGTTATTAGCCCTTAGAGTGGCATTAATTATTTAATTAATGTCTAGTCTCTAATGTAAACACTAACATTAGTGGCCAATAAATTGATCTAGGTCAAAATTTGACATCGAGTACTACCTAGTACTTGTCAAGCATAACTTATCACAACTTTTGTCTTTGGCATCAATTGATATTTCGGGATCTTGGGTTTCACACTGTGAAATAAATAACTTGCACCTTATGTATGCAAGTCACATTAGTACGTTTGATTAACTTTTAATCAAATACTAAGCAAAGTAATAAAATTTTACGTCTTCGTGACACTTTTTATCTCAATTTGAAGTAGTAGAGGAGGGTACAATTTGGCAAAAGATGACGTACTAGCGAGACAGTAGGGTTTGCAGGGAGGAACACGGAGTGAACTCGGCAAACATGGAGAAGAGATGAGAAGAGAGAAGAAACTTTGATGAATGGAATGATGAAGTTCTGAATCATGGAGTGAATGTGATACAAGGGAACAAGGGTGCCGTAGCACAAGGAAGATCATGAAAACAGCCACGAACCAGGAACTGCAATGTCCTCTTGAAGGGGTGCGAGGGTAGCAGAGAGACTGGAGAGAAGAGGTGATGGATCGAATGAATCAGCTATGAGGAATGAATGAGAGACTGGCCTATAAATAGGCACAGTCAGAGTCTAGGATGGTGCCTCTTTTTGTGACTGCAAACCCTAAACGCAAAACACAGAAACGCAAAAATGCAAACTGTGGGTGAAGGGTTTCTCAACACCCCCTCTCAAGCCCAAAAAGGGAAACAAGAGAAGAGTGAGATGGAGATGAAATGCTACATGCTGAAGAATGCTCATGTAGCAGGTGCCACTTGGACAGTGTCCCTCGTGGGAAAATTGTTCACTTGCCTAAGCGCCCTAGTACAAAGATGATGAAAACATGCAATGCATGGGAGACATGTCGGACTTTGTGTGGTGCCGAGAACCATAAGGATTCACCCGTACTCGATCTCAGGAATGGCTCCATGTTGACCAAGGGACAAAGAAGATCCACCCTGTAATATGAGAATACCACCTGAAAGGAGACCTTTGAAGATAATCTGGAGATTGGATGAGCTGTAGAACCCGAAACTCAACCTCGGGAGAGAAGCCACTAGCTCCGTGACTCCATGCTGGAAGGAATACGAAGGCCTAGCCACCAAGTCGCTTTTGAAGACCCAAGGGTCCTGATCTAGATAGATCCTCTAGATCTTGGGTATGAGTAGAGGAAATGACTGCTCAAAGGAGAAACACTCCTCTAAAGTGAAAGACGGTGGTGTAAAGAACTTCATGGCATATAGGGTCCCTCTCTGAATTGGAATAAGTAGAAGTAGGAGCCCCCTATGAAGCCGAAGAAGAACTGGAAGCCCCCTCTAAGGGCGAAGTAAGAAAATCCCCCTTTGAATCCCAGTCTGAGAGAGCAAGGGAATCCAACCACTCATGGCTCACGAACTGTGAAGCATCTAATGACGAAGGAAGTGCCACTAGTTGTGCCGAAGAAGGTATCTGGGGCTTGAAAGAAAAAGCCGAAAAGCACCCAAAAGTGGCCTCTCGAACCTGAGTGGAAGAGGGTGGGGAAGGAGGCTCAGGATGAGCCAAGGGTGGGGAACAGTCACAGGCTCTTAGGAGAGTGGACTATGGAGTAGATGTGGGCCGTGGAAGCCAATGTACCCAAAAGTGGGTGGGAGAAACCTCTGCGCAGTGGGGTGGTCTCCAAGAGGGCTTATCGCCTTGTAAGCTCTTAGAGCTTCCATGTGCTCGAAAGGACTTAGTGCGCATTGGGTGTGGCTTATTGCCTTGACCATAATACTCTAATACCCAATGTAGAACGATCTCTGTGGCCCAGAAAGGAGAGGTGGCACAAGGAGTGCGTGGTGGAAGATGCATATAATGTCAAGATTGTGGGAGAGAAGGAAGGAGTCTCACTTGTAGCTTTCTTGCTTGCACAATGGGGGAATACACACAAGGGTGGAGGCTGAAAACAGTTTTTCTCTTCTTAGTTGTGTAAGCCAAAAGAACTCTTATACAAAGAAATAGAAGAACCCTATATATGGGTCTCAAACCAAAGACAACTAACTAAGGTGGCATACTAATTGAGCCACGAACTAGAGTAGATAAGGATAGCTGTCATCTAGCTATTATTCATGGGCGGTGTACCAACCGCATCTACAACTGACAAGTCGGTGACATAAATGCACAACGGTCACCCTGGCATATCACGAGTGGAGCTCGATATCTCAACACTCCCCCTCGAGCTCAATCCCAATTCCTGCACACCAAGCAGGTCTCTGAACTTGCGCAGCTTCTCTACACCCAATGCCTTCGTAAATATGTCAGCTACCTGATCCTCTGTGCTGACATAAACTAGATCAATAAGACCTAGTAAAACCCTCTCCCGCACATAGTGATAATGCACCTCAATGTGCTTTGTTCTAGCATGATAGACTGGGTTATTTGCCAAGTGTATATTGCTCATGTTGTCACAATAAATGACAACTGGCCCATCTGTAGATTGATGCATATCATAAAGTAGCTTATGCAACCAAGCTACCTCACATGTAGCCATTGCTGCACCCCTGTACTCGGCCTCTGTGCTCGACAAGGCAACTGTTGGCTGTTTCTTGCTGCTCCAAGTGACTGCAGCACTCCCAAAAGAGAACACATATCCATTGGTAGATCGTCTATCAGAAATACTACCAGCCCAATCAGCATCAGTGTATCCATGCAGCTGTATTTGAACCCCAGTCTCATAAAATAGTCCATACTGCAATGTGGACTTCACATACCTGGGTATGCGTTTAGTCGCATCCAAATGCGGTTTCCTTGGAGCCTGCATAAACTGACTTACCAATCCAACAGCATAGCTCAAATCTGGCCTGGTAATCGTCATATAAATCAAACTTCCTACTATGCGTCTGTACATAGTAGGGTCTTCCAGAAGCTCACCTGCATTTGTGCTCAGCTTCACATTCTGCTCCAAAGGAACTGAAATAGGCTTATAGCCTATCATCCCATATTTGGACAGCATATCCAATCCATACTGCCTTTGCAAGAGCTGTATCCCACTTGGTGATCTAATCACCTCAATGCCCAAGAAATAACACAGCTCTCCTAAATTCTTCATCTCAAACTTCTGCTTCAATAGCATTTTCACATGAAAAATATCTTCATCACTGTCACCTGTCATAATCAAATCATCAACATAAATGACAAGTAGCATAATACCTTTCTTTGTTTTTCTCACATAAAGTGAGAAATCTGCCTTGGAAATGTGAAAGCCAATAGTGACAAGATACTGTTCTATCTTGTCAGACCATGCTCTAGGTGCTTGCTTTAAGCCATACAAGGCTTTCTTCAACCTGCAAACAAACTCAGGATGAACAGCATGCATATAACCTGGTGGCTGCTCCATATAGACATTTTCTTGCAAATTACCATGCAAGAAGGCATTCTTTACATCCATCTGATGTAAAGACCATCCCTTTGATGCAGCCATAGCAATGACTGCTCTTGAGGTTGCCATCCATCCTTGCAACCGGACTGAATGTTTCTTCATAGTCAATGCCATATGTTTGTGCATATCTGTTGACTACTAATCTTGCCTTGTATCTGTTCACAGAACCATCTGCATTGTGCTTCACCTTATAAACCCACTTACAGCCAATTGCATTCTTACCTTTAGGCAAAGGTACCAATTTCCATGTAGCATTTGCTTCCAAGGCATCCATTTCTTTATCCATGGCTTTCTCTCATTTTTCTTTTCCCATGGCTTGCTAAAAAGAAGTGGGTTTTGGTTCCAGTATCACTTTGACTATATATGCATAGTGAATGGTTGTAAATCCATCATATTTCAGCCTATCCATAGGATACCTAGCTCTCGTAGACCTGCGCAAAATAGGTTCACTCCCAGGTGCTCTAAAAACATCCGTGGTCTTCCTTACTCCAGGTGTAACAATAGAAGGAATACCCAACTCATCATCAATGCTCTGTTCTGAGCCACTGGATTCACCATCCACATAAGAGTGACCTGCATTCACATCAAACATGGGCTGATCAACCTTTTTTTTTCCTTTTCGTGATACCTGCATACCACTATCTGCATTGCTTTGAGAAGATTCTCCTGATCTCAATCTGCCTGTCCATGGCGAAGAATGTGAACCACTGCTAGAGAACGCTCCAGGTCCACTAATATTTTGTGACTGTTGCTATGAATTCTGTACAGTATTACCATTTTGTGCATCTACATCATCAATCACATTTACTGGTTTATACCAGCTACTCATCTCATCAAAAACATCTCTGCTCACTGTAAACTTACAAGTAGAAGGGTTATAGCATCTATACCCTTTTTGCTGCAGAGAGTAACTAATAAAGATGCACTTCTCAGCTTTTGAATCCAACTTGGATCTCAACTCATCTGGCACATGTACATAGGCAATGCAACAAAAATTTTTCAAATGAGAAATATCTGGTTTCCTACAAGTATACCTCTCCTCTGGAGTCATTTCATGTATTGCTGCAGTGGGAGTCCTGTTCATTATATAGATTGCTGTAGCAACTGCTTCAGCCCAGTAAAAATCTGGCAAGTCTTTTTCGTTGAGCATGGCACGAGATACCTCTTCAATATGTCTGTTTTTTCTTTTTGCAATTCTATTTTGTTGTGGGGTATGGCTGCATGAATATTGCTGCTTTATGCCATGCTCCTGTAGGAACCTTGCAAACTCATTTGAGAGGTACTCTCCCTCTCCATCTGACCTTAGGTATTTTATTTGTAGGCCTGTTTCTTTTTCAACCATAGCTTTAAGAGTTTTGAAATGCCTAAAAACTTCACTTTTCTTTTTCATAAAATACACCCAAACTTTTCTGCTATAGTCATCAATAAAAGTGACAAAATAATGACAGCCTCCAAGAGATGCAGCTTTAGTAGTCCACACATCAGAGTGGATTAATTCCAATGGCTTCTCACTCTCTTGAACATGTTTAGGAAATGGTTTCCTTGCCTGTTTTTCAAATTGACAGGCTTCACATACCTTATGCATTTCTGCAACCTTGAATTTAGGCAATCCTGCAACAATATTTTGGGCCTACGTTGATTTAAGTCGTTGTACATTAATATGACCAATGTGTTTATGCCAGATATCAATATCTGCAACTACACCGGTCCCATGAGCAAACATTGCTGCACTCAATTCAGGCATGTCTGCATCCAACGTAAACATTCTGCCCTTCTTATTTCCTTTTGCTATCAAGCGACCTTTATTTTTCATATCCTCAACAAAGCATCCATGAGGATTAAATCTGACTCACAAGTCCTGCTCAACCATTTGACCAATAGAAACCAGATTCTTGGTGATATTCGGGACATGAAATACATCGGACATGTATTTCTTTTTCCCATCCTACATAGACAAATGAATTTTTCCAATCTGCACAATAGGATGTGCAATATCATCACCAGTCTCCACAAATCCTGGTTTTTCCATTTTCCTTGTATACTCCATCCATTCTGCATGACATGTCATGTGGTTTGATGCACCTGAGTCAACATACCATACATCGTTGCTTTCTTCTGCACTTGTCACAGAATTGTTAATGTGTTGCACCATAAACAAATGCTCATTTCTGTCATCACCCTGTCTACTAGAAGATGCATAATTCCCTTGTTGCAATTTCCCATTCATGATGTCATTCTGCTTTTTATAGCAGTCTTTAGCCATATGACCCATCTTACCACAGTAGTAGTATTCAACATTGCTGTTTGCATTTTGGCCTCTTTGCCATCCACCACGACCTCTTTGGCTCCCCTTGCCTCTAGAGTTACCACGTCCTTCTCCATAGGACTGGTTTTCTTGAGTTTGCTGCATATTCTGATTTCTACCACGGCCTCCAGATCGGCCTCCTCTACCTCTGTCTCTACCTCTTCCAGCATTTGAGTAGAAGACAGCTTTTTTTGAAGTTCCTCCTGAAGAAGATGCACCACTATTTCTCTGCTCCTCAGAAATTAGAAGAGCAATAAACTCCTCAAAATCAGGAAATCTTTCACGAACTGAAATGGATGTCCGAAACTGTGCATAATCCTTTCCTAGACCATTCAAGGTTACAGAAACTAAATCATCATCTTCCACTGGCAACCCAATGGAAGCAAGTGCATCTGCAATCTTTTTGACCTTCATGTGGTAGTCATTGATGCTTATACTTTCTCTTTGCACATTATGCAACTCTTGCTTGAGCTGCATTTTCCTGGCTTGCGTATTTGTGCTATACATTTTTGACAAAGTATCCCATGCCTCCTTTGGCGTACTTGCATCTTGAATATGCACAATCATAGAGTCTGAAATGCTGATAGGCAGCCAGTACATAACTTTCCTGGCTCTCTCATGCCATGCTTTAAATGCTTGCATTTGCTGTTGATTGGGAACATCAGGAAGAATTGGTTCTTCTTCATTTCCTGCAACAAATTCCCAATATCCTTTTTTCATAAGGAAATTCGTCATTCTAAACTTCCATGCTTGGAAGTTGTTTTTGTCAAGCTTTTCAGTGACAATCTGTGAGAGAGAATCAGACGCCATTACAGAACGCTGCAAAAAAATTCTGTCACTGCAAAGAACACAGCTTCAGCCTCACAAGGGCTAATTTGCAAAACTGACGAAAGTGGTATTTGACCACACAGTCACTTCCTAGTGATGATTTTGCATCAACAGGCAACAAGGATGATTCTGTAACTCCCAATGTCTCTGCACACAAGCATACGATGCAATTTCTACAGTAACTTTTCACCGACTTGTAGAACAGTGGCTGCACAGCATAAAACTGGGCCTTTTCCTAAGTGCGTGTAGAAAACTTCCGCCTCCAAAACAGGCCCCGAAATGGCCTTAAATAAAAAAAACAGGGTCGCTGGGGGCTAAAGCCCTCACCCGCAGCATATACTGCCCTCTTGCTTCACCGCGAAGGGCGTCTCAACCTGAGACAATGCACTCTTGCAATTTTCGGCTGTGCTACTTGCAGAGATCTGCTCCCAAAACAGAAAATGAAAGCAACACTGCTCCTCTTACCAGAACACCGCGAGCTTGGCTTGCTTTCTTGAGCTCCTTACCACGAACAAGGCTCTAATACCATGTCAAGATTGTGGGAGAGAAGGAAGAAGTCTCACTTGTAGTTTTCTTGCTTGCACAATGGGGGAATACATACAAAGGTGGAGGCTAAAAACAGTTTTTCTCTTCTTAGTTGTGTAAGCCAAAAGAAACTCTCATACAAAGAAATAGAAGAACCTTATATATGGGTCTCAAACCAAAGACAACTAACTAAGGTGACATACTAACTGAGCCACGAACTAGAGTAGATAAGGATAGCTGTCATCTAGCTATTATTCATGGGCGGTGTACCAACCGCATCTACAACTGACAAGTCGGTGACATAAATGCACAACGGTCACCCTGGCATATCACGAGTGGAGCTCGATATCTCAACATATAATAGTCAAGAGGGGTGGGGAGCAAAGGTCGATGTTGACAGTCTTCGATGGGATGACCGTTCGTGCCGCAATAGTAGAGAAGTGCAATTTGTCAGTGGAGATGCCATGGTACCGGTGTGGCAAACTAGAGAAGGGAGGGTGGGAGGGAGAAAAAAGAATATCTCCCAATGTGCAATGGAAATGATAGAGAAATCAAATGTTGATGCGGAACCTGCCATTGGTCTTGTCTTCTCTGATGAGGAGGGAGAAAGGCTAAAAACGCAGGAAAAACCAACAGTAGCAGTCAACATGCTGAAATCAGCTCCGAACAGTGTGTGGTAGGTTGGAAATAGGCACCAGACTGTTATAGACAGCAATGGCCAGCTTGGACCGTGATGTCCTCCACGTCCGGGTGTGGGTAGCGAGCTGAAATACTTGAAATCTGCAAAAACAAGATTGTTTTTTGAATGGAGAGTGATCAGCAGCAATTGCTCTATTGTAAACAGCTGCAAACTGCGGGTGGAAGGCTGGAAAAAGGCGCCAGACTATAGACGACAGCAAGGGACAGCTAAGACTATGATGTCCTATGTGAAAGGGGTGTGGAAAGCAAGCTAAAAACACCTGAAACATGCAAAAACGATATTTTGATGCAGTGAAAGAAGAAGAGAAGTAGATGCCGAACCCGCCACCGGTCTTTGCCGTCACTAAAATGGAGGATCTTTGCTGTTGTTTGAGTAGATCCAGCTATGATACCATGTCAAAAGATGACGTACCAGTGAGATAGTAGGGTTTGCGGGAAGGAACATGGAGTGAACTCCGCAAACATGGAGAAGAGAAGAGAAGAGAGAAGAAACTTTGATGAATGGAATGATGAAGTTCTGAATCATGGAGTGAATGTGATACAAGGGAACAAGGGTGCCGTAGCACAAGGAAGATGATGAAGACAGCCACGAACCATGAACCGCAATGTCCTCTTGAAGGGGTGTGAGGGCAGTGGAGAGGCTGGAGAGAAGAGGTGACGGACTGAATGAATCAATCGTTAGGAATGAATGAGAGAGTGGCCTATAAATAGGCACAGTCAGTCTAGGATGGCGCCCCTTTTTGTGGCTGCAAACCCTACATGCAAAACATTAATGCAAAACACAAATTGTGGGTGAAGGGTTTCTCAACACAATTGCGCCTGGAGTATTGATTGATTGATAACCTTGGTCAAAATGTTTACAAAATTATTTGAAGAAGGCACAAAATCTAGGTAGATGGTACCTAGCTCAACCTGCTCGTTGGTGAAGTGGAAATGAGCACCAACATGCCGCATTTGTGAATAATAATCAGGCTACTAACTAGTGTAATGACACTCTACTTCATAGTAGAGGACAATATGTGAAACTCATAGAAAATGTAGCACCGTCAATAAGCCCCTCAAGTAGACAGCCTCTATGGTGTTATAAAAAAAGGATCTGATACTTTGCCTCGGCTTGTGGAAGTAATCACTGTCTCCTACTTATAGCTTGGACAAGAAATGGAAGCCATTTCCAAAGAAAAGAGATAGCCATCGTGAGAATGCCGGATGTCAGAAACTCCTGCCTAGTTTGAATCGGTGTACCCTTGCAAAAGCAAACCATGACCATATATTAGACTATAAGAATAAGTACATTGACCATATGTCAACACATGTATGCAAGTAATTCAATGTGACATTTTAGGTGGATTGAAATATTGCTTAAGTTGAGAGATAGAATATGCAAGGTTTAGCCTAGTGTGTATCAATAAAAAAGTTTACCTAGAAATTGACCTATAGGTGTGCTCATCTAAGGGTTGACCTGGTGGGATCAAGAGGTGTGGCCACAAGCTGTGTTTGATCAAGCAATACTGCCGAACTAATTGAAGGGCGTACTTCTATCATGAGACAAGAATACTATCCTGAGATCAAACTACCTCCATTCCCCAAAAATAAGACAACTAACCAATATGAGTCATCTCGAATGTGGAACAAAGTTAGGCCTTTATATCCGCTATGGTTTTAGAATCTGAGCCTGTGATAAATAAATCATCAACATTTAATAGAATGTACATGACTCCCTCTGAAGTGGTTTTTACTAATATATTTAGATTATAAGAGGTAGAATGGTAACCACTAGTTCTAAGGAACTCATCCATCCTATGGAACTAGAAAGCCCATAAAGAGTTTTCCACAAATGAAAAACCATCTCGATGGTCCACAGAAGGAAATTTGAGAGACTGCTCCACATAGACTTTTTGCTCCAAATAACCGTTTAGGAAGGCACTTTTGACATCCTTTTGATAGACTGGCCAATTGTGGTGAGCAGCTAGTACAACCAATAAATGGATTAATGTCAAACACTCAGTGGGGGCAAAGGTCTCCTTATAGTTTATGCTATGTTTTTGTTGAAAAACTTGCACTATAAGGCGAGCCTTGTATTTATTTGAAGTTCCATAAACTTTCAATTGAGTCCTAAAGATTCACTTGGTCTTGATGACTTTCTTGCGATCCACCAAGGTCGAAGTCTCATTTTGGTTAATGTTCTCAAGCTTCTTTTTCATGACCTCTCGCCATTGGGGATGCTTTGGAGTCTTCTATTGACTCTCTGGCTCAAAATGTGCTATATAATTTGCCGTAAAGACAGATACAAATGATATAGTAGGTGTAAGTTAGGCAGATCTTTTAGGGTTCTTTGGAGTGGGATCCAATGGAAGGATCCTTGAATCTCTCATGGTCTGCTGGTACCAGTGAGGTAATGGGTCTCACGGAGGAGACTTGGTTGTTGAATACTCTACAAGTGGGTTTGGAGTGGGTAGCAGACCTGACTTAGACAATACTATCTTCAATATGGTAGGAGGGGGTATTGGCTCAGAGGCAAGTATAGAGGAGTGCACAATATTCCTCTCATAAAAACAATCACCTTGTTTGTTCGTTTGAGAATCGAACAAACAATAGGTTTTTATCTCAAAGGAACAGCCAACAAAAATGAGGAGATAAACTTGCAAAGTGACCTTTTTTATATTATTATCAAGATTGCACATGCAAGCACAACACTTGAAAACTTTGAAGTGGAAAATATAGGTCGAGTGCCAAAAAATGTCTTGAAGGTGGTTATTTGAGGGTCCGTCGCAATCAAATACTTGAGGATGTATATTTATCATAGTTAGGTCCTTCATTGTAGATTATATGACTCCCTTTGAGAGAGGGAGTTGGTAGAGGTGAGCTGGCGAGAAACGCCATGCTCCTATAGAAACTTGGTGACCTTGTAAGAGATAAAGTCACTACCACTATTAATCCTCATATAATCTACATGATGACCAATCAGATTATGCACCAAAAGTACCCACGAAGAGAAGTTGTCGTAAAGAAAATTGCTCATTCCAATTGGCAAAGCCATTGAATGAACAAAAGGTTCATCCAAGTTGGGCGATATAATAGATATCGTCTAACGAAGCAAGATCCAATACTCGTCGATATTGAACTTGACGTGATCTAGACCATGGATCTTGATCTAGGAGTTGTTCCCACACCGAACATTCTAACTGTAAGGTCCAGGGAGACAAAAATGTATTAGATAGGGGTCATATGATACGTGGCTCCACTAGCTATGATCCAAATAGGAGAAGATGTGCTTGATCTGGTAGAGTGGGTCTTTGTTTTGGCCTCGTCAAGAGGTAACTGAAAAACCTTGCCTCATGTCCAGTAGACTAGTTAGACATGTCCTTTGGAGTTGAGAACAATATTGGCTTTGATGGTTTATTGGTGGCAATGTTGGTGTGGCCTCGCCATTGTCCCTAATTTTGGTTCCCATCACCCTGTCTCTCTTGTTGGGGGTTATTCGACCAAGGGATGAGGGCTTGGGTCTTTTGTTTGGGCTGTGTACCTCTTGCTTTTGATCGATACTCATTATCAAAATGGCTAGTCTTTTAATATCTGTTTTTCTTTGGTACATTTTGCCATGTGGATTTTAAGGATGATTCGAGTTTCCTTGTGACTCACTAGCTTGGTTTTGATTTTCATATTATTTTTGGTTTTGATTTTGAGTTTTCTTGCCTTTTTTGAGAAGAGATAATAAGAGTCCCCTCTATAAAGGAAACACTATGAAATTGGTTAAATAGCTGAGCGTAACACAATAGGTGACACTCAAATTCGTAAAATGTAGGCATGCTAGGCTATGAGATCACTTGTTGTACAAGATGGAAGTATTTTCTAGGTAGCTTATTTAATAAACAAAGTAAACTGATTCTTAGGGGACTTCAGAGCCCTTGTAGTGGAGAATTTAGCGAGAAGTCGTCGATACTCAACCAACCTGACCTCAGGGTCATCCTAGTCAATGATTTTGAAATTTTGAAGCTCATGGTCAAGATTATATGATGGGTTCTATTTTGAGCCACATAGCGGTCAGTCAAAGTGTTCCCACTGCTTTGAAGCTATGTCGAAGTGTTGTAGCTGTGAGTCAAATTTAGGTAATAGACCTTGCATTAGCTCGATGATAGCGGAGGTATTTTGGGCTTTTCATGAGCAAACAACCTTTGGTGGAACGAGGTGTGGGTTTGATTGGGATTGTAGTCCTTGGACAAGGTCTCACAGGCTTTGAGAGTCAAGGACATGGCTCATCAACTTTGACCAAGTGGTATAGTTAGACTTGTTAAAATGAGTCTTATCAATAAAAGCATGCTTTGCTGATGAGGGCAAAGAATTGTGACGTGTTTGTGGATAAGGTGGATAGTAAGGATAGGGAGGGGGATAGGATAGGTAGGTAGTAATTGGTGGGGAGGGACTCGTAAGTACCTGTGGAGTAGATAGGAGGACTCTCAAACCTTGTGTAACTATTGGCTGAGGCACAATAGCCTAGTTAGATGGGCCATTAAGAATTGCTATGGTAGCAAATTGTGGTATCAATTGGTCCACACTTGGGTAAGGAAGGAAAGGTACCCCATGCTATGAGTATCCTAAAGGTATGTAAGGTGGAGGTGGAGCCTTTTACAAAGGTGCTTGAGCACCACTCGGAATTGAAGGTTTAGAGGTCCTAAAGGCTGTGTCTGTCTAAAGAATCCCTTGGTGTGATGTATTAAGGAACATGTGGTGTTTGAAAGTGGAATGTAAATGGCTTGAATGATAAAGGTGATGCAACAAAAGAAGTGGGTGGGATGGCCGGGTTTTGAAATTATGGTATAAATGATGTAGATGAAGATGCATTAAATTGATCATGTTGATTTAATGGTGGAAATTGAAATGAAGATGATGATGTTGAATTTATAGAAGATAAATTATCGTACTCATTTTGACTTTGAGAAGCATAATTCAAAGAAAGGAAACGAAAATAAGAGTTATTGATTTTTTAAAAATATAATCACCTCTTTTTGTATTAATATACAAGGATGGATCTTCAAGAGAACTTTTACCATGATCGACATATGGCACTCTAGCTTCCTTGTGATCTTTACCAAAATGTTGCAAAGGAGGAGAAGTAAAAGAGAAGGAAGGAATAAAAGTCAAAACTTATGTATCTTACATTGGAGTAGATGGAATAGTGTGAAAGTAAGGGATATACTTTAGATCTCTTTTTCCAATAGGGGGGCCATCCTTGATGGAGGTCTCGATAGTCCTGTAACATCATTGGATTTATGCATAATAAATTGACGAGAAAGAATCAATCATATCTTCATTGGGTAAGTATCGTCGAAAGGCTATTCTTCTGCCAATCTTTTCAATCTTTTTGGCTTTGTGAGCCATGATCAATTGCAACTTCTTGTTTGTAATAGGATAAGGAATGGTCTCTCTTGCTCAATTCTTAGCAAAGGTTGCTTTGGAGATTGAGTTGGTGTGGAAGTGTCCGATGTCATATTTACATTGTAAATTTTGTTTTTGAAGATGAATATTTTTGATTAAGGGTTTAGGTTTCTTTAAAGAGTACCTAACTTTGATACCATGTAAAGAAATGCTCAACTATAGAATTCAAAACAATTGTATGACAAACACATAGATTGATAAACACATAGGGGTTGGAGAGCAAGTGTATAATGGTAGGAAGTAGTGGGTAGTAGTTGGAACTTAGACATCCTCTGCCAACAGGGTGTGGACAGCATAGAGAAGCTATTTGCAAGTTGCAAAAACGAGATCGAGGTTGAATGGTGGGCAGCTTGTCTATTTATAGATGGTTGGGTCCTTCCAAATTAGAGTTTGGCTTATGGGACATAGATACTCTTTAGGATTGCGTTTCTTCTTAATGAAAGTTTGGTAAATTAATTAAGTAAGTTTGTTTTGGGGCTGATTAATGTAGCCAATTAGCATATAATGCATTTTTAGCTCAATAAGAGTAGCAACCTTTCTTTTTCTCTTTGCTTGGAAGTGAACTTGGCAACTCCATGACTCCATTATCACTAGCTATTGTTGCTTCTTTTGATCTAAATATGATAAAAACAAGTTATTATAGCACAAGAAGCTCACATTCTCTCTACTCCTTCAAGATCTCGAGACAAAGAAAGTGATGTTTTCACTTTTTCATTGTCAAAAATCCCTCTATCATGAAAGTTTGTTAAAAGTTGTGCTTTTTTTGTGAAATACACATGACTATATAAGTTGGTCTATAAATGCAATGTTAAACGCGATCCTAGATGGATATGTAAGGTTTTTCAAAGAGTTCAAAAAATGTGTTAATATGGTCGGCCATCTATGGCCCTTATCTCTTGTAGTATAAGACACTAGAAAAACCTAACCTAAGGACATATATACATCTAGAAAAAAAAAAGAAAGTAGTCCACATTTGTCTTCATACTGTATAGTCAATGTTACACTATTTAAGTTAAAAGGTGGCTAAAGTATGCTTAATGAGATATTTAGTTCTAGTCATCTATTTGTGGGAGAAACAATGTGGGATTGCATGAGAATTGGACATGATAGTTGTCAAGGCAAAATTCTCCATGATATTGTGTTCAAATAGTCTCGTGTACTTCTTGAAGAATTTTTCGTGAAGAAAGGTGATTTTTACGTAGTTTCATTGTGAGAAAGCCCTTTGTTTGTGAGAGCAATAATGTGGATTATGCTTCACAAAATTGGTTTTAAATGTTGATTGTCATTTGAGGGTTTGGCTTGCTGAAGTGTGCATGTGCATTGAACACTTTATAGTTGGTTGGAGGCCAACATTGAAGGTGACAAGGTCATTGTCTACTTGTGGATCAGCTATGCCTTGAGAAATTGTTGAAAACATAGCCATTTGTAATTAATTTGGAGCATCCATCAATTATCTAAAGAAATATTGAAAGGGATATACTCGAGTAAAGAAGATAAACACAAAGTGTATGGCGAGAGACAATGATAAATAGTAGAACTCAAAGGTGAAGAGTAACTGAAACTAGCCTCTTTTCTTGGCAAGGGTGGTAGATGACTTAATTTACCACAATTTATAGCAAGCAATAAAATACATAAAACTGAAAATACACTTTACTGCACTAATCTTGGACAAGGGACACTCAATTGGCCCCAACAAGTGACGCCCCTTGCGGTATTTCTTTATCGTGTATTGCTATAGGTTTAAGTATATTGAGATATGGGGTGATCTTCGTCAATCTTCAATACAAATGTTTGCCATAAATTCTTGCATGCAAGCTAAATTGGTCTCCAAGCTCTTGTATTTGGGCACAAATGGGAATGGGCTTAGTTTTGCAACTAGTGGGCACTAATCTTAAGATGGTTGAGAAGCTCCAATGGCTGCTGCAAATTAGGATTTCAGCAACAATTTCTCTAGTTGCTCTTTACCAATGTCTATATGCTAAGAATTGGTGAGGGAATGTCGGAGGATGAGAAGACCAATTGAAAGGAGTATCTTTTGACTGGTAGTTTTGATGGCAATTTTGATGATGCCAACTTCTTCGAAATGGGTTAAAAGCACATAGATATCATAGTCGAATAACATTGGGTGTTGATGTTCAACTATGCTATTGCCAAACAAATGCTGGAATTTCCAGCCTACATAATGATGTTCAACTATGCTATTGCCAAACAAATGCTGAAATTTCCAGCCTACATAACTAAGTCATAATTGACAAAAAATGAATCATAAGTGTTGTCAGAACCACTTGGGATGCACCAATTAACTCTATTCCAAAAGTGTTCTGATGAAGCAACGATAGTAAAGCATAAATTGAGCATAAACCATGGCTGAACTACTGTCAGTGACATTACATAACATTGCTGTCTAATAAAGCTCAGATGAAAACCATTGACAATTGATGCAGTGTATACTCTCAAAGCTACAGTGAAAAGCATACCCATATGTGTACCAACTATAGTGACTAGTATGCTAAATAGTGACCTCATGGCAAACATACTGTTAGCAAATAGTGCCTTGGATGCATGCTGAATACAAATGAGATCCACTATATACATGAGTTGTCCACTAGAGTGGAAGTTCTACCTCCCCATGGAGCATTAGGTAGTGCTCTAGACCTCCCACTCTATTGAGTGTGAAAAAGCCCGATCTAAAGTCGGCTTTAGCTGAAATGCCTCTAGATAAAGTTGGAATAACTAAGAGTGGTTTGCCAAGTCACCCTCTTCCATCCATTTGGCATCCATCAGTGAAACTTTACCAAGTACTTCTAGGAAACTATACCTCTAATCTTCCTTTCTTTAGGTGCGAAGATTTGCTTGGGTATCAAAATCTCATCCAACTTCTCAACTTCTAGCTGAATTTCAATAGATAGATCCTCAAACACATCACCATGAGAAGCCACAACAAGCTCACATGTATCTGCCAATGTGGAGGCAATTTCAGCCTATATGCTGCATCATTAATCTTTTCAAATACCTAGAAGGACCCATATATTCAGCTTTGGATACAAATGCTCGTTGTCTTTCATCTTTTCAGCCTAGCGTATTCAAATCGCAACAATACCCAATCAACCTCAACAATATGCATGCTATGGCAATCAACTGCTCTTTTCGGCTTCTCTTGTGACCTTTGAATTGCTTGCTTGACCTTCTGATAGGCAACATCCATGCTTTCCGCATATGTATCAGCCTCAAAAATCTTGTCCTTTGTATGCAAGATCAACGGAACTTTGTTTCCACCCTCAACAATCTCAAAAAGAGCCTCGTGAGTGGAAATATGTACTGTGTTGTTACATGCAAACTCAACCAAGGGAAAAAATTGTTCCGTTTGTGCCTTATGATCGGAAATATAGCACCTTGAAAGATCCAAAACTGTAGAGTTTGCCTCTTTGGACTGGGTATTTCTTAACCAAAGGAATATATTTGTTGAGAAAAAATGTTTGCTATTATGGTTTCTCTAAAATAGTGCTCATTAAATTTGAAGCAGTGTGGAGCGGGGATGCATCTGTGCTCTATGATTTGATGTATGGTGAATCCATTTGATTCCTCCACAAGCTCCATGCCCATTTTAGATTATAATTAGGGTGACTGAAATGAAGATTTTTAAATTTGTCGTTCATTTGATGCTTAATTGTTGATTTGGATATTGGCATGTGCCATGCATACAATGTATGAACAAAGATAAGACTGCAAATGCATGCCCAAAGTTGCACGTGTATATAAAAGTGACTGTACCAAGGTATGTAGAAACTTGATGTTGAAGCAGCACATCATAAAACATCTCTTTACAACTGGCCATGAAATTGGACATATACGCATTTCATTCTAATTTTTTATGATTATCAATGCAGGGGAATGCATTTTGGAAAATTGTTGGTGCTGCATTAAAGCCTCCCAGTAAAGAGCAGAGCAAATGTCAAAAGCCAAAGCCAGTATTGATTGACACGGGGGAAATGTCTGAGCCATATTCTTGGGCAGTAAGTTTAAGCTCTCTCCTAGCCAAGGTCTATAAAGCAGATTTGGCTGTTAGTTTCTGTTGTCTATATTGGATAACTAAGATGAGAGTTATGTTTGATATTTGTAAACAATACCATGCTGGAAGAGCTGCTTTGTGTACTTCATGCTCATTGCTTTAGGCTCCAAATGTTATTCCTTGCTGCAACCTTTTATTGTCATAGTGATAAAAACTGAAAAATAGTTGATGAGGATGAGTCTCGCTATGGTAAATTCTGCTCTCAAGCAACAGCATTCTATCATCTATGTGGTCTTTTCTATTCTTTGAATGTCAAATTCTTCTTTGACTAATCGTGAAGTCAAGCTGTGATTTAGGAAAAGTCCCGAACACACCTTTCATCATAGTAGCATTGTCCCAAGAAACTTTTCATTTCGTGCCAAAGGTGATAGCCTAGTGGTAAGCACATGGGCCCATAATGGTGAGGTTGTCAATTCAAGTCTTGATGGGTCATCACTTGGTTGGAGACCTATGTTCATATGGTGTGATCGTGTAAGTCTGGACTCGCCCCCATTTGAACACTCGGTTAGTCCTCCTGCTTGATAGATACTCCACCTCAGTAGAAGATAGAGCAACCGTGGATTGCTTCGTGCTGCTCCATGAAACAGCACCAACACCCAAGGTCAATAATCTGTCGTGGACGTTCGTGTGAGAGTGCGCAACGGAAGAAGGAACATGAACACAAAGAGAGAAAGTAGAGAATGAAGGAAGAAGTATTGCACTGATTGAAATGTATGTTGAATACAAGGATGTGGACTGATCAGTCCTTGCACGCAGCCCGGAGCGTTAGTGAGGGCACGAGATCAGGCTGGAATGAGTGCCAGCACCAATGTCGGAGAGGAACGGGAGCAGTGCGTGCTGAATGTGCAAAAAGGAGTGAGTGAGAGTGACCAAGAGGGCAGCTATAAATAGCCCTGTCCTCCTAAATCTGGCCGGCCAGCTAGTGGCTTGCCCAAACTGGCTGATTGCCCTAAAATGGGCCGATTGGAAAATGCGCCCTAAAAATGGGCCAGCAGCCACTCAAAAATAAAATGCACAAACACAGAAATGCTGAACAAACTAACAGAGCTCTTCTGTCTCCTCCTACGAGACTCTGACGAGCTCACAACTAGGACAGCCGCATTGTCCTTCGTGGGACAGTAGGCCATTGCCAGTTCCGAATCCATGATTTGCTCTTTAACATAGTGGTATTGAACCTTAGTGTGGTTCGTGCGAGTATGAAACATTGGGTTCTTGGCCAGAGCAAGGGCACTCTGGTTATCCACGTGTAGCTTCGTAGGTGTGGGTTGTGAAAAGCCAATCTTTGCCAACATACGACGGAGCCAAACTGCCTCCATAGCAAAGGCCTGATACTCAGCCTTTGTAGAAGAGAGAGCCACACTAGGTTGCTTCTTGCTGCGCCAAGAGATGGCTCTCAATCCAATGGAGAAAGCATAGCGTGTAGTGGATTGTTGGGAATCCACATCACGTGCCCAATCAGAATCAGTCCAACTAGAGAGAGTGACCCCCTCTCCATACGTGATCCTGTAGGATCGAGTCCCCTACAAATACCGAAGAATACGCAAGGTTATCCTCCAATGATCTTGGGTAGGAGTCTTCATGAAAGTAGACGACAAAGCCACTGCAAAAGAAATATCCGGTTGAGTGTGAATCAGCCAGATAAGAGCCAATAAGGCACCTGTAATGGGTGGGATCGGTAAGGGGAACTGCATTTTCCTCAAACTTGGACTCTAGGTCCATGGGAGAAGAAATAGGCCGATAATCAGCCATATAGAACTTTGAAAGAAGCTTGGAGATGTACTTGTGCTGCAAAATAAAAATGCCCTGTTCATTTGTAGATCTCCATACCAAGAAAGAAGTGAAGGATCCGAAGATCCGTCATGTCAAAAACTCCTACCTCAGAATAGTCCGAGTGTGATCCACCTCCTGAGCGTCGCTCCCTATGATAAGATATCAACATACAAAATCAGCAACACATAGCAGCTACCCTCAACCTGAAAGTACAGGATGGGGTCATGATTGGAGCTCTGGAAACCATTTTGCACAAAGAAGTGGTCAATCCTCTTGCACCAAGCACAAGGAGCCAACTTCAGGCCATAAAGGGCCTTCCGCAATATGTAGACATGATCCTCCTTTCCTTGCACAACACAACCTAGAGGCTATAAAACATAAATCTCCTCCATAAGGACGCCATTCAAGAAGGTTGACCTAACATCCATCTGATAGACAGGCTAGTGGTGGTGGGTTGCAAGGGCCAAAACAACTTGAATAGTAGACATCCGAGCCGTAGGAGCAAATGTCTCAAAATAATCCAATCTTGCCTGCCGTGCAAAACCATTGGCAACAAGCCTAGCTTTGTGTTTGTCCAAGGAACCATCGACAAGGATACTTGGTCTTAAAGACCCACCTCACACCTATCACCTTCTATTTCTTGGGACGCGGTACGAGCTCCTAAGTCTGATTTTGCTCGATGGAATCAAGCTCAGCCTGCATAGTCTGTCTCCAGACATGCTGTGCAAGAGCCTTTGCAATTGTAGAAGGCTCAGAATTGTGAAGAATCTGTGACATCTGAGCATAGTTCACACAAAGTGAACTATTTCGCTGGGCCTGTAATTGGGCTTATCTGCGTGGACTTGAAGGAGTAGTAGGAAAGTGAGTAACACTGGAATTGTGCATAAGCTACCTGTAGATGCACTCCACCTTGCACCTCTATAGGAATAGTTGGAACCATCCAACTTGACTTCCTTGGGAAAGGAAGGGAGAATGTGTATTTGTATAGAGGGAATGAGGGAAGGCATGCGAACATCCGATGGAAGTTTCTCCGACAGGGCCTTCACAGTAGATGGAACCCTGTGAGATACATGGACAGAAGGACGGGCTCGAGGAGACTCCTCTCGTCGTCGATCACGAAACTCCCAATAGTCATGTCTCCTCTCAGAGGAGTGTTGAGAAAGAAGCTCCTCTTTTGAGCCATCAAAGTCTGAAAATTGGTAAGACATCCTGCACACACCCAAGAAATCTTGCGTTTGTAGAGGGAAAGGAGTGTCAAGTGGATGACTTGTCCACAGAAGAGGACGACTAGAGCAGAGGAACAAACACCAAGGAAAAGGGATAGTTGCTTGATGGAGATGCCGTAAGAGTCCCAAATTATGATGATTGCCACGTGAATGTGGCCACCAAGCCTCAAAATGAGGTTGCCTAGTTGTGGATGTTGCCACCTTGTCTCCAGAGAGGGTCGCCTCTACACAGGCGCAAAAAACGTAGGTGATTTTGGCTGCGTTTTGGGACAGCCGGAGTGGTCTCCACGGAAGAAGATCTCAAATCTGTGTTCTCACTTAGGCTCTGATACCATGTGAGAGTGTGCAACGGAAGAAGGAACATGAACACAGAGAGAAAAAGCAAAGAATGAAGGAAGAAATACGGCATTGACTGAAATGTATGTTGAATATAAGGATGTGGACTGATCAGTCCCTGCACACAGCCCGGAGTGACAGCGAGGGCACCAGATCAGGCTGAAACGAGTGCCAGCACCAATGCTGGAGAGGAACGCGAGCAGTTTGTGCTGAATGTGCAAAAAGGAGTGAGTGAGAGTGACCAAGAGGGCAGCTATAAATAGCCCTATCCTCCTAATTCTGGCCGGCCAGTTGTGGCTTGCCCAAACTGGCTGATTGCCCTAAAATGGGGCAATTGGAAAATGCGGCCTAAAAATGGGCCAGTAGCCACTCAAAAATGAAATGCAGAAACACATAAATGCTGAACAAATTGACAGAGCTGCTCTATCTCCTGCGAGACTCTGACAGGAGCTCACAACCAAGAGATGACAAACTGACATACAAAATAGGGTAGGCTAACACTTTGATGATCCACATCACTAGCCCAATCTGAATCACTCCATCCTGTAATAAGTACCAAGTCGGTAGCACCTGTACCAGTGGGATAATAGATCGCAAGATTAGGAGTCCCTCGTAGGAACCGCAAAATCCTGTGAGTAGCCTTCAATGCACCATCTTTGGTTCACTCATGAATCCAACCAACACACCCACAACATACCATAAGTCAACACGAGTATTAAGAAGGTAGATTGAGGAGCCAACCAACCACCTATAACGGGTAGCATCCACCACAAGAGAATCAAAATAAGCTGTAGCCTTCCAATTTGGGTCCATAAGAGTTGTAAGAGACTTGCATGTGGTAAAGTGGGGGTAGGTGGAATGTACAGTGCTAAAGGGTGGCATTCCCCCTAATGATGCACCAAGAGGTGGAGTGAATGGAGGGTAGATAGATGGTGCGATGGAGAAAGAGAAAGTGTTAGGAGGAGAGATGGAAGATTCAACCCCTAGTGTGCGTTGAGTGGAAGTGAAATGTTATCCAAGAATTTGGAATGAGGATATGAGTAGATGAGAATGTGGAGAAGATAGTGGTGGGATGGGAGGGAGTTTAGAAGTGTGGTTTACTTGCTCAAATGAAACAGGTGGTAAAGATATATCTGATGAAGGGAATTTGCTTCGAGAGCCTGCTTTATTAAAGTTAACATACTGAAAACCATTCGGTTGCTATACACCAAAAGGAGAAACAAGAGAGAGTTTTGGCTCATACGACTCAAAAGGGTTACACGAACCCGGCATAAGACTCGGCTGAGTTAAAGGAGAAGGATCATGAGACGCACCGAATGTCATGGTCCCTCCAAGATTAGAGAGATGGCTAGTCTCACCAATCAGTCCAGATGGAGTAGTAGCACTCGTTGGAGGAGTGTAAACTAGACTATACGTGATGCACAAGTATTCCTCAAACCCTTAATCTGTAAAATGACCAAAACGATGTTACGCGAGCGGTGATCGAGAGCAAGCCTTACTCACAACGCGATAACGAGACCTTAAGGAGTGCCGGTTGGGATAATTGACTTTGTCGAATGCACAACACAACTTGAAAAATTTAAATATTCAACAATACACCACGAACCACACACGAAAACAAGATAACACACAATGCCTCTTGAAGCTCAAAAGAATTTTAAAACCCGTATGCGGGTAGAGCATCACACAACCACAACACAACAAAAATACCAACAATTCCAAAATACACCAAGTGAAATATATCCTCGTATCTTAACAACCATGATCCGATGCTCGGCGCTTTGACATCCAAAGGCTCTGACTTTCAAATTAGCATGACAAGAGCTCACTCTAGCATGCGACCCTCCACTCTCCTCTCTCACATAATACAATTGTAAGCAAGGGGGAAGGCCCTTAACTCTCCATTCTCCTCTCCTTATATAGTTTTCTATCCACACTCACATTCATTAGGCTTTTTGCTTTCAGCTTTTGGCTTTTGCTTTCTACTGCTTTTCACTATTTTCGTTTTTTTTGCTTTATGCCTGTTCGTAACTTGTTTGGATCATAACTTCGTCATTTGAGATCCGAATATAGACATTCAGGTACTTAAAACGATCGGAACGCATCTGGTCGACAAGCTAACGCGGGCAGAATTACGAAATTCGATAAAAAATGAGAAAAAATACGGATATTCGTAAATTGTATCATTTTTCCTCCATCTTTTATCTTGGACGACTTATTCCCTTCCTTGGCCTATTGTTCTTGTGATTGCATATACTTTCAGTACACATGTCCTCTTTTTCTTCAAGAAATACTCGCTGACGATGTAAAACATACGATCTTTTCCTTTGATCCTTGAGTCTTCAAAATGAATATTCTTTGGATATGAACCTGTTTTTTTTATGCAGTGTGCCCTAACAGGAATATGGTTTTTTGAAATGAACTCCGTGCCCAATCATACGTGATTTGAGAAAACATGCAATTGATCGAATCCATGACATGCTACCATTCAAACAATGCTCACACAAAAAAATATGGATGCACTGAAGATATTTGTGCCTAGCCTATCTAGATGTGCTTGTGCGTCATGCAAAATGCAAATATAGTTCCTTAATTATTTAAATCCTTATCCTCACCTCTCAACGCTCTTCAAAAAAATATAGCATACTCTGCTTCTCCCGCCCATAATCTCACAATCACTCAAGAAATGATGGTCCTCAAGATGTTGACCAAATATGAACAACCCTTCTCACAATGGGTGGCGTCCTTCACGACCCTCTAAACTCACCTAACCTCCTTACACTCTCAACCAGAGGTTCCTAACTTTGTGATGAAAATCCTAGATATCGTGTGTGCAAGAAATGTGCGTGCTCAACGACAGGTGCTCTCTCATGTGCGCGTGCATCTAAAAATTACTGCATATAGTTGCAGCGGACCTCATGCCGTGCTAGTGCTCAATGATGGTGCAAAATGTGCATAATCCCAACCCATGGCATGGAAGTATTTGATAAGAACAGGAGACAATCCTCGAGTGCAGTGCATCAACAAGTGCAACGTGAAGTGCTCGTGAATCCATTATCCCCGTGACGTGCATGAGTTGCAACAAGAATATATACCTAGCTCCTCAATGTTCGGTAGCTAATAGCAAACTCCAACTTCAATCTGTCCAAAAAAATACCAAGCTCGACCAAGGCTATCAAGTTTCACACTCAACAAATCAAACAAAATGATAGAAAGAAATCCTAAGCTAAACAAACACAAGAAATCCAACTACGAAATAACAAAACAAACTGTCATGCAAACAACAAAGCTAGCAAAAGTCAAACCTAACTAGAATTTGATTAAGGGTTTTCAGTTTTCACAAAAATGCTTGACATATTTAGCCCTTCCCCTAGTCTGCAAACATTCATGTGCAGCAGTTGCTTTCATAAAACGATGCAACATTTATAAGCCAATCAAAAATCAAATCCAATGATCTATCGAGAATCTTCTCAATAAACACAAATGGCACATTTCTCTCAAACAACTCCTTTACAGGTAGACAAAACTCATCCATGAAATTCTCATCAAAATCCTTGAGACAATCCTTTTCATCTAAGGAAAATACATCATCCTCCAAATTCTTCAAATCCCAACCATAATCCAAAATCTTCAAACCTCTCAAATCGCAACCACACTAAAAAATATTCATATCCCACAAATCCCAACCATAATCCAAAATCTTCATATCCCACCTATCCTCCCTAGGGAAAACCATGTTACTTTTAGAGTCTCTAAATAAAGTTTTGACCCTTTCTTTGTTGCCAATCTCAAATTCATCCGCTGATTCATCTACAACTTCTCCTAAAGATACTATGTAAGGATCTCCCAACTCAATATCCAAATCAAACACAACATCATCTGGAGTCAACTCCAGATTCATAACACCACAAAAACTAACAACATCCACAAACGGGTCACTCCAGGACACCCAGCCACATCACTCAACTCATCAACAATACAAGACTTCATCGAGCCTTTCACACACAAAGAGTGGTAAACACCTTTCATAGTATCCTTACAAGAAACCTCACAAGAAACTGAAGAAACTTTCACCTCTACATCATCACAAAAAACATCTTCACAATACAACAATTTTGGGTCTAAAACCTCAACCAAAGACTCCTTAACTACCAAATCCCCTACTACCTCCTCACAAACCTCTTCCAACTCTATTTTCTTGATTTTAAATCGCTCTTCCCTCAAATTCTCAATCATTTTTAAAGCCTTACTCAAATTCTCTCTCACATCCTCATCAATGTCAGTCTTATGATCCTCAAAACCCCAATCAGAATCATCACAAACAACATCAAAACCTTTAGGAGAACTCAAAGAAACTAAAAGACTATCAAATGAAGTTTTCTCTTCTACATTGTTGCCTAAAACAACCAAACAATCATCATCACAACTATCAAGGAACATGAGGTTAGGTCTACTCAAAACAACATCATCAACATCACAAACAAAAGCCTCTCTAGGGCTACTCAAAACATCACCAACCAACTCACAAGACTCATCAGAGTCAACAACACCAATACCAGAATCACAACAAGAGTCAGAACCTAAAACCTCCATAGTCTCTTGATCAACAAACTTATAACCAAACTCACAACAAATCTCCACAAACTCATTAGGCAACAAATTTGAACCTTTACCTTCATCTTGAAAACTTACAATTTCTAAGCCCTCCCCCTCATGGTCTTCTAACAAACTCAAAAATTCATCCTCTATTCTCTCTTTATCCTTCAAGCAATCAAATCCATCTATACTATCACCAAGGCAAACAAGCTCACTCTCTAAATTGTCTTTACTCTCTTCAACACTGCCATGACTATTAGAATTATCATCAAACCTTCCCTCATCAGAAACATCAAAACTTTCTTGACTCTCATCCTCTCCCAAAGAACATGAAAACTCTTGGTCTTTAAAATAATCTAGTCTCTCATTTTCTTCTTTACAACTTAGATCTATCTCTAGCTCATCTCTATAGTCCTCAAGCTCCAAAGTATCATCAGTCGATCCCTCTTCTTTAGTTCAATCACTAATCACTGGACTAGAAGTATCCGTGGTCAATGGGTATGAATTCACACTTCTAGACTCTTCACTCCAATCAGTCAAACAAGTATTTTTCTCCTCAACCACCCTAGGGAGTTTCTCCTCACATACTTCAATTGATTTCTCACAAGTCAACTCATCTCTCCTAAATAGAGAATATAGTATACCTCTCTCAGGATAGGCATTACTAACTCTCTTCTCCTCAAAAACTTTTCTCTAAACTCGGCTTGAACTTAACCTTTCCCTTGGTTCATCAAACCCTAACTCTTTTTTTCTTTTGGTCTTCCTCTCTTGATATTGAGCTATCTTCACCGCTTCCTCAAAAGTCTTAGGGTTTTTTACCTCTAATTTCACTCTCCAATCTTCTAATTTCAACCCATTTACAAAATACATTATCTTCAACATAACTGGGGCTATCTCACCTCTAACAATGTTAAACTCCATCGATTCCACAATCTTTCAAACTCCCTAGCAAAACCGTCAACACACTGATCATCTTTTTGAACACGAGTTTCTATTTTTGTCCATATCTCACTTTGACTTTCTCTTTTTTAAAACCTAGATAGAAATGCATTTTTAATGGTCTCATAGTCCAAATTCTGTCTCCTAAATTTCACTCTTCTCTCAAAGTCAAGCAACCAATTTCGTGCTTCTCCCTGCAATTGATACCTAAGAACCCGGAGTTTATCCTTGGGGTCAATCACTCTCTCTATTAAACAACACAGCTCTATTTTTTCTAAAAATCTTTCGGGATCTTCAGTATGATTACCATGGAACTCAAGAAAATCATTAGTCATTTTCAACAATCACAAGAAATCAAAACAAACTCACATTCAAAATAACAACAATGTCAATTTCGGCACTCCTCAGTGGGGGCACCAAAATAGAGATGTTACGCGAGCGGTGATCGAGAGCAAGCTTCACTCACAACCCGATAATAAGACGTTAAGGAGTGCCGGTTGGGATAATTGACTTTGTCGAATGCACAACACAACTTGAAAAATTTAAATATTCAACAATACACCACGAACCACACACGAAAACAAGATAACACACAATGCCTCTTGAAGCTCAAATTTTTTAAAAAAACCCGTATGCGGGTAGAGTATCACACAACCACAACACAACAAAAATACCAACAATTCGAAAATAGACCAAGTGAAATATATCCTCGTACCTTAACAACCATGATCCGACGCTCAGGCGTTTTGACATCCAAAGGCTCCGACTTTCAAATTAGCATGACAAGAGCTCACTCTAGCATGCGACCCTCCACCCTCCTCTCTCACATAATACAATTGTAAGCAAGGGGGAAGGCTCTTAACTCTCCATTCTCCTCTCCTTATATAGTTTTCTATCCACACACATTCATTAGGCTTTTTGCTTTCAGCTTTTGGCTTTTGCTTGCTACTGCTTTTCACTATTTTCGTTTTTTTTGCTTTATGCCTGTTTGTAACTTGTTTGGATCATAACTTCGTCATTTGAGATCCGAATATAGACATTTGGGTACTTAAAACGATCGGAACGCATCCGGTTGACAAGCCAACGCGGGCAGAATTACGAAATTCGATAAAAAATGAGAAAAAATACGGATATTCGTAAATTGTATCATTTTTTCTCCATATTTTATCTTGGACGACTTATTCCCTTCCTTGGCCTATTGTTCTTGTGATTGCATACACTTTCAGTACACATGTTCTCTTTTTCTTCAAGAAATACTCGCTGACGATGTAAAACATACGATCTTTTCCTTTGATCCTTGAGTCTTCAAAATGAATATTCTTTGGATATGAACCTGTTTTTTTTATGCAGTGTGCCCTAACAGGAATATGGTTTTTTGAAATGAACTCCGTGCCCAATCATACATGATTTGAGAAAACATGCAATTGATCGAATCCATGACATGCTACCATTCAAACAATACTCACACAAAAAAATATGGATGCACTGAAGATATTTGTGCCTAGCCTATCTAGATGTGCTTGTGCGTCATGCAAAATGCAAACATAGTTCCTTAATTATTTAAATCCTTATCCTCACCTCTCAACGCTCTTCAAAAAAATATAGCATACTCTGCTTCTCCCGCCCATAATCTCACAATCACTCAAGAAATGATGGTCCTCAAGATGTTGACCAAATATGAACAACCCTTCTCACAATGGGTGGCGTCCTTCACGACCCTCTAAACTCACCCAACCTCCTTACACTCTCAACCAGAGGTTCCTAACTTTGTGATGAAAATCCCAGATATCGTGTGTGCAAGAAATGTGCGTGCTCAACGACAGGTGCTCTCTCATGTGCGCGTGCATCTAAAAGTTACTGCATATAGTTGCAGCGGACCTCATGCCGTGCTAGTGCTCAATGATGGTGCAAAATGTGCATAATCCCAACCCATGGCATGGAAGTATTTGATAAGAACAGGAGACAATCCTCGAGTGCAGTGCATCAACAAGTGCAACGTGAAGTGCTCGTGAATCCATTATCCCCGTGACGTGCATGAGTTGCAACAAGAATACATACCTAGCTCCTCAATGTTCGGTAGCTAATAGCAAACTTCAACTTCAACCTGTCCAAAAAAATACCAAGCTCGACCAAGGCTATCAAGTTTCACACTCAACAAATCAAACAAAATGATAGAAAGAAATCCTAAGCTAAACAAACACAAGAAATCCAACTACGAAATAACAAAACGAACCGTCATGCAAACAACTAAGCTAGCAAAAGTCAAACCTAACTAGAATTTGATTAAGGGTTTTCAGTTTTCACAAAAATGCTTGACAACGAGAATAAGAAGATGGCAAAGGTGAAGGTGTGTCTACCTCCATCTCAAGACCATAGTGTCTTCTTGGAGCCTCCAATGATGGAGAAGCTTGATAAGGCATCATAGGATTCAAAGAAGAAGATGCTTGAGACATTACGAGTCAGAATCAAGTCACGTATGAGTCTTGCACAAAGACTAGCCTCCACAATCATTGCAAGATACTCTTTAGAAGAGTACCGACTTTGATACCATGTGAAGATATGCGAGGATTGAGGAAACACAGCATGCTAGGGCATCGGACAAAGGGTGCACGTTGGCTGCCTAGTGGCCTACCAAGACTAAGAGGCAATGATTATCTTACCAAGGGAGTCCAAGTAGTCACTCTAGTGAAGATAGGGCATCGGACAAGGGGTGCTCATCGGTTGCCCAATGGCCTACTAAGGCCTACAAAGGTAGATGGAATCCAAAGTACTAAGGTTATTGCAAAGGAATACTATATTTTGCCAAAACCGAGAATACTAAGGTTATTAAGAGGAAAATAGGAAGTAAGATAATAGGAATCGAGGGACATCAAAGAGGGTAGGAAAGGTGTTAAGACTTCAAGCTCGATCTACTATCTTTGGTATGACCATACCCGACACTTAAGTTGTCCAGCTGTATCACACTATGCGGACATTAAATAAGTCGGTGTTTAGGGACTTAACTGCTTTGTGTGAATGGTCCTTTGTGACCTTAGGTTGTACATTTACTAAGTAGTGTGTGGAATGATAATGAAAGTGTGAGAGCACTCTGCTCTGACAGTTGCTTCTTCACTCTTGTCTTTGTCTCTGATTGTTAACATGGTATGAGAGCACCCATGACTGGGCTCTGTGGAGTGCATACAGGAAGAAGACCTGAAGATTGAACTGTCAGGGTTGAAGAGAACAAAGGACTGACTGTCATTTTCCTATGCTACAAGATAGGCATTATCATTGTGCCCCCCCCCCCCCCCCTTTCATTTTTTATGAAAAAACATGAAGATTTCGTGGAGCATGGCGTGAGTAGATGGCACCGATTTTTCCATCCCCCCCCCCCCCCCCCCCCCCCCACATGTATCATGATGTCGGGTTGAAAGCAACCCATGGAACAGAGATTACCCAGCAACTTCTCCCTCTTGGTTGATCATATTGCCAGTCTTCGCGTGGGATATGGCTGTCTGGATGAAGGGATCAGAATCTAGTCTTTCTCTCTCCTCCCTCTCTGTCTTCTCTATGGGTTGTTCATGTGCACCATCTTGAAGGAGGAATCCAAGAGGGAGTTTAAGGAAGTGGTGATGGAGATTGATGGAGATGTTGAAGATTGATGTACAACATTGGATTGAGAGCAATGGAAGTTCCGTTTGCTGGTTATGCAATCATTCAAGGCGTCTCGGGTTACGTAAAAACACGGTATGACCATTTTTATGAAGAAAATGAAGGATTTTTGATAGTTTATGATGATAATTATGTTTTTATTGGATGAAAATTTGTTTGTGTGCTGGTTTCAACCTCCCGAGGAAGGCAAAGTGCTTTGTAGAGAGGCTTTTCGTGAGCAAATCTGCAGGATTTTGGTCAGTCGAGATCTTGACAAGATCAACAGACTTGTCCTCAACGACCCCACGTATGAAGTGATACCTCACCTCAATGTGTTTCGTCTTCGCATGGAAGACCGGATTCTTGGCTAACTGAATAGCACTCATAGAATCCGAATGAAGTGTGGGGATAGCATCAATACCAAGGTCAGCAACTAAACGACCCAACCAAATGGCCTCCTTGCAAGCCTTAGTGGTTGCAACATACTCGGCCTCTGTAGTAGAAAGGGCCGTGCATTTCTACACTCTGGGCATCCAAGAAACAACACCTCGAGCATAGGTGAATACATAGCTGGAAGTGGACTTCCTACTATCTGCATATCCTACATAATCAAAGTCAGTGTACCCCATGACTCCTGTATCTTGGCTGCCATAGCATATGCACATATCTGCAGTGCCTTAAGGTACCTCATGATACTCTTAACGGCATCCCAATGCTTCTTGCCAGATGTAGCCATATAGCGTGCCACAACACTAACTGCAAAGGCAATATCTGGATGAGTGGCTATCATGGCATACATAAAACTGCCCACTGCGGATGCATAGGGAATCTCGGCCATCTCGGCCTTCTGCTCTTCTGTCTGCGGACAATCAGCCTGTGATATCTTCACATAAGAAGGCAATGGACAGCCAATAGGCTTTACGTCCGATATGCGGAAGCGCTCAAGGACTTTATGAATGTACTCCCTTGTGACAAGTAGAGGAGTTTCTGATGCCTGTCGCGTCTAATGCGCATACCAAGTATGTGAGTGGCTTGTCCCAGATCTTTCATCTCAAAGCTCTTCTTGAGCTGAGCTTTAAGAGCATCTAGCTCATCACGAGCTTTCCTTGCTATCAGCATATCATCCACATAGAGTACCAAAATCAATAAAGAACCATCACGGGCTTTCTTCGTGTAAAGACACAGATCCATAGCACTCCGGCTGTAGCCTTGTGACTGCATAAAGGCATCAAACTTATGATACCACTCCTTAGGTGCCTGTTTTAAGTCATAAAGACTTTTCTTTAATTTGCACACTAGGTGCTCCCTGCCAGGTTCTGCAAAGCCCTTAGGTTGCTCTATATAAATCTCATCATGCAAGTTCCCATGTAAGAAAGCCGTCTTAATATCCATTTGGTATAAATCCAAGTCAAGCTGAGCAACCAAAGGCAAGACTAAGCGTAAGGTGGTCATCTTAACCACAGGAGAGAATACCTCATCAAAGTCCACACCATGCTCCTGCTTAAAACTCTCTGCTACCAATCTAGCCATGTATGCCGGCTTGGGGTGTCCAGGGGTACTTTTTAGCTTGTACACCCACTTGCATGGCAAAGCCTTCTTGCCCGTAGGCAAGGAAATCAAATCCCAAGTGTCATTCTTATGCAGGGAGTTTATCTCAGACTGCATAGCTCTCTCCCAGGAGTGACTGTCACCCCTGCGCATAGCCTTATTATAGGTGAAAGACTCTCCTGCATCTGTAACCAAGACATAATGCATCAAGGGCTGCAATCTATCAGGTGGACGTCTGTCTCTAGTAGACCGTCTCACGGCAGGCTCTGCTACTTGCCCAACTGCTTGTTCAACACCCTGACCATGAGTATTTGTTGCAGTTGTAGGATGTCCAACTGGCTATGCGGGAGCTCTCGGCTCCTCTTGAAATATGACCCTGCGGATCTCAACAACTCTCTCAGGCTGCCTGTGCATTTTGTCTTCATGGAAGACTACATCATGATTGTGGATGACTTTCCGCGCCTGCGGATCCCAAAGACAGTAACCCATCTCTCTTGCATCCCCATAACCAAGGAAAATGCATTTGACACTCTTGGGATCCAGCTTACTTCTCTTGTCCCTGGGCACATGGCAAAATGCCTCACATCCAAAGACACGGAGATACGCATAAGAGGGATGTTTTCCAGTCCATACCTCCTCTGCAACCTGGAAATCCAAACCACTAGAGGGTGACTTGTTTATGACATGCACTTCTGTACTAACTGCCTCAGCCCAAAAGCTCCGTGGTAGGCCTGCATGGCTAAGCATAGTGCGTACACGCTCCTGGATGGTTTTATTCATCCGCTCAGCCAAACCATTTTGGGAGGGGGAGTGTAGGGGGCGGTCAACTGACGCTTAATACCTCTCTCATCACGTAACTGCTCAAAAGCACATTAGACATACTCACCCCCATTATCTGTCCTTAGGCATTTTAGCCTATACCCAGACTGGTTCTCAACCAATGCAAGCCATCTTTGAAACACAGCCAAGACATCAGATTTCGGCTTAATGGGATAAGCTCAAACTTTCCGTGAAAAATCATCTATGAATGTAACAAAATACTTTGCACCACCCATAGACTGCCCACAGACATTTGAATGTACCAATGCCAAGGGCTCACTCATGTATGGTCTACTAGACTTCTTATGCGTAGACCTAGTCTGCCTGCCATAAAGACAATGCTCACATGAATCAAAACATGCATAATCAAGGGGCGGTAAGTATTGCAAACCAAAAAGCATTTTCATTCCCTTCAAAGACATATGGCCCAAACGGGCATGCCAAAGAGATACATGTGGGATAGAACCCACAGACAAAACATGATCAAGGGAAGATGTTGATATAATTAAGGGGTAGAGACTGCGAGCCTTGGCACCTTTCGCAATCACAAGTCTGCCACGAGTGATCTTCCATGCAGAGTCTCCAAAACATACATGATATCCTGCGTCATCAAGTTGTCCAGCTGACATGAGACTGCATGTCAAAGCAGGTACATGACTTACATCTTGCATAACAAAACTGCTGCCAGAAGGAAACTGCAGCCTAATATCACCAATGCCCACAAGATCAAGAGAGCTGTCATCACCCAAGCGCACAGTACCCGAATCAGTACGGTATGAATGAAACCACTCTCGGCAAGGTGTCACATGAAAGGACGCACCTGAGTCCAAGAGCCAACACTGTGCATACATAGAGTGTATCTCTGTCATCTGCGAAGCACTAGAAGAAGCTGCTAGGATATAATCATCATCATCAACATTCTCAAACTGCATAACATTGATCTCTTCAATTTTAACACTGGACTTTGCAGGCACTATGCTGCGATCAGAAGACTTATCCTGCACTTTGTCTTTCCCCTTATCTTTGCGCCTTTCATTGCGCAATTCATGGCATTGTGGCCTAATATGGCCCTTTTTCCCACAATGGTGACAAGTAACATCTGCATTCGTGCCACGGGATTTGCTACGTGACTTTCCACGAGACTTGGACCGAGATTTCTGAGAATCCCGTCCACGGCCACTACCACTGCCATGCTTTCCATATCCATCATTCCTGCCTCTAACTGTTATAGCATGAGACACACGAGAGGCATCCAAATTCTTACGGTTAACCTCTTCTTGCAGAAGAGCACTCTCAACATTAGATAATTTCAAGGTAGCAGTAGAAGCACTTAATGTAGTACGGACTACATCCCATGACTCATTAAGAGTACCAAGCAAGAAAAGAGGAGTCATAGAGATTTTTGATCTTTTTCCACAATTGCCATGCACTCTGTTCTTTCTCAAAGACATTATAGTGAACCTGTTCTGTGAGAGACAATACAATAGTGGACTTGCATAACTCATTAAGCTCAAGCCATTCCTCATCTGGCATAGTTGTAGGTGGATGCCCGCTTAACCTCAAATGTTTGATCTGCGATTTCTGCACCAATACTTGCCAAATCTGGCTCTTCCAATAAGAGTAATTCGTACCATCAAGCTTAGTGATGTTGAAAATAGCATGATTAGTGGACGAACTCGCCATAATGTAGGTTGGAAGATTGTAGACAGTTTAAAACTGCTTGCTGTTTACTGCAGAAAATGACCAAAAAATCACCAAAATCGAGGAAAAATGGCGAAGAAAGTGGAACCAAAGCTGCTGCCCACCAAGTATTAGTGAAAGTACATCATTTCAGAGTGTTTCAGCATGAAAAATCCATGTCAGTCCATACATATATGCTTGCTGTAATAAATTTCAGATTTCAGTAAAAGAGAGCTAACAATGCCAAAATCGGATCCCAAGGCAATCAGATATTACCAAGACCAAAGCCGGCATCATGCAGGCATAGCATAAGCATATGATGGTCGATAAGCATGAGTCCAACACCCAAGTATGTCGTACAAACATCTGCTAGTGAGTAGGTGGTGCGCAGATCGGTCGCAGTATGCTCACGTAGTGAATCCCGGAAGGTCCCCAAGAACAATGAACTCTAACTTTTTGCACAAAAAACAATGTAAAAGCATGAACGACAAGAAGCAAGAGACCAATTGGGTTCAATCTCTCCCCATGCCTTGTGTGAGCGCTTCACAAAGCATGTATTTTATGTATATTTCCATCTTCATGCTCAATAATAGCCCAATTTACAAAAATATGACAAGCTTTTAGCTTTTGAATTCGCTTTCTACAAAAATAGGAAATAAAGCTAATGGACGGTGCCCATAGAGTCTGGCACGCCCAATCTCAATGCCCAAAATAGAAATAACATATCCGTGCGCATAGGCGCATACAAAATAATAATCAATAATCAATGTCTCAATAGACATAACAAAATATAGGCGTGGCGCCTATCAAAATATAATCCAAAGGTCGAATACTCGCTAGATTCCAATGCTTTCCTCCGCCACTGCTGCTATCTCTACACATCAACTGAAGCATTCACAATCGTTAGTAAAATAATACAATTAAACCGACAAAAGTGAATACCTAGCAGTCTTCAGCTACATAAATAAATCAACTGGTTAGAAATAAATCCTAACCTTAATTTATTACGAGTGCGCACTCTAAACTCATACACATTTATTAATTTAATATGCATTTTGCGGAATCACCCGCTATGGAATCACCCATGTACACACTAAATTAATGAAACGCCCGAAAAGGACAGGCGTCCCCATCAACTTCTCGCACAAAGAATCCTCTTTGTGTATGAGCCCCGGTCATCTAAGTTTACGGAATCCACCGTAAAACCTCACGTAATTCACCGTGGAATATGCCTCCTGGCATCATACCCCCGGGGTGGGATAGCAATTGACCTCAATTGCTATTAGCTCAATGTGGAGCTAACAGAGTGGGGAAAGCATTTAAGTCTCTAGCGTGCATCCATTGTGCTTCCTCGACAGGATGGTTCTTAAATTTTACTAGATATCTAGAATACCTTCGGCCAGTTCTAGTAGTCATGTAGTCAATGTCTATGATGGCTTTTGGTTCAAGTATTTCAGTCTCTTTCTCTAATAAAGGTGGGTTTTCATAAACAGGGTGGATAGGTAATTGGCCTCTAAATGGTCTCAATAAACTAATATGAAATGTATTATGAATTTTCCAATGAGATGGCAATTCTAACTTGAATGCATTATCATTAATCTTATGAATGATTCTAAATGGTCCATAGAATCTAGGAGCTAATTTTACAACTGGATGTCTATCTACACTTTGCAGTCTACGCTTTTCTATTCTAAGCCAAACATAATCATCAACTTTGAAATTCATGGCTTGTCTTTTCTTGTTGGCTTGTTTGGTATATGATTGTTGGGCTTTAGCAATCATATCCTTAACCTCATCAAAAATACTGTTATGCATACTAGCAATATCATCAGCACTCTGAATTCTATTAGACAAAGATGCAACAGGTGTAGATAATCTATATCCATAAATAACTTCAAAAGGTGCTTTCTTTGTAGATGTGTGCGGTGTATTGTTGTATGCAAATTGTAATAAATGCAAATGAGTATCCCATGTTTGAGATTTAGAGATAGTATATGTACGTAAAAGATCTAGAATGGTGCTGTTTGTGGCTTCTGTTTGTCCATTTGTTTCTGGATGAAATGCAGATGAGAAATCAATCTTTGTGCCTAGATTTGCAAACAGTGTAATCTAAAAATTGTTACAAAATCTAGATCACGATTTGAAATAATCACTTTTGGTAATCCATGGTTAGTAAAAACAGTTTTAAAAAATAACTGTGCTGCTTGTGATGCTGTTAAAGTTTTCTTACATGCAATGAAATATGATTGCTTACTAAATCTATCTACAATTGTCCAAATCATGTCATGATTAGATTTAGTATTTGGTGAACCAGTAATGAAATCCATAGAAATATGTTCCCAAGGTTTAGATGGAATAGACAAAGACATTAGTAATCCATACTGTTTACCATGATGTCTCTTTATTCTTTGACAAATCAAACATTCAGAAACGAAATTAGATACATCTGCATCCATATGCGGCCAATAAAAATCTTCAGTTAACATGCGTAATGTAGATATGATACCTCTATGACCTTGATATGGGGGACAATGAATTTCATTCAAAACAAAAGATCGGAATGGAATAGTAACACACAGTCTCTTTTCAAAAAACATAAATCCATCATTATATGACAATGACTCAACATGAATAAAATTATTTTGAGCTAATTTTTGTCAATCAGAATGAAAAGTAATATCCTGGTGATCTGTATCTTTCATAGCAATCAAAGAATCAAAAGATATGATAGAAATATTATGAATTGCAGGTCTTCTACTCAATGCATCAGCAACTACATTTTCTTTTCCAGGTTGGTATTGAATGATAGGATGAAAACTTTGAATGAAGGAAGCCCATTTGATATGACGGTCAGAAATTTGGGGTTGGCTAAGTAGATGTCTAATGCTTTGCTGGTCGGTCTTTATTATGAATTCTGAACCCATTAAATAGTGCTTCCACTGTTTTAATGCTTGTACAACTGCTAATAGTTCTTTGTCATAAGTGGAATATTTGAGCTCAGAGGGTTTCGGCTTAGAACTAGAATATGCTATTGGATGATTGTCTTGCATTAGTACGGCTCCTATTCCTGATCCGCTAGCATCGGTCACAACTAGAAAGAATGGTCTGTTAAAGTCAGACAGTTTTAGAACAGGGGCATTAGTTAATGCACGTTTCAGTAAGTCAAAGGATTTCTGCTGAGTTTCAGTCCATTGATAAACAATTCCTTTCTTAAGAAGTTTGGTTAATGGTAAAGCAAGTAATGAAAAATTACGTACAAACTTCCTATAGAAACTAGCAAGACCAAGAATAGAGCGTAATTCATGCACGTTTTTAGGAACAGGCCAATGCAATATTGCATCAATTTTCTTAGGATCAACTTTAATTTCTTCTTTTGATACAATATGACCTAAATATTCTATTTCTGTCTTAAAGAATTCACTCTTTTCAGGATTTGCAAACAATTGATTTTCTTTCAGTAATTGAAAAACTAATGATAAATGCTCATAATGCTCTTTTTTACTTTGACTAAACACCAAAATATCATCAAAGAAAACAATCACACAATACTGATATTTCAGAAAGATACGGTTCATCATTCTACTGAAAGTAGCAGGTGCATTGGTCAATCCGAATGGCATGACTAAGAATTCGTAATGGCCAAACTGTGTTCTGAATGCAGTCTTAAATATGTCAGATCTATCTAGCCTCACCTGATGATATCCAGACTTAAGGTCAATTTTACTAAATATAGAAGATCCTTGTAGTTTGTCTATAAGGTTATCAACTCTAGGTATAGGATACCTATTCTTAACAGTGATCTTATTTAAAGCTTGGTAGTCAATACACATACGATAGGTATTATTCTTTTTCTTGACTAAGAGTACAGGTGCACTGAATGGGGAACTGCTAGGTCGAATTAAGCCTTTATTTAGTAATTTTTCAACTTGACTCTGGATTTCTTTTTGCTCTATTTGATTGTGCCTATATGGTGCTTCGCAAGGTGGTTGTGTGCCAGGGATTAAATCAATCTTATGGTCTTCTGGACGTGAAGGTGGTAAACCTGGTGGTAGGTCTTCTGCAAAACAGTCCTTAAAATATGCAAGAAATTCCTTATGCCTAGGGTGCATATGATTTTCCTTTGCTTGCAATTCATTCACCCAAATGAGATATGATTTAGTATTCTTGCGTAGTGCACGTTTTGCTTGAGTATGCGAAAGCAGCGGAAAAATATTAAATGCATGCATACCATATAATGTAATAGATTTTCCTTGAAAATTAATATTCATTGTGTGCGTGAAATAATCTATATTTGGATTATGCTGGTGTCTCCAAGGCATTCCTAAAATAATGTCGCTTGACTGTAATGGGACAACTAAGAAATTTCTTCTTTCAATATATGAACCAATTTGAATCTCTAAATCTTGTACTTCTTGTGTGTCATTGTACCTAGTGCTTAAAAATGCAGCTTTTATGCGATAATGCGTAGGTACAGTGTGTAATTTCAATTTCTTTACCAATTTTGCTGAAATAAAGTCACGAGTACTACCGTCATCATGCAAGATAGTTCTTTCCTTTCCATGCACCAAACATTTCATAGTCAACAATGAATGTGGAGTAGGCATACCTGGTAAAGTGTCGGAAGTAGTAGTAGTATCATCCTCATCTTCAGTGAAATCCGGCATATCCTCATGCTCATCTTCGTCCATGGCTCCAAGATAGTTGATATGTGCTGGTGGCTTCTTTGAATGACAATTTGTTGCGAGATGCCCTGGCTGGTGACACTTATAGCATACTATTGGCTTGGCTTTGGTTATATTATTTGCAATGGCTGGAAGTCTGGGTATATTTGGATTTGCTTGTGGAATAGGCTTTGGATTTGGATTGACAGTGGATGGTAATGCAGGTGGTTTAGCCCAATTCTTGCGAAAAGATGGTGATGAGAAACGACCTGGATTAAACCTTCTAAAATTGGAATTGAATTGTTTAGATCCATAATTACCGTTGGTTTGGAATTGCTGTGGTCGTCTGTCTCTTCCGCGTAACTTATCTTCAGTGTCGTGAGCTAAGGAAATGGCGTCTTCAAGGATAGCAGGCTTGAACATGTTCACTTCAGCGTAGTAATGTCCAAGAAGTCCAGACATATACTTCCGCTTATGTGTCGTCTCTGGTACGTCTTCAAGCATGCGTAGCTGTAGGAGCATTCCAAAAACGCTCTGTATATTGTGGAATGGGCTCACGATCCCGTTGTTGAAGTAAATCCCATTGCTTGATAGCCTTCTCATGAAATTGCGGTGGAAGGAAATTCTGCATGAATTTCTTCTTGAAATCTTCCCAAGTAGTAGGACATTCTATGCTCTTGCGTACTACAGTCCACCAAAGTGATGCTTTGTCTATCAGATGATTAGTAACACACTTGATTTTATCTTTTTCTGGATAAGTTTCCTCATGGAAATAGTCATCAAACTGGCTAATGAATGATAAAACAGTCTTTCCTTCTCGTATGCCATTGAAAGTGCGAAATTTGAAACTTCGTTTACTTATCTTGGATTCCTTGCGAATGGTTTGTGCTTCAAGAGTGGCGTCGATGGTACGGCGAATCAAATCTTCAGCTTGTGGTTCTTCTTTGTCGGTGGATGCTCTTTGTAATTTTGTCAATTGCGCTTGCAATGCTTGTCTAGCCCTTCACTTTTCTTCCAATTGTAACATGATTAGATCCATCTTTTGTTCCATGGTAGGCTCAGGTAGGTCGTCTTCAGTCATAGGATCATCCATATGTGGGGTCGTCATCCTGTAAAACTCAATAAACCTTTCTCACTCAAAATCAGGTTAGCGGGATGAGCGTAGCTCAAATTCGGGGTTACAAGGCTATGTATTTTTGGGTATTTCTTTCTCGATTTTCAGAAAATCTGCAATATTTCCGTCTTCGTTTGCTGAAAGTACTTCAATGAACTTGTAGATAGATAGAACACCTTGCCACGAACAACTTTCCAGTTCAGAGTTTTTGCATAGGAGCAAACCTTCTAGGAGTTTTGAGCACTAGTCAGTTCTGACTCCAGTTGACTAGTCTGACTTGCAGAGTTGCAGACTTAGCCGACTTGCAGAGTTGCAGACTTGCAGAACTTAGGCCGACTTGATGAACTTACAGGACTTGATTCCAATCGACTTGCTGAACTTGACTTCTGGTGCGCAGGACCCGGAGTTTAATGACTTTGTTGCCCTGTCTGATTTGAGTGACTTAGCTGAGACTTAGGTGATTAAGCTTAAAAAGCTTAGTCTTCAGTCGTCGTGATTTCGTGGGGGGGGGGGGGGGGGGGGGCGTTTTTTCTCCGCACGTCAAAATCGGAAGGGTCTTCTTAGACCTCGATGTGAATTTTTGAAGCTTATTAAGCTTCTTAAGCTTTCTTTTAAGCTTTTTGAAAGAAGTAATGATAAAAATAATGAAGCTCATCTCTGGTTTTCAACGACTTGATGAAGGAGATGGATGCGTGGTTCTCCGCCTGCAGAGCTTGGTCCTTCGCGATCTGACAGTAGAAATAGGGGTTCTTGATCGCCAAAAGTCTGCCTGTATCGACAGTTCGCGACGAGATTGACTGTAGAGTCCGATCGTTCCTGGAGCTCCGCCTTCGCCCGAGATTGGTAGCGATTGGAAGCTCTTGATCTCAGCTCCGCTCTGATACCACTGGTGCGCAGATCGGTCGCAGTATGCTCACGTAGTGAATCCCGGAAGGTCCCAAAGAACAATGAACTCTAACTTTTTGCACAAAAAACAATGTAAAAGCATGAACGACAAGAAGCAAGAGACCAATTGGGTTCAATCTCCCCCCATGCCTTGTGTGAGCATTTCACAAAGCATGTATTTTATGTATATTTCCATCTTCATGCTCAATAATAGCCCAATTTACAAAAATATGACAAGCTTTTAGCTTTTGAATTCGCTTTCTACAAAAATAGGAAATAAAGCTAATGGACAGTACCCATAGAGTCTGGCACACCCAATCTCAATGTCCAAAATAGAAATAACATATCCGTGCGCATAGGCGCATACAAAATAATAATCAATAATCAATGTCTCAATAGACATAACAAAATATAGGCGTGGCGCCTATCAAAATATAATCCAAAGGTCGAATACTCGCTAGACTCCAATGCTTTCCTCCGCCACTGCTGCTATCTCTACACATCAACTGAAGCATTCACAATCGTTAGTAAAATAATACAATTAAACCGACAAAAGTGAATACCTAGCAGTCTTCAGCTACATAAATAAATCAACTGGTTAGAAATAAATCCTAACCTTAATTTATTACGAGTGCGCACTCTAAACTCATAAACGTTTATTAATTTAGTATGCATTTTGCGGAATCACCCGCTATGGAATCACCCATGTACACACTAAATTAATGAAACGCCCGAAAAGGACAGGCGTCCCCATCAACTTCTCGCACAAAGAATCCTCTTCGTGTATGAGCCCCGATCATCTAAGTTTATGGAATCCACCGTAAAACCTCACGGAATCCACCGTGGAATATGCCTCCTGGCATCAGTAGGCACACCTCCCAGGCAACGGGGCAAAGTGTTCCTGCTACTACCAAAACTTGACACAAGTAGGTGTCAATTTGCAAAGATACGGATCCAAAACTGAGACTTAGCTCATAAGCATACAGTGAACCAAGACATATGATGTATTATCCCAAATGGTAAGAAATACCAAAGTCTGAAGTGTCTATAACCGCTCAATAGCATGTAACGGCTCAATGCATAAAAGTATCACCTGCTCAATGTCTGATAAGCATTCAAGAATGCTCCCATTGGCACAAAGGCCGTATATACGAGCTTAAGAGCTCAAGCCAAGGCAAGACACAGTGCCAATGACATAAGTCCAAGACAATACATCAATAGTACAACCCGAACATGTAGGCGGTAGAGCATTCGTATGTAGCATCAGTAAGCATGTGAGTCATCAAATACATCCCAATCCAAACTCTGACAAGCCAAGTAACATCCAAAACTACTCCAGATAATCCAAAATGCATCCAAGATGAAGCTTCAATGAGCACTCAAGCTCAATGTATGCATAGGGTAATCAACTGTGACATGAGCATCAAGCCGTAGGCAACGGGTATGCATAAACCCAAGAAGCATCACTGTCAAAGTATATGCCAATGTCAATAAGTGCGGGCCGAAATAAGCTTAAGCTTCCAAAAGCATCCGGATTTAATGACAAGCTCAAAGTCGTCCCTCGATGATCAATACATCATAGCATAACCCAAGACATACATCCGGAACCAATAGGCATATGTCAAAGCATGAAAGATAGCTTCAGCCCAAGAGTATTCAGCATGCATTTACTGTTATAAACTGTGTATTTCCAGCCCCAAAATCAGGCCAAAATCATAGCATTACATGTAGCTTCAATCCCCCAATCAATCGGTATGCAATAGGTTTCGAACCGGTTATGTAGTCATGCCCAAACAAGCATAGGAATACAAATAGATGCTGTCTCAGACCTGAAATCTGTTGCAGAAGATTTTGTCATCAGGATTTGGCAAATCCGACATCACTATTGCGTTCGGAGCGTGCCAAAACCCCAACTCAGACTCTTACCTTGCCTGAATCGGGTTCCGAATGCCCGCGATATGACAAAAAGAGTGATTTTTGGGCCAGATTTTGAAACAGGTGCAAAAAAAAGTGAGCTGGCTGGGGGGGTCTGCAATTCCACATGTCAACAATGGGGGCCAAAGGAGGCACAAATGAGGGCCAAAGAAGGCCTACACCAAGCCTTGATAGGCTGGAAGTAAGATCCAGGTGAAGGAAGCTCAAAGAGGTTTGAGCTATGGCTGCCCACAACTTGTTTACAGCCTGTGAGACGTGAGAACTGAAGTAAACCTTGAACAAAATGATCAAATACCTCTGATGTAATGCCCTGAAGGTGCCCAACAATGTCAGGAAGGTGCTCGGGAAGTCGGGGAGCGACGGGAGCTCGAAGGAGTCGGATATGGCTGTCTCGAATTAGACCCAATGCAAGTAGGGAGTCGATGGGATGCTGAGAATGCCACGAACCAAGCTCAAGAGTCGAAAAGCAAAGCTCTGATACTAGTTGAAAGGGAGCGATGGATCGAAGGTTGGACTCGAGAGCTATGGCGGGAGAGCAAGAGCAAGAAAGGAAGAGACTAGAAATGGGAACTCCAACAGTCACAATGTGTGACCAGGCCTTCCTTTATTCAAACTATCACTCAAAGAATAAAGAATAAAGTGACGATAACGGGCGCCCGTCACCTGCAGTGTGCAGTGGCTGTGACTGTCAGTGTAGTAATACACGGGGCGGCTAGGTAGAGGCGCCTTTACTCCCAACACATGACTGCATTTCATCACGCCAGGTACATCACCTTACGCCAGGTCCCTCACGCTACGACTACTCACGAGAGAGAGAGAGAGAGAGAGAGAGAGAGAGAGAGAGAGATATTAATGTCTACATAAGAAGACCAATATGGCCATGGGACACAATCTAGAGTATATCCATGCCTAATCTTATCTCATTAGAAAGTAAAGATAATAGTAGAATAAGGGGCCTATCACCAGGTGGTGATACTTTTTACAGTTGTTTTTCTTATTTACTTATATAAATATTTTATTTTTCTTTTCTTTTGTTGCTGTTGCTTCTTATCCCCAAAGTTCTATTGGAATAAGCCGCGATCTTTGCATGGCCAGAAGAGGCAACCATTGGGACAAATTGGACTAATGGTTTGTCTGGTCCTTAGGACCGGTTTCATATTGAATGGATACTGAAGAATAGAATGGCAGTGGTTTGGGACTGTGTGCTTAGCCACTGGAGATGGTGCAAGACAATGAGCCTGGCCAAGACAGAAGATGCACATGTGAGAATGCTCACAGAGTAAAAGTCACCGTAACTGAGCCACATTATTCTTTTTGATGTGGTCATAATGATAAAAGTTGCTCTGAACAACTTGAGGAATGCAGGGGTCACCGTCCCTAAAATTTACGGAGTTACTATTTTTGGACCTCAGAATCTGTTCACGTCATTATCTTCGTTTTTGCATGAGGGTTAATTCTCTGGTCTGTGCCGAGGTCAAATTTTGCACCGATCATGGAGAATTTTAGACCAGAAGGTTTAAACGGGAAAATTATTACATATATGTCATGTGGCACAAATTCCTAGTAGATGGGAGAATGAAGTTTTGAGGAGCTAAGGGTAGATTACTGTAAGAAAATCAGCCGTGGAGAGTACTTCTACGTCTTTGACTCAAGTATGGAGGTAGAGCTTACTCCCTCTGATCAACTCTCTCTCTATTCTTAGAGGAAATGCTTCGCATGATGGGCTGATTCCATCGAAGGTACAATTTTGTGTTTTCTTTGAAATTGTGCATATGAATCATTGAGTATTGGTCACAGAAAATGCAGGACATGCTGGACAGTAAGAACATTGAATTCAGAGATCTGCAGATTGTAATTCTGCACGCGAATCGTTGAGTTTTGGTCACATGCTGATTAGTAAGAACAATGAATTCTGCACATGCTGGACAGTAAGAACGGTGTACTGGACAGTAAGAACAGTGAATTCTGCACATGCTGGACAGTAAGAACAGTGAACTCTGGACATGCTGGAGAGTAAGAACAGTGAATTCAGAGATCTGTAGACTGTAATTCTGCACAGGAATGATTGAGTTTTGGTCACAAAAAATGCTTTCCTAAAAGGGATGTTGATCTGGACATCCTGTACTGTTCTTATGTAGCTGGGATTTACTTAGAAGAGATGAAAACCAACTGTTCACAGGTTGCGTATTTTGGAACATTATCATTTTTTTAAATTTCCATATTTTAATTGATAAAAAAATACCGGGAGGGGTGCCAGTCTTCGGGGCCAATCTGGTGTTGAGCGAGGGAGTGAGGTCTCTGCTTATGTGTGTGTGTGTAAAGACCAGGTGTTAATTGAAGGAACTACCGCTTTATGTGAGTCATAGACCGGTTTAAGGGCCAATGACAGAATGCTGAAAATAAGTGTACAATGAGATAATGCTAGAGTACAAGCATGCGCAGTGTTGTCTCATTGGTAGAATGAAAGAGAAGTCCTAATGTGACATTGCCATTTATGAAATTGTAGTGGAGACTATAGGTTGTAGCTATTCTCAAGATCTACGCATGATGTCAGCTATGATGCAGTCCCTAATTGCTCGATTGATGTGTGTGGTGGTGAGTCTTTAGTGTCTCATAATGATGGTTTTGATCTGATTGAGGTGCAGCCTCCTCAGTCGTGGTCTTGGTAGAGGCGGTCATTGTGCTTGGTGAAAGTGAAATGGCTTTGTCCAATGTGACTCTACAGTATGGAATGGAAGTTTTTTGGCAGGGTGGCTCTATCTCTACTAGGTCAATAGTATTTATAGGGTCTGATCTATGAAAAGATCTATCACACTTTGGCCTCCTGTCTTGTAGTAGTGTTGTGTGGTGTCTTTGTTGCTCTAGGAGGAAGAGACCTAGGCATCTCAGGTCATCCTGATACTCTATAACACACTGAAGAGGTCCAAAACCATTATGAAAGAGGAAGTGGTACCATCCTTGTATGTCATCATGAGAGAGAGAGAGAGTTCTATTTACGAAAAAAAAAGAGAGAGAGTTCTACTAGTTTTCACGAAAAAAAGGAGAGTTCTACTAGTAGTGGTGTGGTTTTTTTTTTTTGAATGTCCCTTCAGCTATGCATAATGCATATGGCTTTTGCATCTTGGTAGATAGCCTCTTGTACTTCTAATCATTCTTGAATTTGACCATCTTTTTTTTTTTTTGAGAGAGAGAGAGAGAGAGAGAGAGAGAGAGAGAGAGAGAGATGCTGAGTGGTGGTGGTACTGAACCATTTACTCTTGCCTAAATGGTCAGATATGGTTGCACTCTGAGTTCCTTGTTTTGCTCTCGCTATGTTTCCTGTTCTGACAATGCTATTGCATTTGGTTGCTAATGGGGAGGTGGTGGGCTTGTCTCTTCCTTCAAAGCAATAGTTTGTTGGTCAAGTGTTGGTTGATGATACTTTCATGATTTTTAAAGAAGGTGATCGGGATAACCTCCATAAAACATTGGATATCTAGGACATGTTTGGTTAGGCTTCAAGATAGCACATTAACGCTTCCAAATCATCTCTCATCATTTGTACCAAACATGGTTTGCAAGTCTTAGGGTGGTAGGAAGAGGTGGTTCGCAAAGGGAATATTGCAAGGCACTTGGGTTACCATTTGGGGGTGAATGTTTGGCCTACGTAGTTGTTGGAATGGATTTTGGCAAGGGTGGAAGCTAAATTTACTTATTGGAAATTGCAAGCATGGCCTTTCCATGTGCCCCTCAAGGTGGCACAAGCAATTATGCTACCTATGCTTACTTACTACGTGCCCTATTGCCTTGGTCCAAGACTAGCTTGGGGGACGTTACTCAAGCCATCCACTTTATACTTTGGAAAAAGGACTCTTTGCACACTGGCATTTCTTGGGTTTCATGGGCCATATTTGTACTCCCAAAAGAGAATGGGTGGTGTTCTTTAGGGGAGGGGGGGTTTTTCGTTTCACTGTTGAGAGAATTGTGAGACACAAACAGCAAGAGAGACTGCAAAGACGAAGAGAGAGATGGTTGTTCTTATTCCCTTAATAATGGATACATATATAGGTTTTCATGCGACCTTTGGCATCACAATAGTGATGACTCTTTGCATCTGACCATTTGAATTCTCAGCAATAGAAAGTAATCCAAGTTGTGCCATCCGATTATACCTAGATCAAGCATCTTGTTTTCCTTCCCATGAAATTATCTTAGAAACTGCGAGCAATTCAGCCTACATAAAATTGGCATGCAATCTATCATCCCTGGGACGCCAACCCAATTTCTGAAGCACGAGTCAAATAAGTCAGCAAAACTGAAGATTGTGTACTAACAAGCTGGTCAACATTTAGCACAGGCTGCCACAAACCATGTATTTCAGACTTCCATGCACAATACCCCAATTTTTAAGGAAAAAGCAACCAATGGAGACCCAAGACTCATGACCAAAGCACATAGCTTGAAACAATGACAAATGAAGAGCCACCACCCATAAAACCTGTTCCCATGCTTTGTTTTAACAACCTTCCGAATGTGATATTGCAGGCGTGATGTGTATTTGATGTCCTTTTGCTCAATTCAATGGATTTTTTGTGTACCTTGAGGATAGTACAACTTACGGGACATGCTTCCTTAGCTTTGTACGATTGGTGGCCTTTTCTTGAACTCTCTCTGGATAATCCTTGGTAGGATTGGAGACTTATGGGGCGGCTGCATTTGGAGACTGTGCATTTAGTAAATCAGATTTATCACTTGTTTATTAGGGATCGTCATTGGTTGGTAGCTAAGGGTAATTCTGTCAGGAGTGTCCTTTTAGTACATCAGATTTATCACTTGCTTATTAGGTAAAGGGTAATTCTTTCTAGAGCCTTCTTGAAGGGAGAGGCAAGCTTCAGCCCTCTCTAGATGAAATATTACTAATGGCTTTTGCTTCTTTTGCACTAGAAGTGTGGAGTGTTCTCGCCATAGGTTTCTTTCCTGTCCGGTGGCAAGGAAGATTTGGTCTCTTCTGTTAGAGATTCGGTGACGAGTGATGGGACCTGTACTGTGTCCCTGTGATTGGATTTTTGCCAAGCCAAAATTCTCAGACCCTGTCCAGCTGCATATGAAAACAGTGTTCCTCTTTTTGGGATGTTGGCATTTCATAATGCCTTTGTTTTTGACTCCCATTTAGCTATTCAAAGTCACGTTGCTTGATTGAAAGGCCTCCTTCACTGGCAGCTGGATATGGTGCAGCATCCCCTGGGAGGATTTGGTCTCATGGCATACGGCAGTTTCCTCCATTACTCTGCCCTCCTTTTAGCTGATTCATGGCTCTTGTGCTTTTCAGTAATTAATATAATTACCATGTTTGAGAGAGAGAGAGAGAGAGAGAGAGAGAGAGAGAGAGAGAGAGAGAGAGAGAGATTCAAAATCAAACCCCACCCCACACCCCCCCACCCCCCACATATATATATATTGGCAGCCTTCTATCCTTCCAATACAAATTTTGCGGATTGGACAGCTGGTTATTTTATCAGTTCCAGCAGGTATGAGCTTGAATGTTGATGGTTTTTTATTCATTTCCTTTTTCCAATAACCACATTGATCCTTTTAGAAGTTTGTTGGCTTGTGTATAAACTTGACATGATCAATCATCATATTGATCAGTCTAAAAGTCCTTTGGATGACTTGGATCAGCTAATTGTGAAATGTGTTTCATAGGCCCTGAAATCCAAAATGCCTCATTTTACTGAAACATGAAATGACAGACCGAAACAAGGTACTAAAATGAAAAAAGCACTGACTGTTCTTGATCTTTTTAGGGTTTGTGTGCATTTGCACACATTCTGTAGGATACCTTGCTAATTCATCTTCACTAATTAAAGAGGGTGTACCATTGCCTTGTATTGAAACCTTTTAAACCTCTATTAATGTGACATGTTATCAGCCAGCACTGAAGCCTTTGGGATGAGTTAAAGATAAGAGCCCAACCTCACCCTTGTATGCAAACACATGATTGAGCAATAAAGGACTCTATTGTGGAAGGGCATAGACTTTCTTATCTCACATCTTCTATAGGCGTTGACTAGATGGTCCTTCATGCAGTATGCGTTGCATGTTTACCTTTTCTGGTAAGTTCATGTGGGGATATTAGGCATTTTGTCCACTTTCAGGGGTTAGTGTCAGAATGATGCAACGCCAATGCAAAGGAACAAATAGTCGAAGTCTGAAAATCAGAAAGCATATAAACAAAATATTGAAAGGAAGTGTAAACACAGAGCCACAAGATACACGTAATAGAATCCTGTGTGTGCAAACCTGACAATACTCTAGTAATCACCATAGTGAAGAGGGAGCACGGTAGCTTCTGATCCGCACCCAACAAATGTAGTTCTGTGCAGTTAGAAGATGGTTACGTACTGCATGTACATGCTCAAAAGCCTTGAAACGTGAGTGAAATTGTTCAGCCATTATTTTGAAGCAAAGACATCTGTCCAATGTGTTGGTTTCAAGCTAGGAAAGGAACTTGGCAATGGTTTATTTCTAATTTTAATCACACAGAATTGAAGTAAACTGTTTGGATAGTGGAGACGCAGCACAAGGCACTAAGCAACACAAGGAGCTAAAAGAAGAGCCCACGCCTTACAACAAAGAGACGACTAACTTCCTCTCAAGTCTCTCAACTATAGGTGCATCATGCTGGGCAGCTCTCCAGTGCTATTTCTCAGTAAATTGAGACCATCAAACAACAGATGGTTTGATGCTGATCCTCCTTTGGCCAGCTTTACCTCATGTAGGTGATTGAAGAAAGCTGAGAACAATAATGAATGGTGTCTTTGGCTTTAGGAACTATGTTGTTATAACTGTGGTGATATAACTGAGGTATACACTACCTCAAACTAAATGGACAAACTAGGGTTTATAATACAAAGATCTCTTCAAAACATACTCTTTACATATAGGTGAACATAAGTCTACTCGCGAAGAATCACCATCACACACATTGTTCGGATTCAGAATGGTTTTTATCTTCTTCTTCTATTGTTAATGGAGTTGACTATAATCTTGAATATCATGATGAATGGCTTGAAGAATAAGCATCCATATCCCACTTACCATGGGGGTAAGAGACAGTAGGGTGAAGGGAGATTCAAGGAGAGCAGTAGATGAAAGAGAAGGGGTTTGAAGAAATAGAAGATGCAGTAGAAAACTGATAGAGGTGAAGCCTCTCAATTTATTTCAACATCCTATCATACATGGAAGACATCAGCTCATAATCATAGCTCATAACCAAATACATCCAAATAAGGGTGGGTCGAAGCCCAAGACACATTGAGACAATAGCTTAGCTCTTACACAAATACCATAGAGACAGGGAACGCCTGTTCCGGCACTTAAAGAACGGATTAATGCGTTCCGGGGGGTCTGAGCCGAGGAAACGTTGGTGGAACATTCCAGCCCATTCCTTGTCCCGTTTCCACCCGTTCCTTGGTCATTTCCTGTTTGGAATGGCTGTTCTAGTAGCGGGGCATTTAAAAAAACGTCGATGCATGGACTCCAACGTCAGCAGGGCATGGTGCTTCATGTGGAAAACCACCAAGATTAGTGGGTATGTACCCTTCTTGTGGGCCATCGGTGGCAGCAAGTCGTGGTGTTAGTCAGAGTTCATTGCACACTTCATGGAAACCAAAGAAAAAAGAGGAAACAGATGCAACAGTGACACACTTTTTTAACCATGACCATATTGCATTCAAATCAGCTAGGTCACCTTATTTTTTAAATATGGTGATAAAGATTGCAGAGTATGGACCCATATGTAAGCCCCCTTCATAAAAAACTATTAAGACTACATTGCTTCAAAAGGAGAAAGTAGCCATAGAGATTGCAACATCAAATATTTGAAATCGATGGGCAAGAAATGGAGTGACATTGATAGCAGATGGATGGACTGACACACACCATAGGTCCAGACATGGTATTGTCGCATATTCTCGTGGAGATGTATACTTCATTGGTAGTCATGATGCTTCAAAGATTGGAAACAGTGCAGATGTATTGGCATCTGAGTGGTGCGAGGCAGTGCAGGTTGTTGGGGTAAAAAATGTAGTGCAGTTTGTGGCAGATGGTGAACCTATAAATAGGGCAGCAGGAAACATTTTAATGGCAATGTATCCACATATCACCTTTAGTCCATGCATGGTGCATTGCTTGAATAACTTGTTGAAGGATATTGGGGACTTGCCATAGATTGCATCTCTTGTTACGAAAGGCAACAAGATTATTACATTTATATGTAATCATTAGTACTTGCATGTTGAATTTCGCAAGAGAAGTGACAAAGAACTTCTCAAATACTCGAATACACGATTTGCATATAACTTTTTTATGCTTGGTCGATTGCACTATTGCAAAGGTGCAATTAGGGAGCTTTTTGCTAGTGATGAGTATGAAAATTGGAATGGGCTGCCACTGCGATTGCTGTGTTATGTAATGCATATGTCTCTTATAGAGAATTTTGGGATGAGGTGAATTGCACCAACCAAATAGTTGATCCTATTATGTACATGTTGAGGCTTGCAAATGGTATGGATCCATGCATTGGGAAGATCTATGAAGGTATGGATCGCATGATTGAGAAGTTGGAGAGTTTGGAACCAAATGCAGACACGTATGAGTAGATCAAGGAGTTATGCATCAGCAGACGGAATGAGTATGATTCTCCTATGCATGTTGCAGCATTTGTGCTTGATCTTGAGTTTCAAGAAAAGATGCAAGAAAGAGACCTTGAGGTGGTCAAGGCTTGGATCGCATTGCTTGCAAGGCTTTATTCTAGCCATGAAATGCAACACAAAATCAAAAATCAGCTCTCTATGTCGGCAAACATTAGGGATGTTTGGTACAGAGGATGCACTAGAGGACATCACAAATATTGGGGCTGCTTTATGGTGGGAGGACTACGGGGCAGAAGCTCCAGAGTTGCAAAGTTTGGCTATTCGTATTCTTAGCCAAATAATTAGCTCTTCTTGTTTAGAGCAACTATGGAGCTCATTCAATCACATTCACTCAAAGAAGAGAAATTGTCTTGGTAGAATGAAGACGAATGACCTAGTTTATGTGAGCTCCAATCTTCGCTTGCTAGCTCGTACATCAGTTCCAAAGGCTGATTCTTTTATACGTTGGGAAAAAGATGATGACGATGACGATGATGGTGATGGTGATAGTGATGGTGATGGTGATGGCTAAGATGTTGATGAACAGGATGAGCATTCAGGCACAGTGGAGCCATCTTCCATATATCAGAGCACTTAGCGGCTAGCCTTTTGGAACTTTAGAATATTGAATTGGAAATCAGAGCTCTTGTAACTTGGATCTTTAGACTTTAAAGTTTAGTGCATATTTTGTGTCTTTGCAATGCGCACTTGTTGAACTTATGCAACATTGTTGATTACAATCTTGAATCATGAATGCGACAATCCATCGCTGATTACAATGTTTTGAATCTTTATTATTGTTGAAACTTGATTATTATGTCTCTAATTTAACAAACTATGGTTGATATGATATCTCTCTCTAGATTCTAAGACTTAAGTTTTGATTTTTTTTTTTCTCTCTCTCTCTCTCTCTCTACACACCCCCCCCCCCCCCATTCCCTCCATTCCCGTTCCCTAACTTTTGGGCGTTCCCTCCGTTCCGGGGGGTCTCGTTCCCGTTCCTCGTTCCTGGTAACTATGATGATAAATACATAACATAATCCATGATCCATGCTGTTGCCATCCATTGACTATTATAGGTATTCACCTCAAAATTACATGTAAACTTCAAACTAGTAGTGGTAGAAGCCACTACAACCAAGACACATATCAAATGCTCCTGTCAAATCCTTGTCAAAGCTAAAGAAGCACTTCAGCCCTGTCAATAACAGTGTATTCTAGCCCTCAATCAAGGCTTCAAAATGCATACAAATCCAATCATAAGCCTCTCTAATGAATGCCTAAGGTTGCATTGCTGTGTAGGGAGTGTATCCAATACATACATTCCATTAGATGACTTGCAAGCTCTCCCAAATTGAGTGGACTGTGGGCCCCCTTGTTTATGACAGTTTTGACAGCCCATAGACCATGAAAAATCACACCTTTGGCTGTCCCAAGTGGTACACTAGATGCCAGCAGCAAGAACCAAGCTCTAGGCATCAAGAAAAGCACTAAGAATGAAGATGAAGCCAGAAGAGACCTTGCTAGTCATGGATTCCCTGATTTTCCTTGTTTAGGACAGCACCATAGCTCTTCCTCTCCCCCCAAATGCATGGAAAAATCACACTTTACCTTCTTGGAATTAATCTTGACCATTCCCCTTGAGTTGAGCTTAAGTTGCATGCCTTGGAAGCTCCTCCTGTGGTCCAGCTGTTCCAGCACTCTCCTTGCAGTCCACGCCCATGAAATGCGCCGAAAATCACGTTGAAGCCCCTGCTCTTCATCCACATAACCACTAAGTTTCATAAGGCACATCTAAGTTATCTAAGTCATTAACAAAGGCATATACCATGTCCCGTGCTCAAACCAAGTGGACTTGTCAAACTAAGTAACATCCAAGCAAAATGAACTTAAAGAGTCACTGCTTTATGTCCTGTAACATGTCCTGAAGCTCATGTAGACCAAGTATGCAGACCTACATGATCCACAACATCTTCATTTTTCACACTGTAAACATAAAATCCCATGATAGTGTAACACTAGAGGGTAGGCTGTTGGCGTTGTTGCCCCTCCTTCCCCTCCTACCGAGGATCAGAGAAGATGGCACTCAAAAGAGGCACATGCACTTTCTTTTATTGCCTTGTCAATGAAAAGATTGATCATTACACACATTCAGTCTTGTAAGGTCTCAAAATTAGTATGGGATGTACTTGAGTGTATGTTTGCAGCATGTAACGAGGCTAGAATATCTTATCTTTGTAGAGAGTTGACCAATGTGAACATGGATGAGAGGAATAGAATGGCAAATCACCTTACTCACATACAATATTTATTGGATCAGCTGCTCAATGTGGATGAAATCATTCACGGTGTTGAATTGGTAAACATCACACTGAATTCTCTTTTAGAGTCGTATCTTGGTTTCCACACCTCTTTGATGTTGTCTTTGGAGGGGAGGGGGGTGGGGCAGCAGCCTCTTACATTTGTGGAGTTGGAAGGCCCCTTGTTGCAAGAGGAACAGACTAAGAAGAATGTTGCATTGTGCTTAGGAGATATGGCTATGCTTTCAATTTCAAAGGCAAAGGAAAAGTCAAGAAAAATGCAAAAAAGCAATAAAAGGGTGATGTTGGACAACCATCAAATAAGGCTGTCCAGCACATTGGAAAGCCTGAAAAGAAAGGGAAATGTCATTATTGCAAGAAGCCAGGCTACTATATTGATGAATGTCGTAAGAGATTAGCCAAAGAGAAGAGAAAGGACTCTGGTTTTGCTGTCCAAGAGACATTATCTAGCAAATCTATTGATGGTGATGCTTCTGTCAATTTTGTGGAGGACTGCATTTTTGACTTGCAGTTGTGATTCTTCAATGGCTGATTTAGCAATTAATACCGCTGAAACACAACAAACATAATATTTTGATAGTGGAGCTTCAAAGCACATCACTTCTAGGAAGTGTTTGTTTTCCTCTTTGCATTCAGTCCCTATTGGAAAGTGCGTTACATGTGCGAATAGCAGTAGTTATGATATTTGTGGCATTGGACAGTCACTATTACTGCTACAGATGGTTTTGGCTTCATGCTTCTAGATGTCTTATTTGTGCATGGCATTACAAAGAACTTGTTGTCTATCTCTATTTTTAACAAGCATGGCTTTTAGGTCATCTTTGAGGATGACAAATGCAATGTCAGAGACAGGGAGATGGATTATGCACTTAGGTTGTCTAGGACCTTGTATAAGGGTTTGCTTTTGTTGGTGAATACCTATTGTGCAAAGTCTCATGATGCTTTGATAGCCACTATTCTATCGCCCGCTATGTAGAATGCGGAGCTATGGCATGCTTGCTATGGACATATGAGTTTTGGGAGTTTGATGACCCTTGAGTGGTGTCATATGGTAGATGCATTGTCTCCAGTGGCGACTCGATCTCCTCATGTATGCGAGGGATGCATTTTGGGCAAGATGCACAAATTTGCCTTAAAAAAGGATGGTGCAATGCGTGCTGTCTGGAAATTGCAGCTTATTCACTTTGGTGTTTGTGATCCCATGAGGATACGTACACTTGGAGGTTGGTTATCTTTACTTTGTTACATTTATTGATGACTACTCCTGGTATACATGGGTGTAGAGGTTGAAAGTAAAATCTGATGTGTTTATGCATCTTAAACATCTTGTTGCCAAGCTTGAGGCAAAAATTGGCTTGGCACTTTGCATGGATAGAGGGGGAGAGTACATGTCTCGTGCTTTTGAGACATTTGCTTGATCATGGCATTACGCTTCAAGCCATTGTTAGAATGACTACTGAGTAGAATGGTATTGTTGAAAGGAAGAATTGCACTCTTATTGAGATGACTTGTTGTATGCTCAAATGCGAGGGGCTGCCTCATAAATTTTGGTTAGAAAGCTTTCAATGTGCAAATCATGTGTTGAATTGTGCACCCACTAAGGCACTAAAGATGATCACTCCGTTTGAAGCTTGGTATGGCAAGAAACCCAAGGGTGACTACTTTCGGGTGTTTGGTTGCATAGCTTATGCATATGTTCCGAAAGAGCTTTGTGGGAAGCTTGATGACAAGGCTGTAAAATGCATGTTTATTGGCTACAATTTGGAAAGCAAGGGCTATCGCTTGTATGACCCACATGCAAAAAAAGCTTTTTGTAAGTAGGGATGTCATATTTGATGAAAATGTTGCATTTTCACATGATCAGTTTCAAATGCCAGCCACCCATGATATCGGTGATGTCTTTGAGGGTCTCTTGCCACTTTCTTTGGAGTCCGTGCCTGCTGTAAATGGACGGACATGCATAATACAACAAGCTGTTGCTGCACCATATGCGCCTGAACAACAGGGTATTGATCATGGCTTGCCACATGCAGTGGAAGGTGCAGTACAGCTGAAAGGGCTGCTGTAAATGCAGCAAAAACAGTTCCGAGATGGCTGTTACAAACTCTCCAGGAGAGTAAACTGGATGCTCCTTTAGCTTAATACACTAGAAGGGCTCCTAGACATACAACACATGATGTAGGGGGAGCCCATTTGATTGAGTTTATAGAAGTAGATGATTGTGATGAGCATGTATTTATGAGCTCATTGTTGGATGATCATGAGTCTACTTCCTTGGACAAAGCTCAGCAAGATGTACATTGGATGCAGGCCATGTAGAACTCTATTGTCACTAACTCTATATGGGATCTTGTGGATTTATCACTTTGCAAGAAAGCCATTGGCACAAAATGGGTTTTTAAACTCAAATGCAAGGTTGATGGTACCATTGATAGGCATAAAGCACGGTTGGTAGCAAAAGGTTATGCATAGAAGAAAGACATAGATTATGATGAGACTTTTGCTTCTAAATCCTGTATGAGTACAGTGAGATGTGTAATTGCTATGGTTGTAAATTATGGTTGGAGGGTACATCAATTGGACATTAAGACAACATTCTTGAATGGCAGTTTATACAAGGATGTTTATGTGTCATGACCTCTAGGGTTTGTGGTAAAGGGGAAAGAGCACATGGTATGCAAGCTAAACAAAGCTCTTTATGGTCTCAAATAGGCTCCTTGTGCATGGTACTCTAAAATTGATGCATATTTGGCCAGTGAAGTGCAAAAACAGTCCAATTGCTCCCACTCTATAAATTAAGAATGAAGGGAGGGGGGACTTGCTGATTATCATTCTTTATGTAGATAACATGTTGCTCATTGGACCTTCAGGAGCAAAAATTGCAAATTTCAAGGTTGAATTAAAACATGCATTTGCTATGTCAGATATGAGCTATTTATACTATTATTTGGGGATTCAGCTCACCCAAAATCAACATGGTATCATCATGTCACAGTCACAATATGTGGATAAGCTATTACATAGGTTAATATGCAAGATTACAAACATATGTGCAGTCCTATGGAGCCAGGCTTAAAGCAGTCTATGCATGATGGTGAAGAGATGTTTGATGTTGTAATTTATAGCCATGCTGTTGGCTGTCTTATTTATCTTTGCAACACATGCCTTGACATTTAGTATGTAGTATTTGAGGTGAGCAGGTATATGCATAGCACATGGACTATACATTGGCAAGCTGTTAAGTGGATCTTTAGCTTTCAAGGTACTTAGTCACATGCATTATTATTTTCTAGGGGGAAGACTTGCAATTACAGGCTTATAATGATTTAGATTGGGTTGGTGATGTAGACACTAGGCTGTCTTTTAGTGGACACTGTTTTTTTCTGGGCCGTTTATGCATTTCATTGCAAAGCAAGAAACAATGTATAGTGGCTACCTCGTCTTGTGAGGCTGAGTATAGGGCATCCTCCACGACAACAGTGGAATGTTTATGGTTGCGTAGATTGTTGGCTGATCTACATTTACCATTGGAGGGTCCTACACCCATTCTTTTTGACAGTTAAGAGTGCTATTGTAGTGGCACGAAATCCTGTGTTTCATGCTCACATGAAACATATTGAGATGCATTATCTTTATGTCAGAGAGAGATGCTATATAGGAGAGATCAACTTGATGTATGTTCCTATATAGAAAAATGTTGCAAACATTTTCACCAATGCACCACCTCGTGAGAAGTTTGAGGCTTTTTGCAAGTCCTTAAACTTGCTACCCTTTGGTGATTGATCATTCTTGTACTTTACCACATTGGCACTACAGGGGGGTGTTAGAATTTACCAATTCTATGGGGCAATGCCCAATGTTTTAGTCTTTAGTTGTTTTTCAGTTCTTAGTGTGAATACAACTAAAGTTATAAGTTGTCATCACTCTTAGAGTTAAAAACTCTAGTCGAGTTAGAGCTAGGTTGATCTTAGACCTATCTTGTAACTTCCATTCTCATTCTTTCAATTCACTAAGTACACTCTATCTTTTGCTTCAGGACACTATTGTCTCTCATTTCTCTCCTCCATAGCTAGCTGTCATTTTCCAACATAGAGTGTTAGGAAATTGAGGCAACAATAGGAGAGGTGTTTGCTAATGTATACAGCTTGCTAGCTAACAAAAATGTAGGTACTGCAGCAATCGTATGGTGGGAGAGATAACAGCAGCCTGTCGCATGGCACCGGATGTTGAAAACATAGGCTGGTTAGGTGCTATGGCAACACAACAGATGGAGATCTTGAAACAGCAAGGTGATGGCTGAAAACAAGTTGTTTAGGACTTGATAGTGATGGGCTGCAGTTGTTGATGGTTGGACAGCATATGATAGGTGGTTGATGGCTGAAATCTGCACAATAGAGTGAGAAACTTGCATAAAAGGATAAGGTTGAATGGTGTGCAGCTTGTCTATTTATAGATGTTGAAGAGTGCCCAAAAAAATTAATGTTTTAGGGGACTACTAAAACTCTCTAGAATCGCGCACCAAATTTATGTTTTTCATTAATTGAGTGTGTTTTGGGGCCATTTAAAAATACTAATCAGTTGTTGTAAAGTGTGTTTTAGCTCAAGACCCCCTCTCAAGCCCAAAACTGAGCCTAAAAGGAAGGACTTGCAATGTTTACCCCAAGGCGTTTCACCCCAAAGCAACCAAGGTATCAGACAAAGGATGCACATCGGCTGTCCAATGACCTACCAAGACTACAAAGGTGATGGCTATCTTACCAAGGGAGTCCAAGTAGTCATCCTGGAGAGGAAATGGCATCACATAAAGGGTGCTTATTGATTGCCTAGTGGCTTATCAAGCCCTACAAAGGCGGATGGAACCACATTGAACTTAAAAAAAAAATATGGAAAGTAAATTTTAGGGGTCGGCTGATTAAGTAACAATGACTTAAAAGATGGGAGTAGAGATGGTACACTCAACACATCATAAAACAGTACAAGCTTACCCAACCACTTGAGGATGTTGATGATGAGTGAAAGGTGAAGATGTATTGTGCGAAGAAGGATGGTGGTGTAATGCGTTGATGGAAACAACTCAGGATTTGTCTAGTGGTGCTCTGCACAATGGGATGCATAGGATGCTACATACTGAAGAATGCTTATGCAGTAGGTGCCACTTGGATAGTGTCCCTCGTGGAGAAATTGTTTACTTGTCCAAGCTCCCTAGTACAAAGATAATGAAATCATGCAATGCATAGGGGAAGGTACAATAGGGAGGGAAGGTCAATGTCAAAGACAAGTGCTGAAACTTGTAGAATACTAAGAAGGGTAGGAACTTTCTCTCAATCTAGATGTTGATGCTGAAGAAGGAAGAGGAGCCTAAGGATGTCGGTCTTCATGTTGTACCGAGAACCATGTGGATGAAGATGATGAAGCATCCCTATTGGAAGAGCAAGGTAGAAGTCACCACGATGATATCATCAAGAGAGATGCATGATTTGTTGCAAAAGGGAAAGCCTCCATGCTGGTAGAAGAGCAAAACTCCAAGTAGATGGAACCATGAAAGGAATGGTGCGTATCTCCTTTCTTCAGCTTAGGAAGGACTAGTACAAGCTTGCATGTTAGGTTGACACTGAAATGTAAAACCTTGCAAAAGAGAGAAAAAACTTTGCAAGCACAAAGGTAAGTAGTGAGATGTTCCAAGAACAAAGCTGAAAATAAAAGAAAGCAAAGCTAAGTGCAATGCTACGAGTATGCAAGTATGCAACAGAAGTCTAAAAAGAGAAAGTGTAAGTGTGTGGCCACCATTGCATATGATGAGATGGGGAAATAATCCTAGAAGGTGCAGTGGATGTCCTTGGAATGGGCGAGTAAAGTGTAATAGGTGAGTTACTAGCAAGCCAATCGGCCAATCCTTCATGAGTATTGAAGGAGATAGGTTGCTAAGGCTGTCCACGTGCTACATATCTAGTAGTCGATGGAGAAGATGGTGCAGCGGCGAGAGGCGTAGCCCCACTGGATTGGCCAGGCGGAGTGGAGGCAATCATAGTAGTTTGCTGTGGTTTTCTAGGAGGAAGACCTTGGGCCTTGGTACGATACTTCTTGTCCATATGGCTTGACCTTTGATAATGTGTACAAAACCTATTTCTCTTAGGAATTTGTTACGGAAGTGGTGTTACCCTTGTTTTGGCTTTCCTTCGTATCTTGCGAGTTCTTGCCACTGTTTGTTTTTCCTTCGGAGGAAGAGTCTTGGCTTGAAACACTTGAAGCAACAAGTGATCCGTGGATCTTGGTGGTGTGCTAGCAAAGTGAGTGATGAAACCTAATCTTAGTAGTCGATCCAACTCCAATTTCACATGCTTAGTCATGTGAGGGTTCATTCTATAGCATTGCTTCTGGATGGGAACAACATCTGATTCTCAAGAAATTGGGTGTTGATAGAAACGAGGATCTAGATCTTTTATATCTAAATATTTCCACGGAAAAACATCCTTAAATTTGATTAGCAAATCGATGAGTTGCTGACGAAATGGTGGTTGTAGTTTAGCATTGATTTTGACTGTTTTGTTTTTTTCAGACCTAGATAGACCGTCCCAATTTATCTTCTTTTACACTTGTTATATTCTTTATCTGCGCCTCAAACTTTTGCCCTTGAGGCAACCAACCCTCGCCTCTCTGAATGGATGTGTGTGGAGAACTTCTTGCGGACTTGATCATGCAGCCTCGCATAATGTAAGAACTAACACTCAAACTCGTAGAAGGTTGGCAATCTAGGTAGTGAGATAATGTGTTGGATAAAATGGAAGTATTTGTTAGGTAACTTGTTCAAGAAGAACGTGACCTGATCGTCATCTGACTTCGGGGAACGAGTAGTGGCAAACTTGGCTAGTAAACGCCAATACTCGGCTAACTTGACTTTGAGATTATCCCCTTTCTTAATGGAAAACTTTTGAAGCTCAAAATCGAGATTGATATGTTGAGTGCAATCTCGTGCCGCATAGTGGTCAATGAGATGACTCCAATGCTTAGATGCGAGGGAAAAATGCTATAATTGAGAGTGGAATTCTAGAAGCAACCCTTGCATTAACTCAACATTGGCCATGGTATTGCGGGTTCTCCATTGATGGATGTGATTAGGGTGAGCTAGTTGAGGCTTTGGCATAGGCTTCATACCAATGATGAGCTCGCAAAGTCCTCAAGATTTGAGCACTTGTTGCATGGAGTTTGACCAAGGGGTAAAATTCGGCCTGTTAAAATGAGTCTTATCCGTGAAGTCATTCTTGGCCGTTGCAACAAGAGTGGTAGTGCTAGGAGATGGAAAATGTGTGTAATGGGGATAGGGTAGATAGGGAGGATAGGGAGATGGAGTGGAGTACACTTGGCAAGTAATCCTAGAGTGTCCACCATGCATATGGGAAGCGTGCATAGTAGATCTAAATATGGGCAAGGGCGGATTGGGTATGGGCATGGTAACTGCCTGTGGAGCCCGTGGTGGAGGGATAGGGACACGGGGAGCAACGGATGAAAATTCATTCGTACGAGTGACCCAAGGGATATATAACAACAATCCATAAGCAGAGGATGGATATCCTTATGTTAGAACAGGTTGTGTGGGGGTTTTGTGAATGTTCGAGGATAGTGAGGGGGATGCCCATCACAATTGTTCTAGAGTGGAAGGATGTGGTAAGGTGGGGGTATATGGAAGGTATAATGTTAAAGGGTAGCATTCCCCTTGAAAATGCACTGAGAGGTGGAGTGAATGGAGGGTAGGTAGATGATGGGATGGAGAAAGGGAAAGAGTTAGGAGTAGAGATGGAAGATCTAACCCCTAGTGTGCTTTGAGCGGAAGTGGAATGTAATCCAAGATTTTGGAATGAAGATGTGAGTAGATTAGAATGTGGAGAAGATAGTGGTGGGATGGGAGGGAGTTGAGAAGTGTGGTTTACTTGCTCAAATGAAATAGATGGTAGATACATGCTTGATGAAGGGTATATGCTTGGAGAGCCTCTTTTATTGAAGTTAACATATTGAAAACCATCCGGATCTTGCACAACAAAAGAAGAGACAAGAGAGGGTTTTGGCTCATACGACTCAAAAGGGTTATATGAACGTGACACGAGGCCTGGCACAGATAAAGGAGATGGATTGCGAGACGTGCCGAATGCCATAATCCCTCCAAGATTAGAGAGATGGCTAGTCTCACCAGTCGGTCCAAATAGAGTAGTAGCACTCATTGGAGGAGTGTAAACCAAACTATATGTGATGTGCAAGTACTCCTCAAACTCTTCATCTGTAAGATGACCAAAGCGAGAAGAAGAAGATGGTAAAGCTGAAGGTGTGTCTACCTCCTCCTCGAGACCATAATGCCTTCTCAGAGCCTCCAATGATGGTGAAGCTTGATAGGACGTCATAGGATCCGAAGAAGAAGGTGCTTGAGACATTGAGTTAGAATCGAGTCGCGTGTGAGTCTCACACGAAGACTAGCCTACACAATCACCACAAGATACTCTTTAAAAGAGCATTGGCTCTGATACCATGTGAAGATATGCTAGGGTTTGCACTAAGGAAACACAACATGTACGACCAAGACTAAAACATAGAGACTCAGACAAAGACAAGCAAAACTCAAACCCTAAGCGTAAAATGCAAAACACAAAAACTCAAAACTCAAACACAGAGAGAAGAAACTTTGAAGTGAATGAATGTTGTAAATGAATGTAAGAGTGTATAGAATGCCCAAGGGCAGAGCAATGCAGTCGGAGAGTGACGTCCATTGGAGATGGATCCCAAGTGATGTGATCACTAGTCGGAGTGCGAGAAACACCAAAGTGTCAAGGAGCTGAGGCGACAATAGGAGAGATGTTTGCTGGTGTAGATGGCGTGTTAGACAACAAAAACACAGGTATTGCAGCAATCGCCCGGTGGAGAGATGGCAGCAGCCTATTGCCTAGTAACAAATGTTGAAAACATCGGCTGATCAGATGCTATGATGATGTAGTAGATGGAGACCTCTAAATAGCAAGGGGATGGCTGAAAACAAGCTACCTAGGGCTCGATAGTGATGGGCTGGAGTCGGTGATGGCTGGACAGTAGGTGGTAGGTAGCTGATGACTAAAATCTGCATGGTAGAGTGAGAAACTGGCACAAAAGGATAAGGTTGAATGGTTGGTAGCTTATCTATTTATAGATGTGGAAGGGTGCCCCAAAAGATTGGGGCTTTGGGGAGACCATTGAAACTCTCTCGAGCCGCACACCAAATTTGTGTTTTTTATTAATTGTGTTTTGGGGCTGTTTAAAAATGGTAATCAACTGTAAAGCGTGATTTAGCTCAATAGTAGCCAATGCTTTGAGGGCCCAAACATCCTTGATGCTAGTGAGCTTCACTCATGTGTCCTCTATGCTACTTGAGCATGAGGTATCCTTGAGGTTACAAGGGAGGCTTCCATTTCGACATGGCAGCCATGTTGAGACCTTTGTAGCTTGAGAGAGGGATAAAAGGAAGAAGAAGTCAAAGGCCTAGTGCTATCACTGTGGTAAGAAGAGATACCTATCGGAGGATTGCAAGGAGTAAGTGGCTTCACCAAAGAAGGAGAAGAAGAGGAAGAAGCAGGTTACACTCTTTCGATGAGTCATCCTTATCCTCCTTTGACTTAGAATTGGATCTTTCTTGGCCAAGGCGAAGGCATAGGCCACAGAAGGACTCATCTTTTGTTGAGAATGGAAAGAGCTTAGCTACCCCTCCTACTACTATTTTCTAGTGCTGGTGATGTGGTCATCCCTCACAACTCTCCCTTGCTAAAGAGGGAGTGTGAGATGGTGAGGTGGGGTAGGTGAGTCTCATCTATATAGGTATACAAATGCAAAGGGTTCAGAGAGGGACTTCTCTTTTACATGGATTGAATTTTGGCAGGTTTTGGAATCGTGGAGCTGGGATTGACCTCTAGGTTTATGATGGGCTATTTTTTGACAGAGAGTGGAATTGGCTCCTAGTTTAAGCTCACATAAGGGGACACTTTCACAGTCTAGCCGAAGGCAGAGAATCCATGGTTATGTCTGCACGGAGGCATTGTTGACAAGATGGTCACATATGCTCTTGCGAGGCATTGTTTTATAAACATAGAGAGTTGCTATGATTCTCCTCTATTTTGAGAAGCTAGTATGGTCGACATTGACATTAGGTTCTCTTTGAAGCACCTTGGTAGTGGCTTGCTTTATCACTACGTGGTAATCCACGGTGCTATTTGAATGTCATTGTTGTAGTATGATGAGTCATTATCCTTGTATCTTTGTATTGTCCTAGGTCATCCATGATTTGAGAGAGGGTATTAGTAGATTAGTTGGCTCATGATTGAGTTTATGCATGTACTATGGACTAGGCACACTATTATTTGTGTAATTCTTTTTTGTGTCTTTTTTGTGAGCTCTACTGCTGGCTGACTACCAATGTCCACACAGCTAGTACACTATTGTCTCATGTCTTGCGATATGGATTCCCTTTCCCAGGCATATCTTTGAGTTTTCCCTGTCCAGTGTTATTTTGTTTATCTTTTTTTTTTGGAGTCTCTCTTGTGTTGTGTAGTGTATTGCATCGGTTTTCTATGTTTTTTTGACAACTTTTACTATGAGGAGATATATACCTTAGAAGTTTTTGCTCTACATATGCATATTGAACAAAGTATCATGATCATGTGATCTTATTGATTGTAATATCTATTTTGATGAATCTAGTGCACACTACAATAGCTAACCGTTTCTATGTGAGAGCATGGCCCTAATATACTCGAGTGCGATCTTATTGATTGTAATATCTAGTTTGATGAATCTAGCCCACACTACAATAGCTAATTGTTTCTATTACTTTTGCAGCACCACAAGCTCACCCCAAATTAGGCCCATTGGGTAGGGAAGGTTCTCCCAAGAAGGTCACACACCTAATGGGAGTACGCCATCAGTGGCCACGGCAGGAGTGGAGGCGTATGCACCTCTATTGGCCCGAGCCTTACCGCTTGTGTACGGGATCGTAGGGCGATTTTGGCAGGGAGGGTTCTTTGGATCAGGTTAGATATTGGGGACTCGTGCCTCTGAGTCCTCAATGTCTATGCCCCCATTGAGGTCAGGGCACGCAACAGGTTTTGGGTGGAGATTGTAGTAGGACTCCCAGAGGTGGACTCTTGGATTGTTGGAGGAGACTTCAACAATGTGGAGGACTTAGAGGACTAGTAGGGAAGAGGCATAAACTACCAAGGCATGGCTGGGGAGGAGCAGGAGGCATGGAAGGTCTTCCTACTGGCAGTAGGAGCTCATGATGCTTGGAGAGACCCAACTTTCCATAGAAGGGAAAGGTCATTGGACTTTTTGTGGGGATACAGGCAGCTAGGCGGCGGAGTCTTGGCAGAGCGGTTGAAAAGGTTCTATGTGGGGGAGTGGGGATGCTCTCGCGGAGGCTAGATAGGGCAGTTGACAGGCACCACTTTGTCCGAGCCCGGTCCTCCTGACACTTGATCCAGCAACATCTTCCCTAGGTACACGAACTTGTCGGATCCCTGACTCAATCTACAGGAGGGAGGAGGTGAAGAGACAGATTGAACAGATTTGGACTAGGGAGTGGGGTAGGAGGGACCGAATCATAGAGGAGGTTGCAGAGGTCCTAGATGAGTTGAGCAGGATTTGCCAGGAGGCAGCCCTAGAGGCCGGGCAATAGAGTTGGGAGGAGGAGAGAGCACTCCGGTGGGACCTAGCAGCCATGCAAAGATTATTATAGGAGACACCAGGGGATTCCATTCTCCATGCACATGAGGTGTGCGCACAAGCAGCCATCGTCGGCCTAGGGGACAGGCGCTTGGAGTTTTCATTCCGCACCTCAGCAGCCTTCTGAGTGCGGAAGGGAGACATGATGTGCAAGGATTTTTTTCAGGCACACCAGCCCCGCACCTCAAGAGAACATATATGCAGCCTTCGAGATTAGTATGGGAGGATTCACTCTAGCCCAGACGAGGTGATGGAGATTGCCACCGACTACTATAGACGCCTTTTCTAGCGGGAGATAGCCTCAGCTAGAGGATAGCATTGCAGATAGCAGGTGTGGGATCACATCTTGTTCCTCGTCATAGAGGAGATGGGACACTCCCTCCTAGACCCCTTCACAGAAAAGGAATTAGAGGAGGCTTTCAACACATAGGACGGGCAGAAATGCTCGGGAGAGGATGGCCTTTCTAAGGCCTTCTTCACTACCTACTGGGAGGTGGTGAAGGATCCCTTACTGATGGCCTTCCATGAGATTTTCACTTCAGGACAGATGCGAGGGAGTCTTTCGGTGTGCCTCATCAGTCTTCTCTCCAAAGGGGGAGACCAATTGGAGCTTTCCCAGTGAAGACCGATCACTTTATTGTTGGTGGCCTATAAGGCACTGGCAAAGATGATTGGTAGGCGATTATGCCCTCTGCTTCCAGACATCATTCATGACACACAGACAGGCTTTGTCCAGGACAGGAGCATCCTAGACAACACCTTCTTTGAGGCGACAGAGTGGGCTCAGCATAGTAGGCAAGGACTGGCCGTACTACTCCTGGATTTTGAGAAAGCCTATGACAGGGTGGACTCGGATTTCCTAGAGGGCACCATGGTGAGTTTGGGCTTTCCCCAGGCATGGATTCACGGGGTCTCCGCACTTTACAAATTGGCTACTAGCAAGGTTCCCATAGGTGGTAAGCGAGGAGAGGAGTTTCGGAAAGGTTGCCCCTTGGCCCCGTACCTATTCTTGCTCTTTGCAGAGACGATGTCTCACTTCCTTAGGCAACGTGTGAGTGGTTTACGCAGCCTTCGACTTCTAGTGAGAGAGGAGACAGAGTTGTTAGACTCAGAGTATGTAGATGACACAACACTCTACATAGAGGATGATGAGTTGATACTGGAAAGAGTGAGACTAGCTCTTGGACTGGCTCTTGAGGTGTTCTGTATTGTAGCGGGAGCGAAAATCAACTGGTGAAAGTTGGTTGGTTTTCTTACAGACCCGGACTTGAGTATGGAGTGGGTGTCCACTTGGGATTTGGATGGGTGAGCAGAGGGTAGACTGTCCATTATCTAGGGTTCCAGGTGGGACTTGACATTACCCTCGCCCAACAGTTTCTTCCAATTCTCGACTTTATTTGGAGGAAGCTGATCTATTGGATTATTGCTCACCTATCCCTAGCAGGCGGAGCCCTGGTGGTGAACCAGGTCCTCCTAGCGACGACTTGGTACATCACCTTGTGTTGGTGCTTCTCCTCATCATGTGTAGTGCAGCTTTGCCACCTAATGCGGAACTTCCTTTGTTCGGGTCAGACAGTTCCAGGTGATGTACCAAGTCGTCTCTCTAGGAGGACCTAATTCACCACCAAGTCCTCCTAGCAACGACTTGGTACATCACCTCGTGTTGGTGCTTCTCCTCATCATGTGTAGTGTAGTTTTGCCACCTAGTATGGAACTTCCTTTGGTCCGGGTCAGACGGTTCTAGGGATTCTTGGGCCAAGATGGTGTGGGCGACCATCATCCGGCATCGGTTAGAGGGAGGGCTTGGAATCATAGACCCTGAGTATCAGAGTATGGCTCTCTTGGGCAAGCCAGTAGTCTGTGGCCCCACACTAGGAGGGCAGACCTAGAAGGTCCTATTGTAGAAGGGTCTTCAGGATTGTAGATCGAGGCTTGGCAAAGAATGGAGGCCGTCCTTGAGATGGATTTTCACGAGAGTCCAGATCACCCCCCCAAGATCCCCCTTTCTACATAGCTTGCTCCGTGTGTGGTAGGGCTTCCGTAAGGCCCTAATCCAGAGCACACCAGGCTGCAAGGAGGAGATAGACCGTCAGTCGGTGATCTGGAACCCCTAGGTCAGAGATCAGGAAGGGGCACAGATTGGTGAGCGCCCCCACATCTAGTGGGCTGGTTGGGAGGCCGGCCTGGCTCGTATCATCAGGACATGGCAGGAGGTGTACAAGATGGTGGATGAGGAGGTGTTGTAGCGAGTATTAGGATGCTAGAGAGGAGTGGAGTTGAGGAGAAGGGAGATAGACACAGCAATACCTCAAGAGTGGCTTGCTTTCCCGATACAAGAGTTGATAGAGCCCGGGGACGTATGGGCCGCTAGGTTTTCACCAGCAGGTATCCCCCTATAGGTGGCAGGTAAACTGGGTAGTGCTCCACCTGGGACCTTCTTTACTGTGCAGGAGGGAGGGCGTCTGGCCCTTGACAGAGGGTAGCAGGATGAGGGGATAGCTGTTCTTTCATGGAGGAGGATTCGGGTGATTGGTCTTCATGGGAAGACATGGTGGCTAGACCCTTATGTCTTTTGGAAGGAGCTTAGGGAGTGGTGCCTTTGGATCTGGGAGGGCAGGCCACTTGATGAGCTGGAGTGGGATCCGGGAGAGTGGCTATAGCCGGCCAATGCGGTCGCCAAGAAGCCACCGAGGTTCTTGGAGTATACCACTCGAATTGGCAAACACGTATTGATGTAGGAGGACGTGTGGATTGGGTGCCATCACATAGCAGGCACTAGGCGGAGCACAACATCATGGAGTCTCTTTGACGGACCTTCTGGCGGCGTCTATGGGATAGCTGGAGGCCGAGGAGGGTATCATATTTCTTATGGCTGGTGGCACTGGAGGCTTGGCAGTGGGAAGTTGGCTAGCCCAGATGCAGGAGGGAGGTTGTAAGTGCTGCACACAACAGCCTCTAGAAAGCCCAAAGAAGTGCCTTTGGTTATGTGAGGTGGCGCAACTCGTGTGGAGAGGAGCATGCCGCATCCTTCACCGTATTGTACCTAGCCTTGGTTATATCTTATGGGGAGCTTTTTGCTGGCAGGCAATTAGCCAATGCTGTCACGTTCTGTATGGAGCTAGGATGCAGGATACGATATTCATTATTGAGGCAGGGTGTGCGTAGTGGTTGGTTTGGAGGCTTTACCCATGTGCCAGGTATTGGAGCCCACAGTAGACCGCTTTGAGGTTTGGGAGATCATAGGGAGTCTTATTGGATGGCATATCTGGAAGGTGCAGTGTCAGGAGACTTTTGGCGGAGAGAGACTTTGAGTACATGCAACCTTAGCAGAGCTCTGGACCTCCATCATCCACTCCCTTCATGGCCGATGGGACCAGGTGCAAGGCGAGTCAGGAGCTCCGTTGTCATTTCATGTGCACTTGGGGCGGCCAGGACCTGTTTTTCATGATGCAGGTAGGCAGCCCCAGATGGCGATACACCCCCACTCCATGGCTTCTTGCTCCTACCCCCCCTAGACCCCCCTGAGAGGCTTGTACATCTGATATATCTGTGACTCTGCATCAGCTCCAGCTAGTCTGTTGAGCATGAGTACTTCCTTGTATTTAGGTTTTTTTCTGAAGTAATATAATTAGCCACACTTTATTTGCAAAAAAAGAGAGCTAATTGTTTCTATGTGGGAGCATGGCCCTAATATGCTTGAGTGCTAATAATAGGGATCCAGTCAGGTTATATGAGTGGAAGGGCGTGCCATATTGCATGAATCCACCTATGAATTCTTTAGTGGCAACCTCTTAGGGCACTACTCTGTCTAAAGATCTTTCAGTTTCAGTGGTGGCGAGCTCTTAGCACACTAATCTAGCCAAAGATCCATGCATATGTAAATTAATTGCATAGATAGGCAAGTGTCATCGAGTTCTTTTTTCAAGTGACTGGTGCAGCTGCATTTAACAGTAGTTACATCCTGAGCCTGATTGCATTATGTCATCTCTCAAATATTTGTAGGTGGTGGAATTGTTACCCTACTGCTATTTGAAAGTTTGTCTTCTTTAAGGAAGAGTATTTTCTTTGCGCGAGCGGGATGTGTCAGACGTTTGGCTGCCATTGAAATAGATTCTCATTTGTTGTGCTGTTGCCTTCGTTCTGCTTCAACACTGTCTCGATTCTTGGCTTTGCTTTGCAGTCCCCTTTAGTGGAAATGCTTTTGGGTGATGCTTTTGAATCTTGGTTTACTGGGTTCTGCTCTATTGCCTCAGGCCTTCTTCTTTGGTAAACACAGATCTTGGAGCATCCACACTTTCGTAACATGAATATTTTTGGTCAGCGATCCATTCGTTGTTTCCCTTTTCACTTTTTCTGTCAAACAATCTCTTGATGATTGTTGACATTTGAAGTTATTTCTGAGTCCGTTTGCTTGGTAAAGCCATTGTGTGTTTGTACCTGTAAAAGATTATGGACTAGGACAAGAATAGTAGCAAACCGAAGATAAAGCATATTACAATAACCGCAAATTCATCTTTCATTAAATACTGATGGAAAAGGATAGAAACCCAATGGTTCCAAAATAAAAGGGATGTTAAGAGCAGGAATAATTAGACATTTGTCATATTCATTAAAATTTCCACCCTTAAATGATAATATGGCTGTTATAAGAGACAAGTGGCAACCAGCATGAAAAAGTCTTGCTGCCAGTTGGCTGGATTAGTTGAAAAAATTGGTGTTGGGACTGTTTTCTGAGTTTCTATGGAAGTTTTTTTACCTTCTATGAGGTTTCATTCTGCCTCTTATTTGTCATTGGTTAGTGCCTTCAACAAGTGTTTGATTTGTTTGTGCTGGCAGAATTTACGACAATGGCAGGAAGGCGTCTACGGGAAGCTGTAAAGTCCACTCTAATAGCCAACAATGCACAAGATTTTGTGAATACTCATGTAGTCATTGCAGGACTGACAAATGATTATTCTCAATATGTCACCACCTTCGAGGAGTATGAGGTTCAGCGCTATGAGGTCGTATTGTGATGTTGAATCATTTTAATATAACAAATTTATGGTTGTGTGTCTAGAAGCTAGACTTTAAATGGGACATGATCTCTGCAGGGGGCCTCAACTCTTTTTGGGCCACACACACTCGGTGCATATATTCAGGAGTTCAAAAAACTTGCAGCAGCCTTAGCTCAAGGCCTTTCTGTGGAGAGTGGTCCCTCTCCTCCTTATCTACTCAGCAATCAGTTAGAGCTGCTCCCACCAGTTGTGATGGATAGTACGCCTCGTGGGTCTATGTTTGGAGATCTGATTAAGGATATTCCACAAAAATCTTCTTACTCTAAGGGAGAGATCGTATCTGCTACATTCTGGTCTGCGTGCCCTCGCAATGACTTGTTCACAGAGGCCACTTTTGCTGCTGTGGAGGCACTGGACTCGAATGGGATTTGGAAACCTGCTTACGATGATGACGACTTATGCCTTCGTTTTATGTGGAGCCGCCCATCACCACGGAGCCCTCATAGCCATGCAATTATCAGATGGGAAATCCCGGAGACAGCTTCTCCTGGCATATACAGGTTACGACACTTTGGAGCTGCGAAGCATTTGTTTGGGTCTGTGCAACACTTCACAGGGGTGTCGAGCCCCTTTGAAGTTGCATGAAAGGTATGCCATCCTGGTCTCAAGCAAAGGCTTGCATGTACACCACCCACCGAGTTCGTTGTTTTGTACAGCTCTCTCTCTCTCTCTCTCTCTCTCTCTCAGAGGATGAACTTATATATGTAGGTATGCAGGCTATCAAGTTTTGCTTCACAGTCATGTGAATGACCTGAAATAGACTTACGTGATGGCCATATGGTTTTGAAACTTAGCAAGACAGCCATAATGGATGCAGAGTAAGGTCACATGTTCGAACCTCTGCAGGACTGGTACATAAGCTTGGAAAATAGACATAATGTATTATATTGTGAACAATAAAGTTACCATGATGTTGCAATCTAGTTTCTCGGGAAATTGTCCTTGCTGTTGCACTGCTGCAGTGTAATGTGTGTTTAGAATCTAAGCTAGTTGAAACATTGGAATTCTCTTGCAAGGAACAATGAGCTTAATTGATGATCATCGGCATCTGAACATGTAAACATGCAGTTAAGTTGTGGATTACCTTTTTGTCACCTTTCTCACATGATAGGCGGATTCTAAGGATTTCCCCCTTTTACAATTACGTGTTTGTTTCAGATGGGAGACCCGCACATTTTGCATGAAGTCACATTGTTTTGGTGCGGACGCTATGTAATGCACACAAATACTCCTCTCTCTCCATTATTTGTGCAATATGACTTTTACCGGCTTGTAAACAACAAATTAGATTATATTTAGACAAGTGGCGACTCACAATTGGTTGTCTAAACATAGTATTATTGTTGCTATTAAATACTCTTGATACATTGGATGACTCTCAAGCACAAAACCGAGGATCTTATCTCATCCATTTTCTCTGCACGCCGTTTTGGATTTGCACATCGCACTCACAAATAGCCCGTTAGATCTCGTTGTGAGATTGAAAGGTTCCAATGTTGGTTCATTTTGGAGGATTGCTACCTAGTGAGTCTCGTGACTCACATCTGATGTAAACCAAATAGCACACTAGAAAGTCGATTCTAGACTACTTACTGCTATACATGTAGAATGGCATGGTGATACTGAGCGAGCCTTGTGCAATATGCCACATGTGACTATACGGAAGCGGAGCGCAGGGTCACTTCGCGCACTCAATTACATTTGGTGTGATGTGGCATAATATGTTGGGACGTTACGGGAGCAGTGATCAAGACAAACCTCTCTCACAACCCGATAACAATACTTTAACGAGTGTCAGTTAGGGTAATTGACTTTTTTGATGAACAACACAACATAGAATTTTTTTAAAAAAAATTCACAAACACACAAGGCACACAAGAAACCAATGTTACACAATGCCTCTTGTAGCTCGAAAACCTCAAAATCATAATCCAGGTAGAGCATCACACACACCTTATGCAATGTTTGAAAACTCAACTTTGGAAACAGAAATTTAGGTAGAGCCTCTTCAGCATTCTAGTTCTTGATCACTTTGGACAGTACGTCAAGACTCCACACTTGCACGGGTGACCTTCCACTCTCCTCACTCAAATTACAAATTGAATACAAGGAGAGCAAGGATCTCCCCCTTCTCTTATATAGTTTTTCTCCCCTCCATACCACACATTGTGCTTTTTCAAACGTTTTTAAGCTTTTTTATTCCATCATTTAAAGCTTTTCAATAAGCTTAAGAACTTAAAGAATCAAAAGCCTTAAAGGCTTTGAATAGCCTTAAGGCTATTAAATCTTGCTTTTTTAAATGCCGCCATGTGTTTCAAGATATGCCGCCACCTCGCCCATAATCTCAGTCCGCAAATCGATGCCATCGAATCTGCTTGCGATTGCAGGAAGTCGTTGAATCTACTCGCTCCATAACCTCTCTAGATATTGGAATTATTATACGATAGTCCACCAATGTTGATATTCGCACCTCAATACTAGCCATTGCATCTGGTTGTGGATATATATCAGCAGGGCCCCATGGTTTTTGGCGGGTTTACCCGGTGATTGGGTGACCGTGGGGCCCACAAATTAAAAGACCCCTAAAAGGGGCATTGGTCTCACCCAGAGGATCAATCCCTGGGATCGAACACTGTACCCCCGACTCCACACAGAGCTGCTCTATACCACACGCCCGCGAATAACTTTGATGAAGATAATTTATCTCCTTTCAATTAAAATTTTAAAAAACAAAAAGGTTGCGTAACCGGCAACTAACTGGGAGTTATCGACACGTCCCCATAAAAGCAGGACCCATATTGATATCTATCTTCAGCCATTGCATCTTCATTTTGCACTTGAAATTCGCTAGTAGCATCGTGCTCAGGGAAACAACTACATTAAAACACATAATTTTGCATTTTCATACTGATGACCCTTTGTATCTGGTTCTTTTGTGCAAAACTCAAGAAGTGTGCAGCCAGGCGGCTATCATATTGATCACTAATAAGGTGGCTACTCCGACTCACAACCTTCAAAATAGACTTACTGGCTTGATATAGAAGGCCACCACCCAAATACACATCACCTCTCTTCGATCTTTCTTCAAAGTCTTGCAGCTCCAGACACCGGCACAACCTAGCCTCAAAAACCCGATTAGCAGCATGCCCCCATTTCCAATATATCGACACGAAGCTTTAATCGAATTCATGTCGCCCTCTTAAAAACCCATAAAAAAACTGCCATCCTTCACACTCTCCAAAACTTCATTAATCAATTTTCCCTTGCCCGTTGTGCCTGTATGAAATCTATGAGTCGAGTCCCACAAATCTCGATAGGCCATCGGTCTTGTAATTCACGAATGTCATCTAGGCTTGCTCTTGGCCTGTGACATCAAAATGGGTGAGTATCCCAACATCCATTCAACAGTTGATGATGGCTTGAGCATATTGCACTGTATAGCTAAAACTCTAAGGAACCATTTTTACATCCTTGGAAGACAAAATTCAAACCACGTTGAGTTAGCATCATCTATGTATCCCATTGTGAGTTTTGTTATGTCAAGAGTAAAAGGATCCTTTCATTGAATGTCCTTTGAAGAGAGATCATTAGAATCTTTGCCATGTATCAAATCTAAAACTTTTGCATAGTTAGCTCCACTTCTACAAAATGGTCCAAGTTTGTCCTTCCATAAACTCCATTATGGAGTACACATCCTTGGGGTCTTCAAAATGGATATTCTCTTCATATGAATCTGTTTTTTTCATGCAATGTGCTTTAGCAAGAATATGCTATGAAATAGAACTTCATGCCCAATCATTCATGATTTGCGAAATATGCAATGTCGTATCCATGCTATGCAACCAATCAAGCAATACTTCCACACAACAATATGCATGCATTGAAGAATTGTGCCTGGCCTATCTACATGTGCCCGTGCGTCATGCAACATGCAAACACAGTTCCTTGATTATTTAAGATCCTTGTCCTCTCCTCTCAACACTCATTAAGAAGAAACATTGTACTCCAGTCCACCCACCCAAAATCCTTTGTCACCCAAAGAAATGATGGTCCTGAAGATATCAATCACAAAAATAACCATCTCACAACTGGCGGTGTCCTCCATAACTCTCAAACTCACCCAACCACCATATCACTCAATCAGAGGTCCCTAACTTGATGAATATCCCAACTCCCGTGCGTGCAAGAAACAATGCATGCTCATTGACATGTGCTCTCTCAAGTCTGCATGCATCTAATATTTACAACATATAGCTGCAGCAGGTCTCATGCCGTGCTAGTGCTCAACAATGGTGCAAAACATACATAAACCCAACCCATGGCATGGAAGTATTTGATAAATTCTGCAGTGCATAGAACAAGTGTAACGTGAAGTGCTCGTGAACCCATAATCGTTGTGATGTGCAAGAGTCTCGGCAAGAAAACTTATCGGTTCCACAATGTTCGGCAGCTATTGGGCAAACTTTAGCTCCAACTTGACCAAACAATACCAAACTTGACCAAGGCCCTCAAGTTTCCACACTCAAAAATCCAAAAAAAAAAGACAAAAAACAAATTCTAAGCTAGACAAACACAAAAAATTCCAACTACGAGATGACAAAACAAGCAACCACACAAAGAACTAAGCTAACAAAAATCAAACCTATCTACAACTTTTTTAGGGGTTTTCATTTTTTGTGAAAACGCTTGACAACGTTTCATTTAGAAGATCCAAAGAAGTATGCACTCGTGTTACAGAAGGTGGTTTTGATATGAGAGAGAGTGAGCGAGTTGTTAACGCCTAGTAGAGGTAAAATCCGTCCTATGAGAAAAATTATGTGTACATCAATCCGTGTCTCTACTCTACCCCTTTGTAGTTCCTTCAGTCTCTACTCCACTCTTCTTCGATGTTGTGCCTAGTAATAGTATTGAGAAATATGTGCTTGATAGGGTTGCAATGATTTGTATCTATAAGTAGTTTGGGTCTCTTGTTTACTGTGATATCAAATTCCCTTTATATTGTGAAACCTTGCCGTGAAGTGGCTTGAAGGAGGTGGTAATCTTTGGCTGGGATATTTGCCTTCGTGTGTCTAGAAGCCCCTCTAGATGCTTTTGTACTTCTAGAACGATGGAAAAGGTCAATGAATCTTTGGTTCTAACAGTCTTATCACTCACCTAAGAGGGCCAAAACCCTCACTAGACAAGTAATGCTATCTCCCCATAAACTTATACACTTTACATTTATAGATTTAGTGCTCCTTTGCCTCTACCTCCCCATCACAAAACCTACATAACCTTTCTTATTGGACCACCTCTATTGCTCTACTTGCCTCAATCTCAAGGATGTGTGATGTTACTTTGATCTAGCCGATAGCAACCCTTATGATGTTGACATATGCACATCAATGTCTTACAGTTGTTGGGTAAATCCATCCTTAGTGACATTTAAGGAAATGATATTTGTGGTGTAGCATCTCATTGGCCAAGGGGGTTGACCAAGTATCTCAATTATGCATCCCTTTTAATCTTGTCTCAAAAATCTACTTCTCTCCTTTTGAGGGAGTAAAAAATATTGAGAAGTTCTTGTCATGTTGAAAGCGTGGTGATCTATCCATGTTCAATCTATACTCTACAAACTAATGGAGAGAGAGAGAGAGAGAGAGAGAGAGAGAGAGAGAGAGAGAGAGAGAGAGAGAGAGAGAGAGAGAGAGAACTATCCTTTTAGATGCATCAAAGGCATGTAGGATAAAGACATACATCAATGTTTTAGTAACAACTTATGTGTGCTAGTGGCACCAAAAAAAAAACAAACCTACCTCATGGATCCACAAACTAGTGAAACTATAAAAGTTACTAAATATGTAATGAACCAAAATTAACTTAGTGGTTAGGCTTTCTAAACTCCTTTATGATGGTTTTGCTACTTTCTTAAACTACGCATGTAGTGCTGTAAAACTACCTTCATCTTGGCGATTTCATTTGGTTATGCTGTGAGTTGTGATGGGGTAAGTTTCAACATATCAATTTCTTTAACATTTCCAACTTCATCTTTCATGCTTCCCTCCTCTAAAATTACTTGGTTTTCCCCTTGATGATTTTACATGGTATCATCCATTTGAACCCTTTTTCTTCTTGAATTGGCCTGAGTTTGGTCTCTTGCCTTATTTGAATATCTTTAGTAACCTTTTAGCACCTAGTTCCTCACGGTTTCTTCATGTCCCCTCCCACAAAAGCATCCCAAACATGCATGAAATGCAATCATCTTTTGCAATGTCACTTCATTAATTGAAAAGATAGTCTTTATCATACCTTGGTTATATATGTTCTTCATGCTTTTGATTTCCTTTCAGGCTTCCTCTTGCACTTTGGTGATTGTTTTCTTGACTTCATCTTCAATCTTCTTATTAGTTATAGCCACCTCAGTTGTTGTTGGCTTTCTCTTTATTGTTGCTAAAAGGAGATGAGCATTTTGGCAAGTGACTACTTAAAACCCACACTCTTTGCTTCCAAGTTACAAAATCATTGGCACAAGTATTCCTCCATGGTCTTGGCACTCAAATTTGTTTAGGCAATGAGACCAAGAAAAATAAGAATGTTTTTGGGTGCATCTCATTGTTAAGGCAAGAGTTTAGGTCTACCCTCATCTCTAGGTGTTAACCTTGCATTGTAGGGGAAGATGATTATTGAGATTAAAAGCTATTCAAGAATATGAGAGAGAGAGAGAGAGAGAGAGAGAGAGAGAGAGAGAGAGAGAGAGAGAGAGAGAGAGAGAGAGAGAGAGAGAGAGAGAGAGAGAGAGAGAGAGAGAGAGAGAGAGAGAGAGAGAGAGAGAGAGAGAGAGAGAGAGCTAAAACCTTTTTTTCAACTCCCAAGGTTTTTCGGCTTGCCTATAGGCAATGGCAAACCATTTTGCTTGCAACTACAAAGAGTAATTGGTAATAGGGACTAGTGGAATGATGGCTTACTGAGTAAGTGTAAGTTTTCTTTGTAAAGATGTAACCTTTTGAATGTTGTAATTGTAGGAAACATTGACAAAGGGGAATTGATACAAAGAGATGAATATTTGCTATATTGGGGGAAATTAAAAAAGTGAAAGAGACTATGTGTGTGTACGTGTTCAATTAAAAGCAAGAGACTATGTGTAAACATGAGAGAGAGAGAGAGAGAGAGAGAGAGAGAGAGAGAGAGAGAGAGAGAGAGAGAGAGAGAGAGAGAGAGAGAGAGAGAGAGAGAGAGAGAGAGAGAGAGAGAGAGAGAGAGAGAGAGAGAGAGAGAGAGAGAGAGAGAGAGAGAGAGAGCTAACTACATCCAATAGCTCAGTTCCCTTAAGGTCGTCCCTGCTGTAGAAGCTAGCCTTCCCTAGTTAAAATTATGTAGATTTCCATTTCTTTTCTCCAAAAAGAGAGCATAAGCACTTCTATTTTTTCCAAATTAGCTTTGGAACCTCCTAGTATATAGAATTCATCTTACATACCTGGCAAAGCACTAATGCATGTGTCCTCCCCCTCCACAATATGGACATTAACATGAAGGGAAATTTGAGAACTAATGTTAAGTACCATTTAGGATTGGAAGATCATTAATGACGTGTAAACAAAACAAAAAATGCAATCAAGATTTGTAATAAGAAGATAAGAAGCAAAAATAAATAACAAAGGGGCAAGAAGACAATATTTTGCAATGGACCTTTGCAAGCCAAAGGATTCTTGCAAGTATCCATCAATTAATACTAATCCTAGCCAAAGCATTGCCAAATAATTTGACCATCATTGGACAAAAGTCATAAAAACCTATCTTTTTCAATATCAATATGTTGAAGTCTTAATGTATCCTATAAAAAATCTTTCTCTAAATCCACATTCAACATCACTAGCCTCTTATTTTCTAATGCATTTCGTTGTTTCTTTTCTTTTTTTCAACAAATTGTGCTCCATCTCTCTCACCTTCTTGGAGCATTTTACAAAAGAAAGAATGGAATAAAAACATTTTTAAATGGTATTTTAATGTTTTTTCTTATTTTGTGGGGTTTTTTTTTCTTTTTAATCCTACCTTATCCTAATCTACAACTAAATAGCATCAATCAATGAATTAATATCCTCTTGATCCATTCCTCTAAATCTCATTATGGCTAATTTGAGGCAAAAAGGGCACTGTAAGGATTTTTTATTAACTATTGATCACATCCTAACTAGATAAAAATTGGAAAGGAAAGACACCTTATTAATTGCATATTTTTCTCTAGTTTTAGGATTGGATTAGCATTTAATGATAGTGGCATCTCTCTCTTTTTCTCTCTTCCCTTTAGTTTTATATTTAATAATTTTATTCACAAGGATTTTGTGACTAAGACCTCAAAAATGATGTCCCGTTTCCCAAGACATTTAATTATGACATCTAGATATCTATTTTTTCAAGTTTTAATTACATATTTTTGTGGGCTTAAAATTTTCAATATTTTCACTTTTCTTCTTTCTAGACATTCTTTTGTTGTTTTTTCCATTGGTTTCTCTTTTTCATTTTCTATCTTCTCTTGGCACTTCTCTTTCTTTGTGCCACTAGAAGAGTCTTGAGGTATATATTCACTCCATTCAAAGAAGCTTGAGGTATCATTTTCATTTGAATAAATTGTTAAGGGTTTTAAAAGTTTTATTCTTTTGATGTATTTGCTTCAAGCCTTCCTATTGTTTTTCTTTCTTACTCACTAGTATTACTCTTGCTCTTTTTATATATTTTCATGCTCTGTTGGAAGAGGCTTGCCATGTCAATTTGATTGAAATAAGCAATATAGTTGCGAAGGTAATTGGATTACTATAGGAATTTCTCTTTTAAAAAAACTATTATTCTTGCTCTTTCTATGTATCTACATACTTTATTGGAAGAGGCTTATTGTATCTATTAGATTGAAAGAAGCAAGAAGTTATGAAGGTAATTGGATTGTTGATTGTAAGGGCTTTAGACGTCTTTCATTGGTACACTCTCTTATCTTCTTTCTTTCTTATTGTTGCTCTTGACATGCTCTTTGTACATTTTATATGCCCCTCTGCCATGAGATAGTGAAAAAATGTTTAATACCAACACACAGAGTCCATTATCTACTTGGTTAACTAAACATAGGTTAGTGTATACATAAACCAATAAAGCATAAGAGATTTTCTCATTGACTCAGATGAACCAAGCTTTGCAAAGAAAATACCAAGTTCTCCCAGTGGAAGCAAATCTTGAGTATCCAAAGTAGTAAAAGGAAGCTCAATGCATAGAGCTTATAGCATTTGGATGCCCTTATTGGAGCAAATGTAACCAACCAAGCTCAAATCCAAAATGAAAAGCTCAACATAAGCATAATTGGGCATAGACAACAATGTCAAGTATCAACATAACCGTGTAGCATACCCTAATAGCACGTAGGCATTCAATACATAGACATTAACTATGAATGATTGCTGTCCAAAATAGAACTACTCTATTTTGTGTAAAACAGAGAACTACAAACTACACATAATCAACTTTGTGATTTGTTAGATTTGTACTTCTTGTCACACTCTTTGTTTGAGCTATAGAATACCTCAATCTGATATCATGCGCAAATGTTAAGTATTGTCAAGCTGCCATGATGTCCACAACTTTTGTAGAATGCTTTGTATCCACTCAAAATGCATAGCATAGTTCAAAACCAAAATCTTAAAATGTACTTTTACTGTCTCCTCTTCTGTGCATACATTCGAGAGAAAGAAATGGAAAAGAATGATAACTTCTCTTCTCTTGAAATGCTTCATTGTTCCTCAATCTCTTTGAGCATCCAAGTCAATATATTTTATATCATTCCTAGCCAGTAATGGTTGCCCAAATCAATGCCAAAATGGGCTGTTCCAACCCTAAATTGAGTCTCAAGGGCTCAAGCACCTGCTTGACTTAGTTCTAGATCCCGGCTATGAGAAAAGTACCTTTATCAATGTGCAAATAACAAGCATCAATGTTGAAGAAGCAACTTGAATACTTAACCTTCGTGAGACAATGCTTCACTCCTCATGCTTCTCAATCTAAGAATGACCTTCGACAAATACCAAATGTTGTACTAATACCAATTGAAAGGTGGAGTAGGAGTGGAAGCATGAGTGGATGCAAGAGCTATGGAGGTTCAAGCAAAGAAGAGAAAGACCGGTTTGTGGGAACTCCAATTGTCACAATATGTGACTTACCTTTTCTTATTTTATTATCATGTAAAGAATAAAGAATAAAGTGATAGTAATGGATGGACACCACTTGGCAATGTATATGTGTGCAGGCAATAAGTACAGGTAAATGTAGTTGGCTAGGCATATGTAGCCTTTAACTCCTAAAAAGATTATTCCATGATCACTATGCTACTCATGTGATTAATTGGAAATTATCAATTTATGTGGAACTCTGATGCATATAAGGATTTTTGAATACTTCAGCAATCCATTAATATTGCCTTTGTATTGATACATGTAGATCCATCTAAGCCCTTTTTATTTGGAGATTAATGCATCAAATTTTACTTTTGGTTCTATCCTTTCACAAGATTGTAATGATGATTGAGAATATCCAATGGCATTTTGTTTTAGAAAACTCATAGAAGTAGTTAAAATAAATTATTAAATTCATGTTAAGGAACTTTTGGCTATTATTAACTCTTTTGAAACATGGAGGCATCTTCTAAAAGGGGCACCCCACAAGATCATTGTTTGTATAGACCATAAAGGTCTACATTACTTCATGAGATTTCAAGCCTTGAATCAATGGCAAGCAAGTGGAGCATCTTCTTTTTAGATTTGAATTTATCATATCGTATCAATTTGGCAACAAACAAGGAAAATTAGATGCATTGTCTCGATTCTCCTATCGTCTGCCTAAGAAAGAATATGCATGTCATGACCAATAGGATTTTGTTCTCTTAAAACTAGAACAACTCCAGCTTTAAGCATTGATAATCAAAACTCTAGAAGATCCTATCTTCCTTCTGCAATTCACAAAAGAACTTTCCAAGGATTTATTTGCTCAAAATATCAAGCAAAACAATTCATGAAGGGAGTACAAATGTTGAAGACTTCCGAAAAGTTGAAGGTCCAATATATTATAAAGAGCTACTATATATAATACTCCGATTGCTTCAATGACACATCCTTTAAACACAACATGATCTTTCCACTATAGGACATTTTGGGGTCAATAAAGAAATAAAGCTAATCTCTTGAGACTTAAGGTGGCCTCAAATGTGAGAATTGGTCAAAGAGTTTGTAGACACATGTGATACATGCAACAAAGCCAAAGTCCCTCACCATTGACCTCATGGGTTGCTTTGTCCCTTTCCTATTCCTAAATCATGCTTAATCATACGTGTCAATGGACTTCATCACCGATCTACCTTCTTCAAAGGTGTTTATTTCCATGCTTGTGGTGGTGGTTGATAGATCTACCAAGATGGCACATTTTATCTCCACCCATAAGACAATTATTGGCGAAGTGATATCTCAACTTTTCTTTGAATGTATCTACCATTATCCTTGGTTATCGAACTACATTGTTTCAGATCAAGGAAAATAGTTTGTGTCAAGTTTTTGGAAAGCTCATAGGCATTCACAACCAACCTCTCTTTAGCTAGTGACCTTTGAAGTGATGGATAAATAGAGAGAGTAAATTAAGTCCTAGAATAATATCTTAGGTGTATGATCAACTATCATTAGGATAGTTGGATTGATTTACTTCCCCTGGTTGAATTCACTTACAATAATAATAGCTACATCTCTACTAGGAAAACTTCAGTCATTGCCAACTATGGATTCACTTCCCTTGACTAAATTCACCTATAATAATGCTAGCTATACCTCTGCTAGCTCCATTCTTCACCAACTATGGATTTAATTCCCTTGGCTAAATTCACCTATACTAATGCTAGCTACATCTCTGCTAGCTCCATGCTTTACCAACTATGGAAAGATACCCTAAAATGGACAGTTATATGAGTCATGTAGTGAAGAATCTAGCAATTATGGATCTATCTAAACACTTGCCAAAGATCCATAAGAAGTTGAAGTCATGTATAACAAGCCCAAGAAAGATATAATGATAATGTCAATTGATAACATAATGCTAATGTCAATTGATAACATAGGCGACATCCAACTTACAATGTTGGAGATAGAGTTTGGCTTTTGGGGTAAGAGCCATGCTCTTTTCACCCTTCTGGGAAGTTGGACTATTGAAGACTTGGGCTATTCATGATCATTGGCCAAGTGAATCCAATTAGTGATCATCCCCCCACCTACCACAACCCATGAGAATTCACCTAGTATTCCATAACTTAATCTTAGAGCCTTGCCATATATGCATCCTCAACAAGGGGGAGTAACCTACAACCACCACTACCAAAGATGGAAGGACACCTAGAGTATGAAGATGGGGCTATCCTTCATTCTAGAATCTCTCATGGAAGGCTTGAATACCTTGTTCAAGGTATTCATTTGAAGGGATATGATGGTAGTGAGTGAACATGGAGTTAACCTCTAATCTTCATTACGCACCTCTTAAAGTAAAGGAGTTTCAACAATGGCATCCATTGAAGCCAAGAGTGTTATTGAGAAACCTCATTGCCAAGTCATTGCTAAAATAGGGGTTAATATCAAGGACATGAAAGAGATCTAGTATCTCCTAGAAACTTCTAGAAGAATTTAAGAAAGTGTTTACGACTTTAAGAAGGTTCTAGAATATTCCTTAGAGGATTGGAAAACAATACATACTTCATCACTTACATCAACATTGCTTATATCACTACTTATTTTGGCAATAGTTATGTCATTATGCTTATGTCATTTCATATTTAGAAGCGTCCCTTAACCTCCTCTCTTAACCCCCTCAACTCTAGTACAAATAGGGACATTGGGCCACAAGCCCTTCATTCTTTGCCAACACTAATTGCGAGAGTCTTGCAAGGTAAGTCCTCTTTAGTTCTAGTTCAAGCCATTATAGAGATGGATTCTTGTATGTGTATACTTTTGAGAGACTGTTCTTCTCTATGTTCTCTCTTTTTGCTTGCTTTACCATATCTTGAGAGTGCGGACTCAAAATACATGCATTTTTTCTTAGTGTAGTCATGATTGTCTATACTTGCAATCTCGATTAGACAATTGAGCTGATGTCTCTTTACCGACACAAAGCCAACATGTAGGCTCTCCTTTGTGCATCTCCACGCCAAATGACCCAACTTACATTGAATAAGAAGTAGGAATTGGAAAAACAAGCATGCATGCTCACTCCGTCATGCACATGCAACCCAAAATTTCTTTCATCAGGGCTCTTTGTAGTACCCAATTGCAACTTGAATTTGAACAAAAGAAAATCTAAAGTCCATTAGTTTGGGTGATTGTGTGCAAAACTCGTGGTTTAAGAGTCCAAATTCTAGATTGAGGCATGACCTAGCTCTGAGGGATTTCAAGGAAAGAGGCATGCATTGGTTTCCTTGCCGCCTCCACAAACCTTAGGGTGACCAAGGACCAAATGCTTTAAGTGTGCCCACATAAAAATGAAATCATATATATATAATATGTGAAAATGAATAGAGAGGCCATTGTCGATTTGAGAAAAGAAACTCTAACAAACTTTCTTCTCAAGGATGCCCAGCTAAAAAGGAAACCCTATGCATATCATATATAAGAATGAATAGAGATGTCAGTCTCATGGTGTGTACTTTTGAGAGACTCCTCATCTCTATCTTGTCTATCTTTTTTCTTGCTTCACCATAGCTCGAGAGTGTGGAAAATTAACAAGAAATGCATTTTTTCTCAATGTAGTCATGACTATCTCTAATTGGAATCTTGATTGGACAATTGATTTGACATTTGTTGACCACATAAAGGCAACATGTAGACTCTCCTTCGTGCATCTTCAAATTGAACAACCCAACTTATTACATAATGAGAAGTAAGAAGTGAAAAAACAAGCATGCAAGCTCTCTCCATTGAGGCTCCTTCCATCATGCACATGCAACTCAAATATTCTTCGTCAAGGTTCTCTCGAGCACCCAATTGCAACTTGAATTTGAAGACAGGAAATGTTGAAGCCCATCGGTCTGGATAATGATATGTGAAATCCATGATCTAAGAGTCCAAATCCTAGATTGAGGAGCTACCCTTGAAGTGCAAAGATTGGGATGATGCCCAACCACATTCATTTATAATTGACACATTAAAAAAGCTAAAGCCCTTCACTCGCGTCAGAGAAAATTTGACTAATAAAATATGGGGATTTTGATTTTAAATTAAGGGGGCCGGGCCCAAAATAAGAATAGTAATGTAAAGGGTTGCGATGGCCAATGGAGAAGAGCTGGGGGAAAAGGAGGTCTTTGATTGGCCCTATCTATTTGTTTGTGGAGAGAGAGAGAGAGAGAGAGAGAGAGGGCGAATGGGAGAACGCAGTCCCGACAGCAGCAACCACGGCGAGGACGAGCATCAGGGCTATGGCGTCGAAGGGACCTCCAGCAGCAGCCCCCGCGAGCAGGACCGGCTCCTCCCCATCGCCAATGTCAGTCGCATCATGAAGCGCGCCCTCCCGGCCAACGCCAAGATCTCTAAAGAGGCCAAGGAGACTGTGCAGGAGTGCGTCTCTGAGTTCATCAGCTTCATTACCGGCGAGGCCTCCGACAAGTGTCAGAAGGAGAAGCGGAAGACTATCAACGGCGACGACCTCCTCTGGGCCATGAGCACCCTCGGATTCGAGGATTACATCGAGCCCCTCAAGCTCTACCTGCAGAAGTACCGGGAGCTCGAAGGGGAGAGGGTTTCCATGTCCAAGCAGGTGGATGATTCGTCGTCATCTGCTGCCGCCGTAACCACAGCTGCCCCCGCACCTTCCCCTGGCTTGAATGGTGCAGGAGGCTCCATGCCACATCAGCAAATGCTTGCTTATGGCAGCCATCCGCAGAGTGGGCCTGTTGTCTACGGTCAACCACAGATGAGAACAGGTTATCCGTCCATGGTTCAGGGAAGCAGCATGGCTGGTACTGCGGATAGTCATTTCAGGCGGACGCAGTAGTGTGCAGTTTAGTGTAGCTTCTGGTCAAAGGATCATGGAAGCCCATCCCAACATCAGATGGTGTCGTATTCTTGTGTATTCTTGTGTATTGCTGTATTTCTTGTCAATGCTAGGAGAGACTGTAGTGAGAAAGTACTGTTGAGGAGGCTTCATCAGCTGTCTCTTTGATGTAATTTTCTCTGATGTTCATAGTAATGTTTGACTGACTGCTAGCAAGGACTGTACATGCCCTTGATAGATCTACCAGTGTCTTGGTGCATTAATTTTGGCAGCTGACTACCGTCTTTTTCTGTATGCGGAGGTTATTCTTTGGTGTTGAGGGTCCAGGGATCCCCCGTTTTACGAGACCTTTATATGTCATCCTTCGCATTTAATTTGGCAGCTCTGGTCTGTACATTTTCGAATGACCTTAATCCCTGTACAAAGGGACAGGCCAGGGGTGGTAGACAGATAGCGCGCCTCTGCAGGCATTGGATTCAAAGGGAGGTCTACAAGAAAGAGAAATTTAGAACAGAATGACGAACAGTTCATTGGTTTAATGTTGTTGTGGAGTTACTTTCATGTTAGTGGAAATTGAAGACATGCATGTTAACGAAGAATGACAAGCATGTTAATGGAAAGATGACAACAAAGTTCTCGGTTGGAGAGTTGCATGCATGCTGACGGTAAGATGACAACAAAGTTCTTGGTGTGATTTTGTTCGGCAATAATATGCACGTTAATGACTGGCAGCCCAATTGGTTGGGAGTGTGTTAGTTGTGGCAGGTCAAAGGTTTAAATTCTGTAATTGGGTGGCTCTTTGGTGCATTAGCTATCTTTGGGTAAAAATGGGTGTTATACTCATCAATAAATACCACCCAAATGCACAAAAATTACATTATAAAAATTACATTATAAAAAGATGAAGAAAGGGAGATGTTTTATGTGGCATAGATTATGGGTTGGAAAGAGTTACATCTATATACAAGACGACGGACATGCATGAGTGCACACATACTCTCATGTATCTTCTTTGAGAATTTCATGTAGGTAAACCTACTATTGCTTTGCATGTGGTTTCTCTCATATTTAGGTTTTTGATTTCCTTGATGGGCGGCTCTTTGGTGCATTACCTATCTTTGGGTAAAAATGGGTGTTATACTCATCAATAAATGCCACCCAAATGCACAAAAATTACATTATAAAAAGATGAAGAAAGGGAGATGTTTTATGTGGCATAGATTATGGGTTGGAAAGAATTACATCTATATACAAGATGACAAATATGTATGAGTGCACACATACTCTTATGTATCTTCTTTGAGAATTTCATGTAGGTAAAACTACTATTGCTTTGCATGTGGTTACTCTCATATTTAGGCTTTTGATTTCCTTGATGTGTGTGATTACACCTAGTTATGAAATTGCATGCTTCAAGGGGCATTTATTACATCTACTTGTATTTGGCCCTTCTAGTCTCTAAAGTCTCAATTGTATGCGGTAGGCACATTTTCCTACCAATGGGTGTGCAATCTAGTCTTAATGGGTAGTTTCTCTTTGTTTTCTTTTCTCGCTCATAATATGGTCGAGTATATTAATGTGGCAAAATATATTTACACCATCCTCAAAAGAGATTTGGACTTTGGCAAATGAGCACAAGCAACCATGAAGATCCAAAGGGTGCTCCTCAAAGTCAAACATAAGCTTGACCTCCTTAAGATGTCACAAATGTGCTACTAATATGATCACAACAAAACAAGGGGTCTTTGTGAAGTCTTTTATTCTTACTGGTTTGTATGTTCTTGATGACTATTGCTTTAATTAGAACCCAAATCTTTCCATGTGTCTTGGCATTCCCTTATGGCCATTAGGTAGTGCATCGAATGGTAGAATGAAACATAATTCTTTCAAACTTCCTCCACACAATCTTAAAATGTTGGTAGTCTTGGAATAAGTGGTAGTCTACATCCAAACTCTAGTTGTACTTGATGTGGAAAAAGTTTGATTAGTGAAGACCAGGGATGCTCAAGGTCCAAATGCCCTAGCAAGCAGAAGGCTAGTTGCTTTGTTGTTTTCATCGACCTTTCTAGTCCAAGGATGCCTTCATCCTTGTTGTGGCAAGTTGCTTTTAGCTAATAACGCACCATTTCTTGTCATTGTTGTAGCTCCATAGGTTTGATTTGAGTAATCTATCCACGTTGGTCCATGTTGTTTTGGAGAAAGGAAAAGCTAGGCTTACAAAGGGAGTATAGGATGTGAGAGGATCTTGGCTCTATAAGCCTCCTCGTCAATTTCTAGCTTTGTGCTTGCCAATCTAACATATTATGTTTTAGCTTCTCATATAGCCAATCAAACCTTTGAGTGAGGGAGTTGCCCATCCTAGTAGGGATCTCAATACTAGATAACCATCCTCGGTTTAACTATCTTGAAGCCCTTCTCACTAACTATACTAGAAGGTTGTCCTTGGAGACAAACAAAACCTGAATTTTGCTAGGACTTATTTTGGATCATGAGAAGTAGTGGAATAGTCTTTGTACATTTGCATTTTAAGGGAGGTCTCCTTGGCCTCAACAATGTTGTATTGTCATCTACAAACATTTGGGACATGAAGGTTTCCTCATTCAAGAGGGAGGTTGTGTTAATGATGCTATTTGCTACTTTACTATATAGAGGCCATCATGAGCAATAGTGGAGCTAGCATGTATCCTTACCTCACTAATCTCCTTAGCGCAAAATCTTTGGATAGCACCATTAATAGCCATTTTGGTTGATATGTTAGCAAACATGGCTTTACCAAGTTGTAGAAGCCAAAGCCAAATCCTAGTGCTTGCAAAACCGTTATTAAACAAATTTTAGGATACTCTATCTTAAGCTTTCATAAAGTCCATATTATCAAGACATATTGTTTACTTGACTAGTTTTACGTAATGAAGAGTGATTACATTTAGGATTGGATCTTATATGTGCCTCCATACATTAAAATTGTATTGATTCCAATGCAAAAGGTTAATCAACAACAATTGAATTCTTCTAGAAATGGCATTGGCCATTGTCAACATGGTTAAAGGGTGCCAATCATTTGGGGCACTCCCTTTGTGTTGCCTTGGGAATCAAATCAATTAGATCCTGATTGACTTCAATTCATATTGGTCCTTTCCCCTAAACCAATTAAGTAGAGCACACAAATTTGAGGTCAATATGTCCCACACTTAGAAAAACTCCACTAGAAAGTCATTTGGGCCAAGGGTGTTTTTTGTTTCCATCTTATGAACGATGAATCCAAGCTCCTCTTGTGTAAAAGGCCTATCTAGTAGCAATCTTGTTTGTTAAGGAACTTGGGAAGATGTGTACTTTAGCAAGTTCCTAGGTTTGGTCTCCACCGAAGCTCATTTTCATTTGGGGCTGCATCTACTATATGTCACATACGTATCGATCAAAGACCTTCACAATAGTTGTGCCATTTGAGTGCATGGTGCATCACTATTGATGATGCTCAACACACTCTTTCTTTTGTGCTTTATTTTTCAAAGCATTGAATAAAAATTGCTTCCCCTTATACTACCACTTGGCTAAGTAGGTGTTCGTTTAGGCCCTAACAAAGTGAAAGTAGAATAGGATCGATAAGGTCACATGGTGGAGTGGCAATATATTGCCTTTAGCACCTATGCAAAGTTAAGAACCTCTCTCCTCCTCCTTTCCTTATTGCATCAATACCTCTTTAAATAAATTGTCATGGACCTCATGTAGTTCCACTATTTGATGGCTAGGTCCACCCCAAGGGAGGTAGTTTCCCTCCATATTCTAGTGACACTCACATAGGAGGTGAAATCAAGCCATCATTGTCTTGATTTTGCAAATGTTTGCACCTTGGTGGTTGTAAATACAACTTAACTCTTCTAGTTTTTCAAGGGATAGTAAGCCATGACATGCTATACATTTTCCTTGTATATTGTTACAAGTGGCCATCTATTTTTTATAATTTGAATCTAGATCTTTTGACAGTCTATGCTAACATAAGATGCATAGGTGTTACAATGTAAGATTTGAATATAAGTCCTTTGAATTCGACCTTGTTGTAAGATAGCCTATGTGCAGAAAAAGAATAAATGCAAGTATACTAAAGCCTACTAGTTGGTTGCATTTTTATTTGATAGAAATAAGGAATGTGTAATATAAAGCATGCCATTTTCAAGCTTGGAGATCAATAGCATGGGTTATTTAGTATGAACATAAGCTTCTTTAGGAGGATAATGCATTGGAAAAATCATATTGCAACATCAAGTATTCCATCTTTGTGTAAGAAGGTGATGCTCCAACTAATGATGATGCGAGTCTAAGGGAAGTTGGTTGTGGAGAAAGGTGGAGAAGTTACCTTTACTATGGAGGAGTAAAATAAGGGTCATTATTAAAGGATTGATATCACTAGGGAACTAGGAATCTATGATGCGATAAGCACAACAGTAAAAACAATGCCCTTGAACTGGTAGAAATAAAAACACATTTATTAAACAAAGAACCAAGGGTATGGATTAACAACTTCAAGAAACCTTATGACAACTTGAATGAGACCAATTCCACCTACATTGAAATTAAAAGCTAGAAACAACATAAATGTTGATCTATTCTTCAATAAATTTGGTCAAATAACCAACATAAGCCAAGTAGCCATGTTTCATAAAGCCACAACTTAGTGTATGCTTGTAAAAGAACAAATGTAACCTCAACCCTGATAGATTAATGTGGATTGACTTGTGAAAACTCACAGAAATTCTCTAAGGATATGGCATGTCTTTGACACTACTTTAGTAGAGTAGCAACTCAAAGAAGTATTTGATTTTGGATAGTCCTTTATCTAAAGTATTATTGACCTCCTTTCTCAAAGATAATTCCTCAAAACTATATCTACATGATCCATGAAAACACATTTGACCATTTGTCTTCTATAAAAGCATAACATTAGGACTTTGCCAACCGCTTGAAAAAAGACATCAAAGACATATTTCTTCTTCAAAAGACACTCTCCTCCCAAGCACATAGGCATATATGTTTTGGAACAACCACATTGAAATCTTATGAGTTGCTTCATGTGCAATTCCTTGTATTCTAATTATGGATATAAGATTGTTTCAAATATGGCCAATAATCTTGTATTTAGGTGTTAAACCTTCTTCAACCTAGCGTCCTTGTTTGCTATCATGTTCATAGCCTTTCCATCTTGCTTCCCCTCTAATAAAATGAATGTTTTGTATGCATTACCAAATGACTTGCAAACGTCAAAACTTGTAGCAAAAAGACTTGTCAATATAGGCGGCTCCACTCAACCTTTTTGATTGGCCATATGGTTGACCAAAATTGATCACAAGAGCCATGCGTCTCTCTTGTTTGATCACATTAAGCTACACTCAAGCACCTTGAGAGTTGAATGCTGCCATAGATGAGTGACAATGGAGCTCCCTCAACAAAAGGCAAGATGAGTGACCCTCAACTTTTGGTCAATAGGAAGCTAAATGAATTGTTAATGTTTCTTTTGGTTTGACTCCTAACATATATGAAGGATGCACAATAGACCCTTATTAAACCAAAATCATTAAGGTCAATAAAGATAACTTCATAATTAATTTTATGTTAGCTTGAGGCTAGTTGTGAGGTGAATATAAACACTTTTTGAATCAGTTTGTGTGGCTTTCAAGAGTTTTTTGATTTTTTCTTAAAGTTTTACTAAAGCTTTCCATAGGATGGTTGCAACCATTAGTCTTGTATGTAGAGTCTTGCTTTATCTTCTCACTACATGCTTGCTACTCTTCTTTGTTATTCAATAGAGAGTTAGTTCCTCTCCCACCATACTTGGGGTGTGTTCCAAGTCTCATAGGACACAAGTGAGCTCCAATAAGTCCCTTTTTGGTTTGTGGCACAAAAATGTTCTAAACACATCTTTTCTACAAGCACATCTTGTTTTGCAAACATGTCTTTTGGAAGTCTCAAACACACACACACACACACACACACACACACACACACACACACACACACACACACACACACACACACACACACACACACACACACACACACACACACACACACACACACACACACACACACACACACACACACACACACACACACACACACACACACACACACACACACACACACACACACACACACACACACACACACACACACACACACACACACACACACACACACACACACACACACACACACACACACACACACACACACACACACACACACACACACACACACACACACACACACACACACACACACACACACACGCACACCCACGCACACCCACACACGCGCACACGCGCACACGCACACACGCACACACACACACACACACACGAAGTTCTCTCATGGATATATTGATTATAGTGTGAAGTTATTTCTCCCTTTCATCTATTTGTAAACATTTTTCCATACTAGGAGTAAAGAGGACACATATAACTTTTTAGTGTATTTGTTTAGATACTCCATTGATGGAAAATATCCCCAATTGGGATGGAGAGTACATAAAGGTACAAAGAAAGAGCAAAAATGTAAGTTTAAAAGTGACACAAAATCAAAAGAGCTTTCAAAGAGCAATGCCTATTATAGCTAATCAAGTAGGAAGGGACAATATGATTTGGAGTTGATATGGTTTGAGAGGACAATTGGAGATTATGCCAGAGTATGGTTAACTCTAGTTATTTCATAGTGCATGGAAACAAGCTTAGGGAAGAGTGCTCTAGTTCTAAAAGACTAGTGTAAAAGGTTGGAGAGGAGCACTTAAGTTTAAGAGAACTAGGTAGTATATGGTTTGAGAAAGCATTTAAAAGATTACACTAGAGGATGCTAAATTGTTAGCACTTCATAATGTATGGAAAGAAGGTTGGAGGAGAATACCCTAGTTCAAAAAGATTGGTTACTATATAAGATTGGAGAGGAGAACTCGAGTTTAAAAAGGTATGAAGATGGCACAAAGTTGCATTTGAAAGTTTAGGATGTTCCAATTAATCTAATAAAAATTTCAATGTAATAAAAAATGGGTATGTTCCAATTCATCTAAGAAACTCTAGCCTTTCCTATCTTGAAAATATGATTCATTCACTTCTCATATTATTGATATTCCATGTTTTTAGTATTCTTCACCAACTCATGTTGTATTTATTATTTTCTTAAGTAGTGAATCATAAACTAGACCTTTCATAAGTGAAGTTTAAAGTGACTCGAGTAGTTTAAAGAGAGTTTAAATCCCTCATGTTAATAGGTCATTTGTGATGCTTGCATTCATTGTACTATTAAACTCACTATTTTTAACACATGAGCATCAAGGGATGGATACGTCAAGGATAATGTTGGTTGTCCAATCATTGTGAGAAGGAATTGTTCTACATGTTTTCTCAATGATGTGTTGAAAAAACCCAAAAAAAGAAAGAAAAGATTTTGAGCACATTGTCAACTACACAGTGGGTGTAGTTGGCCCATAGTGATTGTGGGATGTAGAGAGCTAATTATCTTGGGTTTTTGTTGACTAGATCACCACATGAGCACCACATCCACATACATAGTGTCATTTTTCGCATCTTTCATACCACACATAATGGAAGAACATCTTGGGCTTTCTTTACTTCTTTCTCCTTAACTAGGGCAACGAAAATCAAGCAATCGAACAAGTTAATCATTAAGGACATAGAATATCTCTCTCATTTATGATATATGTGAAGTGAATGTGCCCATATACATTCAAATACCATATCTAATATTTTAAAGATTGGTTTGACAGCTTGGGATAATAATCTAAAAACTTAGAGAGCAATTGGTATTCTTACAATGATGAATAATGTGCATTAGAATGTACATAACAATTTCACATTGCACAAACAACCTAGTTTAAAAAAAAATTACTATCACATTGGCATGAACCCGACCTTGCAAAAAAAAGAGATGTCACAACCTATGCATATAATGGACATGATACTTTGAAACAAGCAATGCGCAACAATGGGTTGATCAAATTCAATAGTTCCTCAAGATCATAACAAAATTTATAACTCCTTTCAACAGATAATTGTCTAGGCCTTGTTATGAAATGCCAATAACTTAAGGTATAGTTACCCTTCTCTTCTTTGCGTAGTGACAAATTTCAATCATGGATGTGCAGAGCTGAGAATAAGGAAGTTAGTTCCCTTGATAGCTCAAAGTGCACATCTTGCTTAATGTTTTGTCTTTGCCCATGATGACATGAAATAGAGCAATAAGAACACATCTTTAGTGAACCCATGAAATAAGTGAGCTAATGGACCACCTTGCAAATTTAAAGATGGTATGAAACAAGAACACCAATAAGTTATGTGTAGAGCTAAATTAAAAATGGTGGAGAGATTTATTAGGGTAAGATGCACATGATAGGTGCATGTATAGAACCCTGTGTGATGTGCTACTAGGAAACCTTTGGAGCGGGTGGAATGGGGACATGCGTGAGTGGAAAGACCAATGATGTATGCAATAGGTCAACTTGAAGTATTGGCCATGTTACTAGTTGAATCGGTGGGTGTTGTTCGATGATAGCAGCAACAATGACTACAACGATTGACAGTGATGATGATGGTGATAATGGCGACGAGGAGTAAGCAGTCATCCTTGAGTGGGATGGTTTGGATGGCGTAAAAGATGGCTGTGCCCTAGGAAAGGCTGATGTGATGGACGCGAAAGAGGACAAAGCCGACGGCGAGGCCGGCGAGGACGGTGAGGAAGACGCCGGTGTTGAAGGACATGACGAGGAGCATGAGGAGGTAGCCGGTGGTGGACTGGAGGACGTAGGCCACGGTGACGAGCGCCGTGCGGAAGCGGCGGTAACGGAGGAGGGCGCGCCCCCACGGCACCAGCAGCTGCACCTTGCCCCCGCCGCCCCCTCCCGCCTCCGGGAAGAAGGGCTTGTGCAGCAGCTCCAGGCTCCTCCTCTGGAGATCCAGAAACCACTCGTGGAAAACCGCCAGGATGAAAACCGCCGCCAGCGTCAGGGCGTACGTCCCCGGGCTGTGCGGCGTCCAATCCGCGAACAGCAGCTGCACCCGGTAGTCAAAGTAGAAGTACGTGGCATGATGGTACTGGTTCATCATCATCTCTTCTCCTCCAGCTCCTGCATTCATGGGCTCTGCGCCTGCCAGGTTGCCTGCACTACCTGCCGGCGCCTGATCCAGACGCCCCACATCATCAAACATCCCAAATCCAGCCGCTGCCATGATTGCTTCTGATAGATCGACGAGCAGTACTAATCAACGATTAATGTATGGGCAAGTCTATAATTATAGTACTAATCAGCCGCTATTGATTATGGCCAGACTAATGTGATCATCGAATTCTGATATCTCTTCAGCTGATTGATGTATAATTATAAGCTTGGCCTCTCTCAATTCTGCAGCTCCCTATCGATCAAATCTACATATATTATCAGATACTTTAGGACCATAAAGCCAGCTCCCTCTGAATATGATCAGTCCCAATGATGTGATAACATTTGGCCAGCTGTTACTGATCTTAAGCAGCTATAATAATCGGATAAGCTATAATGCTATTCCATCCATTTAAATTCTTATTCTCAATCGGCTGCTTCATCATCATGCAGGTGAACACAATTACAATATTAACCTGCAAAACTAGTTAGATCATCTGTTTGACGTTCATTTTGGTAAAGGAACTCTGCGCAATATCTACAAAGCTGGAGGCAAGCGGACAACACACGAGATCACTGCTTAGAGATCACCTAAGGTTTGATGTTCCAAAAATCTGAAGTGATGAATCATGACTAGGAGGTCAAAGCAATTACACCTGTTGATGGGAGGATCTTTAGTGCTAGTCATACGATAGTCGACAATGCAAAATGGAGCGCCAGCCGGCCTTCTGATGCAGGCTAAACAAGGAATGACCAAGGATTTGCAGAGGTATGCTATTGAGAGAGAGAGAGAGAGAGAGAGAGCTCATGCTTTCAATATTGGGAGGTCGGCGGGCTTCAATTTAATCGAGAAACAAGATAATCGAGTATCTACCTCGAACTAGGCCGGCAGATCGATTTTGAAATGATAGATACCAAACAAAACCAAGACACACAAAGAGGAGCACTTTCCAAGGCCATTGCAACACACACACGCTATCCCCCCTCCTCCCCTTTTCTTGTCTCACTTCTTCAATCAATAGCCTTAGGCCTATATAGGATGCGAAAAGAACAAACCAACCCAAAGGAAACAAAGGACAATTGTCTCATAGCCTTTACCTTCCCCCATCCCATTTGATAAACCAGACACCGAGCTTGGAAAGCGTGATAGCTTTGCCACGAGCCACCCTTTCATCATCCTCTCATATCAAGTTATAAAATAAATGGCAATTGCCTTGGCCCATGTCACATGTGCACAATTCTCATGTCAAGTGATACAATATCTTTTAAGACTTCATGTTACCACTAGGAAGTTGCTTCAAAGGTAGGGAACTGGAGGTGAATACTCTAGGGAAATGTGAAAGTGAGGATATTGAAGAGTACCAAGTCTACTAGAAAGGAGGATAGTGAAGACACTTGAGAGTACTAAGTCTACTTGAAGAAAGATTGATTAATGAAAATAGCATTTTGTGAGAAATGTTATCTTTGAACCTATCCATCTCTCATACATACAACATAGAGACAAAATTGCAAATTCTCACCCATAGATACTCAGTCCCTCTTTTTTATTATTGAGATAATATAATGACATCAATTCCATTCTCTTTCCTTATGGAGACTCATGAGAAAAGCACCCTTTATATTTCCATTTATTATAATATTTTCCATACATTACTTTTTTGCAAGATTCAAAAACTTAAAACCTTGATCTTTTCAAATATTTTCACACATAATTTTTATACAATTTGATGTGCCTCATGTGATATGTCAATATTAGCACATGTTGTTGGTGTAGGAATCTTTGCACCTTGTTTTTGTGCACTGTTGCGATTAATTAGATGCGGCATTAGTTAGCATTAGATCCATCCATCAACAAGATTACTACATGCTTGTCTCATATGGAACTACAAATCCAATCTCTTACCTTTTGAAAAATTTAAGTATACCCTTGCTACACACATTCCTATCTTTGCACACCATATATTTCAAAGCAAATAAAGGATTCAACGTTTTTGCTCTTGCGTATTACTGCTACACCTACTTGAAAAACTAGAGCTAAAATGGAAGGCATATTGGATTATTGCATATTGCCCTTTGCGTTGGAAGCTTGACTTTCTTCTACTTGATATATTTACATTTACTAAGACCAAAGAGAAAATGGGATCCTTGTGCACTTGTTATCCTTCCTACATCCTTTTTGAAACTTTCTTAGAATTCTTCAATTAATCTTTGACATAATAGCTCTAGAGGGTTATATCAAGTTTATGAAGGAAATGTGAAGCACTTATTTCCTTTCACTCTACTAGAGCTTCGGTACACATTACATGTGCAAAGTGTCTAATATCTTTTTATTTATAAAAATAATTTTGAAATTAAATGTATGAAAGTATAACCAAAAGTAAAGGTAAAGCATTGTTCAATCCTATGCCCATAGTGTATGGAAATGAATATGATATGCACATTTTTCCTCTCATAAGGTAGTCAAACTTGGGAGTAAATAATTCCATTGGTAGGCACATGCACACCAATCAATTGTGAGAAGTATATTGGGTGTGTAGATGCACTATACATATGTATTTTGGTGAAAGTAGCACAAATTCAAATCACACACGCACGCACGCGCACGCACGCACGCGCACGCGCGCGCGCATGCACGCACACACGCACGCACGCACGCACGCACGCACGCACGCACACACACACACACACACACACACACACACACACACACACACACACACACACACACATGCACAATGCGTGCATGTGTGGATTTGACACAACTTGAAATGCCTTTTACTCAATCTCGTTTATTGGCCTCAATAAATTTTTTGTGAATTAAGAAAATTTGTTGCATTTTCATGGAGTTTTTTAAAATATACATGTGAATCATTGGCAATCTTACTATATTTAAGCATGTTTTTATATCTTTTGTGTAGTTTTAGAAAGGATCCACCAAACATTTTATAATTTTGAAACATGACAAGATGCTCTCATTATCCTTGTTGTGATGTAATTATTTGTAGCTACCTCTTGTAGCTTTTAACACTTAGCATGCTTTACTTAATATCAAATGATAGTGCTTGTACATATATGTTTTGTAAACATATGTAACCATCCAAAAAGAATCATCTTTGTAAAAGAACTCACCACCTAATGGTAATAGTATGAAGGCTTGGTCAAAGGGAGGCCTAAAAGGTAGAATGGCATTAACCTTTCCCCATAACAAGGATGACACGATGATGCTATGAGCAAAAGTTGATAAAAGAAAACCTCAAAAGGTAGAATCTTTCCAACCTTATCCACTAAAAGTTTTCAAATAGTCAATCAAATGAGACTAATATGAAGAAGTACTAATTTAAACCTCCAAAAACTTATGATCACCTCATATAATCTTAGGAAAACAAAGCCTTTTGGTGTCTCATGAGGATTAGGTTCATCTTAATTCCTCCGATGTCTATAGCCAAAAGTATGTAAGTCTCATTAGGGGGTTCACTTAAGAAGAATCTACCATGTGAGAACAACATAAGGGATTTTAAAAATCCATTTTAGGCATTTTTTAAAAAATATAGACGGGTATCATTGAATGATGATATTCATAGGTTGATGAGCAAAAGGGTGTGTTTTATTCATAATGAATTTACAGATAAGGGGTATTAGAATTAGGCTTAAAAGTGAGTGATTGTAAGGGTTTATGTACAATGAACCCCTTGAGATGTAAGTTTCATGTTGTTAAGAAACCAAGTAAAAAGTGCATTTTCACATGGTATTGTGCTGATGGAAGATGACCTATGTCAAGTATGAAGTGGTAAGATGGTGATGAATTGGCTCTTTTTTATTGTACAAATTAAATATCCTTTCAAAACACTCAACAATGTGATGTATACATAATTTTAATCAACTTGAATTAGTCTATCACAACCCCCAAAATTTTTCATGTCACTTCCATTATATTATGGTAATTTGACTCCTAATAACAAGGAGAAGGGGCTCATGTAGCTTTTTTCTTTATGAGATATTAGTCACATACTAATATTCTAGAAAGAATTTACCTGCTTGGCTAAAATTTTGAACCCTTGTTATAATAGTGGATATTTTTGTTCAAGTCATTCCTTTTTCATGAAAGGGGAATCATATGACTATTTTTGGACCATTTGTATGGCATATTATTTTTGTGTGCATAATATAAAATTAAATGTTTTGTAGTATATGATCATGCATTTTGAGTTGATGAATAGAAAGGGATCAAAAGCATCATTTGTCACAATAGATAAAATGCATCATTTACCACAATAGAGTGACCTTAGTACAACATTAATTTCATAATAGGCATTAAGATAGCTCAAAATAAAGGTTGATGTATATGCCAACATAATCAACAAAACTTGCAAAGTCTACATTAATGGTTGTCTGGAGTATTGTTGAGCTCTGACATATAATTGCAACAAAAATTAGATAAATATAGCCTATTTTTTGAAAAAGAGAGACGATCCTAGATCTCATAGCTATACACAAGACAAGTTCTTTCATAGACTAGGAGTAGGAATTGAACTAGCATAAGCAAAATAGGAGACCTAAAACAATATGATAAGGAATGGAAGCTATAATTTCATAAGGATAGAGAAATGGAGATTTGTTGAGATTTTATGGCATAATGTTTTGATAACAAGGAGGAATAGAACAATGTTTTAACAATAAGATTTGATGGAATAGAAAAATTCTTGAGGATCAATAAAACAATGCTTGAGAGCAACACATGATTGCATGAGTTTCTTTTGTCAAAGGACAAGAATCATAAGTGTAGCTTCTTCCATTTAAATTTCATCAAACATCCCATTCACATTACCTTGAAGCCCAAACATTATTAATCAATATTTTTTTCAATTGAGAGCCTCTAAGTATTGGATGAAAAATTTGAGTGGATGACATTTGGTTAGCTAAGAAGAAAGGGTTGACTTGATGGGATTTGGTTAGCTATAGTTAAACATCATCTAAAGTTCTAAGTTAGCACAAATTGAGAAGGGATCTACACATTACCACTCAAAATGTTAATTTGCACATTGCACTAGGGGCTCATCCCTTATCTTTTAAAAGAAACTTGGGGGTTCTATATGTTAGTCATTTCATCTCACATTTTTGACTTGAAGATAGTATTTATCTTAATTATTTTGTGTCACATTTTGACTTGAAAAGAGTATTTGTCTTATCTATTTCCAACCCCTTGAAAATAGTATTTATTTTAGCTATTTCCAAGCCCTTCAAGCCAACTATTAGTGGCATTATCAAACACACTAGAACAATATGCAAGCTGTAGAGATATTGTTTTCTATTGCACAAGTGACATGCAAACATGTTGCTACAAGCATCACTCCTACATGTCGCTTATGAAATGTAATCGACGATGTTATCACTGATGGCAAGTGTCGAATAAACAATGTTTGTGATTTTAGCATTGTTTAAGAGATGTTAACCCCTTCTTTTTTGAAAAAAATGATAGCATACTCTCTCTCTCTCTCTCTCTCACTCACTCACTCTCAAAATAAACATTTGGTGTTGGTAAAACATAACAATGGACACATATAATGTAGACATGAATTGCATGCTAGAGAGAAAAATGTAGAAACTATTGGCATTTAATATATAAATAGATGCATCTTGATGTATTCCAAAAGGGAGCGCATAGCTAGGATTAAATCTTTATTAAATTCCAAGAGATCGATCGAGCATGCTATTTGTATCATTGCATGTGGGACATTGATACAAGCATGTATAGTACAATTGAATCAAGAGACCATTAGAGTGCAATTATGGGTATTAACAAAGGGTTAGATGAAAGGCATAACAAGTCTACAAAGCCTTGTTGTACACCATGAAAAAAAATCTAGAGTGTGGCTTTCTTATTGATTTAGAGACCCAATGCCATTTTAGACATTAGTGTTAGTGTCCATGGTTCAAAAATATTAGATTTTTGGACAAGTTTTAGCCAATTTTTGATATTCTAGATATTATCTCTTGTAAAAATCCATAAAACTATAGACAACTTCTAGATTAGGATGACATGTAAAAGAAAGCATGTAGCTTTCAGCCAATTTGAGAGAATTTTATGTAAAAAGAGAGATTGGCGAAATTGCACGACGCCCGATCGTTGTTTTCAGGCAATGAACAACACTCCAAAGTGGGAGATGAAGAAAGAGTGATTTGGTACAATTCTAGGCAGGTGTACTGGTCTTTTACCCCCCTTTCAAAGCCAATGGAAGCATCTGATTGGCAATCTGAGTAGCATAGAGGAAGGTATTATTTTATACACGTTTTTGTCTATTAGAGTTTTATCTTCTCATAATGCTGAAATAAACTGACATTCATTTTCTATTCTTTTTGGGATTATTCTTCTGCATCTTTAATTTCTTCTAACCCCTTCTCTTCCGTCTACTCCTCTCCTTGAATCTACCTTCACCGTACTGTCTCCTACCCCCGTGGTGGACTCTCAACACCAAACGCACCGACACCGTGCTAAGGGAAGTTTATGCTATCATTAGAGGTGAATTTTAGAAGATATTTGGGATGATATCTTCAGCCATATTCTGAGAATTAGCTACAACATTGTTCTTTTAATTCATTTCTTACTTTACGGAAGACATCTTATCAAAATATGCAAGTATTATGTGCCCCTATGGCAGGGCAATGTTTGTAGATCATTCATAGATGCTTTGAGTTGAATTAAGAGGAGTTTTTTCTCTTATTTCTTGGCTATGGTAACTTATCCTTATTAGGAACTCAATTTGAAGATCTCTTGAAGCAAGTATTTTTGCCCTACAAGCCTTGTAATTGACTCATAAGCTTTTGTCCCTAACAGTCTACATTGAATGTAATCATGCAAAGTTGATTCATGCTATGGCATCATGTATGAATGATGGGATGCAGAGTTGTGATACATGACATCATATTGTACTTGATTTTTTTGATTGCTCTTATAGTCAAGAAAACAAGCTTGATTTGAGTTAGAACTTATGAGATAATACTCTTGTGATCTTTGCTAAGAACATGCAGTTGGAAGCTCTATCAACATCTTCAAGAACTTGGCTTGAAACCTTCAACCCCTCTCTTATCTCTACTATGTCCGGAGTTTAAGCTCTTGAACCCCCATACATTCTTCTTTCTCAAACCCTTGTGATTGACCGTGAAGTACCTCTTAAACCTTTAAACATTCACTGTAATCTACTTATCTCTTGAAGACACATCTCTATCTATCTTGTCTAGTTTTCTTGCCAAACCCTTGTGGTGACCTTCAACCCTACGCGCTGCAACATTGGTGAACTTGACATGAAGGTCGGTGTAAGAGAACTCCAAGATGGGGGATTCTTCAGGAGATGCTCTACAATAGTTGGTGCATATACTCAAGCAGACTCAGCAATAAAAAATCAAAATGTTATAACAACAAGAACAAATGCAAGACGAAGAGAAGGTTGATTCCACAACTATCAAGGACCTAGAGGAAGTTGGGCGGGAATTAAAACAATTTAATGGTCAAAATGCCTCTGTTTTTATTCACTTATATATTGAGAAAATACTCTTCTTTGATTTACCGCAATATGCATGGAGTCGCTATTTTACCACACTAGCCAATCATGGTCTTCAAGAAAGAATCCATGGTCTTTTTCAGCGAGATGCGGATTGGGTTGCATTCTAAGAAGCCCTATGCGAAGAATTTTTCTTAGAAGACTCTGGACTAATGACAAAGAAAAGTTTCACTGATTGGGTTGAGAAACCCAACAAAGGTTTAGCTAGAACAACTTTATATCATGAGTTTGAAAGTAAATTTGGACAACTTGATGCTAAAGACCAACAAAGTATGGAAGGTGAGAAAATTGAATTATTTCTTAAGGCTGCAGATCCCATTTTGCAAGAGAAGCTTGCTGATTGTCTAGAAGATGTTACCTCCAAATTAAGAGTCAAGACTACATGGATAGATGTTACTGATGCAGTTAACATGATTGCTCGAAGAGAGTGGATGCGACTAAGATTGGGCTCTACTTCAACTTCAACAACTCCATTGATGCGACTAAGATTGGGCTCTACTTCAACTTCAACAACTCCATTGATGGAGCTTGTTTCACCTTCAAAATCCTCTATTCCTTTGACTAATCAACCGACTCTTTCTTCTTCAGTTCCTTCTAAAAATGATGTAATGGATGAACTCATTAAAAGCATGTGCGACCTTCATCTGAATCTTACAGAAATTAGTTCCAAGGTGGAGAAGCTGGATGTAAAAGTTGAAGAATGAGGGCGATCATAAACTCAAAGACCCATGAGAGAAGGCTATAAGAGGCATTGTATTTGGTGTAATAGCCAACAACATGACAAGAGGGAGTGTTTTGCCTTCGGTGAGGTTGAAGCACAAAAGCTCGTCTTTTGGAAAGACGAAAAAATTCATGCACCTGAAACTGGTCTTCCACTGGAGCCAAATTTTGGCAATGGTGGAATGAAGAAAAGATTAGAAGATTTAGCATGTAAAGCATGTAAAGCTAATGTATAAACTAAATCAAATTTGAAAGCATGTAAAACTAATGTGCAATCTAAAGTATGGATGCATGCACTAGATCAAATGGAACGTTGTAAAGCAGCCAAAGAAGATTTGGCTAACGCCAATCAGTGTATTGGAGGAATAACTGGTTGGAAAGAATTAGTAGATTCTTTTTCTGCCTTTACATATTTGGCTGACGTTAATCATAAAGAAGTCTTGATTGAAAAAAAGAGAAGATGAACTAGGGCCTTCCTCTTCTGGCCCTCTGAAACGGGTAACTAGAATAATGCTTGAACAACCAAAGCTTGCTGAAAATATAATCCCAGCTCAAGAGATGGAAGATGCGCCACAAAAAAAGAAGACAGAAGGAAAGAAGAAAGGCAAGTAGCCAAGCTACAAATTATAGTCTGACATAGAATCTGCAAAACCAATCTCAAATGAGTCCTAGAAGAATGAATTCTGGGAAGCAAAATTGAATTCACCTTAGGTGAAATTCTTGGAATTGCCAAACGTGAATTCCATGATGTAATTATTAATGTAATCAAAACGAAAAGACAATATGTTGGTGATGAAGCTGAAGAAACAGTGCATGCTTTTTTGCAAGTTCTTCGAGTGTTTGTATAGGGGATGAAGAGAAGTTGACTTAACAAGGAATTCATCTCGAAGCAGTTAAAGAATTGATTGTAGCAATTGAAGCTAAAGATAAAGACGTGAATTCCATGATGTAATTATTAATGTAATCAAAACGAAAAGACAATATGTTGGTGATGAAGCTGAAGAAACAGTGCATGCTTTTTTGCAAGTTCTTCGAGTGTTTGTATAGGGGATGAAGAGAAGTTGACTTCACAAGGAATTCATCTTGAAGCAGTTAAAGAATTGATTGTAGCAATTGAAGCTAAAGATAAAGAAAGCATGAACGCAAAAATTAAAGAAGTGAAAATTGAAAATGTAATGGTTGGCTGGTTCAAACCAATTGGGTAGCCCACCTCTCAAAAAGAAGGCCGTCTACAACACATGCATGAGGAAGAGGCTCAGTTCATTCCAAGTAGTCACTACTCCTATACGCATTGGGAAAGAGCAACAACGGAGACAGTCATCAAAATTGGAGAAAAAAAACAATATGTATTGCACTCTTAGACCATGGCTCGGAGATAAATGTCATGGCAAGGAATCTCTATGAAAGTGGCGGATGGCCCATAGATGTTGATCCAGGTTGGTGAATGAGAGCTGCAAACAACTCTTCTAGAGAGTTATATGCTGCATGTCCTAATGTGCAGGTAACTATTGGAGACATAAAATACAATTGTTACTTTTTTGTCCAAGACTCTTGTAGTTACCCTATCATTCTTGGGCAACCTTACATTTCTGAAGCATGCTTGGAAATAAAATCTCTTGATGGTGGTTCTTCCTATGCTCGAATCCAAAGCAAGGATAATGAATGAATTGCCCAATTTCTTACTATGCGTGTTAACCATCATCGAAACAGAGATCGACTATGTGATTATCCTGTGCCTCCTAATGCCCGAGAATTCAAGGGTTTTTGGGCTGTACTGCTATAAAAGGAGGCTATGGCAATGCATCATGTAAAAATATTGAACCTCCTTATGCTATAGAAACTATGCCTCTAGCAAATCTATATGTATGTACAACCAATAGTATGGTTGTTGAAAGTCTCTTCCAGCCATGACTAAAGCTGAAAGAAAATATTTATGTCATGTAAAAAGGGAGCTGAAAACTTATGACATGATGGCTAAAAATGAAGATATTTCGAGCATTTTTTTGGACTGATTACTTGTGACACATTGGCTGAAATATATGCAGCTACTCATATAGAAAATTGGGATGAAAATTAGTCCATAGAAGTATGCACATTAGATTTTTATCAAACAATTCAAGAATTTGTTGAGCAAGAAGACATTGGTTTACTCAACAAGGCTGAAGCGCAAGTGGAGACAAAATACAAGATGGTGGATAAGAAAGTCAAGCCTGTGGCAGTCCCATTGCCTCCTGAAAGTGAAGGACTAGCTGATAGGAAAGCAAATCAACCAAGTCTTCGTGATCCTTCCAACATTGGTTACAAGTTCAAATTTGAAAGTATAAAAGAGCTCAAAATAGGTGAAAATTCTTTCCTTTCGCCGGCTAAAAAGCACTCTTTTATGCAAATGCTAATGAAACATGGAAAAGCTTTTGCATTTTAGCCAAGTGAAATAGGTTGTGTGGATCCAAATATTGTGGCTTCTATGGTCATTTTTACGATTCCACATGTACCTTGGAACCTCAAGCCCATTCTCATTCCAAGGGCACATTTGCCCAAATTATTGGAACTTCTAAATGAGAAGATCAGAATAAAGATTTTAGAACCTTCTTCAACACCTTACTCAAATCGATGGTTTATCATGCCCAAGAAAAATGGATCCTCATGATTCATTCAAGATCTATAGCCTGTTAATCGTGTCACAATCCGAAATGTTGGTTCGGGTCCAATTATTGATGAGTTTGCTGAAGCTTTTGCAGGTAGAGCAATTTATTCTATAGGAGACCTATATTCAGGATATGACCAATTTCAACTTTCATTGGAAAGCCGAGACATTACCACAATGAAGACACCTCTTGGATTGGTCTGCATGTGCACTCTACCACAAGGTGCAACAAACTCCGTAGCCCATATGATGAATACCATGCACAAAGTCCTAAGGGACTTTATTCCACAACTTACGCTTCCATTTCTTGATGATGTACCTATCAAGGGATGTGAAGTCAATGAAAAGAATGAGGAGCTTGACAAAGATGATTGCATGACATTTGTAGTTAACCATATTCATGATTGTGACAGGAATTTGACAAGGCTAGAAGAGGTACATCTTACCCTTTTTGGAGCTAAGTTGATTTTTGGAGTAGAAGAAGTCCTAGTGATCGGACAACTGTGTGCCCCCTACGGATGTAAACATTCACCAATCAAGATAGATGCCATCAACAGAATGTAAGAAAAATGCACAAATATCTCAGAGGTGAGAAGATTTCTAAGCACATGTGTATTCTATCTCATATGGATACCACATTTTGCTCACGTCACTGAAAATCTTTATCAATTATTAAGAAAAGGTCAAAGATTCTCTTGGGGGGAAGAGCATATTCTCACTGTATGCAAACTAAAGAAGTTGTTAATTTCAGCCCCCACTCTCAAAAGGTCTGATTATTCAAATGGTGAACCCATCATCCTTACTATGGATACAAGTCCCATTGGGATAGGATGGGCTGTTTGCCAAGAAGACCTTGAAGGTAACTGGTATGCAATTAGTTTTGGAGCAAAAGTTCTCAATGAACGTCAAAGAAGGTATGCACAAGTAAAAAGAGAATTGTAGGGAGTTGTAATAGCATTAAAGTGTGATCGTGAATACTTGATAGGTGCTTCCATAGTGGTAGAAACTGATTGTCTTCCACTCTTGGGCATGATTGCCAACTGCTCTACACCCGACATTCCTATGCTAAGATGGATTGTATATATTAAAGCTCTCAACCCTAAATTAAAGCATATTGCAGGAAATGCGAATCCAATTGCTAACATGTTGTCACGTGCAAGATATGACAATGAAGAAGAGCTGATGGAAGAAGATGAAGCTGAAGAATCTATAGTTGCCAAATTTCATTCCATGGCTGCTGAAAGTACCTTTTCAGTTGTGCTGCATATACAAACCCAAAGCTAAATCTTGCAGGTGAAGCTGATCTTTTTAATGGTATAGCATTAAGTACAGTAAGAACAAGAAAAGATACTGCTGTAAATCAGCATACAACAACAAAGGTCAAAGATTTATCTATGGAAGAAGGGTGGTCAACTAGAAGCCATCATGCTCATTGTATTGCTCAAGTTCTAGTTCATTTCCTTGAAGAAGATTATGAAGAAGATTGGCCAATATTTGAGCACAATGAAGAATGAGGAGTCTTGGACTGATGAAGAGTTGAAGCATATTAAGAGGAAAGCTTATGGATTTTTTCTTAAAGAAGGTTATCTATGGAAGCACACAGAGAAGAAGAAAGGAGCTCTTGTTCGAGTTTTAGGTAACAAAAGATTGCAACAACATGTAATGAAGGAATTTCATGAAAGCTTGTGGACTGGCCACCCATAGAGGCATATGGGAAACCTTTAGTAAAGTCAAAGAAAAATATTGGTGGCAAAACATGTATTGGGACATAGCATATTTTGTTAAAACCTGTTATGTGTGTCAGATGTATTCTATGGTCAAGCATCGAGATGGGTTATAACCAACTTATTTCTTGTCTATACATTATAGATGGGTTATTGATCTTGTAAATATACCTACAAGAATATGGAATATGCAATATTTAGTGCTTGCAAGAGAGGATCTAACCAATCAAGTTGAAGGAAAAGCCTTAACAACCAAGACCACTTGACAAGCTGTTTGTCGTTTTTTGCTTCAAGAAGTATTTTGCAGATATGGCTGTGTTAGTAAGGCAACCGTAGGTAGAGGAGAATTGGATGCCGATGAGGCACACAACTTCTTTGCTCAATTGGGTATCAAGTTGGCTTTGACATTAACCTACAATTCTGAAGGCAATAGAAAGAGTGAGAGAGGACATCAACATATTCTCAAAGCTCTAGCAAAGTCTTGTAGAGGAAAGATCAAAGAATGGCCTAAAATGCTACCTTTTGCATTATGGGATGACCGGACTACTCACAGTACAGTGAGTGGCTATATGCTAGTTGAACTTATGCATGGACAACAACCAATAATGCCAATTGAAGAATCTATTCTCACATGGAGTCTTCTACCTTGGGAGGAAGGCATCAGTAGAGAAGAGTTGCTGACTTTGCGCATATGGCAACTAGAAAGAAGGCCTGAAGATGTTCAACCAGCTATCTAGGTGCTTGTCTATGACAACAGCCTAGATAATCAATACAATGCTTCTAGGAAGATGGTAAAGTGTTGGTTTGGTCCATATGTGGTAAAGGTCGTTCATGACAATGCCACATATTCATTGGTTGAATTGGATGAAACAAGCACGAAGATACCCATAGCTGGAAAAGAATCAAGCTCTTCAAACGAAGAGAAAGTTCAACATATGAGTTAGAAGACTTGGATATAATTCAAGAGCATGAAGACATAGAGGAAGAAGAAGAGGCAGAAGATGAAGACATTGACATGGTAGAAGATACTTCTTTTAACATTGCAGATTCATAAAGACTTTGGCACATGCTAGAGGATGTGCAGGTTAGGAGGGGGTGGATGTCGTGCCACTACGCGCATACCATGCAAAAAAATCTAGAGTGTGGCTTTCTTATTGATTTAGTGAGCCAATGCTATTTTAAACATTAGTGTTTGTGTCCATGGTTCCAAAATATTAGATTTGTGATTTTAGCCAATTTTTGATATTCTAGATATTATCTCTTGTAAAAATCCATAAAACTATAGAATACTTCTAGATTAGGATGACATGTAAAAGAAAGTGTGTAGCTTTCAACCAATTTGAGAGGATTTTATGTAAAAAGAGAGATTGACGAAATCGCATGACGCACGATCGTTGTTTTCAAGCAATGAACAACACTCCTGTCAAGATTTGCATGGTGGGAGACTTTGCTTTAGCTGTTGCGCTAAACACACATTGTATACACAAGAGAAAGCTCACTCAAGGACACAAGAAGAGAGATGCAGGCCAAAACGTTTTCTTTTTGATTTTTTCTTCTTCTTCCACACACCATACAATGTACACAAAGTATAGATAAGATACAACATAAGGAAAGTGGCCTTCTAAGTCAAACAATGCATAATTGACTATACTAATCGATTGGCATTATATATTTGTTAGCTGTAGGTATGTGTAACAAACTAAATATAATAAGTGATAAGTCAGTGGCCATGTGAGTATCATAATGACCACCAACGTGCTAAGTGTAGATGTGCAAAATCATCTAGCTAGGCGGTCCATCATCAATGTCTGCACGTGTTGAGCTTGCCGTCTCAACACTCCCCCCCCTCAAGCTCAACTCTATCTCTGCAACTCCAAATAAGCTTAAAAAATTTCGAAGCTTCTCTACACCCAATGCCTTTGTGAAAATGTCAGCTATTTGATTCTGTGTTCTGACATATACCAAGTCAATCTCTCCTGCTTGCAAGTACATTCTCTCTCACAAAGTGGAAGTGCACCTCAATGTATTTTGTCCTAGCATGGAACACTGGATTCCTAGCTAGTTGTATGCTGCGCATGTTGTCACAATGAATGACAACTAGTTCATCTCCCTGCATGCCCAAATCACCTAATAACTTTTGGAGCCATACCACCTCACATGCTGCCATAGCAACACCTCTATACTCAGCCTCTGTACTCGATAAAGCAACTGTAGGTTGCTTTTTGCTGCTCCATGTAACTGCTGCACTACCAAGGGAAAACATGAATCCACTAGTAGATCTTCTGTCGGACATGCTACCATCCCAATCTGCATCTGTGTATCCAAAGACATGTACATCCTTACCTGCCTCATAAAAAAGTCCATAATATAAAGTGGACTTCACATACCTCAATATACGTCTAATTGCATCCAAATGAGGCTTTCTAGGCATCCGCTTAAATTAATTAACAAGGCTAACAGAATAGCTCAAGTCTGGCCTTGTGATAGTCATGTAAATCAAATTGAAAGGTGAGAAGGATCGAAGCTTGCACTCGAGAGCTATGGCGAGAGAGCAAGAGCAAGAAAGAGAGAGACAAGAAATGGGAACTCCAATAGTCACAATGTGTGACTGGGCCTTCCTTTATTCAAACTGTCACTAAAAGAATAAATAATAAAGTGACGGTGAAAATAGGCGCCCGCCACCTGCAGTGTGCAGTGGCAGTGATTGTCAGTGTAGTAATAAATGGGTGGCTAGGCGGAGGCGCCTTTACCCCCAACAACCTCCCACTTAAAGGCAAATCTGCCCTAGTGAGAAGTGAAAAGAAAAAGAAAAAGACAGTATAACATGTACACATGTACAACAGGATGAGGAAAGACGTCATCTCATCCCACGCCCATCAACCTCCTGAGGAAGGCAAAGCGCTCTGTAGAGAGGCTTTTCGTGAGCAGATCTGCAGGATTCTGGTCAATCGAGATCTTGAAAAGATCAACAGAATTGTTCTCAATGACCCCACATATGAAGTGATACCTCACCTCAATGTGTTTCGTCTTCGCATGGAAGACCAGATTCTTGGCTAACTGAATAGCACTCATAGAATCTGAATGCAGTGTAGGAAGAACATCAATACCAAGGTCAAAAACCAAACGACCCAAGCAAATGGCCTCCTTGCAAGCCTCAATGGCTGCAACATACTCGGCCTCTATAAGGGTTGTGCATTTCTGCACCCTGGACATCCAAGAAACAACACCTCCAACATATGTGAATACATAGCCGGAAGTGGACTTTCTACATCTGCATGCCCTGCATAATCAGAGTCAGTGTACCCCACAACTCATGTATCCTAGTTGCCATAGCATATGCACATATCTACAGTGCCCTTCAGGTACCTCATGATACCCTTTGCGGCATCCCAATGCTTCTTGCCATGTGTAGCCATATAGCGTGCCACAACACCAACTGCAAAGGCAATATCTGGACGAGTGGCTATCATGACATACATAAGACTGTCCACTGCGGATGCATAGGGAATCTTGGCCATCTTGGTCCTCTGCTAATCTATCTGCTGATAATCAGCCTATGATACCTTCACATAAGAAGGCAATGGATAGCCAATAGGCTTTACGTCCTGCATGCGGAAGCACTCAAGGACTTTATAAATGTACTCCTCTGTGACAAGTAGAGGAGTCCCTGATGCCTGCCATGTCTAATGCGCATACCAAGTATGTGAACGGCTTGTCCCAAATCTTTCATCTCAAAGCTCTTCTTGAGCTGAGCCTTAAGAGCATCTAGCTCATCATGAGCTTTCCCTGCTATCAGCATATCATCCACATAGAGGACCAAAATCAATAAAGAACCATCACGGGCTTTCTTCGTGTAAAGACATGGATCCATAACACTCCTGCTGTAGCCCTGTGACTGCATAAAGGCATAAAACTTATGATACCACTCCCTAAGTGCCTGTTTCAAGCCATAAAGACTTTTCTTCAATTTGCATACTAGGTGCTCCCTGCCAAGTTCTGCAAAGCCCTTAGGCTGCTCCATATAAATCTCATCATGTAAGTCCCTATGTAAGAAAGTCATCTTGACATCCATTTGGTATAAATCCAAGTCAAGCTAGGCAACTAAGGCCAAGACTAAGCGCAGGGTAGTTATCTTAACCACATGAGAAAAGACCTCATCAAAGTCCACATCATGCTCCTACTTAAAACCCTTTGCTACCAATCTAGCCTTGTATGCCGGCTTGGGGTGTCCAGGGGTACTTTTCAGCTTGTACACCCACTTGCATGGCAAAGCCTTCCTGCCCATAAGTAAGGAAACCAAATCCCAAGTGTTATTCTTATGCAAGGAGTCTATCTCAGACTGCATAGCCCTCTCCCAGGAGTGACTGTCACCCCTGCATATAGCCTCATCATAAGTGAAAGGCTCTCCTGCATATGTAACCAAGAAATAATGCATCAAGGGCTAAAATCTATCAGGTGGATGTCTCTCTCTAGTAGATCGTCTCACGGCAAGCTCTGTTGCCTGCCCAGCTACCTGTCCAACACCTTGACCATGAGCATCTACTGCAGCTGTAGGTTGTCCAACTGGCTGTGTGGGAGATCTCGGATCCTCCTGAAATATGACCTTGCGGATCTTAACAACTCTCTCAGGTTTCCGATGCATCTTGTCTTCATGGAAGACTACATCATGATTGGGGATGACTTTCCGTGCCTGCGGATCTCAAAGACGGTAACCCATCTTGCATGCATCCCCATAACCAAGGAAAATGCATTTGACACTCTTAGGATCCGGCTTACTTCTCTTGTCCCTGGGCACATGGAAAAATGCCTCACATCCAAAGACACGGAGATGCGCATAAGAGGAAGGTTTTCTAGTCCATACCTCCTCTGCAACCTGAAAATCCAAACCACTAGAAGGTGATTTGTTTATGACATGCACAGCTGTACTAACTGCCTCAGCCCAAAAGTTCTGTGGTAGGCCTACGTGGCTAAGCATACTACGTACACGCTCCTGGATGGTTCTATTCATCCACTTAGCCAAACCATTCTGGGGGGGGTGTAGGGGGCAGTCAACTAACGCTTAATACCCCTCTCATCACATAACTGCTCAAAAGCACGTGAGACATACTCATCCCCATTATCTGTCCTTAGGCATTTTAGCCTATACCTAGACTGGTTCTCAACCATGGTTCTCAACCAATGCAAGCCATCTCTGAAACACAGCCAAGACATCAGATTTCAGTTTAATGGGATAAGCCCAAACTTTTCGTGAAAAATCATCCATGAACGTAACAAAATACTTTGCACCACCCATAGACTGACAAGGCATGGGCCCATAGACATCCGAATGTACCAATGCCAAGGGCTCACTCATGCGTGGCCTACCAGACTTCTTATGCATAGACCTAGTTTGCCTGCTATAAAGACAATGCTCACATGAATCAAAACATGCATAATCAAGGGGCGGTGAGTACTGCAAACTAGAAAGAATTTTCATTCCCTTCAAAGACATATGGCCCAAATAGGCATGCCAAAGAGATACATGTGGGATAGAATCCATAGACAAAACATGATCAAGGGAAGAAGCGAATATAATCAAGGGATAGAGGCTGCTAGCCTTGGCACCTCTCGCAATCACAAATCTGCCATGAGTGATCTTCTATGCAAAGTCTCCAAAAGATACATGATAACCTATGTCATCAAGCTGTCCAGCTGACAGGAGACTGCGTGTCAAAGCAGGTATATGTCGTACATTTTGCATAACAAAACTGCTGCCAGAAGGAAACTGCAGCCTAACATCACCAATGCCCACAATATCAAGAGAGCTGTCATCACCCAAGCACACAGAACCTGAAACAGTACAGTATGAATGAAATCACTCTCAACAAGGTATCACATGAAAGGACGCACTTGAGTCCAAGAGCCAATATTGTGCATATATAGAGTGTATCTCTATCATTTGCGAAGCACTAGAAGAAGTTGCAAGGATATAAACATCATCATCAACATCCTCATGCTGCATAACATTGATCTCTTCAATGTTAACACTGGACTCTACAGGCATTATGCTGCGATCAGAAGACTTATCGTACACTTTGTCTTTCCCCTTATCTTTGCGCCTTTCATTGCGCAGTTCATGGCATTGTGGCCTAATATGGCCCTTTTTCCCACAATGGTGACAAGTAACATCGGCATTCTTGCCATGGGATTTTCTACGTGACTTCCCACGAGACTTGGACCCAGATTTCTGAGAATCCCGTCCACGGCCACTGCCACTGCCATGCTTTCCATATCCATCATTCCTACCTCTAATTGTCATAGCATGCAAGATATGAGAGGCATCCAAATTCTTATTGTTAACCTCTTCCTGTAGAAGAGCACTCTCAACATCAAATTATTGTAAGGTAGCAGTAGAGGCATATAATACAGTGCGGAATACATCCCATGACTCATTAAGAATACCAAGCAAGAAAAGAGGAGCGACATCCTCTGCAAAAGTGATGTCCTGTGAAGTCAAGTTCTTGAGTATCTCATGGAACTGGCTCAAGTGAGTAGACATAGTCACATTCTCCTTCATGCGTAGATCCATAAGCTGCTTAAACCAATACATTTGACTCGCTGGACTTTTCTTGTCATAGAGATTCTTGATTTTATCCCACAATTTCCATGCACTCTGTTCTTCCTCAAATACATTGTAATGAACCTATTCTGTGAGAGATAATACAATAGTGTACTTGCATAACTCATCAAGCTCAAGCCATTCCTCATCTGGCATAGTTGCACGCGGATGCCCACTCAACCTTAATGGTTTGATCTGAGATTTCTACACCAACACTTGCCAAATCTGGCTCTTCCAATAAGAGTAATTTGTACCATCAAGCTTAGTGATGTTGAAAATAGCGTGTTCAGTGGACGAACTCGCCATAATGCAGGCTGGAAGACTATAGACAGTTCAAAACTGCTTGCTGTTTACTTAAGAAAATGACAAAAAAATCACCAAAATCAAGAGAAAATGGCAAGAAAAGTGTAACCAAAGCTGCTGCCCACCAAGTACTAGTGAAAGTACATCATTTTAGAATATTTTAGCATGAAAAATCCATGTCAGTCCATACATATATGCTTGCTGTAATAAATTACAGATTTTAGTAAATGAGAGCTAACAGTGCCAAAATTGGATCCCGGGTCAATTAGATACTGCCAAGACCAAAGCCGGCATCATGCGGGCATAACATAGGCATATGACAGTCAATAAGCATGAATCCAACACCCAAACATGTCATACAAACATCTGCCCAGTGAGTAGGCACACCCCCCAGTCAATGGGGCAAAGTGTTCTTGCCACTACCTTGACACAAGTAGATGTCAGCTCACAAAGAGAGGAACCCAAAGCAAAGAGTCAGCTCATAAGTATCAGAGGAACCAAGACATATGAACCATGCATCATCTTGAAGGGTAAAAGATCCCAAATAGTCTCAAAAGCTCAAAGAGCATAGACTGCATGCTCAATGGCTGACAAGCATCCAAAGACGCTCCCACTCGCACAAAAGCCATAAATATCAAGCAACAAATCTCGAACAAATCATGTACAAGAATCAGTGACAAGTGTCCAAGATCAAGCATCAATGGTACATCCCGGACATGTAGGCGGCAGAGCATCCGTATGTAGCATCCATAAGCATGTAAGACATCAAGTACATCCCAAGATACAACTCTGGCAAGCCAATAAATAGCTTAGGTAAGCTTTGGGAATCCAAGGTCAAGCCAAGACCGAGCTCCAATAGCAATAGGCTCCAAACAATGTAACTAGCATGTAGTAATGGCATATGCTAAGCATGTCAAGACCGGTCAGACATAAGTAACATACATGCCATAAGTACATCCAAGACGGAGCATCCAAATTCTTTGTAAAGTGAGCTCAAGCTTAACCAATGATCCCGAATCAAAACCAAGCTCTATGTCGAGCCCCAAGTGTCAATACATCACCATATATACCCGAAACATAGCCCGAGAACCATAGGCATAAGTATATATGAGTAAAATGACTTTAGCTCAACTGTGTATAGCAGTGATTTATTTTTCAAAACTGAGAATTTCAGCACCAAAATAAGCTCCAAATGATTGCCAAAGAATAGACATACATTCCCCTAACATTCGGGCATCAAACGGGACCAACTAGGCATCAAATGACAATGCCAAACAAGCTGTAGCATCAAATGTCAGTGTAACACTGCTGTGTAATGTCTATGAGCTACTTTAAATAGTCATGGGACTGTGAAAATTAGACCCAAAACATCACCCAAGTCAAATGCAAGTGTCAATGCTCAATGTCAAGTGTCTGAGGGCTCCAAATGAGCCAAAATCAAGTGCCAAAGGAGGGGGAGAGTTGCTGTTGTGACTGTCAATGCTGAAGACACATATGGGAGGGTTGCGTGATTGCGCCAATTATAAATGCTGGTCCTGGGGCTGCAAAAAATGGTGGCCAAGCTTTGAAGGGGTCCGGTTAAAGCCAAGGAAGGCCTCAAACAAGCTCCAGTAAGGGAGAGCAGCCCATATATGAAATAAGAGCTGGGAGTGTAATGGTTGCCCTGTGTTCTTCCAAATCTAAAAACTGAGGTAAACCATGTAAAGAGTGAAGCAATACCTCTGTGTGAATGCCTTGAGGATGCCCAAAGGGGTCAGGAAGGTGCTCGGGAAGCCGTGGAGTGATGGGAGCTCAAAGGAGTCGGATATGGCTACCGGGAAGGAGACCCAATGAGAGTGGGGAGTCAATGGGAAGCTAAGAATGCCATGAACCAAGCTCAAGAGTCGGGAAGCTGAGCTCTGATACCAGTTGAAAGGTGAGAAGCATCAAAGCTTGCACTCAAGAGCTATGGCGGGAGAGCAAGAGCAAGAAAGAGAGAGACAAGAAATGGGAACTCCAATAGGCACACACTATGACCGGGCCTTCCTTTATTCAAACTGTCACTAAAAGAATAAAGAATAAAGTGATGGTGACGGGCGCCCGCCACCTGCAGTCTGCAGTGGTGGTGACTATCAGTGTAGTAATATAGGGGCGGCTAGGCGGAGGCGCCTTTACCCCCAACACAAACTCCCTACTATCCTCTTGAACATAGTAGGGTCTTCTATCTCATCCCCAATGTTAGCACTCAACTTCACATTTTGCTCCAATGGTACTGAAAGAGGCTTACATGCTATCATACCATACTTGGATAACATATCCAAGCCATACTATACTGCCTTTAGGAGATAACCATATACCATTATCACATCTGATCACCTCAATACCAAGAAAGTATCTCAGCTCACCCAAATCTTTCATCTCAAATTTCTTCTTCAAGAAGTCCTTAACTTCAGCAAACACATTGCCACTGTCACCTGTAATAATCAAGTCATCCACATAGATGACTATGATGACCAAACCTGCATCTCCCTTTCTCACATAAAGTGAGTGATCAGCATCAGAAATGCAAAATCCAATATTGACAAGATACTCTCCAATCTTGTTAGACCATGCTCTAGGTGCTTGCTTTAGCCCATAGAGCGTCTTCTTTAATCTACACACATATGTGGGATGATCTAAATCCTCATAACCTGCTGGCTACTCCATATACACTTCTTCTTGCAATTCACAATGCAAGAAGGCATTCTTAACATCCATTTGTTGCAAATTCCAACCTTTGGTTGCTACCAAGGCAATCACACATCTAATAGTTGCCACCCTAGCAACTGGACTGAATGTCTCTTCATAATCTATGCCATATGTTTGAGCAAAGCCTTTTGCAACTAGCCTAGCCTTATACCTACTAACTGAACCATTTACATTATGCTTGACTTTGTAAACCCACTTACAGCCAACAGCTTTCTTACCCTTAGGTAAGGGTACCAAATCCCAAGTCTTATTGGCTTCTAATGCAGCCATCTCCTCATCCATTGCTGCATCCCAACGAGCATGATTGACAGCATCCTCAAAACAAGTGGGCTCAACATCCTCAACTAGTTTCACTATATAAGCATAATGGTGAGCTGCATAACCTTCAAAACATTTGCGTACCACCGGATCACTCAATGGAGCCTTTACATTACTATGAGCTCTCTGTACATCTGGTGTCCTGATTGAAGGAATACCAAGCTCATCATCCAAACTCTCCGAACCACTAGAATCTCCATCAAATTCCAAATGATGGGTAGATGCATCATTACCATCCAATACTTTCTTCTTTCCTTTGTCCTTCCATGCGAGACTTATAGATCCACCTGAAGATGTGGGGCTACTCCTTAGTCTCCCAAAGACCAAGGGCTCACTGTAGGTATCGTACCAGATGATGTTTTTGGTCCACTAAGACTGCGTGATTCTTGTTTTTCTTTTTGCATATAACTATCCTGATCATTATCATCATTTAATACATCACCAACAGGTGCATACTAGCAGCTGCCCATCTCATCAAAGATAACATCCATGCTCACTCTGAACTCACCTATGACAGGGTTATAACAACAATACCCTTTCTACTCTAAAGAGTATCCAATAAAAATACAATTTTCTACTTTTGGATCAAGCTTCTTCTGTAGCTCATTTGGCACATGAATAGATGCAACACACCCAAGTACCTTCAAGTGCGATACATCAAGCTTCTTGCCAGTAAAGCATTATTCAGGAGTCATCCCATGAAATGCAATTGTGGGAGTTCTGTTCATAATGTAGAGAGTAGTATGGACAGCTTTAGACAAAAAGTGTTTGGGTATATTCTTTTCAGCCATTAATGCCTGTGCAACTTCTGTAATATGCCTTATTTTTCTTTCTGCAACCCCATTTTGTTGCGGGATATACCTGTAAAAGTAAATTGCCTATTTATCCCATGAGTCCTCAAGAAGCCACTAAACTCATTAGAGAGGTACTTTCCCCCTCCATCTGATCTCAAGCACTTCACTTTTAAGCCAGTTTCTGTTTCAACAGCTGTCTTAAAAGATTTAAAGTGCTCAAACACATCACTTTTTTCTTTCATGAACTATACCCATAACTTCCTTGAACAATCATCAATAAATGTAACAAAGTATTTGCTACCACCAAGAGATAAATTCTGTGTAGGCTCCCACACATCTGTATACACTACATCAAGTATTTTTCTACTCACTTCTCTATAGGATTGTCTTGCCTGCTTACGAAACTAGCATGCTTCAGACTTTATGTAATTCTGCAACTTTAAAAGAAGGAAACCCTGTAACCAATCCTCTAGACTGCATTAATTTTAGCCTTTGCACATTTGCATGTCCAATATGTTTATGCCATATTTCAATATCTACAACTACTCCTTTTTCTTTAGCATACATATCAGCATCCATTGCAGAAATTCTAGTATCTATATAAAGTGAACATGTGGCCAACTCTACTTCCTTTTGTGACCAACCTGCACTTATCATTAAAGTCTTCTACAAAACAACCTTTTGCATTGAATCGGACCTACAACCCCTGCTCTACCATTTGGCCAACAGACATTAGATTCTTTGTGATTGATGGCACATGAATACATCTCAGATTCTTTGTCTGGCCATCATACAAGGACAAGGGAACCTTTCCAATGTGTGAAATTGGTGGCATGAATCATCACCCGTCTATATATAACCTTGATTTTGTAAGTCTTGCATCTCTCCAAACCATTCAACATGATTATTCATATGATTAGATGCACCTGAATCGACATATCATACATTATCATGTGTCCCCTTTCTTATAATTGCATTCATCATATGCTGCATAACAAACATACACTCATTTTTGTCTTCATTCTGTCATGAAGACGATGCTTAGTTTCCTTGTTGCAATTTACCACTGCGAATATCATCCTTCTTAGCATAACAATTGGCTGCACTATGATATGTTTTGCCACAATAATGGCAAACAATAGTAGAATTTTCAGAACCTCTATTCTGCCATCCACCTCTTTCTCTAGAGCTCCCCCTGCCTCTAAAGTTTCCTCGGCCTCTTGAAACCTACATTTCACCAAATTGTTGATTGAATCTATTTTACTGGTTATTGCCAGCATGTCCCATACCACGGCCTCTCAAAGAGGATGTACAACTTCCTCTTCCTGAACTTGAGTAAAATGCTTGAACCTGTTCACCATTTTTTTCAGATGAGTCACCCTGCATATTGATCTCTTCGGTAATCATAAGAGAGATCAGCTCATCAAAATTTGAAAATGGCTTTTGTACATATATTGAAGTAACAAATGATTTCCATGCCTTGTTATTATTAAGGCCACTGAAAGTGGATGACACCAAATCATCATCATCAGACATTGCATCAATCGCTACTAAAGCATATGCAATGCTCCTCACCTTCAACACATACTCATTGACAAACAATTTCCCTTTCTTCGAGGCATTCAACTCTTGCTTGAGTTGAATCTTTCGTGCCTTTGCATTTATTGAAAACATGTTCTCAAAAATTGTCCAAGCTACATGTGAAGTTTGTGCATTCCTGATAAATCCCAACATCGTATTATCAATGACTGCAGATAACCAGTACATCACCTCTTTGTCTTTCTCATTCCATTCTTTCCATACTTTTAATTCATCTGTAGTCGGGGGGGATACCCAGCTTTGGCTCATTTTCTTCACTTGAAACAAACTCATAAAGGCTCTTTCCAATGAGGAAGTTCGTCACATGGAACTTCCATGAAGGGTAGTTATTCTTGTTGAGATTCTCAATAATGGGATTTCCACTATTCTCTGCCATTATCACAAACAAGGATACAATGCAACAAGCTAGCCTTCTGCAATCTTTGACAACACGTGCATAGCAATACACCAAGCAACCTTTTTCATTGATTGCTCAATAGTACATATAACCTGCAACTTGTTTGCAGATAAACCTTATGTTTCCTTCTTGCAAACACCTCAAAAATTATAGATTCAAAATCTGTAACCTGTGCATCCACTTTCGGCCAATACAACCGAAATCAGAGTGTACCCTGAAACTGCTGTCTGCAACCTTGCGGCTCTAAAACGAGGCCTGAAACGGCCTCAAACGCCCAAAATAACTACAAAAAAGGCTTGAAGGGTTTATCTGTAGAATATACAGTACTTTGTTCACACACCAAATCTCACAGCAATTTGAGATTTTCGCTCTATCCTACTTTTGGTGCCTCTACAGGCACTATCCAAGAGAGAGAGTGGAAGAATGGGAGAGCTTCTTACTCGTTGGTTGCTTACTCGAACCTTGCTTCTTTTCCTTCACTTCAGCCTTCAAAATCAGCCTCTCTTAGTGGCGTGGCTCTGATACCATGTCAAGAATCATGTGGTGGGGGACTTTGCTTCAGCCTGCTACTGCGCCAAACACACACTATATACACAAGAGAAAGCTCACTTAAGGACACAAGAAGAGAGATGGAGGCCAAAATGTTTTCTTGCTGATTTTTTCTTTTTCTTCCACACACTATACAATGTACACAAAGTATAGATAAGATACAACATAAGAAAAGTGTCCTTCTAAGTCAAACAATGCATAACCGACTACACTAATCGACTACTGGCATTATATCTTTGCCAGCTATAGGTAGATGTAATAAACTAAATATAATAAGTGATAAGTTAGTGGCCATGTGAGTATCATAATGACCACCAATGTGCTTAAGTGTAGACGTGTGAACTCATCTAGCCAGGTGGTCCATCATCAATGTCCGCATGTGTTGAGCTTGCCATCTCAACAACTCCAAAGTGGGAGATGAAGAAGGAGTGATTTGACAGAATTCTGGGCAGGGGTACTGGTATTTTACCCCCCTTTTGGAGCCAATGGAAGCATCGGATTGGTGATTTGAGCAGCATAGAAGAAGGTATTATTTTATACATGTTTTTGTCTATTAGAGTTTTATCTTCTCATAGAGGAAGGTATTATTTTATACATGTTTTTGTCTATTAGAGTTTTATTTTCTCATAATGTTGAAATAAATTGACATACTTCATCTCTGTTAGTATTATTATTCATTTTCTATTTCTTTTTGGGAGTATTCTTCTATGTCTTCAATTTCTTCGAACCCCTTCTCTTCCGTCTACTCCTCTCCCTGAATCTACCTTCACCCTGCTATCTCCTACCCCCGTGGTGGACTCTCGACACCAAACGCACCGACACCATGTTAAGGGTAGTTTATGCTATCATCAGAGGTGAATTTCGAAAGATATTTGGGCTGATAACTTCAGCCATATTTAGAGAATTAGCTATAGCATTTTTCTTTCAATTCATTTCTTACTCTACAGAAGACATCTTGTCAAAATATGCAAGTATTATGTGCCCCTATAGCAGGGCAATGTTTGTAGATCATTCATAGATGCTTTGAGTTGAATTAAGAGGAGATTTTTCTCTTATTTCTTGGCTATGGTAACTTATCCTTATTAGGAACTCAATTTGAAGCTCTCTTGAAGCAATTATTTTTGCTCTTCAAGCCTTGTAATTGACTCATAAGCTTTTGTCCCTAACAGTCTACATTGAATGTAATCATGCAAAGTTGATTTATGCTATCGCATCATGTATGAATGATGGAATGCAGAGTTGTTTATGATACATGACAACATATTGTACTTGATTTTTTTGATTACTCTTACAGTCAAGAAAACAAACTTGATTTGAGTTAGAACTTATGAGATAATACTCTTGTTATCTTTGCTAAGAACATGCGGTTGGAAGCTCTATCAACATCTTCAAGAACTTGGCTTGAAACCTTCAACCCTTCTCTTATCTCTACCATGTCCGGAGTTTAAGCGCTTGAACCCCCATAAATTATTCTTTCTCAAACCCTTATGATTGACCATGAAGAACCTCTTAAACCTTTAAGCATTCACTGTAATCTACTTATCTCTTGAAGACACATCTCTATCTATCTTGTCCAGTATTCTTGCCAAACCCCTTTGGTGACCTTCAATCCTACGCATTGCGACAACACACTCTTCCCTTCCAATGATTCTGCAATAATATATCATCACAATGATGAACACCAATGATGCCCACTTGCTAAAGGTTACATGTGAAATCCATGAATCCTTCTTAAACATTGCTCCATTTCATTTACCATGCTTATCCTTCATATTGTGTATATAGATAGCAAAGATGGAATCATGAGGCCACCTTTATTGACATCTAGATGACATTGTAATGGATTTGAGAATAATGCTACTTAGAGAAGATGAATGAATGCATGTATGAAGACTTTATAATAGTGATAGAAATGGAGATGGAAGAAGGGGAGAAATTGGGGGATGTATAGAAGATATTGGTGATTATGTGGTTGTGGACATGTAAGCATAGAAGGAGGGATTAGATGAGAAGGCTTGTAGAGTGGGGGTAAGAAAATGACCAACTTGGAAGCATTTTTGATAGAAAGAAAGCATATATGCCTTCTCTAAATCCATATTCAAAAACAAATAATCTTCCTATAGAGATAGTGTATAATCAATCCCAAATACTATGTTGAGAATGGCATCCTAGATGTGTCTTTCATGGGGATAAAGCCATACTATCGTTTATGTATACACTAACCAAGAATGTGTTTAATCCTAATAGACATGTCTTTGGCCATTACCATATAAGGAACATTCACTATAGTAAATGGACACCAATGCCTAGGATTCCTTCTCTAACAAACTTAGGAATTAGTTTGATAATACCTTTATTGGCCATCCTTGACATTACCCCAATCATTTTGAATTGGTTTAAAAGTTTGCAGAGATCATTGTCACATGCATCCCAAATTTTAAGCTACAATTCCATAGGAAAGTAGTAGGGTTAGGGACTAGTCCCTTCTTCCATAAACTTCATCACATGCAATATTTCATCATTAGTAAATGGCCTAGATAGCGATAGAGCCATAGAATCCATATGTTCCAAGAATTCCTCTAGCTTGGAACTCCAATCAAGAGTGGTGGAGAACGGCATGTTAAGAATAGAGGATAAATGTTTTTCAAATACATTGGAGATAGCCATATCATCAAAGTGCTTCTTACCATCATCATCCTTGATAATCATGAGCATCTCTTTTTTCTGCTTGCATTTGAGAGCACCCAAATACGTAGTAGTGGGAGCTTCTTGCAATAGAAAAGGCATTGGCCCTAAGTTGAATTTTGAACACATCAATTCTAGGAAATATATGCCTATTGCTCTTGGATGTCATTTAGATGCTTCATAAGAATGTATTGATGGTTAGCATTGGTCTATGCACTTGAATATGCTATGGGATGCTCAAGTTTTGATTTGAGCTTGGTGACACTTGCATTGGTTGTGGCTACTATCTTAGATGCTACAATAGTTATGGGCTTGAAGATTGCATTGGCTTCTATGCTCCCAAATTATGTTTCATGTATCTTGAATAATCAAGTGTCATGTCTTTGATGTATTGAGCTTGTCTTGGTCACTTGGCATTTTCCTTTTGCTTCAGTGGGAATGTTTTCGAGCTAGTTGACATTTGGATCTTTGCATTGAGCTTTGGACTTCTGCAATTGAGCTTGAGTATACTTCATTGAGACATTGGGATTTTCATCTAATGTATATGATCCCTAGATGCTACTTGGATGTGGTTACTTGCCTAGTGGGTTGATCTGATTCTTGATTTGGATCCGAAACTTATCTCTATCAGTTTGGTCATATATTTTTAGCAAATAAGGCAATTCAATCAATCCTTTGGTAGCAAGGGGTGGAGGAACATATACAACTTTACACAGAGTTGAGGCAATGGCTCTAACTTTATTCTAAAAGATTGCATGTAGATTGGGAAAGGTGACCCAAATAAGACAATTAGACAGTAAGACATCTTTAGGGGAGAAAATGGCCTAACCATGGAAAGAAATGCACAAGATTTCCTTTGAAACCAACTGAACAAGCAAGGATCTAGCTCCTTTTAGGTTGTGACCCCACAAAAAGTTTCTTCAACAATGGTATGAGAGCTAAGGGTATAGTCCAAATCATGGGTTTCAAGATGAGAAATTCTTTGTTTATCTTTGGTCCTTGATATCTATTTGAGCTTGTAGTTGATTAAAATAAGCTCCGACTTATGTTATTAAGGCCAAGGCTAGGTAGGAACATGACATAGAGGGTTAGGCCTTAGGAGGGCTTATGTTTAAGCATCCTCAAAGGCATTAAGGTTTAACCTAGTTTTTAAGCCTCCTCAAAAGCATTAAGGTTTAGCCTATTGTTTAAGCCTTATATAGGCTTAATTGGCCTTCTCCCAATTGTGTCATGATCACCCTAATCACTAAAAAACCATAAAATCATGGCCCTCCCGTTGGGCTTAACCAAGCCATTGCTGCTTGTCATCACAGTTCACTCATGAGTCATGAAGGAGGTGCCAAAGAATTAAGAGAAGACAACACAACTATTTGCATTTTGGATGCCTTATCTTCCATCTAAATCTCATGTGAAGCTCATGTATTGCAGTCTGCACCCTCCAATAGGTATCATTGATCACTACTCCCTTACCAAAAGGCTTCTAGTTTCTCCAATTTACTAGTCCTTTACAAAATACTTCCAGTGCCTCCAATTTAGCCCATGCACACATCTACACAACATAGCCTCGTTACCAATATTCCATTTTGATCGCCTCCTAGGGAGGCCCAAGACTTCACCAATTCCCAAGGCTAAATTTACCCTACGATAGCGCATAATACAAAATCTAAATGTATTAACAAGTTGTTGAATTGAGAGAGAGAGAGAGAGAGAGAGAGAGAGAGAGAGAGAGAGAGAGAGAGAGAGAGAGAGGGAGGGAGGGAGTCTTTAAAAAAAAAAAAAGGGAAATCTTAAAAGAAAGACATCATGCCACTCCACTTGCAGGCCCTCCTTTTTTATTAAAAGAGTATATCTTAGAAGAGAATAGTTATTTTAATATGCATTTGGAGATGTGGTGCACAACGTTTGAAGTCACACACGCCTATAACTCAACCCACACCCAAACCACTTACGCGACTACCCTATTGGCTAAAAGAGATAAATTAAGATTTTTTATTGTATCAATATGTTTTAATAATAAATAATAGCTTTTACACACACACACACACACACACACACACACACACACACACACACACACACACACACACACACACACACACACACACACACACACACACACACACACACACACACACACACACACACACACACACACACACACACACACACACACACACACACACACACACACACACACACACACACACACACACACACACACACACACACACACACACACACACACACACACACACACACACACAAAGTCGAATATTTATCTTATAAAGTTGATCTCATTATTTTTTAAAGAAAGAATAATATTGTAAGTAGTTTTGTAAAAAAGGAAAAATATTGTATCATGCCAACTTTGTACCAATGAATCAAACTCACGGAGGATCAATAATATCAAGTTGCTATTCAAAAAAGATTTGTAGACCCTTTCAACTTCTACAACTTCTATTAGACACCAATTTCTCTATTTCTTTTTCACTAATGGGATAATGTAACCCCAATCTGCCCCATAGTTCATAATATTTTAAAAAAACAAGCTAATACAAGTTTTGATTAATTTCATAACGGTATATCTTACAAGCTATAGAGATCTTTAATGTGGTGTAAAAACAAGAACTATAGCCCGTCTTTAGGTCGGGAACTATTTTTTGAGATACATTTTTATAATTCTATGTGGTTGATAAGATATTCTAGCTCCAACACGATCCACAATTCATTTTATTTGTAGTAGCTAGAAAACTAGCTTGCATTCAATTTTAGGTGAATTTTTAGCATATTTAGTCCTCACAATTAGATACCCATCATTTGTATATGTTTTGTATAGTTTTGTTGATGCACAACTTTTTAGCTCTGTTCTTTAGCTAATTCCTAGTACTCAAAAACTTATTTGTATTCCATAATGGTATGTGGGCTTCAAACCGTTAAATTTTCTAATCTCATTCTAGTTAAACAAGTAGAATTAGAGACATGTCAGTTTTTACTATAGGCACTTTTTAAAGGCTAATGTAAACCCACAATTTTAGATTGTAATTTTCTTCATTTCTTGTATGTTGATAGTTGTTATTGTCTCAAGCCACTCTACAACTTAACTTTTGCATTATTGTGGTATGGATGCCAATTTTTGTCAATTTTTGCAACATTTCCACTTCTTTTGACTCATAATTGATACATGTGAGTAGAGTATGTATTTTAAAGGCATCTTTAACATTGTAGTTTTGCCAAGAATCCCATTCCAATAAGAAAGGTAGATATCTACAATCAAGGTAAGACCTTTGCTATACCTTTCACACTCAGTCAAATCTTTCTACGTTAGTTATATTTCCAGGAAGGGGATGATAGACTTATATGGTTCTCCCTTGTGTGCATCATTAAGGGAATGATGGCCTTAAATGGTTCTCCCTTAATGTCGGGGCATGCTCTCAAGGGGATGATGACCTTGGATGATTCTCTCTTGGGCATAATGTTAATGGGGACACCTATCCTTTCTGGTTGTTGACTTTGATCAATACGTACGTAGGTGATTTCCACTTTTGGTAGAAGAAAAATTCAAGTGTATAATACTATGGAAAGTTACCAAGAAAATAAAATATCAAGAAAATTACATAGGTGATTTCCACTTTTGGTAGAAGAAAAATTCAAGTGTATAATACTATGGAAAATTACCAAGAAAATAAAATATCAAGAAACTTTGGAGTTTAGAAGCATAGACAATAAAGTCAAATGATTAAAGTAATCAAAATCTTTCAAATGAACCAATGTATAGATTGAGTATAGATCACACGATGAACTTACATCAAGACAACTAAAAGCATAAGTAGGGGAAATTGCCAAGATAAAGGCAAGTAGAAAGGAGGGAAAATGAGTATTGAGTCATCATAGACAAGCTTGCAAAGCCCAAGCACTGAGTTAATTTTGGATCATGATGTATTTAGTAATTTTTATAGCTTACACAGTCAATTTTCTTTTTATATTAATGGCATCTTGAGATGGATTTCTTTTGTGCCATTGGCACCCTAGAGTGGATTATAATTGAAATCTTAGGGTGTATGTGTGTGTGTCTCTTTGTCCTATATGTCTTTGAGGTATCTTAAAGGATATCAATATGATTTTCCACACACACACACACACACACACACACACACACACACACACACACACACACACACACACACACACACACACACACACACACACACACACACACACACACACACACACACACACACACACACACACACACACACACACACACACACATGTAACACAAGGCTCCTCCTAAAATATCACATTGCATACCTTAATCACTTGCTAGAGTCTCATAAGCATATTTTTCTCATAGAATATAACATCATGGCTATGGATAACCTTTCAAACTTGCAAATCCCAAAGGCAATGGTCCATCTCATCCTCATCTCATCTGTATCACCGTATCCAAGAAAGATACATTTGACATAATTTGGATCCAACTTATTGTGCTTGTCTTTGGAAATATGGTAGAAATCCTCATATCCAAAGGCTTGTAAGTGTTCATATGAGGGAGATTTGCTAGTCTAAATATCTCCTTTGTAGCTCTATCACCAAGAGGAGTGTATGGGAATCTATTAATGAGATGCATGGGAGAAGTAACTACCTTAGCCCAGAAGTAATGTGGTAACCCTACCTAACTAAGCATACTACAAACTCTTTCTTCTTGAATAGTCATATTCATGTGCTTTGTAGCACCATTCTAGAGTGGGATGTATCGGCTGGTCAACTGACACTTAATACCCCTCTCATCACAGATCTTCTCAAATACCTTGGAGACATATTCAATCTCATTATCTAACCATGGGAATTTTAGCCTATGCCTTCAACCATAGCAAGAAAGCACTAAAACATAGGCAAAACATTGGATTTTTGCTTATTATGATAGGTCAAACCTTATGCAAACACTATAAGGACACGGAGGCATAGTGATGGCGCTTTCCGACGCAAAATAGGGGGATCGCTATTTGCGTCGCAAATGTGACGCAAATAGTGATGCAAATAGTGACGATGCTCAGACAAAAAAAAGCGGGCCAAAACCCGAGCGCATTATTTTGCACAAACGAATGAAAGGGAGAGCAAAAGGGAGAGTGAACTCCATCTTGCATTTGAGAGGGAGAGGGAGAGAAAGAGGGAGAATGAAAGCTTCTCAGTGCCGCCGCCACCATTTGCAAAGAAGAGGAGGAAGTGTACGGAAGGCGAAGAGGAGTCGCTGTTGCGAAAAGGAGCTGTCGAATCCATCCTTGGGTCTTTACGGTGAGTGCATTATTCCTTCTTGCTTTGTTTTTGTTTTTTCTCTTTTTCTTTTACTTGTTTTTGTTAAAAATCATGTGTATTGAGTGAGGGAGAGGAAATGAGAGAGGAAGAGGAAGAGAGAAAATGAAAGAAGGAACAAGAGAGAGAGGGAGAAAATATTAAATATAATAAGAAAAGAGAGAAAGAGAAAGAGAGGGAGAGGGAGAGGGAGGGAGGGAGGGAGAGAGAGAGGGAGGGAGTGGTTGTTGTTATAGTCGTGGAAGGAGAGAAGAGAATGAATGGATAAAAAACAAAGAGAGAGTGGTGGCGAGGTCAGATGAGGTCCGATGCAATACCTCGAGACGGGAAACACTCCTACATATGTTAATTTGTGGGTGGGTGGAGACTTTACTTATGTTAATTTTGCTGAGTTACAAGAGAAGAAATCCATTCTCAAACATTTTAAGAAAGAAAAAAATAATGATAACAAAAACAAATTGTTTGCCACAATTTTTTTTTCCATGTTATCTCACTATTAGCGTTGAAAATTTACTGCACACATCACTATTAGCGTTGCAAAATGCGTCGCAAACCATCGTTATCAGCGTCGCAAATACTGACGGAAATAGTGACATTGATAACGACGTTGATACCGACTACTCTATGGCATCGCCAATAATGACGCTTTTTGCGACGAGAGGGGCAAATTTCTTTATGAACATTTTCATTGCTTTTAACATCGGTATAAGGCCTATATCTTGTAGTGGAATAATCAATTATGAATGTAACAAAGTACTTCATGCTACCCAATGATTAATAGGGCATGTGATCTTAGAAATTTGGACAAGTGTCAAATTTACCCGCGCATATAGAGCTAGACTTTTTATGATAATCACATATTTTCTTATAAAGATAATGATCTATAAAATAAAATAGAAGCAATCAAGATGTGAAAGATATTGAAAATAAGTAAGTACTTTTATTTCTTTTAGGGATATATGCCCAAGGCGACGATGCCATAAATACATGTGGAAGATCGGTCACAATCAAAACATGGTCAACAGATCCAAAGATAAGCAAGGGATAGAGGCTACCAATCTTGGTAGCTCTAGCAAAAACAAGACTACTACAAGGGATCTTAGATGCACAATCATCCAAAGATACATAATACCTATCATCATTGAATTTCTTAGTTGAGATAAGACTTTTAATCAAAGCTAGAACACAATGTACATCATGAAGCACAAAAGGAGCACCATACCAAACTATAGTCAAACATCACCTATGCCAATAATATCCAATGCAGTGTCATCCCTTATTCTTACAAAACCTACAAGAGTATGGTAGGTATAAAACCAATTACATGATGTAGGGAAACATGAAATGAAGCCCATGAATCAAGAAGCCAACATTGATAGTAAGAAGATGGAGTATCAATCAATTGAGTAGCATCAAGTGATGCAGTGGCAAGTATGTAATTATTTGAACTATACTTCAAGGCATTTATCTCCTCTATCTTCAAATTGGACCTAGGAATAATGCTACAATTATCAAAAGATTTGTTATTATCCTATGATTTTCCCTTGCCTTTCTCATTGTGCCTATCATTGTGCATTTTATGACAATGTGGCCTAGTGTGACCCTACTGCCCACAATAATGATATATCAATGAGGAATTAGGACTATAGGACTTACTATGTGATTTTCCATGAGATTGAGACTTGCTTGTGTTGGGCTATAAGTTTCTACTATGGTTATTATTTCCATTTCCACCACTTTTGCCTCTAAATGTAAGTGTATGAGAAGTGTGGGTTGTATCAATATTCTTCCTATTTACTTGTTTTGTAAACAAAGAACTCTCTCTATATCACTGCATTTAAATCCATCTTTAGGAGGATTAACACTCATAGGAGTACAAAATGTATCCCATGACTCTAGTAGTGTGACAAGCAAGAATAAATACTTTATGTTATCCTCAAACTCAATGCCATGCGAGATATGCTGGTTGAAAATTGACTAGAACTCCTTTAAATGAGTAGATATAGGGGTGTCCTCCTTCACGTAAAGGTCCATAATCTTCCAATACAAGTCATATGCAAAACTATGATTGTCATAAATATCACATATCTTTTTTCATAAATCATATGCACAAATGTTAGTCAAAACAACTTTGAAGTATATGTGCTAAGACAAGGACGATATATGATAGTTGAGTCAAATAATGCATCAACTTTATCCCAATCATCTTTATCAAAGTTTTTTGGCTTTATATCCATGGCCTTCAATGTCCTAATCTTCTTCCTTTGCACAAATAGTTGCCATATTTGCATATTCCAATATTGGAAGTTGTTACCATCCAACTTTTTAAAAATAACACTATCATTGGATGCATTCAAAGTATTTACCATTATATCTACAAATGAATGCAAAGTACAAGAATGTGGGTTGCTATAATCACAACAAAATAGTATCAAAACTGATCCAAAAGTGAGGACAAGAAGTGAGAAATAAAAGAGTATATAGCTATCCACAAAGAATCTCCAACAATAAGTACTTAAGTGCTCAAACAAGGCATTTGCTCTCAAAGAAATTGCTAGTGAACAATTTTTAGCATTGCTGTCTAGAAAACTATAATAAATAACTATACATTTGCAGGAAAATGACCAAAGGAGTACACTCCCACTACTAGGAATATCCAAGTAGCAAGTAGGATATATTAAATGCAACTACTAGTGTAGCAACAAACTACTGAGAACTATCAAGACATACAAGGTGTCAGAGATGCATACAACAATGTGTATCAAGCATGTGTCCACTATTAACAACCCATTGACAATGATATGTACAAGGTATCCAAGTTCTCAAAAGCAAATTAGCCCACAAGTGTCAATATCTATAAGAACACTATATGAGTAGATCAACTGAGCATATACATTTGCAAGAGACTCCCCTGTCTCTAATGAACCAAGCTTTGCAATGTGAATACAAATGTCTCCCACTAGAAGCAAATTTGGAATCCCCAAGAGTGCAACAAAGCTCAAACCATCAAGTGCATAACATCCAGGAAGCCCAAGCACATCAATGATAAATCTAGGAGCATATATATCCAATATGTCTTCAACTTGCAAGTGAAGAATCACTAAAGAGAATGGCTAATAGTAAATACATCTAGTGGAGCTCAAATCCAACCTTCAAACATTACCATAAACATATCTGAGCATAAACATCAATGTCGAGCATCCACATAAAAATATAGAAGACCCAAATAGCATATACACATGATGTAATACATAAAGCTTTGTAACTTGTAAGCTTGTTGTCCAAACCAAAACTATTTTGTTCTGTATTAAACAAAGAACTAAGAAAATACAAAAAATCAACTCTATGAGTGCTCAAATCTTTAGCTTTTGTCACTCTTCTTTTCTAGTTATAGAACACTCAATCCAATATCATATGCAAAAGTTATGGCCAAAGTATAAAAATGGTGTCAGGCTGCCATAGCTACCCATGACTTTTAGCATGCTCTATATCCACTCAAAATGGATAGAATGACTACTTTTTAGCTTAGTAAACACTCAATAAGGCTCAAACAAGTCTTCCGAATATTGTCAACCAACCTGGAATAACTATTGAAGATAGGGAAGCTAATGCATATCTCTAATGGACTGAAATGGGGCTACCATGAAAGCTGTAAGTGAAGCTCTCCTCTAGGCTAAATGCAATATCAGTGAAGCTCTTCAAATGCCCATTCTGATACCAATTGAAAGGTCGATTGAAACTGGAAGCATAAGTAGAAGCAACAGGGAAGCAAGAGCTATGGAGGTTCAAGCAAAGAAGAGATAGACCGGTGTGTGGAAACTCCAACCGTCACAATGTGTGACTTGCCTTTCCTTATTCTATTAGTGCTAAAAGAATAAAGAATAAAGTGACAATGATGGTTGTCCACCACCTATAAAATATAGGTGTACGAGTACATTGTAAAAGTAAATGTAGGTGGCTAGGCACAAGCAGCCTTTAACCCCCAACATTAAACACTTGCAGTGTATAGGTATGTAGGTATAATGAATAAGTAAATGTAGGTGGCTAGGCATAGGTGGCCTTTAAAACCCAACATTGCACACCTTAATTAATGTCCTTTTTTGTTACTAATAGCACTAAATTGTAAAGTGAATATTTTTTTGTCATGAGTTTGTCATACACATGTAATTAATTTGTTAGATTGTAATGTCTTTTATGTAATTAATTTGTTAGAAGCAATGTCTTATATACTTAATTAGATTGTGTATTCAATTCCTAATATTTATGGCAATCCAATAATAAGTTTGAAAGAATTCATGTACTTTTTAATAATCATATATATATAGTAACACTTTTTATTAAGGCAAATAACTGAGCATATACACAAGCTCATTCTATTTTGCAGGTTGAATATGCTACTACATGTAGCTAAGTCATAAAAATACTTATTATCACTACATTTGGTATTGGTGGTGGTTGCCATCCTTTAGGACTTTCTAAGCTTATATGCAAATCATCTCGAGAAGATATTTAACTAGATGCAGCTTAGCTTTTATGATTATTCCCTTATTTCCACCTCTTTTATTCATTGCAATAAAGCCAAGCACATACTCTATTGCATGCCTTTTTTTCTTAATGACCATGATCCTATCCTTATGAGTAATCTTAAGCACCTTCTCTACTCAAGATTTATATAGCTACTACTATAATCTCCTTTGGATACAATTCAAAACTAAGGTAACTTTGCACTTGTTCTTCTAGCCTTTAGCTAGCTATTAGCCACATTCCAATAGACTAACCCTATATTTAAGGCTATAACCACAACAATTTGAGCTTAGATATCCCATCTTTACTCTTCTCTCATATCTCTAATACAATTTTTCTTGAGTAAATACTAGCATTAGCCCCACTACTACAAAAGAATTTTGCATTTACATTTACATTAGCCTTGCATGGATCATAAAAAGGTAGAATGAGCTTGTTTGAGTGACAAGAACAACAATTTGGGGTTGTTGTTGATGCATGTGATACAAGAAATATTGTATAGTTCTTAGCAACTCTCTACTATTTGGTTTGCAGATATTAGATGGTCCTTGCCTCATTCATGCTTCGATTATACTTGTGATCTAATGATTCTAGCAACTTCCTGATTATTGGATGCTAGTAACATTGTAACTTTAACTTTTAATTCTATTTTCTTTGTCTAAGTTGTAAGTTGCATTAGCAAAAATACATATGGTTTATGTAGTACAAAGATCTTGCTTTGTAATAACACATACTTTTGGGGATGGTGCAAAAGGCAGCCTACCCCTTTAATCATCCATGCCATTATGGTTGATGCCAACTCTTTTAATTTGGTTGACTATAGCACAACTCATGGCATTTGTTTTTGGAAGCCCTTGGCTATGTTGATCCCCTATCTTCTCTGTTTCTATTTTAATTCAAGGTTTATTAACTTGCAAGAATTCCATTGTACTCCTATTGATATGGATAAGACTAGTCTAGCTATTAATTCTGACACAGAGAACTTATTGCTTTTGCAACTAGACACGGCAAGCTCACTTAAGATCTATCAATTTTTCTTAGAAACTCTAAGATTGCAATCACTGAGCTCATACTATTGATGGAAAACTTGGAGAATCTTGCCAATAATGATGAGACCAATCTTAACAATAAGTGGAGTTTGCCTAAAGGTATTTTGAAGAATCGATTTAGGCACATGGGTATTCCTTTTCATGAGAAAAAACCTAGATGTAGAAAGTCCTTGAGATAGAAACCCCTTCTCCAATCAACTACATGGAAATAAAATCCTTGATGCCTTCTGAATTCGTGGAAGAAGAAGCAAAGTTCTTGAATGCTACTTTGGACTCACCCCAATGGGCCAAGAGATAAGACCAACCCTTCGTATGTGGATGTACTTATACCTTACTACCTACTTGAAATAAATTTATTTACATGCAACACACATGGTTCTATGCCACATTTACTTTAATCTCTCCCATTCCATCTAAAATGTGGCTACTTCTCTTGGGAGAGATGGATGAAGCAATTTCTAAGAACTTGAATTTTTTGGCTCAGCACTTGAAGGGTTTTCTTCTCTATCCAAGAGCTCCATTTTAAATGGGCCCATGAGTATGGGTCTTTTAAAGCCTATGGAATTTTCAACTATCTTAGCCCTTTTACCAAGTGTTGTTGTGATCTTGCGAAAGATTGGAATGCATGCAATAACAATACAATCATTTGGTTTGGCCATTCTTTATGGTACATCATGCACTATCTTGATTCAATATTTGCTATAAAAACCTTACATGAATCAATTCTTCTATTTTTTAAATGGCTAACAAATGAAGCTATCAAGGATTCCTTAGTCTTTTCTTACTTTAGGAATTTGGTTTTAACATCATCTAAAAATTTGATGCTCTCTAAAAATGGTAACTAGCTACTTGGAAACAAAAGAAGAGATGGGGTTAGGTTGATTAAGAGATGATTCAATCAACAAAAAATCTAGCAAAGTACCAATAATACTCCCCCAAATAGAGGAATTGACACAATCTCTAGAGGTAGTAAATGCCCTTAACCTCACCCTACTACTCCCTCATTTTCTATGCAAGCTTCAAATCAAATTGTTTCAAGTAGTCTCAAAAGGAAAGGTGTGGCATGGGTGATTGCAACTCCACCATTAAAAAATTCTATTTGTTTGCTCAAGTAGATATAGAATATATCTCAAATAACATGCATCAATTGTTGAAAAAGGAAGGGCACAAATCCCCTTTTAACCATTTGCCATATCTTGTGGGTACTTTTAAAGCACCAAAAAATGAAATTTGTTTGCTTCTAATGTAGCCCACTTTCTATAGATTGATTACACTGTAAAATAGGATGGTATACTTGAGGCTTGCAACCAAACAATGAAAAATATTATAGCTAAGATTAAGAGAAAATGTACTCAATTTCAAGTTTGAAAATTCAATCATATTAGCTTATAAATTCAAGATAGAAAGCATTTATAAGCCTTTCTACATCCATTTTTAGTTGTTGCTCAGCCAATATAACTAAGTGTTATGAAAATATCCCGCACAATGGGGAGTTTGGGCTAAACAATATTATAGGAAATATAATCTCTATGGCTTTCAAACATAATAAAACCAAATCCCTCTTTATGGATACATATTTTTTTATTGCATCATGGGTCTCCCAAAAGAAAGGACAATAAGTTCTACCTTTGGATGATTATACTTCTCTCAATGATTGGATTATTAATCACTCTTACATTTCCTCACATTGGTACTACAAAAAGGCAATGTTATGAGATCCCCATGGGTTTTAGTTGTTCACCTTTATGGTGCAACTTATTATTCTTTGAGTACAACTTTTGTAAAAACTTAGCTGCAACACATAGATTTGATATTCTCAAACACTTAACCCATACCTTTAGATTCTATGATGACATCCTTGTGGTGAATGTGCCTAATCCTATAATCTTTTTTCGGCAATAAAACAATTCTCCTTTCACTATCTATGCAAATGCCCTAGGTCAATTTGATTTTTTGGATAATGACATCTATTTCTTTAATTGCAATCACTTTGTCTCCATCTCAACCAATTTCCTCAATATGGCGATTTCTTTTGCTTCGCAAACATGGACCATCCATTCTTATGATAAGAAGGATAAACTTCCTTTCAAATGTATTCAAGACATACATCGTAGTAGTAGTAGACCTTACTATTGGTCTCATAAAACCATCATCTCACAAATTGTGCCTATTTTATATTCCAACATTCTGCCATGTAGTACGTTCAAGCAAATTCAAATACTTGTGTAAATATTTCCTTATAATTGGTTCGACAATGCTAAATTATGGAAACTAGTATAGGCTTCCTTAATAGCCTATCACCCTCTTCTAAAATTTGATCAATAACATCTAGAAGCACTTACTCTCCACAAATAATAGGTGGACACAAAGGGTGGTGGTCCCTTAGGTGCCACCACTTGTTCAGTCTTCCTACGTATGGGCCATAAACACGAGTGGTTCAAGGGTGTCAATTTTGTTTGCATATCCTTCAATATATACAATCAACCTTGGGCTATGATTTTTTAGAAGATGGGGTTGATGCTTGAAGAATCATATGTACAAAACACTTTCCTTAAGGTTTATTCACATGGACCATAAACAAGGTTGATTAATGGTGGATGACAATTTAGTTTGCATATTCTTCAAGATATTCAATTAACCTTGGGCATGGATTTTTAAGAGCTTGGCCCTTGAAGAATCATATGTACAAAACACTTTTCTTAAGGCTCATTCACACCAACAAAATAATAATAACCCTAGTTTCTAACCTAGGGCTTCATTCCCTTTTTAAAAAGAGCTCACCCCTCACTATGTTACTTTTGGAAGAAGCATATGTGATGGTGAGATTCTCAAATTCCCTCAACTTCTCCCTATGTTGAACACCACCTTGCTAGTGTAATGATGGCTTGAGCTTTACTTCCTTTGCTTTTGGCTTATTTATGGCTACTCTTCATGAGCATTCTAATCTCTTTTTGGGCATTTTTTAAAGCCTTCGCTTGCTAACTACTATGGCCTATCGATATTCTATGTACTCCTATCCTTTCATAGTGCATTTCCTTCAAGTGATCATTGATGTAAGAATTTTCCTTCTGCTTCTATACATTATTGATACATACTTGTACTCTTAATTTCTTATACCTTGTGGATGCCATATCTTAATCAATGACCATCTATAATTGATGTCTTTTAAAATTGTGTTGCTCCATCATCTATGTAATGTTGTGTCATCATTCAAGAGTGGCCTTTATTCCTAAAACAATGTTATTAGTGCTCCTTTTATGCACCTTAATCGATGTCCCTTTGAGTTACTAAAAGCACTAAACTATAGAGTGAATATTGCTCTTTTATACACGTGCAACTAATTTGTTAGAAGCAAAGTATTTTATGCTTGATTAGGTTGCATATTCGATGCCTAATGTTGATGAAATGCCAATAATAAGTCTCAAAAAAATTCATGTACTTTCTAACTAATCATTTGAAGTGTGTGCGCGTGCGCGCGCACACACACACACACACACACACACACACACACACACACACACACACACACACACACACACACACACACACACACACACACACACACACACACACACACACACACACACACACACACACACACACACACACACACACACACACACACACACACACACACACACACACACACACACACACACACACACACACACACACACACACACACACACACACACACACACACACACACACACACACATGTTGAGTAACACTTTATTAAAGCAAGTAGTTGAGCACATACACAAGCTCATTCTACTTTGTATGTCGAATATGCTACCACATGTAGCTAGGTTACAAAAGTGCTTCTTAGCACTACATTTGGTACTGGTAGTTGCCCTCCTTTGGGACTTTCTAAGCTTATTTGCAATACATCCCAAGAAGATAATAATCCTTCCATGAACTTATAATATGGGAAAATACAAAATAAGTATTCAAAGAACTTAGTAGAAGTGTCGATTATCTTTTAGGGTTATTCCCTTATTCCCAACTCTTCTATTCACTACAATAAAGCTAATCACCTACTCTACTACACGTCTTTTTTCTTAATGACCATTATTCTACCATAATTATAAAAAAATAAACCAAACATCCAAGTAAATGTAGATAGTTGTCCCTTTGATTATTTGATGGTTCTTGTTTTCATTTCTTCAAGCAATGAATAACACAAACGGTGCATCCTAAACACATAAGAAATTATTAACTAGATAAGCTAGTAATTAGATTGCTCAATCATATATTTATAATGGTTACCTCTTCATAAAAAAAGGGTAAAAACATAAATCCTTCCCTCCTATTCAAGTCTTTTTCAAGCAACAAGCTTGGCAAAGAACCCTTAGAAAATCCTTTTCAAGAATTTGAAAATGTATGTGTATCCTATTTAATAGTTCTTCACAGTAGCATTATTTTGCTTTGAAGCATGTTTATACCCACAAATTTTTTTGTGTTTGTACTAGAAAAAACAACTTGCATATCAAAAGACCTAGTACACTTCCCTTTAATATTCACATTAATAGATATGAGAATAACTGCAGTAGCATGCACATTTATACACCCACCCATAATTGCACTCGAGGAGAACAAACTATGTTGACAAAATGGAAATAGATGTGTTTCTTTTGCATAATTCACACAACAAGGAAGAGAGATTTAATAGCAAAGAATGAAAGTTTAACTTACTTTTAGGATTGAATGGAAGATGTGCCCTCTTCTTTCACTGCAACTCCTCTTCAAAGTTCTCTCTCTCTCTCTCTCTCTCTCTCTCTCTCTCTCTCTCTCTCTCTCTCTTTTATACTTTTTTTTAATAAGCAAAAAATTGAAAATAGTGTGAATATTGTTAAAAAAATATTAATGCATGTAAATGGATATTTATAGGTAGGGAAAATTTGACACTTTTTTGTATGTTTAAACTAGTATTGATCATGCCATTTTTAAATATGTGCATCTTCCATATATACACGTGAATTTTCATGACAAAATAAACGCGCCCACTAAGGCATGCCAGCTTTTCACATCTTTGCTTTGATTTTTTTGTAGTGTTTAGGGATGGATGATGCTATAGTTGCAAAGGAGGACTACATGATTTTGAATATGGATTTTGAGCAAGCTTACTCTTGTTTGTGTTGAGAGTTTATTCTCTCCATGCTTAAGAAATTTGGTTTTGGTCACATGTTTTCTATATTTGTTAGAGCATCGTTTGCTAATGCTTCAAGCACAATTTCAATCAATGGATATGCTTTTATTAGTTCTAAATTAAAAAGGAGTATCAAATAAGAGTGTCCTTTGTCTCCTCTTTTGTTTACTAGTGTGACTCACCCTCTATTATGTAATATTGATTAGGCTATTAGGCAAGGAAGCATTAATCTCTCCCTTATTAGAGGGGGCATAGTACATTTGTGCGTAGATGTTTGCTAAGGACAACTCAAACATCATAAAAGTAGATGGAATTGTTGAGTGAGCTATTGGATATCTACGAGGAATTCTCAAAATTGTTGGACTGTATAGTGAGCAAGTCGAAGTCTGAATTATTTATATTTTTCTTAAAAGGGTAGCCCAAATTGAGTGCAACAATTGGGCTTCACTGAAATCAACAATGGCAAACCCATCAAATACCTAGGTGTACATATAGGAGTTGGAATCACAATGAAGCCATGCTTTGAGTGACTTAAAGAGTTATCATGGCCTATCTTCAACACAATTGTGAACAATGCGGATCTAGAGCATGGCATGAGTTATGGAGGATGGAAGATGAAGGCTAGATTCATGTTGACATAAACAATGTAGAGCAATTGGTACACAAGTGAATCAGGTTCCAAGATAGATTAGCTTGGACTCATAAATACAATCTTGTGTAGGACACTGACAATGACAAAGATGCTAAGTGCAAGTACCAAGCATTATGATATTGTATTCATTACATTGTCAAGGTGATATTCAAGTACAATGCTTTATAGAAGTTGGGTTGTTCCACTCTCCTCAATGTGCATATGGGATTCAAGACATCTCTTCCTGGAGTATATATCATTTGTCTATTTCTCAACATGCCCCCTCAAATGATGAGTTTCTACACTTGTTGGCTTTTTCTCCCCTTCATGATGACATGGCCTAGGAGATTAGCTCATATAGGCAGCCTAGTTAAGTGAAAGCTTGAAACTTTACATCTTTGACAGAAGTTTTTACAAAGCAAATCTACTACGAGAAAAACATATAAAAGATACAATGAAAATTATTTTAGAATCGTCTGTCAGAGTTGTTGATGGTAGCAGAAGCATCTTCTTTTTCTTCTTCTTCATTCATGAATTGGTTCTGATGGTGATCATTCTACATTTGTTGTGCTCTTTTCTTGTGAAAACGTTCACTGGCTATATGGCTAGTTTTACCACAATAATGACATGTCATCTGATTTTTGTTGTCGGTGTTGAATCCTTGACCTCTTCCTTTGGGTCCAGTAGCTCCTTTGTGTATAAGAGATTTTCCATAGATGATGGAATACCATCTTTTGCATTTTTGTTCTTCCCTTTGTTCTCTTCATCAAGAAGAGAGTGCTCAATATCTTTAAGTGAGAGACTTGGAACATTACTTAAGGTGGACACAAGATTCTCATATGGATACTTTTTTACACTTGCAAGCCATACGACTATTGCTTTATCTTCATCAATATTCCTCTTAAGAGTTGCAAGCTGGGTTTTTAGGCTCTTGAGCTTGTTAATGTGTATGGTCATGGAAGCACTATCTTTTATATTCAAGTTATAAAATTGCATGAGTAATTTTACCTTTGAATTCTTTGCTTGGGTACCAAAAATCATGTCAAGGTTCTCCCAAGAAGTTCTAGCATCTCTAATACTAGAGATATGATATGGCACATCATCACTTAGTCCCTTGGCAATGATACCTAGTACCTTGTTATTCATCTTCTTTCATTCTTTGGTTTTGGGCTGGTCTTCTTCAACGAACTTGTCTTCATCATCTTCCTTCTTGCTATGTGCATCATCTTCAAACAGGTCCCACAAGTCCTTTCGCATAAGGTGGTACATGGTCTTCTCCTTCCAAGCATGAAAGCCTTCACCATTGAATTTAACTATTTTATCAAGCTTGGCCATGTTGATAAGCTTCAATTAATTGGCAAAAAAGTTGTATTTTAATGTGTTAAGAGACATAAGAAGATTAGTGTCAAATTGACACTTGTTGAGTATTAATGGATACAAGTCAGTGCTTGATCTGCTTTCTCTCATGAACTTTGTGGATGACTTCTGAGCTTCCTCAAGCACTTCCAAAACTGTAATAAACTTCAGAGAGTGTTGCTTAGTGATTAAAATCACTATTGATAATTGCAATGAGAAGAAACAGTGAAAAATGTCAAACTTTGAAGCTTTGGCTATGACTGCCTTGGCTATGGCTGCCCATAGAGATGATAGTTAGGGTTTCACAGATTGTGATAGATAGAGAGAAAATTTTGGGGAGCCCTTTCAGCCTGAGATTTCCCACTTGGGGGGATTCAAATGCCCCACAAAGATATGGAGAATTACACGTTGCGCTAAATGCTGGATCAAATTGAATCTTTGCCCGCGAATTTTGCACCAATTTCATGTTTTCTTGTAATGTTGGGTCTTGCAAGGCACAATGTTGCCCTCTGACATGATGAGAAGAAGCACCTTTAGCCAGAGAACAACTCTTTTGAAGAGAGAAAGGGCTGAGATGCCTTAGTTTTCTCACATTTCCTCCTCCAAGATTAGTAGGTATGAGAGTTTGCAGGCACAATCAGGACATCAAGCAATAGTTTGTGCAATGTTGGGGTTATAGTTATCCAATATCAATGATTAATGCGCCATCGAGGAGATCTGGAAGTAGACAACCACTTCTCCAAAAGAAAATTCAAAGAGATTTGGCATGTGGAGAGAGATATGAGAGCTTCAAGCTAACAGGGTGTTGTTGACTATGGCTGCCATGGAAGCTTCATTGAAGCTAGAGATGCAAATGAGGTTGGAGACAGGATCCAACACTCAAACTAAGTTGAGAACAGATAAGGAGGAGCTAAGCCATGCTTGATTGGGCTCTAATACCATGTGAAAAATGTGGATCTAGAGCATAGCATGAGTTATGGTGGATGGAAGATGAAGGCTAGATTCGTTGACATAAACAATTTAGAGCAATTGGTACACATGTGAATTAGGTTCCAAGATAGATTAGCTTGGACTCATAAACACAATCTTGTGTAGGACAATGAAAATGACAAACATACTAAGTGCAAGTACCAAGCATCATGATATTGTATTCATTCCATTGTCAAAGTGATAGTCAAATAGAATGCTTTATAGAAGTTGGGTTGTTTCACTCTCCTCACTGTGCATATGGGATTCTGGACATCTCTTCCCGAAGCATATTTCATTTGTTTATTTCTCAACAACAATGAAAGAGGAGAGTTTCTTCAAAAATTGGGTCAATGAAAAATAAAAGCTATTTATTGCTTTGAAGAAGAAAAATGATTTTAGAAAATTGAGTAGCAAATAGTTTCTAAGAATGGCTTAGAGCTAGAGGAAAGAAGAACTTAGAGTGACTCACTACAAGGATATGAGGCTATAGCCACACCGATTAGCGATGACAAATAGTGACACCAATAGTGATGGTACCCAGAGAAAAAAAACGTGGGCCGAAACCCGAGTGCATCATTTTTCGTGCATTCACAAAAGAGAGAGCGAGAGGGAGAGCGACCATCTTGCTGAGAGGGAGAGAAAGAGAGAAAGAAGGAGAAAGAAGGCATCTCACCACCACCGCCACCACCGCCGCCGTTCACGAAGAAGAGGAGGAGGTGTACGGAGGGCGAAGAGGAGCCGCCAAACCCTTTTTCGAGCCTTTACAGTGAGTGCATTGTCCATTCTTGTTTTACTTTTATGTTTTCTCTCTCTCTTTTACTTGTTTTTGGTATAATTTGTGTGTATTGGGAGAGGGAGAGGAAATGAGAGAGAAAGAGAAAGAGAGGGAGAGGGAGAGGGAGGGAGAGGAAATAAAAGAGGGAGAGGGAGAGGGAGGAAATGGGAGAGGGAGGGAGGGAGAGAGAAAGAGAGGGAGAGGGGGAGGGGGAGGGAGAGAAAACGAGAGAGGGAGAGGAAGTTTTCTCTCTCTCTTTTACTTGTTTTTGGTATAATCCGTGTGTATTGAGAGAGGGAGAGGAAATGAGAGAGAAAGAGATGGAGAGGGAGAGGGAGGGAGAGAAAATGAGGTATAATTTGTGTATATTGAGAGAGAGAGAGGAAATGAGAGAGGGAGAGGGAGAGGGAGGGAGAGGAAATAAGAGAGGGAGAGGGAGGGAGAGAGAGAGAGAGAAAGAATGAGAGAGGGAGAGGGAGTTTTCTCTCTCTCTTTTACTTGTTTTTGGTATAATTCGTATGTATTGAGAGAGAGAGAGAGGAAATGAGAGAGAAAGAGAGGGAGAGGGAGAGGGAGAGGAAATGAGGTATAATTCATGTGTATTGAGAGAGGGAGAGGAAATGAGAGAGAAAGAGAGGGAGAGGGAGAGGGAGGGAGAGAAAATGAGAGAGGGAGAGGGAGTTTTCTCTCTCTCTTTTACTTTTTTTGGTATAATTCGTGTGTATTGAGAGAGGAAGAGGAAATGAGAGATAAAGAGAAAGAGAAAGAGAAAGAGAAAGAGAGGGAGAGGGAGAGGGAGAGGGAGAGGGAGAGGGAGAGGGAGAGGGAAACATTGAAAGAGAGAAAGAGAGGGAGGGAAAGAGAAAGAGAGAGGGAGGGAGAGGAAAAGAGAGAAAAAACATTAAACATAATAGAAAAAGAGAGAAAGAGAGGGAGAGGGTAAGGGAGCGAGAAGAAATGAGAGAGGGAGAGGAGAGAGAAAAAATTGAGAGAAGGAGAGGAGAGAGAAAAAGATGTTAAACATAATAGGGAAAGAGAGAAAGAGAGGGCGAGGGTGAGGGTGAGGGAGGGAGAGGAAATGAGAGAGGGAGAGGAGAGATAAAAAAATGAGAGAAGGAGAGGAGAGAGAAAAAGAGAGAAAAGATGTTAAACATAATAGGGAAAGAGAGAAAGAGAGGGTCAGGGTGAGGGAGGGAGAAGAAATGAGAGAGGAGAAGAAGAGAGAAAAAGGAAATGAGAGAGGGAGAGGAGAGAGAAAAATGAGAGAAGGAGAGGAGAGAGAAAAATAGAGACAAGATGTTAAACATAATAGGGAAAGAGAGAAAGAGAGGGAGAGGGTGAGGGTGAGGGAGGGAGAGGAAATGAGAGAGAGAGAGAGAGAGGAGAGAGAAAAAGAGAGAAAAAACATTAAACCTAATAGGGACAGAGAGAAAGAGAGGGTGAGGGTGAGGGAGGGAGAGGAAATGAGAGAGGGAGAGAAAGAGAGAAAAGGAAATGAGAGAGGAAGAGGAGAGAGAAAAAATGAGAGAGGGGGAGGAGAGAGAAAAAGAGAGAAAAAACATTAAATCTAATAGAGAAAGAGAGAAAGAGAGGGAGAGGGTGAGGCAGGGAGAGCGAGTGAGAGAGGGAGAGGAAGAGAGAAAAGGAAATGAGAGAGGGAGAGGAGAGAAAAAAATTAAACATAATAGGGAAAGAGAAAGAGAGGGAGAGGGTGAGGAAGGGAGAGGAAATGAGAGAGGGAGAGAAAAAGAGAAAAAAATGAGAGAAAGAGAGAAAAAAATGAAAGAGGGAGAGGAGAGAGAAAAAGAGAAAAAACATTAAACCTAATAGGGAAAGAGAGAAAGAGAGGGTGAGGGTGAGGGAGGGAGTGTATACGAGAGAGGGAGAGAAAGAGAGAAAAGGAAATGAGAGAGAGAGAGGAGAGAGAAAAAAATGAGAGAGGGAGAGGAGAGAGAAAAAGCCCATATACCTAATAGGGAAAGAGACACTATAGGGGCACAAATGGATTTGAAGGAAGTAGGCAAGATGAAGGCGCTTTGGCCGTAGTCGAGTGCTGATGGTCGCGTGCAGCTACCTCGCGCTTCTTGGGTTTCGTCCATTAAAGAAGAGTGCATTGTGAAGCAAGTAGTTAAGTCTATCTGCACTCCGACGGGTATGATGGGTTTTCTCAGGTCTGCATTTTCTAAAGACAACCAATTATCAGGGCTAAAATCCCATGACTGGCATAAGATATATCAGGTTTGTACTACGAATGGATTGTAATTGGTGTGCGCATTTTGCTATTTGGAGTGTATCCATTATTCATAATGCTTTCTCATTTGTAGCAGTTTGTACTACTGATCGCGATCGCAGGATGCCTTACTCCAGAAATATGCAGACTTTGGTGCAATGGATCTCACAGAAGGAGATTAAGACATCCTCTATTGAATCCGCGAGGCAGGGAGCAGTGGAGACGGTATGTCTCTTTGAGAAATACCTGCCTACCAGTATGCTCATGATACAAATCCACCTTCTTGTGCATCTTGTAGAGAAAGTGGAGATTGTTGGACCTGTCCATACGCGATAGATGTTCTTCTTGGAGCGCTTCATGAAAACCCTGAAAGGCTTTGTGCGACAACGAGCTTGGCCAAAAGGTAGCATGGCTGAAGGTTGATTGGTGTCTGAGGCGCTAGTGCATATTTCACAATGGCTACCAACGGTGGATCCAGACAACAAAATGCTATGGTCGCTGAAGGACGATGATAGACTGATCGGAGATGTGGTGGTTGGAAATGGGGTAGAAAAAAGAATGGATGCTGCAATGGAGGAGAAGGTGAATCGCTTTTGTATGTTGCACCATGCCTTTATGGAGATGTGGCTCGCCAGGTATCAGATCGCTAGGCAAGATCGAGAGGAAGCGCGATCTGAATTTCGACGTAGTACGCGCCATCGATCGATTCAATATCCTAAGGGCATGGAGGAGATGCCGCGGTTCATGTCAATGCGATGGTTGTATGGAGCTTTGACCGCAGCATCTTGCGAAGGGGTGGAGGTCTCAATGGAGGAGTGGGAATTCTCGAGGGAATGTAGTCCAAAGATGATGAAGTGTTTAGGATTTGTCATATCTATATTTTATATGGGACAACTAATTTGAGTGTTTCAATGTACAGTACAAAATATATAGTGCAGCATGGTCGCGGGGACGACATTTTCGCGTGGAGCGTATTGACAAAGTGCGATCCACAATGGACTGTGGTATTATGGCAAGGTTCGAGCAGGAGAGCCGACGACGAGCAACGGATCCAAACACAGTTATAGATGAGATGGAGTATTCTGGGAACTTGCAAAGTATTGTTACCGCGGATTACCGTAGCTTCTTCATGATACTATTCGATGTGCAGTGGTTCAAAGTGGTACTTGAAGGAGCTGGAGCAACAGTTCGACGAGGTCCATCTGGATTTCTCGAAATAGATTCTAAAAAAAAAAGGGATGGATTTGCGCGACACCTTTGTGTTACTGGCCCATTGTGAACAGGTGCCTGAACTCATTTGTTTGTTAATTGTATTACGACATGGTACATGTTACAATAGTTTAATCTCTCTTGTACGTGTTTGTGAACATGTAATCTTCTATCCAAATCCCCGATAATTTCGATGGTAGTATGTTATACCTTCAGCTCCTCGAAGTGCGAGAGTATATGATCAAAGCGATATTCTGAGCATAGATGAGGACAATATGCAAATAGAGGGGTCGATATTGCAAGGGGTGGAGGCCACCGAAAGCTTGGAGCATGTAGAGGAGCCAGCATTGGCTAACAATGATGGAAATACAGGAGTCCTTGAGAATGAGGTGGACTCATCCTTTTGTGGTGACATGTCTATTGACCTTCCACTATATGATGGAAATACAGGAGTCCTTGAGAACGAGGTGGATTCATACTTTTGTGGTGACATGTCTATCGACCTTCCACTGTATGATGGAAATAGAAGAGTCCTTGAGAACGAGGTGGACTCATCCTTTTGTGGTGACATGTCTATTGACCTTCCACTGTATGATGGAAATACAGGAGTCCTTGAGAACGAGGTGGACTCATCCTTTTGTGGTGACATGTCTATCGTCCTTCCACTGTATGCGGAGTTATGTCAGGAGATTGATATGGGAACATAGGATACTTCATACTTGGAGCATCCACTTACTCAATTCATTGACTAATCACTTATAAGGGTACATAAGATATGTATTTTAAGTGAGATCATTTTTTTTAGGATTTATATTATCGTTCTTTGTATGATTTAAATTGATTATGCTAACATCATTTTTTGTCTGTGCAGGTGACCTTTTCAGGATGAGTCAAGGGATGAGCAATGAGGAGTTGCAGGATATCTTTACGTGCATGTCTCTAGATTAGATGGCGAGATTCAGAGACATGGTAGACCAGGAGCTGTCTCGGACATCGTCAGGCCGCTCTACTAGATCTACTTCAGCGCGATCAGATACTTCAACTTCGAGCAGACAAGATCAACTTGGACCAAGGGAGGGAGTGCTTCAGGGTCAGGGGGATGCTGTAGAGATACGGAGGTAGTGAGCCCGCGGTTGGCATGGGATACAGGTGTGACTCCTCGCTCTCGTGGTGGTTCCAGGGAGCGTGGCTCAGGTGGTTGCTGTGGAGGCATGGATGCGGTGTCTTCGTCTCATCGTTCTGCTGGAGTTGCGTTAACAAATAGATTTTCTATGGGATGGCTGATGGACTACATCCATGCATATATGTCACACAGACGATCGGATGTACGTAAGGCACTCAAGAGTGGGGCTGCAAAGCCCCAGTGGCTAGATGCAGATGACTGGTGCCGACTGAGGGAGGAGGATACAGATTCTCCAGGATGTTGGAGTCAACATCGCAAGGCGGTGAGGGCACGACTTGAGGCCGAAGTGGTCCATCATCTTGGGAGTGGCGGCCACATGACATATCTGGAGGACTTTGTAAGTTTTTCTTTTGTTTTGCTTACTTATTTTTTTTACAATATCCTTTGTACTAACAATCATGTTTCTAACAATTAGTATTTTATTTTCTTTGCAGCACTCCATTATAAATTGCGATCTGATCGGCCTTGAGACTCGATATGCAGAGAGGCATGGTCTCACTGCATTGATCGACCGATTGTATAGATGCGGCGGCCCTGTAAGTCACTCATTTTTCTTGTTTGTAGTTACCATGTTTAATTAGAATGCATTATTTTATGGTGGACTGATGTGTAGTTGTTTTTTTTTTTGAAGAGTCCGTTCGATGCTCCTTTGCGGCAAGATGAGATTTCGGATGGCGAGGATATGTAGCTCCCCCTTGGATCCCTAGAGCTCACACACCCTTCTTTTTTGGTCGCCTGATTTGTGTAGACATTTTCTATGTAGTAGTGATATCTTGTCATGATTGTACTAGTCACTTTCATTATGTGATCATGTATTTATTTCATATATTAGTGTTATGATTTAAGTACACTTTGTTTTTGTTTACACGAGCATTGTACACAGTGCAGAAACTATTTTGTATGACCCAAATAAAGCACATAGTGCTATAGCTGCCGTGCCACAAATTTTTTTTCTCCCTATTACCATCACTATTAGCGTCGCAAATTTACCTGCACCTGGTGTGTAGATCGAATGCTATACGCTCGCGTAGTGAATGCCCGAAGGTCCCCAAGAACAATGGAACTCTACTTTTTACACAAATTACAAGGTAAAAAGCATGAACGACAAGAGCAAGAGACCAATTGGGTGCAATCTCCCCTCATGCCTTGTGTGAGTGCTCCACAAAGCATGTATTTTATGTATTATTCATCTTCAAGCTCAAATAATAGCCCAAATTACAAAATAGCAAGCTTTTAGCTTTTGAGTTTGCTTTAACACAAAAATAGGAATAAAGCTAATGGACGGTGCCCAAAGAGTCTGGCATGCCCAATACAATGTCCAAATAGAAATAACATAATCGTGTGCCCATGCACATACAAAATAATAATAAATATCCGATGCCTCAATAAATAGGCATAACAAATAATAGGCGTGGCGCCTATCAAAATATAATCCATAACTCGAATACTCGCTATCCTCCAATGCTTTCCTCCGCCACTGCTGCTATCTCTACACATCAACTGAAGCATTCACAATCGTTAGTAAAATAATACAATTAAACCGACAAAAGTGAATACCTAGCAGTCTTCAGCTACATAAATAAATCAACTGGTTAGAAATAAATCCTAACCTTAATTTATTACGAGTGCGCACTTTAAACTCATAAACGTTTATTAATTTAATATGCATTTTACGGAATCACCCGCTATGGAATCACCCATGTACACACTAAATTAATGAAACGCCCGAAAGGGACAGGCGTCCCCATCAACTTCTCGCACAAAGAATTCACTTTGTGTATGAGCCCCGGTCATCAAAGTTTACGGAATCCACCGTAAAACCTCACGGAATCCACCGTGGCACGGAATCCACCGTAAAACATGCCTTCTGGCATCAACACCCGTCGTTATTTGCATCATTATTAGCATCGCAGAGTGTCATTATCAGCGTCGTTATTTGCATCGGTATCAGCATTGATACCAACGCAAATAGCGATGCTGATAACGATGCTGATACCGATTGTTCTATGGCGTCGCCAATAACGATGCTTTTAGTGACGACGGGGGCAAATTTTGTTATTCACATTTTCGTCGCTTTTAATGTCGGTATAAGGCATATATCTTGTAGTAACTATGCTTACTTGGAAAAAAGGATTGAAGAAGACATTTGGCACCATCCCTTTTTATAGATTGAATATTTTGATGTGGGGATTAGTAGCTAGGAAATTGCCTAATGCAACATGTGATAGAGCCAACAAATTTAGAATAAACTCCCCCTTATGCTATATATGTTGAAGAAAGGAGAAAATAATTAATTGCTTGTTTTGGGAATGCTTAGAAGCACAAACGCTATGGAAGAGAGGCCGTCAAGGTATGGATAATGTAAACTTGCATGCTATTATAAACTAGAAGTAAGTAATTTTGGGAGATTGAGGCAATTTCAATGAAGTGTAGAGAAGATTTGGGCAATATTGCAAGGATTCATATTGCAAACAATTTGAAATATAAGAAATGAGATGGTACATATCCACATCAAAAGCAATGGAGATGTTTTGGTTGGTAGTTCTATTAGTCTTTTTGATGATGCTACTATTGTGTTAAAAAAGTTGGCTAAAAAGGATGAGGCTTTTGGCCCAATTAGTAGACTAGTAAAAACCCTTGGATAAAGGCTTATAAGCATGTGATGCTAGTGTTTTCGTGATGTTAATCTTATCTACTTATTAATATCAACCTTTGAAATAGAAAAAAGGGGCCACATCAAAATATTTTGAAAAAGAACTGTTGATCATATAAGAAAAGGTAGATTTCAAATATATAAATTCCAAGGGGTTTTTTAAATAGGTGTTTACTATGTGTGATATATGGGATCTATATATAGTAGTGCCTTTTGAGCAGCGAGCTCAGAAATTAAGAGGCACTGTCACTTACATTAGTAATATTGGGCAATCTAGTTAAAAGCACAGTTACAAAATTCTTATACTTTGTAATTAGTATAAGAGCCATTGAAAGTGTTTGCACATCCTAGGTCTTAAGGTTTGTTGATATGTATATATGAGCTTTACTAACTTATAATGTGTTTTATCATGTGAGTTTTCAGATATCTTATTTACAAGTTTTTTAATTTATATATGCATAAAGAATTTTGTGGATCCATCATTGATTTAATAAAATTCCTTCCAAGAACTTGTAAATCTCGTTGACTTTCAAACCTACTTGGTTTTCATGGACTATAGCGCACACATTAAACATTGAAATAATCCTTAACCTCATAGCACACATGCTTAGACACCAATATATGCATGTGCATGTGCATGTGTGTGCATGTGTGCACACACTCATGTACACACGTGCGTATGTACATGCACACACACGTGTGTGCATGTGCACATATAAAATGGACAAATCTAGTGAGCTAGATTGGTGATGTATGTCATACATTTATATTTAATTACTATTGTGCATGGCTATCTAGACATTGTGTGACTTGACCCATCTAACAAGGAGAATAATTGTCATCCTTTGAATATTTGTCTTAAGATGAAAATCTTTGCCATCATTTTTGGTGGTCAAGATATTTGAAGCACCTTTGAATTAGTTCAATCTAACCAAAGACCCTTGACTTAGGACCATCACACAAAGGGTGCTTGTTTGCCAAATTCTTTAATATGCTTGTGTGCATGAGTGTGTGTATAGCATGACCTAAATTTATGAATGTGCCTTGAGTAAACTTTTCATAGGTTGGATACATCATTTCTTTGTAAATGGTTCTAGAGCTAAGTACTTGTTAAAATATTCTCTCAATTAAGTCCAAAAATTACTTTTTTTAATATACACACACAACATATGCATGGGAATTTTTTTAAATGGTAAAATGTGATAAGTTATGCACATCATACAAGCCAAGAATCCACCTATATAAGTTTAAGTCAAGCTCCTTCGGTTGCTTGTACCAAACCACCTTTCAAAGCTTTATTTGTAAGTCAAGTTAATTCTATCATTAGTCTTGTTTCTTCTCATGTCACCTAAGTTCATATAATTCGATTGCAATTAAGATGAGTGAGGTATTTTTCTTGTGTCCAATCACTATTCTTGCCATAATCCATCATTTGGTTGTCACAATGGATGGTTTGGGTTTGGATCACTATAGTACTTTTAAAAATATGTGCTGGTATTCATTGCGTAGTTTGCCTCTTTACTTGATCTCTATTGTCGTTTGACGCATTGTCCCGGCTGTTGTAAAACTTACAATATTCTTATGACAGTCATAGTTTGTATGCTCTAAATATGAAATAATGATCAGAATTGCCAAGCGTTCTCCAAGTCGATACAATCACACAATGATTCTATAATTTCTTATGGTGTAATGGGCACGTGTGCTATGAAATATATACACACAGCCACGAGTGTAAAGCCTGGATATGTGGAAATGCCTTATGAAATCTTAGGATTATCTTCATCTCCTTCTTCTTTCTGCTGTCGTGGCTGTTGCTTCTTCTTCTTCTTCTTCTTTTCTTTTCTTCTCTCTCTCTCTCTCTCTCTCTCTCACTCTCACTGCATAACACGTCTGCAGGACGAAGAAGCAGAAGAGCCCACAGCTTGTTATGATCATTAATTGCGCGCGATGGCGATTCTACTGAGCATCTGCCTGCTAATGCTCGGCATGCTGTTGCTGACGTCCAAGAAGAAGAAGGGACGGTCATCCACAGGACTGAAGCAGCCGCCGGGCCCACGTGGCTGGCCGATTGTGGGGAATCTATTCCAGCTGGGGCGGGAGCCGCACAAGGACATGATGAAGCTGTACGAGGCGTACGGGCCGGTGGTGCGGCTGCGGCTGGGGCGCGTGAACGCCATCACGACGAAGGACCCGGAGATCATCCGGGAGGTAATCCAGACGCAGGATGAGGCCTTCGCCAGCCGCCCGCAGACCATCGGGACGCGCCACCTGGCGTACGGCGGCCGCGACGTGGCGATGGCGCCCTACGGCCCCCACTGGAAGAACATGCGACGCATCTGCATGGAGTACCTCCTCACCACCCGCCGTCTCGACTCTTTCCAGGTACCGCCTACGCTGAGACGCACGCTCTCTCTCTCTCTCTCAAATTCCCACACACAATTCATCCCCTCTCTCGTGTACCTCCACCCGATATGCACTCAACATGGCACGCAAAGGTAACACGATATGTGAGAGCAAGGTATAACTTTGTATTATTCAATCAAAGAAATGTTATAACATAGGCACATTCTAAGACTACACCCTCGTGATGTTATACACATGAGAGAGTTCACCACTGGGTATAGAGAATCACACATAGAGTGGAAACCAAGTAGGGCTCAAAGTCACTACTACTCCAATATAGGTGTTTTCGGTAATAACGCCATGGTATAGCTACAAAGCCCTTACACTCACCCTCACTTGCTGGATTGTTGTTCTCAGCAATATAAGGATCATGTTTATTTTTACTAACAAGCTCACCAGTGTCTGTCGGTTTAGGACTTGGTGAGACATTTGCAGGGTTTTAACACAGTCTATGCTATCAGACTAGTCAATGTCTACCACACTAGGACCTGGGGGTCTTAGGAGGGAGATGTTATTGGTGAAGACTACTGTGTGTTTATCTTGAACATAGTGTTTCCATTTTTTGAGGTAGTGGATGACTATGAGCATTTCCTTCTCATGTGTGCTCCACTTGGTTTCAGCATCTGTGAACTTCTTGGATTCATAAGCTATGGGGTGGCCTTCTTGCACCAGTACGCTCCCAATGCCATAGTCAGATGCATATGTGGAGATCTCAAAGGGTTTGGTGAAGTTAGAGACTTTCAAGATAGGGGTTTTGACTCATGCATTTCTTCATCTGTTCAAAAGCATCATGTTGCTCATTACCCCATGTAAAAGTATTGTCTTCTTTGGTAAGGTGGGACAAGAGTGTGGTGATGAGGTTGTAATCCTTGATGAACCTTTTGCAAACTACTGTGAAGCCAAGGAACTCCTGCACTTCCTTCATAGTCTTTAGTACAGGCCATTTTTGGACAACTTCCACTTTCTTGGGATCCAGCTTGATACTATCAGCTCCTATAATGAAACTTAGAAATTCTAACTCTCTCACTCCAAACTCACATTATTCTAGTTTGGCATACAATTTATGTTTTCGCAGCTTCTCAAAAACTAAGTGTAAGTGTTGCTTGTGTTCTTCTAAGGTTTTGCTATAGACTAGTAGATCATCAATGTAGATAATGATAAATATATCTATCTCTAGTCGAAATACTCTATCCATGAGGCCACAAAATGTGCATTGCTTAGTTCGAGTCCTAAGATTAACCATTCAAATTCTTCTAAGGTTTTGCTATAGACTAGTAGATCATCAATGTAGATAATGATAAATATGTTTATCTCCGATCGAAATACTCTATCCATGAGGCCACAAAATGTGCATTGCTTAGCCTGAGTCCTAAGATTAACCATTCAAAACTACCATATCTGGTGTAGAAAGCTATTTTTGGGATATCTTCTTATGTTGTGTGAATATGATGGTAGCACTTAAGGTCTATGTGGCTAAAGTAATTGGCTCCATGTAGCCTATCTAAAAGGTCCTCCACACATAGTGGGCACCAAAGGGGGACTTATTGGGGCGGATGAAACCTTGTTCTTCTGATTTATGCAGTTGCGTCTTCAACTCTATGAGTTCTATGTGATTCATTTGATAATGGGCTCTGGCCAGTGGAGCATATCTTGGAATGAGCTTGATTTTGTGATCCACACCTCTTCTGGGTGGGAGACCCTTGGGTAGTTATGTTGGCATTACATCTTTGAACTCCTCGAGTATTTCTGTCACTTCTGTGCTGCTGGTTTGGGGTTTGGGCTTCTTGGTGGTCTCTTGCTCAATGGGTTAAATCATACATAGATAGACCATGTCTCCTTGCTTAATAGATTTCTCCACTTGCTTGGTACTACATGTCATGATGCATGGTCTAATAGAGTTCACTTGACATGGTGTTGCTTGGGTTGGCACCCTTAGTTGATTTGGGTTTGACCTCACTGTTTGGCAAGTAGCTTCAGCCTTGTTCTCCTTCATTTGCACTTTGATTGGTGTTCTACCTGGTAATTGCATTCTTTCACATGGTACTCTAACACCTTCTTCTTACATATCTAGCATCATCCGATTCACTCCTTTTCCAAACATTGCAATGACATATTTATCATAGAATTCCAAGCCTCAGATAACTTCAAAATCATCCATGGAGATTACTAAGAAGTTGAGCTTTGCTTTCCATCTCTTGTCTTCTACTTGTACTGCAAAGACCTGTTTCACTTCTTTGGACTCTCCTTGCATGAATGTTACTATCAATCCTTCTGGGGCCTTGGACAATTTCAATCCATGTTTGGCTGTGCACTCCAGTGTGATAAAGTTGTGAGTGGCCCCCGTGTCCCCCATACTGGCATGACTCCCTTTGCTCACTTTGACTTTGATGTATAGGTGGTGGACTACTGCTACTCGGGCCACCATGCAATGGGGCCGTGCACTAACTATCCCCACCCTTGGATGGTCCATGCTTTCATCACTTCTGAAGGAATTTCTTGGATGCATGGGGATTATGGTTCCTCTCCTCCATACACACTAGTGGTATTCACCCTCGACCCACTTGATGACGCTATGTCTTCCATGGGGCATTTGTTTTGATAGTGTGATCCTCCGCATTTGAAGTATCTAATCCCCAAGGTTGGGCTGTGGGGTCTCCACTATGATGTGTTTGATCCAGTGGGACCACATGATGCACTTGGAGTCACTCTATAGTGATTGTTTCCCCATCTACCACTTGCTGCTCTTGGTACTAATGTGGATCGTGACGTGGATGGTGTTACGTTGGAAGTCTGGCTCCACATCTCTGTGAAATGGCCTCTAGGAGCATTGGGTCTCGAGGTCCATGAGTTGTTGTTGAGGTTGGTGTTGAATTTGTTTTGCTTCCCCTGGGCTATCCTCCTATCTTCCAAATCCACTAGTCTTTCAGCCATTCTCATGGCCTCACCTAAACTGATTGGCTCCTACCTCTCTATGTCTCTTCTAGCCCATTCTTGCATACCAAATAAGAATCCATGAAATTTGGTGTCAGTGTCTATGTTGGGTAGTTGCAGCATGATCTGTGCGTATTTGCTAACGTACTCCTTCATCTTCCCTTGCATTTTCTTGAGGTTTCTCCATTCGTTTCTGACTTTGAATTTTTCCATCTTCAAAATGCAATAATCTTTGAGTTCTTCTTGGAGTTCTTTCCATGAAAAGATGGTGTGTCCTTGCTCCTGTTCTAGTAGGTACCAACTAGCCGCGTCCTCCTCCAAGTAGATGGCTACCACCTCTACCTTCCTATCTTTGGTGATTCGTCTCTGACTTTGAATTTTTCCATCTTCAGAATGCAGTAATATTTGAGTTCTTCTTGGAGTTCTTTCCATGAAAAGATGGTGTGTCCTTGCTCCTGTTCTAGTAGGTACCAACTAGCCGTGTCCTCCTCCAAGTAGATGGCTGCTACCTCTGCCTTCCTATCTTTGGTGATTCGTCTCTGACTTTGAATTTTTCCATCTTCGGAATGCAATAATATTTGAGTTCTTCTTGGAGTTCTTCCCCTGAAAAGATGGTGTGTCTTTGCTTCTGTTCTAGTAGGTACCAACTGGCCATGTCCTCCTCCAAGTAGATGGTTGCCACCTTTGCCTTCCTATCTTTGGTTATTCTGGCATATTTCAAGTATCTATCCACCTCTATGATCCACCTCTTCAGAACTAGCCCGTCTCTCTCTCCTTTGTACTTGTGGGGCATCTTGAATTTACTGTAGTCATCTTCTAAGCTATCATTATCTTTCTCTTCTCTATTGTTGTGCTTATTGTTCTTCTTCTTGTCCTACTTCTACTACCTTCTCCTTGTCTTTTCTTATATCTTGCACCCTCCTAGAAGTCTCCTCTCTCCCTAGTCTATCCATCTCCTCTTGTATTTTCTGCCTTTTCTCCTCTTTGTTTTGTTGTAATACCCATTATCTATAGCCCTGCTCCATTCTAAATTTCTTCTCCTTTCCTCTTCCTCTTTCTTCATCTGTATGTTCCTCCAAATTGACTCTAGCATGTCTGACATGCCCTACAACTCTCTCCAATCCCACTACCTTCTCCTCTTGGGCTACTCCATTCTTGCCCTCTACTCTTCTTCCTCTCTTCCATTGTTGGGATGGATACATTCTCTCTGTCATCCTCCATGTGGTCGGTGGGGTTGTCGACGTGGGAAAGCCACTTTTCGCCTTTGGGGTGGTGGTTGTGCCACAGGAAAGCGGCGTCACATCTTCAGATGGTTGATGGTGTTGGGGCTGCCGTGCCAGGGCGTCACATCGAGGTCGGTGCGACATAGGTCGACACAATGAGGGTTGACACGATGGGCGTCGATGCAATGTGGGATGATACGATGGGGGTCGATACGCCGTGGAGCGTCGCGACGTAGGGCAACATGATGCGGGTCATTTCTATTCATTCTCTTTGGGGCACTAGATCCTTTTCTCCTGCTTCCATGAGCACTCCTTCACTCCGAGCAAGAGTTGCTCTGATACCAAGTGTGATGCACCTACACTCATTACGCACTCAACATGGCATAGAAAGGTAACACGATATGTGTGAGAGCAAGGTATACTCTTGTATTATTCAATCAAAGAAATGGTACAACGTAGGCACATCCGAGGACTACACCCTCGTGACGTCGCACATGAGAGGGTTCACCACTAGGTATAGGGAATCACATGTAGAGTGGAAACCAAGCAGGTCTCAGAGTCACTACTACTCCCTATATAGGTGTTTTCGGTAACAACCCCATGGTATAGCTACAAAGCCCTTATATCCCCCCTCCCTCTCTCAAATTCCCACTCTCATTCCCACATTGTAAATTATACATGACAGCCTTTTGAGAGGAGCTTGGAGGCATACAATTTGAAGTTTGCAACACCCTCCAAAGGCTTTTTTAACCTTCTTAATAGGATCACAAATATATTCATACCTTTCTAAATGAAAGGTAATACTCCTTGTAAATTCTATGTCCTTCAAAGTTCTCTAAAGGGAAAAGAGGTGCCCCTTTAAGACCTTGTGAATGAAAACTTGGATAACCCTTCAAGTTTTAGGCCTAGAAGGAGGGGACCCTATTACCTAGCTAGATGCAATTGGAGTGGGGGAAGACCAGAATAGGGTGGGGGTTAGCAACCCTCTCCCTCTAGCTGCACCTAGCTAGATAAGTGGTGCCTCTCGAGCACAAGCCTATAATGTTGATGACTATAGGAAAATTCAAGGGAAAAGAGCCCCTTTTTCCACATGGAAAAATGTCAAAGGCTTCTTCTTGTGTGTGTGTGTGTGTACATCTCTCCCACTTGTTTACCCTAACTAACAACTATCTAAAATATCATTTGAGGTAACTTAATTAACACCATGGTTGCACAAGAAATGGAAGGTCTCAAGTTCAAAACTTACAATTGCATAGCTCTACAATGCCTCTACCTCTTTGAGGTGAAGGCCCAATCACAAAAATATCACAACTCAAATGGTAGCATCAACAAAAAGAAAAGGCATTTACCTAATATGAAGGGTTTGCTAGAGTGCATTAGAGCATTGCCTTACAAGAACACTTTATGAGTGTTGAATTACTATTAGAGTTGAATATTACTTCTTTAAATGCATACAAATGATAAAACATAATAATATGCAGAAAAAGTATCATAGATCCAGTGAGGAAAGATTGCCATGAAGAATACTTGAAAAGAAGTAGTCTTTGCATTGAGGTAGAAACAAAGGGAGCAGAACTCATGATCTAAGGGCCCTCTAGCACACACATTCCAAGGCTATTCAAAAGTCCATTATGTTTGAACTTTTAATGAATATAGTGTAAATTTGTGAAAAATGTGCAATGTGTAAAGAGAATTTAACCATTGTACTAAACGCATGTGATGCATCTAGGCCCACCGTGTTGCTGAGGCTGATTTCATGGTCCATAGCATCCTTAAGAAGGCCCATGCTCACCATCTCATCCATCTTCGAGACACCTTGGGGGCCTTCTCCATGAATGTCATGACCCAAATGTTACTTAGCAAGCGCTTCTTTGGCAATCGCAATGCTGGGCCTGAGGAAGCTGCTGAGTTCCTCGATATCACTCATAAGGTGAGAAGCAAAAATACCAATTAAGTTACCCCCTTTCCACTTGGATTTTTTAATTTATAAACTTCATGAGGGGAGTCAAATTAGGTAATGTCATGGTCCATAAATATTATATTTCTATGTGAAGATGTGATAGTCTAGATAATAGTATGCCAGCTCTTTTTGTACTCCCACTTCATTGTCAAGTATTTGTACTTTTATAATCATGCACTTCAATTGTCCCTGGTCATTAAACATTATCAAGCTTCATTAGCTCAAGCCATTGCATTTGGATGCATTTTTCATTATGTTTAGCCATTTAAACTTAGAAGTTCCTTCACTGTGTATTGCCATCTTTCTTTGAGCATCCATGAAGTAGGAATATAATGCCTTCATCCAAACATTTAAGAGATAAGAAATATGTGGGCTTGCATGCTCCCATGATTTGTAGATCCATCACATGAAAATTTTTTGTCTACATGTTTGTGGGTTTGGTTTTTTTTTTTGGTGGGGGGGTGCATATGTGCATGAAAATAGGTTTATGGAACAACTAGACATGTGTGATGCTTGGAATCTAACTACATTGAATTAGAAAATATCTTCTTATTTTTAAATTTGTAAAGTATTATGATTTTTTAGCTCCTAATTTGATATAGTATATCTTTACAAAATTAAGTATGTCTGCACATGTGTGTGCATGTGCACATGCACACCTAAGGACCTGTAACCATAAATAAGATCACTTTGAGGGATGATGTGCATAAATTCAAAACTTATAAATTTGTACTAGTATGTAAGAGATAATAAATCATTCTTGATGAAAACATAGAGGTAGCTTTAAAAACTAAATAAAAAACTTTGCATGAATATTAATTATACAGGTGTGTGTGTGTGTGCGTGCGTGTGTGCGTGGGGGGTATGTGTGTGTGTTTGCGCACACATTTTTATAGCAAGAAGGTTGATTTCAAATACCTTTTTCCAAATACACACAATTCATGTTTCTTTGTTATTTGGCTAAGCGTCTAACTAAATGAGAGCTTAGCAGAAGTGAGTTTCCCACTAGGGATATTTAGACTCATAGACATCTAGTATAAGTGCACCATCCATTTTAACATGTATGTTTTGTTTACATCACTTGATACAATTACACCTTTGATTAATAGTTACTAGAACCTTAAGAAAAAACTTGACTGAATGGTTTCTTTACATGTTTTCAAGATATTTTGGCTCTTAGGCATCTTTGACATTGCTGACTACCTCCCCTTCCTAAAGTGGTTGGATCTCCAAGGCTACCACAAGATCATGCGTGATGTTGAGAAGCGCATGGATGCCTTCCATTGTGCCATCCTTGATGACCACCGCCACCAGCATAGACTTGGTCAACGTGATGGACCTGAAGACTTTGTTGATATCTTGTTGTCATTACCTCCTGGCAAGCATGGACAAGACCACCTTGATGACATTGAAATGAAAGCTCTTGTTCAAGTAATTCCTTACAATGGATATCCTGTTTGTACTTTAAACACATTACTTTTTGTAGGTTAGATACCATTATCTTATCTTATTATATGTTATGGATTGTTTAGATGTGTGTGTGTGTGTGTGTGTGCGTGCGTGCGTGCATGCTTGCGTGCGTGCGTGCGTGCGTGTGTGTGTGTGTGTGTGTGTAGAATGCCAATGCATGTTTGTATTTTGTATGTAGTTACTAGTCAATTATTTATGGATATGCATTTATAAAACCCCATTTGTTACATGTTATAAGGCAATAAAATGACCTCCTTTTTAAAGGAATTTATATAACTTTCTCAAAATATAATAGAAGTGCCCCTTGTATAGATGTACTCTTGTAAATTTATACAAATTTTGTTAGATAAAATTACCCTTTTGTTGGTTGCATGTGGTAAAGTTACATTTGTAAAGGTGTAGTCCTCAAGATTAGAACTTGTATATGTGAAGGCAATGGTGTTTTGTTCTTTTAAGGATGATGCTTAAATGTTATTGTCATATATTCACATGCATTTACATTTTTAACTCATTTGCAATCCATGCAGGACATGATTGCTGCAGCCATTGACACATCATCAGTGACAAGTGAGTGGTCAATGTCTGAAATTATACGGAATCCAGATGTTCTTAAGAAGGCACAAGAAGAAATAGACAATGTAGTGGGACTTGATAGGTTAGTAGAAGAGACAGACTTACAACAATTGAGATATTTAAGGTGCATCGTGAAGGAAACCTTTAGATTACATCCACCAGGACCATTCTTGATAACCCACGAAGCCGTCAAGGATACAACAATATTAGGATATCATATCCCAAAGAAAACACAAGTGTTTGCAAATGTATATGCATTAGGACGAGACCCTAAAATATGGCCAGAGAAGGTAGATGAATTTTGGCCTGATAGATGGATGGAAGACAAGGTAGAAATAAGGGATGATAAGTACAGGATCATACCATTTGGTGCTGGGAGGAGAAGATGTCCCGGTGCACCCCTTGGGCAATGCATGGTCTTGTTTGCTTTATCAAGGCTCTTGCATAGCTTTGATTGGTCCTTGCCTCCACCAATGAAACCAAAAGATCTAAACATGTCAGAGGCTTTTGGATTGACTTTGCCAAGAGCCTATCCCCTTGTTGCAATCGCAAAGCCTAGACTACCTAGCCATCTCTACGAGAAGTCTATGTAATAGTAAAGGAACACATATATGCCCTTTCAACTTATATTTTTTTACATAGTATTTTTCCATTAATCATGTTTCTCAAAAAATAATTTTCTTTGAAATAACTATGACATTAGGATCTTTAATATGATATTTAGTTTCTTATATGTTGTTACTAGCAAATTGTATAATGTAAGAATATGTTCAAGCACCTCAATCTAGAAAACAATTGTTCACACCTTTTGTAAGAAACTTATTGTAGGTTCCAAAAATGTTATACGATGATATAACTAATTCATATGTTTTCGAAAATAAAATATGTATTTTTGAAAAAGAATGGAAGCATAAATTAATAAATTTAATCTCACAATAGAATTTGAGTTCTTTTGGAGTATAAAAGAACTTCAGAACAATTACAAATCACTTCCATTGTGGACATTGTGACAATCCTTCTAAACATCCAAACTTATGATTTTATGCATCATTATGCACTTGTGATATCAATTTTTGTCTTGTAGTTTTTAAGCACGAGTGAATGTTTAGAAGTCCATAAGTGCCAATAGTGTGATGCCCCTATCTACACACATGCCATGAAAAACTTCTCCATTTTTTGTACCTAAGAAGCACTACGTTACTAAATTGTGTCAAACTATTGGCATCTCTACTTCATACTATTCACTTTAAGGTATATCACTTGGTTTTTTCAAAAGAAAAGGGGGATAAGCTCATTACTACTACAAACAAAACCTACAAAGAAAGATTTACATGTTTATTTGACATGGCATTTGCACTATTCTAAGACTATCCTAACATTCCACAACAATCAATAATCACTTAGACCTCATTGTGTCACCATATTTTATATTCAAATATTACCTTAGGGATTAAAATGATAATTTGAATGGACCACATATGTCCAACCTTACCTTTTAGGGTGTCTTTTGTAGATAACTAGACATAAGTAGTAAGGCCTACATCATGCCACATGTATTATCTTACAAGACAGTATAGAAAATATTTAGAGGCTAGAAGTCCATGCAAATTTTGTTTGGATCTGGAAAAACGTGAGGATGATAGAGCAAGACTTTGGTAAGCTAGGTGTGGTTTAAATTAGAGGATTCTAGAATTGATAATGGAAATCCAAAATCAATCATCTATATGTTATGATCTCATTCTTTTCATGTGTTGAGACATTATGAGTATATGGTTTTCTGATTTGCTTGAGACATAGGAATATAGTTTTGTATGGACAAGCACTAGTTAGCAACTTTAGAATATAGGGTGTTACCATGAATCTGATAAGAAGAGAAGGAGGAGGAGAGGGGAGGAAAGGGAGGGGATGGAGGTGGGGACAAAGAGGGAGGGGGGTCGAGTATACAGGGGGGGGAGAGAGAGAGAGAGAGAGAGAGAGAGAGAGAGAGAGAGAGAGAGAGAGAGAGAGAGAGAGAGAGAGAGAGAGAGAGAGAGAGAGAGAGAGAGAGAGAGAGAGAGAGAGAGAGAGAGAGAGAGAGAGAGAGAGAGAGAGAGAGAGAGAGAGAGAGAGAGAGAGAGAGAGAGAGAGAGAGAGAGAGAGAGAGAGAGAGGATGGTTAAGGGGAGAGAAAGGGAGAGGGAGGCAAGAGAAAAAAGCAAAAAACTAAAAAATTGATTTTAGTTTTTAAAAAAGAAAAAAGATGGGAAGGAAAAGGATGGGGAAAGGGGAGACAAATACATAAAATAAATAAATAAATAAGAACTAATAGAGATTGGGTGTGCATATCCTCATGTTGTGAATATGCATGTGGGGTGGGGTAAAAAAAAATTATATTGACAAAAAGAAAATGGGATGTGAGAGCACAAGCATGAAAACACAATGCATCACAGACACGATGCATGGCATGAGGTAAAAAGTAACATTCACCCATGCACACGAGGAGGCCGAATCATGCAAAAGCATGGAAAAATGAATTCCAAAATATTCAACACTCAAGTGAAGACGTAGCAAAAAGAAAAAGTGGATAGGGAAAGAGCAAAAACATGATTGACGACCCGAATGAGGTATCAAGGGTCAAAAAGAGGTATTCACATGGAAAATGGACGAAAAAGATATGTGTATGAGTACTTAAAAATTAATATAAGGAGATCTGCCTATAGAAACAAAGTGTGGTAAAAAGGAAAAATAGCCAATGTGATGAGCTGCACAATAGGGTTGTCCAGTCAAAACACAAGTTGATTATGAAAAGGGTGGGTTCATGTGAAAAAATATTAAAAAACACACGTGTAAAAGGAATAAAAAACTAAATTAAGGGAATCTTAGAGAAGAAAAAATATTGGGGTGGAAGTGAGTGATAGGGCTATTGTGGGGGGGGGGGGGGGAGTAAGAAAACACAATAAAAAATTAATAACAAGAAATCGGTGTAGTAGAATGGGGGGCAAGTAAAACGAAAAAGGTCCATTTGATAAGCCGGAGAGCGTAATAAGTTTGACCACTGTTTTGATGAAAATTAGATACGTTCACATGGAAAAATGGTAAAAACACAATTGAAAATTAATTGAAAACACACAAAAATTGAATTACGACCAATCGGTGCATCGAAATGATGGGCTAAAAAAGGAAAAAATCAAGGGAAGTAGAAGGGTGGGATTGTTACGTCAAATCTCAGTTCTGATATAAAGAAGTTGTGTTCGCATGGAAACATGTTTGATTCCATCAAATCCTTTAAACATTAATAATTCATGAAACGTTGCTCAGAATAGAGGGCTATAAAATGAAAAAGGGCGAGGTCAAACAAACAAACAAGACTATGGTATCATATTTCAATTTTGGTGAACCTAGAGTATGTCCACATGGAAAATGTGCAAAATAAGGAAAATGTCAAAAGAAAAGGAGAAAACCCTAGGGTGTAAGATATATCATGGATGGGTGGGACAAGGACCCAAATAGGGTTTAGAAAAGAATCATTCTCAATCAATCAAGTGTAAAGGATGTTCGCATGGGTTTATGCAAGATGGATGTGCAGGGACACGTCCCCATACTTATGACCTTACTAGATCTAGTGAAGACAATTAGCAAGGCCTATGCACTATTAAACGACTAGATTGTGACATCCCCACACTTAGATATAATATATACATATATATGCAATAATAGGGTTAGAAACACTTAGCCCATTTTGCTAGTTGTTGAAAATGATAATTGGTGCGTATCAATGTATTTTTAGCTATTTTTTTGTCAAACTTTGGGTGAATTTTGTTTGATTTTGTGGTTGATTGATTGGTTTTGGGATTTTTTGAAAGTGTTTTGGAGTGTGTTGGAATGGGTTGAGTAGGTTTGAGAAGCTCATGATGGCTTTTGATTGAGTTATGATGTGTTGTTTGTTTTTGTGGTGTGTCTATTTGGTTTTCATGTGTTTGTTTTTTTTTTTGGAGAGGTTATGATTTTTAATGAGTGATTTGGAGAATTATTGGGAGTGAGTTTGATGGTTTTTGATAGTTTAGATTGGTTTTAATTTGAGTTGAATGGTTTTTTGTATTTCTTGTTGACCTACTATTTAGCTTTTGTGGATCTTCTAGTGTCTTTTATATGCTTCTCTGAGTGTTATGTTTGATAGATGTTTAGCTTGGGGGAGTTTTATGATAAAAATGGAATAATATTAGCTCAAAAGAGTTCAAAGCAAAGAAAGTAGTTGTTGAAGACTTGAAGTGATAGTGACAGTCGTGAGCCTTGAGAGGTTACTGTAGTGGTCTCCTAACCCTTTGTATCATATATACCTCTTGGGAGGTGTATCCACAACAAGAGAGGATTATTGAGTGTGACTCCTTGTTATTCTCATATACTATTAAGAGAGAGTATATGTGAGAAAGAGTATATGAGAGATAGCTAATTTTCATGAAGAAACATTGTATCTACATGTGAATGATTGAGAGAAAGACTATGAAATATAAATTCCATGTGATGAATTCCATTCAAAGTTGAGCATTCATTTTTGCTCGTTTGGTTCTTTGATGGTTTCTATGAAGAATATATTAAACTTTTTTTGTGATAAATCCATGGAAGATTCATTATATGATGTTGCATACAAAGTTCCTTTGTTCTTGGTATTCTTTTTTCTTGTTGTGGTTTCTAGAGCATAAAGAATATGCTTATTGGTGAGACAATATAGGTTTTATTGTAGTAGTTTTTTTATATCCTTGGTGTTCCTCTTGGGGCTCCACCATGTATGTTTTTTTTTGTAGTGAGTTATATACTTAAACTACATGGCCCTCTCCCAAGAGTAATTATCACCTCTACACATAGCCTTCTCATAAGTAAGGGGCTCACTAGAATTTTTCACCATGACATAATACATATAGGGCTTAAAACAATCAAGAGGATGTGAGACTCTAGTGGATCATCTCAAGACTAGATGTGGGGTCTATATGGATTGTTGTCTCTATCCAATATCATGATCCTATACAACAAGTGGATCTTGGGCCATTACAACATCAATAGCTTTGTAGCAAGCTATCTAAGTGGGGCTAGCTAGATTGTAATAAGAGGCTCCTCCTAAAAGATTGCCATGCGTACCTCAACTAGTTTCTTAGGTTGCTTATGCATCTTATCCTCATAAAACACAAGATCATGGATGTGGATAGCCTTTTGAGCTAGCGGATCCTAATGGAAATAGCCCATCTCATCTACATTAGCATATCCAAGAAAGATACATTTGATGGATTTCGGATCCAACTTATTGGATTTGTCTTTGGATACATGGTAGAAACACGGGGGATTCACTAGAAGTAATAAGGAGACGTCACCTTTGTGCAAGAAATATATGAAAATACCCCTTATCTACCCCCTATTTATGGGACCTTACCTTATAAAATGTATCTTCCTTCCCTTAAATAACCCCCTCCCTTACACACATGGTACCATATGGTAAATCCTAGTGGACCCCCCGAGGTTAGAAAGCTCACATCCAAAGACTATTAAATGAGTATATGAGATAGGTTTGCTAGACCATACCTCCTTAGCAACTTGACCATTTACAAATGAATAGTAGTAGAAACTACCTTAGTCCACAAGTAATATGGTAAGTCTACTTCACTAAACATACTATAGAATTTTTCATGAATAGTCCTATTTATGCACTCTATGATACCATTTTGAGGTGGGATATATGGGGTGGTCAACTGACACTTTATATCCCTCTCATTGCAAAACTATCAAATGCCTTGGAGATATATTCACCCCCATTATCAGATCGTAGGCATTTCAGTCTATGCCTAGACTAGTTCTCAACCATAGTAAGAAATCACTAAATCTTTTGCTTAATAGGATAGGACCAAACTTTATGCAGATAGACATCAATGAATGCCACAAAGTAATTAGTACCACCTAATGACTAATAGGGCATGAGACCACAAGCATCTGAATGAACAAGAGCCGAGAAGGCTTACCCATGTATATAAAGCCAAACTTTTTAAGAGACTTATGTATATGCCTGACATATAAAGAATGATCACAAAAGTCAAAACATGAGTAGTCAAGAGATGGCAAATGCTACAAATGAGTGACTACTTTCATTCATTTTATAGACATATAATGCTACTAAAGAGATATGATAAAGATTAGTCCATGGCGGCCAAGAGATGATCAAGAGATGTCAATATAAGCAAAGGACAGAGGTTGCCAATATTGGCACCTTGAGCAAAAAACAAGACTGCCACGAGTAATCTTCCATCCAGAATCACAAAAAGAGACATGGTACCTATCATCATCCAACTCTCCAGTAGAGATAAGGCTTTTAGTCAAAGCCTGGACATGATGTACATCATGAAGCACAAATGAAACACTGGTATCAAACTGCAATCTCACATTATCTATACCAATAACATTCAATATAGTGTCATCTCTCATGGTAACCAAACTTGTCATAGTATAGTAAGTATAAAACCAATGACGATACGGGGTAACATGAAATGAAGCCCTTGAATCAAGAAGCCAAAATTGAGAGTAAGAAGAGAAAGTATCGACAAGCTAAGTAGTATCAAGTGATGAGGCAACAACTATGTAATCATTTGAGATATAGTACAAGGTACTTATCTCTTCTATCTTAACACTAGACTTAGGAATACTGCTATGATCATCAAAATATTTTTCATTATCCTAGGCTTTCTCTTTGTCTCTTTTGCGTGTATCATTGCACATCTTATGGTATTGCGGCCTTATATAATGTTGCTACCCACAATAATGACAAGAGAGGACTTAGGAGCACATGGCTTACTACATGATTGTCCACAAGACTTAGATTTACCCCTATTGGGCTAGTCTCTCTACCATGCCTACTATTCCCAACCACCTTGTCTACCTCTCACTGTAAGTGCATGAGAGGTATGGGGGCTACATCAACATTCTTCCTATTTACTTCCTCTATAACCGAAGTACCCTCTCATCCTTGAGTTGAAAGTCACATTTAGGAGGGTTTGCACTCGTAACAATGTGGAATGTATCCCAAGTCTCTGTCAATGTAACAAGCAAGAAAAGTGACTTGACATTCTCCTCAAACTTGATACCCCACGAAGTAAGTTAGCTAAAAAAGGGAATGAAACTCATTTAAATGAGAAGACATAGATGCCCCTTTCTTTATATGAAGGTCCATGAGTTTCCTAAGCCAATATAGTTGTGTTTTAGGACTCTGCTTATTTTAGAGATCACAAATCTTTTTCCATAATGCATAAGCACCACCCTCAGTCTCAATGAAACTCATTTAAATGAGAAGACATAGATACCCCTTTCTTTATACGAAGGTCCATGTGTTTCTTAAGCCAATACATTTGTGTTTTAGGACTCTACTTATTGTAGAGATCACAAACCTTTTTCCATAATGCATAAGCACCACCCTCAGTCTCAATGAGATTGAGGTATATCTATTTTAACAATGACCAAATGATGGTAGACTTACAGAGCTCACCAAGCTCTTCCCATTTCTCTACATCATAAATTTTTGGATTTATACTCTCTAATTTCAATGGCTTGACTTGCTTCTTTTATACCAATACCTGCAAAATTTGAGTCTTCCAATACTATAAGATATTATTATCCAACTTCTCTATATTGAAGATAGCACTATCATTGGAGGCATTTGAAGCACCTACCACCTATTTACTAAACAAAGAGAGTACAAGGAGCTATAAGAGCAAATCAGCTCCAAAAGCAATCCAAAAGGCGTACAAAAAAAATAGGACTAAGCCAATACACTATCGTCCACAAGCAAGAAGCACTTCAGTGCTGAGTACAAGTGTTTGCTCTCAAAAGAACTACTCAAAACTAATTTTCAACATGGCTATCCATAAAACTCAAGTAAATCAATAAGTAACTATACAAAGTAAGCTTTCATTGCCAAGAAAATTTGTGTAGTAATTGGGATGTACAATACAAGAAATAATGTAGCATAAACCACCAAGTACCAAAGATTGTCAAAACATCCAAGGTGTCACGTACATAGATGCATACCACAATGAATGCCAAGCATGTATCCACCACTAACAACCCACTAATAGCAAGCGGTACAAAGTGCCCAAATCAAATGCAAATGAGTCCAAGAGCATAAACCTCTACAACAATAGTAAATGCATAAACCAAGAGAGTGTAAGAGAGCACTGGCTCAAATGAATCAAGCATTGGCAAAGAAATTGTCAAGTACTTCCACTAGAGAAAATATGGAGTATCAAATAGTAAAGGAATCTCAATGCATAGAGCTCATAATATCCAGGCACCTAAAATACATCATGTATACATGCAGGAGTATAAACCTTCAATAAGTCTTCAAGATCACGAGTGGAAATCACCAAAGCAAATAACAACTACCCAAGCTTAAATCAAAGTTATAAATCTCAACACAAGTCTATATGGGTATAAATAACAATATCAACCATCAACATAATTATATACCATACCTGAATAGTGTGTAGACATTCAATACATAGACATTAACCATGAATATTTTTTGTCTAAACCATAACTATTATATTCTTATAAAATAGATAAATGAAAGCTACACAAAATCAACTATTTGAGTGCTCAGATTTGTAATTATTATTGCACTCTTTGTTTTGAGCTATAGAACATCTCAATCCAATAATCCAATATCGTATGCAAAAGTTGTGGACAAAATATGAAAGCATTATAAAGCTACCATAACTATCCATGACTTCTACAATATGCTCTGCATCTACTCAAAATGGATAGAATGGCTACTTCTTAACTCAATAAGCACTCAACAAGGATCAACTAAGCCATGTGAAGCTCCTCAACTAGCTTGAAACAAGTATTGAAGGTATGAAAGCCAATGCATATCTCAAATGGACTAAAATGGGGTTGTAATGAAAGCTATAAGTTAAGATTTCTTATATATTGAATACAATGTTAGTGAAGCTTCTTGAATACCTTCTCTAATATCCATTTAAAAGGTGGAGTAAGAGTGAAAACCCAAGTGGAAGCATGAGCTATTGGAAAAGAGGGAAGGAGACACAGTGGAGTAGAAGATGAGCCTCAGCTCATTGTTGTTCTTCTTCCATTATTCTTCCATCATACTCATTGAAAGAGGCTTACACACATAGGTATGACTAACCAAGTCTAACTATGATTGAGTCACTGACTACACTGACTTATTGAATGTCGCACACGTGTATAGCTGTATCCAGCTAATGTCGGTCACACACATAAAGATAGATTGACTGAATAGTAATAGGAGCTTGATATTCTAGCACTTCCCCTCAAGCTCAAACTATTTGATAAACTCCAAGTAGTTGTCTAAAGTATATGAACTTTTTTAAACTAAGAGACTTGGTAAATATGTCTCCTACCTAGTCTTCGGTCTTCACATGAATCAAGTCAATCTAAGAACCATTTCTCTGATGAAATGGTAGTGAACCTCAATATGTTTGGACCTAGCATGGTAGACAAGATTGCTAGCCAACATAACACTATTGAGGTTATCACAATGCAATCTCACTCTGCTTTCTAGCTATATTCCCAAGTCTTTCAATAGTTTCATACCAAACTACTTCGCAAGCCGCTAAGGCAGCTTCTCTGTACTCAGCTTCTGTGCTAGACAATGCAATAGTAAGCTATTTCTTACTCTACCAATTGATCATAATGCTGCCCAATCCAAATGCATAACCACTGGTTGACCTCCTGTCATAGGCACAACCAACCCAATCAGCACCAATAAACCATGTCAAGTCAAGGGATTTTCCATATGCATAAAACAACCCATAAATTGTAGTACCCTTTACATATCTCATGATCCTCCTGACTGCATCTAAATGTGGTTTGCAAGGCTTCTGCATGAACTGACTAATCAGCCCCACTACATAACACAAGTCATGATGGGTAATAGTCAAGTATATCAAGATGCCCACCACCATCTGTTGATACATGGTCACATTCTCTATGTCATTCCCAACATCAATCTGCAGCTTGACATTCTGATCAAGAGGTGTCTCCATAGGCTTGCATTCAGCCATACCATACTTCTGTAACATGTCATGAGCATACTACTTCTGTAGCAGCCATATACCTTGAGGCATAGAGATTACCTCAATCCCAAGAAAATACTTCAACTCACCAAGGTCTTTGACTCTGAATTCAGCCTGTAAACATGATTTAATTTCAGTAGTGCCCTCTTCATCATCTATAGTGATTATAAGATCATCTACATAAACCACTAGAAACACACATCCATGATTTGTCTTCTTCGTGAAAAGACTGTGATCTGCATTACCCAATCTAAATCCATGTTGTTGTAAATAATTGCTTATCTGAGCATTCCATGCTCTAGGTGCCTGTTTCAGCCCATATAAAGCCTTTTTTTAGCTTACATACATGTGTAGGAAAGTCCAAGTGAACATAGCCTTCAGGCTGCTCCGTATATACTTCCTCAACCAAATCACCGTTCAAGAAAGTATTCTTGATGTCCATTTTCCATAATTTCTAGCCTTTGCTTGCTACCAACAAAGCAATGACAGTTCTGACTATTGCCATTTTAGCCACCAGACTGAAAGTCTCCTCATAGTCAAGGCCATGTTGTTGCGCATACCCTTTTGCAACCAGCCTGGCCTTATAGCGTTCTAATGAACCATCTGACTTGCACTTAACCTTGTACACCCATTTGCAGCCCCAATGGGGACTTTGTCTTCAAGAAACTCAACCAATTCCCATGTCTCATTTTTAGCCAGGGTTGCATACTCCTCATCCATGGTAACAGATGAGTTCTCATCTGTAACTCCATAATCAAACTTTGTAGGTTCCTTTATAACCTATCACATTGGCCATATATGCATAATGTCAGACTGAATAACCAGTGTATATAGACCTCTCAATTGGTTTTTTGACTCTCTCAAATCTCCATAATTGTGGCTCACTCTAAGCTTGCCTCTCATGAGGTGGTACATAATGACTCTACCTTGCTCCAGGCATCATAATAGATGGAATGCCCAACTCACTATCCAAATTGTCACTATTGAATGACTCATATCTTGCTGTAAGTGGACCTGTCACATCCTCAAGCATATTTTCTTTTCCCTTATCCAATCTCCCCCTCACTGACATATCTGTGTCAATGAACGTAGGAGTATGACTCATCAAGCGTCCTGACCAAGGACTTACTGTAGGTGACCCATCACCTGTAGGACCACTCATAGATATACACATTGTAGGTGTATTTTTAGCATTACTAGTGATGGCTGATCCATCAATAGCCACTGCAACAGGATTACCATACCACAATGCCAGCTCATAAAAAACATCTCTGCTAATCAATGTCTCATGTGTAGACGGTACATAACACTTGTAAGCTTTCCGGTCTTATGCATAACCAAGGAACACACTCTTGATAGCTTTAGGATCCAATTTCTTCCTCTTTTCATCAGAAACACGCACATATGCAATGCTGCCAAATACCTTCAAGTGTGAAATGTCAAGCTTATGACCATACAACCTTCCATATGGAGTTACATCATGAATCCCTACTGTAGGGGTTCTATTCAACACATAGATAGTAGTCACTATTACTTCATCCCAATAACCATTTGGAAAACTCTTCTCATTCATCATAGCTCTTGCTGATTCCATCAGTACCCTATTTTTTTCTTTTTACTACACCATTTTGCTACGGTGTATAGCTGTAAGTTAATTGTCTTCTGATCCCATATTTAGCAAGGTACCTATGAAAGTAAGACAGAGACATATTCTCCACCTCCATCTAATCTAAGACATGAAATTTTACAGCTCAACTCATTTTCAGCATGCTTCTTGAAGTCCTTGAATGCATCAAACACATCATCCTTATGTTTCAATATGTAAAGCCAAGTGTACATGTTGAAATCATCAATGAAAGATACATAGTAACGAGCACCACCAAACGAAGCATTATGAGATGGTGGACCCCATACATCTGAATGTACCAACTGTAAGGGTTGTGAGCTTATTCCGTACATGTCTCATAAATGGAAACCATGCTTGCTTTCCAAACTAACATGCATCACATACATGTCCAAAGTCATGATACATGAACTTAGGCAGTCTAAGCACAATCTCGTTTTGCTGCATAGATTTCAGCTTTTGTATATTTACATGGCCAATCCACTTATGCCATATCTCAACATCCCATATAGCACCACCATCATGTGCAAACATGGCTGCTTTCAATTTTGGAATTGACGCATCAAGAGTAAACATTCTGCCATCGCTTCGACCTGATCTAGTAATCAATTTGCAGCCATTACCATATTCTTCAACAAAGCATCCATCTCTTTTAAATCTCACCTACAGATTTTGTTCTACCATCTGTCCAATTGACAAAAGATTATTGGTTATTGTAGGTACATGTGGTACATCATGCAGGTTCTTTTTCTTGCCATCAAGCATCAACAAAGGTACAAATCCCTTATGCTAAATAGTATGATGGGTGTGTCATCCCCAGTATAAATGTGTCCATGCAAACCTACAACCATCTCATCAAACCATTCTCCATGGGGTGTCATATGATTTGAAGCTCTAAATATATGTACCATCTCTCATCTCTATTATGCCTAGATGCATTCTTAGACACATGCTGCATGGCAAACAACCTATCACCCTGATCATCAGGAACTCCGCTAGATGAATCATAATTTTCATGCAGTCTACCCTTGGTTTTCGTGTTAGCCTGCTTCTTATGACAATATTTGGCTATATGCCCATATTTACTACAATAATGATAGTCCTTGTCCTTGTTGGACTGATCATTTGACTGCTAGGATCCTTCTCTGCCTCTAGGGAATCTCCCCCTGACTCAAAAGCTGCCAGATCCACGCTGGCCGTGTGTATTCATGCCATGCTAGGCATTCTGTTGTTGCTGTCCATAAGTATTTCGAGTGTCTCCTTGACCTCAAAAAGAGCCACAGTCTCTGCCACCTCTGCCACACTGGCTAGAGTAAAGAACAGTGTCTTAGACATTGAAGATCCAATGGTGGCAAGCTGATCCCCTATGTTCTTGATCTCTGTAGTGTAGTGTAGGCATGAATGCTTCTGCCATTCCTAGACATGTTATTGAAATGTTGCTTCAGCTGAATCTTTCTTGCATGTGTTACTTCCATAATTCTTCATGAGCATGTCCAATGCATCCTTTGGGGATTTGCATCCAGTAATCTCTATAACCATAGCATCTGATATACATAATGAAAACCAATGTAACACCTTGCATGCTCTCTTATTCCATAGCTTATGAGCCCTTTTCTAACCATTTGTCAGATTCCTTTCATGCATTTCAGGTTTAGCCTCATCACTTATACGTAAGTCCCAATAATCTCTACCAACCAAGAAATTCTTCATGCGAAACTTTCATAAAGCAAATTTTTTGTTGTCCAGCTTTTCTCCCACAATTTGAGTGATATTGTCAGTGCCTTGAGCATTTTTCATAGTTGCAGCTTAGGTATTCGGTGATGTATACAACCTGTAAGTATCTGAATCATTTTCCTACAGTTCAGGACTAGTTTTCTGTTATTCATGATAGTTTTCTATAATTCAAAACAGTTTCCTACAATTTAGGATAGTTTCCTGCATTAATGTTCTGCACCAAAGAAACAGGATATTTTAGCCCTTTACAATCTCAGAAACATCCACAAGCATATGGAATAACCTATAGGTGTTATAGTCAATACATAGACTCTATAAGCACTGTATCTCTATCTCATGTATTCTTACTGCATTGAATAGAATATGTAGTCTAAAACTTGCAACTTGACATTCAAGCACCTTCCAGACATTCAGGAAATCAATTCCTTTGAGATCCTGAATGATAAATGATGTTATTTTCTTTAGGAGTGTAGAGAGGCAATGTGATATACTGCATTTACTGTAAATGACCAACCAAGTAGATGTCAAGGCATTTGTTTCATCTCCAGATTTCAATCCTTAGTTGTATCCAATGCTCTCTGTAGTCTTCCAAGCATTCAACATACATATATCAGGTCATACAAATGACAGGAGCTCCAAAATGGCATGTAATGCTTCAGTAAGAGACAATGCTTGTTGCCTACATTCAATGACAATTTCAAGCCATTAAAAATTCCATATCTAAATATTTTTCAGCAAAAAAATCCTAGCTCCAATGCATAACATCAAGTCCATATGGCTTCCCAGCGTATACATATGATTCAATAATACTCTTGAACAAGTTTGAGAGCTCCAAGCTCATGCTAGAGGTGCATACATGTTGTAGGTTGTTTGTATACAATAGACCACTGTTATTTCATATCTATTATCAGTTCTTCAAGCTCCCAGATGAGCTCTCAATCAAGCAATGATGCTATCACCTACTGTTTATTGCAGTAAACAAGCAAACTACACAGGTCTGTGTTGAATATCTCAAAATATGTGAGGAATTTGAGAAAACTTTCTTATGCAAAGTTGTAGACCACATCGAAATGGTCAAGAGTAGAGGGTCATTTCTCCAAAAACCATTTCTATAGCAAGATATAGCTTTTCAAAAAAAAGGGTTGCAGGCACAGTCTCCTTTGAAACGTTTTCTTCAGATATGATGTCTTGATGTCAAATGGCCACAGTCAAGCCTTCAGGATTCAGGTGTTCAAGCTCTAATACTATGTTGTAAGAGAGGGAGAGTGATAGAGTGGATCAGAAGATGAGCCTCAGCTCATTGTTGTTCTTCTTCCATTTTTCTTCCATCATACTCACTGAAAGAGACTTACACACATAGGTATGACTAACCAAGACTAACTGTGGTGGAGTCACTGAGACTACACGGACTTATTGAATGTCACACACGTGTACAACTGTATCCAACTAATGTCGGTCACACACATAAAGATGGACTGAGTAAAGAGAGTAACGTGAGCTTAATATTCTAACAAGAGCTATGAAGATTCAAGCAAAGAAGAGAGAGATTGGTGTGTGGGAACACCAATGGTCACAATCTATGATGTGCCTTCCCTTATTTTATTGCCATGTAAAGAATAAAGAATAGAGTGACAATGACACACTACTAACACCTATATTGTACGAGCATGTAGGCGTGAATACAAGTAAATATACGCAGCTGGCCACAAGTGACCTTTGATCCCCAACACACACACACACACACACACACAGAGAAAAGATTGAGAGAAATAGAAACTCAATGGATTCACTATATATAAACTCTCTATATCACGTGCGTTCAAGGCCTATTTTAAAATACCCTTATGTGAAAATATTTTCTAAAATAAAACACACCCCTTTTCTATTCATCCTGCAAATCCCCCTTTTATATGGTATCTTTTTATATGTAAAAAAGCATGAACATTGTATTTTAAAAATCCATTTTTTTAAACCCACGTGGTATGCTCACATATTTATGAGTGGTTCCCCAAGAACAAAGATATCGAGAGAGGGAGATTAAGAGTGAAGAGAGAGTGAAGAGAGAAAGAAAGAGAGAGGGATGGAGATATAAAGAAGAAAGAAAGATTGAGAGGGAGCTAGAGAAAGAGAAAGAGAGGGGTTAAGAAAGAATGAGGGAGAGAAAAATAGAAAGCTAGACAGAGGGAGAGGAGAGCGAGAGAGAAATTAAGAGAGAAGAGGGAAAGAGAGAAAGAAAGAGAGGGTGAGAAATAGAGATTAATAGATATATATATATATATATATATACATATATATATATATATATAGAGGGAGAGAGAGAAGATCAAGAAAAAGAGAAATCTAGAGAGGGAGATTAAGAGTGAAAGGGAGGGAAAAGAGAAGGAAAGAGAGGGAGAGAAAGTGAACGAGGCAGCTAGCTAAATGTTGATTTTTTTAATGACTTGATTTTTTGGATGATTTTTGTTGTTTTTGAGACCTGAATAGTTGATTTTTGATGGATTTTGAATTATGTTTAGTTCTTTTGAAAGTGTTTGAAAGTTTTTTGGATGAGGTTGATTATGTTTTGGAAGCTCATGATGTTTTTCAGTAGAGATATATGAGGCTTTGTGATGTTTTGATGTGTTGTGATTGGTTCTGATAGCTTCTGTTTTGTTCTGTTTTTCTTTTGTATGGAAGGATGAGTAGTGATTGATGAAATTTGAGGTTGTCTGAAAGCTCCTTTAATGGTTTTGATAGTTTGGAATGGTTTTAGTATGAGTTATGTAGTTCTAATGCTTTCTGTTGACCTTCTGTAATCCTCTGTTGAGCTTCTGTAGAGCCTATGTTCCTGTTCTGTTCTGTTCTGTATGCATCTGTAAGTGTTATATGGAATGTATATGTGACTTTAGAAAAGTTTTCTATCCTCGGGAAGAGGTGAATTAAGTTTAAAAGAGCTCAAGGAAGTGGAAGAAGCAATTGGAAGGGCCATCCACGATCAAAGAAGTGTTATTATGAGTGATTATTGAGTATTGTAGTGAGGAGATGATGTACTATATATATATACTGCCCTTTGTATTCATCAATAGAGTGTGAGACAGAGGGTGGGATGAGTAACCAATCCTTGCCCTTTATATCCAATAGAGAGGTGAGATGTGTGAATGGAGCGTTGCATGCATGGGATAGGCCTCTCAATGCACAAAGCACAAAATTGTTCCTACGCACGGCACTATAAGGCTCCCTGTCCTTTCTTCTTGCACTGTATATCAGCACATGGCAGGATGCACAATTGCACCATCAATGCGCATAAGGTATACACCCTCTACACAAGTGCTAGTGAGGATTACATCAATGGGTTTCAGGAACAGGCTGCCCTCTTATATCTATTAATAGAAAAGCGTGAGATAGAGGGGGGAGTTGAGCGTGATTGATATTTTCTCAATAAGTTTTGAGGGACGTTACAACACTTGGCAGTAGGTATGTTCTCGTTTCCCTATGCACACATGAGATGGGTTTGTGCCATTACCACATTACACATCGCCCTGTTCTATACACTGTACTACAAGGCTCCCTGGCCTTCTTGCTTGCACCTGTGCTAGACGAGGTTGGACACACTAATGCACCATCAACTATGCACGTTGGCATACTATCTCTAAACCATTTTTCTTGTTGATTTCTAAACCGCGTGTGAGATTGGGTTTCCATCATTATTCAAATTGAGTGATGTCAGTTGTGGGGTGAGTGACTGTTCTTTCATTCCAATATGAGTGATTTTGAGTCGAGTGCACTATCCTTTGCCACATCGAGGATCCCACGATTTCCTCAGCAAAGCTACCTCCCTGGGTGTTGTTGCATGGTCCCTGCCACGTTGAACATGTGCTATGAAGAGACTTTGGTATCTCTTGCAGCCGACTGCAACACAGCACATGACATCGACAATCAACTTCAATTCTCAACAATATAGACCAAGTTTTTCTAACCCTACACCTTTTGTTTCTCGTGACGGTCATGTTTTAAGTGTGGGGTGTCTGCGATTGGTCTGATGTGTGCTCTTAGGTCCTTGTTGCTCAATTCACCATTCCTGTTAAGGTCTTATGGTGCGCAGATCGGACGCTGTATGCTCGCGTAGTGAATTCCGGAAGATCCCCAAGAACAATGAACTCTACTTTTTGCACAAGTTACAAGGTAAAAAGCATGAACGACAAGAGCAAGAGACCAATTGGGTGCAATCTCCCCCCATGCCTTGTGTGAGCGCTTCACAAAGCATGTATTTTATGTATATTTCATCTTCATGCTCAATAATAGTCCAATTTACAAAAATATAGCAAGCTTTTAGCTTTTGAGTTTGCTTTTAACACAAAAATAGGAATAAAGCTAATGGACGGTGCCCAAAGAGTCTGGCATGCCCAATACAATGTCCAAATAAAAATAACATAACCGTGCGCCCATGCGCATACAAAATAATAATAAATAATCGATACCTCAATAAATAGGCATGACAAAATATAGACGTGGCGCCTATCAAAATATAATCCATAAATCGAATACTCGCTATCCTCCAATGCTTTCCTCCGCCCCTGCTGCTATCTCTACACATCAACTAAAGCATTCACAATCGTTAGTCAAATAATACAATTAAACCGACAAAAGTGAATACCTAGCAGTCTTCAGCTACATAAATAAATCAACTGGTTAGAAATAAATCCTAACCTTAATTTATTACGAGTGTGCACTCAAAACTCATAAATGTTTATTAATTTAATATGCATTTTGCGGAATCATCCGCTATGGAATCACTCATGTACACACTAAATTAATGAAACGCCTGAAAAGGACAGGCGTCCCCATCAACTTCTCGCACAAAGAATCCACTTTGTGTATGAGCCCCGGTCATATGATGCCAGGAGGCATATTTCACGGTGGATTTCGTGCCACGGTGGATTCCGTGAGGTTTTACGGTGGATTTCGTAAACTTCATCTGATGCCAGGAGGCATATTTCATGGTGGATTTCGTGCCACGGTGGATTCCGTGAGATTTTACGGTGGATTCCGTAAACTTTGATGACCGGGGCTCCTACACAAAGTCGATTCTTTGTGCGAGAAGTTGACGGGGACGCCTGTCCTTTTCGGGCGTTTCATTAATTTAGTGTGTACATGGGTGATTCCATAGCGGATGATTCCGCAAAATGCATATTAAATTAATAAATGTTTATGAGTTTTGAGTGCGCACTCGTAATAAATTAAGGTTAGGATTTATTTCTAACCAGTTGATTTATTTATGTAGCTGAAGACTGCTAGGTATTCACTTTTTTCGGTTTAATTGTATTATTTTACTAACGATTGTGAATGCTTCAGTTGATGTGTAGAGATAGCAGCAGTGGCGGAGGAAAGCATTGGAGGATAGCGAGTATTCGATTTATGGATTATATTTTGATAGGCGCCACGCCTATATTTTGTCATGCCTATTTATTGAGGCATCGATTATTTATTATTATTTTGTATACGCATGGACGCACGGTTATGTTATTTTTATTTGGACATTGTATTGGGCGTGCCAGACTCTTTGGGCACCGTGCATTAGCTTTATTCCTATTTTTGTGTTAAAGCAAACTCAAAAGCTAAAAGCTTGCTATATTTTTGTAAATTGGGCTATTATTGAGCATGAAGATGAAATATACATAAAATACATGCTTTGTGAAGCGCTCACACAAGGCATGGGGGGAGATTGCACCCAATTGGTCTCTTGCTCATGTCGTTCATGCTTTTTACCTCGTAACTTGTACAAAAAGTAGAGTTCATTGTTCTTGGGGACCTTTCGGCATTCACTACGCGAGCATACAGCGTCCGATCTGCACATCATCATCAAAGTTTACGGAATCCACCGTAAAACCTCACGAAATCCACCGTGGCACGGAATCCACCTCATCAAAGTTTACGGAATCCACTGTAAAACCTCACGGAATCCACCGTGAAATATGCCTCCTGGCATCATACCCCCGAGGTGGGATAGTAATTGACCTCAATTGCTATTAGCTCAATGTGGAGCTAACAAAGTGGGAAAAGCGTTTAAGTCTCTAGCGTGTATCCATTGTGCTTCCTCTACAAGATGGTTCTTAAATTTAACTAGATATCTAGAATATCTTCGGCCAGTTCTAGTGGTCATAAAGTCAGTGTCTATAATAGCTTCTGGTTCAAGTCTTTCAGTCTCTTCCTCTAATAAAGGTGGGTTTTCATAAACAGGGTGTACAGGTAATTGGCCTCTAAATGGTCTCAATAAACTAATGTGAAATGTGTTGTGAATTTTCCAATGAGGTGGTAATTCTAACTTGAATGCATTATCATTAATTTTATGAATGATCCTAAATGGTCCATAGAATCTGGGGGCTAATTTGACAACTGGATGTCTATCTACACTTTGCAGTCTACGTTTTTCTATTCTCAGCCAAACATAATCATCAACTTTGAAATTCATTGCTTGTCTTTTCTTATTGGCTTGTTTGGTATATGATTGCTGGGCTTTAGCAATCATATCTTTAACCTCATAAAAAATACTGTTATGCATACTAGCAATATCATCAGCACTTTGAATTCTATTTGACAAAGATGCAACAGGTGTAGATAATCTATATCCATAAATGACTTCAAACGGTGCTTTCTTTGTAGATGTGTGTGGTGTATTGTTATGTGCAAACTGTAATAAATGCAAATGTGTGTCCCATGTTTGTGGTTTAGAAATAGTATATGCACGTAAAAGATCTAGAATTGTGCTATTAGTGGCTTCTGTTTATCCATTAGTTTCTGGATGAAATGCAGATGAGAAATCAATCTTTGTGCCTAGGTTAGCAAACAAAGTAATCCAAAAGTTGTTACAAAATCTAGAATCACGATCTGAAATAATAACTTTTGGCAATCCATGGTTAGTAAAAACTGTTTTCAAAAACAATTGTGCTACCTGTGATGTTGTTAAAGTTTTCTTACATGGAATGAAATATGCTTGTTTACTAAATCTATCTACAACTGTCCAAATCATATCATGGTTAGATTTAGTATTAGGTAAACCAGTAATGAAATCCATAGAAATTTGTTCCCAAGGTTTAGATGGAATAGACAAAGGCATAAGTAATCCATACTGTTTACTATGATGTCTCTTAACTCTTTGACAAATCAAACATTCAGAAACAAAGTTAGATACATCAGCATCCATATGCGGCCAATAAAAATCTTCAGTTAACGTACGTAAGGTAGATAGGATACCTCTATCACCTTGATATGGGGAACAATGAATTTCATTCAAAACAAAAGATCGGAATGGAATTGTAACACACAATCTCTTTTCATAAAACATAAATCCATCATTATATGACAATGAATCAATAGGAATCAAATTATTTTGAACTAATTTATTCCAATCAGCATGAAAAGTAATATCCTGATGATATGTATCTTTCATAGCAATCAAAGAATCAAAAGATATGACATAAATATTATGAATGGCAGGTCTTCTACTCAATGCATCAGCCACTACATTTTCTTTTCCGGGTTGATATTGAATGATAGGATGAAAACTTTGAATAAAGGATGCCCATTTGATATGTCGGTCAGAGATTTTGGGTTGGCTAAGTAAATGTCTAATACTTTGCTGGTCGGTCTTAATCATAAATTCTGAACCCATTAAGTAGTGTTTCCACTGTCTTAATGCTTGTACAACTGCTAATAGTTCTTTGTCATATGTGGAATATTTCAACTCAGAAGGTTTCAGCTTACAACTAGAATAGGCTATAGGATGATTGTCTTACATAAGTACAGCTCCTATTCCTGATCCACTAGCATCGGTCACTACTAGAAAGAATGGTCTATTAAAGTCAGGCAACTGTAGGACAGGGGCATGGGTTAATGCATGTTTCAGTAAGTCAAAGGATTTCTGTTGATTTTCGGACCAATGATAAACAATTCCTTTCTTCAGAAGTTTGGTTAATGGTAAAGCAAGTAATGAAAAATTACGTACAAACTTCCTATAGAAACTAGCAAGACCAAGGAATGAGCGTAACTCATGCACGTTTTTAGGTACAGGCCAATTCAATATTGCATCAATTTTCTTAAGATCAACTTTAATTCCATCAGATGATACAATATGACCTAAATACTCAATTTCTGTTTTAAAGAATTCACTCTTTTCAGGGTTTGCATACAGTTGATTTTCTTTCAATAACTGAAAAACCAATGACAAATGCTCATAATGTTCTTTCTCATTTTGACTAAATACCAAAATATCATCAAAGAAGACAATTACACAATACTGATATTTCATAAATATACGATTCATCATTCTACTAAACGTAGCAGGTGCATTAGTCAATCCAAATGGCATCACTAAAAATTCGTAATGACCAAACTGTGTCCTAAATGCAGTCTTGAATATGTTTGACGTATCTAGTCTCACCTGATGATAACTAGACTTAAGGTCTATTTTACTAAATATAGCAGATCCTTGCAGTTCATCCATAAGGTCATCAACTCTAGGAATAGGATACCTATTCTTTACAGTGATCTTATTTAAAGCTCGATAGTCAATGCACATATGATAGGTATTATTCTTTTTCTTGACTAACAGAACAGGTGCACCGAATGGAGAACTGCTAGGTCCAATCAATCCTCTATTTAGTAATTCCTCAACTTGACTCTGAATTTCTTTTTTCTCTATCTAGTTATGCCTATATGGTGCTTTGCAAGGTGGTTGTGTGCTAGGGATCAAATCTATCTTATGGTCTTCTGGATGTGAAGGAGGTAAACCAGGTGGTAGGTCTTCTGCAAAACAGTCCTTAAAATGTGCAAGAAATTCTTTATGCCTAGGATGCATATGACTTTGTTTTACTTGCAATTCATTCACCCAAATGAGATAAGATTTACTACTCTTGCGTAATGCACATTTAGCTTGAGTATGCGAAAGCAGTGGAAAAACATTAGATGCATGCATACCATATAATGTAATAGATTTTCCTTGAAAATTAATATTCATTGAATATGTGGAATAGTCTATATTTGGGTTATGCTGGTGACGCCAAGGCATACCTAAAATAATGTCACTCGATTGTAATGGAACAACTAGAAAATTTCTTCTTTCAGTGTATTGACCAATTTAAATCTCTAAATCTTGCACTTCATGTGTACCATTATACCTAGTGCCTAAGAATGCAGCTTTGATGCGATAATGCGTAGGTACAGTCTATAACTTCAATTCCTTTACTAATTTTGCTGAAATAAAATCATGAGTGCTACCGTCATCATGCAAAATAATCTTTTCCTTTCCATGCACCAAACATTTCATAGTCAATAAAGAATGTGGAGTAGGCATACCTGGTAAAGTATCGGAAGTAGTAGTAGTGTCGTCCGCATCTTCAGTGAAATCAGGCATATCTTCATGTTCGTTTTCGTCCATTGCTCCAAGGTAGTTGATATGGGCAGGTGGCTTCTTTGAATGACAATTTGCTACTAGATGTCCAGGCTGGTGGCATTTATAGCATACTATTGGCTTGGCTTTGGTTACATTGTTTGCAATGGCGGGAAGTCTAGGTACATTAGGATTTGGCTGTGGAATAGGCTTAGGGTTTTGATTGAGATTGGATGGTAATGTAGGTGGTTTTGCCCAATTTTTGCGGAAAGATGATGAAGAGAAACAACCTGGATTAAATCTTCTAAAATTGGAATTGAATTGTTTAGATCCATAGTTACCATTGGCTTGGAATTGCTGTGGACGTTTGTCTCTACCTCGTAGCTTATCTTCAGTGTCGTGAGCTAGTGAAATGGCGTCTTCAAGGGTAGCAGGCTTGAACATGTTAACTTCAGCGTAATAATGCCCAAGGAGTCCAAACATATACTTGCGCTTGTGTGTCGCTTCTGGTACATCTTCAAGCATGCGTAGCTGGAGTAATGCATTCCAAAAATGCTCTGTATACTGAGGTATAGGCTCACGATCCTATTGCTGGAGAAGATCCCATTGCTTAATAGCTTTCTCATGAAATTGTGGTGGAAGAAAATTCTGCATGAACTTCTTCTTGAAATTCTCCCAAGTATCAGGACAATCTATGCTCTTGCGTACTACAGTCCACCAAAGAGATGCTCTGTCTACTAAATGATTAGTAACACACTTGATTTTATCTTTTTCTGCATAGGTTTCCTCATGGAAATAGTCATCAAACTGACTAATGAATGCTTGAACAGTTTTTCCTTCTCGTATGCCATTGAAAGTACGGAATTTGAAACTTCTTTTACTTATCTTTGATTCCTTGCAGATGGTTTGAGCTTCAAGAGTTGCGTCAATGGTACGTCGAATAAGATCTTCAGCTTGAGGTTCTTCTTTGTCGGTAGACGCTCTTTGTAAATTCGCCAGTTGAGCTTGCAATGCTTGCCTAGCCCTTCGTTCTTCTTCCAATTGCATCATGATTAAGTCCAGCTTTTGCTCCATCGTAGGCTCGAGTAAGTCGCCTTCAGCCATAAGATAATCCATATGTGGTTCTGTCATCCTGCAAAACTAAAAAGAACTTTCTCACTCAAAATCAAGTTAGCAGGATGAGCGTAGCTCAAGTTCGGGAATACAAGGCTTATGAATTTTTGGGTATAGCTTTCACAATCTTCGAAAAAACTGTGTTTTATCCTTCTTCGTATGCTGAAAATGCTTTAGCAAACCTGCGTATGGGTAGAGTACCTTCCAACAAACAACTTTGCAGTTCGGAGTTTCTATGTAGGAACAGTCCTTCTAGGAGTTTTGAGCACAATTCAGTTCTGACTCCAGTTGACTAGTCTGACTTGCAGAGTTGCAGACTTGCAGAACTTAGTCGCTTTACAGAACTTGCAGAACTTGACCTGAAGATACTTGCTGAACTTCATTAATTGGGTGTGACCTGGAGTTTGTGACTTGCAGGATTGTAGAACTTAGGTGACTAAGCTTAATTGATTAAGCTTAAAGCTTAATAAACTGGAAACGGCGTAGATCGTGGGGGGAGGGGGGCCGTTTTTTATGACGCTGCGAAAAATTTGGAGGTCCTCAAAGACCTCGCGTTGAGAATTGGAAGCTTAAACCTTCTTAAAGCTTTCTAAGCTTTAAAGCTTAAAGCTTGAAAAGTATGAAATTGATGACTTATCTCTGTTTATCCACGACTTGATGAAGGAAAGTTGGAAGTGGTCATCCACCTCTGTAGCCCGGTCCTTCGCGATCCAATAACAGAAACAGGGGTTCTTGATTGCCAGAAGCCTGTCTGTATTGACGGTTCGCGACGAGATTGACCGTAGAGCCCGATCGTTCCAGGAGCTCCGCCTTCGCACAAGATGGGTAGCGATTGGAAGCTCTTGATCTCAGCTCCGCTCTGATACCATTGGTGCATAGATCGGACGTTGTATGCTCACGTAGTGAATGCTAGAAGGTCCCCAAGAACAATGAACTCTACTTTTTGCACAAGTTACAAGGTAAAAAGCATGAACGACAAGAGCAAGAGACCAATTGGGTGCAATCTCCCCCCATGCCTTGTGTGAGCGCTTCACAAAGCATGTATTTTATGTATATTTCATCTTCATGCTCAATAATAGCCCAATTTACAAAAATATAGCAAGCTTTTAGCTTTTGAGTTTACTTTAACACAAAAATAGGAATAAAGCTAATGGACGGTGCCCAAAGAGTCAGGCACGCCCAATACAATGTCCAAATAAAAATAACATAACCGTGCGCCCATGCGCATACAAAATAAAATAAATAATCCATGCCTCAATAAATAGGCATGACAAAATATAAGCGTGGCACCTATCAAAATATAATCCATAAATCGAATACTCGCTATCCTCCAATGCTTTCCTCCGCCACTGCTGCTATCTCTACACATCAACTGAAGCATTCACAATCATTAGTAAAATAATACAATTAAACCGACAAAAGTGAATGCCTAGCAGTCTTCAGCTACATAAATAAGTCAACTGGTTAGAAATAAATCCTAACCTTAATTTATTACGAGTACGCACTCAAAACTCATAAATGTTTAATAATTTAATATGCATTTTGCGGAATCACCCGCTATGGAATCACCCATGTACACACTAAATTAATGAAACGCTCGAAAAGGACACGCGTCCCCATCAACTTCTCGCACAAAGAATCCACTTTGTGTATGAGTCCCGGTCATCAAAGTTTACGGAATCCACCGTAAAAGCTCACGGAATCCACCATGGCACGGAATCCACCTCATCAAAGTTTACGAAATCCACCGTAAAACCTCACGGAATCCACCATGAAATATGCCTCCTGGCATCATCTTAAGTGTGGGGATGTGTCCTTAAACGTCTATGTTGCATACCCTTATGCATCTACCATGATTTGATTGTGCATATATGCTATGTCTTGCTTTTACTCAGATGGGTCCCTTCCCCACCTACTCGTCCTCCTTCACCCCCTTCCCACGGCCGTTCCGTCTTTGTTTCCCTTATCTCTTGTTTTTATGTTTTTTCATGTGAACGCGTCCTCCATTCACTGTAACCCCCATCATACCTTTTAGCCTTGTTCTTCCCTTTGACATGGCCAGTTTTCCTTTTTACAACACCCTGTTCCACGCTCACGCGTTGTTAATTTTTGAAGAATTTTATGTCTATTTCACATGTTTCCATGCAAACACACCTTTTTTACAACAGAACTGCAATCTGATGTGATAGCCCTAACCTATACCTTCCCTTGGGCATTTTTTATTTTTACTATCTCTCCTTCTAATGTAGGGTTTGTCCATTCTTAATTTTTCTGTAATTTTGGGTATTTTTGTGTGTGTTTTTTATTATTTTTTCATATGAACCTGCCTTCATCAACTCCGTTTTTTTTTTTTTGCATAGCCATGTTCATCTTGGTCCCTTGCATGATTTTCCTTTTTTCTCCACCTTGTTTTGGCCTATTGATTTTATTTTATTAATTTTTCAGTGACTTTTTATGTTCATTTTTTTCTTTTTCCCATCAGATCGCCCCCTAATGCCACATTGGAACTACGTTTTGACCAAATGAATCTGTTCCACTCACTTCCCCTAACCTTTTTCCTTTTTGTTGACCTACGTTTCGATGTACGAATTTCTCCATATTAATTTTTGACTCCGTTTTTATTTGTGTTTTTACAGTTTTTCCCATGCAAACGCGCTTTTCCATTCGCGAAACCACATTTTACATTTCCCATACTATCGCCCTATTCTTGCAGACATTTTGTGTGTTCACTTCGTTGGGTTTCCACCACCGAATCTTTTCATTTTAATTTTTCAATCTTGTTTCGACTATGTTTCTTTTGATTTTTCCACGTGAATGGGTCCTATCTCTGTCAGAATAGCATTCTAATGTAGTAGGCATGTCCGGCACGTTGTTTCACATATTTTTTCTTCTTTTCGTACTTTGTTTCGACGGACAAATTTTTCAAAATTAATTTTCTTCTCATTTTGCATCCCGACATTGCACAGGTTTACGCGAGAACGCCCTCGTTTCCTTCTTTCGACACGCGTATCATGTTTATCCTACCATCCTCCATCTCTACACATGACCGCATCCTCTACATGTTCCCAGCAACTACCACTCTCGCATCCCCTCACCCCCCTCCCTCCCCATCTCCCTCCTCTCTCTCTCTCTCTCTCTCTCTCTCTCTCTCTCTCTCTCTCTCTCTCTCTCTCTCTCTCCTTCCCTACCTCCACCTCCACCTACTACTCCTGCTCCCTCCCCTCTCCTCCTCCTCCTCCTCCTCCTCCTCCTCCTCCTCCCTCTCCTTCTCCCTCCTCCTCCTCCCTCTCTTTCTCCTTGTTCTTCCTCCTCCTCCTCCTCCTCCTCCTTCCCTGCCTCCCACCCTCTACCCACAACGCATGTGGCCACCACCCCTCTCCCCGTAGCGCCTGTGGCCGCCACACCCTCTCCTCATAGCGCATGTGGCCTGCTCCACACCCCCTGACACCTCTACCTCCTCCTCTTGGCTCCACCCCTGACGCCTCCACCACCTACCGTCGGCTCCGACCCCCTCGCCTCCACCTCCTTCTCCTCTCCCCTACTCCACCCCACCACCCCCATAGAAACCCCCCCACATGCCCCCCTTCCCACCACCTCCCACAAAAACCCCCCCATAGGCCCCCCCTTCACACCATCCCCGACACACCCCTAGCCCCCTGTAGGCCCCCCTTCTCACCTAAACCGCACCGTAGAAGACGCACCAACAAACGTAACAACACCCTACCCCCCCCCCCCCCCCCCCACCCCCCACCCTGGCGGGCAAGCCATTCGCGTGTTGGGGCGGGTTTTGGATTTTCTACGTGGTGGAAGCGCACATTCACAAGTGAGGACGCGTGTCTCATTTCTCTCATCCCGTGGAGCTACCCTTCACGCGCAGCTACTGTCGAATACCTTTTTGTCTCAACTTTGCTTATTATATTCCCATAAATTAGAAAGACCTACAAAATTCATTAAAATTTGGCAAAACGTGTAAAATTCAATAAAAATTTCATTAAAACACTAAAAAATGCAAAATTAAAATTTTTAAAAATCCAAAACTTTCTTGAAATTTAAACACAAGGTCCTTTCTGTCTTTGACCATTCTAAACATATATACTTTTTAAAAAAAAAACAAAAATAAATGAGAAAATTTCCAAAAAAAAAAGTTGAAAATTCCCAAAAATATTTTGGAAAATTGATATAATTTCCAATAGTTGATAATGCCATTAAAACTTTAGAAAAAAATAAAAAATCTCATTAAACCATAAAATTTTATAAAATTCTTTTAAAAATACTAAAAATTAACTAAAAATCCCAAGAAATTTCCATAAATTCTTGAAAATTTCATTTTTCATTATGGTTAGTTGAGATGAGCTGAACCTTCAAAACACATTGAAAGCCTATTATTTTCATAAGAAATTAATTCCTAAATGAGTCTATTTTTCACAAAAATCTTTAGTAGTTTGAAAAATAGCTTGAAAATTCTCGAAAATTGTGGAAAATCAAGTGGATCTTTCTATTTCATTTGAACCACACTTTCGTTGATTCAAATGAACTAAAAACTTTCAATTTCCACACAAATATGTCTGTATCACCCACATTAACTAAAAATGATAAAACATTAATTATAAATATTCTAAATTTTTAATAAATAATAAACCACATTTTAAAAAAATAAAAAATTATTAAAGATAAAAAATAAACAAACACTAATTTAATCCTACATATTCTATACCATAACCATGGATCTGTCATTCGTTGAAAATCTAATTACCACATTAAATGCATGTTGAAAATTTATATATGGTGTTTCAGTTTTGAGCTTATGTCCTCAACTTTCCAACCATACAACCTGCTTATTGGCTTTTGTTGTGGTTGCATTTAGTCAGTGTTTGCATCACATCATTGGGACGAGTGTTCCAAGTTTTAGTTGCATACAACCCCTACCATGTATTTCTATTTCTTTTTCTTTTACTTTTGGTTCACCCAAAACCATGATTAATTACTAAAAGGAATGTTCACACATTTTCATGCATGTCTACGCTAAACACACATATTTCTAAATTAAAAATAAACCCATCGTTCACTTAGCACACGCTTCATGTGCTACATACACATCTAAGTTTATTTAAAAATGAACCCACCGTCACAAGTACACGCACTAAACAAAAGTGCTAAACACACACTTAATTTTTAAGAAATCAATTTGCATTTAGAGACCCTAGTCAAGATCCAAAGTCTGAGTTACGATAAAGAGTACTATTTCACACTTAATAATTTTTAACTAAAGGAGAAGAAAGAATAGTTGTTTTCTTTTAAAGGTTTATAACGTAATAAAATTTCACCAATTATTCATAACTTTATTAAAAAGAATCCTTCATTATATTTAATTCCCCTACACTGCACATTCCCTTTTTAATAAACGCAATTTGTGAGGATGGGTAACATTGGAATCTTGTGTCTAGTGTCTTTTGTCATTTGATGATGATTAACAGTTCTAGTATCATGTCAACATGATTAGTTCCTTTGCGATTTTCTCTTTTTGTCGCAGTCATATGGATGAGTCAAGGATATGGTATGCCTTTTTCTTTTTCTTTTTTGCATGATACGGGGATTCAAGGTGTCTAATTATATTACATCACATGAAGATTTCGATTGCACATGTGTAGAGTTCATGTTATGCTGAATTTTTTCTAGGATGTGGATTATTTGGGGTGATTCGTTAGTTGGTTGAGTCTGTGTCAGTTTATTTAAATTGATATCTTATTCCTATCATGTTTTTTTGCAGGCATTCATTGTGATTGTCTATGTATGTGGTGTGTGTGTAATCCATTTGAATGGCACCTCCTACTCCTCCCCCAATTCAATATGTTCCCTTGGTGTCTCATGACTACTCTTTATTACTGGATTCAGATCTTATCAACAAGGCGGGCTTAGCCAAGTTCGTAGCACTTTCATTGCCACTTATCTTGGAGGATATTGATATCTTTGATAAGTTTCTAGCCTCTTATAGTAAGAGGTCTAGCTTTGCAACAAGAGGAACAATTATCCAACTAATGCCTAAAAGCTTGGGCAAGGCTCAGTCTTTACCCTATCGAGGAGACGCTTTCCCTACTGCTCGATAATTATTCTCGAATGACTATATCCTTAAGTTGTTGCAAAAGTAGACACTGGATGTGTTGAACCCTAAGAAGATTATTACTACCTCAAGCATCAATATCTCTGTGATCTCTAATCTTGTGTGGAAGTAGCTATTCCAATTTCTTCAAGACAGGTTTATTCATGCTAGGACATCCTCTAACTACCTTTCAAAGGAGTTTTTTACAGCTTCCGGTGTTGAAAGGCATAACTATTGACTGGAGTACCTATCTTCTATCAAAGATGAATCAACACCTTGTCAGAGCCACAAGGGTCAATGTAACTAGTGTTACATTTGGTTCCTACCTTTTTATCTTCTTGGCGTGTGCTACCCCTCCAAAGGAAGTTCCTACCTTGATAGTTGATCCACTAGAAGAGCCTCCTCCTACTAAGTACACTGATGTTGTCATTGAGGATTTTGATCCTATCCCTCATGTGGTAATTCAGAGAAAATGCCTTAAATGAGTGGCTAAATCAGCCCCAATTCCTCCTCTAGTCTCCATTCCTGTTCAATATAGTAGTCAACTGCTAGCTTTCCTCACAATGCCGAATCTTTTCAGAGCACATCGTGATGGTACTCTGGATATTTCCATTCTTTTGTATAACGCTTGGTAGCAGGCGATCCATTCCCTTCTTATGTTAAGACATCTAGAGCTCTATTGAGCTCTCAGTGACTGTCTGTGTCCAGCGGCTCTATTCTTCTTGCTATGACGAAGTTCAACAAACCAAAGAAGAGCTTACTAAAGCAAATGTTGAGCTAGCTTCTGCTCAAGAACGATTTTCTGATCTTTGTACCTAGATGGAGCAATAGACTAAGATCATTGATGCTCAGAAAATGGAAATTTCTAGTTTTCAAACTCAGTTGGCTGACATTCAATCCCAAATGGTTAATGTGACTAAGGAGAGGGATAGATTGTTGAAGAAATCTCAAGAGCTTCAAGCTTTGATAGCTACCCCCAAACAGAGGAGCTTAAATTAGCTAATACCACTCTAGAAGATAGAAACATTCAAATTCAACAACTTAACGATGAGTTGGTTGAGTCACATTCTTCTTCACAAAGTCCTATTGTGCATCCAGTTCCTTCTTTGTCCCCTACAGACTTATCAGTTCTTCAAAGACAAGCCACATTGTGCCCTTTATTCCATGCTAAAGTAGAAAGGCTTCAGTCTAGGATGGACTTATTATGGTCTTCATTCGAGTAGTTCCAAAGTATGTTCCTCCATATCACTCGTTTTTTGTGCACTATGAGCTACAAAAGTTGGACTTCTATATTAAGCTCTCAACGATAGATCTACCTCTTCCAGAGGATTCATGGAGTTGAGCCTGGTCTTCTTACTAATTGACTGAAGTCGTTTGAATGGTTCTTGAAGACTCTATAACTTCAAATACAATGCTGATGTCTTATATGTATTTGTGAGGTGATCTGGTGATTCCACACGATGATGAAGATCTAGCTTGGTATGTTGGGGATGTGGTCCTACAAGCTGCCTTGTATGTCAGACATTTGGAGTTGCTGATAGATGAGATGTTTCAATGTTATTCCTCTAAAGTGGTTGATTGCATTAACACTTTGTGACATATAATGATTGATTCTATGATCTTGAACCAAAGACATAATAAAGCCTCTATTCATGTGGAGAACATTAACCAACTAAGAGTGGATCTTTTAGCCTATCTTTCCAAACAACAACCATTTGATTCCTCTTTCTTTGATGCTTACCATCAACAATCTGTCTTAGGTCCATCACTTCCTAGCTTATCTTATTATCAATAGATGGCCCATATATATGATGCTTATTTTTTCCTTTATAAATCCTACTCAACAGTTATTTTACCTCTCATTTTTCAACCTCAGGGTGCTCCTCAAATTTCAATCTTTACTTATTGTTCTTTCATTGAAGATCGAGTATTTTCCTCTCTCTCTCTCTCTCTCTCTCTCTCTCTCTCTCTCTCTCTCTCTCTCTCTCTCTCTCTCTCTCTCTCTCTCTCTCTCTCTCTCTCTCTCTCTCTCTCTCTCTCTCTCTCTCTCTCTCTCTCTCTCTCTCTTGTCTTGAGATGCCATGAGCTCTCTCCTAGAGTATCTTGCATGCTCTGTGTGTGTGCGTTCTTTTTTCCATCTTTCTATCTTCCTTTCTCTTTATCTTTGTGTTCATAGGCTCTTGTGCATGTTTGAAGTGGGAGCTCATGCTCATCTACCAAGACCCACGGACCGCTTATTACTTCAAGTATTTCAAGCGAGCACAAATGGCTATTTGTCACCTAGTTGATGCGCCTTTGATCCCACACGGGTATAGTGAGATTACCTTGATGCCCGAATGAGTAGCCTCCTCGAAGCAAACCGATAGCTCCACGATTCAAGATGCGAGCTCAAGAAACCTCAAGTCTCCACCTCCAAGCTCCATCCTCCATATCCATGCACAAGAGAAGAGAAGAGAATAAGAAGAGAAGAGAATAAGAAGATAGGAGAAGATTGAGAGCTTCTCCACCACGGTCCCTCACCCTTACATACTCACTTCTTCACCCTCACACACTCCCTCTCTCAAGCACACATTAGTGCACAAGTACACTACAAGGTATGACATTTATCCCTCCTCCTTTTCCTTGAACCCCAATTGTGAACAGGGTGGTGTTTGGGAGAGAAAAAGAGAGAAGGGATAACAATGAGTATATAAGTGTGTGTTATTCTAAGTCTAATGAGGTGTGTGTATGTGTGTGCACTAGGGTATGTTAATGAACAATGAGTGCACAATGCATGTACATAAGTGCACAATGCATTTTGTGGTGGAGTTGTATTTGTGCACTACATGTATAGAAAGTATAGTGCACTAGGGTGGTGTACTAGGATGGGACCAATGCATAGTGGTATGCATTAGTGTAGTGTAATAGGCTAGTGCACAATGCAATTGGTGTAGTGTACTAGGGTAAGTGCACAAGGGGGTTGAACTAGGGTGCAATGCTAAAGATAGTGCATTGTGTAGTGCACTACAATGCAAGGTGTAATGCAAGGGGTAGTGCACTAGAATGGTTAGTATATGGTGGTATGCATGTGTGCGAGGCTATGTGTGTGTATGTGTGTGCTAGTACGGTGCACTATAGACAAGGGTTAGCATGCAAGGGTGAGACAATTTACACTAGGTGTAGTACAACAAGTGCACTAGTGTAATGCATTAGAAGAGGCTAATGTTTTATTGTGTGCACTAATGTACTAGAGCAATGCATTGTGCATGTACATGTATAATGTGCAATGTGCAGTGCATACACATCATGCAATGTACATATATGTATACAGTGTAGTGTGATTGGAGTGATAAGAAAAAATGAATGAGTAAAACATCAACAATCACAAGAATATTTTGACTTTATTAATTTGTCAGGAAACAAATTCATTAATTGGCCTCCTTCCACCCTTTTTAATATTCCCTCTCATTTCCCCCTTACATACATGGTGACAATCAAAAGAACCAATGTGTTAGGTGCCCCCACTCTCTCTCTCTCCTCTTCAATGCACCACTCCCCTAATCATTCTTGAATGAAGATATGTACACAATTTTCAATGCTTAGGAGATTTGCAACAATAATTTTCACTTTGCTCGTGATGTGAGAGTCATAGCTTCTCTTTGCCTCCCTTCTTGGTGGTTCCTCCTCTCTTACGCAAGGAGCTCCGCCCCTTTGTTGGCGGCTCAGAGACAATCTCCTCTTCTTTCAATAGTGGTGCAACAACATTGGCCAATGGTTATGTTGGCTTTCTCTTGTGATGCTAAAGGGATAAGAGGGTTTAGGATAGTGAAATAGAGGAGAGAAAAGGACAGAAGTAGGTGGAGGTGGAGAGAGGTATGTTGAGGGAAGGGGGGCGGGCGGGTTGGGAATGTAAGTTTGGAGGTGCAAAAGGGTGGAGCTTGAGGTGAGGTGAAGGATGGGGATGTTGTGGGTGAGGCAAGATGGATTTTAGTCAATATGCTACCTAATCCTTAAGTAGATCACCTATCCCTAATCACCTTGATCCTTAAGACCATGATGATGCTTACGACTTTAGAATTGAAAGAAATACCAAGGTTCTTTCCAATCCTATGTGGCAAGTGTATAGGAGGTGTATAGTACTCCTTGAACCTGATTCTTGAATTTTTAGGCTTGAATTTCTAAATTATGGATCAATTATAGAATTTTTATATGAGCTCTCTCTCTCTCTCTCTCTCTCTCTCTCTCTCTTGTCAAGAATCGCATGGTGAGGGGACTTGCTCAAGATGCTGCACCGAACACACACAGAATGCACAAGGAGAAGCTCACTCAAGAGACAAGAAGAGAGATGGAGGCCAAAACGTTTTCTTGCTGGTTTCTTCTTCTTCTTCCACACACTTTACAATGTACATAAAGTATAGATAAGATACAACATAAACAAAAGTAGCCTACTAATTCAAACAATGCATAACCGACTACACTAGTCGATTGGCGCTATAACTATGCCAGCTGTAAATAGGTGTAACAACCTGAATATAATAAGTAATGAGTCAGTGGACATGTGAGAGTCATAATGACCACCCACGTGCTAAGTGTAGACGTGTGGACCCATCTAACCAGGCGATCCATCATTAATGACTGCATGTGTTGAGCTTGTCATCTCAACACTCCCCCTCAAGCTCAACTGCATCTCCGCAACTCCAAGTAAGCTTCAAAACTTTTGAAGCTTCTCTGTACCCAATGCCTTTGTGAAGATGTCAACTATCTAATCCTATGTGCTGACATACACCAAGTCAATCTCACCTGCTAGTACCTTCTCTCTCACAAAGTGGTAGTGTACCTCAATATGTTTTGTCCTGGCATGGAACACAGGGTTCCTAGCCAACTATATACTACTCATGTTGTCACAATAAATGACAACTAGACCTTCCACCTACACATCTAAATTAGCCAATAACTTTTGTAGCCATACTACCTCACAAGCTGCAACAACAACACCTCTATACTCAGCCTCTGTACTCGACAAAGCAATTATAGGTTGCTTTTTGCTGCTCCAAGTAACTGCTGCACTACCAAGAGAGAACATGTATCCACTGGTAGATCTTATATCAAACATACTACCAGCCCAATCTGCATCTATGTATCCAAACACCTATACATTTGTACCTGCCTCATAGAAAATTCCATAATGTAATGTGGACTTCACATATCTCAATATGCGTCTAACTGCATCGAAATGTGGCTTTCTAGGTACTTGCATAAGCTAACTCACAAGACCAACAGCATAGCTCAAGTCTGGCCTTGTAATGGTCATGTAGATCAAACTCCCCACTATCCTCCTGAACATAGTAGGGTCTTCTATCTCATCCCCAACATCAGCACAGCTTTACATTATGCTCCAATGGGACTGAAAGTGGTTTGCATGCTGTCATACCATACTTGGACAACATAACCAAGCCATACTGTCTTTGGGACACCCATATACCATCATCACATCTGATCACCTCAATGCCAAGGAAGTACCTTAGCTCACCTAAATCCTTCATCTCAAACTTCTTCTTCAAAAAGTCCTTAACTTCAGCATTCCCACTATCACTATCACCTGTAATAATCAAGTCATCCACATAGATGACTATGATGACCAAACCTACGTCTCCCTTTCTCACATAAAGTGAGTGATCAGCATCAGAAACATAAAAGCCAATATTGACAAGATACTCTTTGATCTTGTCAGACCATGCTCTAGGTGCTTGCTTGAGCCCATAGAGCGTCTTCTTCAACCTACACACATACATGGGATGCTCTAAATCTTAATAACCTGCTAGTTGATCCATATACACTTCTTTCTGCAAATCACCGTGCAAGAAGGCATTCTTCACATCCATTTGCTACAACCTCCAACCTTTGGTTTTCGCCAAAGCAATCACACAACTGATAGTTGCCATCCTAGCAACTGGACTGAAAGTTTCCTCATAATCTATGCCATATGTCTGGGCATAGCCTTTTGCAACCAGCCTAGCTTTGTACCTACTAATAGAACCATGTGCATTGTGCTTAATCTTATAAACCCACTTACATCCAATAGCTTTCTTACCCTTCGACAATGATACTAGATCCCAAGTCTTATTGGCCTCTAATGCATCCATCTCCTCATCCATTACTGCATCCCAATGAGCATGGCCAATAGCCTCCTCAAAACATGTGGGCTCAACATCCTCAACTAGTTTCACCATATAAGCATAATGGTGAGATGCATAACCTTCAAAACCAAATCTTTTAACAGGGTATCAGACCATGCTAGATCTGCGTACCACCGGATCACTCAATGGAGCCTTTACATTACTATGAGCTCTATGTACACCTGGTGTCTTGACAAAAGAAATACCAAGCTCATCATCCAAGCTCTCTGAGCCATTGGAGTCTCCATCAAGAACTGCATCAATGCCATCTGACACTTTATTCTTTCCTTCGTCTTTACCTATAGTGCTACTAGATGCACCTGAAGATGTAGAGGTACTCCTTAGTCTCCCAAACCAAGGACTACCAGATGATGTCTCTGGTCCACTAAGAGTCCATGAATCCTGCTTTTTAGCCTGCACATGAGTGTCATGATCATCATCATCATCCAATGCATCACCACTAGATGCATAACAACTGCTCATTTCATCAAAGATGACATCTTTGCTCACTCTGAACTTACATGTGACAGGGTTATAACAGCAATACCCTTTCTGCTCTAAAGAGTATCCAATAAAAACACATTTTTCTGCCTTTGGATCAAGCTTCTTCTGTAGCTCATCTGGCACATGAACGTATGCAACACAACCAAATACCTTCAAGTCCGATACATCAAGCTTCTTACCAGTAAAGCATTCTTCAGGAGTCATCCCATGAACGGTAGCTATGGGAGTTCTGTTTATAATATAAATAGCAATATGAATAGCCTCAGACCAAAAATTCTTAGGCATATTCTTTTCAGCCATCAAGGCTCATGCAACTTCTGCAATATGCCTGTTTTTTCTTTCTGCAACCCCATTTTGCTGTGGGGTATATCTGTATGTGAACTGTCTATTTATCCCATGAGACCTCAGAAAATCACTTAACTCATTCGAGAGGTACTCTCCCCCTCCATCTGACCTCAAGCACTTTACTTTCAAGCATGTTTCTCTTTCAACTGTAGCCTTGAAAGTTCTAAAGTGCTCAAATGCTTCACTCTTTTCCTTCATAAAATGTACCCACAGCTTTCTAGAGCAATCATCAATGAATGTGACAAAGTATGAACTGCCTCCAAGAGATACATTTTGTGTAGGTCCCCCAAATGTCTGTATGCACTACATCAAGGATATTTCTGCTTACATCTCTGTCATGTGCAAAGGGTTGTCTTGCCTGCTTACCAAATTGACATGCTTCGCATACCTTATGAAATTCTGCAACTCTAAATGTAGACAAACCTATAACCAACCCTTTGGATTGCATTAATTTCAGCCTTTGTACATTTTCATGTCCAATGTGTTTATGCCAAATTTCAATATCTGTAACAACACCTTTTCCTTTAGCATACATAGCAGCATTCATAGTAGGAATTCCAACATCCAGAGCAAACATACGTCCAACTCTACTTCCCTTTGCCACCAACCTGCACTTGTCATTGAAGTCTTCTACAAAGCAGCCCTTTGCATTAAATCTAACTTGCAACCCTTGCTTTGACCGACTGACACCAAGTTCTTTGTAATAGATGGTACATGTAATAAATCTGAAAGACTCTTTGTCTTACCATCATGCAAGAACAAGGGAACTTTTCCAATGTGTGAAATTGGGTGGCATGAATCATCACCCGTCTGCACATAACCTACATTTTGCAAATCATGCATCTCTCCAAACCATTCTGCATGACTAGTCATATGATTGGATGCACCTGAATCAACATACCAAACATCATCATGTGTTCCCTTTCCTGTAACAGCATTCAGCATATGCTGCATAACAAATAGACGTTCATTTTTGTCTTCATTCTGTCGTGAAGACGATGCATAGTTTCCTTGCTGCAACTTACCACTGCGAATATCATCTTTCTTAGCATAACATTGGGCTGCAATATGACTTGTTTTGCCACAGTAGTGACACACAATACCAGAGTTGTTAGAACCTCTGTTCTGCCATCCACCTCTTCCTCTAAAGCTCCCCCTACCTCTAAAGTCACCACGACCTCCTGAAACCTACATATCGCCAAATTGCGGATTCAATCTGTTTTGTTGGTTGTCACTACCACGTCTTGTACCACGACCTCTTGAAGAGAACCTGCCACGTCCCCTTCTTGAACTGGAGTAGAAAGCTTGAACCTGTTCACCACTTCTTTCAGATGTCTCACTCTACATGTTGATCTCTTCAGTGATCATAAGGGAGACCAACTCATCAAAATCTGGAAATGGCTTTCTAACATATACGGAAGTTACAAAAGACTTTCAAGCATTTTCATTGTTAAGTCCACCCAAGGTAGATGACACCAAATCATCATCATCGAGCATTGCATCAATCGCTGCCACAATGCATCTGCAATGATCCTTACCTTCAATGCATACTCATTGATAGACATCTTCCCTTTCTTCAATGTATTCAACTCTTGCTTGAGTTGAATCTTTCGTGCCTTTGTATTTATGGAAAACATACTTTCAAGTATAGTCCAAGCTGCATATGAATTCTCTGCATTTCTAATATGTCCTAGCATATTATTGTCAATTGCTACACATAGCCAATACATGACCTTCTTGTCTTTTGCATTCCATTCCTTCCGTGCCTTTTTCTCTTCTGCAGTTGGAGGACCACTCACCTCCGGCTCCTTTTCTTCACCTGAAACAAACTTGTAGAGGCCTTTTCCAATAAGGAAGTTTATGACACGGAACTTCCATGAAGGGTAGTTGTTCTTGTCGAGCTTCTCAATGATGGGGCTTCCACTGTTCTCTACCATTATCACAAAAATAATACCAAATAGCAAGCAAATCTTCTGCAACCCTCGACCTATACTGCACAACAATACACCAGACAGCCTTTTTCACTGTCTGCTCAACAATACATGCAATCTGCAACCTGTTTGCAAATAAACCTTATGTTTGCTTCCTGCAAACACCTCAAGAATTACAGATTCACAATCTGTAACATGTGCACATTCTTTTGGTCAAAACAGCTGAAATCACAATGTACCTTGAAACTGATGTCCGCAACCTTGTGGCTCTAAAATGGGGCCTGAAACGGCCTCAGATGCCCAAAATAACTGCGGGAAAGCCTTGAAGGGGTTCATCCGCAGAATACACAGTGCTCTTCATGCACACCAAATCTTACTGCAATCTGAGATTTTTGCTCTGCCTTGCTTCCGGTGCCTCCACAGGCACTATCCAAGAGAAAGAGTGGAAGGATGGGAGAGCTTCTTACCCGTGGCTTGCTTGCTTGAACCTTGCTTCTTCTCCTTCACTTTAGCCTTCGAAATCAGCCTCTCTTAGTGGTGTGGCTCTGATACCATGTCAAGAATCGCGTGGTGGGGGGACTTGCTCAAGATGCTGCGCCGAACACACACAGAATGCACAAGGAGAAGCTCACTCAAGAGACAAGAAGAGAGATAGAGGCCAAAACGTTTTCTTGCTGGTTTCTTCTTCTTCTTCCACACACTTTACAATGTACACAAAGTATAGATAAGATACAACATAAAGCAAAGTGGCCTACTAAGTCAGACAATGCATAACCGAGTACACTAGTCGACTGGTGCTATAACTATGCCAACTGTAAATAGGTGTAACAACCTGAATATAATAACTAATGAGTCAATGGCCATGTGAGAGTCATAATGACCACCGACGTGCTAAGTGTAGACGTGTGGACCCATCTAACCAGGAGGTCCATCATTAATGTCCGCATGTGTTGAGCTTGTCATCTCTCTCTCTCTCTCTCTCTCTCTCTCTCTCTCTCTCTCTCTCTCTCTCTCTCGTGCATTGAAGGGGCATGGATAGTGCATTCAAGGTTCTCCCTAGTCCCAAAATTAATTTTTAGATTTCCACAATATAAATACAATTATAAAATATGGGTGAATTATTAAACCATTATTATGAGGGTTCTCTCTCTCCATGTCTTTGGGGGTATATTAAAGGGGTATGCATGGTGAATTCAAGGTCCTTTTCTCTCTCTCTCTCTCTCTCTCTCTCTCTCTCTCTCTCTCTCTCTCTCTCTCTGAGATATAGTCTTGGTAGGCTATTGTTTCAAGCATCTTGGAGGGAAATTTTAAGGTTGGTGCTTTTTCACAAACATCACTTATTGACAAGATTACAAGTAGGTTGCTTGGAGCAAGGGTATGACTGCTCTTCTCTTCTTCCAAAAATAGCTTTCCACTTTATCTTTGACCTCTCTCTCTCTCTCTCTCTCTCTCTCTCTCTCTCTCTCTCTCTCTCTCTCTCTATGTGTGTGTGTGTGTGTGTGTGTGTGTGTGTGTGTGTGTGTGTGTGTGTGTTTGTGTGTGTGTGTGTGTGCGCGCCAAGGTAATTGATGGTGCATCTACGAACCTAAAAGAAAAAAATGATGATGTATCCAATGAGATGGCCGGATAGGTGCATAGCCAAGAGAAGAGGAACTTCGAAGGTGGAGTTGGGCTCATCTTGTAACTTGCCTTTTGACATGCACTCCCCATTTTAGCGTGCTCTTGATACATTAAAGTAGGAGCACATCAATCTGTTATATTTATGGGTTGCTTATCTTCTTTTTCTACTTTGAAGTTTGTATACATACATTTTATTTTGGTGCTCTATAGCCTTTTCAAGAGTGGGTAGGATGGGTTTATACTATTATAGCATGCTAGAGATGCACTTGTTGGGGGTAAAATCATTTGTGCCTATGCCACCCTGTATTTATTTTACAAATTGTGAATGCACATCTGTAGACTGTAGGTGGTCGGCATCCATCACTGTCAGTTCATCCTTTATTCTTTCGGTGACTAATCAAATAAGGAAAGGTCAATCACACATTGTAACTATTGGAGTTCCCACATATGATGTCTCTCTCTCTCTTGCTATCTTGCTCCATCCACCATAGCTCTTGCTTTGCTCTTGCTTCCATTTGTGTTCTTCCACTTGGATACTACCTTTCAACTAGTATTGGAGCCAACCATTCAAGGATCTTCTTCATCATTTTCTTCAACCAAGATTCAAAGCTTCGACTCAAGGTTTCATGGGAGCCATTGTTTCTTCCTCCCGAGATATGCATTGATTCTTCTCTTCCCCTGATTTGTTCTAGCTTACTCCTAGCTTGTCAAGGAGCTTCCCAAGGCTTAATTAGCCTTCTTGAGTGCTTATTGAGCTAAGAAACAACCATTCTATCCATTTTGAATGGATATAGAGCATAGTGTAGAAGTTGTGGAACAACTATGGTAGCTTGATAGCACTTTTGTATTTTGGCCATAACTTTTGTATACAATATTGGATTTAGGTGATCTATAGCTAGAAACAAAGATGAAACAAGATATGTAGCTTTGAGCACCCACATAGTTGATTCTGTGCACTTTTTATTCCTATGTTTTACATAGAATAAAACATTCTAGTTTGGATAGAAAATAGTAATTTTTATAATGCATGTTTGATGCTTCAAGCATGCTATTTTAGTTTCTGGATGATATGGTTATGCTTTGGGATGCTATTTGGATTGTTTAGATATTGATTAGCTCAAATTTGCAAAGGTTTATTATTGTCATAACAGTTTGGGTAGAAAAATTCTAATAGTATCTTTATGTTTGTTAAGGTTTATTATTATCGTAACAATTTGGGTAGCAAGTTATTAACAGTAACTTTATGCTTGTTAAGGCTTGATGTTATTTGGATATGTCACTTGCATGCATTGATGTCTAGCATTGATACTTGGACCTAGATATGATTATGGATTGATTTACCACTTGGATTTAAGCCACATTTGATGTGCATAAGCTTAGATTATCTTGTTTGAGCTTCCGTGCTTACTCACTTATGGATATTGAAGCTTTATTGAATACATGCCATTGGATGTATTTGTGATACGCTTAGTCTTCCTAGATGCTTTGGTGTATATGTTCTGAAATTTTCTTGCTCACTTTGCATTTTGGATTTACTTTCAATGGGAGATGCTTATACTTACTTGCAAAGCTTGGTTCTTTGGGAAAGTGAGACTCTTGGTTCATGAATATGTTCTCATGTATGCTATTGGATGCAATTACTCTTGCTTATGTGCTAATTTGATTCTATATGCTTTGGACACTGCACTTACCTCTATCATTAGTTTATTAGTGATGTTTATGTTTATGGGATGTATGGTTTATTGACACTTTGAATTCATGATAGTCTTTGGTATCAATGGTCTATACTTAGTCACTACTAGTTGTATTCTTTATATCCTGGTTGCTACTCAGATATCCTTGGCAATTGATCTTTGTTTCTTTGCTATTTTCCCATAGTTGGATTGACATATAGTATTATCTTTATTTTAGTATTGTTGTAATTACAATTTTCAACATTGTCTTGAAGAGAAGACATTGTACTTTGGTAGTCTATTTCTTACAGTTGTTGGTAGTCATCTCTATACTTTGGTATTCCCACTTGTTTTGCCCCTATTTTGGCTAGGTTATTTGGGGCTAATTTATAGTCATTTACAACAACCCATTCTCTTGGATTTGACATTGATATATTGTTATTATAGCTAGTTCTTCAAATGATAGTGCTTTTTTAAATATTGAAAGCTTGATTGCACAAATTTCACTTACTGGGAGACCTGGATATGATAGGTACTAGTTCAAAAGAAGCAAGTTATGTTGTTGAAAACCAAGAGTGTAAATTCTAAAGGTATGGATCAGGATGCTTAGGATGAGTTCGATGAGCTATGTTAATCCACTCTTATTTTTTCATTGTCTAAATAAGTTTATTCCAATGTTATGGCACCCAAGGATAATTCTTGGTAGTTATGGGAAAAGATATGGAATCTTTATGATGAGAAAAGCCCTATATCACAGATGTATTGGTTGAAACTAATGATTGCCATGGTAGAGACTCATAGAGGTCTCAATCTCATGAAAAAACTCGTAGTAAGTCCCATGGTCATAAGTCCTCTCTAACAAGTCATTACTATAGAAAGTAGAGTCATATTAGGTAGCAATGGCATAGGATATGCAATGTGATAAGCATAAGAAGAAAGGCAAGAAAAAAGTGCAATATAATTCTGATGATCACAACATTGTTCCTAGTAAGTCTAGCATGAAAATTGAGGAGATAAATGCCTTGGAATCTGAGTCTGATGATGATTACATCTTGATAGCTTCTTCTCTTGATGCTAGTCTATTGGTTAACACCTTGTCCACTTTTTCTCAATGAGATGGTTGCTTGATTTGGGGGCTTCTTTCCATATTACCTTCCGTAGGGATTGGTTTCATTCTTATCACAACATAATAGGTTTTGCAAGACTAGAAAATGACTCGGTATTGGATATTATTGGCATTAGTGATGTTAGATTGTAGTTTTCTTGAGGCAACACTATTGTTTTGCATGATGTATATCATGTTCGGACTTTGACCAAAAGCCTACTCTCTAATAGATAATTAGATGATTAGTATATAATGTATCTTTTGGTTAATTCTGCATGGAAGACTACTCATGAGAATCTTGTCTTTGCTTGAGGTGCCAAGGCTGGCAACCTCTATCCCTTGCTTGTATGTAAGTCTATTGACCATGTCTTGGTTGTGGCTAATATACCACATGTATCTTTATGACATCATCGCCTTGGGCACATATCCTTAAAAAAGGAATAAAATGATGTCTCGTTTGTAGTATCTTTAACCCCTTGACTGCAAATGTTTTGATTCATATGATCATTGTCTTATGGTAAGAAATCATGTAGTTTTCATAAGAAGTCTGGCATTACATGCATGGGTGAGCCTCTAGCTCTTACTCATTTTTATGTATGTAGTCCCATGCCCTATTAGCCACCACTGGATGGCATGAAGTATTTTGTGACTTTCATTGATGATTATTTGCATAAGATCTAGGCATATCCCCCATAAAAAGTAGACATTGGATGTATTGGCTACCTTTCAATGTTGGCTTGCTCTTATTGAGAACCAATCTGGGTATCCTCGCTAAAATGCCTAAGGTCTGACAATGGGGATGAGTATGTTTCTAAAGAATTTTAGAAGTTTTATGATGAGAGGGGTATTAAATGTTAGTTGACCACCCTATACACCCCATCCTTGAATGGGGTTGTAGAGCAACGTATGAACATGAACATTCAGAAAAGAGTCCCTAGTATGCTTAGTCAGGCAAGCTTACCACAACATTTTTGGGCTAAGGCAATTACTATTATCATACACTTGATAAACTGATCCCTATGCACTATTATTGGTTGTCATATTGTAAAGAGGTTTAGTCTAGAAAACCTCCTTCATATTCACATCTTAGAGTCTTTGGATATGAGGCTTTATATCATGTATCCAAGTACAAACATAATAAGGTGGATCCTAAGTCAATGAAATGCATCTTTCTTGGTTATGGGGATACGATTGAGGTGAGCTATCATCTATGGGATCTATAGGCTCAAAAGGTTATCCACAACCATGATCATGTTTTTAATAAGGAGAAAATGCATAAGCAGTCTAAGCACGTAGTCGAGGTATATAGGGTGATATTTTAGGAGGAGCATCTTGTTACCATATAGCCAGCTAGATAGCTTGTAGTTAATGTTCTAGTAGCCCATGATCATGATATTGGGCAGTATGTATAGGCCCCATAGTTTTTGAGATGATCTACTAGAGATAGACATTAGCCTCTAATCGATTTGAACCCTCCATGGACTATGTTATGGTAACAAATTTTGGTGAGTTCTTTACTTATGAGGAGGCCATGAGTATCAGTGATAGTCACTCTTGGAAGAGCGCCATGCAATCAGATCATGACTCATTGTAGAAAAACCATACATGGGATTTGGTTTCTTTGCCCAATGAAAAACATGCAGTGTCATCGTGCAAGTGGATATACAAAGTTGAAGAGGACCCTTGGATGACCCAAGCCAACATATAAGGCTAGATTGGTTGCTAAGGGTTTTAAGTAGGATAATAGTGTTGAATTTGATTGTCTTTTCTCTTATAGTCAATATGACTATCCTATGATTGGTTTTGGCCTTGGTTACTCAATTAGATCTAGATATCTATCAGATGGATATTAAGATGGCTTTCTTATATAGAGACTTGCATGATGAAATTTATATGTAGCAGTCTAAGGGCTTTTAAGAAAAGAAAAGGGAAGAGAACACCTAGTGAGAAATTTGAGAAAGAGTTTATGGCTCAAGCAAGCACCTAGAGAGTAGTATCATAACTTTGATGCATTTATGTGATCATAGTTTTACTCCTGCAATGATATAGATCCATGTCTTTACACGGTTGAAGACTCATGATGAAAGCCTTATTATCTTGCTACTTTATGTGGATGATATGTTGATCACTAGGAGAGCTTATGATGAGCTAGATGTTTTGAAAACTCAACTCAATAAGAGCTTTGAGAAAAGGGGCATGGGACAAAAGCCTCACATATTCTTGGAAAGTGCATCATGTGCAATCACTCTAAGGGACTCCTTTACTTGTCAAAAAAGATGTACATATAAAAGATCCTTAAGTGATTTTATATAAAGGATGTTAAGCCTATTAGTTATCCTTTACCTTTCCATATGAAGGCCAATCAAGTAGATTGTCCCTAGTCACACGAGCAAAAGGCTGAAATGGCCAAGATCCATTATGCATCTGCAATGGGGGAAACCAGTTTGATGTATGCCATGATAGCCACTTGTTGTGACATAGCATTTGTAGCCAAAGTTGTCATATGCTATTTGGTTATATTTGGCTAACAACATTGGGATGTCATGAAGGGTATCATGAGGTACCTAAAAGGCACTACAAATATGTACATTTGTTATGGTGGCTAGGTTACTACACTCATGTGTTACACTGACTCAGACTATATAAAACATGCATATAATAGAAAGTCCACCTCTAGGTATGTTTCACCTTTGTTGGAGGTGATGTTTCTCGAATATCCAAAGTACAGAAATGCATGGCATTATCTATTACTGATGTAGAGTATATTGCAACCACCATTGAGGCTTACAAGGAGACCCTATGGTTAGGCCAGACCTTAGTATTACTCTTACTCCTACACTACATTGAGATTCTATGGATACTATTCAGTTGGCTAAGAATCTAGTCTTTGATGCAAAGATAAAGCACATTGAGGTGTGCTATCACTTCATTAGGGAAGTGGTAGAGAACACGTTTGTTGAGTTTTTCAAGATCTTGATAACTAATGAGAATCCTACAAATCTGCTCACTCAAAGTCTCTCAATAGAACATTTTTCCTTCCTTTGGAAGATGATGGACATAAGATGAGATGATATCTTTTCTCATCCTATTGCACTTTATGTATATTTGTACTTTGTCACTTTTTCCTTGTTCTCTCCCCACTCACTAGAGGCACATTTGCCTTTAAGTGGGAGGTTGTTGGTGGTAAAGGAATCTATGTCTACATTACAAAGTAACTTCGCACATTATGACCGTACACCTATACATTGCAAGTGGAAAGCATTTATTACTATCACCTTATTCTTTATTATTTCAATGACTATTGAATAAGGAAAGGCTGGTCACACATTGTGACTATTAGAGTTTCCACATACAATGTCTCTCTATCTTGCTCTCTTGCTCCATCTGCCCCATAGCTCTTGCTTTGACCTTGTTTCTATTTGTATGCTTCCACTCTGGCTCTACCTTTCAGTAGCTCCATGGATCGAGGGTCCATGTTTATATGCAATTACCCTCCCTTTTCTCCTTTGTGCGCCAAAGCCATGACTAGCAGTCTCTTGCACATTCTATCTAGATATATCCCTTGACCTTTTCTTTTGTGCAAGTATGTCTCTCATGACTTGTAATAGTATTGAATCCTCCTTCCTGTAGTCTTTCGAGTAGAATTCTTTTTTTGACTTGATAAAAATTTGATTTGAGGGAGATGATGCAAATATCAAGAGAACTATGGGGTACCATCAATGTGTGTGTGTGTGTGTGTGTGTGTGTGTGTGTGTGTGTGTGTGTGTGTGTGTGTGTGTGTGAAAGAGAGGTCTCTGAGGGGGATGTTGCTACTTGCGATGGTGATGGTGATGGGATTGAAGGAGGCATGTGTTTGTGTTGTTTTTCAACTCATTGAACAAGACCAGTGAAGGATTAGGCACACTCTCAGACACACATTAAACATACCACAACCATAGACTTCATAACGAGGGTAGGTAGACCTTTTTTATGGTGCTTTTAATATTTATTATTAAAATCAATCTATATATATATATATATATATATATATATATATATATATATATATATATCTCTCTCTCTCTCTCTCTCTCTCTCTCTCTCTCTCTCTCTCTCTCTCTCTCTCTCTCTCTCTCTCTCTCTCTCTCTCTCTCTCTCTCTCTCTCTTTGTAACTACTCCATTTTTCAAGATTTATAAGTAGTTGACTTCATTTGAGGATTGATAATTGTTTGTGCGTATAATGTCCAAGTTGATTGATCTAAGGGAGAGAAAGAACAAGGTATAGATGAGGTGTTTTAATTTGTTGGATACATAGAAAAAGATATTGTTGTGGCAATGTGATTGAAGATGTTTGGGACTCTAATGATTGGATGTTTCAGGTATTGAGCAACATGACCCCTTCTGGCCACTAGATCTATGTGCTAGAGATTTCAATCCTAGTCCATGCAAAGTCCATGCCCATCCATAAGAAAACGGTAACCATGACTCACTTCATTGATAATGGCAATGGGTCAATCCCTTGGCCCATTTGGTCCTAACGTTGTTCTATATCATCATATTTTGCAAGACCCATTAGCATGAAGACTTGCAAGCTCATCCATGTCATTTTTACCATTGCTTCTCGAAGGCGGTTGCCATGTTAGCCATGGTGCTTGCTAAGAAGACCAAACCATGTATATTTAGAATAGTAGCTAGCCTCTCTTTTCTTTTTCTTCTCTCTAGAAGTGGTGGAACATTGTTTTTGCAAATATTTCATCTAGACATTTCAAGTTGATTTCCAAGCATGTATATGCACTATCTTAGAGCCTTTTTACCATGCTTAATGTTTAATCAAACTTTTATTAACCTTTTCTAAGAGGACGATATGTGTGTGCATGCATGCACATGTATATACATATATGTACACATGTCGGTATTACTTTTCATCTCTATTGAGATAGTTATATTGTTATTTTCATATTGCCATATATATTTGGGTTTGATTGATAAGTATAATTTGGTACCTTATTTCATTATTATGACTATGTCGAGCTCTAAAACTCGAACGTTGACTGTAGAGTAGGATGTCAATGTTTCTCTGTGTCAACTTTGAGTATGACCGCACTCCATTCTATGGTGATGGTGCTTGAACCCAATTATATTTATCACTTATTATACTTGGTTTGTTATACCTATCTATAGCTGGCATAGTTATAGCGCCAATCAATTAGTATACTCAATTATGCATTGCTTGATTTAGTTGGCCACTTTTCTTTATGTTGTATCTTATTTATAATTTATATACCTTGTATTATGTGAAAAATAAGAAGAAGAAACTAGCAAGAAAATGTTTTGGCCTCTACCTCTCTTCTTCTGTTCTTGAGTGAGCTTCCTCTTATATTTATTTTGTGTTTTTGACACAACATCTTAAGCAACTCCCCCCACCATATGATTTGTGGCATGGTATTAGGAGTGGTGCTACTAAGAGAGGCTCATTTTAAAGGTTGAAGTGAAGGAGAAGAAGCAACGGAAGCATGGCAAAGCAAAAATCTCAGATTGCTAGGAGATTTAGTATGCGAGCATAGCACTGTATAATCTATAAATCTAAAGTAAGCAATGGGTAAGAAGATCTCCTACTCTTCCACTCTTTCTCTTGGATAGTACCTGAGGAGGCACTAGAAATAAGGCACAACGAAAATCTAAAGTTATTGTGAGATTTGGTGTGGGAGCTATTTTGGCCATTAGAGATTGTTTTTGGCCCTATTTTGGATATGCAAGGTTGCAGCCAAAAGTTTTAGGATACACTAGGATTTTTGTTGTGTTAATCAAAGGTGGATCACAAGTTATAGATTTTGAATCGCTAATATTTGAGATGTTTACCTAGAAGTAAACACAAGTTTTATCTACTAACAAGTTACAGATTACATGTATTATTGAGCAGTCAGTGAAAAAGGTAGCTTATTATGTTACTATATGTACTTATTTTGAAAGGTTGCATAATAATTTCTTGTTATTTTGCATCAACTTTGTGATAATGGCATATTATAGTGGAAACCCCATCATTGAGAAGCTGGACAAAAATAACTACCCATCATGAAAGCTTCATGTGACAAACTTCCTTATTGGAAAAAGCCTCTATGAGTTTATTTTGGTAAAGGAAAAGAGCCAGAGCTAAGTAATATTATGATTGCTAAATAATTAAAGGCTTGGAAAGAATGAAATGCAAAAGACAAAAAGATGATGTATTGGCTATCTGTAGGAATTGGAAATACTATACTAGGACACATCAAAGCTGTAAAAACTTCACATGTGGCTCAGAAAATTTTTGAAAACATGTTATCACTAAATACAAAGCCACAGAATATTAAACTCAAGCAAGAGTTGAATACTTTGAAAAAAAAAATCCAAGCATTTTACTCAACTTTAGGAAGAGGACGCGGTAGATTCTCCTCAAGAGGTTGTGGTATGGGACGTGTTGGTAATAACTAGCAAAACAAGTTAAATCAACAATTTGGTGAAATGAAAGTTTTAGGAGGCCATGGAAACATTAGAGGCAAGGGAACCCCTAGAGGAAGAGGTGGATGGAAAAATAGAGGTTACAGCAACTCTAGAATTATTTGCCATTATCATGGAAAAACAGGTCATATTGCAGCAAAAATGTTGTGCAAGAAGGATGATATCCATAGTGGTAAATTGTAACAAGAAAACTATGCATCATCTTCACGATGATAGAGAGGTAGAAATGAGAATTTGTTTGTTATGCAACATTTGATGAATGATATTCCAAGAAAGGGGACACATGATGATGTATGGTATGTTGATTCAGACACACTAATCATATGACTAGCCATGTTAAATGATTTGGAGATATATAGGATTTACAAAATCTAGGCTATGTGGAAATAGGTGATGATTCATGCCACCCGATTTCACACATTGAAAATTTTCCCTTGTCCTTGCATGATGGTCGAACAAAGAGTCTGTCAAATGTATTGCATGTGCCATCCATCACAAAGAAGTTACTGTCAATTGGCTAAACGATAAAGCAAGGGCTGCAGTTTTTTTGATTCAATGCAAAAGTTTATTTTGTGAAAGACTTTAATGATAAGTGTAGACTGGTCACAAAAGAAAGTAGAGTTGAATGCATGTTTACCTTAGATGTTGGACTTCCTACATTTATGTTAAAGGCAAAAGAGTGGTTGCAAACATTGAAATATGGCACAAATGTATTGAACATGAAAATATGAAAAGGCTGAAATTAATGCAGTTGAAAGGGTTGGTTATAGGGTTTGCTTGCTTTTAGAGTTACAAAATTTCATAAAGTATGTGAAACATGTATATTTGGTAAGTAGGTAAGACAACCTTTTTCACATGATAGAGATGTGAGCAAGAATATACTTGACATTGTGCATACAGATATTTGGGGGCCTACACAAAACATATCTCTTGATGGCAACAAATATTTTATCATGTCTATTGATGATTGTCTAAGAAAACGGTGGATGTATTTCATGAAGGAAAAGAATGATGTGCTTGAGCACTTAAAAACTTTCAAGGTTGTTGTTGAAATAGAAACAAGCTTGAAAGTTAAGTGCTTGAGGTCAAATCGAGGATAAGAGTACCTCTCTAATGAATTCAATGACTTCTTGAGTTCTCATAGGATAAATAGGCAATTTACTTAGAGGTATACCAATAGCAAAATAGAGTTGGACAAAGAAAAGATAGACATATTGTAGAAGTTGCACAAGTATTGATTGGCTTTTTTAAATATTTTCAAAATAGTTTTGATTTAAAGCTGTTCATATTGCTATCTTTATTATGAATAAAACTCCAATAGTTGTAGTTCATGGAATGACTCCTTTAAAAAAAGGTTGAAAATGTAATTTTTAAAGATACTCTTTAGAGTAGAAAGGGCATCATTATTATAACCTTATCACATGTGAGTTTAGAGTAACTAGGGATGTTATTTTTTATGAGATAAGCACTTGGTATGCATCTAATGGTGATGCATTGGATGATAATCATGATCATGATAGCTATGTGTGGAAAGAAAAGAAAAAATCATGGAGTCTTAATGGACCAAAAACATTATCTAGTACTATATCTACAGTTAGCCCTTGGTTTAGTCACGACACCAGGGATATAAAGAGCACATGGTAATATAAAAGCTCAACTAGGTTATCTAGTGGTATATGTAGATCTAGCATGGTTAGATACCCTATTAAAAAATTTGGTTTTGAAGGTTATGCAGCTCATCATTATGATATTATGGTAAAGGTGATTGAGGATGTTGACAATTTTTTTAAGGATACTATTAATCATGCTCATTAAGATGCAACAATGAATAAGGAGCTAGCTACATTAGAAGCCAATAAGACTTGAGATCCAATACCATTGCCTAAGGGCAAGAAAGCTATTAGCTATAAGTGGGTCTATAAAATTAAGCATAATGCATATGGTTCTATTAGTAGGTATAAGGCTAGGTTGGTTACAAAAGGCTATGCTCAAATATATGGTATAGATTATGAAGAGACATTTAGTCTATTTACTAGGATGGTAATTATTAGATGTGTGGTTGCTTTGTCAAAAGAGCCAAAGGTTGGAGTTCACAAGAAAATGGATGTAAATAATGCATTCTTGCATGGTGAATTGCAAGAAAAGGTGTATATGGAGTAGCCAATAAGTTACAAGATTTAGAGTATCCCACATATATGTGGAGGTTAAAGAACATACTCTATGGGGGCCGAATGAAGCAAATACCAAGAGCATGATCTGACAAGATCGAATTGTATCTTATCAACTTGAGCTTTTTCTCATGATGATCACTCAGTTTATGTAAGAAAGGGAGATATAGGATTAGTCATTATAGTTATCTATGTGGATGACTTGATTATTACACGTGAGAATGACAATGGGATTATCCCAAAGGCAGTACGGCTTGGATATGTTGATGACTTGATTATTACATGTGAGAATGATATTGGGATTGTCCCAAAGATAGTATGTCTTGGATGTATTATCCATGTATGGATACGATAGTATGTAAGCCTCTTTGAATGCCATTGCAGCAAAATGTGAAGTTGAGTACTAATGTTAGGGATGAGATAAAAGACCCTACTATGTTCAAGATGATAGTAGGGAGTTTGATTTACATGACTATCACTAGTTAAGACTTGAGTTATGTTTTTGGCCTTGTTAGTCAATTTATACATATGCTTAAAAAGCTTCATTTAGATGCACTTAGACACATATTCAAGTATGTGAAGTCCACTTTACATTATGGACTTTTTTATGAAAGTTGGTTCCTCCACCTAGTACTTCAGTTCCAGCCAAAGCGTCGAATGTTGCCTAAGCAGGTCTCCTAGGCTCACGGTTACTGGGGTGGTTACTAATGTCATGAGGAGGTTACTCGTCATTTGTCTCTCCTCCATTCCCACACTTCTAGGCCATTGGCCTTGGTGTTTTACTAGCTCATGGCTCCTAAGCTTCTCCTGGGTGGTATTGCCCGTGGCATAGACACATGGGTGAGACTGGGGTGCTCACACTAGAGAAGTCCTCAATTCTGTCTTCTATGATGGCCTCAATATCCTTTAGGTTATCTTGGGCTTCCTTTACCCACTCCTCGACCTTTTCAATTGCTTCTAATTGGCAGTTCGGGCGCGGGTACTCTCCTACCTTAGCACTTCCTTTCTCTATTGTTTTCAAAGAGGTGGTTTTAGCCTCAGTATCAATTACCTTCCTACCACTCACTAGTGTTGTCTCTCTGTCAGTTTTGAGAGTGACCTTGGCATCGATTTTCTTTTTTCTCCGCCTATGACTCTTCTTCCATATTGAGGCAACATCTAGGTTGCTAGGCCCATGTAGTGATATGTTGGCCTGCCGTGTTTGTGCACGTGTCATGACATGCAATGGGATGGGTGTATCCTCGTTGTCGAATATCTCAACACCAAACATCCCCAAAGGTATTGATGGTACATTGCCTGAGCTCGAGGATGGCTTTTGTCTAGGGCATTCCCTGAAGAGATGGGTGATGTCGCACTCGATACACCTCAGATCAGCTCTCTCCCTATTAGCATGCTCTTTTTCTAGGCATCGTGTCGATATGTGACCAAGGTGACCACAAGTCCAGCACGTGACTAGGTCCTGGGTTGGCCCTAAAAAACCTCTGCCTCTTCCCCTTCCTAATGCCATCACTAGCACTGGTCAATAGTCCATGAGGACCAAATTACCATCTTCATCATACAAGATGTAAGGGTTCACATATGACTTCTCATCATTGGGCTCTTCCACATAGTGGATGGGAGCGTCACTCAATAGATGTGTCACGAAGGGTCTAGGTGGTCTAGGTATACCCATGGGATTGATCTCTAATCTAGGAATGCCGGTTTTGCATCATTAGGTGTTGGAAGAGCCAATGGGGCTCCTCTTCCAAAGAAGTTAGGTGGCCTATTCTCGTAGTATGGTGAGTTGTACTGCTGTGTGTAAGGAAACCTTCTTAGTAATCGACAATGCATTGCATCATGGCCAAACCTTCCATAATTTGCACAAGGCCTAGATCTTGGATCCTGGCACTCGGCAGGGATGTGGTTGCCTCCAAGTGCACACACTGGACATGCGGTCTAATGGGTCTCTTTACCAACTCCTACAACCGTGCTAGCTCTATCCTGACTTCGGCTAGCTCTTGGTCTTATGCCGTACTCTTGCCCTTATCCTACATGTCAGGGGTTGATCTCTCACTATAGGTTGTGGCTTTCTCTATGGTTCTTTGGTAAGAGCCATCTCGATTCAAGCTTCTAGCGCTTCTCTCCCTAAGTTGGTCATCTACCCTTATTGCCTCATTGAAAATCCTAGTGAGCACATCTCTCTGCAAGCTCAAGTTGCTTGCCAGTGCCTTGTAAAGTTCCTCGTTGCGGATTCTGTTTATAAAAATGGTGGAGGCCCCTCTCCATTTGGTCATTCATTGGTAGGGCTTCTCTTAAATAGGCTACGTACATGAGTGACGTAGTCTCTAATGTCTTCGTTGTCCTTCTGACTGACATTCATCAGTCAGATTATGAGGTTGTCCAAATACCCTGTCTATGAAAATCTCTTGATGAAGAGATCCTTCAGGCGATTGAAGTTCGTTCGCTTTGCTACATCTAGGCTAGTATACCATGTCCTTCCCTTATCACCCAAGCAAAGCCCGAAAGCCTGCGAGTGTTGGGCGAGGTCCGTGAGACCGTTGGCTTCGCAAACCTGCTCGAACTACTCCACGAAGCTATAGGGGTTGTTGCTAGACTGATACTTGTCCAGCTGCCTAGCCACTATAGGGATCTTGTTGTGGCTCTTCCCCCCCTGTGTGACTCCTAAGCCTATGAGCAAAGAGGTGGCTAGCGCAGTTGCACTCTGTTCTGTAGATATGTTGCCTATGAGTTGCTTGGTGACAAGCTCGCTCAGTGTTAGGTCTGCCTCTAGCTCCCTCTCCCTCTATGCATTCGGCCATGTCGTGGCCTTACTAGCTAAGGTAAGAATGCATCATGTCTCGTGCACCTCTAAATCTTGCCGTAATTTCCTCGTCCTTTGCTTGCGGTTATACGCCATGATGCTTTGCAATGCTTTCCTAGCTGCCTTCCTCTCTTCCTCAAGGATCGTCACTACTTCCTCAATCGGTCTGCCATGGATCATGGTCCTTGTTAGCTGGTCATATTGGTTGAGCATATGCTGCAATTCGATTGGGAACTCGCCCAAGTCCAACTGGTCATCCTCTCAATCCGCATCTGCTCCTGACATTTCTGTAGCCTCTCACTCCACCAGGTTATCGATCAATCCAATCAACTCAAGTAGCGACTTGCCCTCAATCCTATCGTCTTCAAACTCTTCGGGGTCTTCAGGGTCCTATTAACGAGGCTCTGTGTGGCACCCAGCTATGTCTCAGGGTCTGCTCCTACTGGTGGGTTCTTTGAATTATTATGATTCTATGTGAGTTCCTTGTTATTGGAAACAACTATCAATTTTATTCACACTTGTGCTTAGTGGTTTCCAGTGCACAGTGCCAAATCAAGCTTTCTTCATTTTAGTGCACTTTAAATTATGAAATCAGCAAGGGTGCAAATGCAAAATGAACAATGCAGTTTCTGCTTTTTTCCCTTTTGTTCATAGCCTAATATGGCTCTAAGCGCATTTCTTGGCTATCCTCTCGTATTTCTAGGGTCTATGCCACACACTCTACAATCTATAAATGCCGGATTGCAATCTAAAGGTCAATTTTAGCTCTAAGTCTCGTCTGTTCTATGGCCTACTACTAGAGGTTGGCTGTCCACGTGTGGTTTCTCCAATTTTTTGGCTTCTAAGAGCCGAGTCAGGTACTCAAGGATGTTTGGGGATGTGTCCGAAGTGGCCTTGGCCTGAGGAGGTGGCTCACTTACCAGTTTAAAATGTTTTGCCCTGGTGGTCCAATTCCCAGAGTCAAATCGTATGATTCTAGGTAGTCCGACTGTCCAAGTCGATCTGTCCGATCGGACCAGGTGGTCCGATCCTAGTCTTGCAGTCCGACTGACTATCTGATAGCGGTCCGATCGGATAGGTGGGTCCAAGTTTTAAAATGGATCCTACTGCCACGTGGCAGGGTCCGACTGGCAAAGTCGGATGGTCTGATCGCATAGTTGGTCTGATCGGACCAGGTGGTCCGAGTCTAAGGTGATGCGTCCAATTAGACGAGTGGTCCGATTGGACCACAGGTCTGACTTCGAGAGTCGGACAGTCCGAGTGTCTGATTTTGGGAATCGGACACCTGCAGTCTGGTTTGACTGCGTTTGCCACAGCACAGTTGTGGGAGAACGCGAGTGAAAAATGCTATGCGTGAGCAGAACTTAGAGAAGGTCAAGGAATACCTGGAATGGCCAGGCAACAGCAAAACGACCGAATCAAACCCCTTCTGTACCTACACTCACACACTCTCTCTCAAGCTCTCTCTCTCTCTTAGTGTTTGACTGCAAAATGAGGCCTCCCTTGACCTTTTGAGCCTCGTATTGCCCTGCTCAAATCTCCTTCAACCTTATGGTTGCCCCTCTTACACCCATCTACTCAAGATTTAGATTTTATGCCCCTTTCTCCCAGCTTTCAACCTATTTTCAGCATTAAAAAACCCTTTTATTTTCCCTATTTCCTTGGCCCTAATCCTATCCAAGCGCAACAAAAATAAAAAATAGTGACTGAGGTTGATTTACCTACTTGTCTACTCAACAACAAACCAAAATACTTACTTGTTCCAAAGATCAAACCACCTAAATCTCATATCTATCTCAAGCATTAGTTCGGGCTAAAAACCCTACCTCTATGCTCGATTCGAAGCACAACAACACCTAAATCTCATATCTATCTCAAGCATTGGTTCGGGCTGAAAACCCTACCTAAATCTCATATCTATCTCAAGCATTGGTTCGGGCTGAAAACCCTACCTCTATGCTCGATTCGAAGCACACGGCGCTCAAGGCTCGATTCCATCGATCCCAGCAACGGAACAAAAATGAAGGGAGCCACAAGCTCAACCCTTGAGACATATGGACCCTGCTTATTGGTCAAGCGTTTCAAGCCAAGTGGCCATGGCTACCTCTCACATACCCAATGCGCCCTCCCTACCTATAGGGTGTAGTGAGCTTACCTTGATGCCCGATTGAGTACCCTCCTCTCCCGTGCACACCAGTAGCTCCGCTATCCTTGAGGCAAGCTCAAGCAACCTCAATCCCTCTCCAACAAGCTCCATCCTCCATAGCCGCACGAGACAAGAGAATAGTAGAGAAGAGAAGAAGATGAAGAGAGGAGATGGGGAGCTTCTTCTCCTCAATCCCTCACTCTCACACACTCACTCCCTCAATCCCTCACACTCACTCACTCCCTCTCTCAAGCACAAGCAAGAAGAGAAGAAGAAGAGAAGAAGAAGAAGAAGCTTTCTGCCACACACAAGAATGAGCTTCTCATTCACTTTTCAAGTTTATATACATGCCCTACTTCCCACGAGCGGTCATCCTCAATTTTTACATGGCTGACAATGGCCTAGGCCCTTTTTCTCCATTCTTTCACTTCCTAGCTAGTCCTACTACCCTTCTAAGTTTACAATTTGCATAGGAGAGAACCTAGTGCTCTTTTACAAGGATTAGAGAGCGCCTTTGCATTTAAAGATGCGCTTTCTTGCTTTTAGCTCCTCTAGACTTTGGCGGCTGTGCCTTGGACTTTTGCGATTGTTCCCATGCTTTTGGATTTTTTTGAGACTTATTATTCTTCTGGGTGCCTTCTCCATGCCTACCCTACCCCTTTTCCTGCTTCTTAGATTTTTCTATTTTCCCACCTTTTTCCTATTGATGGTGTTGCAGTAAACACCAAGACAAAACACATTGAGATGCATTACCACTTTATGAGAGAGAAGGTACTTATAGGAGAGATTGACTTGGTATATGTCAACACCACACAAGATCAAATAGTTTACATTTTAACAAAGGTGTTGGGTATAGAGAAGCTTCAAAATTTTTGAAGCTTACTTGGAGTTGCAAAGGTACAGTTGAGCTTGAGGGAGAGTGTTGAGATGGCAAGCTTAACACATGTGGAAAATTATGAAGAACTGCTTGGTTAGATGTGTCTACACATCTATACTTAGCACATCGGTGGTCATTACAATGCTCATATAGCCACTAGCTTATCACCTATTATATTTGGTTTGTTGCGTCCTACTCACATAGCTATAGTGCCAATCAATTAGTATAATCAATTATGTATTGTTTGACTTAGTAAGCCATTTTTCTTTATGTTGTATCTTATCTATGCTATGTGTACATTGTATTGTGTGAAAAAGAAGAAAAAGAAACCAAGAAAATGTTTTGGTCTTTATCCTTCTTTTGTGTGCTTGAGTGAGCTTCCTCTTATGTGTATGGTGTGTGTTTGGCATAGTAACTCAAGCAAGTCTCCCCATCACGCAATTTGTGACATTGAAGATGTTAAGTGCATTGATAAATATTGGTTAGCATTGCTTTTTCATGTGGATGATTCACATTCATTATTTAGTAAGCACTGTGTACTTTTGTAAATAATCTCAACAAACAAATTGTTCACATTCATGGGATTTTCCACATTAGTAGTAGGCACAAAGTGTCTTTTTTTTCCACACTTTGAGGGAGAATCAGAAGAAGAAGAAGGGATGAAAGAGAGAGAGGGGGGAGAGGGAGAGAGAAGGAAAAGAGAGGAGAAAGAGAGAGAGAGAGAGAGAGAGAGAGAGAGAGAGAGAAAGAGAGAGAGAATAATAATAATAATAACAAGAGAGAGGATTATAGAGAGGAATGATACATTTTAGGAGAGAGAGAGAGAGAGAGAGAAGAGAGAAGAGAAGGGGGGAGAAAAGAAAAGGGTAGAGAAAGAGAGAGAGAGAGAGAAGAAGAAAGAGAAAAAGAGGGAGAGAAAATGGGGGAAAGAGAAAAGAGAATAGTTTTTTTAAATTAAACCTTTTTTGATATAGTTTTTGACTTAGAGAGAGATAGAAAGGAAGTATATAATTTGAGAGAGAGAGAGAGAGAGATAGAGGTAGAGATAGAGACAAAGAGCAAAAAATTGAGAGAAAGACATAGAGAGAATAAAAGAAAGAAGAGGAGAGAGAGGGGGGCACAGAGAGAGGATTGGAGAGAGAGAGAGAGGAAAGATAAAATGTAAAAGAGAGAGAGAAAGGAAAAAAGAGGAGAGAGAAATAAATAAATAAATAAGGAAAAGAGAAGAGAGAGAGAGAGAAATAGAAGAAAAGTGGGGAGAATAGAAAAGGAGAGAAAGAGAGAGAGAGAGAGAGAGAGAAATAGAAGAAAAAGAGATAATATGAACACAAAGAGAGAGAATTATAAAGAGAGAGAGAGAGAGAGAGAAAATAACATTAGAGAGTGAGTGAGTGAAAAGAAAAAATTTAAAGAGAGAATAACGAGAGAGAGAGAGAGAGAGAGAGAGAGAAGAAACAAAAGAAGAAGAAGAAAGAGGAGAAAGAGAAAGAGAAGAACATCAGGGAGATAAGAAAAGGAGAGAGAGAGAGAGAGAGAGAGAGAGAGAAGAAAAGGAAAAAGAAGAAGAATGAGGAAGAGAGGGGGATAGAGGGGGGAAAAGATGAAATACAATAGTTTTTTTAATTAAACAGTTTTTGACATAGTTTTTGACTTAGAGAGAGACAAATAGGAAATATCTAACTTGAGAGAGAGAGAGAAGAGGGGAGAGAAAGAGGAAGAGAGGAAAGAGAAAAATAGAGAGAGAAAAGAGAGTAAGATAAAAAACTTGAAAGAGAAAAAGGGAGTGTGGGAACTCTCGCTCAACCGCCATGACCCACGAACCACTTATTGCTTCAAGTGTTCCAAGCCGAGCACTAATGGCTACCTCTCACATAGCCGACGCGCCATCCATCTCTACGGGTGTAGTAAGCTTCCCTCCATGTCCGATCAAGTTACCTCCTCTCCCGAGCACTCTGGTAGCTCCACGATCCAAGTGCAAGCTTCAAGAAAGCTCCATCCTCAAGCTCCCTGATCCAAGCTCCATTGCTGCAAGCAAGAAAAGAAAAGAGAAGAGAAGAGAAGAAGAGAGGAGAAGATGGAGAGCTTCTCCTCCCCAGTCCCTCACCCTCACACACTCACTCCCTCATACTCTCACACTCCCTCACTCAAGCACAAGCTCAAGCAAGCAAGAACAAGAAGAAGAAGAAGAAGAAGAGGAGAGCCACTTTTGGCCACACACAAGAATAAGCTTCTCATTCACTTTTCAACTTTATATACAAAACCCTAAATCCCTTTTGGGCGGTCATCCCCTTATCCCCTCTTTTACATGGTCGGTCGTGGCCTAGGCCCTTTTTCCCATTGTCTTCCTAGCTTCCTTCCTACCACCCATCTACCTTTACAAATTGCACGGGTGAGAGCCCGGCACTCTTCGAATTAAATCATGATGCACTTGCGCTCTTTTACAAAAGTATTGACTTGTGCTTTTTCTTGTGCGTCTTTTTCCTTTATTTAGGACTTTTTTGCACTTTTTGTGTTTCCATATTTTTCTTGGCGTGCCTTTGTCTTCCGTTTACTTTTGCCTTGGCCTTTGTCTTCTACTTTAGATTTTTTAGATTTTCCACCTTGTTTGGCTAAGGGTTAACATTGCCCCCCTCCTAGACGAGTGCCAGTCCCATGGCACTCACTGTCGTAGGTAGCAGGTTTTAGCATGCACCAAAGACGTGGGTAGCAAGGACGTCTATGGTTGCCTTGGAGGATTTCTGGTGGTAGGCATATGAAGGTCGTTGGGACCATGTTGTTGGCGTGGGTGGCTGGTGGTAGGTTGGTTGGAGTTGGGGGTAGATCTGTTCATTGTTGGGAATTGCGTTGGGGGCTGGTACAGGTGGTGCTTTGTGGGGATTCTACACAAGCCGATTGTTTGGTGGGCTTGCATGATAGGAATGGTCAAGAGGTTTGAATTGAGTGATGATGAAGAGCTAACAATGCATTTGATGGAGTCTTCAGTACCTGCAATTGAAAACCTCTCATACGTGGTCTCTCCCTCAGGGTAGTGCTAGTATTTTTATCATGCACAAAGACGTAGTTCGATTAGTTTGGGAGACAGGTCGAACTCCAAGCAAGTTGAGAGTATTGTCTTGCACTTGAGGACCCAAATTGAGTATATGTTTTGGTGCAGATATGATGTGAGTGCTTGTGCATACTTAGATATTACGTAGTTAGAAGACCGCGGATTTGGTTCCTCGTAACAATGTGTGGATGAAGCAAAGTTATCCATGTTGAGGAGAAGTACACATGAAGGTGTATGAGACATCCTTTGCATTGTGATAGCACGATGTAGCATAATTGAACACATTGACACCGAACTTTCAGTTGCTAGTAGCTATTGGTTTTGCTCAATGAGTACGGTATACTTTTCATGGCCATTCCTGCGGTGCTTACAACAATTGATTGCAATGATACTAAGGCGGAGTGCAAAAAGGAATCGTGCAAATGGATCAGGGTGACAGGTCTAACCATAGGTGAGACAAGCTCCCTAGGTATATCCTACCCTTGATGTGCCCTAAACAATTGTGGGGGATGTGTAGAGGGCCAGGGGACTAGGGACGGAGCCAGCCGACCAAGGTCACTGGGCGTACCTAATTTGAGGACCCCTAGGTGTCGTGATGTGATTGTGAGTGCTTTTGTTCTTTTCTTTTCTTTTATTTTCTTTTTTATTTTTTTCTTTTTCTTATTTTATTTTATTTTTCCTTTTTTTTAAAAGAATAACATGAGTACAACCATTGTAATACATTGAGGCTATCATCCTTTCAATTGGATCAAGAAATATCGAGATTTAAAGGCTGCAAAACTCGATATTACAGTGATGATTGTGTCCCAACCTCATTGCTAGAGGAATAGTTGTTGAGATGGGGAGATACACTGGAGATTTACAAAACCTCTTTGTAACGTGCGATGTTGGTACAATTGAGGTAACAGCTACCGTGAGTGCCAAGTGTAGAGTTTTTCCCAGAAAGAGAAAGTGGCCACTGATCATGCTTTGGGACATGCGATGCGGGCGATTGGCAAGGGTGATTTTCACTTTCGATGGTGTGGCTTCGTCATGGCTCTTTGTGAGGTTAGTGGTCTTGCGGTGACTTGGCCATTGAACACTTTCGTATAAAGACCTGTGTCGTCCTGCATCCACTTGACACTTCGTGAGAGTATATGCAAGTCACATGCATCATTATAATGAACATATGCAACACAAAAAGATATTACTTTATCAAAATCCTATGGTGCTAGCTGTGATGCATATCATCGGTGCTTGTTAAAGACTTGACATATAGTAGTAGTCGCTAAGGGAGGTTTGTATAGTTGGGGAGCCTGCCCCTTTAACCACTTAAGGACAAAAAGTTATGACAAAATGGCATTTGGCAAATAGCTTATACAACATAGGGCCTATTCTATTTGTATGAGTCGAGGTGAATTTGGGTAGTCGAGCGACTGGGGCTGTGCCGATGCGGGACTCCCATCAGGCTGGGCAGGGAAGATATTAGCCAGGACCCATATGGTGTAGTCCCTAGCTGCAGCTATTTCAAGAATGCTTTTAAATAATTCATCAAATTTCCTCTTGTTTCTAGCTGCCTTCTCCTCTTTCGAGCACCTAGTGCCCGAGCATCTGGTGAGGGCCTGCACGGTTGAGGTTGTCACCCCCCGGGCATTCCCTTGAGCCTTTGTTTTCCTGGCCTGGAAAGTTTTTGGCCTGCGTCCAAGGCGGTGTCGCTTAGGGCCTCTTTTTGGTGCATACCTCTTAAGGGTAAGCACATAGTGTTCTGGAGGGGGAGCTTGTGGTGTATGCTCCCTGTGACACAGATAGCTTCCTTATGAGCCAGCTGCACTAGGTGCTCCATAACGTCTACTATGGGGGAACCTGCAAAATGTAAACCAAGGGTTAGGCCTTGAGGCAAGATAGAATTATTCGCATGAAAGGGATTAAACAATAGATCATCAAGCGCATATGAGGAGTGCAGTGAGGTGAGGCATGCAGCGTTTATTTTAGAGGGACGGCCCCCATGATGATATTCGCCCTGCTTTGACTGTGGGGCATATTCCAACCATTAGCAAAGCTTGGCGTATGCTAAGTTGCGCGGACTGGTTGTGATGGAGTGGAGCACACCTCGTCTCCGGAGGGATAGGCCGAAAAGGGAAAAGGTGTATAGAAAGGGACGATGCCCCATCTACGCCCTCAGAGATGTTGGTAGGGCTTCCTATAGCGGTAATGAGGGTTGCATGCCCTTCACCTAGAGGCAGGAATGGTCACATGACTTCTAGATGTGTGGTGAGAGGAGGACTTGAGGAGCTCAACCTATCAAACCCAACTCTTCTCCCTATGCTTGACTATCGTTGCTTGTGTGTGTTGATATTATCTATACATGGTCACAAAACTAATTATTTATTTATGTACATATTTACGAATCCATGTCACTTCGTGAGGATAAAAACCAATTGTAGAACTCAAGATTGTACTGGAGTGTGACACACGCATCCAGTACTCGTGGCAACTTACTCAATAACAATAGATATTTTGCAACATTGAGTAGCATGGTACCTTGTCTGAGTCTACTGGCAACATGTAACTCCTCCTTAGTGAGAACCTTATCAGCCAAAGAGTTCTCTTGGCTAGTTCCGGCTAAGTCCATACCCCGAATGGTAGTCAGTACTCAAAAGGAAGTCGGCACCACATAGGTTGGGTCTCTTTGAGAATGCCATTCAACCAATCGCTCCTCTGAGATTGTCATAATCTGGGCTCCTAGCTCGGCCATTCCAACGCGGTTTTCAAACTAGCGTTTTTCAAATTGACTTAGACCCTGTGATTGTTGCTTTAGTTGCTCTATCTCTAAGAGATTTGGTTGGCAAAGCACATCTTTGAATGTTACAATTAAGCATAGTTCATCAGCTTCCTTGTCAGTGGTGAGTCGCATGCATTCATGTAGGATCCTATCATAGTGCTCGTCAAGATATTCTTGCTCTTCCCAGGATAGGGAAAATGGCAAGTATTCCCCAAGCTACTTCTTGGGGAATGCACCCATGTCTGCAAGGACATAGACACATGCAAACACTTTGAGCTTAGCATCCAACTCAATTAAGCATTTTGCGACACTTCTTTGTTCAATGAGTGCCTGCTCGGTTGCTATCGCATGCAAGGTTCTAGGAGTTGTTCTAGGATCGCTTATGCTCTCTCAGGGTTTCCATGTTTCTCCCGAGGCCTTACTGCTATTGTGTCATGGTTCTCCTTGGATGTGACTAGTATAGTATTGTCACCCTGTTGTGGCAGTGTTGTATCCACTTTTGATTGGTCAATGCAAGTTCTGTTGTCGGTGGATTGAGTGTTGTAAGCAATCATTGATGGTAATGGTTGCTTTTACTTTTCAGAGCACATGGATGTGTCTGAGGTTTCATTGCTACTAGGAGAGATGGAAATGGGTTCATTCATGGGTAACACCATATTGGGGAATATGGGAATTTCCCATATGTTTGGGACACGTGGTCAAATCTTTGGATTTGTCATAACTTGAACACTATAACTCCAAATCGAGTGCTCTATAGCTCAATAGATTCCATTTTTCAAGCGCTTTCCAATGATAGGTCACATCATATGGTTTTGAGAAACTTATGTGCATGTTATCCGGGTGCCACCTTTTTAGTATTCAAAAAATGGGAATTGGGAGATCCCAAACTCACTAATATTGTGTTGGGTGGACTCGATGCTTTATTCCTCGGCTCTTCGGCACTCTTGGTGTCAATCTTCTTGGGGTCTACAACCGCTTGCAACTGTCATTGTTGTTTTCGTTCTTTTCTCTTCTTTTTCATAGGAAATCAAGGTCTATCCCTTGAAGTCTTGGAACCTTGAAGTAGGTCAGTCGTTGATGTGCTTGGTTGGGCCTCAGCATTCTTTTTCTCTAGTGTGTCCTCATGGGACATAGCTGTGGCCTATTGAATAGCCTCGCTAGGTTGTGAGGGTACAACTGCCTCTCTTTTTGGAGAGTCTAGCTCTTCAACTAATTTTCCTCTATTTAGCTCCTCAAGCCTAGGCTCTAGGTGCTTTGGAAGTGCTAGAGTTGTCAAGGATGTTGGTTGTGACACCTCCTCTACAGGTGAATGGCTAAGGACACGTTCCACAAGGGGCATTGTCACTGCCAAGGGCTATGACTACTGTGATCCCTGATTGGAAGTAGTAGCAGCTAGTTCAGTGGACTAGCTACTAGTGGTGGATTGTGGTGCGAAGTCCTTAGGCCGATTGGAAGTGGTCATGCCTTTTGTTGCTATTTGAGAATTCACTTGTGTAGATCGAGCATCAATTGATCTAGTCACATTAGGTTGCACATGCATATCTTTGGGCCAAGGGCTACATGTGGTGTCATGTCCCACCTCTTGGACATCCGGAAGCTTAGATGGAGATAGAGGTTGGGATTGAGCAATTGCACTTGACGGCTGTTGTTGTGCTTTCTGTGTCCATTTAGGGAAAGAGGGTGTAGGAGATCTGGGACTCTTAGGTGGACTTGGCACTAGCTGAAAGATTTGCTCACAACTGTTAGATGATTGTGCCATTTGCTTTGTTGAGCAATCAGTCTTCTTATGAGCAACATTGTGCATGTGGTGCTCATGATTCTCTTAAAGCTCCTTGAGCACTAATGGTCTTTGTGCACGCTCAATGGTTACATCTGACATTTTCTTCTTAAGCATGCTAGGCTCTTCCTTTCAAATACTTATGTTTGGTTTCTTGCCCCGAGACCTAGATTTTCTCTTAGATCTCCTCCTGTGCTTCTTTGCTTTTGATACAATCTAGCCTTTAGCAGATAGAGGTGGTTTAGCAGGGGGTTTTGGTACCCAAATCCATCGATTGCCTACATAATACCCTTGAGCACGTAGCGACGCTTTGGATATCCATCGTGGCATTGTGCTAGGTCTCCATCAATGCCTTTGTCTGTGATGCTTGGGCTTCTTTTGTGTTCTTCTACAATATTTGTAAGTCCAAAGCTTGTCCTTGGCATCGTCTCCTGACCTTCTTGTTTCAAGCATGGCCTCGCTCATTGGTTCTCGTTGTTCAACATGTGCTTGTATCAACTCTTTCAACAAGTCCTTGCTCTCGTTAGTAGACTTTACTATTATGTCATCGCCTTCCTTGCCTTTCCCTCGAGGTTCAATGAGGTCGCCCTTACTAAAGGTTACGACTATCCTCGCACCCGGTAGTGTCAAGTGTATCCTCTGTGCGACATAGTCGGCCTCACACTTGGTTGCCCTTTTGAAGGATCATCCAAGGAGGGTTTTCTTTCCACAACTAGCACTATTTGGAGGAACATGGAATAGGATAGGCAAGCTTTCAGTTTCAATAGTTACAAGGATTTTGCACTTTCCTATGAGTGTTTGTGGGTGTCCCCCGTAAGGACTAAGAGTTGTATTAATCGGTGTGAGCTCTAGTTAGCTTAGTAGGGTCCATGCTTCATGGGTCAAGATATTAAAATCTACCCCTCCATCAATGAGAGCATCGACAATATGCTCTCTTTTTACGGTGAGTTTGACCCTAAGATAAGCAAGCGGTACTATGTCTTCATCTTCCGGATCTTGGCTTATAAATTTAAGCCTTCTGACAAATTCCCTTGAGTTCCCAACTATACGACCAAATGCGTATTCTCCACTGATGTCTTGGATCATATGTGCAGTGCTATTCAAGGTGCATCTATCATCAGGACTGTAACATCTAGTCATCCTCGCAATTGTAGCTTGATGTTGTTGATTTCTACTTTAACTAGATATAGTCCGTATGCTACACATACGTGTTTTTGCGGTGTGGCCTTTTTGTCCTTGTTGGCTAGATTGGCCCATTGAGATTCTAGGGTCTCTATTTTTCTTTGTTTGGGTATGGGCTTTTGGTTGCAATTTTGCAAGTGAATATCTATGCTTGTGTAGAGCCATTACTACGCTAGGTTCTAATTTGGAGGACATGTCACAGTGCGCATTTTCTCTCCAACCTACTTGGGGGAGGTGCGTAGGGGATAGAGCCCCCTCTGCGGGGGTCCAGGGGGGGGAGGCACTCCCCCTAGCCCGCAGGGCCATTACGGTAAATGCCATGCACGATTTGAATGACCTTTTATAGCCAATTTTTGAACTACTTACTCTAGATTTCAGCCCAGTGATAGATCTATGATGTGGTTTCAGCTATATATGGTCTCTCGATCAGTTTCAGAGTCTATAGGTTTAAATTTGAAAAAAATCCAAATTCGGCCCAACAAGTTCGAATTGCAGGGGCCGAATGCCTGATTCAGCCCGTCCGAATGGACGAGGGCCGAACGAGAAAGGGCTGAATGTAATTGGTCCGAATGTCAAATTTGGCCAGTCCGAGCGTGGGTGTCCGAGGGTCAAGTGGCCGAGTGGGCCGAGGGCCAAGTTAGGTTGGACTGAGGGCCGAATGGTGAATTCGATCGGGCCGAATGGAAACTTGTCCCAATGGGGTTGAATGCAAATCGACAAACAAATCAAACCCTTATGCCCTGTTATGACAGCAGAAATCCTATTGCTTATTTTCTTTTATTTTTGTTCGTTTTTTCCTACCCTAATGCATTCGAATCACAAGAAAAATATATACATTACTCCAACATGCTATCCAAAAAAACCAAAAACCTACTTGCTAAAGCGATCAAATATCTCTTCAAACTCCCTCGCTTCCTACCTATCTACCTCAAGCACCAGTTCGGGGAAAACCCTACTTCGATGCTCAATTCGAAGCGTGCAAGTGCTCAAGGCTTGAATCCGTTGGTCCCGTCCAACGGCACCAAAATGTGGGAGCTCTCGCTCAACCACCAAGACCCACGGACCTCTTATTGCTTTAAGCGTTCCAAGCCGAGCACTAATGGCTACCTCTCACATAGCCGATGCGCCATCCATCTCTATGGGTGTAGTAAGCTTACCTCCATGCCCGATCGAGTTACCTCCTCTCCCGAGCACTACGGTAGCTCCACGATCCAAGTGCAAGCTTCAAGCGAGCTCCATCCTCAAGCTCCATTGCCGCAAGCAAGAGAAGAGAAGAGAAGAGAAGAGACCAAGAGAGGAGAAGATGGAGAGCTTCTCCTCCCCGGTCCCTCACCCTCACACACTTACTCCCTAACACTCTTACACTCCCTCTCTCAAGCACAAGCTAAAGCAAGCAAGAACAAGAAGAAGAAGAAGAAGAAGAAGAGGAGGAGAGCCACTTTTGGCCACACACAAGAATGAGATTCTCATTCACTTTTCAACTTTATATACAAAACCCTAAATCCCTTTTGGGTGGTCATTCCCTTATCCCCTTTTTTACATTCCCATTGTCCTCCTATTTTCCTATCTTCCTTCCTACCATCCATCCACCTTTACAAATTGCACGGGTGAGAGCTCGGCACTCTTTAAATTAAATCACAATGCGCTTGTGCTCTTTTATAAAAGTATGGACTTACGCTTTTTCTTGTGCGCCTTTTTCCTTTATTTAGGACTTTTCTGCACTTCTTGTGTTTCCATATTTTTCTTGGTGCGCCTTTGTCTTCCGTTTACTTTTGCCTTGGCCTTTGTCTTCTGCTTTAGATTTTTTGGATTTTCCACCTTGTTCGTCTAAGGGTTAATAGGGAGGAAAAGAAAAATGGAGAGAGAGAGAGAGAGAGAGAGAGATGGAGAACAAAAAACTGAGAGAAAGATACAAAGAGAGAAAAAAAGAAAGAAGAGGAGAGAGAGAGGGGGAAATTGAGAGAAAATTATAGAGAGAGGAAAGATTAAATTTAAAAGAAGAGAAGAAAAAAGAGAGGAGAGAGAGAGAGAGAGAGAAGAAAAAAAAGAAGAGATAATATGAACACATAATGAGAGAGAATTATAGAGAGAGAAAATGAAAAATTAGAGAGAGAGAGAGAGAGTGAAAAGAAAAAAATTAAAGAGAGAATGAAGAGAGAGAGAGAGAGAGAGAGAGAGAGAGAGAGAGAAGAAAAAGATGAAGAAGAAAAAGAGAGGAGATAGGGAAGAAAATCGGAGAGAGAAGAAAATGGGGGAGAGAGAGAGAGAGAGAGAGAGAGAGAGAGAGAGAGAGAGAGAGAGAGAGAGAGAGAGAGAGAGAGAGAGAGAGAGAGAGCAAGAAAAAGAAGAAGACAAAGAAATAGGAAAAGAGGGAAAGAGAGGGGGAAAGAGAGAGAGAGAGAGAGAGAGGAAAGATATAATTTGAGTGAGAGAGAGGAAATAGGGGAGAGAGGAAGGAAGAGAGGAAAGAGAAAAAGATAGAGAAAAAAATATAGAAAGAGAAGAGAAAGCAAGAAAGAAAGAAGAGGGGAGAGAGAGAGAGAGAGAGAAAGAAAGAGAGAAAAGGAAAAACGAGAGAAAGAGAGAAAGAAAAGGAAAAACGAGGAGACAGAGAGAGAAGGAAAAGAGAGGAGAGAGGGCGGAGAGAAGAAAAGCAAGGATAGAAGAAAAGGACAGAGAGAGAGAAAGAGAGAGGGAGAGAAGAAGAAGAAGAAGAAGAAGAAGAGAGAATAGATAGAAAATTATAGAGAGTGGAAAGATAAAATTTAAAAGAAATAGAGAAAATTAAAAAATTAAAGAGTGAATGGAGAGAGAGAGAGAGAGAGAAGGACCAGAGAGGAGAGAGAGGGAGGGAGAAGAAAAGCAAGGGGGAGAGAGAGAGAGAGAGAGAATGAAGAAAGAGGAAAAGAGGGAGAGAGATGGGGGAAAAGAGGAAAGAGAAAAGTCTTTTTAAATTAAAACATTTTTGAAGAGAGAGAGAGAGAGAAAATATAAAATGTAAAAGAGAGAGAGGGAGAGAAAAAATGGAAAAACAAAAGAAGGGAGGAGAAGATAAGGGGAGAGAGAGAGAGAGAGTAAATAAAAGAGAAGAGAGAAAGAAGAAGAAAAAGAAGAAGAGAGAGAATATGAACATAAAGAGAGAGAATTATAGGTAGGGGAAATATAAAATTTACATACTTTAAGAGAGACTGAGGGGAGGGAAGAAGAAGAAGAAGAGAGAGAGAGACAAAGATAGAGACAAAGACAAAGAGGGAACATGGAGAGAGAATTATAGAGAGAGGAAAGATAAAATTTAAAAGAGAAAAAGAAAAAAAAGAGGAGAGAGAGAAGGAAAAGAGAGGAAAGAGGGGAAGAGAGAGAAAAAACGTTGGGAGAGAAGAAAGAAGAGAGAATACGAACACACACAGAGAGAATAATAGAGAGAGGAAAGATAAAATTTAAAAGAGAGAGAAAATTAAAAATTAAAGAGAGAAAGAGATAAGAAGAAGAAGAGAAAAGAGGAAAAAAGAGAAGGGAAAGAGAGCAAAGAGGGGGGAGAAGAAAAGGGGGAGAGAGAGAGAAGAAAAGGGGGGAGAGAGAGAGAGAGAGAATTAGACATAGGGAATTGAGGAGGGAGAGAGAGAGAGAGAGAGAGAGAGAGAGAGAGAGGGGAAAAAATTTAGAAACTGAGAGGGAAAAGATAAGAGAGAAAGAGAAAAAATGGATTGTTGAGCAACCGCACGGCAACTTCGCTTGCTAGTTTGTGGTTACAAAGCTACTGCGAAATAGCCTAGCATTCTGCACAGGCAAAGTGCATGCGGAGCGCTAGCTTTTATTTATAAGAACCAAAGAGGTTTTACTTTTTCAAGTAGAAAGTCATCTTCAAGCAATACATAAAGAATAAGAAGAGGTAATAGAGCACACAAAAGACATGAGCTTGTACAACATTGCCTCTAGCCAACATGGTCCAAGGGTAGAATATTGCCAATATTCTGGTTAACATCAAGAATGGACTCATTTAAGCCCCTAAATTGTGTGCAAAGCACACGCGGAACGCTAGTTTTTATTTATAAGAACTAAAGGGGTTTTAATTTTTCAAGTAGAAAGTAATTGTCAAGCAATACATAAAGAATAAGAAGAGGCAATAGAGCACACAAAAGACATGAGCTTGTACAACGTTGCCTCTAGCCAACATGGTCCAAGGGCATGATATTGCTAATATTCTGGTTAACATCAAGAATGCACTCATTCAAGCCCCTAAATTGTGTGCATGGCCAAAGCAACATGGACTCTATGAATATCAACCAGCAAGGTTTGTTTCCTCTTTGTTTGGAAAGAGCTTGCCTAATCTTAGGGCTTTGACAAGCCTTGTAATAACATTGAGATAAAGAAGTAGGTATTCACATATGGTTTCTTTTGCCCTTTGATAAAAGTTCATATGTGATAGACATTGTTCATGAAAAACTAAGATTTAATGTAAAATAAATTGTAATTTTACGAAATTCACCTTTAAAAATACGGATAAAAGGTTTAGTGAATTTCGTAAAAAATGAGAGAAAAATGATTTGCATGTAAAATAATATCTAGACCAATAAATAAATGCAAATATTGATTGGACATGAATTTTTTGAATTGTTATTATATTCATTAAACATATTTAAATGACATGTACCATAAATATAATTATTAAATATTAAATATATAAATTTAAATGATTAAAAACTCATGAGTTATGAGGCATAACTCATGGCTTAACACTTGACATGTATAATTATTAATGATTAAAAATATGAGGAAGATTTAAAAAATATTTAGTGAGTATTTTATTTATTAGGTGTTAATAGTCTAGGGTGGTTAGGCAGTGCATTGAAGTTTGAAAATCGGAATTTAGAACAAGTAGATTCTAGATAGTAGAATGGGAAGGGTGGCCAGCATCTAAAGTGAGTTGTAAGTCATGACCATTTTTTCAAATTGTTTTTTCACTCCAATCTCCTTGAGTCCTTGGTATTTTTAATCTTCCAAGCTCTAGCTCATTTGACTCCTTGAGTCCAACTTCTCCACCTCCATCATCTATCGCTTGTGTCTTCCTCTTCATTGCCCTCCATCTTCATCTCCTCTCCTCTACTCTCCCTCATCTTCATCACCCTCCATCTTCATCTTTGGCTCCTCCAGATGCTAGGTTTGCTTCTTCTTCAGCTCCTTCTCCTCCCTCTCCATATCCATCTTCAACTCCTCCTCCTCCATCTTCCATTAATGGCATGCTGCCCTACCTCCAATGGCCTAGCATCCAGTGGCCTCCTCACCCTCCATCTTCATCTTCGGCTCCTCATTGATCCTCCTTCGATGGCCCAATGTCCCAACGGCTCAACTCTTCCTCCTCCTTGCCCTCGATCTTCATCTTCGACTCCTTCTCCTTGGTCCTCCTCTAGCAACCTACTTCTTCATTAGCTCCTCCTCCTCCTCCTCCCCCTCCATCTCCATCTACGACTCCTCCATCTTGCTTCAACGATGGCTTGCCCTTTGTCCCCTAGTGAAATTTTTAGAATGTAGAATCTTTCGGTACAAGATTTTTGACAATTAAATTATAAGCTCAAATGTAAAATAACTTGAAATTTTAGTCAATATTTTTGTTAACTTAAAGGTTCAAAAAAATTTTACAAGTCGACACATCCAAAGGTTTTTGTATTGGCTGTAAAAAATGTTTTTCTTGAACTCTGGTGATAAGAATGTGCCACTACTTTTGCTAATGTTAATGCCGCTTTCACGACAAAAAGGATTATTGTACTCGAGCATGGTTGTAATTTCTGCAGACATTTAATTCCTGGCCTATGGGGCCACCTACTGACGGTGCCAAGGCCTCTTGTATTACAACTTACGTGTAGCTCTCGCTTTAAGAATTTTAAATAGAACTATCACTTGCCTCAAGGCTCACGTGTGTCCTTGAAGAGACTCAGACTCCAGAGCATCAGAGAAATGGCTCATTTGATGACGAAAGGTGCGTGCATCACACTGGCAGATCGTGTGAGAATGAAAGAAGACAAACCCTTTCTTTGGCCCTTATTTCTGTCGGTCGGTACACTCAGACACGCAACAGAGACACACACAGACACAGAGAGAGAGAGAGAGAGAGAGAGAGAGAGAGAGAGAGGAGGTTGCAACTTGCCACACAATTGAGTGTATCGTATGTGATCTCTCTTGTTTTCTTTTCCATGTTCTTTTCCTTTTTCAGGGGATTGCAGAGGTCAAAGGCACAAAGAGGGCTTTGCAGAGAATAAAGAGAGAGAGAGAGAGAGAGAGAGAGAGAGAGAGAGAGAGAGAGAGAGAGATGTTAATGTCCCAAAAATCAGCAATGGGATGATCCTTTGGCCTTTTCGGTGGTAGTTCCCCAGGTAGAGAGTCAGACAAACGATCCTGAAATTCATTCAAACAGGCAGTCGAACTTCGAAGCTTCCTGTGTAATGCATCGATGCAGAAAGAATGAACAACATACACCTAGGTATATTTCAAGGAGCGGGCTGTTGCAGTCCATTTGCCAGTGCTGTCCTTGCAGATTACATTTCTGATTGCAGATCAGAAGGCCTTGAGATTATGAAATTAGACTACTTTTTGAACAATCAGATCTGGTGAATTACTGCCTACAAACCCAATCAGATCTGATGGATTACTACCTTAAAATCTTACAATTGTCACTTGAATATTTGCTGAGAACAAACAGTTGATGTTGTTGATTATCCTACCCAAGAGACTAAAGAGGAACCTAAGAGTAAGGTTGGCCGAGCACTGGAATCTCTGACAGGTACCTTCATAGCATCGCCATAGATGCAAAGGAAACAAAGAAAACAAGTGTATTACGGCAATACGTGCTCAAGTTGGTATTGTATGCATTTAATATCTAAAGCATGCAATCATACAAAGTTTATTATTGGACATGATCCATACCAAAAAGGTAGAAATAGTATTTTCCCAGAGGGTTGATCTAGCCCAAGGCTTGACCTCCGCTGAAAAGATTCCAGTACTATGTCTTGGGCTATAAGTAGGCCGGCGACAAAAGCATGAAACTTTTGCCAAATAATTCTTCCAGCAATGGAAACATCCTTTTGTTTGAATTAGCTGTTCTCCACAACAATACAACTGAGTGACTTCACAAACTCACTAAAGAAACAGAAGAAAAGGAGGCAACACAACCAAATAAAGTAAAAATCAGCTCCACCTTCCTCTCTTCCCTTTTCTTAAAGGGATGACAAGTTTTGCCACAATCAATAGCACAGCCCTCCATGAGATCCAAGTTTTACTGCTGGTTATGGAGAGTTTTACTTGTACATCAAACATATCCTACCTCCAACACAAAGCATAGGATCAATGGCTGATGCATGAGAAGTGCATCATGTTCTCATTCTTCAAGCAGGCCTGCCCAGTAGTACATTGTCACACAATTTGAGCTGGTTCCACATCTATTAGTGTCTCAAAAGCTTCTAGCACTGCCTGTCAGTGAGCTGAATCACCTTCACAACATGTTAGCCCAAAAGCTTCTGGCACTGCCTGTCATTGAGCTGAATCACCTTCACAACATGTTAGCCTTGCTGTCCTACATCTATCTTGCATGCTTCTGTGCTCTTCCCCTTGCTTATGCTTGGACATCATGTCAAAACGTGTGCGGCAACGTCCCAGTCATGTACCCGTTCGGCACAGGGCGAGGCTGCGGTAGTCCGGTCTTTGAGAACTACATCAATTGCACCAAAGGGAAGCTGCAGCTGTACACCCCCACAGGCTACTACTACATCCAATCTGTGGACTACACCAACAACATCATCATCATCCAAGATCCAACAATGTCGACCTGCAGCCGGATGCAGTACAGCAACAGCTTCGGGCTGCCGGTGGGCTCGCCATTTGCGCCAGCCGGTGACACATTTGTGCTCCTGGGGTGCTCGTCCGCGTCAGCGGTGTACAATTCGCTGAGCACGCTGTGCAATCCGGCCGGAACACAGATCTGCCAGAGCCTGTACAGTTGCTCTGCTGTGACCCAGATAGGGTTACCTGAGGAGGGGCCCACATCAAGCTGCTGTGTGTACTCGAGCAGCCAGCTGAGCAATCCGCCATATCAGATCAATCTGGCTCTCCTGCAGTGCGCGACTTACACAAGCGTGTACAGCTTCGGTCCTGAGATCAGCTATGGGCAGGGGCCTCCCCCTGCCACCTATCAGAACCCGGGTTCATGGTCCTATGGCATCGCCCTCAAGTTCTACTATGACGAATCGGCCTCCTACGCGAGCTGCCAGGCCTGTCAGAAGAGCAACGGTGTCTGTGCTTTCAATATGTATGGTTTCGTGTGCGTATGCTCGGCAGGGGTGAACACTACTACACAATGCTATGGAGGAGGTATGCACGAGTCCCGACTTTTCTGTTTGTCTAGATTACCCATTTTACTAGTACTAGTGTGCTCACACTAGGAAGTTTCAACCTAATTCCCACTATAGTTCCCACATTGTGATTAAGATAATAGCATGAACTTCCACACCGAGAAGCACCGCATACCTAGCTAGGTGTGCACTTGGAGACAAGGGGCTACCATTTGAAGTTTTTAAAAATTCTTATTATAATTCCCGTATTGTGAATTGCAACAAAATATCATGAGCTTTTGTTGAAGAGGGGCTGCATACCTAGCTAGGTGCAAGTTGGAGAGAGGGGACTACTATTGATGTTGAACACTATCGAGAAAAACAATGGAAAATAGCCTTTTTTCCCATGTGGGAAAAGAGCAAAAATTTGGGTGATAGCCGCAAGCCCCCAAACACACCTAGCTAGGTATGCGATGCCTCCCAAGCAAAAGCTTACTATGTTGAACATTGTATGGCTGGCTTCTTATGTGTACATGTTTATATAAACAATACCTACCAAGTTCCTCTTAAGTTGTCCATATGGACAAGGTATGTATAACCTATTGTCCATATGTCAATATGAACTATCATGAAGGTATGTATGATGTTTTTAGTCTTCTCTTACTCTCCTTTGTATGTGAAGCATTTTAGTTATTTCCCCAACTCTCACACACCTTGTCCAAGCAATCTTTATGGCCCTAGCAGCTATTGCATGAAGCCACTATGAAGACACCCTAATATTCCAAGCATACAAGGAATGCTAGTTGATCTTGCTTTATTATTTTAGTATTCTTTTACTCTCATTTTTATGGTCCAATTGATTTGGACATGTCATTGAAGTGTGATGCTTTCTATGGAAATGTTTGTGCTAAGCCTATGGCACAAATATATGGACCTCTTTTCATAACAAGATGTGGTCTATACTTGCATCAAACATAGGGATTATGTGTGGGGATGGTATAATGTGGAGAAATGTTTTTTTAATTGGATTTCAACTTAGTTGGCATTAAAATTTTTGAACTAACCCACATGACCTATTGCCAAAACAGCCAATATTGGGACGAGCAACCTACAACTATTGCTTCATCCAATGCTCTGGACTTTAGGTAAAAAGAGAGTCTACATTTATTTTGTTAATATATGTCAAGAAAGAGAGAGGGGTATGTGTGATTGCATATCTTTCACTAGTAATTACTGTTCTTATGGTGCAGGTTTTAGCATGATTGCCTACTTTTTCATGTTGTATATCTGAGGTATTGACATGGTAGTCCAAGTTCTTTTGCAAAAGCATGATGAAATCGCCAACAAGGCCTAAGGGCTCAAATTCACTTCTCCATTGTATATACTCTTTTTGTATGATGAGTCCTAGTTTTTTATATCATCCCATGGTCCATGCATTTACTTCACTTAGTCTATATGGCTAGTTTGACAAGTTAAGCAATGGACACTTTTGAGATGTCAAAGAGAGAAAAGAAAGATTGTGCTAACTATTCAAGTCTTTCAAAGGTTTTTCCTTCTTCCAACACCCATGCTTTTTGAGGATCGATCTCAATATATAAGCATTAAATAATAAGGAAGCATATCTATAAGTTGTGGTAGTCATTTTATATGCAAATAATACATATATTATGTACACATGAAGAATGGATGATTGTCAAGTAGACAGGAGAAGTTTCTATGAAAAGGATACATGTCATGTGGATAATACATGCATTTTTTCTTCTTTTTTTTCATGTTGCTTTGCATGCACTTGACTTAGAAAAGATGTTACATTATACAGTAATGGTCTAAGTGGCATACAATTTAAGGCTTTTGGGCACTTGGTATCTACTATCTCATGGATGCTAGGATCATGGCTATTTAGTTTATAGCATCTCATGGACACTAGCGTCAAGGCTAGTGTATGCTATAAGTTGCACTTATTCCATTACCATCATTTGAAACCCCTCTAGTTCAGAATACAAATGCGAATAAACCTTTCAACACCTAAGTAATCTTAGTTAAATACTTCTTTATCCCTAAACCACCCACTCTTGTTTGATGGGCTACACATGTCTCGCATGAAACATATGTCACTGGTGTAAGCCTCCTTCACCACAAATGGAGATTCCCATGTTGTTGAATTTGGTTTGAAAAGTACAAAATCCATCCAATCTCGTATGGTTAACTATAATACCCGGGACTTGCATTAATAATGTGCCATGGTCTCATGCCATTTAGTCATGTAATCCAAAGCTAAAAGGAATTTGCATGTCTTGGTGCCTTATAGAGGTCCTATACAATTCATGCTCCACTTTTCAAGAAGTCCATAATGTATTATAATACCACTTTTGATGTCAATTGTCAAATGATAACTTCCATATGTTTATCTAATACTTGTACACCTTGTGAACCATAAACCTTTTGGATTTGATTGATTAGAACCAATCGGCAATGTTCCATACTTACATTGGTACCCATGAAGCCCTAAAGGTTCCCAAGTGTTCTAATGACATCTCAGTTCCATCGCTTAAAAACATTTTTAGTTTCAATCGCAAAATAAGCAATCAAATGAGTGTTGGGGTAAAGGGCCTCTAGGCTTGCCCATGTACACTATGACCGCCCATTCTTTATTTATATATAATATGACAGTGCAATAAGGCTATCAGTTCAGTTAGACAACACCTACATTGTGTGTGCTCATCTCTCCCGCATCTTCCTCTTCTCCTTCTCCACTTCCATTACAACCTCTTCAACTGGTATCAAGTGCTTTGGATTAGAGCTTGATCGTGGAACTTGGCCCGGCATTACTTCAGTCTGGATTGAAGACCTAGAGCTTGGAGCTTCAATGCTAGCCATGAATTCTTCCCTCCAAGGTAAGACTTCATCTCCCATCTCTCCTCAGCCCTCATAGGCTCTTTGTAGGTGTTCCTTGGCTTCATTGGGCACCTTGTATGCCCCCGTTTTCCCCCATATCCTCAGCATAACCAGCAGGCCCCACAGTAGTAGCTCACCTTTTTGTTGCATTTGTTTCAAAATCTGGCTTAAAAATCCCATTTTTTCTCATATCTCGGTCATCCGAAACCCGATTTAGGCAAGGTAAGAGTCTAATTTGGGGTTTTGGCATGCTCGGGACGCAATGGTGATGTCAAATCTACCAAATTCTGATCACTGAATTTTCTGTAACAGATCTGAGTTGATTTATTGCAAGAAAATGTTATGCTCTTAGCTTATGTGATGCTCCCAAGGCTTGGTATTTGATGCCCAAATGCTTTAGGGATGTTTGCCTAATGTTTTGAGATGCTTTGGGACTTGGTTTGAGCTTCCATAGCTCAATTTATGTAGGGAACTGTTTTACATTGTTTGGGCAGTAAGGTTTTATCAGGGATGGCTTATGCATAATGCTCTTTGTTGACATTCGGGTATCCTGTTGGATGTATTGATGCTTGGCCATCATGGTTTATGCCCGGATATGCTATTTGAGAGCTATTGAGCCTTGATTTGGATGCGGACACTTCGTTGTTGGTTGGGATTTATGCTACCTTGGTTGACAGATTATTTTACTTCTAGTTTGGTTATGCCTATGGTCTACGGGTGCTCTCGACTACTCAGGATGATATGTTGATGTATTTGGATGATGTCACTTTGATGTTTATGCTCCCGGATGCTTGTTGAGCAAATAGTAGAGCTTAATTCTTGGTTCACTATCATTTTCTTTGCAACTGGCATTTCATTTGACAAGGTTCATACCCCGTGCTACCCATTATGAGACCGATGTCTGATGTGGATGCTCTTGGGTTTGGTTGTAGTATGGAAAATGGTTGTAGTATGGAAAATTTTTGGGCTTGAATCGACTTGCATTTGAGAATTTTGTGGAGCAGTTTGCATTTGGTTGGCTTATCACTTACACAGCTTGGATGCTATTTGACCCTTAATGCCCCGATTATGGATCTTGGATTTACTTGGATGAGGCAAACACATGTTTTGAGCAGTGCTTGTTCCATTGTCTTGGCAGTTGGTTATTGAGATTTCATTGCTCATTGATGCTTGGTTCTTTGTGGGTTACTCCTTGATCACTAGACTTCTTGAGACAGTGCTTGGGTTTAGCAGTTATGGCTTTGTTGCTTCTGTGTTGCCTAGCTTCTATGCTAGTTGGGTTGCTTTTGCTCATACAAGTCAAAGAGCAATTGCTCTTGATGCTTACCCGGCTATGCACTTTGTCTACTGTCATGTACTTTACAAAGCCACTTATTTGGATGTTGTTGTACAGATACTTGGGCTTCTCTTGGAGCTTGACCATTGCAGGAACTTATGCCACTTATACCGGTCTTATATTGACTTGGATGCTACTATGTGGTTTGATGTACTGCAGATTCATGTTTGCCATTACGGTTATGGGCTGATTTCATGGTTGAATACCATATGCTCTTATGACAGATGTCTTATGCTTTATCGTATTGTGGTTGGTTATGTCATGCAGTTGGCTACGACTCTTTTTCATGTGGGAGCTTTTGCATCCTTGGTTGATGCCTTTATGTCCTCCCGTTTGTTGAGGTTTCATGAGCCTTTGTAGCATGCTTCAACCACTAATGTACTTGCAAATAATTGTCTTTATGAGCAGGTTCCCTCCATTGGGATAGCCCTTGACTGCTTGAGCTCCGTGGATGCTATGGATAGCCCTATTCATAATGACTTGGATTCCTTGTCGTCTTCTACAGGTTCTTTTACTTCAGATGTTAACTTCCATTGTGGGAAGCTTGGACATGCTCAAAGAAAATGCTTTAGACGGATTAGAGAGCAGCAGAGATAGAGACGGGAGCAGAGAGTTAAAGATACAATAGATGCAGCAGGTGTTACCACTCTTACTAGTGGTGAGGTACATGCAGTTACCCATGATGATGCAGTTGCGCATGTACTCCTGTCATCTTGTTTCCCTACAGCTTACTTGCTTAGTGATCAAGCCTATGCGTTTGATTGGCTTTTGGACTTTATGGCATCTTGTCATGTTACCCCTCATAGAGTATGGTTCTCTTCTTACACGGAGGTTGACGGATGTATTGATTTGGGCCTTGAGCAGTCTTATGCTATTGTTGGTACATGGGATATATACCTAGCTTTGCCTAATGGGACTTCTCTTATACTCAGGGATGTTTTACATGTTCCCATGCTCAGGAAGAGCTTGATTTTTGTCAGCCAGTTGCATAATGTAGGATATACTATTTCTCTTCATCAGGACAGGTCATGGAAGATCTGTCGTGGTTGCTTGGTTTTGGTCAGAGGTTCTAGAGTTGGTTCTCATTACCGAGTGTATGTCTCTCATGTGGGAGATTCTATGGTTGCAGTTATCCGGATACCACGTGCATTGTTATGGCATTATTGCCTAGGCCATATGCACCACAGAGAGATGGAGATCTTATCTCGTTTAGACTCATTGTTGCCTCCTATGTCACTTACAAATCTTGATGCTTGCCCTGATTGTACTCTTGGTCCTTGCAAAGGCCCCTTGGCTTATGGCAATCATACGAGGCATGCTCCTCTAGATCTTCTCCATTGTGTAGTATATGGACCTATGCCTTCCTAGTCACTTCATGGAGTGTCGTACTTTGTGACCTTTTTTGATCATGCTACCCACCGTGTTTGGGCTTTTCCCTTGGTGCAGATTGAGGATGCTACAGTTATTCTTGACAGGTTTATGGATTCTGTTGGTAGCAGGCCTAGGTGCTTGCAGATGAATTATGAGAGTCATGCTCTCTCTCTTAGCTTTCAGACCTCTTGTCACTAGTATGGCATTGATTTCTTGTGCCCATGGTATTATGGGATTGCTCATGGCATGTGCCTGACCTTACAAGAAAAGGTTGCTTCTATGCTTACCACAGCTGGGTTGTCGTATGGATTTTGGGCTGAGGCCCTTATGATGGCAATCTATTTGGTTAACAGGACGTCGTGCTTGACCTTGGATCGTATTACACCCCATGAGGCATGAAGTGGCATGCAACCCTCCTATGATTACTTGAGGATGTTTGGCTGCCAGGCATTTGTACGTATGGCACATGAGCCTATGTCACGTAGATGTAGCCTCCTTGGTTATGGAGATGGTGACTTTAAGGCCTACAAATTATGGGATTTGGATACCCAGTAGGTTATACGCAGTCATCATGCTATCTTCTATGAGACGCAGACACCTCTCATGCCTCTTGATGAGCATTCAGTACGTTTTATGGCTGATTTTACAACAGCTATAGTGCCATTACAACAAGTTGTTTATGCTAAAAATGAGGCACTTATTGGCCCAAATGACATAGCTATGCATAGCAATCAGGGTCAGGATGTTGATGGTCAATTGCTAGGCCCCTTTTAGGTTCATGAGAGCCATTTTCTTGTAGTTTTGCAGGCTGGACAGCTAGCCATATGTCAGTCTTCTACTTCACTGAGGCCACATGTAGTCTTGAGACCCCGTTGGACGAGTGCCCAAGATGTTCACTCTCTTTCAATGATTGACTCTAGAGAGTTTGACTGCTCTCCACTATCTTGTATGTGCTAGGTGATGCTATGCATGACTCTGATGCTTTACAATTGTGCACTGATGAGTTGTGCTTGCTTCATGAGAAGCATTCTTGGATTGCTCCATTGTATGGAGCTATGGGATCACTTATCTCCTAGATGTCATGGACTCGGGGATTCTTGACTCTTTTTCTGTAGAGGTTCCCGATACTTCTTCCACATCCCACTTTTCGATTGGGTGTTGGGTGAGATGTCATGATTCCTCACCTTGTCTTTTTTTTCTTTTCTTTGTTTTCACTCCCCAGCCACATTGGCCTTTTAGTGGGAGGTTGTTGGGGTAAAAGGCCTCTGGGCCTGCTCATGTACACTATGACTGCCCATTCTTTGTTCATATATAATATGATAGTGCAATAAGGTTGTCAGTTCACTTGCACAGCACCTACATTGTGTGTGCTCATCTCTCCTGCATCTTCCTTTTCTCCTTCTCCATTGCCATTGCATCCCCTTCAATGAGATTCCAACAACTATTAAATCTTGGGCAAAATTGGCTAGTTTTGGCACAAGATTCCTTTCTACATGATGGTAGACAAAGCATAACTTCCACATTAAAGGAGCAACATTTATGTTTAAACTTGGTCAAATCAAGCTAATAGTTAGAATATTTTTTTGGTTAGATCTACTCCATAATTCTAGCCATCTCATATATAATTGTAATCTAAGTATAATTTACTTTTTGACATTCCCTATGAGTGCATACCCTTGTTTCTTATTTGTAGTTTTGCTCAATTTCTTTCCTAGTAAAAATTCATCCATGTAACTGATCAAGTTGCACCAAAATTTTGGTCTAGGCCATGGGAAGGCACCCATTTGAAGATTTAGAGTAAACCTGGCTAACATAAGGGTGATTCAAAATCACTAGTTGTAAGTTGAAGAATATATTTCATGTGTGATTTTGATAAAATTTTGTATTGTGTTGTCAAATTTTGTGTCCTAGCTAGACAGAATTCAAATTTGTGAGATGAATTTTGAGTCCAATATTAACAAATCCCAAAGCATTGGAAGTTAGATGAGAAACATATCGAGTTGAGTACAATCCAAAGTCACAAAAGCCAAATCCAAAAGGTTTGTATACTTTGCCAAATCTTGGTCACTCAAGTGGTAGTAAAATGGTGTCTTAAACCTAAGGTCATGAGTTACATTCTCATTGGTAGTGATGAAGGCACCTTGCATGATGTAAAAAGTAATTATGGCTCCACGTGGCAAGTCACCAAGATGGACTTTCTAATGGGAGTTGGAAGTCAATCAAATACCCACCTCTCAAGTCACATGCTTATGATCCAAGTGTCAAATGTTGTGAGGTCCCCATATGAGGAGAAGCCATGATGACATTCGGCATTGTCTGGGCTCCCAATTTAGACACTAGAAGGGGTCCAACCTTGAAGACTAGATGGTAATGAGATGGCCTATGTGGACTTGACCATTGGTTTAGGTGGGAAAGAATTAATGGTATTGGCATTGAGTGATGAGTTATGGGAATTTAGGGAACATTCTAGGGTGGTGGCGATTGGGATGGACCATGTGGATATAGAGACTTGAGGTGAAACATGTGAGTGGTGAGTTAAGGGGAACCATGTTGGATGAGATTTAATATCCTACATGTTGATGGAGGATATTTAATATCCTACTCCCAACAACCTTATTCACCCACCTCCCTCTCACCTTAATGGATCCTCCTTTATGGATCCAAAATTTTCCTCACCTACCATCCACTTTATAGATCTAATCCACATACCATCTACTTTATATATCAACCTATCATCCACTTTATGGATGCATCTACTATTCACTTTATTGGTCCACCTTTCTCTCACCTACCATGTTGACCTCTTTATAAGGTTGTTGTATATATAAATATAAAATAACTATTGAGCATGTTGTAAAAGTTGCAAAAGTTGTTACATACCTTTTGCACTCACTATCATCCATCCAACATATGTTTAGATCACTAGTAAAGCTCATAGGAGCACGTGAAGGGACAAAGCCTTCAACCATTAGTTGTATCCATTTGGTAAAAAAGGAAAAATACTTTGTATTCCCTCCTATTCTCTCTTGTACTTGTGTTCCTTGTTATCTTTCCTTAAACTCTATTTTCTTACATGATATCATAGCACCAAGCACTCAATGTAAGAACTTTGTACATGAAAACTCAATGTTTGTTGTCGAGAAGGTTAGAAGTGATGTCAACTAGTGGTAGCAATAGCAATTACGTAGGGGACAACAATATGGGTGCACCAATGCAAACCTTACAAATTCATCCACCCACCTTCATGGAAGCTAAACTTGATGGAACAAAACATAACTTATGGAAATTCAAGATTAGTTCCATCTTGGATTAATCTCTTGAATATAGTTTTGGAGATTAATGTTGAACCAGTTGCAACCCTAGATCCTACAATCCTAACAAACTAAATTCCACCTGATCCAACTCTTCTTCAAGTCTAGAAATAAAGAAATGCATACGCAGTCTCCACCATCATCACAAGTACATGTGACTTTGTTCTCATTCTCATTCAACACACATCCAAAGCTAGCTAAGCTTAGGATCTATTGAGATGTCAATATGAGTCATGAAACCAAACTATGATTCAAAATCTGAAAATTAGCTAAAAAAGATTTTTGATGGAAAAGTAGCATAGTTCTTCATAACATGGATTTAGAGTCTACATGACCAAATAGCAATGGTTGGGATAACAAAGATGACTAAGACCCCTTGTTAGGAGATGCATCCAAGTTTTGCCCCCCAAGTAAGATGGCCTAGTCACAACATTGAATACACATGTACAAACATTGTTGAGGAGTCTAGTGCCATGTTATTGGAAGAGGAGTTGTGGCTAAATAGCCATAATGGAAGAAATGGTGGAGATGCTATATTCATGTGTGTGTGTGTGTGTGTGTGTGTGTGTGTGTGTGTGTGTGTGTGTGTGTGTGTGTGTGTGTGTGTGTGTGTGTGTGTGTGTGTGTGTGTGTGTGTGTGTGTGTGTGTGTGTGTGTGTGTGTGTGTGTGTGTGTGTGTGTGTGTGTGTGTGTGTGTGTGTGTGTGTGTGTGTGTGTGTGTGTGTGTGTGTGTGTGTGTGTGTGTGTGTGTGTGTGTGTGTGTGTGTGTGTGTGTGTGTGTGTGTGTGTGTGTGTGTGTGTGTGTGTGTGTGTAGCAAATATTAAAGCTAAAGGTGAGAAGAAGAAGGGTGGAAGATGAAGTTCAAAGGAAAGCTCCATTATTGTGTGAACACTTCTGAAGTGAGTTGGACCTTTTCATAGTGATTGAAGAGGTTTGTTCCGTAACTTAGACATCAAAGGTACATAAATCTTGGGTGCTAGATTGTGAAGCATCTTGTCACATGACCAATAAGAAAGAATGATATAGTTTTTTAAGGCCTCTAAGAGAATGTATCACTATGATAGTAGGGAATAATGCAAAATGCCCAATTGAAGAAACATGTATTATTTCATTTTTTATATTAAATGGAGAATCTAAGAGACTTTTAGATGTACTTTATGTGCCTTAGATTAAGAAGAATTTAAGCTTTGGTATGAGTGATTCGGTCACATAAACTTTGTTGTGCTCAAAGAAATGCAAAATATTAGGATGATTACACACTTACCTAACTTTGGTGAAATATGAACAAGAAAAAGAGGAGGTCATTCCAAAAATAGAGAAGCTATTAGGCAAAGATTCCTCTTGAGCTAGCACATGCTAATCTTTGTGGTAAGCTGACTATTCAAGATTTGGGAGGATCTTTCTATTTTATGCTATTTCTTAATAATCATAATAGAATGGCCTAGGTGTATTATCTTCAAGCTAAGGCTAAATCTTTTCGCAAGTTTAAACAATGGCTTAAGCTTGTAGATAAGGCTGAAGCTTTTTGCAAGTTTAAACAATGGCTTAAGCTTGTAGAAAATTAAAGTGGAAAGAAGTGAAAAACTTTCATAGTGATAGAGGAGGGGATTTCACTACCAATGAGTTTGAAAATGCCATCAAAACTCAACTCATAATAGCCTACACACCTTATAAAATAGTGTCATGGAGTGATGCAACTGTACTATCATGGAGATGGCACAATGTATGTTGTTGGGTATACATCCTCAATCAGAGCTAAACTAAGGTGCTAGAGGGAAAAACACCTCAAGAGGCCTACTCTAGCAATAAATCCTCTATTGCAAAATTTAGAATATTTGAATTTGAGTCATGTGTTCATATTTGAATAAGAAAAAGACCAGGTAGAAGCCATAAGCAAGAAATGTATCTTTCTTAGGTATACCCAGGAATCTAAAGCTTACCAACCATATGACTATGAGGCTAAGAAGGTGATTGCTAGTTATGATGTGGTGTTTGTGTAATAGCCATGTGCATTGGAGGAGAAAGGGGCCTCTATGTTATCATTTAAAAAAAAGTAACCCACCCTATGGCTACACCAAGTGATGAAGTTTTTGTAAAAAAGAAGGAGGATCTCTCAAAAGATGAAGTTTCTCAACCACAAGAGCCTGCTTTAGTGCTATAAGGGAGGCCACCTCCCAAATGGGCAAAACAACTCTTTGATTAGAAGAATTCAAGTCCTACATTTAAGAAGAAGACATTTTCTAATGGACATGAAGGTCAAAGAACATAGAGGAGAAAAGAAGAGCTTTAGAACACATGATCAATATAGCATTGTTAGTTGAGATAATGCAAGTAAAGGATTCTACAAGTTTGGAAAAAGCTATTGATTATCCAAAGTTGAAAGTTTCCTTGCAATCATAGTATATGACAATATCATCAAAAATCAAACTTGAGAGTTGGTTGATTGGCCAGAACATAGGAAACTAATTGGTATAAAATAGGTTTGGAAGATCCACTACAAATTAGATGGGTCCTTAGAAAAGTACAAAGCCCCACTTGTAGCATAAGGCTACTCATATATAGAAGGATTTGATATTTGTGAGACATTTTCACCTACAATTAGGATGACCACTATTTACATGGTACTAGTATTGGCTAGTCATAAGAGGCAACTACTCTTTCATATAGATGTGAAATTTTTAATCTTGAATGGACACCTCAACAAGGTGAAATATGTGGCCCAACCCACTAGGATCTTGTTGGGGGTTTAAGGTCACCTATGCCTAGCCACCTACATTTACTTGTACTTACGGCCCACACACATATACATTGTAGGTGGTAGTTGTCTATCACTATCACTTTATTATTTATCCTTACTATGACAATAGAATGAGGAAAGGAAAGACATATATTATGACTATTAGAGTTTCCACATACCAGTGTCTCTCTTCTTTTTGCTTGAACCTCCATAGCTCTTGCTTCTCTCTTGCTTCCACTCCTGCTCCACCTTTTAACTAGTATCAGAGTGGGCATTTGAGGAGCTTCATCAATCGTTGCTTTAACCTAAGAAGAGAGCTTCACTTCAAGCTTTCATGGCTTCCCCAACCCTTCACTTGTGAGGTATGTTTTGACCTTCCCTTCATCAAGACTTGTTTTAGCATTTTTCCCGACTTCCAAAGATCTATATCACATTTTGTGCTATTTTTGAGCCTCATGTCCCTACATTGACAACTCTTGCCTCAAGCATTGGTTGGCTCCTTGCTTCTTGCTAACTCATTGGCATTCTTCCAGGAATTGAATGACTTACTCTTGAGCACTCTTGCAAGAGTTCTTGCTTAGCCATTATCTCATTGTTGGGTCTACTGTAATACCCTATCGACAACATACATTAAGTTTTATAATGCTTATGTGATGCTTATGAGATGGTATTTTGATGCCTGGATGTTATTTGAAAATTTCCTTGCCATAGCAAAGTTTGGACAGCAAGCATTCATAGATCTTGGAGGCCCAAGAGAAACATCAAGAAAACACGGAATCTATTACAAGAAAATCTATCTTGTATCATCAACAAGCATGTTCTTCATATTTGATGTGACCACAACAAGGAAAAACACTCCAAGAACAAGAAATCTTCATGCAGCTTCAGAGAAACAATTCTCCCACGACTTTAACTTGAACAAAATTGATTATGCTCTTCATATTGTTCATAGAATTCATCAAGATAACACAAAGATACAAGAGAATACACCACTTTGAATGGAAATCATCACATAGTATTCTTCTTTAAAGGCTCCATAGCTTTCTCTCACAATCTCTCACTCATCATAAGTACATTGTTTTGCATAGATTTGGCTATCTCTCACTCACACACACACTCTCTCTCAATAGTACGATGGAATAATAAAAAATAATCATCCATAACCTCTCTTTGTTCATGGATACCCCTCCCAAGAGGTATGTCTAGTATGAAAGGTCACCAGAGTCACTACAGTCCCCAGAGAGCTCACTACTATCACTGTCACTATCACTTCAATCTTTACTTCAAGTCTTCAGCAGCTACTTCTTCAACTTCTTTGAGCTATTTTGAACTTATATTTATCTCTTCACAAGATTGGAAAACTTCCCCAAGCTACACATTCATCCATAATCACACTTACAGAGGCATATAGAACAGAACAGAACAGAACAAAGACAGAGGCTCTATAGATGGTTGATAGAGGGTTAACAAAAGACATTAGAAAGCCTTTAGCTCAACTTAAATAATTAAAAACCATTAAGAATCAATCAACAAACTTCCAAACACTCTCAAAACTAAGAAATAATCATTCTAACCTCTTATACAGAAGGAAAACATAGCAAAATAGAAGCTCAATAGACCCAAACAACAGAACCATTCATACACTAATATGACATCAACATAACATGTTAGAACATCATATCTCCACTATAAAACATCATGAGCTTTCAAAACATAATGAAACTCATCCAAAATACTCCCAAACACTTTCAAAACAACTAATCATAATTCAAAATCTATAAAAAATCAACCATTCATTCCTCAAAAACAACAAAAATAAGCCAAAAATCAAGTCATCTCAACCCTCAACATATCTCCATAGTTAATCAGGGAGCACCCTGGCAACCTAGACAAAAGAGAGTATAAGTTCAAAATATAGCTTAACTTGATCTTCTTCAACATCTTCAATAAACACCATCCAAACACGACCCCAACTCATAACTTGTATCTAATAAAGAATGCAATGAAATGGAAAAACCTTTATCCATTATCATAGCTTAGAAACAATAAAGCATGAAAAACTATTAAAGGATATAAGAGGTTGATTTTTTTCTGCCATAAGATAATATCTCAAACCACCCAGTCATCTTCTAAATCAGCCACATCTTTATCTTCAACTCCATGCAAGAGAGATAAAATACCACACATACACCATATAACATATACACAACTCACATGGACATAAGACAATGTAGTCTAAATGGCACATGCTCCCTAAAATTGAAGAGCAAGGATAAAGATTTCCATTAAAAAGGATCAGTACATCCAAGAGAGTGTCAACAGGCTATGTAGGATGAATATATTTTTTCTTGAACTTCATACTCAGCTTAAGATGTCAGCTTAAGACGTTCCAGTCTCTTGTTCTCATCCACAAAATGTAAAGGCACATTTTGAAGAAACTATAAGCAACACATCCTTTCCAATAGGATAATAAACCTTGTAGGAAAAGCTTGTGCAAAATAATATAGAACATCCATCTGAGCAACAGTCACATCCTCATTTAGATTAATCGTTAAGTTTGGAATACTCTTCCTAGTATTCAAGTGAGACTGTTGATGCATAAAAGCAAGATACCAACAAAAATGAGACGCCAAGCATATAGAAGTATTCTCAAAAGAAGCATGTGCTCTAGCAAATTGAAGATAAGAAGTGGAACATTGCATAAAGGTGTCCCAAGAACCAGGAATGATAGGCCAATTAAACACCGGTCCTGTCAAAGAATCATTCAATGTCCACTACTGTTGACAGACGATATCACTATTATACCTAGGAGTATCCATCACTAATTGTGGAGGAAGATTAATATAATTAGATGGAGATGGTAAAGGAATAATAGGAGAACTGTGAAGAATGGGGTAAGATAAATCATAGAAGGAAGATATCTGAAGGGATAAGGAGGGTGGGAAACAAGGGAAAGAAAGTAGAAATTTATGAAGGGATTCTACCAGAAAAACAGAAGGAATAAGTTGAACAATAGAAGTAGATTCAAGGAGTAGGTGAGGATATAGGAGCATCACTAAATGGGCATGTAGTAAAAACTGGAATGTGAGGGGAAACTACAAAACACCATATTAGGGAATATGGGAATTTCCCATAAGTCAAATCTTTGGATTTGTCATAACTTGAACACTATAACTTCAAATCAAGTGCTCTATAGCTCAATGTCCATAAAAAAGTGAAGGATAGGATGAGTAAGGTAGAACATAGTTTCGGGAGCATTAAGGAGCATTCACATGGAAAAAATAATAAAAATACAAATGAAAAATAAGTAAAAAATTAATAGGAGAAAATCCGTGCATCAGAATGGTCTGTAACAAAAAGAAAAAATGTCAGGGAAAATTGTGGGTAGGACTGTTGGGTCAGAACGTAGTTCCAATGGTGTTAAGGAGTGTTCACATGGGAAAAATAGGAAAAAGAGGCATAAAACTCACGAAAAAATTAATATCATAAAATTGATGGACCAGAATAGGATGAAGAAAAAATGAAAATTATGCAAGGGAGAAGCCAGACAAGGCTATCTACTCAAAATTAAATTATGAGGAGATTAGGACAGGTTCACATGGAAAAAAGGCAAAAAACACACGTGAGAATATCCGAAAATATTGAAAAATTAATAATAGACAAACCGTGTATCGAAATGACAGATAATAAAAAAGAAAAATGTTAAGGGGAAGGTGTAGGTCACGGCACTGACATCAGATCATAGTTTTGAAGAAAAAAAGATGTGTTTGTATGGAAACACATTAAATGGGCGAAAAATTCTTCAAAAATTAATAACTCATGATCCATGGTTCAGAACTAGGGCTATAAAAAGAAAAAATGGCCAATTTGAAGGGACAAATAGGGTTGTAAGGTTGATGTCAAGTTTGAGGAATAAATAATGCATTCTCATAAAAAAGGACAAAACAACGGATAAAGCCAAACAAACAAGAAATGGCTCCAAGATGGGGTGAATATGGGACAGGTGGGTTGAGAAGGAACCACATTAGGGAAATATGAGACAATGGTATGCTAAAATCATCCGATATGGATGTTTCCATGAGGGTATGTAAAGTAGATGTACAGGGATGCATCCCCACATGTAAAACCTTAATAGATCGGGTTGACTAATCAACAAGGACCTAACACCTGAGCACAACTCATACATGTACATCCCCACACTTAAAACATTACCGAATCTTGTAACCAAAAGAGGTAGGGTTAGAAATAATTGACTCGATTTGCAAATGGTCAGGTGAACTATCACGGACTCATGAAGACTTGTAGTCGTTGGCAGGAGGTACCACGACTCGCCACACCACACTACTTTAGCATGTGGCAGGGACCATACAACAACACCTAGGGAGGTAGCTTGTTGATTAACTGGTGATTGAATTGTTGATGGTGAGATATACATCATCAATCTCAACGGTTGCTCATGTTGGAATGATAGATCAATCGCTTGCCCCATGACTCATGTCACTCAATGGTAAGGATTGAAACCCATAGTTCACACCCAGTTTAGAAATTGACAAGAAGAATGGTTCAAAGGGAGTATGCTAGTGTGTACAGTTGATGGTGCATTGGTGCATCCCAACCCATTTGGCATAGATGCAAGAAGGAAGGCCAAGGAGCCTTGTCATGCAGTGCACTAAATAGAGTGAGGTGTATAGTGATGACTGAGAAGACACATCTCATGTGTGCATAGGGAAACAAGAACGTACATGTCTTCAATTGGTGGAACATCCCTCAATCCTCACCTCTCTGTTGATGAAGGGAAAATCAATCACACTCAACCCCGCTCTATCTCACTCTCTGTTGATGATTATAGGAGGGCAATCAAGTTCCTCACACCATTGATGTAAGCCTCACTGTCACTTGTGCGAAGGTTGTATACCTTATCCGCAATTGATGGAGTAGTAGTGCATTCCGCCCACTGGTGCCGACATACGGTGTGAGAAGAAAGGCCAAGGAGCAGTAAATGTAGTAGAAAAAGCAACCTTATAGTGTTGTGCACACAGGAAACAATTTGTGCTTTGTGCATTGAGAGACCCATCCCGTGCATGCAACACTCTATTCACACATCTCACCTCTTTTTTGAATAAAGGGCAAGAACTGGTCACTCTCCCCACTCTCTGTATTCTCACACTCTGTTGATGATTACAAAGGGCAGTCCATACTCACACCCCCATCAAGTTAGGATGAAAGCTCACATCACTCAAGGTTGTCGATGAAGATCGGCTTTATCAAGTTGATGATGTCAACTCAGATCAATTTTTTATGAAGAGGTGTACCTAGCTAGGTAGCCAACAAGTCTGGTACTTGGATTGCACGTTAGAAATATCGTCTGTTGTAGGAGTTAGAAGCACTGATGGAGTTACAGAAGTCTGCATACCAAGCGAGGTGGCTTTGGAATTGCTTCTAAAAGAGTTCTTCTAGTAATTCAACTATCTTGGACTGCGGGGTGTTACCACCTTTTCCAGAGCGAGCTTTCTATCCAAGGGTGTGTGCCATCTTTTCTTAGAATGAGACCTATTATAACAAGGAAAATTTTCATTTTCTCCCATAACAGTTTTGATTTTGTTTATTTTTTTCTCTCTTTTTTTTTGTTTTTCCCTATTCTTGAGGGTGTTTCCACCTTTTCTCCAAGAATAGGTCGGCATGACAGGAGGGGCCAAAGTCCTTTTATCTCATGATCGATATAATTTTTTTCTTTCTTTCTTTTTCGTCTTTTGAAAGAGGAGAATGGTAGGATTACCATGTATCAAAACCATCCTCACCACCTCTGTTGTACCAAATGAAAAGGAAGCAAGGGAGGGGTGGAAGGTGGATGTGAGGGGCTAACAGAATGAGGCCACCTCATTAGGATAAGCAGGAGGGCTATCAGGAGGAATAGGTAAAGTTTTACTGACCAATGCGCAAGGAGTGAAGGAGCTATTGGCAATGATTGCCAGGATCCCCAAGGAGGGTAATACTTCTTGAGGCGATAGCCATTAATCAAGAAGGGATCATCAGAAGCATAAACTGTGTCTACTTGGATAGAGCCATTAGGGTTGACAGAAAGTACCTTATAGGGACCCATCCATTGTTGTTGAAGCTTTCTTGGAAACTTACCAAATCTCAAATCATAAGCAAGGACTAAGTCACCTTCCTTGAACTCTTTCTACTTGATGAAGCTATCATGATAGGCCTTTCTGTGAGCTCGTGTGGCTTCTATACATTATAGGCCATCTTGCGAGTCTCATCTAGACATTCTAAGTAAAAGAGACCACAGTGCAAGGACTCTTATCTCCCAAGAACTCTTTGATAGCCATGCTCAAAGAGGGTAACTCCAATTCAACATGGAAGACAGCTTTTGCACCATACACCAACTGGAAAGGAGTTTATCTTGTAGCAATCTTATGAGAGGCTCTGTACGCCTAGAGGGCCTCTGTAAGTCGATCATCCCAATCATGACAATGTGTAGCAATTGCTCTTTCCACGACTGAACACAGGATGTGATTGGTAACTTTGACTTGGTCGTTAGCTCCAGGGTAATAGGGTGTAGATTTACGATATTAGATCTTGTACAGCTCTGTTAATTCTTTCATAATCTTGTTGAGAAAGTGCGTACCTTTGTCATTTAGGAGCTCTAGGGGATTGCCAAAATGGGTGATAATGTTCTTGAATAGAAATAGAGCCATGTTGTTGCCATCATCCCGCTTGAGAGCTTTGGCTTCACACCACTTTGTCACATAGTCCGTACAGACCAAGATATACATGTTCTATTTTCTTATGGTTGGTAGATCAATGGGGCTCACAAAATCGATTCCCCGTTTCTCGAATGGATTTAGGGGAAGGATAGGTTGTAATGGCATAGCACTAGATTTGGTAGGCTTTCCCATTCGTTAACAAGCATCACAACATTTGCAGTAGTCATACGCATCCTGTGGAGAGTCAACCAACATCAATATCCTGCAAGCAAGGCCTTTCTAGCTATTGCTTCTCTTGCAAAGTGTCCTCCAGAGGACTCATCATGGCATGCTTTTAGTACTATTTGAATCTCTCTCCTAAAACACATCTATGCAATACTTCATTTTTACATTTTTTGTACAGAGTTCCACCTAACAAGGTGTAGGGGATTGATTCCAACAAAAGCTTCTCTCTTCTCATGGTTGGAAATACTAGGGGGATACTATTGCATTGCCAAGAGTTTAGCTATGCCTGCGTACCATGGGGTTACAATTTCAACTAGAAAAAGGGAAGCATAGATGATTAGTGATAGGATATGGGTGCTCCTCTTTGTTGCTTTGAGGGATTCATGATAGATGATTAGCCACAGGATATGGGTGTGACTTCATTTGGTAACCACTTCAAAGTCGAACTCCTGGAATAGAAGGAGCCATCTCATCATTCTTCCCTTTATATCTGCTTTGTTCATTAAGAAGGACAGGGCCTCATGGTCCACATAGAATTTGAAGTGTGTCGATAGTAGGTAGTGTCGGAACTTTTCAAGGTGAACACCATTGCTAAGCACTCAAGCTCCATCACTGTGTAGTTCAGTTATCTTCCGACTCGCATAATAGATATGTTGATCAAAATTTGAGGAGCATTTTTGGTATATGATTGCACCTAAGCCTTTGACTGATGCATCAGTGTGCACATGGAATTCTTTTGTCCAATCAGGAGACTGCAGGATGGGTGCTTTAATCAGGCAATGCTTCAAGGTATTGAACGTCTCATCACAATTAGTGATCCACATGAACTTTGCATATTTTCTAAGGAGCTTATGCAAGGGGGCTGCCTTTGTCACAAAGTGTGCAATGAATCTTTTGTAATAGCCCACATGGACAAGGAATCCCCTCAAATGTTTGAGGTTGGTTGGTGCAGTTAATCTTGGCAGTGTTTGTTCCTATCCCTCGTGCAAAGATGATGTGGCCTAGAAGAAATCCTGAAGAGACTTCAAAAACGCATTTGTTGGGATTGAGAGAGATCTTATACTCACGAAATCTGTCAAAGCACTGCTCCAGGTGTCTTCAATGCTTACAGATTAGGCTATAGACACAAAAGTTATCTAGGTACACCTCAATGAATTTATGTATATGGTGTCATCTTCGTCCTCTTCAGACTTTGTTTTAGCCTCTGTAGGGGCTCAATAACAGGGAAGAGAACAATACATCCATGCTTCTATCTTCGTCCTCTTCAGGTTCTCTCTCTGTTATGGCCATGTAACAGGGAGAACAATACATCATGCTTTTATCTCGCTGTTAGAAGCGACTTTAGAAGTCATTTCGGGTTCAAGCAAGAGGTATTCATCCATTGACAAAGACTTTGCTTCTTTCAGGAGTTGGCTTACAGTACCCCACTGTTAGGGGTTGTGCCTCTGTTTACTTAGGAAAGATGTGTTTAATGACTTTTTCGTCTCATGATGTGCCAATTGTTTCTTCATTGGAGGAGTCTGTTAAGGCTTCAATGAAAGTGGATCCATTAACTTTTTTTGATCCATACAACTTCAACACCACTTTATTGGGTCCTCTACCTAGGGTTAGGGTTCCTTTGAACCAAGTTGTCCTTGCCCTTGCTTCAAAAAGCCATGGTCTTCCCAGCATAGCATAGGGTATGAGGTCCCATAGGATTTTGGTTTTACCACCAGATAGGTCAACCAATAATCTCTTTGTGCGAAGGCTGTCTTCACATATGGAAGAATGCCCAAAGACTTGATTATGCTTTGGGCTGCCAATCTGATAAGCCACTGCATAGGTTGCATTTCTTGCAAGCCTAGATCCTTCATTGTCACATCCATCATTATGTTCACTGATGAACCTCCATCCATCAATAAGTCTACTATAAAGCATCCTTCAATCCACATACCAATCTCTGGGGTACTAGAATCCAGGAAGGCAATAGCCACATCCACTTCTTTCACATACTCTGGGGGTTTGTTAGGCTTGGTTGCTATTGAGGGAGCAATACTCCTTAGGCCTCTTCTTCTTGTTAGTATACTTTTGGATTTCTTCCGATACTTAGAAGACAACATTAGCAATTTTTGAAATGTCAGATTTGGTTTGAAGGTGTCTAGGTCTTTGACCAAGTCACATTCTTTGATGGGATCCATAGGCTTTTCTAATCGATTAGGAAATGGGGCAATGCCCACTTTTATCTTTCCTTTCTCTTCCAGGGGCAGCAACATCTGCATTTCTTCTACTTCTAGAGATACTTTGGCATCCTCCATCTCTTGGATCTCTAGGCCTGTCTCTACAGCTCTCTCTATAGCTCTTTGTGGCACTATAGGGTGTTGTACTACATTATTATGCTTTTGCAATATTCTATTTCTCCTTAGGAAGATTAAAATTCACTGATTTAGTAGAGGGAATGTTCTCTTTTGGAACTATGGTTCCCCTTTCTTAGCACACGTTATTGTGGCAACCTCCAATCCCACCAAATTGGAAGTAGGTTCTTGGGTCTTCTATTGAGTCTAGGGAGTAGATTTTACAAGAGTTGGACTTGGAAAGGCTTTTGCAGTGTGGCCTTCTCCTTTGCATCGATTGCATAAGGGTTTGTAGTACATGGACCTTCTCGGGTTTGGGCAGTTCGGTGAGATATGTCCCTTTTCTCTGCGTTTGTAATACTCCACCTCTAATCTCTGGCCATTGCTAGATTGCTGTTGTCCTCTGTAACTTTGAGAGGGAAACCTCCTTGGGCCAAAATTAGGATCGAACTCCCTAGGCTTTGATTTGATGTCTTGCATGGTCATTTTGGATTCTAGCAAGTTAAATCTTGTTTTTTCGTCTTTCTTTCTTCTTTCATGCATCTCCTTTAGAGAGCAAATGTCCTCTATATGGTTCTTTCTTAAATAATATGAATAGAAGGCTCCAAGGATGGTTGTTTTTTGGGTACATTCAGTGGCTAAATGTCCCACTTGATGGCACTTCCCACACCATGTATTAGACCACATCACATCTCTTCCACCTCCTACAAGAGTAGATATATTGGTGGTATTCTTCAGCTTCTACAGCTATTCTGTAATCACATCCATCAGCTGCTTTTTGATGCTTGCGAGACTGAATTGGACAAGTAGTCCTTCAGATTTTCACCTCATGGAGTACTTGTAGTAGGATTTTGGGAAGCCTATGTAATTATTACATACACTAGTTGATTCAATCTAGAGGGTCCTCTATTCTAATTCTGATTCAGAGATCCTGTTGAGATGAGGGTTGTTTGTTCCGCTTGGTAGGATTCCACTGTTGTTGTTGGGTCGCCATTGGAGGCACTATTTGAGGCCATTGTTATTGTGGTTGATCCATCATTTGAGGTACTACCATCTATGGCCACTATGGATTCAATGCACTGTACTATGGCATTGTTTGCATTTGGGGGTAGGGGTAGGGAACTATCCCTAGGAATACATTTGGTAGGTATACCATTCCTGGTATGGGAGGAGGCAGGACTCCCCTTCCTAAGGTCATCGACAGCCTTGCTTCAACTTCATCATACAATCTTGCACCTTCCACCACAGCTTGTAGATTAATTGGTCTTCTCACTTCTACAAACTTACAAACTTTTGGTTGTAGGCCTCTAAGAAAAAGTCTCTTATGGATGCCTTTATCTAAGTGATGGTTGGTCCATCTCTTCGATATGGATTCCATTCTAGAGACATATGCTTCCACTCATTCACAAGAGAACTAACTTAGGTTCATGAACTCCTCTCGCATCTGCTCTTTGAAACCTTTATGCCTAAATTTAGTGAGGAAGGCTAGCTTGAGGTCGTCCCATGTGCCAAAAGTTCATGCTGCTTATCTCTCATACCATTGAAACGACATGCCTTTGAAAGTGGTAGGCCAACCAATGCTCGGGGGTTCTGGCATTGTTAGCTACACACACTACCATAAACTTTGCTACATGAAGATCATGATTTTCATTGTACTCTCCCTTAAAGATGAGCAATGGGACTATATTTGGTAGCTTGTCATTAATATTTCCAGGATGGATCTAATTAGAAAGGGGACCTTGAGTCACCATGGGGACTTTTGTAAAGAGTGTCACTAGGGCATCAAAGGAGGCTTATGTTGCTAGCTCATTCTTAGCTTTGATTTTTACATTCTCACTTCTCACATACCTCTGAACTCTTCCTGGTGCTTGCCTCTTGATTGCATCATTCATTAGGGAGTTAGCTCCACCCTATTGATATGTACTCTAGAGAACATAATTAGAGAGGGCTTTAGTCTTCGGAGGATTCTTTGGCCAACATTTCTTCTACTTCCTTCTTTTCAACATCTTTGAATTTAGCTTTCATTCCACTACAGAGGGGAATATATTCACTTCTGAAGGTATAAAAACTCATTCTTTCAAGATTCGTTGTGGTACCATCATCATAGTAATGCCAAATTCTGATGGTTTCAATAGTGTACGTTGTAAAGAATACTCTATCTACCAACTTCCAATGGATTGCTAATTGGACAAACAAAAGGTTGTTAGTGCACCAAGTGTCCCACGTATCTTACCGTTGAGCATCTACAAATAGATTCTAATTCTTTTCCTTCTTGTTTTTGTGAACTTTCACTGACCATGACCCCTGAAGCTTCTTCACAATTTCCCACTTGATGATGTCTTCAATGAATGGTAAATCTCCCATGGATGGTCATATGTTTATTTTTGCTCTTTAGTTTGCTTCCAAACAACTTGCCACCAAGATACACATCTCTGTTGCTTCAATAAGGAGAGGAAATAGTCCATCACATAGAGCCTACATCAAGATGGTGATATGTTTCCACCATTGTGGGATGAATTTCTTATAAAAAGTGGCTTTAAAAATGAGAATCTCTAGTTCTTTAGTGGCAAAAGGAACATTGCAAGCATCCATTGAAATTTTCTCCTCTCAACAATGCCATTTTCTTCATTTTCAGCATTTTTTGATGCTTGCTGATGGCAATGTTCCCTAGCTGAGCACCAAAAACATAGAGCCCCAAGAGGAACACCAAGAAAACGAGGAATCTACTGCGAGAAAATCTATCTTGTATCATCAACAAGTATATTCTTCATATTTGATGTGACCACAACAAGGAAAAACACAACAGGAACAAGAAATCTTCATGCAGCTTCATAGAAATAATTCGCCTACGGCTTTAACTTGAACAAAATTGATTATGTTCCTCATATTCTTCATCGAATTCATCAAGAGAACACAAAGATATAAGAGAATACACCACTTTGAATAGTATAATGGAATATAAGATATAAGATAACACAAAGATATAAGAGAATACATCACATAGTATTCTTCTTCAAAGGTTTCATAGCTTTCTCTCATAACGTCTCACTCATAGATACATTGTTTTGCATAGATTTGGCTATCTCTCACACACACACACTCTCTCATATATGCTCTCTCTCAATAGTATAATGGAATAATAAAGAATAACCATCCATAACCTCTCTTTGGTCGTGGATACCCCTCCCAAGAGGTATATCTAGTATGAAAGGTCACCAGAGCCACTATAGTGTCCCTTAAAGAGCTCATTATTGTCATTGTCACTTTAGTCTTTACTTCAAGTCTTCAGCAGCTACTTCTTCAAGATATTTTGAATTTATATTTATCTCTTACAAATATTGAAAAAATTTTCTAACCTACACATTCATCCATCATCACACTTACAGAGGCTATTGAATGCTGAAATGATTAGATTTTTTGGATGATTTTGTTGTTTTTGAGGCCTAAATGGTTGATTTTTGATAGATTTTGAGTGATGATTGGTTGTTTTGGAAGTGTTTGAAAGTGTTTTGGATATATTGATTATGTTTTTGAAGCTCATGATGATTATCAGTAGAAATATGAGGTTCTATGATGTTCTAATAGGTTCTGTTGAGGTTCTAATTGGTTCTGATACCTTCTGTTTAGCTTCTATTTTGTTCTGATTTTCTTCTATATGAAGCATGGATTGATGACTGATGAAGGTTGAGGTCTTTTGAAAGCTTATCGAATAGTTTTTGATAGTTTGGGATGGTTTTAGTATGAGTTATGAGATTCTGATGTTCTCTGATGACCTTCTGTTAACCCTCTATAGACCTTCTGTAAAGCTTTTGTTCCTGCTATGTTTCTATTCTGTAAATCCTCTATAGATCTTCTGTAAGTGTTCTGTAATATGACAATGTACTTTGGGAAAGTTTTCTAAATTTTGGAAAGGATGAATCTAAGTTCAAAAGAGCTAAAACAAATGGAAGAAGGAGCTACTGAAGACTGAAGTGAAGTGACAGTACTGAGCTATGAAGAGACACTTGTAGTGGCTTTGGTGCCCTTTCATACCTCCCATGCCTCTTGGGAGGTGCATCCATGAACTAAGAAGGATTATTGAGAGTGATTATTTAGTATTGTAGTGAGGAGATGATGTACTATTGATTGAGAGAGAGAGAGAGAGAGAGAGAGAGAGAGAGAGAGAGAGAGCCAATTCTATCAAAACAATGTATCTATCTATGAGAGATTCAGAGAGAGAACTATGAAGACAATGAAGATGAATACTATATGATTATTTCCATTCAAAATTGGTGTCTTTCTTTTATGTTTCTTATTCTATTGATGGATTCATTATGGTTGATTCTATCAAATCCGTGGGAGATATCGACTATGATGTTGCGTGAAGATTTGTTCTTTTCCTTGTTGTGGTTTTCAAAAGAATGAAACAAAAGCTTGTTGATGTTACAAGATATATTTTCTTGCAGTAGAAACCCTTTTTCCTTGGTGTTCCTCTTGGGGCTCCATATTTTTGGTTCACAGCCGAGGAAACTTGCCATCAACAAGCATTAGAAGAGGCTAAAAATGAAGGAAATGGCATTGCCAAGAAGAGAAGAATTCAATGGATACTTGCAAACATCATTCTTTCACTAAAGAGTTGGAGATTCTCATTACCAAAGCCACTTTTCACAAGAAGTTCATCCCACAATGGTGGAAACACATTACCATCATGATGCAAGCTCTATGTGGTGGACAATTTTCTCTTTCAGTTGAAGCAACGGAGACATGCATCTTGGTAGCAAATTGTTTGGGAGCATACTGAAGTGTAGAAATAGAGAGAATGAACATCCATGGAAGATTTGGCATTCATTGAGAAGTTTCCAGACATCATCAAGTGGGAGATCATGAAGAAGCTGCAAGACTCGTGGTCAGTGGAGGTTCACGAAAACAAGAAAGAAAAGTGTTGAAATTTGTTCGTGGATGCTCAATAACAAGATATGTGGGATGCTTGGTGTTTTGACAATCTTCTATTTGTCCAATTAGCAACCCACTGGAAGTTGGTAGACTGAGTGTTCTTTACAACATACATTGTTGAAACCATCAGAAGATGGCATTAATGATGATGGCACAACAACGATCATAAGAAGAATGAGTTTTGATACATTCAGAATGGAATATCTCCCCCTCTGTAGTAGTTTGAAAGCTGAGTTTAGAGATGTGAAAAGAAGGAAGTAGAAGAGATGTTGGCCAGAAGGTCCTCCAGAGATTGAAGCTCCCTCTGATTCTATTCTATTGAGTACAAACCAATTGGTTGGAGCTAATCCCCTGATGAATGACGCAATCAAGAGGCAAGCACTAGAATGAGTCGAGAGGTACGTGAGAAGAGAGAAGGCAAGAATCAAGGCTGAGAACGAGCTTGCAGCAGAAGTCTCATTTGACGCCTTAAAAGCACTCTTTACAGAAGTTCCCATGGCAACTCAAGGTCCCCTTCTTAGTCAAATTCATCTTGGAAATATTGATGACATGCCAACAAATATAGTCCCATTGCCAATTTTTAAGGGAGAGTATAATGAAGACCCTGATCTTCATGTAGTAGAGTTTATGGTAGCATGTGTAGCTAACAATGCCAGAAACCCCAATCATTGGTTAGCAATCTTTCCCACCACTTTCAAGGGCATGACATTTCAATGGTATGAGAGACAAGAAGCAGGAACTTTTGGCATATGGGACAACCTAAAGTTGGCCTTCCTCAGTAAATTCAAGCATGAAGGTTTTGAAGAGCGGATGTGAGAGGAGTTCATGAATCTAAGTCAATCCTCTAGAGAAAGAGTAGAAGCTTATGTCTCACGAATGGAATCCATCCTGAAGAGATGGACCAATCATCATTTGGATGAAGCCATCCAGAAAGGAGTATTTCTCAAAGGCCTACAACTAGAAGTTTGCAAGTTCACTGAATTGAGAAGACCAGCCAATCTGCAAGCTGCAGTGAAAGGTGCAAGATTGTATGATGAAGTTGAAGCAAGGTTGTCAATGACCTCAGGAAGAGGAGTCTTACCTCCTCCCATGCCAAGAATGGTATACCCACCAAATGCAATTCCAAGGACAGTTTCCTACCCCTATCCCTAGATGCAAACAATGTCGCAGTACAATGCTCCTAATCCATTGGCAGCAAACGTGCAAGATTGTATAACGAAGTTGAAGCAAGGCTATCAATGACCTTAGAAAGAGGAGTCTTACCTCCTCTTATGCCAAGAATGATATACCCACCAAATGCAGTTCCAAGGATAGTTCCCTACCCCTATCTCGAGATGCAAACAATGTCCCAGTACAATGCACCTAATCCATAGTGGCCACAAACAACAATGCCTCAAATGATGGTTCAACCACAATAACAATGGCCTCAAACAATTCCCCCAATGATGGAAACTCAACAACAGTGGAATCCTACCCACTGGAATCAACAACCCCAAGCCTCAACTGGAGCTCTGAATCAGAATCAGAATGGAGGACCTCCTGGATCAACCCAACCCGTGTATGTAGTAATAACAGAAGCTTCCCAAAACCCTACTACAAGTACTCTAGGAGGTGAAAATCTGAAGGATTGCCTATCTAACTCAATCGCAAGTATTAAGAAAGAGCTAATGGATGTGATTATAGAATAGCTACAGACGCTGAAGGTAAATACTACCAATATATCTACTCCTGTGGGAGGTGGGAGAGATGTGATGAGTTCAAATACATGGTACGAAAAGTGCCATCAAGCGGGACATTTAGCCACTGAATGTACCCAAAAAACAACCATTCATGGAGCCTTTTGTTCATATTTTTAAAGGAAGAACCATACAGAGGATATCTGCTCTCTGAAAGAGATGCACAAACGAAGACAGAAAGATGAAAACACAAGATTCAACTTGCTAGAATCCAAAATGACAACGCAGGACATTGGACCAAAGCCTAGGGAGTTTGGTCCTAATTTCTGTCCAAGGAGGTTTCCCTCTTAAAGTTACAAAGGACAATAGTCTGTGTGAAATCTACTTCTGATACCCAATAGAAGACCCAAGAACCTGCTTCCAATTTGGTGGAATTGGAAGTGGCTGCAATAATGTGAGCAAAGAAAGGAGAACTCGTAGTTCCAAAAGCAAACGTTCCTTCTGCCAAGACTATGAAGTTCAACCTCCCTCAGGAAAAATAGAATAATGTAATCCAGAATAAGGAAGTATATAGCACTACAGAGCCACAGAGAGCTACAGAGACAGTTGCAGAGACAGGACCAAGGGTCTAAGAAATAGAGGAAGCGGAAGTATCTGTGAAAGTACCTCCTCATGAAGAAGAAGTGTAGATGTTGCCACTCCTAGAAGAAAGATGAAAGATAAAAGTGGGTGTAGCCCCATTTCCCAGTCGATTGGAAAAGCCTGTAGATCCTATCAAAGAGTATGATTTGGTCAAAGACCTAGATACCTTTAAACCAAACCCAACATCTCAACAGTTGCTGATGTTGTCCCCTAGTTGTCGAAAAAGATTAAAAGCAACTTGACAAGAAGACACGGTCTAAGGATTGTTCCCTCAATAACAACAAATTCCAATAGAGCCTCAGAACCTGTGAAGGAAGTGGATGTGGCTAACATCTTCCTAGATCCTAGAACCCAGAGATAAGTGTATGGATAGAAGGATGCTTTATTTCAAATGCATTGATTGATGGAGGATCATCAGTAAACATAATGATGGATGTGACAATGAAGGATCTAGGTTTGCAAGGAATTCAACCTATACAGTGGGTTATCAGATTGGTAGACCAAAGCATAATCAAATCGTTGGGCATCCTTCCATACGTAAAAACAACCCTTGCAGGAAGAGACTATTGGTTGACATATTTGCTGGTTAAACCAAATTCTTATGGGACCTCACGTGCTCTGATGTTGGGAAGACCTTGGCTTTTTGAAGTAAGAGCAAGGACGGACTGGTTCAAAGGAACCCTAACTCTAGGTAGAGGACCCAATAAAGTGGTGTTGAAATTATATGGATCACAAAAAGGCAATGGATCCACATCCATCGAAGTCATAAAAGACTCCTCCAATGAAGTAACAGATGGTACATTAGGAGACAAAGAGGTTGTCAAACTGATCTTTCCCAAGAAAACACAGGCACAGTCCCTAACAGTGGGCTAGTAAGCTAACTACCAAAGGAAGCCAAGTCTTTGTCCATGGGAGAATACCTCTTGCCTCAACCCAAATTGACTTTTGAAATCACCTCTGACAGCGAAATAGAAGCATAAATGTACTGTTCTCCCTATTACATGGCAGTTGCAGAGTCAAAGATAGAGCAGAGCCAGAGATAGAGGCAGAAGAAAAAGCAGACATACAGACAAAGGACCTGTTCTTCTCCTACAGATCCTCTACAGAAACAATGACAGAGCCTCCAGAGGAAGAGGATGAAAATGATGAGGAAGAAAAAGAAGCAGGTTATGAAAGTGCAGTTGAAGAAGTTCCTCTGATAGTAAATGATCTTGTTGATGTCCCTATAGAGGCCTCAGAGGCCGAGGATCTTGGGGTGTTGGATGGAATAACCATGGTTCCATTTGGGTTGACCAATGGATCACAAAGCATGTAGAATCTGCATAAGCAATGGATTAAAGGTATAAAAATTAAGTTCATTAGTGTCTCTTGTTGCCTTGACAATTCATTCTGGAGAAAAGATGACAATGATGCCCCTTGTCAATAGAAGCCAAAGCCATCAGAGCGACGACTTATAGAAGGTCCGTGCTATGTGACATTACAGTCTGCATCCTCTAAGGTGAATCCCTAAGTCCAAAAGAAATCACCACTCACATAGAAACAAACAAAGCTCTGATACCCTTATAGCAATCCCAATAGACAAATGAGTCATTTGTTCAGAAGGAGGACACTGGTTCTAGTGGAACATCAGATGATGACACTACTTCCTTGGAGGAGTCAGATCTTTACCCAGAAGCAATCCATGGGATTTTTATCCACAAAGTGGAAGGTGAAAGGAAATTGACGTTCGTGGATGCTGACGGTACTAAATGTTACCTAAAAGTGGGTCTAAATCTTCCAAAAGAAGAACTAGTGGTCATGCGAGACCTACTAAAGGAGAACTTACACATGTTTGCATGGTCGTATAAAGATCTAAAGGGGATTGATCCCACAGCATGCCAACACCACATTGATCTAGAGCATGATGCCAAACCTGTGAGTCAAAGACAAAGGCATATGAATCCCAATTATTCTGCTTTGGTGAAGGCTGAATTATTTAAGCTCCTTGAAGCAAAGTTCATTTATCATGTGGCTAACAATGAATGGGTTTTGCCCATTGTGGTCATACCCAAGAAGAACGAGAAACTTCGAATATGTGTGGACTTTTAAAAGCTAAAATCCAAGACGAAAAAGGATCATTTCCCTATCCCTTTCACAGACCAACTGTGGACACAGTGGCCGGCCATGAGCTGTATTCCCTCTATGATGGATTTAGCGAATACAACCAAGTCCAAATTGTAGAAGACGACCAATCCAAAACAACCTTCACAACAGAATGGGGAACCTATGCTTACAGAGTGATGCCGTTTAGGCTTTGTAATGCTCCTGCAACCTTCCAACAAGTAATAATGGCTGCCTTCCAAAACCATCTGCATGATCTCATTGAGGTGTATCTCGATGACTTTTGTGTCTATAGCCTAATCCGGGAATATTGGAGATGCCTAGAACAATGTTTTGACATATGCCAAGAGTATGTGATTTATCTCAACCCTAACAAATGTGTCTTTGGCGTCTCATCAGTAGATCTTCTGGTCCATATCGTCTCTACACAAGGGATCGCAATAGACTTGGCAAAGATTGAGAAGTTTGCTACCTTGATAGCACCAACAAACCTCAAGCGATTGAGGGGATTTCTTGGCCATGTGGACTATTACATAAGATTTATTGCACATTTTGCAACCAAGGCAGCCCCTCTACACAAGCTCCTAAGGAAAGATGCAAATTTTATTTGGATTGATGAGAAGAAGCTTTCAACACCCTAAAATAGTGCCTCATTAGAGCACCCATCCTACAGCTTCCTAATTGGACAAAGGAGTTCCATGTGCACACAGATGCATCGATTGAAGGGCAAGGCACTATATTATGCCAGAAGGGTTCTTCCAAGTTGGATCAACCAATCTATTATGGAAGTCAAAAAGTAATCGATAGAGAGCGGAACTACACAATGATAGAGCTTGAGTGCTTAGAAATGGTTTTTGCATTGGAGAAGTTTCGACACTATCTATTACTACTACTGTCGACGCATTTCAAGTTCTACGTGGACCATGAAGCCCTGTCCTTCCTGATGAACAAAGCATATGTCAAAGGACAAATGATGAGATGGTTTATCCTATTCCAAGAGTTTGATTTTGAAGTGGTCACTAAGCATGGCTGTTCCCATGTCCTAGCCGATCATCTATCACAGATCCCTCAAACAGTAGAAGATAAACATGATGATCCAAACCTTCTTGATGCTTCCTTGTTTCTAGTTGAAACAGTTACCCCATGGTACATAGACATAGCCAACCTCTTGGCAACCCAATAGTATCCTCCTGACATCTCTAGCTGTAAGAAGAAGAAGCTTATGTTAGAATCAGCCTCCTACACCCTATTGGGTGACGCACTATGCAAGAAAGGAAAAGATGAAGTGTTGCAAAGATGTGTTGTAGGAGACAAAATCATCATAGTATTCAAAGCATGCCATGATGAGCCATGTGGTGGACACTTCATAGGAGAAGCGACAGCATGAAAGTCTATGCTCGTAGGATACCAGTGGCTGACCCTCCATAAGGATGCTTATAACTATTGTAAGGGATGTGATGCTTGTCAATGAATGGGGAAACCCACCAAGACCAGTGCCATGCCACTGCAACCCTATCCTTCCCTTAAAACCGTTCAAGAAGTGGGGGATTGGTTTCATGGGTCCCATTGATCCACCCACTAGACAGAAGCAGAACAAATACATTCTGGTATGTACGGATTATGTCACCAAGTGGTGTGAAGCTAAAGCTCTAAAGCGGGACGATGGTAATAGCGTAGCCCTGTTCATGTATGAAAACATCATCACCCATTTCGGTAGTCCCCTAGAGTTGGTAAGTGACCAAGGTACTCATTTCCTTAATAAGATAATGCAAGAGTTGATAGAACTGTATAAGATCTGCCATCGCAAGTACACCCCCTATTACCCAAGAGCAACGGCCAAGTTGAAGTTACCAATCACATCTTTTGCTCAATCCTAACAAGGACGACTGCCGCACATCATCGTGATTGGGATGATCGACTTACAGAGGCCCTCTGGGCATACAGAACTTCTTATAAGGCTGCTATAGGACAAACCCCTTTCTAGTTGGTATATGGTATAGAAGCCGTCTTCCCTGTTGAGTTGGAGTTTCCCTCTTTGCAACTGGCAATCAAAGAATGCCTCAGATTTGATGAGTCCCTCCAACGCTGCCTGTTGCATTTGGAATGTTTGGATGAGATTCGACAGATGGCCCTACAACTCATGGAAACCACTCAAGTGCGATGCAAGACCTGTAATGATAGCTTCATCAAGTATAAGGAGTTCAAAGAAGGTGATCTTGTCCTGGTCTATGATTCCTGATTTGGTAAGCTTTCTGGCAAGCTACAACAATGTTGGATGGGTCCCTATAAGGTACCTACTATCAATCCTAATGGTTCTGACCAAGTGCAGGCCATTGACACTTCTGAGGATCCCTTTCTTATTAATGGCTATCGCCTGAAGAAGTACTTCCCTCCTTGGGGATCTTGACAATCATAGTCAACCCACCCTTTCCCTTTTGGGTGTCGCACTATCCTTCTCTTTACACTCCTGATAGCCCTTATGATCTTCCTCATGAGGCGGTCTCGTTTTGCTAGCCCCTCCCAGACACCTCCCATCCTTACTCTGTTCTCCTCTTGTCTGATCCAACAGTGGTGATGCAGATGGTCCTAACACATGGTATTTCTACCACTCTTTTTATTGGAAAAAGAAAGCAAAAAGAAAAAAAAAGATATATTGGTCATGGGAGAAAATGACTTAGGTCCCTGTCATGCTGACCTATTCTTTGAGAAAATGTGGAAACACCCTCGGGAGTAGGAAAGAAGAAAAAAAAAGAGAGAAAAAAAGGAAAAAAAACAAACAAACTGTTATGGGAGAAAAGGAAGCATTTCCCTGTCATAGCAGGCCTCGTTCCAAGAAAAGGTGACAAAACACCCGTGGGTGGGAAGCTGACTGTGGAAAGTGTGGTAACACCCCACAGTTCAGGATAGGTGACTCACCAATAGAACTTCTTCAGATACAATTTCAAACCAGCTCCCTTGGTACAATGTCCCTGCAACTTCATCAGTCTGTTTGATCCTCTTTAACAAAAGATCTTTCATACAACCCAATCAAACCACCAGATGTGTTTGCTACCTCCCTGGGTATGCCTCATCTTCAACACCTTGATGACAAGTGATCTTCATCGACAACTCCTTGAGTGATGTGAGCTTTCATCCTAATTGGATGGGGATGTGAGTATGGTCTGCCCTCTGTATATATTAGTGAGTGTGAGATAGAGGGTGGTGTGAGTAACTATTCCTTTCCCTTCAATTCAAATGAGAGGTGAGATGTGCGAATGGAGTGTTACACGCACGGATTGGGCCTCTCAATGCACAAAGCATGTTTTGTTCCTGTGCACTGCACTATAAGGCTCCCTGGCCTTCCTTCTGCATATGTCGGCATAGGGCGGGATGCACAATTGCACCATCAAATGCGCACAAGGCATACAACCTCTACACAAGTGACTGTGAGGCTTATATCAATGGGTATAAGAAATGGGCTACCCTCCTCTATTCTCCAATAGAGTCTTAGTTAGAGGGGGGTCAGAGTGTGATTGGAGTGTCCTCAAAACACTCATTGAGAGGTGCGGATTGAGGGATGTTACGATAGTGGAGTAAGGTACTTTCTCGTGCCCCTATATACCCAAGGGATGGGTCTCTACCACCATCACAAGCCATGCCACCCTATTCTGTACACTGCATGATAAGGCTCCCTATCTTTCCTGCTTGCACCTATGCTAGATGGGTGGAACACATGAATGCACCATCAATTGTGCACATTGGCATACTCCCTCCCAATTATTTTCTCCTTGTTCCATTCTATACCGAGTGTGAGTTATGGGATTTTATGCTTATTCATTGAGTGATGTGCGTCATGGGGCGAGCGATTGCTGTATCATTCTCCTGAATACCCATGAGCTGAGAGTTCTATTCTTCGTCATCGACATTTGAATTGATGGACTCTACTGATAAAGTTACCTCCTTGGGTGCTGTTGCATGGTCCTTGCCATTTTGGACGTGTTCTGTGGCAAGCCCTGGTTCCTCCTGCCACTCGACGACGGCTTTGATCTTTGTGCATCAACAATGACGGTTCCCTTCAACCATCTACGAAATGGACCAAGTATTCCTAATCCTGCCAATCCATTTGTTAGTGCATGTTATGTTTTACGTGTGGGGACGTTAGTGTCTAGTCGGTTGACAAGTCCTAGGCCATGTCGACAATCTACTCTAACCGGTAAGGTCTTAAGTGTGGGGACGTGTCCCTAGCATCGGATGTGCATACCCCCTGCATCTATCATTAACCAATCACGTGTGTCTACCCCATACTAGTTTTTCCTTGATGGGGTCCCTTTACCACCCTGACCCTCGTACCCCTTGTCGTTGAGACCGTTTCCCTTGCAATTGCTTTTATTGTGCCATTTTTTTCTCTTTTTTATGGAAATGAACCCTATGTTCACCACACTCCCAATCCAACTTTATAGCCCTATTTTTCCCTTCTCATTATACACTTTTTCTTTTTACATCCCCCTGTTCCAGCTTGTTGTTTTTGCGTTATTAGTTTTTGAAGCAATTCTCATCAATTGGATTTTTTTTCCATATGAATGCTCCCTTATTGTTTTAGAATGCCGATCTGATATGTCAACCCTATCCTAAGCCTTCCCTTGGACATTTTTTCTTTTACTCGCCTATCATTCCGATGTACGGTTTGTCCATTATTCATTTTTGTGTGGTTTCTTGCCTTTTTTACGTACGTTTTTGACCTTTTTTAGAATTCAATTTTGACTAAATAGTCTTGTCCGGGCACACTTACTGTATAATTCTCCTTTTTCCTCCGCCCTGTTTTACCCTCTGGATTCTTTGTTATTAATTTTTATTGGTGTTTTCGAGCTCCATTTTCTTGCTTTTTGCATATGAACGCCTCCTCACCCCATCCGAACTGAGATTTGATGTGACAGCCCTAAAGATTATATGGGTCCTGACATTTTTCCTTTTTATTGCCCTTCATTTCGGTGCATGGATCCTTCAATATTAATTTCCAAATCCCTTTTTGGGTATGATTTTTGGGTTTTTTCCATGTGAATAGATCTTATCTTCATCAGTCCTGTGTTTTGACATGATAGCCTATCCGGCATGTGTTTTTGCACATTTTTCCTTTTTCCAGCGTTTCATTTTGGCCCATTGTAACGAGCGGTGGACATGAGAACATGGCATGGGAATATACCAGTCACACTGACGGTATATAAGGTGTAAGAGGGTATTCTGAGGTATCATGGAATTATCAAGAATCTCTCTTTTCACCTTCACAAGCTTTCATGGCTTCTTCTTCTTCTTTCTCTCTTTCCTATCTTTCTCTCTCTTCTCCCTATATTTCTATCTCCTCCCCCTCTTCTTCTCTAGTCTTTCTCTCTCTTCTCTCTCTTAGTTAGATTAGTTAGGTCTCCTTCATTATAGTTGGTATCAGAGCTTAGGTATTTGGTCCCTTCTTCTTTCACTTTTCTTACATCCAGTTCTATTTATAAAAAAAAAACTAGTCAAACAATTACAGTATGGATAGGAGCTGTAAGAAGCTTTAATGGAGTACCACAGGGTGTTGGTAGCCTTTATTGGAAATCTCACAGGAGCCAAGGTCAAGTTGGAGGAGAGCTTTCTTCTTCATTCGTGAGGAGCTCCCATGGATCTTCTGCCTTGCACTTGCCCACGGCCAAGGTCCATGCCACGACCTCTTCCATGAGCTCCACCTTCATCATAATTGGACTCCCTGTTGCCATCATCAAGCCAAGCAAATCATGGCCATACCCATCTCCTTCCCCCGACTTCTCAGACTCCATTGGATTTTCAATGAGCTGGGCTCTCTTACATAGATCCGTAGCTCGAATCCCAGCCAAAATATAAAGTAATCACCATGAAGCTTAGACCAGTGGAGGAGGTGAGGGAGGATGCAAGGAACAATGTCGTGAGAGAGGTGGGGCATGGGCTTCGAGCGGGCAACAAACGTCACTCCAACATACTCCCGCATGTTCCCGCTTAGGAAGAACCTTCTCTCTAAGCAGGATATGCCTTGGGCCTCAAACACTTTCCTGATCCGGCAAGGCCGCCACCATAGAGCCTTTAGGGCCTCCCAATCGGCGTAAAGCACCCAGTTCAACACCAAGACGAGCAAGGAGTAAGCCATTTCCTGGCTCAGCACACGGCCATGTGGTGCCTGCTCCTGCTGCCCCAATTCAAATCTCTCTCCACCCTTTTGCTTGGAAGGAAGTCGTAAAAAGCATGTGTGAGTGTCACTGCTTCCCCTCTCTACATCCGATTTATTGCATGGTGTCCATGGGGTTGAGCATCTCCGAATGAAGCTCATTGTTGCTAGAGTTTGGCTTTTGAGCCATCCTGGTTGTCGAAGGGAGTTCTACAATAGCATCCGAGTTCATACATTTGCAGTTATCAGAACAAAGAATGCTTGCCTGAAAGCATTCACAGACTGCTTGCAACCTTGAGAGCAAGCTATGTAGGGATTAAGTGCAAACAACCAGCGTCCTGATTTGAATCCCAGCTTGCACAACTGCCCAATAAATATTGATTTTCAATGTAGATGAAATCTTTAGCCCTTCTAATGGCATGGATGTATGCAACCTGGATGCTCTGATCAATCGTGCTATCCTTTCCACTCACAAGCCCAGCCCTGGCAGTGTCCTCAGGGTTACCTAGAAAACCATAAGATTCTCCTCCATCAATAGACCAGGACACTTGCACATTCCAGATTCCAGCATCATTTAATATCATGACTTGTGAAGGCATGTCAATGGCTAAAATCTCCCTCACTGTCAAGAGTTGGCTCTCACAGCCTTGCTTCTGCCATCTCTGTTCCTGAATGATGCTAGCAGCTTTCTGCTTAAACTTGGCTTCATTAGACTCTACAGTGTCATTATGTTCGGTAAATGAGAGTTGATGTCGATGCTACACTTAAAAAGCCACTTTCTATTGCCTTAGATGCAAGAGATAAAAGCATATGTTTAGCATGTTGTATATCAAGAGACAAGTCATCGACAGCATCTGCAAGCCAACTAAAACCTTTTGACATTTGACTGGATGTGATCAATCCTTCTTCATCAGCTTCCTTCAACAAGGATAAGATCAAACCCTCATAGCTCCTCTTCTCCATGAGCTGTGTGTACAATAATTGACTGCAACAACACCCTCAGAGATTCATACAGCATACCGAGACAGAAGACCATGTGCAAAATTTGGGATTTACAGATACAAATAGCCTAGTAGGAAGCGTTTCACCTTGATTATCTGAGCTTCTTTTGCAAACAACTGACTACCACCCTGCTGTTGCTAGTAAAATTTGGCCTTCATCAGTAACTCTTCATCATTGCATCGCAGAACATTGAAGGCTCCATTTGACCACAGGCTACAAGGAGGACAACCATGAATTTCTTGGAGTGGGCAGCCACTACCTCTTCCCCAAGCTTAAGCAAGTGATGGGTAGGGTATGCAGTCAAGGAATGGTCTCAGCAAGAGAACTATTGATGCAAATGACGTATGGCTCTATGTCACATTGAGAACCACCATTGAGGCCTAGGATGTATTGGAATAATCACCTCAATATTGGGATAATGTATGCTCATTGAAAGAGTTCTTGTAGGGTGTTGCAGACAGCCAATTCCACACAGTCAGCCCGCAAAAGTCAATTACAGCAAAGCCTTCTTGTGTGACTGAGCATAGACCCCATATCTCAATTTGAAGAGGGTATCGCCCTCTTTGATATGAGCCAAAAATCTCCCCATTCCGCCCTAGGGTTTGGGAGATACACCCAATTTTGTGCTCACAGGTAATGTGGGACAGGTAGCAGTCCTACACAGTCAGCCCACAAAAGTCAATTACAAAAAGATTTGATCATTTATTGTCAGAGATATTTTAACATAATCTTGTAGAAGGGATTGAGAGGTTTAATTTGAAGCAAAAATTTTGGGGATCGGAGCTTCCTAGCTCAAGATATTGTCATTTCTGTAACAGGGGGTCTAGTGAACTGCACTTAGGATGGCAAGCCACAAGGGAAAAGCAAAGGCCCAAGAGGACTTCCAGTGTGAAATAAGGGACTCCCGTGCCTCAATGAATGATCCTAGCTCAGCCCAAGAGGATTGTGAAGACATGTTTGAAGATGGTGCCCTCGAGATGGACCACTTGGCTATGCTTAACCATACTCTATGCCAACATGAGACCCGTCATGCCAACCGGCATCGAGAGTTGGAACAACGCCATAGGGAGATGGAAACCCTCCAAGATTAGCATCACTTCGAGATGATGGCCAAGATGGACTTACTCATTGAGCACATGGGTGCTCTTAACCCCGCCATTGCACCCTCCTCGTCTCAGCCCAAGGAGCATGTTCCTCCCCGTGAGGCCAACCGCCCTCCTCCCTTGGAGACCGGGCGTAGCCCACAAGGTTTTGGTGGCACCCATGGCTTTCCCCATAGCACTTATGAGACGGGTGAGCCCTCCACTAGACATGATGAACCTATCTTTCCCTCCCCCATCATGAACCCTTCAAGCCCATCCTTGGGACAACAACTCCCCCATAATGGAAGATATATGCATACTTTGACATGGGAATGGCCAGCAAGGGCCTAATGCAAAATTTGGGCAACATGGTATGCAAGGTATACATAGGCAGCATGCACATGGCAATGGGCAACATGCACATGGCAATTTTGAGCAGTAAGGCCCCAATGTTCAGTTCGGTTCACATTTAATGCATGGGCAGCATGGTCATTTTGGACAAAAGGTCCTAATGTGCAATTTGGTCCTCATCTAATGCATGGGTAGCATGGACCACATGGAAATTTTGGACAACCAGATTTTGGACAGCAAGGCATGTAAAGGCAACACAACATACATGGGCAACATGTAGCACATGGCATACATGGGCAGCAAGGCCCAAATGAGCTGTGTGACAAGATTGTGTTTGCTAAGTTTAATGGGCAGTCCTCATCCGTGGCTCAATTAGAGGAATGGACCTCTAAATTGGAAGCCTATTTTCTCATTTATCCCCATATCGATGAGGCAAAGATTATTTTTGCCTCCCTTCACCTGGAGGGTTTTTCCCACGTATGTGGAGATTTATTCAAGGAGAAAACTAGCAGTTTCATGGTTGAGAAGATTTCAAGATGCATATGGTCCAAGTTTTTGTCTCCTCATTAGAGAAAGAACGTTTGGCTAGGCAATGGTATCGGTTTGATTAGTGAAATCTCACCGTGAGGGAGTATACCAACCCATTTATGAACCTATCATGACACTTTTTTTATCTTTATACCCAAATGGAGCAATAGACTAAGTTCATTGATGCTCAAAAAATGGAAATATCTAGTTTGCACACTCAGTTGGCTGACACTAAAACCCAAGTGGTTAATGTAACTAAGGAATGAGATAGATTGTTGAAGAAATCTCACGAGCTTCAGGCTTTGCTAGCCGCCCAGTCAGAAGAGCTTAAGATAGCAAATACCACCATAGCATAGAGTAGAAACCAAATTCAGCACCTTAACGAGCAACTGGTCCAGTCACGTTCTTCTTCACAGAGCCCTATCATACATCCAATTTCTTCTTTGACCCTCATGAACTTGGAAGTTCTCCAAAGATAAGGCCACATTATATCTGTTGTTCAAGCTAAAGTGGAAAGATTGTAGTCCAGGATGGATTATTATGGTCTATATTTGAGAAATTTCAAGAGTATGTTTCCCTCGACCATTCCTTTTTTGTCCACTATCAGCTGCAGAAGTTGGCCTTCTATATTAAGCTCTCAACAGTGGATCTACCTCTTCTAGACGATGGAGTGGAGCATGCTCTTGTGATTTGCTAACAAAAGTTGTCCGTATGGTCTTTGAAGATTCCGTGACTTTGGATACAATGATGTTGTCTTATATGTATCTACGAGGTGATCTGTTAATTCCAGATGATGTAGATCTGGCTTGGTATGTAGGGGATGTGGTCTTATGAGCTACCTTATATGTCAACCATTTTGACTTGAGGATAGATGAAATGTTCCAATGCTATTTTTCTAAAGTGGCTGCTTGCCCTGACACTTTATGGCATTCAATGATTGATTTTGTAGTCCTAAACCAACGATTGAATAAAGCCTCTACTCATGTGCAGAACACTAACCAACTGAGGGTATATCTTTTAGCTTACCTTTTCAAGAACCATGCATTTGATTCATCCTTCTTTGATGCCTACCATTGATGATCTGTTTTAGGTGCATTCGTTCCTTTATTTTATTATTAACAAATTGCCCATCGCTTGTTAAGATTGTGGGAGAGAAGGAAGGAGTCTCACTTGTAGCTTTCTTGCTTGCACAATGGGGGAATACACACAAAGGTGGAGACTGAAAACAGTTTTCCTCTTCTTAGTTGTGTAAGCCAAAAAGAAGTCTCTTACAAAGAAATAGAAGAACCCTATATATGGGTCTCAAACCAAAGACAACTAACTAAGGTGGCATACTAACTGAGCCACGAACTAGAGTAGATAAGGATAGCTGTCATCTAGCTATTATTCATGGGCGGTGTACCAACCGCATCTAAAACTGACAAGTCGGTGACATAAATGCACAACGGTCACCCTGGCATATCATGAGTGGAGCTCGATATCTCAACAGTCCCCCTCGAGCTCAATCCCAATTCCTGCACACCAAGCAGGTCTCTGAACTTGCGTAGCTTCTCTACGCCCAATGCCTTCATAAATATGTCAGCTACCTGATCCGCTGTGCTGACATAAACTAGATCAATAAGACCTAGTAAAACCCTCTCCCGCACATAGTGATAATGCACCTCAATGTGCTTTGTTCTAGTATGATAGAATGGGTTATTTGCCAAGTGTATACTACTCATGTTGTCACAATAAATGACAACTGGCCCATCTGTAGGCTGATGCATATCATAAAGTAGCTTATGCAACCAAGCTACCTCACATGCAGCCATTGTTGCACCCCTGTACTTAGCCTCTGTGCTGGACAAGGCAACTGTAGGCTGTTTCTTGCTGCTCCAAGTGACTGCAGCACTCCCAAAAGAGAACACATATCCACTGGTAGATCGCCTATCAGAAATGCTACCAGCCCAATCAGCATCAGTGTATCCATGCAACTGTATCTGAACCCCAGTCTCATAAAATAGTCCATACTGCAATGTGGACTTCACATACCTGAGTATGCGTCTAGCCGCATCCAAATGCGGTTTCCTTGGAGCCTGCATAAACTGACTTACCAATCCAATAGCATAGCTCAAATCTGGCCTGGTAATAGTCATATAAATCAAGCTTCCTACTATGCGTCTATACATAGTAGGGTCTTCCAGAAGCTCACTTGCATCTGCGCTCAGCTTCACATTCTACTCCAAAGGAACTGAAATAGGCTTACAGCCTGTCATCCCATATTTGGACAGCATGTCCAATCCATACTGCCTCTGCAAGAGCTGTATCCCACTTGGTGATCTAATCACCTCAATGCCCAAGAAATAACACAGCTCTCCCAAATCCTTCATCTCAAACTTCTGCTTCAATAGCATTTTCACATGAAGGATATCTTCATCACTGTCACCTGTCATAATCAAATCATCAACATAAATGACAAGTAGCATAATACCTTTCTCTCTTTTTCTCACATAAAGTGAGAAATCTGCCTTGGAAATTTGAAAACCAATAGTGACAAGATATTGTCCTATCTTGTCAGACCATGCTCTAGGTGCTTGCTTCAAGCCATACAAGGCTTTCTTCAACCTGCAAACAAACTCAAGATGAATAGCATGCATATAACCTGGTGGCTGCTCCATATAGACCTCTTCTTGCAAATCACCATGCAAGAAGGCATTCTTTACATCCATCTGATGTAAAGACCATCCCTTTGATGTAGCCATAGCAATGACTGCTCTTACGGTTGCCATCCTTGCAACCTGACTGAATGTTTCTTCATAGTCAATGCCATATGTTTGTGTATACCCCTTGACTACTAATCTTGCCTTGTATCTGTTCACAGAACCATCTGCATTGTGCTTCACCTTATAAACCCACTTACACCCAATTGCATTCTTACCTTTAGGCAAAGGTACTAACTCCCATGTAGCATTTGCTTCCAAGGCATCCATTTCTTTATCCATGGCTTTCTCCCATTTTTCTTTTCCCATGGCTTGCTCAAAAGAAGTGGGTTCTGGTTCCTGTATCACTTTGACCATATATGCATAGTGAATGGCTGTAAATCCATCATATTTTAGCCTATCCACAAGATACCTAGCTCTGGTAGACCTGCGCAAAGTAGGTTCACTCCCAGGTGCTCTCAAAACATCCCTGGTCTTCCTTACTCCATGTGTAACAATAGAAGGAATATCCAACTCATCATCAATGCTCTGTTCTAAGCCACTGGATTCACCATCCACATAAGAGTGACCTGCATTCACATCAAACATGGGCTGATCTACCTTGTCTTTTCCTTTTCGTGAAACCTGCATACCACTATCTGCATTGTTTTGAGGAGATTCTCCTGATCTCAATCTGCTTGTCCATGGCGAAGAATATGAACCACTGCTAGAGGACACTCCTGGTCCACTAATATTTTGTGACTGCTGTTGTGAATTTTGTGCAGCATTACCATTTTGTGCATCTACATCATCAATCACATTTACTGGTTTATATCAGCTACTCATCTCATCAAAAACAACATCTCTGCTCATTGTAAACTTACGAGTAGAAGGGTTATAGCATCTATACCCTTTCTACTGCAGAGAGTAACCAATAAATATGCACTTCTCAGCTTTTGGATCCAACTTGGATCTCAACTCATTTGGCACATGAACATAGGCAATGCAACCAAAAATTTTTAAATGAGAAATATGTGGTTTCCTACCAGTATACCTCTCCTCTGGAGTCATCCCATGTATTGCTGCAGTGGGAGTCCTGTTCATTATGTAGACCGTTGTAGCAACTGCCTCAGCCCAATAAAAATCTGGCAGGTCTTTTTCATTGAGCATGGCACGAGATACCTCTCCAATATGCCTATTTTTCCTTTCTGCAATTCCATTTTGTTGTGGGGTATGACTGCATGAATATTGCTGCTTTATGCCATGCTCCTGCAAGAACCTTGCAAACTCATTTGAGAGGTACTCTCCCCCTCCATCTGACCTTAGGCATTTTATTTGCAGGCATGTTTCTTTTTCAATCATAGCTTTAAGAGTTTTGAAATGCCCAAAAACTTCACTTTTCTTTTTCATAAAATACACCCAAATTTTTCTGCTATAGTCATCAATAAAAGTGACAAAATAATGACAGCCTCCAAGAGATGCAGCTTTAGTAGTCCACACATCAAAGTGGATTAATTCCAATGGCTTCTCACTCTCTTGAACATGTCTAGGAAATGGTTTCCTTGCTTGTTTTCCAAATTGGCAGGCTTCACATACCTTATGCATTTCTACAACCTTGAATTTAGGCAATCCTGCAATAATATTTTGGGCCTGCATTGATTTAAGTCGTTGTACATTAACATGACCAATGCGTTTATGCCAGATATCAATATCTGCAACTACATCGGTCCCATGTGCAAACATTGCTGCACTCAATTCAGACATGTCTGCATCCAACGTAAACATTCTTTCCTTCTTCTTTCCTTTTGCTATCAAGCGACCTTTATTTTTCATATCCTCAACAAAGCATCCATGAGGATTAAATCTGACCTGCAAGCCCTGCTCAACCATTTGACTAACAGAAACCAGATTCTTGGTGATATTCGGGACATGAAATACATCGGACAAGTATTTCTTTTTCCCATCCTGCATAGACAAAGGAATTTTTCCAATCTGCACAATAGGATGTGTAGTATCATCACCAGTCTCCACAAAACTTGGTTTTTCCATTTTTCTTGCATCCTCCATCCATTCTGCATGACCTGTCATGTGGTTTGATGCACCTGAGTCAACATACCATACATCGTTGCTTTCTTCTGCACTTGTCACAGAATTGTTCATGTGCTACACCATAAACAAATGTTCATTTCTGTCATCACCCTGTCTACTAGAAGATGCATAATTCGCTTGTTGCAATTTTCCATTCATGATGTCATTCTGCTTTTTATAGCAGTCTTTAGCAATATGACCCATTTTACCACAATAGTAGCATTCAACATTACTGTTTGCATTTTGGTCTCTTTGCCATCCACCACGACCTCTTTGGCTCCCCCTACCTCTAGAGTTACCACGTCCTCCTCCATAGGACTGGCTTTCTTGAGTTTGCTGCATATTCTGATTTCTACCACGGCCTCCAAATCGGCCTCCTCTACCTCTGCCTCTACCTCTTCCAGCATTTGAGTAGAAGACAGCTTCTTTTGAAGTTCCTCTTGAAGAAGATACACCACCATTTCTCTGCTCCTCAGAAATTAGAAGAGCAATCAACTCCTCAAAATCAGAAAATCTTTCACGGACGGAAATGGATGTTCGGAACTGTGCATAATCCTTTCCTAGACCATTCAAGGTCATAGAAACTAAATCATCATCTTCCACTGGCGACCCAATGGAAGCAAGTGCATCTGCAATCTTCTTCACCTTCATGTGGTAGTCATTGATGCTCATACTTTCTCTTTGCACATTATGCAACTCTTGCTTGAGTTGCATTTTCTTGGCTTTCGTATTTGTGCTATACATTTTTGACAAAGTATCCCATGCCTCCTTTGGCGTACTTGCATCCTGAATATGCACAATCATAGAGTCTGAAATACTGATAGACAGCCAGTATATAACTTTCCTGGCTCTCTCATGCCATGCTTTGAATGCCTGCATTTGCTGTTGATTGGGAACATCAGGAAGAAGTGGTTCTTCTTCATTTCCTGCAACAAATTCCCAATATCCTTTTCCCATAAGGAAATTCGTCATTCTAAACTTCCATGCTTGGAATTTGCTCTTGTCAAGCTTTTCAGTTACAATCTGTGAAAGAGAATCAGACGCCATTACAGAATACTGCAAAAAATTCTGTCACTGCAGAGAACACAGCTTCAGCCTCACAAGGGCAAATCTGCAAAACTGACGAAAGTGGTATTTAACCACACAATCACTTCCTAGTGACGATTTTGCATCAACAGGCAACAAGGATGATTCTGTAACTCCCAATGTCTCTGTGCACAGGCATATGATGCAATTTCTACAGTAACTTTTCGCCAACCTGTAGAACAGTGGCTGCACAACATAAAACTGGGCCTTTCCCGGAGTGCATGCAAAAAACTTCCGCCTCCAAAACAGGCCCCGAAATGGCCTCAAATAAAAAAAACAGGGTCGCCAAGGGCTAAATCCCTTGCCCGCAGCATATACTGTCCTCTTGCTTCACCGCAAAGGGTGTCTCAACCTGAGACAGTGCACTCTTGCAATTTTCGGCTGTGCTACCTGCAGAGATCTACTCCCAAAACAGAAAATGAAAGCAACACTGCTCCGCTTACCAGAACACCGCGAGCTTGGCTTGCTTACTTGAGCTCCTTACCACGAACAAGGCTCTGATACCATGTCAAGATTGTGGGAGAGAAGGAAGGAGTCTCACTTGTAGCTTTCTTGCTTGCACAATGGGGGAATACACACAAAGGTGGAGGCTGAAAACAGTTTTCCTCTTCTTAGTTGTGTAAGCCAAAAAGAAGTCTCTTACAAAGAAATAGAAGAACCCTATATATGGGTCTCAAACCAAAGACAACTAACTAAGGTGGCATACTAACTGAGCCACAAACTAGAGTAGATAAGGATAGCTGTCATCTAGCTATTATTCATGGGCGGTGTACCAACCGCATCTACAACTGACAAGTCGGTGACATAAATGCACAACGGTCACCCTGGCATATCATGAGTGGAGCGCGATATCTCAACATCGCTATGATGCTTATTTTTCCCTTTATCAATCCAACTCAGCACAGCCATCTTACCTCTCCTTTTCCAACCTCAGCGTACTCCTCAAATTCCAATCTTTAACTATTGTTCTTTCATTGAAGATCGAGTCTTTTCCCCTTCTCCACCTTGTCCTTCCCCATCTATCCATATTTCTTCCACTTTTTCTAATTATCAATTAACACCTTTCTTAATTGATTCACCTAAATTCTTAGCTAATTCTTCTTTAGCTTATTCCTCATTTTATGATTTTACCTATCCATCTCTTTATCCTCTTTCATTCATTCCTCTTCCATCTCCTACCACTTCTATTTCTCAACCTCCTCAGTTGGTTAGTAGGTATGAAGGATTTGATTAGCAGATTCCAAGAAGACGAGGATGGAGCTCAACTAATTCTCTTACAGGACCACATATTAATTAGCCATTAATTCCAGGGGACTGGACAATTGCTAGTCAAGCATACCAAAATTATCTCCATTCACAATCTCCAGATCCTTCGGTGAGATTGACAGCCCATTTTTCTTGGTACCTAGCATATATGCATAGGCATTCCCATAATGATCAAAAGGCCATTCCAAAGTTATGTATGAATGTCAATGTGGACATTGATTCCCAACAACTAGATGTCCTATATTTTCATATCCTTTGTCTACCTAGCAGATAAGTTGTCTTGCTAGAAAGGATGTGCTGCCTTCAAATCTTTCAAGATTCTCCAAAATCTTTTGTAGATGAATCCTTATCCATGGATCGTTTTCGTAATCATCAAGATTTCAAGAGGGATCATCTTCACTGATACCCATGGATGTATCTTCTATGCTTCTTAATGATATATCTCTCTTTTGGAGGTGCCATTCTAATTATTGTTTTGTATTTGTGCTGTATTAATTTTTATGTGATGAGTTTGTGATGGTTGGATATTGGTTTTGTTTGAGAGCTCTCTTTTTGACTATTGATTGATGGCGATGGTGGATAGAAAGCATACGATGCAAAGTTGAGGAACCTATTATATCCTTTACAAAATTTTCATGATTTTCTATTGTTTATAAGATGTATTACTGGATAACAATGTTTTCCTTTAGTTGTATTATTTCTTAGATACGGGTGATATGTTGGAGTCGTGGTTTGGTGATTATTGAAAATGCTAAAAAAAGATCAAATTGAGCTCTTTACTGAACTTATATTCTTCTTTTCCTTCGGTCGTGAGAACACTTCCTTTCTAAGTGTGGGGATATGTTGAATGCTGAAATGATTAGATTTTTTGGATGATTTTGTTGTTTTTGGGGCCTGAATGGTTGATTTTTGATGGATTTTGAGTGATGATTGGTTGTTTTGGAAGTGTTTGAAAGTGTTTTGGATGATATTGATTATGGTTTTGAAGCTCATGATGATTCTCAATAAAAATATGAGGTTTTGTGATGTTCTAATAGGTTCTGTTGAGGTTGTGATTGGTTTTGATACCTTCTGTTTAGCTCCTGTTTTGTTCTGATTTTCTTCTGTATAAAGCATGGATTGATGATTGATGAAGGTTGAGTTCTTTTGAAAGCTTATTGAATAGGCTTTTATAGTTTAGGATGGTTTTAGTATGAGTTATGAGGTTCTGATGTTCTCTGATGACCTTCTGTTAACCCTCTATAGACCTTCTGTAAAGCCTTTGTTCTTGCTCTATTTTTGTTTTGTAAATCCTCTATAGATATTCTATAAGTGTTCTGTGATATGATAGTGTACTTTGGGAAAGTTTTCTAACTTTTGGAAAGGATTAATCTAAGTTTAAAAGAGCTAAAACAAATGGAAGAAGTAGCTGCTAAAGACTGAAAAGAAGATTGAAGTGAAGTGACAGTAGTGAGCTATGAAGAGATAATGTAGTGCCTTTGTTGCCCTTTCATACCTCCCATGCCTCTTGGGAGGTGCATCCATGACCTAAGAATGATTATTGAGAGTAATTTATTAAGTATTGTAGTGAGGAGATGATGTACTATTGATTGAGAGAGAGAGAGAGAGAGAGAGAGAGAGAGAGAGAGAGAGAGAGAGAGAGAGAGAGAGAGAGAGAGAGAGAGAGACCAATTCTATCAAAACAATGTATCTATATATGAGATATTATAGAGAAAACTATGAAGACAATGAAGATGAATACCATGTACTTATTTTCATTCAAAAGTGGTGTCTTTATTTTTTGTTTCTTGTTCTATTGATGGATTCTATGAAGATGTTGAAGATTATGGTTAATTCTATCAAATTCGTGGGAGATATCTACTATAATGCTGTGTGAAGATTTGTTCTTTTCCTTGTTGTGGTTCTCAAAAGAATGAAACAAAATCTTGTTGATGTTACAAGATAGATTTTCTTGTACTAGAAACCATTTTTCCTTGGTGTTCCTCTTGGGGCTCCAGAGGCATACAGAACATAACATAATAGAGATAGAGGCTCTATAGATGGTCAACAAAGGGTTAATAGAAGGCATTAGAAAGCCTTTAGGTCAAATTAAATAATTCAAAATCATCAAGAATCAATCAATAAACTTCCAAATACTCTCAAAAATCATCAATCATCATTTTAACCCCTTATACAGAAGGAAAATAGAGCAAAACAGAACTATTCAGACACTAACAGGACATCAAAAGACCATGTCATGTCAGAACATCATATCTCCACTATAAAACATCATGAGCTTCCAAAACATGATCAACCTCATCCAAAACACTACCAACACTTGAAAAACAACTAATCATTATTCAAAATCTATAAAAAATCAACCATTTAGTCCTCAAAAATAACAAAAATCAGCCAAAAATCAAGTCATCTCAACCCTCAACATATATACTTATGATGAGCCTAGAGTTTTGTATTTGATATTGGTTAAATGAATTTTGACAATGGCTCATTGATATTTTCATTCTTCACTTGCGGTTGAAGGCCTATTATTGGTATATACTCTTGAATATATTGATTCATGTCTTTGAGCACTTAGATGTTATGTACTTGATGTATTGAGCTTTGTTGTGCTCTTAGGCATTCCAGATTTTCTTCTAGTGGGAGCCATTTATACTTAAGTTTTAGAGCTTGGTTCTTTTGAGTTAGTGGAAGACTTTCTCATACTTACATGATTCATGTAGACACCATTCATTGCAAAGATTCGTGACTCTGGGATGATTTTCTTTTAAGCTTGGATACCCTATACCTATGGTTTTTAGTGGGTTTCCAATGGTGGATGCATGTTTGATACACATTGTTGTATGCATTTATGTATCTGACACCTTGGATGTTTTGAAAATCTTGATAAGTGGCTGCTACATTGATAGTATCATTTTACATCCTAGTTTTGCTACTCGAAACCTCCTTGGAAGTGGAAGCTTATTCTTTTGGTCATTTGTCTTGTAATGAATGAAGTTGGGAGGAGAGATAAGAATACAAGAGAGAGAGAAAGAGAGAAGGAAGAAGAAGAAGAAAGGCTAGAAGAGGACAGAGAAAGACAAGAAAGAAAGACGAAGCCATGGGTGCTAGAGATAAAGGTGAAGAGTATGTTCTGGATAATATCTAGATGCCCTAAACTGGGTTTCTTACACCTTATATACCCCAATCAATGTGACTAGGTGTCTAACCTCTAGTTCTTGTATATCGTGCATGTGTGACTCTCATGCTTGGATTCATTGGCATTTTCTTGGGCCGGAGTGGTAGCTAACTGAGCTACAAAGGTGGTGAGCTACTCTAGGATTTCTTGAGTCTCCTAGAGTTTGAGAGTGCCATTTTCTCAATTGCTACATCAATTTTTGACATCATCGGGTGATGGTTGGCAACCATGTCATTATTCCACTCCAAATGACGAAGCTCATACTCACATAGAGTGTAATTGAGTATGATATAGGGATCCATATCGAGCACTTCCTCATGCATATCACCATGATAATCTTGTGTCAAGCTAGGTTCATCATTCATTGAGATCATGGATTTCCTAATCTCCCTTTGGACTTCTTCATGGGCCTTACGTGTTCCTTTCTAGCTAGCCATTTAGATGTAATCTACAAGACCCACTATCGATAGATGGGGTATAACTTTTCGCGGGAAACTCCGATTGGTGAGATTTTTTATTCAAATCGAAGGGAGGAAGCCCTCTTTGAGATGAGCTAGTATGATTTGTGACAAAAAATAATCAGAGAATTATGCAATTGGAGTTCTGTGTCTATCCTTGATTGGTTTGCATCTTGTCCATAGTGACCTTAGTGCACAAAAATGGCCATAAATATTAGACCGTAGCTCTAATTGGGGAGTTTTTTTATTCAAACCAGGGGATTGAAGCCCTCTTCGAGAGGCAATATAGTGTTCACTTCTAGTGTAATAGAGAATTTTATGGAATTGGATCTCTATGACTGTCCCTAAGTGATTGTGACTAAAATACTATCTTTTCCATTTCCCAATTGTACTATATGAATGTCTCATGAGTTGAGGGGCCCTAGAATGATCATAAACAACATCTTGGGCATACTGAGTATAATCCCAAGCACATTTGCATATCCATTTTCTATGTCATCACTGCATAAGTGGATCTTAGTGCCATACATCTCCTTTGATCGAATGCATGTCAAGTGTCATATATGGGTGCCATAAGCACTGAAAGAGTGTCCAAATGGGGGTATTTCATTAGTAGTGGGGTGACCATGGAGTGTACCTACACTTGCATACAAGTATTGGGATCCAAATCACTGAGAGGTGGGCAAAGTTTTCCCTAGCTAAGGGTTGTGCACCCCTTTAGGGTCTTTAGGTAAGGGAGGGTCACCTCTCTTTTGGCTTACTACCTCGCCTAGTATCAACCTTTTTCCTCAACCAAAGTATACATGGTAGACATTTTTACTTAAGCAACCATCATGAGGTGCATCGGAAAGGAAGTATTAGATCTTTTCAGGAGATGCAAGGATGAAATAAGAGCTTGGCTATAGGGCTTACCTTGGTAGTCCTGTGACTTACTGGCTACTACTTAGCCTTTTTACAATGGCTTACTATCCAGTTGGGATTAATCCAAAGCATATGAGATTAGGGAAGATTTAATGTCAGCAAAAGAAATTGATTTAGAGTTAATCATGATGCATTGGAAGGAAAATGGGTCATTGATTTTAGGTGGGTAACATGTATACAATGAAGGATTTAAATAAGACCCACTATCGATAGATGGGGTATAACTTTTCGTGGGAAACTTCGATTGGTGAGATTTTTATTCAAATCGAAGGGAGGAAGCCCTCTTTGAGATGAGCTAATATGATTTGTGACAAAAAATAATCAGAGAATTATGCAATTGGAGTTCTGTGTCTATCCTTGATTGGTTTGCATCTTGTCCATAGTGACCTTAGTGCACAAAAATGGCCATAAATATTAGACCGTAGCTCTAGTTGGGGAGCTTTTTTATTCAAACCAGGGGATTGAAGCCCTCTTCGAGAGGCAATATAGTGTTCACTTCTAGTGTAATAGAGAATTTTATGGAATTGGATCTCTATGACTGTCCCTAAGTGATTGTGACTAAAATACTATATTTTCCATTTCCCAATTGTACTATATGAATGTCTCATGAGTTGAGGGGCCCTAGCATTATCATAAACAACATCTTGGGCATACTGAGTATAATCCCAAGCACATTTGCATATCCATTTTCTATGTCATCACTGCATAAGTGGATCTTAGTGCCATACATCTCCTTTGATCGCATGCATGTCAAGTGTCATATATGGGTGCCATAAGCACTGAAAGAGTGTCCAAATGGGGGTATTTCATTAGTAGTGGGGTGACCATGGAGTGTACCTACACTTGCATACAAGTATTGGGATCCAAATCACTGAGAGGTGGGCAACGTTTTCCCTAGCTAAGGGTTGTGCACCCCTTTAGGGTCTTTAGGTAAGGGAGGGTCACCTCTCTTTTGGCTTACTACCTCGCCTAGTATCAACCTTTTTCCTCAACCAAAGTATACATGGTAGACATTTTTACTTAAGCAACCATCATGAGGTGCATCGGAAAGGAAGTATTAGATCTTTTCAGGAGATGCAAGGATGAAATAAGAGCTTGGCTATAGGGCTTACCTTGGTAGTCCTGTGACTTACTGGCTACTACTTAGCCTTTTTACAATGGCTTACTATCCAGTTGGGATTAATCCAAAGCATATGAGATTAGGGAAGATTTAATGTCAGCAAAAGAAATTGATTTAGAGTTAATCATGATGCATTGGAAGGAAAATGGGTCATTGATTTTAGGTGGGTAACATGTATACAATGAAGGATTTAAATAAGACCCACTATCGATAGATGGGGTATAACTTTTCGTGGGAAACTTCGATTGGTGAGATTTTTATTCAAATCGAAGGGAGGAAGCCCTCTTTGAGATGAGCTAATATGATTTGTGACAAAAAATAATCAGAGAATTATGCAATTGGAGTTCTGTGTCTATCCTTGATTGGTTTGCATCTTGTCCATAGTGACCTTAGTGCACAAAAATGGCCATAAATATTAGACCGTAGCTCTAGTTGGGGAGCTTTTTTATTCAAACCAGGGGATTGAAGCCCTCTTCAAGAGGCAATATAGTGTTCACTTCTAGTGTAATAGAGAATTTTATGGAATTGGATCTCTATGACTGTCCCTAAGTGATTGTGACTAAAATACTATATTTTCCATTTCCCAATTGTACTATATGAATGTCTCATGAGTTGAGGGGCCCTAGCATTATCATAAACAACATCTTGGGCATACTGAGTATAATCCCAAGCACATTTGCATATCCATTTTCTATGTCATCACTGCATAAGTGGATCTTAGTGCCATACATCTCCTTTGATCGCATGCATGTCAAGTGTCATATATGGGTGCCATAAGCACTGAAAGAGTGTCCAAATGGGGGTATTTCATTAGTAGTGGGGTGACCATGGAGTGTACCTACACTTGCATACAAGTATTGGGATCCAAATCACTGAGAGGTGGGCAACGTTTTCCCTAGCTAAGGGTTGTGCACCCCTTTAGGGTCTTTAGGTAAGGGAGGGTCACCTCTCTTTTGGCTTACTACCTCGCCTAGTATCAACCTTTTTCCTCAACCAAAGTATACATGGTAGACATTTTTACTTAAGCAACCATCATGAGGTGCATCGGAAAGGAAGTATTAGATCTTTTCAGGAGATGCAAGGATGAAATAAGAGCTTGGCTATAGGGCTTACCTTGGTAGTCCTGTGACTTACTGGCTACTACTTAGCCTTTTTACAATGGCTTACTATCCAGTTGGGATTAATCCAAAGCATATGAGATTAGGGAAGATTTAATGTCAGCAAAAGAAATTGATTTAGAGTTAATCATGATGCATTGGAAGGAAAATGGGTCATTGATTTTAGGTGGGTAACATGTATACAATGAAGGATTTAAATAAGACCCACTATCGATAGATGGGGTATAACTTTTCGTGGGAAACTTCGATTGGTGAGATTTTTATTCAAATCGAAGGGAGGAAGCCCTCTTTGAGATGAGCTAATATGATTTGTGACAAAAAATAATCAGAGAATTATGCAATTGGAGTTCTGTGTCTATCCTTGATTGGTTTGCATCTTGTCCATAGTGACCTTAGTGCACAAAAATGGCCATAAATATTAGACCGTAGCTCTAGTTGGGGAGCTTTTTTATTCAAACCAGGGGATTGAAGCCCTCTTCGAGAGGCAATATAGTGTTCACTTCTAGTGTAATAGAGAATTTTATGGAATTGGATCTCTATGACTGTCCCTAAGTGATTGTGACTAAAATACTATATTTTCCATTTCCCAATTGTACTATATGAATGTCTCATGAGTTGAGGGGCCCTAGCATTATCATAAACAACATCTTGGGCATACTGAGTATAATCCCAAGCACATTTGCATATCCATTTTCTATGTCATCACTGCATAAGTGGATCTTAGTGCCATACATCTCCTTTGATCGCATGCATGTCAAGTGTCATATATGGGTGCCATAAGCACTGAAAGAGTGTCCAAATGGGGGTATTTCATTAGTAGTGGGGTGACCATGGAGTGTACCTACACTTGCATACAAGTATTGGGATCCAAATCACTGAGAGGTGGGCAACGTTTTCCCTAGCTAAGGGTTGTGCACCCCTTTAGGGTCTTTAGGTAAGGGAGGGTCACCTCTCTTTTGGCTTACTACCTCGCCTAGTATCAACCTTTTTCCTCAACCAAAGTATACATGGTAGACATTTTTACTTAAGCAACCATCATGAGGTGCATCGGAAAGGAAGTATTAGATCTTTTCAGGAGATGCAAGGATGAAATAAGAGCTTGGCTATAGGGCTTACCTTGGTAGTCCTGTGACTTACTGGCTACTACTTAGCCTTTTTACAATGGCTTACTATCCAGTTGGGATTAATCCAAAGCATATGAGATTAGGGAAGATTTAATGTCAGCAAAAGAAATTGATTTAGAGTTAATCATGATGCATTGGAAGGAAAATGGGTCATTGATTTTAGGTGGGTAACATGTATACAATGAAGGATTTAAATAAGACCCACTATCGATAGATGGGGTATAACTTTTCGTGGGAAACTTCGATTGGTGAGATTTTTATTCAAATCGAAGGGAGGAAGCCCTCTTTGAGATGAGCTAATATGATTTGTGACAAAAAATAATCAGAGAATTATGCAATTGGAGTTCTGTGTCTATCCTTGATTGGTTTGCATCTTGTCCATAGTGACCTTAGTGCACAAAAATGGCCATAAATATTAGACCGTAGCTCTAGTTGGGGAGCTTTTTTATTCAAACCAGGGGATTGAAGCCCTCTTCGAGAGGCAATATAGTGTTCACTTCTAGTGTAATAGAGAATTTTATGGAATTGGATCTCTATGACTGTCCCTAAGTGATTGTGACTAAAATACTATATTTTCCATTTCCCAATTGTACTATATGAATGTCTCATGAGTTGAGGGGCCCTAGCATTATCATAAACAACATCTTGGGCATACTGAGTATAATCCCAAGCACATTTGCATATCCATTTTCTATGTCATCACTGCATAAGTGGATCTTAGTGCCATACATCTCCTTTGATCGCATGCATGTCAAGTGTCATATATGGGTGCCATAAGCACTGAAAGAGTGTCCAAATGGGGGTATTTCATTAGTAGTGGGGTGACCATGGAGTGTACCTACACTTGCATACAAGTATTGGGATCCAAATCACTGAGAGGTGGGCAACGTTTTCCCTAGCTAAGGGTTGTGCACCCCTTTAGGGTCTTTAGGTAAGGGAGGGTCACCTCTCTTTTGGCTTACTACCTCGCCTAGTATCAACCTTTTTCCTCAACCAAAGTATACATGGTAGACATTTTTACTTAAGCAACCATCATGAGGTGCATCGGAAAGGAAGTATTAGATCTTTTCAGGAGATGCAAGGATGAAATAAGAGCTTGGCTATAGGGCTTACCTTGGTAGTCCTGTGACTTACTGGCTACTACTTAGCCTTTTTACAATGGCTTACTATCCAGTTGGGATTAATCCAAAGCATATGAGATTAGGGAAGATTTAATGTCAGCAAAAGAAATTGATTTAGAGTTAATCATGATGCATTGGAAGGAAAATGGGTCATTGATTTTAGGTGGGTAACATGTATACAATGAAGGATTTAAATAAGACCCACTATCGATAGATGGGGTATAACTTTTCGTGGGAAACTTCGATTGGTGAGATTTTTATTCAAATCGAAGGGAGGAAGCCCTCTTTGAGATGAGCTAATATGATTTGTGACAAAAAATAATCAGAGAATTATGCAATTGGAGTTCTGTGTCTATCCTTGATTGGTTTGCATCTTGTCCATAGTGACCTTAGTGCACAAAAATGGCCATAAATATTAGACCGTAGCTCTAGTTGGGGAGCTTTTTTATTCAAACCAGGGGATTGAAGCCCTCTTCGAGAGGCAATATAGTGTTCACTTCTAGTGTAATAGAGAATTTTATGGAATTGGATCTCTATGACTGTCCCTAAGTGATTGTGACTAAAATACTATATTTTCCATTTCCCAATTGTACTATATGAATGTCTCATGAGTTGAGGGGCCCTAGCATTATCATAAACAACATCTTGGGCATACTGAGTATAATCCCAAGCACATTTGCATATCCATTTTCTATGTCATCACTGCATAAGTGGATCTTAGTGCCATACATCTCCTTTGATCGCATGCATGTCAAGTGTCATATATGGGTGCCATAAGCACTGAAAGAGTGTCCAAATGGGGGTATTTCATTAGTAGTGGGGTGACCATGGAGTGTACCTACACTTGCATACAAGTATTGGGATCCAAATCACTGAGAGGTGGGCAACGTTTTCCCTAGCTAAGGGTTGTGCACCCCTTTAGGGTCTTTAGGTAAGGGAGGGTCACCTCTCTTTTGGCTTACTACCTCGCCTAGTATCAACCTTTTTCCTCAACCAAAGTATACATGGTAGACATTTTTACTTAAGCAACCATCATGAGGTGCATCGGAAAGGAAGTATTAGATCTTTTCAGGAGATGCAAGGATGAAATAAGAGCTTGGCTATAGGGCTTACCTTGGTAGTCCTGTGACTTACTGGCTACTACTTAGCCTTTTTACAATGGCTTACTATCCAGTTGGGATTAATCCAAAGCATATGAGATTAGGGAAGATTTAATGTCAGCAAAAGAAATTGATTTAGAGTTAATCATGATGCATTGGAAGGAAAATGGGTCATTGATTTTAGGTGGGTAACATGTATACAATGAAGGATTTAAATAAGACCCACTATCGATAGATGGGGTATAACTTTTCGTGGGAAACTTCGATTGGTGAGATTTTTATTCAAATCGAAGGGAGGAAGCCCTCTTTGAGATGAGCTAATATGATTTGTGACAAAAAATAATCAGAGAATTATGCAATTGGAGTTCTGTGTCTATCCTTGATTGGTTTGCATCTTGTCCATAGTGACCTTAGTGCACAAAAATGGCCATAAATATTAGACCGTAGCTCTAGTTGGGGAGCTTTTTTATTCAAACCAGGGGATTGAAGCCCTCTTCGAGAGGCAATATAGTGTTCACTTCTAGTGTAATAGAGAATTTTATGGAATTGGATCTCTATGACTGTCCCTAAGTGATTGTGACTAAAATACTATATTTTCCATTTCCCAATTGTACTATATGAATGTCTCATGAGTTGAGGGGCCCTAGCATTATCATAAACAACATCTTGGGCATACTGAGTATAATCCCAAGCACATTTGCATATCCATTTTCTATGTCATCACTGCATAAGTGGATCTTAGTGCCATACATCTCCTTTGATCGCATGCATGTCAAGTGTCATATATGGGTGCCATAAGCACTGAAAGAGTGTCCAAATGGGGGTATTTCATTAGTAGTGGGGTGACCATGGAGTGTACCTACACTTGCATACAAGTATTGGGATCCAAATCACTGAGAGGTGGGCAACGTTTTCCCTAGCTAAGGGTTGTGCACCCCTTTAGGGTCTTTAGGTAAGGGAGGGTCACCTCTCTTTTGGCTTACTACCTCGCCTAGTATCAACCTTTTTCCTCAACCAAAGTATACATGGTAGACATTTTTACTTAAGCAACCATCATGAGGTGCATCGGAAAGGAAGTATTAGATCTTTTCAGGAGATGCAAGGATGAAATAAGAGCTTGGCTATAGGGCTTACCTTGGTAGTCCTGTGACTTACTGGCTACTACTTAGCCTTTTTACAATGGCTTACTATCCAGTTGGGATTAATCCAAAGCATATGAGATTAGGGAAGATTTAATGTCAGCAAAAGAAATTGATTTAGAGTTAATCATGATGCATTGGAAGGAAAATGGGTCATTGATTTTAGGTGGGTAACATGTATACAATGAAGGATTTAAATAAGACCCACTATCGATAGATGGGGTATAACTTTTCGTGGGAAACTTCGATTGGTGAGATTTTTATTCAAATCGAAGGGAGGAAGCCCTCTTTGAGATGAGCTAATATGATTTGTGACAAAAAATAATCAGAGAATTATGCAATTGGAGTTCTGTGTCTATCCTTGATTGGTTTGCATCTTGTCCATAGTGACCTTAGTGCACAAAAATGGCCATAAATATTAGACCGTAGCTCTAGTTGGGGAGCTTTTTTATTCAAACCAGGGGATTGAAGCCCTCTTCGAGAGGCAATATAGTGTTCACTTCTAGTGTAATAGAGAATTTTATGGAATTGGATCTCTATGACTGTCCCTAAGTGATTGTGACTAAAATACTATATTTTCCATTTCCCAATTGTACTATATGAATGTCTCATGAGTTGAGGGGCCCTAGCATTATCATAAACAACATCTTGGGCATACTGAGTATAATCCCAAGCACATTTGCATATCCATTTTCTATGTCATCACTGCATAAGTGGATCTTAGTGCCATACATCTCCTTTGATCGCATGCATGTCAAGTGTCATATATGGGTGCCATAAGCACTGAAAGAGTGTCCAAATGGGGGTATTTCATTAGTAGTGGGGTGACCATGGAGTGTACCTACACTTGCATACAAGTATTGGGATCCAAATCACTGAGAGGTGGGCAACGTTTTCCCTAGCTAAGGGTTGTGCACCCCTTTAGGGTCTTTAGGTAAGGGAGGGTCACCTCTCTTTTGGCTTACTACCTCGCCTAGTATCAACCTTTTTCCTCAACCAAAGTATACATGGTAGACATTTTTACTTAAGCAACCATCATGAGGTGCATCGGAAAGGAAGTATTAGATCTTTTCAGGAGATGCAAGGATGAAATAAGAGCTTGGCTATAGGGCTTACCTTGGTAGTCCTGTGACTTACTGGCTACTACTTAGCCTTTTTACAATGGCTTACTATCCAGTTGGGATTAATCCAAAGCATATGAGATTAGGGAAGATTTAATGTCAGCAAAAGAAATTGATTTAGAGTTAATCATGATGCATTGGAAGGAAAATGGGTCATTGATTTTAGGTGGGTAACATGTATACAATGAAGGATTTAAATAAGATAGCATATGCAATTGTAACCTCTCCAACAAAAGGAATTAAGATCAGAAAGTGTATTAAAATGAGATATTGAGATTGGATTTCCATACCTCTTTAGTGTTTGGGGAAGATAGATGAAGCATGATCCACAATGATGGAAATTTCTCCATCAAGCAATCCTGGTTGTTTAGAGCACTCCAATGGATGAAGCATTCAAGAATTTGATGCTTCCACTGATGGTGGGGGCTCCTGTGCTTGTATGAAAGCTTAATCTTTAGTAATAGAAAGCTTCAAAGGGAGTTTTCATGGCTACCCACAAGAAATACTTGCATGGTGAGCTCCATGTCTTCAATTTGGGTAAGAGAAGTTAAGAATGGATAAAAGAGCTCCTGACGAATGAGATTTCAAAGGTGGCAAGGCTTGAGATGAGCTTTAATGGCTGATATAACTCTAGATGAAGAATCCATGGTCGCCCAAACTATCCAACTATACTATCCATCTTCTAGGGTTTGCCCCAAGGCCTTGCCCCAAGGCCAAGAATGCTAGAAGGGTGGAGCTTCTTGGGGCTGGAAGCTTCTTGCAAGAGAAGAGAGAGAAGGAGGGTTGGAACAAAAAGTGATTGGAATTGTGCCATCTTCTAACTCCCAAGTCTCCAAATTTGGTCATGGAACCTCTAAAAATTGCATAAAAGGGAGTGATGACCTACTAAGCTAGCCATTTTAGATATGTCTTCTAAGTCTCCAACCATAGCTCCTGCTTGCTACAAAGGCTGTAACTAACTGTGGTCCTTCCAATTGAACCTATACCTGCAACTTAAGTAACTAGGTTTCAGATTTGAAAAGGGAACTAGATGGAAAAAGAGGAAAGAAGAAAATGACCAAAGCTTGATGCTCTCATACAGCCTGTAATGAATAAAGTTAGGAGGAGAAAGAATAATGAGTTGAAGAGAGAGAATGAGAGAAGAAAGAAAAATAAAAATAACTAGAAGAGGAGAGAGAAATACAGGAAAGAAGGGAGGAAGGAGGAAGCCATGGAAGCTGGAGATGAAGGTGAAGAGTATATTCTTGATAATATGTGGATGCCCTAAACTGGGTCTCTTACACCTTATATACCATGGTCATTTTGATTGGGTGTCTAACCTCTAGTTTGCGTGTATCCCATTCATTGCATGTCTATAGATGTATAGTAATTTATTGCAATTTTATGGATAACCATATTGAGAATCAATTTTGAGTGGTTTCTTTGAGAGTAGACACTTGTATTCAACACCCTAGTGCTTCTTGCTTGTGGATAACATTATACTAGCTTAGTCTCTATCTTGTTATACTCTATTTGGATGATTTTTAGTTATTATAGTAGCATGTACTCTTTTTTATTTGTAGATATAATGGCAGGTGCTTCAAATGCCTCCAATGATAGTGCTATCTTCAACATAAAGAAGTTAGGCAGCAACAACAACTTCCAAGCTTAGAAAACTCAAATTTGGTAGGTACTGGTGCAAACAAGCATGTTAGGCCATCCAAGGGTATAAATCCAAAAAATTAGAATAGAGATGATTGACATGAGCTTGATAAGATATTTGAGTCCACCATCGTATTATCTTTGTCTAAGCAAAAATGTATTTAAATGTTATTTTGACTAATGGTGATGCATATGATTTATGGAAAAAGATATGTGATATTTATGACAAGCAAAGCCCTACATCTTAGTTGTATTGATTGAAGAAGCTTATGGACCTTTGTTTGAAGTAGGACATCCCTATATCTACTCATTTGAATGAAATCCACTATTTTTATCCAACTTATCTCACAAGCCATTTAGTTTGAGGATAATATAAAGTCTTTGTTCTTACTTGTCACATTGCTAAAGCCTTGGGATACATTCCATACTGCTTGCTATGAGTACTAATCCTCCTAAAGATGGCTTTAAGTGCAATAATGTAAAGAGATTTACTAGTAGAAGAAGGAAACATGAAGAATATTGATGTAGCTAGTACTTCTCATGCACTTACAGTGAGAGGTACAAATGGTGGAAATGGGAATAATGATTGTGGTAAAGACTCATAGCCCAACAAAGGAAAATTGAAGTCTTATGGGCAATCATATAGTAAGTCTTGTAAGCACAAGTCCTCTCTTACTTATTATTGTTGGAAATAGGGTCATATAAGGTTGAGTGTGATAAGATATGCAATGCTAGGTGCAAAAAAGGCAAAGGAAAATGTAGGATAATGCCAAATCTTCTAATGGTTAACGCATTTTTCCTAAGTCTAATGTTAAGATAAAAGAGATAAATGCCTTGCAGTGCAGTTCAAATGATTATACGTTCCTTCATCAGTTGATGCTACTCAACTGACATCTTCTTACTCTCAATATTCTCTTCTTGATTTGGGGGCTTCATTCCATATTACCCCACATCATCATTAGTTTCATATCTACCATACTATTATAGGTTCAATTAAATTGGGAGATGGCACTATATTGCATATTATTGGCATAAGTGATGTTAGACTCCAATTTGGTACCAGTGCTCCTTTTGTGCTTTATGATGTATGTCATGTCTTGGATTTGAGTAAAAGCCTTATCTTAGCTAGACAATTGGATGATGATAGGTACCATTCCTCTTTTGGTGATTTTGCATGGAAGATCACTTGTGGTAATCTTATTTTTGTTAGAGGTGACAAGGTTGATAGTATATACCTCTCCTTGTATTTGGATTTGTTGATCATGTCTTGGTTGTGACCGATCTTTCTCATGTATCTCTTTGGCATCATCATCTTGGGCATATGCTCATGAAAGGAATGAAAGTACTCACTTGATTACAGTATTTTCCGCCTCTTGACTACTCATGTTTTGACTCTTAATATCATTGTTTATATAGCAGGTAGATACGTAACTCTCATTAAAATTCTTGCTCTATGCACGTGGGTGAGCCTTTTGCCCTTGATTTAGATGTTTGTGGTCCCATGCCCTTTTAGTCATCATTAGGCAGTATTAAGCATTTTGTCACGTTTATTAATGATTATTAGCAAAAGGTTGGGGCCTATCCCGTTAAGCAAAAATTGAAGGTGTTGCCTATGTTTTAACCCTTTCTTGATATGATTGAGAACCATTCTAGGCATAGGCTAAAGTGTTTATGATTTGACATTAGAGGTGAATATATCTTTAAGGAATTTGAGAAACTTTGTGATAAGAGGGTATTAAGCATCAATTGATAGCCCCATACATCCCACCCCAAAATGATATTGTAGAGCACATGGATATGACTATCCAAGAAAGAGTCCATAGTATGCTTAGTCAAGTATGCTTACCATAGTACTTTTAGGTTGAGATAGTTACACAAACATCCTTCATATGCACACTTGCAAGTCTTTAGATTTGAGGCTTTTTTCCATATTCCCAAAGACAAGTGTAATACATTGGACCCAAAGTCTATCAAATGCATCTTTCTTGGATATGATGATGTAGGTGAGATGGGCTATCACCTTTGGGATCCATACGCTTGGAAGGTTATCCATAGTCATGATGTTGTATTCAATGAGAAAAAGATGCATATGAGACAAGAGTAGGTGATTGATGTAGGGTCATCTTTTAGGAGAAGCCTACTGTTATAACACATCCAACCCCAGTTAGATAGCTTTTACAGCTGGCTAATGATGTAGTGTAGGATCATGATGCTGGATAGAGAGAACATGTCATCTAAGTCCCACAACTAGTATTAAGATACTCCATTAGAGCCTCACATTCTCTTGATTTTTTTGAGCCCTTTATGCATTATATCATGGTGACAAATGCTAGTGAGCCTCTCACTTATGATGATGCTATGTCTAGAGGGAGGTGATATTTAATCTTGGGAGAGGGCCATGTAGTCTAAGTATGAATCAATATAGAAAAATTATACATGGGATTTGATTTGTTTGCCCAATAGAAATTACTCATTTCCATACAAGTGGGTGTACAAGTTGAAGAGTACCCTTAGTTGTCCCAAGCTAGTAGATAAGGCTAGATTGGTTGCTAAGGGTTTTAAATAAGAGAAGGGAGTTGATTTGGATGAGGTATTCTCTCTTGTGGTCAAGATGACTACCCTATGCTTGGTATTGGATATGGAATTGTACTAGATGGATGTGAAAATAGTTTTTCTTCATGGGGACTTGCATGAGGGCATTTATATATAGTAGCATAAGGGCTTTGAGAAAAAGGGTAAGAAACACCTAGTGTACCAATTGAGAAAGAGTATTTATGTACTTAAGAAGACACCTAGAGAATGGAATCATAAGTTTGATGCCTTCATGCATTTACAAGGTTACTCCCAAATGATATGGATCCATATCTTTACACAAAGAAGGCTCATGATAGTAGCCTTACCATTTTGGTCTATACATACATGATATGTTGATTACTAGGAGTACTCATGATAATGAGTTGGATGCTTTTAAGACTTAGCTCAAGAAGAGCTTTGAGATGAAGGATACAGGACATTCCTCTCATATACTTGGTATGTGCATTATATGCAATCACTCTAATTGACTTCCCTACTTGTTGCATAATAAGAACATTCATAAAGTCCTTGAGAAGTTCCATATGCAAGGTGGTAAGCCTATTGGTTGCCCATTACCTTCTCATGTGACGGTTAATCAGGAAAATTGTCCCCAATTAGATGATGAGAAGGCCAAGATGGCCAAGATCCCATATGCATCCGTGCGGGAAACTTGATGTATGCCATAATAGCCACTAGTCTTCACGTAGAATTTGTAGTGTCTCATTATATGGTGACATTGGTAGGCAATATTAGGATGCTGTGAAGGGTATCATGAGATACATTAAGTGCATTGTACATATGTGCATTTGCTATGGTGGCCAGGATACTAGTGTTAAGATTACATTGACTCTGATTATGCAAGACATGTAGACATAGGAAGTCCACCTCTGGCTATGTCTTCATTTTTGTTGGAAGCACTATTTCTTGGATATCCAGGGTGCAAAAATGCATGGCCTTGCCAAGTACAATGTATCCACTGAGGCTCTCATTTGGTTCCACAAATGAAAGTAAATCAAACTCTCATTTGAAGATACATTGCCGCTTGTGCACATTAGCTTGTATTAGAAGCTCATAAGAAGTCTTACCTTTCTATGCAATACTAGAACAGATTATATGTAGAAGAAGTCCTAAGAAAGTTTGCAAATGAGTCCCAAGAGAACAATGGAGAGAAAGGATGTAGGTGCTAGAGTACTTGAAGGGTACAATAGACTATGGTATCATGTATGCATTGGGTGGTAAGACTTTAATTTCATATTGTGATTGACATTGGTCATATGAGATATCGATTTAAGAAAATCAATGACTATATATTGCTTCTCACTTGGATTAGGAGTTTTCTCTAGGATCAATAAGAATTTATCTATAGGGACTTTATGTTAAATAGAGAGGATGAAGGCAGTATGCTTTACTACTTGTGAAGCAATTTGGCTAAGGAAGATGTAATAAACCCCCCCATCCACATCCCATAGGACCCCCCCCCCCCCCCCCCCCAAAAAAAAAAATTTCATTACAATTAGTGCAAAATTTTTTAATGTCCTCCTCCTTGTCGAAGACCAAACACAAGTGGGGGGGGGGGAGTAGAAGATGACGACGATGAGGTAGATGACAATGATGATGATGAGGGGGAGGCCATGTGGCCTACCACTCCCTAGTCCACCTCGCCCAGTCCACAGGAGGCTGAGAACCCTCGCTACCATGCACACTAATAGGTGGTGGGTGGGGGACACGCCACCACCACCACCCCATACCACCTTTCCCCCCACCTCCCTCCCATTATAAAATCCCCCCGTCCCCCCATCGCAAGAACTAGGAACACCATAGCACACCACTTCCCCACTTAGGAGACATCAGAGCTTGACTCCTTGTGCTACGAGCTTCATGTAGAGTAGCCTATTACTTAGCTTTGGTGAACTTGATCTTCCAAGACAAGAGGAGTAGTTGGTGCAATTTGCATTGATTCCTAGCCTCTCTTCCTTCACGAAATTAGCCATGTCAAGCTGAAGCCAAGGCATAACAAGCTTAATAAATACATGCTTTGAGGTTCCTTCCTCCCACCAACTAAGAGGGTGCATGCTCTTAGCCACCAACATATGGGGTCCATACCATGTCCCACCTTGACATGAGGTGAGTATTCATGTTGCAAGTTACATCTATGATTCTCAGCCTTCCATGGTAATATTATTTCAAGCCTAGCTACCTTGGCTATGGTTACCTTGCAAACATGGTGTATTTCTTGTATTTCTTTGCAAGAATGGTATATTTCATGAATTTCCAATTATTTGATTTGCTATGAGAATTGGTTTATTACAATATTTGCCTATAATATGGAAAAACCTAGGTTTAAGATTTTGATATGAGCAATACACCTTAGCATAGTAAGATTTGGAATTGAGCAACTACCACTCATTCCAATTAGCAGTGGTAAGAAATCTGCAACAATAATAATTGAATCTCTAGCAATATTATTTGTCACACTTTAATACTCTAACCACACCCCATATCACCCCTTTTATCTTTGGATACTTTTGTTGTTGTCAATTCAACACCTTAGCACCAAACCTCATTTTATACATGCATCCTTATTTTTCATCTTACCCAATAGGCCATCAAATCCCTATAGGACTGGTATCAATTGCGATAATGATAGGCCTTCTACATTTATAATCAACTTTTCTTGATACTAATGATATACGACTTATTTATTGCTTTAGTATTCATTTCATTCCATCAAAGACTATGACCTTTCCTCAACAATTGATAGAGTGCATATGCAAATGAACAAAGTGCAAAATCCAAATAAGATAATAAACATAAGCACCCAAGAATCTTTGTACTTCTAAAATATTAATATATTTCTCCTTCATCTTCCCTAGTGTATCCACCTTAACTGGACATGGCCATCTACCATATGATTCATATATGTGGCCCATAATCAAGACTTCCTTGACTCCATAAAATCATTTTTATCCTAAAAGTGCAAGATTTACTTCTTCCAAAATGCTTAAAGTACAAGAGATATACACTATTGGTAGGTCCCCATTAATCTCCCCGTCCAACATCAAAAGTAAGAAGGGGGGTTTGGGGAGAGAGGGAATCGAATAATTGCATAAAGATTACCATACTTAATATAGCCCTTTCTTTCGATGTCTAGGAGCTTATATATTTTGAAATTCATAGGCATCACCATTTTTTATACATGATATCATCAACTTACCCTTGTTCTCAATGATTCATATTGAAGAAGGCACAAGTCTCAGTGTCTCATTAATATTGCATTATATAAATCTTGTGTTGGAAATAATCTAGTCTTTTAAGCTTAGTTAATATGAACAATTTGATAGAATACAAAATCTTATATCCAAAAAAGAGGATACACAAATAAAATTTTAGATACATCTTATACGATTAAAAAGGGGGCCATATGATTGTTGCACAATTCATAGGGATTTTATAGGATTCTTTGCTTGTAGGTAACATGTCTCCTTTACAAAGAATAAACTTCTTGGGGCATATAAGGGGAAGGATTAATGCAAATTTTGGTGCCACCCTAGGTTACTCCATGTTGGAAAAGATTCTAACCATTAAGGGCATAAAGGGGGCTCGAAATGACAAGAAGATAATAGGGCATGCAAGGAATATCTATGGATAGAAAGCATATGTAGGACATGGCTAATCTTTGAAGGTTGAAGAGGAGAAGATTAGAGCTAGAAATAGGGTAATACATGGTTGTTATATTGCAATTTTAAACAATGTTTGCCTAGATACACTCACACAAGATTTCTCTTGCTAGCATCACATGATCATGAGAAAAGCAAAAAGTTTGTAAACATAAGAGAAAAGTACAACTAAAGAATGAAAAATCTGATCATAAATACAAAAGGATAAGAAAAAATATAGAAAGATGGAGACTAAAATGTTTCAATAGGCATATAGGTCTATAAGTCTATTGGAAACAATTGTACTAGTGGCATAGGATTGATTTCCTCAATGTTTTTTGTAGACTAGTGTGTCTTCACACTACATCTATACACTAAAAACAAGCTTGTTTTGTGTAGATTAGTTTTTGTTCATATGACATACATACACTAAAAATGAGCTAGTATATACATAATGAAGAGAGATGCATAATATGAAAAATTAGCATATAAAGTAATGATAACCTTCCCCCACCACATTTTCATTCTAATGTGCATTCTTTTAGAGCTATTGGTAGTAATATAGGTGAAGGCATGATATGAAATGTTTTTGAGTGTGACGAGCTATTGGTAGTATAGGTGAAGGCCTGATATAAATTGTTTTGAATGTAACAAAGCATTGTATATGATAGCTTACATAGAATGGGAAAATGGAAAGAATGCTTTTGCATGTACACTTGGTCTTAATGAAATAAATTTGATTGTGCACTCAAGCACTCACTTGGTGCATCACATAGTCTATGTATACCCCATCGCATAGCAATTATCATACATATGGCCAAGTGGGTGAGGCTACCTAGATATACTCACTTAAGGGTTTAATTTCGGCTACAATGAGAGAAAAAGGAGCTTGTTGTACATGTAGTTGTGATTAGACAATGTAGAAGTGGCCAAACTTATGATTCTGAAGTGTCATTTATATGTAGTAGTGGGCGATCTCTTCATGGATAACCAAATATGTTTATATTTCCTACTTGGAGATTAGGATAGAAAAATTGTGCCTTGGCATGCATAACCATAAATATTTTCTTTATTAAGTGTAACTCATAGTTGTTATGCTTAGGGGATGTGGCTAGAGGATCTTGATTAGAGCCACAAATCTAATGCCGATCCATCTTGGTCCCAATAAGTGTTATGAGTATTGGGAATGTTGAGGCTCTTGTAAAAGCCTAAACCCATGTCTAGTGTATATTCTCACATAATGATGCCAAATATGTATATATTGGTAGTGCATACTACACAAGGAAATCTTGCATCTTCAATAAGAAGATCATGAGAAGCATCTTAGAACATCAATATTATCCGATATGAAATCCTTAGAAAGGAGTTTTCCTATTTTAATTTATGTTAGGAGACTAACTGTTGCAAAAAAAACCATGTGACAAATCTAGCATCTTAAATCTTAAATATAAACAACATTATGAAACATAAAAGAATTGAATAAGTTAAGAAATTGAGAAAGAATAAGAGAAAAACACACAATAGAGACCCAATCCTGCCATGGCAAAAGCCATGGTTTTCCATTCTCTATTGTGACACACTGATTACATAGATATTTACAAGGAAAATACAAACTTATATCAAACTACATAGTTTTATATATTAACACATTTTTTGTAGCTTGTTGTAGTTGATGTAGAAAATTCTATGTACACATGTGGCACACTTACATGCAACAAGTCACAATTATGCAAGAAATAGATAATGAAAAACTACAAATAAATAAATCTATATTATTATTATTATTATATAATGTCTATTGCATGATCCCACAATATAAGATGATCTCTATGACATTCTTAGCCTCATAACCTAGAAAAAACCTCACAAAATGATAAGTTTTCCATAACATACTCTCCTATTGAGAAGCAATTGTCCTCAATTGTATATACTCCTACTAAAAGAAAAATGAATTAGTATTAGTGACCAATTAAAAAATATTATAAAGTTTAGATGCTCATGAAAAAATCATAAATACCTCAAGTATTTTGTCACCCACATACTACACTTTCTAGTGTCCCATACTATTAGAATATAGAATATCTACCATATATCAAAATATCATTGATAACCAAGCTTGATAAAATTCAACTTCAATGTATTATTCTAAATAAAAAAATTAAAGTAGGATTACTCAACATAAATAGGTTGTAACATACTTTTAAATTTTTTTGGCCAAGTTAAGGTCAATCTAAAAGTTTACTTTAGAGGCAAATAACTTTTTAAAAATTCAGATGTAGCTCGATATGATAATTAGAGAGTTCTAAATTATCTCCTATACATGACTTACTAACTAAGAAGGCAAGAGTGAGAAAACATATATTTTTGTTTATTACTATGAAATATATATTGAAGAATACTTTAGGATTGAAATATCTTATGAAATATTTAGAATTTGAAAAATGTGCATTTAATAAGAATTCTAGATCTTTTAAATCTCTAAAACTTTTATTTTTACATTATCCTAAAATTCCAAACAAAAGAAAAATGATAATACCTTGAAAATAGCTCTATATGAGGATTTGAGACCAAAGTATAGTCATTTGAAGATTCACTTTGCATTGTTGGGTGTCTTACACCTCATATACTCTCTCAATTCTACATGGGCAACTCATTCACTTCTTAGAGGGAGTTTATGATAAAGCTAGTTTTTAGCTACTTACAACAAAGACACTCAAATAAGAGTTTAAGAAATGCTCCAAGATCTTTGTCTTATACTTGAACAAGTAAACTTCATATCAGCCCTCCAAAGTATCTAAGGACTCAACCTAGTAGGCTTTACTTGAAGAGTATAGTGATTTATTTCAAATGCCTCCAACCCCTTCCCCTAGTAGGCAAGTGGACCACCCACTTGATTTAGAGACCCATTCCAAGCTAGTGAACAATCCATCATATAGATTGTCAAAGTGTGAACATGAAGAGCTTGCAAACCAAGTCAAGGAGTTACTTGAGATGGGTTTCATTGAACCTAGTTCTTCTCCTTATGCATTCCTGTTGAGAATTTGCCAATCACACCCTATGTATGCCCCTTTGTATGTAATAGCTAGGCTAGGGAGATGCAATTCATTCTAGGAAGAGAGATAGATCCCATAGGCACAGTGGATGTAGTGTTCTACCAAGCAATCCTAGAAAATGATGTACTTGACTATCACTTTAATACGATGATAATGCAATAGTACTTGTCTCTTTCTATCAAGTGTCTGTGTCATTGTTAGTACTACACAAGAATGTCTTAATGAGTCCAAGTCTTAATCTTGGAACCTAATTCACTTGTGTAATAATAGTTGTCTTCTTTGCCAATGTCATCATGAGTTCTCTCTTCATCTTCCATCCTCCATAGCTTCCATAGTTTTCCATGCTCTAGATCCTGCATCTTTAACATGGTATCAAAGCCCAGACGGGCATGGCACTGCTCCTCCAGCTCTAGTTCACTCTCATCTAGCTCAGTTTGAGCTCATTCCAGCTCAGGCCAAGTCTAGGACCTCATCTCCTACTCTTTCTTCTCACTACCCTACTTGGCAGCCATAGCTACACAGCACATACCTTGCTTTGAGCACTCATATCTCCTCATAGAGACCATATCTCTTCACGATTCCTTTTGGGGGAATCTTCCTCAACTCAAGGCGCTCCTCTCTGTCACATCACAACATGACATTGCTGCACCTACCTCCCATCATTGTGCAATTAGCTCATCGCTATCCAGATCTGGCCGCCTATTGGTCGTACGCCTCGTTTGCGTTGTACTATTCGTGATTAAACCTGCGACCATAGGGCATTTGAAGAGCAATATTCAAACCTCCTTACACTCAAATATTCGACCAAATGATCAAGCGTGTGCACTGTTGCAGCCGAAAACACAGTCGCCTGTCTCTGAACCCTAAAGAAGAAGCCATAGCCACAACATCAAAGCTTCATCTCTACTTCATTTTTTTGCTCAAGGATCCTCTACCACTCAGATCTGACTGAACACTAAAGATTCTAACAAGGATTGCTCATCAAATCACATCAAGGAGGGGAAATTTGTGCTTGGAAGATTTGAAAGAGTTGAAGAAATCAAGCAGCTCAAGCAACAACCACATCAAGCTCCTCTTCCAACTCATCCTTCTCACTCTTCTCACTCAACTGAAGGTTTTGCTACTCTGATCTACTCCAAAAATCAGTCTTCAGCAAGAAATAAAAACATCAAAATCAACAAGTAGAAGGTTTAAGAAGATCCACCATCAACATCAGGCTCATCAAGAACAGTATCTATTGATACTTATCAAGTGTTATTTGACACTATTTTTCTTCCTTTGATACACTTAAGTACAACACTCTTACTAATTTATCTTAGATTTGAAGCTGATTCTTGGTCATATCAATGACAATGAAGAAGATTTCTATGTGGATACACTTCATGAAGAGTAACATGACTTGTGTTGATTATTCACATGACATAGAAGATGTTCTTACTCTACCTGCAGAAGGAAATGGAGCTTCCTATTCCAAAGAGTAATGAATGAATCCATTTGAAGATTTTGAAGACATGTCTACCACTTTTCTTGAGGGGGACAACTGGAAGAGCAAACTCAAAAATGCTGTAAGCAAAGTCAATAAAGGAGCAGATCAAGAAGATCATGAAGAAGAGAAGAAAGACAAGAAGATTTTCCATGTTGACAAAGAAATAGCAGATGCTGAAAAAGACCACAAGGGCCTATTGGTCCTTGTCTCTCATTTCTTGTTTTAAAAGCATTATACTTGCCTTAATGTTCCTTTCATAAGCTTGTAAAAACTCCTCATGTAGCCTTGTACTAAAGCCTCTATACACTTTGTACTTTCAGGTCGTGATTGAGGAGGGGTGTTGAGAATCTGCCAATCACACCCTATGTATGCCCCTTTGTATGGAACAGCCAAGCTAGGGAGATGAAGTTAATTCTAGGAAGAGAGACATATCCCATAGGCACAGTGGATGTAGTGTGCTACCAAGCAATCCTATAAAATGATGTACTTGACTATCACTTTAATATGATGATAATGCAATAGTTCTTGTCTCTTTCTATCAAGTGTTTGTGTCATTGTCAGTACTACACAAGAACGTATTTATGAGTCCAAGTCTCAATCTTGGAACCCAATTCACTTGTGTAATGACAATTGTCTTCCTTGTCAATGTCATCATGAGTTCTTTCTTCATCTTCCATCCTCCATAGCTTCCGCAGTTTGCTAATAACATCCCAAGTCTCAATCTTGGAACCTAATTCACTTGTGTAATAACAATTGTCTTCTTTGTCAATGTCATCATGAGTTCTCTCTTCATCTTCCATCCTCCATAGCTTGCGCAGTTTGCTATGCTCTCGATCCCACATCTTTAACAATTCCTTGTCGTGTTATTCAAGAAGAAAGATAACTCTTTCTGGATGTGCATCGACTACAAAGACTTGAACAAAGTCACGTGAAGAGTTGGTATCCCATCCCACGGAGTGATGACTTGTTGGATGAGTTGAAAAGGAAACACTTCTTCATTAAGATTGATCTGCTCTCTAGCTACCATGAGATTCATATGAGAGAGAGTGATGAGATCAGAACAGCTTTCTAGACTGATCATGGGCTTTATCATTTTCTAATGATGTCTTTTGGGTTGACTAATGTAAAAATATTACACGGCGCAGCGAACAGAATCTGAGAAAGAGATAGAGAGTACACAACAGATAAGAGGAGAATCAGTAAAATTCTTTAACTCCAAACAACTGATACAAAGATGGCTCTGTCCACCCGTGCGCTTCCAATGAATGAAGCTTAGATGGCGATCTAGACAGAAGATAGGTGAAGAGCTTAAGGCTAGCTGGAACAACAACTCTGACTGGGTGAAAGATAAGTGTAAGATGGCTGCGAAGGGGTTTAGCTTTTATAGCCCGCGAAGGTCGTTAGGTCGGCCTGCTGACCGACCTACCATATGAGCCTCCACTAGTCGGCCAGGGAATATTCCAGGGAATATTCCCTTTACCATCGGGCCGGGGGCGCTGCCCCCGGACCCCCGCCAGGGGGGCCGCTGGCCCCCCTGGGACCCCCCAGCCAGGGGCCGCTTCCGCGGCCCCCGGACCCCACAATAGGGGCCCCTTTTAACTCCCTTACCACGCAACTCAATGCAATGTGCCTCGAGTTGCTACCAGCTTAACCACTCCGTCTAACCCAAAGATTAGACCCACAACAGTCACCTTTTTTTTGCCATCCGGTCACATAGACCTCATCTGATATACAAGTCAGGACTCAACCAATGTCCGGGCTCACATTTGGCTTCTCCTCATAATGGGGGCCTTACAACTTTGAGCACCATGGATCATTGGTAGCACCTAATGAGGGTGGGGCATTGATCATATCTAACACCCCCCCTCAATGTCCACCCATAGGTGAACTATCTCCTCGGCCCAATGCCGAGTCTCTGAAGATGAACTTGAAGCAGATCCTTCGTAAGTGCTTTGGTGAAGATATCTGCTCCATTCTCCTCTGTTGGACAGTAGACCAATTCCACTATCCCATCCTCCATCAAATCACGCACATAGTGATACTGGATCTCTATATGTTTGGTGCGTGCATGAAACACTGGATTTTTGGCAATGGCGATGCAACTCTGATTGTCACATCTCAGCACAGTTGGTTCTTCATCCTGCACTCCCATATGCCATAGAATCCTTCTCAACCATACGGCCTCACATGCAGCAAAACAAGCTGCCTTGTACTCTGCTTCGGTAGAAGACAATGCCACTGTTGGTTGCTTCTTACTAATCCAAGAGAAAATTCCTGAACCCAAAGAGAAACAATAACCAGAAACTGACTTCCTGGAATCAATGTCTCCTGCCCAATCTGAGTCACAGTTCCCCACAAGAGAAGTTCCGAAACTGTATGTGATACCATAGTCAAGAGTTTTCTTCAAGTATCTGAGCACCCGCATCCCAGCTTTCCAATGACTCTCATGAGGTTTGTTTGAGAACCTGCTCAAAACACCAACAGCAAAACTGATATCTGGTCTGGTGTTACACAAGTAGATTAGACTGCCGACCAACCTCCTATACCTCCCAATGTCTGCTAGTGCTGATGTATCCTCAACGGATAACTTTACATTCACCTCCATAGGTGTAGCTATCTCCTTGCACTCGGTCATGCCAAATGCCTTCAAGATCTCCCATGCATACTTCTTCTGAGAGATGAAGATCTTTCCTGGCTCTTGCCAGACTTCAATCCCCAAACAATAGTGCAGCAAGCCCAAGTCTGTCATTTCAAACTCAAAACTCAAAGCCTTTCGAGTTTGGTTGATCATATCTTCATAGTCACCTGTAATAAGAAGGTCGTCCACATATAGGACAATCACTACAGACTTTTTACCATCCCTGTAAACATACAAGTTAGCATCTGAGGCACATCTTTTGAAGTTTAGGTTTAAAAAGAACCTATCTATCCGTTGGTACCATGCTCTGGGGGCTTGTTTCAGCCCATACAATGCCTTCTTCAGTTTACACACTTTGTTCTCAGAATGGGGGGCCTCAAACCCTGGTGGCTGAGCCACGTACACCTCCTCCTTGAGGTCACCATTTAAGAACGCTGACTTAACATCCATTTGGTACACTGGCCACTTCTTGTGGGCAGCCACTGCAAGTACCGTGCGAATAGTGGTCATTCTGGCAGTTGGGGCAAATGACTCTTGAAAATCAAACCCTTCAACTTGTGAAAATCCTTGGGCAACCAGTCTAGCTTTGTACTTTTCTAAGGTACCATCAGCCTTGTACTTTACCTTCCAGATCCACTTGGTGCCAATAATCTTCCGCTTTGCTGGCCGATCCACTAGCTCCCAAGTGTCATTCTTCATTATGCTGTCATACTCCGCCTGCATAGCAGCCTTCCATGATGGATCTGCAAGTGCTTCTTCTAAGTCAGTTGGCTCCTTTACTTCTCTCATAATCTCAACCATCAAGGCCATGTTGACTATGTGAGCAGAAGCCCTCCTTTGCTCCTCTATTCTCTGAGACCTCCTTGGTCCGTCTGCCTTCTCCTCAACAGATGCAGGCATAGGATTATTGTGGTCATAGAGCTGCTTCACCCAGCGCGGCAATGGCTTTTCCGGTGGGGTGATGTCAGGTTGGTGAACTTTTTCCTCATCATCTGAAGATGATGCTTCCTCCTCCTTAAGGATAGGGATAGCTCTCGGGACAGGTTCATAGTGGACTACTTCTTCGCTTGATGATAAAGTGGAAGACCTTGCCTTCTCCTCCTCCACTGTATGCGGCTCCTCCTTGAACACCACATCACGGCTCGCGATGATCTTCTTTGCCTCTTGGTCATATAACTTGTAAGCCTTCTGCTCATCACTATAACCCAAGAAGATACATTTTCTGCTTTTTTGTTGTAACTTGTTTCTCTTCTCATCTGGAACATGTGCATAACATTCACATCCAAAAATTCTGAAATGTGAAACAGATGGTTTCTTACCAGTGTAAGCCTCATGAGGTGTTTTTCCCTTGAGAGCCTTTGTGTAGCTCCGATTTAGAATGTAGACTGCAGTATTAACAGCTTCAGCCCAAAAATGGTTAGGCAATCCCTTGCCCTTTAGCATGCATCTTGCCATCTCCACAATGGTACGATTCCTGCGTTCCACAACACCATTCTGCTGAGGTGTGTGAGGCGTCGTCAATTGACGCTTGATCCCTTTGCTCTTGCAAAAGCCTTCAAACTCCTTTGAGTTGAACTCACCACCACCATCTGTTCTAAATTTCTTCACACTTTTCCCTGTTTCATTCTCAACAAGTATTAGCCATTCTTTAAACTTACCAAAAGCTTGAGCCTTATCACGAAGGAAGTACACCCACATCTTCCTACTGTAGTCATCGACAATCAACATAAAATAAGAAGATCCCCCCAAGGCCTGTGTAGGCATCTTACCACACAAGTCAGCATGCACCAACTCTAGAGGAGCATGTGCTCTATTCTTGCTTTCTTGTGGAAATGCCTTTCTCTGTTGCTTGCCCATCATACAAGCTTCACATGGTTCCTTCAATTCAGTTATTGTAGGTAGGTGAGCAACCATACCTTGCTTTTGCATCTCCTTCAATACTGCAAATCCGATGTGTCCAAACCTTTCATGCCAAAGCTTACTTGTGCCCACTCCAGCGGTGGCTGTAAGAGCACTTAGCTCATACAGGTTGTTCCTTCTTTCTCCTTTGCCAACAATTGTGCCAGCACTATCAATAATTTCTGCACCTGTCTTCTTGAACCTCACTTCATGACCAAGATCAGTTATGGCAGCAACTGATAAGAGATTTCTCCTGATTTCGGGAACATACAACACATTTGAAAGCTTTTTGACTTCACCATTTGCAGCAACAAAAGAAATAGTACCTGTGCCCGCAGCAGGGCATTTAGCATCATTTCCAACCGTCACAGTGATGGATTCTTGTAGAGGCTGCATAGAACTGTATAGACCTTTCTTGTTGGTCATGTGACGGGAGGCCCCACTATCCAACACCCAAGAGTCAGTGGTAGATTCTTCTTGCGCCGAGGAGCACACTTCCTCAATGGTCGCCATGAATAATTCCAACTCTGCTTCAGCCGTATTGGCTGTCTCTTTCCCTTTACTTTTAAGGGTACCATTCTTTTCATCTGCCTTCTTGACACGACAATCTGCAATTGCATGTCCTTTCTTCTTACAGTAGAAGCACTCTCCTTGAAACTTCTTCTTGCCGCCCTTCTTCTTTTTGTCACCATCATTTTTGGTGGAGGAAACACCTTTGCCTTTTGCATTGGCAGAGAATGCAGCATCTCCATTGTTGCTTCCTTCTCGGGCTTTCAGCCTCAACTCCTCCTCCATTAATAATGCACAAAACTCCTCAAAAGTCAAAGCTTGAGGTCTCACCTGAGTATTAAGGGCAGTTACTAGTCCATCAAACTTTTGTGGACAAATCCGAAGACACCTCCGAGCTAGCTCTTCGCTAGTCTTTTGTATCCCAGCGCCAGCCATCTGGTCGCGTAGATTCTTAATCCGAGTGATGAATGCTTCAACCGTCTCTCCTTCAGCAAACTTCTCCGCTGCTAGTTGATTCTCCAAGTTTTGAATCCTTGTTTGGTTTCGTGTTTCATACTGACTCCTTAGTACATTCCAAGCCTCCGACGCTTTGGTTGTATGCTGAATCAGAGTCAAAACACTGTCAGAACAGCTTGTAACTAAGGCACACAATGCATCTGCATTCCTTCGTTTCCAAGCTCGTAGAAGATCTGCATTCGGAGGAATCATCACACTAGGATTTGATGGGTCGGGGGTAGGCTGTGGTTCTGCGTCAGTCCCCAGCACAGTCTCCAGAAGCTCATAAGAATCAAGGATAGTAGTAATTTTGAACTTCCACAAGGTGTAGTTTGTACCATCTAACTTGCCTTCGCTGAAGGTTGGTGGACGAATCCTCAGTGTTTGAATAGCCGGTACAGCAGCACCACCTCCTGCACCGCTTCCGGATGCGCCAGAACTGCTTCCCGGAGTCGACATCGTTTCTCTTTGCTGTTGAAGCCTTTGCCTCTTGCACGCTCTCCGATCTCTAGAGCCCCCTGGGCTCTGATACCATGTAAAAATATTACACGGCGCAGCGAACAGAATCTGAGAAAGAGATAGAGAGTACACAACAGATAAGAGGAGAATCAGTAAAATTCTTTAACTCCAAACAACTGATACAAAGATGGCTCTGTCCACCCGTGCGCTTCCAATGAATGAAGCTTAGATGGCGATCTAGACAGAAGATAGGTGAAGAGCTTAAGGCTAGCTGGAACAACAACTCTGACTGGGTGAAAGATAAGTGTAAGATGGCTGCGAAGGGGTTTAGCTTTTATAGCCCGCGAAGGTCGTTAGGTCGGCCTGCTGACCGACCTACCATATGAGCCTCCACTAGTCGGCCAGGGAATATTCCAGGGAATATTCCCTTTACCATCGGGCCGGGGGCGCTGCCCCCGGACCCCCGCCAGGGGGGCCGCTGGCCCCCCTGGGACCCCCCAGCCAGGGGCCGCTTCCGCGGCCCCCGGACCCCACAATAGGGGCCCCTTTTAACTCCCTTACCACGCAACTCAATGCAATGTGCCTCGAGTTGCTACCAGCTTAACCACTCCGTCTAACCCAAAGATTAGACCCACAACAGTCACCTTTTTTTTGCCATCCGGTCACATAGACCTCATCTGATATACAAGTCAGGACTCAACCAATGTCCGGGCTCACATTTGGCTTCTCCTCATAATGGGGGCCTTACAACTTTGAGCACCATGGATCATTGGTAGCACCTAATGAGGGTGGGGCATTGATCATATCTAACATGACTAATGCCCCTGCCATATTTGAAAGTCTCATGAATAAAATTCTCCACCCCTTCTTATTCAAGTTTGTTCTTATTTTCTTTGATAACATTCTCATTTATAGCAAGTCACAGGAGGAGCATTGAGCACATGTTAGAAGGGTGTTTGATGTCTTGAGAGAGCATCAAATCTTTGCTAAGGCAAGTAAGTGTATCTTCATGTAGACCTCAGTGGAGTACTTGGGACACATTGTTAGCAAAAATGGTATACAGGTTGATCCCAAGAAGGTGCAATGTGTCAAGGATTGGCCCACTCCATCCACCACTACTTCATTATGTGGTTTTCTTAGCCTCTCTTTATTTTATTAGCAATTCATTAAGTATTCTGTCACCATTTTAGCACTCTTGATTGATCAATTAATAAAGGAATCATTCTTTTGGATGCTACTATTGATCACAACTTTAAGCGGTTGAAGGAAATGCTTACTTCAACCCCCATCCTCATATGCCCTAAATTTTCCAAGGATTTTACCATTTAGTGTGATGTCAATGGCAGACATATTGGTATTATACTGCTGCAAAAGCATGGTGTGATTTCTTTTGAGAGTCGTATGTTGTCACTCTTGCAAATAAACCACCAAGACCCACAAACCACTTATTTCTTCAATTGTTTTAAGCCAAGAGCTATGGCAACCCCTCACATAGTCATGTTCACTTTTCTACATACAAGTGCAGTGAGCTTACCTTTCAATTCGATTGAGTGCCTTCCCCCCACAAATCCGCCAATAGCTCCATGATGCAAGATGATGTGCCCTCAAACAAGATCCATCTCCAAGCTCTGAGGTTTGATCTCCATAGCCATGTGCACAAGAAGGGAGAAGAGAAGAAGATGATGATGAAGAGAGGAGAAGAAGAGCTTCTCCACGGTCCATCACTCTCTCATACACACTTTCTCCCTCCCTCGCATTCCCTCTCTCCCTCTCTCATGCACAAGAAGGAGGCAAGAGCAAGAAGTGAGAAGAGAACAAGTTTGGCCACACACAAGAATGAGCTTCTTCATTCATTTCTTGATTTTTATATATGCCCTATCCCCTCCTTCGGGTGGCCATTCCTTTTTTGGTCTAGCCTTTGTCCATTCCTCTACTCTCTTTTCTTCTCCTTTCTATTAGCGTAGGCCTCAACTTGCACCTCTCATTTTTTACAACTTGCACGGAAGAGAGCCTGATGCTATTTTACAAAATGAATTCTAATGTGCCTAGTGCTTTTCTTGCTAAAATATTAAGGTGCACTTATTATTGTGTGCTTCCTTTCATATTTGAGACTTTTTCTTACAATTCGTGGTCTTCAGATGCTTCTTTATGTGCCTTTATCCTCCATCTTCCTCTTACCTTGGGACTATCTTCCATATCCGATTTTTCAAGTTTGTCCGTCTTGGTCTTCCGAGAGTGTAATATTACCCCCTTCTAGTTGGGTGCCAATCCCATAGCACCTGATGGTACAGGCTGAAATTGTAGAGGGTCGGTGTGGAATGGTTCTTGGGGCCTTTGAAGAGGTAGGTAATGTTGGAAATAATTTGTGAAGAAGTGAGTTTGGGAGGTTTTGGATGGTGAAGATAGCTGATTGGTTGAAGAAGGCCTCTCTAGGCATTGGCTTGCCACACCACTGTACAATGTTCCTAAAAAGAAAAAGAGTGCACTTCCTAGGGGGTTGTGTCTACTTACCATGTAGTGCAATATGCAAGCGATAGTGGAATTAGGAGATGGGTTGAACCATAGGCAACAAGCCTAAGGTGTTGTCCCACACCTGAGGATCTAGTTCATGTAAAGGGAGGTGATATGAGTGACTTAGAGACATATGTTTATTAATCATGTCTTGCCCGTGATGTGCCCTAAGTTGTGAAGTGGGGAGGGCTAGGGTGGTCCCTAGGTGCAGTGATTGTGATGCTCATAGGGTACATATAGACAAACTTCATGTTTGTATTCCTTTTATTTTCCACTTCTTTCTCTCTTTCATTTCATTTTTTTTTGTGTTTGACTTTTTTCTTCTTCTTTTTTCTCTTATTTTTTTCAATTTATTTTCTTTTTTCTTTTTCCTTTTTAAAATACAAAGGGGACACATTAAGTGGCATCCCATTCACGAGTAAGGGCCAAGCTATGTGGAGACTTAAGGGATTTACTTAGGAAGGCCCTGTGCACTACATATACCCCTTCAAGTTAGCTCTTACATTGAGTGGTGTAGATGACAAAAATAGGTGGTTGTACCTAGTGAATCTATTGTCACTCATATCCTCTAATAGGCTCATACAAAATGTTGATAATAGGGTAGCTCTCATCATGAGATAGACCATTGCACAACTATCTATTCTTGCATTGATATAAAAAAAGAGAGGTAGTAACTGCTCTTCCTCTGTAGTGGGACAAGTGGAGATGGTTATAGGTGGTAATAAAAGCAATATTTGGGCATGAGGAAAAATCTTTCAGAAAGCCTACTATAGATTGGCAGAGGTCCTTTTTAGTGAAGATCATGCATTCTTCAGGGATCGATGCATTCATGTTATAGATCATAGGGAAGTCATATCTACTGTGCGTCTCCCGATTGAAGTCAACTCCAATCCTCCTTAGGTAGGGCATGTACGTAGGATCATCCCTCTCATGCGATAAGGTGTCGTAGAAAGCCACCCAGATTTCTAAGTTAGAGTCCCAAATATTTATGCGCCACTTAGGCTAGGCCTCATACCCTTCTACTCTCCGGGGCATCTCCACCGCCTTATCTTCCCAATAATCAATAGGCTCCTATTGCCACCTCATGGAGTATCTCATTCTTTCCTATAGCCATCTCCTTTTCAGCCTCATTTGAGAGATTTATTACCTCCTCCACTATCCTTGGAGATAGTACCATATCCAGTATATGAGGAAAAGTGAAGGAGAATTCAAAAGGACGACTCTGGTTCTCCCACTGCTCCCACACTACAAGTTCCTAGCCCCAATTTATAGGGTCACACTCCTTGCTTTGAAGAATTTCCACATGTGGAACTTGCACTGGCTTGACTTGGACCTTCATGTGGGTTGGTTCCACATACTCTCTTTGTTTGTGCCTCATCTCCATCCTTTTGGATGGTATGGCTTTCTCCCCTTGCTCTTTTGGTTGTGCTTATAGTTGTAGAGGGGGTCTCGACTCATGAAATTGTTATTCCTCTTCTTGGTCATGCTCAAAGTATGGTCCTTCTTCTTGGATAAGCTCCATCAGCTCTTGTGGAAGCGGCTGCACTTGCTGCTCTAGCTCCCCAAACCCTAGCAAGTTGAGTTTCTTGCATTGTTAATCCAGCTGAGATTAGATGGGCTTGTTAATCCTCGACTCCTAAGGTGGTGCTAGATTTGGGTGCCTTGGCATGGAGCCCATGTTGCAGCACTCTCCTTGCCAATTCAAATTTTCTTTCAAAAATCTGTTTGTTGCTTCAACATCCTTATCTCCATAGCCATGACTTTGCTCTTTGCCACGATGCATTTACTCTCTAAATGGGCCAACTTGTAAGCTAAGTCTTTGATTCTATCCTCATTCTTGGCTACCCATTTCTTTGCTTTCCCTTTCATATGCTCTAGCCCTTGATTTTGGTACTAGGCTAGAGTGGCGATTACCTACTCTTGTTCTTGCCACAATACATGCATTTGATGTTGCTCCTGGTTTCTGGGCTCTACTTGCTCCCTTAGTATTGTCTATTGGTGGTTGGAGAGCTGCTTGAGGTTGGTTGTGCAGCTCTACTATCTTCTTCATGGGATCTTCATATTTTTGTGCCTTTTCCATATACAACTCTTTCCTTGTCTCCTCTCTTTTCCTCTTCAACTCCTGATTTCCAGTTCTAGGCATTTGTTTTCACTGCATTTGAAGGCACACATTTCTTCTAGGGCTATACAATTGTCTCTTTCTTCATTATACAGATCTTTTAAGCTCTCTTATCCTTGCCTTGCCTTTAAGGCCTCTTTCAATGCAATCAACTCCCTATTTAAGATGATCATCACCCTTGTTTTTTCTATCCTATAGGCTCCTTTGCTAGGTGCAAGTGCAATTTCTTACACTTTGCTCACTAAATATTGCACCCAAGCCATGATGTTGCTTTCATTGACAACCCCTTTGGCAGTTCCTTGCAATGGTGTGACTATTGGGGTGACCATGATAGGCATGATTGTGTGTAGATGGTCCTTTCCCTTTCCTTCCACCACTTGCCTTTTCCTTGCCTCTTTTTTTACACTCATTCTTGGCACATATTCTTGAGTGGGGCTCATCATTACTAATGCTTGAGATCAGGAGGGTTGCTCCACTGATCTCCTAATAGCCAATGCTATCTGTTCCTCCTCTTGTTGTCTTTTTCGCTCCTCCTCCTCTTTTTGTTTATTCCTACACTCCTCTTCAAGCCTCTTCAATTCCTCTTTCACCCTCTGTAGTTCTCTGTTTTCTTCAAAGATGGATCAAGTTCTCCTAATGGGGATTTTTAGTGTGATCTTTCTTCTCCCACCTTGGCTTGATAGCTCTGAGCCTTGCTTCTCATTGAGATTGTCCTTTCACTCGAGGTTCCTTGTTGTTGAGTGGGTCACTTAGTCTCCTTCTCATTTCCAACTCGTTCTATTTTTTCCTACTGATCTCTATTGAATTCATCCTCCCCCTATTCTTTTACTAAGAATGAAATAGATGGGCTCACTGGAGTGAGGAAGCCATGCTTCTCTAGGATCGGTAATGGTTCTGGGGTTTCCTCTACTATTTCTTATATTTTTGCCTCCCTTAGGGATTCCTAGATTATATCCATTAGTACCCCACCAAACCTTATGGTTGAAGCCTTGGAAACTAGTTTTTTCCTTTCTCTCACTCTAGTGTGGCAACCAAAGACTCCCCCTTCCCCTGCTACCCTTGTGGCTCTGTTGGTAGCACCTTTGATGATGCCTAGATTTTTTAATGAATGTAAGCATTCTACTTAACCTTGTCCAATGCATTTCATGCAAGGCTCTCTAGCAAATGTCGCTCCTATTATGTTCATGAGGGCACTTTATATTTGGCTTGAGAAGAGGATATGGATCATTTTTACTTGCAGAGTCAGATGGTGGGATAAGGAATGTAAGCCAAGTTAATTCCATCATTTGTGTAGACTTTCTTTTTTTTCCATCCCAAATATCTCGAGATGTCCCACTTTGGCCTCTTCTCTAACTTGTCCACTAGTCCCAAGGCCTTCTTTGCAATCTCTGGACTAAGTGCAACATCCACCCTTCTAGTGGTATCTCTTTGCCTAATTGTTATTGTGTCATTGTTTCTCTGGGCATCAAAGGTTGTCAAGAACTTAGTGCATTTACTGTGGTTGATGTCCCATCCCACCCTGTCCAGGTGCTTGGCAAGGTTACATTGTTCTATTATTTGCCTAGTGACCTCTTCAGATGTCACCAATCCATCCATATTGTGGATGTTATAGTATTTTAGTTGGTTGAATGTGCGCATCTCCATGGCTAAGCCATATCTTCTATGTTCCTACTTTGAGAAGGGGAGCTTGTTGGCTTTATCATGTTGCCATTCCATTTTGGTTCTTGTTGCCACACTACAACCCATAATTAATTCTCCTTAAAGGACATTTCTTACATGGAAGATAAAGCCACTAGAAAGATTAGTGTCCAACGATGAAGGGTATAAACCATAAAATGAGAACTCCCACATTAATCAATCCATAGACTTCTACACAAGATCTTCATGGAGCATATTTTACTAGGAGAAAAAGAAGCATTCATTCTTCCCTTTAAAATTATTATTTTGATTTTTCATTCATCTTCCACTTTTACCCCCTCCCCTTGGAAAGGATGAAAATCCTTCATAGGATTTTGAACATCTAGGTGTAAGGGCCTTTAGTGCGTCGATGGCATGCCTTACTTTTTCAAAGTCCAGTCATAAAACTTTGGATTATAGTGTCGCATGACATTCCATATCTTGTGTGGAAAAATGACCACACTTATGATGTATGTCAATATGTTGGTTGGCCTAAGTTGATTTGGCTTGCAATGTGGAGTTCCTCCTCAGTCAAGATTCTATCCATGTAGGGATATATCATGCTATTATCGTCTAATGGTTGATATCTTATGGCTAATATCCTAAATGAGGTTGGGGCTACATATGTTAGGTCATACTTAGAAGTCTTGAGATGGCAAATCATTTCTCTGCATTGGTCATGATTGGATAACCCTCCTAAGCCCATTAAATGCACAAAGTATACCACTTACGTAAGAAATTGGACTCTGACTCAACTAATCATTAAAGTTCAGTAAGTTTCTGTGGTGGCATGTAAAATTTTCTTTTCTTGAAGGATGTGATTAACCATTGACTTAATGCATTTTCTCACAAAATTTCAATGTTAATCATTTCATCTCCAATAGTGGGGGCCTCAGTGAAAATGAATTCATATTACTTCCTAGAACATGGCAAGGAATGTAGCTTGTTTGATATAGGTTCATCAAGTAGGCCGAGGTCCAAACGTTTGTAACTTCTAGAAAACAACATGAAAGCTGCATCCAATCGTCGAATGCATGTGACCAAGTCATCCCCATGTCCATGTTGGAAGCCACTTCAAGAATGGATTGTCCTTGCTGTGATGGCCTAAGGCTTGCCGTTGGTGGCTTGGGTTTAGTTGGACAAGAAAAGTTGATATGTGGTACTTTCACTTTGGGATTCTCATTGGATGTGGTAAGCTAGGTTTGAGAAGTTTGGAGTTTGATTGACACTTTATTGTTAGGTTTGGTGATCACCTTAAAGTCATTAGGTAGGAGCTCATTCATGAGGGGTTTCCCATGGACTCTTGGTTGAGATTTGGGTCAATAGACTATTGGAGCACTCATGATTGAGCACCCTTCCTTTTGATATTTCTCCTCCCCTATTTTAGTTGACATCTTTGGGCCTTGGTTTTTGGAGCATGACATTGAGGATCATACATGGCATTTGAGAGTTTAGGTAGCCACATCAAGGTGTTACCTTCATAGTAGCCTTGGGCTCATAATAGGGCTTTTGGGACCCAATGCTTCCTAGTCACCTGTGAACTATAGGAGTGCCAAGTCCACCATTTAGGCCTAAGGTGTGAGGCATGGAAACTATGAGTTGGAAGATATGGTCTTTGATTTAGAGCCCACTCATTTTGTCCATATCTTTGGGTGTGGTTTCTAGAGGGTGGTGGTACTTTGCAATGGGAGTATGTTGTGGTGTACTATCCCCTCCTTATGGTTGATATTAGGTTTAGCTACCTATGGCACTACAATCTTTTGGATGGTTGTGGTGCCCTTACTAAAAGCTATTACTATTCTAACATTATTGATGGCAAGCTAGATGCATTATGAGTCATAGTCAACATTACAATGAGCTTCTTTTTTGTACATCTGGCCCAATAGTGATTCCTTTCCAACACTTCGCTTGTTAGGCTCTCAATCTTGATAGAAACCATTCGTTTGCATTTCTCCAAGAGTAGATAGGACTGCCTCCCAAATGGACTGATTTTTGCATTGGTTGGTTGCAATTGGGGTTGACCTATGGAAGTCTAGTGATCATATGTTAGGATCATCAAAAATTTCTTTATCCAGTGTGTGCGTTTTGAGAAATCACAATTATTCACAGGTAGACTAGTGCTACTACTGCCTCATTCTCCTCCTCTAGTTCAGTGATGATTGCAACTCTCACATTCATTGGTGGTGCTATCATCGGAGGTTCATGAAGTGGATGTGACAAAGGGTAATACCTTTTTATGCAACTTTTGTTGAAAAAGCCCATGCCCTCCCTCTCTAAGGTTTCAAGTTCCACATTGCCCATTCTACTAATATTATGAAACTTGAAAGGTCCCAAACCTCTGAATATCATTTTTTGCTTGTGTCCCTTGGTGACAGAGTATAGCAAGACTAGATCTCCTTGCCCAAAGTCTCATTGTTTGATGTGTTTATCAAACCAACTCTTGTATTGTATATTTTTACATATTAGAGCATAGGTTGTAATGAAATGAGTCTCAGATAGGCATTCTAGCTCTACCAACTGATCTATCCATGCTTCCTTGCCCTCTCAACTCTCCTAGACTACTATTCTCATGCTTGGATTGAAGAATTCTATTGGTACAATCGCTTCAGCTCTATAGATCAACTTGAATGGGGTCTATTCTATGGCCATTCTATATGCCATAAAGTTGCCATAAGCTTGTTGTTCACTGCATGAAGTAGAGACTAATTTTATTAGGATATTCACCAAGATCTTGTATGTGGATTCACCTTGACCATTGGCTTGAGTATAATATGGTGAGAACTTTCTATGGATTATTAAGAAGGTGAATAATAAGTGAGTGATCAATTCATTGATGAAATGTGTGCCTTAGTCACTAGCCAACTCTATGGAACAACCTTCATGTGAGATTATTGCTTCCAAAGGAACTTGGCCGTGATTCTAGCATCATTTTTGTGAGTTACTTAAGCTTTTGCCTACTTAGTGAGATAGTCTATTGAAACAATGATGTACTTGGCTAGAGAGTACTATGCCACAGAGTTGATTGGACCAATGAAGTCGATTTTAATTTCTCGAATAGTTGGTGCATGATCATTGGGGTCAAATCCATTTTGTCCTTATGAATAGGGACTTTGGTCTATTGGAACTCATCACAATGCTTCACAAACTTAGCTGCATCGCAAAATAGTATTGGCCCCAATAATTGAGAGTGGAGCACCTTGTGTACTATGGTGTCTCCACTAAAATTTCCTCCAACAATCTCGCTATGTGCTTCCTTGAGCACATTATACATTTCGTGTTCGCAAACACATCTCCTTAAGAGTTCATCCTATCCTGAACTGATACAGTTGACTTGCAATCAACTAATAGGGTTAGATATTCAAGATTAGTCTCCTTAATCTAGATTTTTCTATGGATCATTTAGGCAATCCATTCTCTAGGATATGGGCTATGTCATCTTTTTAATATGGTGTGAGGTCTACTCTAAACAAATATCACTCAAGATATGTATCTGATAGATCATTAATGATGCCTTGTCTAGCCGTTTCACCTATGGGTATGCAAGACATGTGATCTGCTATGTAGTGCTATTTGTCTTTGTGTATAACCACAGAGAAGTAAAATTCCAAAAGAAGAAGTAACCATTGAGAAATGCATCTTGTTGTGAAGGGTTTGTTCACAAGATGCAATTTTTGATGATCCGCAAAGAAGGTAAAGGATGTTGCTAGAAGATAGAATCTAAACTTCTTTATGGTGAACACCATTGCTAACCCTTCCCTCTTTATTTTTTGTGGAGTAATTAATTTACATATTAGTGAGTTGTTTGCTAGCAAAGATCATTAGATAGTCAAGGTTATGCTCACCAGGTTGGCACCACACTGCCCCCATGACAAACTTTGATGCATCAATGTGAAAATGGAAGGTAATGGACTAATCTGGGGCTCTTAAGATAGGAGCTGAAGTTAGATCCTATTTAAGCCTTTCATAGGCTTGTTGACATGCTTTGTTCCACACAAATACTATCAATACCTTATATAAAGATCTAGCAATTAATGCATAGTTCATCACAAACTGTTGGTAGTACCCTATGTGGCCTAAGAAGAAGCATTGAACTCCCTTAAAGTTGATCAGAGGGGGAAGGTCTACAATTACCCTAATTTTGGAGGAGTCCATGGCTATCCCATTCCTCGACATAATGTGACCTAAAATACAACAATGCTTCACCCAAAGCTAACACTTTAAGGGGTTTAGTGAGAGACCATATTGTTGACATTGTTCAAAGACTATTCACAGCTTTTCCAAGTGCTCTTCCCACTTGGCATGGATACACAAGTCATCCATGAAAACTTCCAACCATTTTCTAAGCATGTCCTTGAAGATGCCACACATGAGGTGCTGGAAGGTAGCTAGGGGTATTGGTCAGCCCAAATGGCATGACTATGTAGGCAAACATCCCCCATCTAGTGGAAAATGCCATCTTATGCCTATCATCTGGATGGACTTGCACTTGGTTATAGCTTGAGAAGCCATCCAAAAAATTGTAGGCTTTCATTCCTGCAAATCTCTCTAGCATGTGCTCACTGTATATGGTGACAAGTAGTTGTCTCTCGTTGTAGCTCCATTGACCTTCTTATAGTTTATGCACACTCAAATATTCCCATTCTTTTTCATGAATATGACTGTGGTTGATACCCAATCTGTGCACTCTATCTCATAAATGAAACCTATCTTCAATAGCTTATCAATCTCTTCCTTCAGTGCATGTGCATGCTTAGGATTTATCACGTATGGTCATTGCTTGATTGGCATTGCATCAAGGGTCATGGGAATATTATGAGTCACGATACTTGGATCTATTCCCTTCAAATCATCTAAGGACTATGCAAACATGTCAATGAACTCCCTTAAGAGATCTATGAGTTCATTCTCTTTCTCCTTAGTTAGGTTGTTTGCCATTATGTACAGGGGTTGAGGCTTGTTCTCTTTCCTCACCAAATTGACTTGTCCTTGGATGGGTTCACTTGCTTGCCCTTTTCACTTGGATCCTACTAACACCACTATTAGATCACCCTTCTTGAATATCGTGAAGCACTTAGGCAGGTCATGGGGTTTCTTTTGTCATCTAGCTTCTGAAGACTTTGACTGTTTTTTTCTCTCTTTTATCCTCTTGCACCTTATGTGGACTAGCGTTCAACCAACAACTACAGGAGGCAACACAAGGAACGTCTGAATCTTTTTTAAACCGGCGAACTTGACTATGTAACAAGAAAAAGACAGCATGGTTCGTAGCCACGTGTTTTAATCCCCTGGGGAGAGGAGAGTCCCCCTTGGTGCATTTGGTCCTAGGTAGTCAAGGCATTTTGGGGTCACTATCATATCTCACCTTTTATGTGGAGTTGTGCTCACCATCCTCATTGGAAGAGGCTGTCTCCCTTGGTGGTCCCAACTCTAAGGTTGACTCCACTCCAAATAATGGTGTGGTGCAAGGCTGAACTAATCCTGCTTGCTCATAATCTACCACCTCTAGGAATTCTAGCCAAGATCAATTGCATTCTAGCTTGGAAATTACTTTATTCAAGTCTTTAAAAGTGTTGACCTTTGGGGGTTTAGTGTCTACTTTGATTTGCTTAATCACTCTTCCATTGGGGTCATATTCTATGGTCTCTACTTCCTGTTTGCTTTCCTCACACTGATGGAGCCACAATCTTTGTACTCATCTGAATTCTCATACTTGGACCATGCATTGTTTTTAGGATTCCTATTTTCAAGTTTTTTCTTGCTTGTCGTCATGAGAGCCCAATTATATGATAGGTTTAAGTCATGCACCTAAGTCCATTGCCACTCTTTGCTTTCCATAAGATCCTTGAAAGGCTTTAAATTGGTAGGTGGGTTGCCAACCAACTCACCAAATAGGTACTTAGAGATATTATGGAGTTCCCATTTGTTAGTTGGGACACAATGGGTGATTGGTGCTGGTCTACTCATGGAACTCCTAGCTAACATGCATAGGGATACTATGGGTAGGCTTGAAGTTGTGGCATTGTTGGTCTTACTAGTTGAATCTATAGCTTGCCTATATTCATCCTCATCCTCCAAGAATGGAAAATCAATGGTTGCCAATACATGGATCCAACCACGCTCATCCTCAGGGCAAGGAATGTACCTTGTTATAGGCCCACAATCACTTCTAGCCCTTGAGTTGCCCTTTAGCATGGCACGTATGGCATCTAGGTTCACTGATGAAGTTTTCCAAGTGTCCATCTCTACTCCGACTACTTTTGATCTATTGCTTAAGAATATTACGCCATTATCCCATCCTCAATCACTATAGCATTCCTCATCCAAGGTTTTCCTAGAAGGATATCATAATCCACTCCCATCATGACTACGAATTTTAAAGAGAATTGGATTCCTGCTAAACCTCTCTGCCATAAAGCATAGTCCCATTCCGTTCCCCTAAAACAGCGTAAATCGGGTAGGATGTAACTCTAGGTCATCGTTCTCATTATTAGCTTTGATGATGATGATCATCCCGCTATTCGTCGAGTGATTTTGAGAAAAGTTCCCGGCTAACCGGGACCACCCAACCATAGGACGGACCCATGGTCCATCCTCCGCACTTTCCTCAGTTTGTTTTAGTTATGTAATTACCTAACACATTAATTTGACATATAACAAACAGCTTCTTTGATTAGCCTTGTTAAGCACTGGTTCCTTCACGTAATCTTATCACGTGACATAGAAAAACAATATCAAACAACTTCTTTATTATCATATCATCATTTTATCTTTGAAATACAGAGGGTTCCGCCCGTAGGCTTGTTCATAATCCGCCCGAAGGCTATCAGTGATCCGCTAGGGATCACTATTCCAAGTTTCTGCCCGTAGACTAGTATGCGGGCTTCGAGATCCAATCCCGAGTCACGTTAGCCTCTTGTGCAGGACCCGGAAGGTGAGGGATTTACGGCCAGAGCCCCCCCTGGCACCCAAGCATCCTCCTGCTCCAAGTAGATCTCAACAAAAAGACCTCACGCGGCGGGTTCGGTCCACGTTCCCGGCGCGGTCAACAACCCCCTTGGTTAGGGTCAGGCAGGCAGTCGGGGGTAACTAAGCTGCCACTCCCTTCAGGCCTTCAACCTGAAGCATTTATATATCTTTCATCCTTTAGTTCCTTGAACAAACAATGCAAACAGTGCTTTCTAAACTGTTACAAGCACAATCAATTCCAGTGGTCGTTTAGTTGGCAAACTGTTAAGGAGTGAATCCTTCTCTCCGAATGCATCCAGCATTCGATCCGGAATCAGTTGCAACTTGGCAAGATTCCTATTGTCTTTGGGTTAGGGTCATACCCTGTTAACCCAACTTAACCAATGCTTTAGGTTTTATTAATAGTAAATCCCGACGGCCATGTCGCTTTAATTTATTGATTAATCATTTGCGTCCGAGCAATTACTTAACTTCCCTTAACTTGGCAAATTTTTCCTAGTGAGGGCGATGTAACAGGATGACTAACCATCCCTTTTGCAAGTTAAACTCCTTTAGGACTTCCAAAGGTCTAACCTTCATCCCATTTACTAGAGTGACATTGAAATGTGCAGTTTCCACTAGTGGATTTTCCCAAGCTTATAGGATTGTGTGGCTAAGTACACTAGCCCCTACTCTTGTGTCTACTATCCCCTTCTACGTAGTATCTCCTAGGGAAACAACATGTAAGACTCCATGCATCTCAATGAATTTCCGAAAGGCATTCACTTATGGAGACTTAGACATTAGATTTAGCATTAGACTTGCAAGGTGTGTGCATTATGGTGTCATTGTCACGCAAGCATTGTGGCTCATGTTTATCAATTTGTTCTACCCATAGCTTCAATCCTTGCCATAGTGCGAGGTTTCGCCTAAGGAATTCTCCCATTGAAAATGTCATTGGAGTTTATATTAGTGTGGTTAGTGAATTTCCTATAGTCTTTCCCTCCTCCAACTACATGGGCTTTCTACCAATGCTCATGGGTAGCCTACCTATTTATGACATCCATGCTTTGCCCATGCGGCTATTCATGTGGTGGTATTGCTTCTCCTCCTACTCTCAAGTACATGGGAGAGACTAGTGACCTCATGGTTGAGAGTTTGTGAATCTCATCCTCAATGATCGGCTCAATATATTGCAAGTGAGTTTGTGCTTATTTTATCCATTCCTTGACCTTATCCACAACCTTTAGCTACTCGTTGGGGTTAGGGTACTCTCCAACCTTAGTGCTTCCCTTCTCTCTCATCTTAGGAGTAGATGTTTCTGATTCTACATTAGTGACATGTTTTTCCTTTATTAACATGGTCTTACTCTCTGTCTTGAACATTATTTTTGCCTTGGTTCTCTTTTTCCTCTTCACCGACTCTACTTCCCTATGGAGGATGCATCCAGGTTGCTAGGTCTAGGTAATGAGATACCAGTCTGCTTTGTTTGAGCTCATGTTAAGACATTTGTGGGGATATGTGTGGCATCATTGATAGGTGACTCAATACAAAAGAGTATGAGAGGCACAGATGGTATGATTGTTGAACTAGTGGAGGGTTCATGTCTACAAAAATCGGTGAATAGGTGTGTGACTCTGCATTCAAGACACATCAAGTTGGCCTCCTCTCTATTTCCTTGCTCGTTTTTAGGGAAAAAAGATGAGATATGTCCTAGATGGGCACACATCCAACATGCTATGCTCTCATGTGTGTGAGATCCTCCTAGGCCTCTACCTCTCCCTCTGCCTAAGGCCATTACCAGCACAGGACTATAGTCCATCAATATGGGATTACCCTCTTTGTCATAAGAGACATAAGGGTTCATGTATGAGTCTTTCTATAGTCCATAAATATGGGATTATCCTCTTCATCATAAGAGATGTAAGGGTTCATGTATGAGTCTTCCTCTTCATCATAAGAGATATAAGGGTTCCTCCACAAAGTGCACTGGAGCATCGCTTGGTGGTGGATGGGTCACAATAGGTCTTGGTGGTCTAGGAATTCCCATTGTGATGTCTGGCCTTGAAGTAGTTGGCTTTGAATCGTTAGGCACAGGTAGAGCCAAGGGGTTCCCCTTGTGACAATGGGTATGTAATTCCTAAGTACTATGGTGGTTGAGTGTAAGGTTGCTAGTAAGGCAATCACCTTGGAAATCAATAGTACATGATGTCATTGTCAAATCTTTCACAATTGACACAAGGCCATGACCTAGGATCAAGACATTCAGATGGTAGGTGGTTCCCTCCATAGTGCACACACTACACATAGGTCATACCTGCCTTCATATTGACTCTTGTAGCTTGGTCAATTTTGACTTTCGATCAACTATTGCTTGTGTCTGCTCAACACTCTTTCCTTTATCTTGTTCCTTGGGGGCTCCTCATTCGCTAAGTGTGACAGTTCTCTTGATGTTTCTAAACATGTTGCTCCCTTGCAGCATAGCCCTAGAGCTTCTCTCCTTGGGCAAGTCTTCCACCCATATGGCCTCCTCAAAGACTCTTGCAAGCACATCCCTTTGCAACTTTGAGTTGCTTGCTAAGGCCTTATAGATTTCTTCATTGGCAGATTCTGTTAATGAATATAGTAAAGATCTATCTCTCATTGGGTTGTTTAGCTTGTAGGTATCCTCTTATAGAGACTCCTCATATGCGTGACATAGTCTCGTAAGTCCTCTTTGTCTGTTTGGCTGATGTTCATTAGCTTAACAATGAGATTATTAGAGTATCATGTCTCCGAATCTCTTGGTGAGATCCTTTAGATGGGTGAAGTTATTACATTTGGCATTATCAAGATTGGTAAACCAAGTCCATTCCTTATCTCCCAAGCAAATACTAAATGCTTGTGCTTATTGAGCAGAGTCCATGAGATTGTTAGCCTTGTATACCTGCTCAAATCGCTTGATGAGGCAATAGGGGTCATTGCCTACTTGGTATTTATCAAGTTGCTTTGCAACTATGGGTATTTTTGTTTGGCTCCTTGGTAATTGGGGTGATTTTTAGCATGGCTAGCAATGATGTTGCCAAGGCTATCTCACTTTGCTCGGCACTAGTATTGAGCAGCAATCTTTTTGCTGAGTAGCTTGCCAACTATAAGGTCACATTAGGGGAGTTTTGAGGTCTTGAAAATGCCTTTTAGGAGATAGGGAAGAGTACTCTACACCAATAGCCTTCGTAATGGAAGTTCTATTTAAAAAAATATAAAAAATCAATTTATAGATATAAATATAAATATAAATATAAATATAAATATATATTACGACTTTGTGTTATCAAGATCTATTTTTAGCCTCTTATATTCATGATTATGACATTCTTTGCATTAATGAATACTCTCAACCACTTTCATTTAATGATATGTCTAGATTAATGATAAGGATATGTCTAATCTAAATTCAAATTAGTAAAGGGCTTAGCACTTAAATTTTTCCCTCCTTTCTTTGATCCCTCTCGTGTTTTTTCCTCCTTTGTGGTAGCTTAGTCCTCTCTCTCTCTCTCTCTCTCTCTCTCTCTCTCTCTCTCTCTCATGGATATAGAAATTCAACCTTCAACAAGGCCTCCAAGCTCCCAAAGCACATCCATATTAGTATTCAACTCATTCCAAAAAGATGGAAGATAGATTCCTACAATCATTAGCAAAGGCAGTTGGATCACCATCCAACAAGAAAAATGTGGAAAAAGGCGAAGATATGAGAGCTCGTTCATCTTTGCTTGGAAGGGTAGAATTTGAGATTTCAAGCTGGGAGTAAATAATAATAGCATAAAAAAGGTATTGGTACAATATGTGTTTATGCATAGAGAGTTATATTTGGAACTTGAAACTTCAAATTTTCAAACACATAGATCAAATTGTAAGGATTTGATTCTTAAAGTCTTTCTTTTCTTGAACTTGGTTTAAGATTTTCCATTATAACATTTTTTCATTTGTCTTGTAGATGCCTATCCCTCTAATCTTGAGGAATGGCAATTAGTCAAGTCTATTGTTGATGTTATTGATGTGATGAATGGTTTGATTGGAGAAGAGGTGTACAAAGGCAGAAAGAATAGGTAGAGAATGGAATATTCTTCTATGATCATTCTTATATTGTCCCCATGCAAGGTAGCCAATGGGGATCAATATCCCCCCTTCCTTTGCTCGATTTTTCAAGCTTTGAGTGGCCTTTGCCAAGTCCAACTACTAGTGAGGGCTATAGATATAAAATATTTTCTGAGATACTGAGAGCATTAAAACCTAATATCTCAAGTAGGCGAAGCAAAGTTACTTTGTTCATGCCTATTAATGTATTTTTTGATTTATTTTCTAATGTTGAGATAAGAATATCAAATGCCATGCTTTTAGTGAAGAGACTGACACATGATCATGTCATACAAATTGTTGATGAGGGATGGGACACTAAGACATAAGGAAAAATTATATGTAAGATAGATCAAGACTCTATAGCTTGTAAATATATGATTGCTACTCAAATTTCTTCCTTATATTTTACTATGGTAGATGCCATTATGTTGGTGGTAGTCTGATTACTTTAGACCAAAATCTTGATAATTTTAGCAAAGATCCCATAGTGGATCTTGATGTTTAGTTTAATGAGGACATTATTGCAATCCTAAAGGTTAGACCATTATTTACACTACATCATGAGGATGGATTTACAGAATGAAGTTATTGAACTACCATTCTCATTTGTATTTCAACGTAATAACAAATGAGTAAGTTTTTATATCATACTATATCCACTTAGGTGTGTATTTGGTTTCACTTTCTGATTAATAAACATTTATAACATGGTTTTTTTCAAAATATCAATGAGGAGAGAAAAGAATATACAATGTAAGGATATTGAATAAAATATCTATTTACTATCAATATAAAATACATGTAAAAATATTGTGGTAAATATTTGTGAGCCATCTCCATGACTTATACACACAAGGACTTACAAGAAATGAGGCAAAGCTACTTCTTTTTTGAGAACTTTTCTTAGGAGAAGGGACATCCTTTCTAGGAGTCCTTTTGCCTTTCTTAAAAACTTTGGTGGCCTTGGGTATTGAAGGCATAGCTTCACCTGCTGTAGTTACGTGCACCTCCTCTCCTTTAATGTCCAAGCCCCCACTATTGTCCATTCTTGTCGGTTGTACACAATTAACCATTATGTACTTCATGACCTTTTCTCTTATATACCAAACATGCTCACTTGTATAGCAATCCCTTGTAAACTATCATACATTTGTAAGAAAAGATTTTTAGTTCATTGTTATTTTTTACAATGGACTATATTATTATCATCAATGGACTATTTTGCAATAAATTTCTATCTTAAATTTTAGTATATTTCACATTACCTTTATAAGTTCATAATCATTGAGATAAATTAACTTAACCAATCTTCTGGCATTTACAAATTACTCTCTAGCCACAAGAGTGACTATCGTCCTGATGAGGACACTGCAATCAACAATATAAAGTAAAATGATGAAACTTATTTATGGTAGTTTATAGAATAAATTTTCTTATTGTGTTATAACCATATTAATCAATACCTTATTGAAACTTGTCTATGTCACATTGTTGCAAGTAAATCAAAAGGCATGGGAGGCCTTTTCTTTAGCACTTCAATCAATATTTTTATAGCTCTATCGAGAAGGCAATAAAATTTAGAGTAATTCCAAAAAAAATCAAAATATCAAGGAGACCCTAGATTATATAACTTAAAACTTGGCATTTTCATGGATTCCTTTTATAAAATTGGTAAGGAAACATTGCCTCTCCACACAATCTATTCCAATTAGGCTCCAATGGGAATTGAAAACAATCATATTTCAATAATCTAGCAAAATATGATATTATAAAATCTAATAAAATATCAAATTACTTAATCTTCATTCTATGGAATTAGAAGAACCTCCAAAGTTTCAAAGTCAGTTGGATTGAACCAATGATCAAATGCACTTGCATCAAGATCACTCCTCATATAGTATGCGATAGACGGATCAAGAACCTCAAATTTTTGTTGTATATCAAAGGGGAGCTCATGCATTACACACCTAGCAAAGGAATGGAGATAGAAAGAATCAACATAAAAGTCTATTGCTAGAAAATATAGTGAGTAAATTTTTTTTTTGGTATACTATACCTCATCCCACCAAGAAGAATAGAGTCATTTACTTCTCTCATTTTAATCTTGAGAATTTGAACACACTTAGAGTCAAAAAATACCATATCAGATTTTTTGTTAATATCACCAAGTAAAAAGCAACAGACATTGAAGCCCTTAGGGTGAGCCCTTTGAAGAAGGGTATATAGCTCTTCTTGAAAAGATGGGAGTTGCTCTATTTCCTTTTCGTCTTTCTTCTTTATTTTATACTCCCTCCATTTATTTGCCTGCTATTCTGTCGCCTTTTCCTCTTTCTCATGTAATCTTGTGTCATTTTCATGGATGACATCTTCAACCTTAGGATCTGGATCACCTTTCTTTTTTCCATATGGAGGCACATTTAAAATATTAAAAGCCTTCACATTAGAAAGGGGAACTGGGTCAAGGATCTTTGAAAACCTGTATCTCAACCTCTTGAGAATTATCATGTCTTCATCCATAAGTGTAAGCCTATGTGCATGAGCAGCATAGATACAAGAATCTTGGAAAAACTCAATTAAAAAATCTTCTGCAGCCTCCTAAATACAATTGAGAGCTGCCCTAGTCCATCTAAAACTATCAAGACTGCTTGTCACAAATTTCCTAGACAAGCCTTTGAAAATGTAGTTTTGAAATTGCATTATCCATAGCCTTCATTGCACTTCAAATCTCCTTAAGGCATCTAACATGCTCTGACAACCTTTTCCTTGGCTTTGATTTCCTTGTAAGTTTGGAAGGCTTGGAGGACTTATGAATATTTGAAGCAAGATCTCTAGGATCAACTTTTTGCTTCCTTGCACTGGACTTAGTTCTAGCCATCCAAAATATTAAAAAAAACAAAGAATACTTCAAAATTAGGACAGATCTCCAAATCTTTGATATAATATCATTTAGAATCACTTAGTATAAACAAACACTACTCACATAGTCTCAATTCCATACCTTTAACAACATGCTATTTTATCAAATGATAAAACTAAATTACAATGATTCATCAGAGTTGTGCTACCACTCTATTTCAAATTCCAATCAAACAATGTAGGCCCAAGATGTATGAAATGCAAACTAGGCCTTTTGGACAAGAGAAACCTAATATGCCTTCTCGCATTTCACACATCACTTTTCTTTTGGATACATATTTTTTCGAAGCCCATTTACATCATGAATTTTTACAAGTTTCACAATAGAACAATGGTTATCTAACAAATCTCAAATCTTATTCTCAATGAGTTCAACTCTTGAGAGAAGATCTATTTGAATGTTCACATCAATAATATTTAAATCTTATCCACAATGAAATCAAACCTTGTGGAACTTTCAATTTGAATACCAACATCAATATCTAAACCTCAAACTGAATAATCCCATTACTAATATAGTTGATGCACTCATTATTATTATCAACATCAGTGAAAGCAAAATTATCCTTTTGTGTCATCTAACTCTGTTGATCCATGCTTCTTTTGAGAAAACTTGGATTCCTCTCGACGTATGAAATGCGAGATGACTACTGTCCATGGGGAGAGCTGTGCTAATTACATTTCATACGTTAAAATCTTTTGGGGAACATTTGGCTAGATTCCTTACACTAATATAGAGCTAAGTCAGATTTGTCAAAAAACTTAAAATTTTTAGGCTTTAGTACATATGCTGGGGTGGTGAAATCTTCCCAAGTCACCTTGTGCTGGATAATAATTTTGATTTGTGACCAAATTACCTTGTGTTGGTGTTATTAAGGACAAAAAGAGCTTTGTCTTTGAAAAAACTCTTTTGCAATTCAAAAAATGTGTTTAAAAGGATGTTTGTTTACGTGTAGTTAACTTTATACGTGCGACAAGTATATCATTTTTTCTTTGGAACTTGTGCCATGTATCATTTACGTTTTTGGCAAGATGGCACTTTTATGGCTCTGCTTTTTGAGTGTCAAAGAGAAAATTTAGACTCTTCTTTTTTATGTTAAACACAGCTCTTTCGAATGAGTGCATAGTACTTCTTGAATAAAGGCATGATGGCTCTTGGCATATATATATAATAACTCAAGGTTGAGTTTATGTTAATTTTTCTTCCATGCATTTTGTTTTCTCTTCCACAAGCCATTTATCTCGTGTGCATTGCAAGCCAAAACCACATGTATTCCTACAAAAACCCATTTATTCTCAATAGTAGAGAATACAATTCTCAAATGTACCAAACTTTATTTGTCACTTTTTCTCTGCAATTGAATGAGTTATTTCGAGGCATTAAAGATGATCAAATTTGTTAGTTTTTGTGTGAAGTGATTGACTAGCATATGAAACACAATTTTATCATTTGGAAAGGTTTTTAGAATATTGTTGTCACGTTTCATGAGTCCTGAATGTAAATCAATGAAACATGAAATTTCATGCCTCCTTTGTTGCTCAAATAGTCAACTTACTTTTTATAAGGCATTGATATTGTATTTTGACCAATTTAACATGTGTGATATCTTAGAAATTTGGACATGTAAGATGAATAAAATAAGGTATCATTGTTGGACACTATTCTGTGTTTGTTGGTTTAAGAGGAGGAAGATACATCAAGAAGTTAGAAATTCTATGAAGGGTTTGACTAAATTTTTCTATCAATCTTGCTTTTATCTTATACATATGTTAAATGATGTGGTTTTGATGTTCTAGATGCATTATCTTAAACACATTTTTTGGATGTATAAAATGCGATTTCATCAAATTTTTTGGATTGAATAACGTATGAAATACATTTTATCAACTAAGAAGCACTTTGGATCATTTTTGTCGCATTTTATGAGTCCTGCATGTAAACAAAACTTGATTGATGAGACATGAAATGGCATGCTTCCTCTACTTCTCAAAGGGCCAATTCACTTTTTATAAGGTAGTGCTATTGTTTTTGACCAATTTAACATGTGTGATATCTTAGGGATTTAGATATGTAAGTTAAATGAAGTAAAGTATCATTGTTGCACACTTTTCTGTGTTTGTTGGTTTAAGATGAGAAAGGTAACATTGTTCTATGTTTGTTGGTTTAAGAGGAGGAAGATAACATTGAACCCTTGCTCGAAATTTATTAGTGAGCATGCCATATTTCAGGGGGGTAAACTTTAAAGCCAAGAGTGAGTTCTTGACAAAATATCAAGTAGTCAAAAATTCTATAAAGGGTTTGACTAAAATTTTCTAGCAATCTTGCTTTAATCTTTTGGGTGTGAGAAAATGTGAATTGGTATATTGTGTCCCTAAATTTACTTTGTTTTTTTTAGGATTGGGTTTTGTTAGTAATCAGGATGACCAAAAGAAAGTTTTCTTTAGAGGGAATGGAGGAAGAGGATTTGGAGGATACTTGTGATGAAAAGCTCTTTGATTTTCTCCATGCAACTAGAAATTCATCTAGATTTGTTTACATTAGAGGTATGCTCAATGTTCCCTTTGATTTGTAAGAACTCTTGAAGAATCTTGAAGATAAACTAAAGGATTTTAGGGAGTTTTATGATAGACATGTGGAAGGCCTAGATATTGAGGGATCGTGGAGCTTGAGCTCGCATCTAGGATCGTGGAGCTACCGGGGTGTGCGAGAGAGGAGGCAACTGGTATCGGCATCAAGTTAAGCTCACTACACTCATAGGATCAACGACGCGTTAGCTAGGTGAGAGGTAGCCATTAGAGCTCTCTTGAAATGCTTGAAGCAATAAGCAGTCCGTGGCTCTTGGCGGTTGAGTGTGAGCTCCCACTACATTTTGGTTATGTTGCCGCGACCAATGGATTCAAGATTGAGCACTTGCGCGCCTCACATCGAGCATCGAAGTAAGGGATTCATCCCTGAAACAGAGCTTGAGATAGGTAGGAAGTTTGGGTGTTTTTGATCTTCAAAAAAAGTAAGTATTTTGGGGATTTTTTTTTGGTTTGATGATTGGGAAACATGGAGAAATTATTTCAGTTTTTTACTTTCGATTCTTGTTGCATTTAGCGTAGGTTAGGATTAGGAAATCGCACTAGAGAAGGGTAGGGTTTACTATTGCAAAACATGACAAAACAGGGCAAAAATTGTGCAAAAAATGGTAAAAAGCTCGCTTGTGATGCCTAAGATTGGCAAGTGAGTGATTGGGGGCATCAACACCATATCCGGGAAGGGGTATAAGAGCCAAGAGGCCAAGGGAGACCTCATTTGTCACCATTTCACAGAGAGAGAGAGAGAGAGAGAGAGAGAGAGAGAGAGAGAGAGAGAGAGAGAGAGAGCCATCATACAATTCGATCCGATCTCACCATTGACAAGCCTACTGCTCTATTTACGTATATGAATCCCTTCCCCTATCCCCCTAGATAGGATCTGGAGGTTTATGCTTGCTATGATTGATTAAATCGCAAGAATCGAGCAAAATTGACCTCTCGCTATCGCCGTCGTGTCGCGTTCGGCCCGTCCGAGCGGTCGCTTCTGGGCCAAGTCCCAGAATCGGCCCTCGGCCCTCTTTTGTTTGGCCCACTCGGATCCAAACCCTAATCGGCCCTCAGCTCCAAGTCGACCATTCGGACCATCGACTAATTTGGCCCTCGGCCCGTCCGAGCCATAGGATTCGGCCCTTGGCCACGTGTTATATTCGGCCCTTGGCCCATGTGCCTCGGCATGTTCGAGTGACCCCGTCTGAATTGACCATTCGGCCCATCCAAGCCAAACCGCCCGAGCCATAGGATTTGGCCCTTGGCCACGTGTCATATTCGGCCCTTGGCCCATGTGCCTCGGCTTGTCCGAGTGACCCCGTCCGAATTGACCATTCGGCCCGTCTGAGCCAACCTGTCCAAGTGACTTTGTCCGAGTTTGCACCTCGGCCCGTCTGAGTCTACCCTGTCTGAGTCACTAATTTGGCCCTCGGCCCATGTACCTCGGCCCGTTCGAGTGACCCGCTCAGACCTTGCAATTCGGACCAGCTGGGCCGAATGGGGCCGACCCATGGAAGAACACATCAAAGGACACCCCAGCCTTGATCGCTTGTTGACTGAGGAAGAGTTACACATTGCTAGCCGTGTCAACTCTAGTGACTTCCTAACAGATGTTCTCATATACATCACGCAAGTGGGGATTCGACCCTTTGATCTAGACAGCGAAGCTCATTTAGAATACAACCCCCAGTTCTATGATTGGCTCCTTCACAAGTAAATCCTACACCACCATGCTGAACGCCCTTGCCCTTCTGACCCTAAATCCTAGGAAGGATTCTTCTCAAGCTGGAAGGGGAGGGGGTAAGGTGAATCAAATCAAAATTAGTGAAACACATAAAAATATATTATGAAAAACGGATGGGGTAGGAAAAAGGGCATGGAAACTTTGAAGTAAAGGGCAAAAAGTCAAAGTCTGAAAAGGAAAATCTATTCAAAAAGCATATATTTTTTCTTTTTCAGCAATCAACAAATTACTATGTGGAAAGCACTAATGAAAATTATGGTTTATGACAGGAACATAAAATGTCACAACAAGACCGTACCCACCGACTCCCGTTCATGGAGGAGGAAAGAGCGCAGTATGGCATATCCCTAGAAAACTGCACCTACAATCAACTGAAGTTTTGGACCATCATCTGGAACATCGAAAAAGTAATGTCAAAGGAGGAAGCAGCCAACAGAGTCGTTGAGCAGTGCAACCTCACCAAGTACCTGAAGAAATTCGTGCAAGAGCCTGACCACATGAAGTGTGTGGAGTTTCTCAAGACATATGACCCTGACCAGGAGTGTTGCACTGTGATGATGGGAAGGGGAGAAAATGCTAAACAGGTACAGGTGCACTTGAACCCAGCCTTGGTGGAGAAGGTGTTGGGATTGGAATCGAAGATAGAGAAAAAACAGAAAAGGGATGTCTACACCATGCTGAAAATGAAAAGAGAGGAGGTGCTAACCAATGACGGTATCAGCATCCACGACATCCCTGATGCTGAAACTAGGCTACAAGCAAAGCTAGTGCACGCGCTCTTCTCCAACCAGCGCTACAACACCTTAATGCATTAAATCAGTGTGCTTGTGCTGGAGAATGTAGCAGCCCACACCTTAGATGAAGTCGACTAGAATGGGTATGTCCACAAAACCATCGACCAGGCGACTAAAGCATTGGCTTTGGGAAGTACGCTAGCTGGTGGAGAGTCTCCAGCTTCCAAGGCCATAAAAAGGAAGAAGGCCTCGTCCAAGGCCTCATTTATCAGCTACGGAAGCATTTTGACTGCGCTTATCCAGGAGGCAGTAAAGGAGACACAGAATGCAGAAGAAGGAGAAGGAGAAATGCCAAATAGGTCGCCCCCTCACCAGGACAAAGAAGGGTCTACCGACAGAACTGAGACCGAGGAAGAAGGGAAAGAACAGAAAAACAAGAAGACGTCTAAGAAACCCAAGAAGAAAACAACCCAAAGGAAGAAAAAGGATGACGAAGGCCACAAGAAGGAGAAAGAGGACTTGGAGAGGGCCCAAAAAAGAATCCCTTAAGGAGGCCAAGAAGAGGGAGAAGAAGAAGAAACAAGAAGAAGAAAAGAAAAAGGAGGAATTACAGAAGGTAAAGAAGGCATCAAAACAAGAGGCTGAGGAGAGAAAAAAGAAGGAAAAGGAAGAAAAAGACAAAAAGGAGGAAGAATGCCGAAAAACAGAAGCGGAAAGGCAAAGAAAAGCCCCTGAGGAAGAAGAGGAACTAAGAAGAAAGGAGGAAGAAGACCTGGCTGAGGCTACACGCCGGTCTATCAAACAACAAAGCAGGGCAGATGAATTGGGGAATCTGAGCCCGCAAAGAGAAGAAGGGCCTGGTTCTAGCACACATGCGCTAGAAATCGTGCTACCCACTGTCATTGAGGGCAAGGGCAAAGCCCCAATTCACCCGATTCCTCCCCTCATGGTGCCTCCCACCGAACCAACCACCATCACCCCCAACATCCCGACCAGTACCGATGTTTTGAATTTCGTGGCATGGATGCAATACTTCATCAACAAAGAAATGGCCCAAGGACAAAGCACTGAAACTACGGCCACATGGCAAAAGCGGCCAGTCACTAATGCAGAATCAAGGCAAGACCCTAAACGGCAAAAGGTGGAAGCCTCAACATTACCAATCCACACAACGATGACGCCATTAGCTAACTACAACGAGTACGTCGTCGAGCTACTCTCCCAATTGGTAAAAGCTAAGGAGGAACGAAAGATAGCTGTGGTTGAGTTCGTAGCTGAAAAGGAGTCAGCCTTCCAACTCGACAAAACTATAATGATAGCCATGCAGCAAAGGGAGATCTCGGATCTCAAGCAAGAAGTGAAGGCTAAGGACGATAGGGAAGAGCACTGGAGGCAGCTACTAGACAATGAAACACAGAAACTTATGAAAATGCAGAGAGAACACAAGCTCCTAATCATGCAATATGAGGAGCTCATTGCAAAAACCGCCAAAGTCAAAGCACTTATGGATGAGCTCAATGCCAGGGACAATGAAAGAAAACAAAACATGGAGGATTAGTAGAACGAGATCGAATCCCTGACCGATCCGCTGAACTCCAAAAAAGAAGAATAGGAGAAACTGGTCAAAGAATGGGAAGACCAAGAACAAAGGCTCACGACCCTGGCTCTAAGGCAAGGAGAGATCCTAGAAGAGATGAACAAGAGAGCAGAGGAGTGGGCCACGGAGAATGAAAGAAGGGTGAAGACATTGGCACGACGCCTTGCTCTGGTGGAAAAAGAGAAGATCATTGAAGAGAACAAGGCAGAAGCCACCTAGGTGACCTTCGATGCCCAACAAAAGGCCTTCCTCAACACAATCATGGACACCACCCACCCATAGGAGGGAGAATTGTTGGCGGTGGTAGAAAAGAAGCTTAACATTGCACGCAGTGCCTTGCATGCAGGACTGCAGATGCCATCCCAACCTACGAAGGTTAGATTGAGCCTGGAAGAGCGAAGGAAATACCTACTGTTGGCCAGCCTAACCCCCCAAGAAATAGATGCCATAGGATTTGAAGAGGGAGCAAAACAAGAAGACCGGTAGGGGGAGGAAGCAGAACTCGAATTTGACATGGGCAGATTCAGAGAGGATGTGATCTGACAACCCCCCTCGCCACAGTCTCAAGAGGACCCAATTGCGGAGAGACAAGCCGCACTTAAAGAGAGACGCAGGAAGTTAGTCGAAGAAGCCAAGAAGCAGTTAAGGGCCAAGCTAGCCATGCAACCGTCTGCACCCCTCCCACCTTGCCCTGACGACATCCTAGCTAGATTCCACGCAGAGCTAGTGGTTTGGGAGAGACAAGAAAAAGAAAAGGATCCATTCACCTTTAGCTTTCTCCTGCCCAACAACCTGCGGAGGGTCTTACCACTTAAGGTGATGGAGGAGGTGATCGCGATTGGCGGCCGACCAGGGCAAAAGTGGCTAGAAGAGAGAGAGAAGACCCCCACCTTTTGGGGAATTGAAGAGGCCGACTATTGGCAAAACAAAGTTTTTGAAGTTCCACATACAGTACAGGGCTATAAAAGCCAACCCTTGTGGAGGAGGCAAATATGCGACATTAGTATGCTCACTTGGATGGCGTTTTGTAACATGCTGCCCTTCGAGAGGAACAACCCCACATACATGGCATACCCTCGAAGGGTAGATGTGGATTTTGATGCCACCCTCCACAGGCGTTACGACTTTTCCATTATCTATAACTCCAATGTAGTATCCTTCAACATGCCCTCCTCTTTAACTCAGAAAGCCTAGATGACTCTATGACGTGCTTCCTCGCAGATTTCTCTTCATGCCCCGATCTAGCTTTTGTAACTACACATAACTACCTTAGATTACTTAAGCTTTTACTTAAGCAAGACCCGACTCCACAAGAGCTCGATCTGCCTCCCCTCTTCTTTGACTCTAACGCCATTGACAGATGTGCCATGGCTCGTCTAATGATGAGGGCTAGTCTCCTCCCCTCTTTTTCCCTAGCCCTCCTAGAAGACATGAATGACAGCTAGTTTACTAGATGCAATCACCCTTTCCTCTCCACACCTCTCTCCAAGTTCGCATGAATATGAAAGGATACATGCAAAGCTACCAATTTTTTAGCAAATCCATCCGACCCCCTTCCCCTCCTCATTCAGATGAAGAGAATTATGCCCTAGCTATCATTCCACTACTGTAACTTCAAAAAGAAAAAAGAAAAAAAGAAAAGTAAAGTAAAAGCAAAGAAAAGAACAGCATGAAAGGAAAAGCATGAAAAACACTCTCCACTAACTGGACAACATAGCCCACTTGTAGAAGCACTTACCACCACATAAAGCACGATCACTGCACCTAGGGGTTCTCAAGTTAGGTGTGCCCAATGGCTTCGGTCGGCCGGCTCCACTCCTAACCCTCTAGCCCTTTTGCTCCCCCACTTCACACTTAGGGCACATCAAGGGCAGGACATACCTAAGGAGGTAACACTCGCCTATGGTTAGACCTGTCACCCTAAGCCACTTGCACCGCACCTCCCTTGGCACAAATGGGGTCCTCAAGTGTGGGACATCACCCAGGCTTGCCTGCGGTTAGACCCACCTCCCCATTCCACTAGCATGAGCACAATGCACTAACACAATGAGCTAGGCACTCCCCTTAGGAACAACACTGCATCTTCTCCTTTTAGGCATCACAAAAAGCAACAAACCACCAACTTTGGAGGCCCTCGTCAACCACGTAATACCCATTTGGCTTCTCTAACAAAAATCATTTCACACCTTCCACAAGCACTTGAGTCTCCAAGTGGCCTCACCTTTACACCACTTGGCCAATTGCCTACCAACCTACAACAACACAGAAGTGCTATAGGACTGGCACCTGTCTAGGAGGGGGGTAATGTTAACCCCAAGTTGAGATGGCGGAAAAAGGAAGGAAAAAGCATTAAAAAAATGGAAAAAGAGCAAAGACATGCAGGCGACCTCCAAAGATAAGCTGGGGCAAAAAGCACAATTTTAAATGAAAGGTGCCTCAAAAACTCTTGTAAAAGAGCGCCAGGCTCCCTCCTGTGCCACTTGTAAAAGAATAGACGGGTATAGGCTTAGGGCATGAAGCAAGAAGAGGGAATTAGAAAAAGGGACCTTGTCACAATGGCCAGTCATGTAAAAAGGGATGGGTGCCCATGGGGTTTTAGGGTTTGTATATATAAAGTTCAAAAAATGAATGGAATCTCATTCTTTGGTGTGTGGGTAACAAGAGCTCTCTTCTTCTTCTCTTCTCTTCATCTTCTTGCTTGTGTGTGCTCTTGAGAGAGGGAGTGTGAGAGTGTGAGGGAGTGAGTGTGTAAGAGTGAGAAATCAAGAGGGTGAAGCTCTTCACCATCTCCTCTTGTCTTCTTCTCTTCTCTTCTCTTTTCTTGCGCGTGCGGCTATGGAGGATGGAGCTTGGAGATGGAGGAGGCTTGAGGATGCTTGAGCTCACATCTAGGATCGTGGAGCTACCGAGGTGTGCGAGAGAGAAGACAACTCATATCGGCATCAAGGTAAGCTCACTACACTCATAGGATCGACGGTGCGTCAACTAGGTGAGAGATAGCCATTAGAGCTCGCTTGAAACGCTTGAAGCAATAAGCGGTCCGTGGGTCTTGGCGGTTGAGCGTGAGCTCCCACTACAATCAAGAATAGCTTGACCATGGGGAGCCTAGCTTGAAGAAACCTAGGAGAGAGTAGATGTACTTATGGCCTAATGATATTTCATCACATTCGCTTTGTAATCTTCTCTTGAAGTAATGAAAACTGATGTTTGTTGGATTTGCATCTCTTCTTTGATCAAATGCAAGTGAAAGAGATTCTTTAAAAGCATCTCAATTTTATTATCATCTTCTTCTTTTAGTAGTTTCAAAAGACATTTTAGAGAAGAAAAAATTTAAAAAGGCAAAGAAACAATACTTGGAGTCATTTATGTGAAAAGATGCGAGATCTAGAGCATCACGGTGGCTATGGTGGATCAAAGATGAAGATTAAGCTCATGATAACATAGACAAGACTTGACTTGTTACACAAGTGAGTTAGGTTCTAAGATTGAGACCTAGACTCATAAACACAATCTTGTGTATAGGACTAACAATGATTAAAACACTAACTGAAATAGGAAAGCATCATGATATTAGATTCATCATATGTGAAAAAGTGGTAGTCAAGTATAATGCTTTATAGTTGTTGGATGGGTAGCAGTTTTCCCTCTCTGTGCATATGGGATTCAGTTTGTCCACATGTCCTAAGCCCAAAATTGCCTCATATAAATAGGCTACAGTGGGTGTGATCATAAATATCTCAACACCCCTCCTCAATCACAACCAAAAAGTACAAAGTGTGTAGAGGCTTTAGTGAGAGCAACACCTGCAAAGTGTGGGCACACCATAAACATGGAAAAACACTAGAGGTTGTCACAAAAAAGGCTAAGTGTGGGTACTACAAACATGATTTTCATCTAGAGGATGTAACAAAGGCCTCAAAAAGTGTACAGAGGCTATAGTACAAGGCTACATGAGGAGTTTACAAGCTTATGATAAAGAAATTTGGGCTAGGCATTACAAGGCTAAAAAAATATAGTAAAAATTGGGTCAAGGACCAGCAAGCCCTTGCAGTTTTCAGCATTTCTTTTTACATAGATCTTTAATTCATTGCAGATATTCTTGTAGGTGTAGTCCAACTTGCTCTTTTTGATCTTGTACTTGTTCTTCACTTTGCTTGCAGCTTCAGTCTTCATGTCCATATCCCCCTCAAGCAAAGATATCTCATTATTTGTCATGTTGAGTGGAGTGTCTGGAGCATCTTCAAGGTCTTTAGATAAGATCATTGATTACTCTTTGGTGTAGGCAACTCCAACATTACTTGCAAGTGATGAAAACAAGATTTCTATGTACTGCAAGTGAGCAACACGAGTAATGTTGCTTTGCATCCGCATTAAGATCTTCTTGTTCATCATTGTCATGAATAAGGATCGGTAGAAAATCAACTCCATAATTCCCAGATTTTATCAGTGGAAGAGCAGATTACATTGTGTCAACAGACACAAGTAATGACAGTGTGAAAACACAAGTCACGCACATGTTAGTGATCAATTGTACATGGGCTGATGCACTATATCTTTACTGTATTTAGTGGTTTTGCAACACTATATCCGATATGCGATATTCCATTTTACCCATTACATTTAATATGCAGTTGCACACACTCATTGGTGAGTTTCTCTGTTATCAATGAAGTATAATCCTTAATGTATTTTCAAAAAAAGATTGAACCATCAATTTTATAAATCAAAATTTGGTGAAACTTCACCCACATGTTGGGCATCATAAAAAAACCCCAGACGCAAGCCTCCGGATAGATGTCATAGAGGTTTCTGATGGGGCCTTTTTTTTGGGTGGTTGATATGTCCTAGAGGAGTCCACATGTAAAATTTCACATCAATCGGATCACTGATCATATTTTTCCAAAGCCTGGCTACATTAATTCAAGTTTAAGAGTTTTAAAAAAGTTTGGCTATAAGTTTAAAGTCTCACCTCATTTTACACATTTCACTTTTGAGTTTTGGGTTTTCTCTCCTAGAAATATGGTATGTACCAAGTAAGTGACCCAGAAACATCCCTAGAAATCCCATACAGAGGCCACCTCCCCTAGATCCACCACCACCACCACCATGCCAGCATCCCAAATGTCGATGGAGACCATGCACATTGGTTCTTTGCAAGATTGGCTGTTACCAGAAGATGATGCATCTCCTAATACCGAGGGCTCCATTTCAGAAGCTAGTACAGGAGATTATGGATGGCATATTGATTATAGAAATAGTAGGAGGCACTTCCCAAATGGGTCATGCGTGCAACAACCCGATCGCTAGATTTCCTAGGTCCTCCTTGCACTACAAGAAGCTACAGAAGCCTACCTCATTGACTTGTTTGGAGAGTCAGTCTATGCACAGCGATGCATGCAAGGAGGTTCACCATCACCGACAGGGATCTGTGAATAGTGAGGTTCTTTCGGCGATGGAAGGTTAGTCCTCATGGAGATCAACAACGATAGGGTTGTACTACTTCCTTATGCATTAACTTGAAGTTATCACCCAAGGGGACTAAGCTAGCATGGATGCATGCAACAAACACACAAGTATGCAATGGAATCTACCTTAACACTTTGTTGTGGCGTATGCTCAAAGCAATGTTTGAACATTTCATCCTCTTGGTTTTCACCATAGGTCTTAATCATTGTTGTCCATGCCACCACACCTTGGGAAGGCATCTAGTCAAACACTCCACAAGCTTTTCCTATCAAGCCATATTCTCGATACATGTCTATCAACATAGTATCCACAAAAAAATCATTGTTTAGAATTTTCCTGACCGCTGCTGTCATGGCATGTTTCGACAGCTGGTAAGGTGCTACAAGATTCAAGCAAAGAACATATGTGGGAGGATCTATAGACATGCCTACAAATTACATCATCTAAAATAGTCCAACACCTCCTTGGCACACCCCTATTCGGAGTATCTTGCAACTGACAAACTGTTAAACATATTTCTTTTATTGACAAACCACTAAACATAAGTGAGCCACATTGGTGAAGTGGGATTGTGTAAAATGATGTCTTAATAATGATAATAATGGTTGGAATCTCGAATGACAACACCAAGTTTGTGGAGTTCTTCCATCTACACTATTTTAATAAAGAAAAAAGGAAATAAGGGTCCTCTATGCTATAGAAATCTTCAAGGATGTAGCATGAAAGTGACATATTCAAGGAAACTTATGCTTATTCAAGGTAAATTTGAAGGATGTAACATGCAATAGTGCATTAAAAAGAAAACTTGGGTTACCTATCGTAGAAGGATGGACAAAACTATGTAGGTATCTTGGAAACATTTGGTTTCTATTGCAAGAAAGTTCACAAAACTTGCTTCTCCTTGTCACCATCACCATCTTAATTTGTCTCATGATCACAATACCACCTGTTGTCTCTTTGCTTTACTAGATCCCTTGCTTAGCTCTTTGCAAAATCCAATCAGTAAAATTTGAGGTGGAATCTTGTGGGTGGCTAAATACAGACCAACAACAGCTACAACAAGTACAATACATTTACTAGATTATATGATAACATCTTATACCACAGTAGCTATAGTAAGTAGGTCTACAATAGCTACAACAAGTAGAATATATGATTGGAGCTAACAGGACTTGACTCTTCATACAAACTGTTCCTTTTCATGGAGAGGAGATCTTGCCCTGGTCTACATCCAAGCAATTTGAGAAGCATGGACAATACCCTATTTGCATTCATGAAAGTCAGAGAGATGTACAAAGCAGCCATTATCCATGACCCTAGAAAACCTGCCACAGTACACAGCAAAAAAATCTACGCTCTCCATTCTTCCAGCTTCTATCACCATCCCAATACTCATTATTTATGTCATGGTTCCTGTGATGATCTTTTGCAGTCCTATCATAAGTATCATGGTGGTCATGTTTTTTATCATTCCATTCAGTATTCTTGTCTCCATCTCTTTCCCTATAGCTGCACTTGTCCCTCTCACTGTACCTTCCCCTGTCCCTTTCCTTATCTCTGCCTCTGTGTCTATCCCTGTCCTTGTCTTTGTCTTTGTCCCTGTGCCTATCACTGTAAACCTGAGTGAGTGCATGGATTGAGCATGCAAACAAAGCCACTTGGGTTTGGAGACACGCCCTTACATTGCATCCATTCAAAACAATCGAACACATCTACACTACGAGCATGAGGTTGCAGACCCTGCAATTAGAGCATTCCAAGAGACCACAAGACTTCAATCTCCCGTGCATCCTCTTACATCCCAGCTGATGCATAAATATTAGCCATATAGATGTAGGATGAAGCAACTATTTTATCTGTCTAAAGGAGACAATCAAAAGCCAGTCTCCCAAGCCTCACATTCTTCCACTTCTAACAAGCACCTATTGAGAATCATGGACCTAGAACTAGATGAGCTATAGTGGATGGAAATCAAACATACTATACATGATTAGAATGAGAAATTGTAACTCAAGTGAATTAGGTTCCAAGATAGATTTGCTTGGACTCATAAACACATTCTTGAGTGACTCAAACTGATTGTACCATATGTTAAAATGAGTGTCAAGTACATGCCTTTATAGCTTTTTGGATAGTGCCATTGTACCTCACTGTGCATATGGGATTTTGAACATCTCTTCCTAGAGCATACATCATTTGTTTATCTTCGAGACTCTTCATGGCATACATCTAGCCTCTATGGGCCAACATCATTTGTTATTCTCAACACCCCCCCTCAAATGATGAGTTCCTACCCTTGTTGGCTTTTTCCCCCCTACATGATGACATGGCCTGGGAGACTAGCTCTTTGGCAGCCTAGTCAAGTTAAGGCTTGAAACTTTACATGTTTGGTAAGGGTTTTAAATCCATTATGGAAAACAGATCCACTCAGGGAATTTGAGATTTTCTATAGGAATTTTTTTTGCAAAAACATTTTGTTGGTTTGTAGCAGCGGAAAATATTTTGCTTCATCCTTTTTTTTGTTGCTTCTTTGGCAACCTTTGATCTTCTTCGTCTTCTTGGACTTCTTTATCTTCATGCTCCTTGGATTTTTTTGTGCTCCTTATCCCTTTTGTTGATTTGTGGTACATGCCTTTTACTCCAGTCTTCTTGACACAATCTTTTTGCTTTATAGGTACATGGCTTTCGACAAGCTTTCGATTGGCCTTTGGCTTAGCATGGATGTTGCAATGTTTTTGGCATACAACATAACATATTTCTCTTTGGATATCTCTTGAATTTGGAGTACATAGCTTGACATGGCATGGTATAAGCAAATTATTTCGATTTTGGGATATGGGAAGGTCTTACCACGAGTATACTCGAGCAGTGACTTATCATGATTACAAAATGCTTTGACAAATATTGGAATGGATGCGTAGTGTTACTGTAACAGACACTTGATGACATAGATGCTTGATGAATTTTTGCAAGGATTCAAGCACCTTTTTATGTGTGTGCAAGCAAGATTAAATCTATTTGAGTGTGTATGAAGGCAAAGCTTAGTGTGAGAAATGATTGGTGTGAAGAGGCTTTAGTGATAAGGATTTTCAACCTTAGATTTTTTTAAAAAAAGATAATGACACTGAATCGTGAGACAAACAGAGATAGTTGCCAAAAAATGGTGCGGTTTCAATCAGCAGGTCATGATTCTAGCTGCAACTGCGGAGGGGACTTCGCTGATTTCTTTCTTCTTTGTCTCCTCTTAACTCCTATTCTTTTCTCTGTCTCTGTTGACTGTTAGCATAATAGAATGACTCAAGCTGCTGATCCAAGGCTTGACACAACTTTAAAAACAACAAAAGTGATTGCAGTTGCAATTTCTGAATAGCATATTCTTCCATCACCATCTATGTCTGCCTCTTTTATCATTTCCGTGAGCTCCTTAGCTGTGAGTGCATGTCCATCACCATCTATGTCTGCCTCTTTTATCATTTTTGTGAGCTCCTTAGCTGTGAGTGCATGTCCAACCCGTGTCATTGAATGCGCCAGCTCCGCTGCAGTAATAAAGTCGTTGCCATTGATGTCAAACACACAAAAAAGAGCCTGTAACTACTCTTCTATGTATGGTGATGGTTGTTCCTTGCTCAAATCAGAGGCACAAAGATCAACAAACTCTTGAGACTTGATCAAACCGTTGTTAGGTATATGCTCTCTGCGTCATGTGCTCTCCACTGTCATTGTCCGTCCAGTGGATTATCTCAAGAAAGCATATGATCTATGTGCCTCAGGGTTATTATACCCTATGATTGAATATTGATGAGACCTGGTGTGTATCTCTTTAGCATTTGAGGGGGCATTTCTAGTAAATTAACTGGGTTGTTGTCCTCCATCCCTGTGCTCCAACCCATTTTGTCAGGAAGTCCCTCGCCATGGCTGCTGCACCTCTTGATCAAGAACAACTAGCTAAATTGAAGGAATTTTTTTTTCAAGTTTGATCGAGATGCAGATAGGAGCATCACGGAACTAGAGCTTGGCTCTCTCTTGAGGTCATTGGGCCTAAAGACAAACAAAAGAAACCACACCACTAGCTACCTAGCTCAGCCATGGCTCTGATACCATGTTGAGAATCATGGACCTAGAACTAGATGAGCTATGGTGGATGGAAATCAAACATACTATACATCATGATTAGAATGAGAAATTGTAACTCAAGTGAATTAGGTTCCAAGATAGATTAGCTTGGACTCATAAAAATATTCTTGAGTGACTCAAACTGATTGTACCATATGTTAAAATGAGTGTCAAGTACATGGCTTTATAGCTTTTTGAATAGTACCATTGTACCTCACTATGCATATGGGATTTTGAACATCTCTTCCTAGAGCATACATCATTTGTCTATCTTCGAGACTCTTCAAGGCATACATCTAGCCTCTATGGGCCAACATCATTTGCTATTCTCAACAGCACCCAACAAAGCCATCCAGACTAGAAGATAATCACTAGATGGAATCATTTCAATAACTGCAAACCCTCATTAAACTCCCCTGCACGACCAAAGAGATCAAGCATACAATAGTAGTAATGTGCATGTGGTGTGACACCAAATTTGGCACTCATCTACATAAAATACATTTGGCCCTCATCCAGTGAGCATCCAATGTAGACCTGAGTGACTGCATGCATTGAGTGTGCAAACAAAGCTACATGGGTTTGGAGACACGCCCTTCCATTGCATTTTTTCAAAATAGTCCAACACATCTGCAGTATTGGCATGGCAGCATACCTTGAAATTAGTGCATTCCATGAGACCACATGACTTCAATCTCGCATGCATCCTCTTGCAGCCCACCTGTTGCATAAATATTAGCCATACAGATGTATGCAGAAGCAGTTGTATTATCTGTCTGTAGGATACAATCAAAAGCAAATCTTCCAAGCCTCACATTCTTCCACTTCTTTCAAGCACCCCAAAAACCCATCCAGACTGGAAGATAATCACTAGATGGCATCATTTCAATAGCTGTTAAAGCCTTGTTAAACTCCAACCATACAACACTGGTGTTGTGCATTTGGTGTAACTATACATACCTGTCCATTATTGTAAGAAGTACAGAGATTAAGAGGAACTAAGAGATTCATTACATACCTGTCCATTACTATAGGAAGTTGCTTTCACACATTGTGAACCCTATGTCAAGAGCAATGCCTTTTATTTGGAGGGGGAGGGAGAGATTCCTCTACATTGCATAAGCTTCATTTGAAGCAAACTAGGAGCTGATCATTGATCATCCATCGTCCCTCTTGTCGCTTGGTCAATGCATACCCTTCTTCATCAAGAAGCCCAAAAGGCTCCAAGAGAAGTTCATCCCCTTCAATCTATTCTCAAACATGAGAGAATGTGGGTTGGCCTATGTCTCTTTTGACTCTAACAAGCCTATTTCCTCCTTTCTCTCACCATAAACCACTTGAATCCTAAAAAAGGATGCCATGGTGCCAAGACTCCTATGCAAAAAAAACGACAAAATAAACTCGTACAATCTACTTGCATAGAAACAAAATATCCATAAATATGTGAGAGACACAAAGAGAGAGAGACATAGAGAGGGAAAGAGACTTACCTGATTCTTTTGTTAGTCGATTCTTGGACAAGCTACTATACCTGTCAAGGCAAGGGTAGTGCAAGGTAACTCTCATCGTGATGCTATTCAATGCTGACTACATATAATACAACAGTGTACATCACACAAATGTGTATATACACTACAAGATATAGACCTTATAGCGATGTTTAAAGTGACGAAAATACAAACAATAAAATTTTCCCCCGTTGTCACAAAAAGCGTCGTTATTGACGACACCATAGAATCGTCGCTATATGCATCGCTATTTGCATCACTATATGCGTCGCATATAGCGACTCGCATATAGCGACGGTTACAGAGAATTTGCGATGCTCATAGCGACGCCAATAGCGACGCGAGCAGTAAATTTGCAATGCAAATAGCGATGATAACAGAGAAAAAAAAATTTGTGGCTAGCACTGTGTGCTGTATGAGAGCCATACAAAATAGTTTCTGCACTGCTGCATACAAAGCGCTTGCAAACAAAAAGAATGTATACTGAAATCATAAAACTGATACATGAAATAAATACATGATCGCATAAAATGCGATTGGTACAATCATGAAACGATATCACTAATACATAGAAAATGTCTATATAGATCAGGCGACTAAAAACTAAAGGTGTGTGAGCTCTAAGGATCCAAGGGCGAGCTACAAATCCTCGTCTCCCGAAAGCTCTTCCCGCCGCAAAGGAGCATCAAAGGGATTCTGCAGAAAAAGAAACAACATATCAATCCACCATACAATAATGCATTCAAATATCTCATGGTGACTATGGACAAGAAAGATGAGTGACTTACAGGGCCGTCGCGTCCATACAATCGGTCAATCAATGCCCTGAGACCATGCCTCTCTGCATATCGAGTCTCAAGGCCTTGCGGATCGCGATTTGTAATGGAGTGCTGCAAAGAAAACAAAATGCTAACTGTTAGAAACATGATTGTCAGTACAAAGAATATCTCAAAAAAATAAATAAGCAAAACAAAAGAGAAACTTACAAAGTCCTCCAAATATGTCCTATGGCTGCCACTCCCAAGATGATGCACCGATTCCGGCCTCTATTCGTGCCCTCGCCGCCTCCCACTACTAACTCCAACGTCCTGGCAAATTTGTAGCCTCCTACCTCAGTCGATGCCAGTCGTCTGCATCTAACCACTCGAGCTTTGGAGCCCCACTCTTGATTGCCTTGCGTGCGTCGGATTGTCTATGTGACATGTATGCACGCATGCAATCCATCATCCAGTCCGTAGAGAATCTATCTACTGCGGCTAGCACCGGGAACTTCTCGTGCAAGGATGCTACTATGTAGTCCTTGCTCCCCTCTGGTATGTTCCTCCAATGATCTAGGACATTGTGCCGAAAAACTTGTTGGCATAACTCCCTCATACGAGCCATCACCCTCCTCCCCTCATCATTCATGATGATGGCTCCTGACCTACTATCCACTAGGTATCCATAATCCCTAGGAGTCTGCCTAAGATGGGTTCTCTCCCATCTCCGTCCATACTCCTGGGCATATCCAGGAGACCCGTGTACATCCGGTGTACCAACGGGGGTACCCTCTCCGGGAGTGCCACTCAAAGGGGTGCCACCAAAAGGAGTGCCACCAAAAGGCGTGCCATCTGCCGACGGCTGCGCAAAAGCCGGAGTAACTGGAGTCGACGTCCCCACAGGTGTGACAAATCCTGAAGGTGATGCAGCTCCAGCTGAACGACGAGACGGAGACACCGCGTCCGTGTCTCCACAGCAGCGCCCCCTGATCCTCTTGCAATCGTAGTCCCTCCCTCTGGCCCAAGTCGCGAGCATCGAGATCATCTGCTCGAAGCTGAAGCATCTAATCGCACTGAAACAGATCTAGTAGAGCGCCCTGACGAAGAACGAGACAACTCCTGGTCTGCCATCTCTCTGAATCTCACGAGTTGATCTGGAGACATGCATGCCATCATATCCTAAAACTCCTCGTCGCTCATCCCTCGACTCATCCTGAAAATGTGGATACCTGCACAGATAAAAAATGATGTTAGAATAATCAATTTAAACTATACAAAGCACATTAATATAAATCATTTTTGAAAAATCCCTCTTAAAATGCATATCTTATCTACCTTTATAAGAGATGTAAACAACGAATTGAGTAATACAATTCTCGAAGAATGAAGTATTCTATGGTCCCATGTTAATCTCCTGACACAACTCTGCATACACTGGAAGGTCGATAGACATGTCACCACAAAAGAACGAGTCTGCCTCGTTCTCAAAAAATTCTACGACTTCTATATTTCCATCATTGTTAGCCGATGCCGGCTCCAAGCTTGCGGTGGCCTCCACCCCTTGTAATATCGACCCCTCTATTTGCATTTTTTCTTCATCTATGCCTGGAACATCGCTTTGATCATATACTCTCGCACCTCGAGGAGTTGAAGGTATAACATACCACCATCGAGGTTGTCGGGGGTTTGGATAGAAGATTACCTGTTCACAAACACTTACAAAGCGAGTTCAAACCATTGTGACATAAACCATGTCGTATTACAATTAGCAAGCAAATGACTATTTGCACTTGTTCACAATGGGCTGGCAACACGAAGGTGTCGCGCAAATCCGTCCATTTTTTATCGGAATCTATTTCGAGAAATCCAGATGGACCTCGTCGAACTGTTGCTCCAGCTCCTCCAAGTACCACTTTGAACCACTGCACTTCGAATAGTATCATCGAGAAGCTATGGTAATCCACCATAATAATACTTTGCAAGTTCCCAAAATACTCCATCTTATCCACAACCATGTTTGGATCCGTTGCTCGTTGCCGGCTCTCTTGCACAAACCTTGCCATGACACCACATCCCTTTATGGAGCGCATTTTGTCAATACGCTCCACGCGAAAATGCTGTCCGCGCGACCACGCTGCATTATATATTTTGTACTGCACATTTGAAACACTCAAATTAGATGTAGCAAGAAAATTTAGATACGACACATTCTAAACTCCTCATCACCTTTGGACTACATCCCCTCGAGAACTCCCACTCCTCCATTGAGACCTCTGTCCCTTCGCTGGATGCTGCGGTCAAGGCTCCATGCAACCATCGTGTTGACATAAACCGCGGCATCTCCTCCATGCCTTTGGGATATCAAATCGGTCGGTGACGCGTACTGTGTCGGAATTCAGCTCGCGCTTCCTCTCGATCTTGCCTTGCAATCTGGTACTTGGCGAGCCACATCTCCATGGAGGCATGGTGCAACATACAAAAGCGATTCACCTTCTCTTCCATTGAGGCATCCATTCTTTTTTCTACCCCATTTCCAACCACCACATCTCCAGTTAGCCTATCATCGTCCTTCAGCGTCCAAAGCATTTCATTGTCCAGTTCCACCGTTGGTAGCCATTGTGAGATATGCACTAACGCCTCTGACACCAACCAACCTTCCGCCATGCTATCTTCTGGACGAGCTCGTTGTCGCACAAAGCCTTTCAGGGTTTTCATGAAGCGCTCCATGAAGAACATCCATCGCGTATGGATAGGTCCAGCAATCTCCACTTCGTCCACAAGATGCACAAGAAGGTGAACTTGTATCGTGAGCATGCTAGTGGGCAGGTATTTCTTAAAGAGACAGACCGTCTCAACTGCTCCCCGCTTTGCGGATTCAATAGAGGACGTCTTAATCTCTTTCTGTGAGATCCATTGCACCAAAGTCGACAACTTGTAAATGGCCCTGCGGATTTCTGGAGTAAGGCATCCCGCGATCGCGATCGGTAGGACAAACTGCCACAAATGAGAAAGCATGATGAATAATGGTCACTTTTCAAATTTCAAAATATCCACGCTAATTAAAATCCATTCTATTCACAAACCTGACATATCTTATGCCAATCATGGGATTTTAGCCCAGACATTTGGTCATCTTTAGAAAATGCGGACCTGAGAGAACGCATCATACCCGTCGGAGTGTGGATAGACTTGATTACTTGCTTCACAATGCGCTCTTCTTTGGTAGACAAAACCCAGGGAGCGCGAGGAAGCTGCACTCCCCCTTCAGCACTCGACTGCGGCCACATCGCCTCCATCTTACCTACCTCCTTTAAATCCATTCGTGACCCTATAGTGTCTCTCTTTCCTGTGATGTGGTCCCATAGCAAGCTGCCCACATTCTTGAAAATATGCATAGGATCCAACAAGTGGTTGACCTGTAAGTGGGTCCAATATGGCAACTCGTAGAAAACTGAGAACCGTTGCATTCCATTTGGATGTGATTCTAGGTTTACCATTTTCAGCTCATACCAGCTTGCAGCGTTCATACGTGCTGGAGGTCATCCAAGAAAATCTTCCCTGAGTTCATGATCCTCCGACAAGAAAGCGGCGTGTCCTTGATATACTATCTTCTTCATGGTTTGTGACCTTCGGGAGTCTAACTGTGGCCCACACAATGGACATGCATGATAACCAGAGGTAACCAGACATGTAAGGCGAGCCACGACCTAATGAATACTTGATTGGCTGAAATAAAATATAGATATTACCAGCGAGAACAAAGGTCTGCTCACCTGAGCACTCTCCCAATCCCATAAAGTCATGCATCATCCACATGAGAATGGCTCGAATGCTGGCTGACCGCCGACCATTGCGCTTGCTTATATCTTGCACCGTGACCCCCTCCTTCCACAAAATCTTAAGCTCATCGACTAATGGACGAAGATACACGTCCATATTTTTTACTTTGTAGCGGCCCAGGATGAGCAAGCTAAGGATGAGATTTCCTTTCTTCGTAGAAAGCCATGGAGGGATGTTGTAGTTGACAAGCACTATAGGCCACACACTGTAAGAAGTCGAGCGCAGACCGAATGGGTTCACACCATCCATGGCGAGACCGAGCCGAAGATTCCTTGTCTCTCGCGCAAAGCCTGGGAAGGTAGAGTCAATGTGGCTCCATGTGCGCGAGTCTACTGATATTCGTTGAACTCCATCTGTGGACCTATTCTGCACATGCCACCTTGTCAAGCTTGCCATGGCAGACGTGCGAAACATGTGGTTTATGCGGGGGATGAGCGAAAAGTGTTTGAGAACTTTTTGAGGGATGGTTTGCCCTTGCAAGTCCTGCCGATACCTGTGAGCACCACACTTTGGACATGTCTCCATAGTCTCGTATTCATCTCGAAACAATATGCAGTCGTAGATACATGCATGGATGTTATTGTAGTCGATGCCAAGCTTCTGTAAAACATGTCGTGCATCATCAGGAGACTCAGACATGGTATTTGCGGGTGGCAGTATATGATATTTCAATAACCTGAAAAAAATCATAAAACACCTTGAAAAAACACAAATGCAGAAATTATAGCAAGGACATGATCAAGAATTTTTGAATTTCAAAGTGCACAATGGACTCTTATGGTTCAAGGGTAAAGTGTACTTGGTTTCTAACAGTAAATTCAAGCTGAAAGTGCTCCAGGAGATGCACTCATCACCAATGGCTAAGACCTTTGATAAGGTCCATAAAAGTTTTTATTGGAAGGGTTTATGAAAGGATGTCAAGGAGCATGTATCCAAGTGTTTAGAGTGCCAACAAAATAAGGACTCCACTTTATTAGCAGACGGACTCCTTCATCCTTTACCTATTCCTACGAGAAAAAGGACTGGCATTTCCATGGACTTTTTAACGAGATTGCCTACTACTAGTCATGGATGGAATAGAATCTATGTGGTTGTTGATAGATTGACTAAATGAGCCCACTTTATTCCAACCAAAATACAATATTCAGCAAGGCAAGTGGCTGAGCAATTTATGGAAGGTGTGTTCAAGCTGCATGGTATGCCAATGAGAATAGTATCGAATAGAGATACAAAATTTATGGGCAACTTTTGGAGATGTCTATTCTCTTCTATGGGTACTTTTCTCACTCCTAGTAGAGCCTATCACCCCCAAACTGATGGGCAAACAAAAAGAGTCAATCACTGGGTGGAAGTGTACCTTAGGCATTATTGTCATGACACATAAGCTTTATGGGATCGTTGGATCCACCTTGCTGAATTTTGTTATAAAAACATGCATCACATGAGCATAGGTATGTCTCCGTTTGAAGCAGTTTATGGGTACAATGTCCAAATTTCATCAGTTTTGTTTCATGAAGATGTCAACCCCTAACCAAAGGAAGAGTTAGAAATGATGGAAACACTTATGAGACAATGCAAGGACAGCATAAGGAAAGCACAAGAAGTAATGAAAGCTTATGCAAATGAGAAGAGAAGACATTTGGACTTCAAAGTTGGAGATGGGGTGTTTCTTAAAGTGGCCAAGACACACTACGCTTCATTAAAGGGTGGGAACAATAAGCTTGCTTAGAGATTTTATGGACCATATTTGGTAGTGGAAAAAGTTGGAGGGCTTGCTTATAAGCTTCAACTACCTTCTTCCACTAGAATACATTATGTATTTCATGTTTCACAACTTAAGAAGTATGTTGGACTTGAAGTGCAAGTATTGGAAGAGTTGCCACCAATGGATGAAGCAGGACTTGTTATATATGAACCTGAAAGTATTATTGGAAAGAGAGAAAAAGTGCTCAGAAATCGTACTCTTATTGAGTACCTCATTAAGTGGAGGAGCTTACCTATAGAGGAATCTTCTTAGCAATCATCCACTTATGTGAATGATTTTCCTTGGTTATTGCAGGATGATACATGGCAGACTATGCAGGGACAACTTGCTGTGAGATATTTCTGTTGGCAATAAAACTGTCTAGACGTTATTAAAAATTGATTTTTATGTTATGGGGTGATACTAGGAATTGTATTTTTCATTTGTATACTCTATTAGAAGTTATGACAGTTTTTGTAAATCAGCCATGTTTGGACATCAGCCAGTTTACCCACAGTTTGGTATACATAAAGGTCTATCTTATATGGAAAGTGCTTTCCTATCGAACTGAAGCTACTACATGGACATGATTACTATCATCCTTGGCTTGGATTTAGTCCATTTATCCTTGGTTTTGAGGACAAAACCATCTTAGGACGGGATGGTTTGTCATTTAAAAAAATACCTTGATACTTTTGTAATTTGGAATCATGCTAATTCCATACCTTGTAATTTCCAACCCTTGTAAATTTAGCCCTTGCCCATGTAAATGTGCCCTTAAGTTTGGAGATTAGGAGTTAGGATAAAGATTGCAAGAGGCTAAGAGAAGACATATTTTTCGCTCATTCACAAAAATTTTACTGCTCACTTTCTTGAAGTTAGTTTCCTTCTTGCTAGATGAAGCATCAGCCATGGCTGTCATGTATTCTTTGAAATTCTAATCATTAATACATGGCAAGATGTCTTGGTGCAATAGTTCTTTGTTATTTTATGTCTAATTCAGTTTAGTTAGATTTCTTGTTAGATTTGTTTTCCTGGTTGAATGCTTCATTACAATTGTACAATAACCTTTTGTAATCACTTTAACATTTTGCTGGCGACTTGCCTAAATTTATATGATATACAATGTACATGCCCTCTTATGAGTACTACAGCAATAGGGATTTTTTGTAAAGATCTTTAACATTTTTTTGGTAGCCTGCCTAAATTTATATGGTATCAAATATACATGTTCTCTCTTTTTCATGTATCTAAGTCTATTTGTAAGTGCTTTAAAATGATTTTGATATAAATATTAAATATCAGTCATTCTTTGTAAGATAAGATAGCTTTGTCCTTGTAGGTACTTTAAAGAGATTTGGATATAAATAGTAGCTGTTTTTTTTGTAAGTTAAGCTAGCTTTGTACTCCATGCTATATGTAATCCATAGCTTTCTTTATAATCTTTGATTTTAAAGTGCATATCATATATGTCATGTTTAATTGCATGCATGATTTGTATCTAGATCTAGTTTTCTTTATACATAGATTGGTTATTTTCTTTGACTTTTTTAATACATGTTGTCAAAAATATGACTTTCTACTTTACTTACATATTCAAATGCTACTAAGTACTGGTTGTCAACATGCTTCAATTCTTAAGTACATGAAATGTAGTACTTCTAGAAGCATTGTTTCTTATTTGTATAATATCTAAGCAATTTAAAATAGTTAAAGCTTCAATTCAATTTTTAAAATTGATTTCATTATGTAAATCCTCAATTGCATATATAATCTAATCCAACTTTACTTGTGTAATATGTGGATTCGACTATTCTACTCTCATACTGGATTATATGAGAGTTGAACTTTTAAAAAACATCCCTCGACTTAGAAATGCCCATAAAAACCATGCTTATCTAATGAAGGTTATTCCATATTTTTAGCCATCATTTTTAAGGGCAAACTCATTTTTGCCCTTCAAAAAGAAAAGACATGGTAGTATGATGGTACCCTTCGAATTTGAGGGACTGGGCAGGACCCTAGACACGGAGCTTCCACTACCGAATTCCAATTATGCAAAGCGCACGCTGGCGGCTGAAGTGTCCCGCATGCAACGTGGTAGCTGGGCAGTGGGTGGGCTGATGTGCGCACGGTACAACTGTCCTTTTCTGAGATTTAATATTCGCTGATAGGCTGGTAGCTACCGTATTATTAAATAAAAAGAAAAAGCGTCACTCAAGCCAAAAAAGGCACGTGATTTTTCCGTACGTGAAAATTACCTTCATGTGTACGCGGGTGACATCTTCCACAAACTCCACGCCCGCGCTCTCTCTCTCTCCGTGCCTCTGGAATCTGTTCTCCTTGCTCTCTCTGAATGTCCGCCTCATTGATCCAAATTACACTCCCATCTCTTTGAAGTTCTACCGCAGCTGGCTAAGACCGCTAAACCTCGTCTGGATGCACGGTATACTTACTCCGACTCGGCTTAGCAATATTAACGCAGAAATCATGAGCTCTCCAGCCTCCCGCGTCTGTTAATCGTCCAGTAACGAGGGTTTCGTCACACTTCGCATGAGTGGTCTCGACGTTCGCCGAATCATGGACGAGGACCCTATGAGTCATGCAGAAGCAGCAGGCCAACCTGTTTCTTGAAAGAGCCTATCTCAGCTAGCGTCTCGTCTCCTCTCCACTGAGGAGGATAATCATGCCGGTCTCGTAAGCGGCAAACGTAATATGAGCACTGGTCTTAATCACGAGCTTAACCTCGACGAGATGGTTAAGGAATCGGAGATTACGCCAGAACCACATCACCAAGACGACCTAGCACAGAGACATGCTCGTATCACTGGGACCACAAAAGCTGCAGATGACCAACATGCGCCGGTACTCACACGCCGCGGGAAGACCCAGATTCGGCGCATACAGAACCCTAGCAGCCGCCAGGTCACCTTCTGCAAGCGCAGGAACGGTCTCCTCAAGAAGGCGCACGAGCTGTCCGTGCTATGCGACGCACACGTGGCGACCATAGTCTTCTCTGCCACCGGTAAGCTCTACGAGTTCTGCAGCACCAGGTACTTCATGCTTATCATCGAGATTAGATGGCTGTATCTTGTCGATGATTAGTAATATGTATGACACTGGATGTTCATGCTCTCTAATGCCTCAGCATTGTAGGAGAAGGCTCGAACACGGCCAGATGCTGCGTACTGCAAGCATCTAGCCAGCACATACATTGCATGTACGCATGCCTTCCCATTATCTTACCGAATGCAGCTTACAGCACAAGCTCTCTCAAATGCTTTAGTGTGGAGGGGGTTTGGGAAACTTGCCTATACATAATATAGGATGTTTCGCCAATATCCAGGCATTTTGTAAGCCAGGGCTAAAGTGATTGCTTGTCTATAACTCTGGGCGTTGGCATTTTAATCACATTTCGGGATATCTATTTGAGTCGCAGCCAACATGTTGGTTGTTTTCGAACCGGAAGTCTTTGTCGCACTGGAAGCCTTACATTGGATCGTACGTTCTCTCTGTTGCATTTTAAGTCCTATATTAGTTCCTAAGTTGGTCCTTAAACCTCCAAGAACTATGTTGGTTGTTTTTCAACTCCGGCTCTTTGTTGCCTTGTGAGTCGTACATTAGGTCTTAGGTTGCTGTGGAGCAAACCTCAAAAAACCAGACTAGGATCCATTGTTAAAATCTACATGAAGTAAGACCTTACTCGACATATCTACATTTGACAAGCATGAGATGAAAAGGTGACCTGCTGACCTAGCATGATCTTTAGCAAGTTCATGTCAGTCCCATCACAAACTATCCCATGATATACAACACAAATGCACCTACTTACTAACAAGAAAAATCTCAATTTTTAGGAGTAAAATATGTACATGATCCTCGATTTCGCGGATGGGTTTCTTAGTTTGAGAAACTTATGGCTCCCCTTGCTAAGAAGATGAGGAAGTTGAGGTGCAACCCACCCGCAAATATGTACAAATTTTAGATTGCAAAAGTATATATAGTTTGTGAATGACTTGCTAGTTTTGGTAGGTGCATCTTGTGCAAGGTGATATTGAATCTTGCGTTGATATTATGATATAGACGTTTGGATAATGAATACTTACATATCTTTGAATATTACCAATAATAAGGTCTAGATGCAAGAAGATTAAGTGCTTATCATCTATCTTCTAAAAGGAGTACTGTGAATGTATGTTTTTTATGAATATGCTAATCTTTGCTAGCAAAAGACAATGTGATGTCCTACTCACAAGTATCTTGTATAAAATAATAGCAATAGTGGATGCCCTTCTATGCAATGTTGGTATCTCACAAGATCGTGAAGCAAATTGGTTGAATTAGGAACCAAGGGCCATTCAAAGGTTACCCAAAGCCTCTAGTTTTCATCTAGAGTTTTCTCTCAATTGAACTACAATAATCCACCTCACATTTTCAGTTTCTTAGGTGAACTACGAGGAGAGTATATGTCACTATAGCAAAAAGGCCTCATAGACGCACTTTTAGACGCAATTTCTGAATATAGAGAAAATCTTATGGGCGTGTCTATCCACCCATCTATTTGCGCGTCTACAGTGTCACGTCTATAATCGCATGTATGAACGAATTTACACGCAAAAATAGACGCGCAATAAACGCACATATACACGCGTGTATACAAGCGCATAATAAACCAAAATTGCTATATATTTAATTTATTTTGTGCATCTAATAGCGCGCCTTTGGCAGTTAGACGGGCATATAGACACGCTTATAGACGCGCTTTTACAAGCACTCGTAGACGCAAACAGAAAACAAAAAATCTCATTTTTTTAAAAAGATATTTAATTTCTTTTTTAAATTTGAATTATCTAGCGCGTGTATAAGCACGTGTACTCTGCATTGTAGACGCGCTTATAAACGCGCATTTTTTGCAATTTAGACACGTGGATAGACACGCAAAACAAAACTTGAAAAAAAAACCACAGAGCATGTGGTTGCCACATGCTCTCTGGTTCTTTTTTTTTCCCTCCCATACATCAGATTGTGCATTTGGGAAAAAGACAATGGATCTAAAAGCACGAGAATTAAAAATAAAAGTCTATGTATTCATTATAGATCAAAAGCATTTACATGGGAAGTTTAAGTGCTTGTGATCTAAAGCATGGCTGCAAGCAGTAGGCTCAAAGATGAATAATACATATACAAGAAAACAAGGCCATAGAGAAGGTATGGTGCTCCTCTACGAATCTAAAAAAGAAACATCTTCACTAGTACCGCCATGGCTACTAGTGTCACTATCCCCCTCCTCGCTATGCTCCATATCCGGGTTCGCCTACACACACAAAAGATCAAGGTTGCTTACGTAGATATGGTGGAGAAAAAGTTATAATTAGCTATACTTTTAATAGAAAAGTAAGAAAAACATACTTTCTCTGGCTATCGAATCCTCATAGCCCAGTTGTATTGGTCCTTAGTGATGAGACCCTTCTCATAGAAGTAAAGCCATGTGGCTGCGTGGTTATGGCCTCGATGGTAACCTACCTCTCTAGGAATAGGTATCCTACCAACGATAGTAGTCTGCAAAACAATTATGATATATACAAACAATTATGAGACACAATGTATTAGAACAAATTATATAAAGAATTGAAAGAAATATAAATTTTAAAAAACTAGAAATCAAAATATACTTACAAACTCTGCCTTCCATGACTCTCTGCCGCCTGATCCGTAATGCGACGATTCCATGGTTTTCATTTGGATCTGTCGCGCCTCTGCGTACTGGTGACTCTTCACTTTCTCTACTGCTTTCTTCTTGGCTTTGTTCCACTCTATGCGGTGGCACATAGGTGGTTGGCTATAGGCTCCACGCCCCTCCTCCTACCTCTGCAGTGAGTCTCTGGCATGTGTCATGAGGTGGAATCTTTTGTTGTGAAGCAAATCCCTCACTTTTGTGCGTCCCCAATCATCCGAGAATCGCTAACCCTCAGGATTTGGGTACCTCCTATGGACTGTCCTCAACACCTCCTGCCACAAGCCACTTTTTTTATTTTTGAAGTAGATGAAACAATCTTTATACGTCGCATGCACGACGCTCCTCATGTACGCCATTACATCCCTTCCTTCATCATCATGGAAGATACCACCAGTATTTGTAACTCTATTGGCGTACAAGCTCCTCTACATGATCTACTGGTGAGGGTGATCGCTCGCCACCTCCTAGGCAACCCCCACACAAGCCTCGTCCTTCCCCTCAACACTCCCTTCTCCCTCTCTGTCGACTACACTTTGTCTCCCTGGATGCACATGCTTCTGCAGATACACGTGCATTGGCTGACGCTTGTGCTTCAGCCGATGCATGTACAGGTGCTGCACATGGAGTACCTGCATGTGGAGTACCTGCAATTGGAGTACCTATATATGGAGTACCTGCATGTGGAGTACTTGCAATTGGAGTTTGGAAAGTAGTGTCAGGCAAAGACGTCAGAGGCATTCCACACATGATGCTGAACACCTCGTCTGCCGTGGGAGAGTGGCCAAGGTGTCTGGTCATCTCTCCCATGAAGTCCTCCCTACTAGGAAAACCTCCAAAAAATACATTGACCCCCTGCTAAATGAGGCCAATGTATCATTCATGCAATCAAAATCTGGGTCATTACTAAATGAACCAAGATACATCATCTGTAAAAAAAACACAAGAAAAAGATAAATTTGTTTGTATACAAAAAATCATATATTACCTTCATCCATACCTAAACATTTTCAAAGAGCTTGCTTTAGACATTGAGCATAAAACTTAAGTGCTAATGCTTCTCATAAACAAGAAAACTGATAAACACAAACATGGGATTGGTCACATTCATCATTGTAAAAATATATTTTTTTAATCAGAGCTGGGAGAGTTGGCGCGTGTATGATTGCGTCTAAATTGCAGGTTAGACGCGCTCTTAGATGCATTCCTAAAGTCAACCCTCTGTCCAACGCGTCTATATTTGCATATGAGATGCAGTATAGACGTGCTATCAGATGCATATTCCATGTCAATGCTATGGCACACGCTTGTATCATTGCGTGTAGACTACAGAGCACACCCGCTAGTACACACGCTCTGAGACGCGTCCTCAGACGCAATGAGAGAAAACATTTTTCGTGTCTATACTTGTGTCTACACAATGGAATACATAATGGAATAAAAAATCCTAATACATAGATAGAGCAGAGAGAGAAAGAGAGATACAGAGAGAGACACAGAGAGACACAGAGAGAGACTCACCTTGGGTGTTTGGTGTGGCGGGTGGTGGCACTTCTTCCTTCTCCTTCTTCCTCTCCTTAGTAAGTTACCCTCCCTTTATGCTTGCTTGCTACTTCTTCTTGTTCTCCTCTCTCTTGTTCTCTCTTTCTTCCTCTCCTTGGCTTTCGTTTTTCCCTTCTTATGTGTTTGAAATAAAAAAAGAGGTGAGTCATGAGGAGGTGAGGCATGAAGAGACTAGGTGAGGCATGAAGAGACTGCATGTCGGCTAAACTCAAGCTTCAGAACCGCAAAAAACGCAAGAAAGAAAAGGTGTAGTTTGAAAAGAAATGATTTAAGTATGGTTTAAATTTTGACATGTACCTCTATTTTGGCGTATATATGCGCGTCTATTGTTCATGTAAACGCGAGTATAGACGCAAACACAGACACACAAATAGACACTAATATAGACGCGTACGTAAACGCGGATATAGACGTACATTTAGGCTTTATCATAATTTTTTGTTTTTAAGATAAGTTTTGATAGTGAATTCTTATCATAAGTTTTAATGTATTTATGATGAGTTTTGTGTATTTAAAATTGAGATCTTAGAATAATTAATACGCTAGCTTGAAGTTTTTATGTAAACACATGAATGACAAATATTTTGATGTTGTCATGAATTAGGTTTAATCATGTCGTCGTCATCACCTAGTGTGGTGCATGCTGATGAGTCAACGAGCACATCCTCAAGTGAGGATGAAACATTACGTCTTCATAATCAAGATATATGGCTACCATGAAAAATTAAATGCATGTGTAATCGTTGTCGAGGGTATATTTTTCGAGCACGTCGAAACGATGAAAAATTAAATGCATGTGTGATCGTTGTCGAGGGTGTATTTTTCAAGCACGTCGAATTGCAATGTCAAACCTCAGCTTGTATGGAGAATGGGACCGAGAAAAATCACCGGTATTCATTGTTTTTTTTTACCACTAAGATTGCTAGTCTATGTTACTTAATATATATCAACGTACATGAAACTCCCTTTTGTGGTTGAGCACGATGCGGTGCCACATCCTCAAATGCTCCCTTCTGGGCGTCGAGAGGCTGCAAAACGTTGACGCGAGGAGGCAGAGTCTTCAAGAATAGTAGAGACTCATAACCATGATAAACCACCTCATGAAATGCCCCATCAAGTCGTAGAGGATGAGATTTCGAACAACATGGTACACCATCTATTTTCGCAACTGGTTTAGGGAGAGGTCACTCTACGAAGCCAGATGATCCACTATATATAGCATCATCTACTCCATTGTATGAAGGTTATACGTACTCCGTTCTTCGTGCGTCCCTCAAGATACTTAACTTGCAAACAATTTATGGATGGAGTAATGTCAGTTTGGATGCGTTATTGAAGTAGGTATCAATTCAGTTTGGCTTATGAATCATAATATTAATTGTTCTTTTTTGAAATCAGGTAGAAATATATGTTGGTGATTTTTTAACTCACTTTTAAAAATATATGTAGGTTATTATCACAAATGCTTCCAAAAGGAAACAAATTTCCAACTAAGAGAGAGCAAGTAAGACATTACTTGACATCGTTGGGAGGCCTCGATTATGTCAAGATCCATGCATGTATCAATGATTGTGTCTTATTTCTTGGGATTCATGAATTCGCATGAGAGTGTCCTTTTTGTGGTGAATCAAGATACGAAGTGGAGATGAAGTCAATGGATGTGCCTCGTAAGGTTTTGCAATATTTTCCGATTGTTCCACATATAAAACTTATGTTCAAGTGTAAGTATATTGAAAAGCTCATGTCATGGCATGCTAGTCATCGTTCAAGTGATGGAAAATGGAGGATCCCTGCAGGTACATCGGTATGGCAACATATAGATAATTTGTGGCCCGTTTTCAAAGAAGAGCCAATAAATTTGAGATTTGGTTTAGGTATAGATGGAATCAATCCATTTGGCATAAAAAGCACATCATATAATGTATGGCTAGTGGTATTGGTGAACTATAATATTCCTCTATCCATGGCAATTAAAAAGGGACATGTAATGTTGTCCTTTGTGATTCTTGGAAAGCACAAGGTAAAAAACATGGACATTTACTTAGAGCCTTTGATTGAAGAGTTAGAAATGTTATGGGAAGGTATTGAGGTGCAAGATACAAGTGCATCTACATCCTCTAGAGATTTCACATTGAAGGCCATATTGTTGTGAACCATGCATGACTTTCCAGGATACGGAGAGTGTTCATGTACATGTATATAACTCTATATTTGAAATTCAAGACTTGAATTAATTGAATTTTATTAATTCACTTGTTCTTCCAAGTTTAACCACATCAGGATATCATGAATGTTCTATTTGCGGTCCCTCTCTAGTTTCCTCTAGGCCGACACGTTTAAAGAAGGTTATCTACGACAATCATTATCGATTTCTTCTTATTAACCATCCCAAATATGTTCTCCCTACTAATGGAATGACTCCACAATCTCTAACCATTTGAGATTGGAAGGAGAGATGGATTAATGCCGACAACAACCCTCCACTCAGCATGATTCGGTAAGAAGTGCATTTCTCTCGATTGACTTTAAAGTATTTAGCATGATGAATTATTTACATAATATATTGTTTATTTGTTAGGTTCTCTATATTTTTTCGTCTTCCGTACTGGACTGAACTCAAGATCAATCACCTGTTGAACCCCATGTATATATTCAAAAATGTTGTATCTACATTATGGGATCACTTGATAGGGACTCGTGATTCAGTCAATGTAAGGGAGGATTTACGTAACATTGGTTGCATGAGACAAGCCTGGCCACGCATTGGACTCAGAGGAAAGATTGAGCTACCTCATGCACCTTGGATGTTGTCAAAGAACGAGGAAAAAATAGTGAAGGAACAAATATGTAGCTTTCGAACACCCACAGGATGTATGAGATGTCTCAAGGGAGCCTTCATAAAGAAAAAGAAAAGAGGTGTGGAGCAACTATCTAGTTTGAAGTTCCCTAATTGGCACAAAATGATTCAAGTAAGGGTATCTCTAACCATGAATATAGTAATTAGTGGAGTAACTATGTGTAAACTTTGGGACTTTTTCCTCAACTAATCATTTGATCTATGAATATTGTTTACATTTAGTTCGTACTTCTTATTAGCATATCCCATTGTGTATTCAAAGATGTACATGATATCATTTACAAGATGAGAGAGCTTGTGAGGTGCGTATACATTGTATTTTTTCATTATATATCTTTGAATTTCTACATAAAAATAAACAATTCTCAAATACATCCTGACAGATATGTGAGCTCAAAGGAAATTGATCTAAACACATTGCAAGATGTTCGAGTATTATCTGTTTGAGGTGGTTTGTTTGGTGGAGGAAATTTTTCCTCAATCCATTTTGACTACTCAATTACATTTACTCGTACATTTGATTGATGAGATCGCACTTTGTGGGGCAATTCATGCAAGGTGGATGTTTTTTTTTAGCACTTCAGGAAAACCTTAAAAAAATTTGGCAGGCCTGAGGGAAGCATGGCTAAGGGTTGGTTAGTGCAATCATCCCTTGTTTATATCTTTGAATATCTTTTTGAAGTGGATCCCTCTCAACTATGACTATGGAAATATGATAAAGACTTGAGGATGGCCTCTATAATACCTCAAGGAAAAGGAATGAGTAAAGTGCTAACAAAAGAAGAACTTCGTAAGTTAAATAGTTTTTGTGTGCTCAATACTCATGTAATGAGAAAAATGGGTGACACTATATAATGAAGAAAGGGCAAGAAGAAAAATTGAAAGACAAGAATTTCGCACCAGATATGGACGTAATGTCTCATTTCCAGATCATCTAAACGCGCTCCCACGTCATATTGATATAGATTGGTTACATGAGGAAATAGAGCGAATGGAAAAAGAGGAGAAAATTAATATATCTCAAGAAGAGTGGAAATACGCACGGAGGTTGCTTATCAAAGATGAGACATACTATTAATTAATTTGTTTCTATAAGTTATATTTTATATAAATAATTGACATGTTTGATCTTTTATCTTTTACTACTAGTGCATATTATTCAATGCACTTTGGTGTGAGGATAAACATCTTCGAACTCAACGTATAGATGAAAAGAGAAATACCCAAGATTATGGTGTCCTTGCTCACTTCAAGGATGCCAATGGTACCATGGAAGGTTATTGTGGCTTGATCCAAGATATTCTAAAGCTTGACTTTAGACGATTCTTTATATATGTACTGGATGTGAAGTGGTTTAAAGAAGTGGTAACAAATGGTGAGCATTGCACAATCAGACGTCATCCAAGTGGTTTTATAATCATTGACTCTACAAAATTTCACTAAAACAAGAATGACACATTAGTAATACCTTAACAATGCGAGCAAGTATATATGCAAAAGCTAATTTTTTAATATGTATACATGTGATACATATACACAATATAATAAGTATTTAAGTTTCTTGCTTTTATTTTTCAAATACAGATTGTGTATTATCCAATGGTAAACAATAACCGATGGCGGTATGTCATCCCTATATCTAATTGTTCAAAACCAATATATGGTAATATTACCGACATGGAGATAGCAGATGACAATCCAACAATTAATGATGATGTGCATGATGACACCATAATGGATGATATGCGTGATATAGAACAAGATGAACCTCGCGAGGATATTCAAGGAAATGCGAAAGAAGACAATAATGTGATTGTCGATGAAATTGATAAATTTATTGAGCAATATAGCAACACATCTGATAGTGGGATAGACTTATTTGTTTTGTTAGCTCTTGGTAACATAGACCTAGAAGTAGATAGTTTAGCAAGGGCTGATCTCATTGAAGATGAGATGGGCCATTCATTGTAACATACTTAATTTGCTTAATGATTCAATGTGTATTCTTAATTCTATGGTCTTTATCATGCGCACACGTGCATACTCAAGAATCAATAGTCAAGTTTAAAGCTAAATTGAAATTTCCATAATAAAAGAAAGTATTTTTTATCATCTTCAATTAGAGAAATTATGAGATACATATTGCAATGCTTGCTACTAACTGTATAATAAGGTTTCTGTCCCTTACCGTTAATTACTTATATCAGGCTTGTCAACTGGAGGAACTGCCATTCATTAGAGAGCAATGAAAAAATAATTATTAACTCTGGTTTTTTAATTCAATGATTCAATGTGTATTCTTAATTCTATGGTTTTTATCATGTGCATACGTACATGCTCAAGAATCAATTTCAGGTGGTTAAATAATTATTAACTTTGGTTTTTTAATTATATTAATTCCAATTTTAGGTGGTTAAATAATTGCGCGTCTGGTGGCACGTCTATATTGGCGTCTATTTGTGCGGATATATAGAAGTAAAATTCGTGTCTGTTTACACGCTCTTTCACACGCACATATAGACGCAATGATAGAAGCGCCCGACTTTACGCATCTAACATGCGCGTCTATGCCTCGTTTCTGTTGTAGTGTGTAGATCTATAAGCTTAGCATGAAGGAAGTTGATACTTGAATATAAACAAAGTGAATGTTCTCTTAATTGATTGTAGTAGCTCAACAATGCAAAGTTGATACATTGCATCAAGTTGGCTCAAGAGGTTATAAGATGATTGGTTGAAAAAGTAACAAGATTCTTGAGAAAGAGATTGGAAGGTGTTGCTTATAAAAGAACACAAGAAAAAAGTGTGCTTCAATGCATGTACATCATGTACATTATATCACTGATATATACTAGCATCCATACCTATTATGTAGCCTTGTATACCATGACCACTTACATAATGGGTATGCTTATCACATCTATAGTAGATAGTTTAGTCATATAATGTCATATACATGTATATTACCAAAATATCTATTGTGCCATATATGTGGCCACAAGAAAAGGATATCACAACCACATAGATATTACATGTATGTCAATGTGATGGACATCATGGCCATTTAAAGGACAAAAACCTTCAAAATAGATTCTAGTCAAGGCAATGACATGGAAAAAAGGTTAAATGCATCAAAAAGGTGGATTGTCAAGTCAAAAGATCTACCATCAAGGCAAGCACATACCGTAAGTCATGAAAAAAGATACTAGATGATTGCATATTTTTCAATCCATATACATTTGGTTTTGTGCTACTGAGTCCCTACCTTATAAATGTATTATGTTTCATTTCTCAGTAGGTGTTGTAAACTTATTATTATATCAAAATATAGTGAAATGTTTCTCTTTAAAAAATCACGACTAGTATTATTTGATGTAGAAATACCCATGATGTCTTATATGTTTATCTCTCATGAAAAATTTATTTAATAAACTTTTGTTAAATATATTATCATGTTTTGCAAATCTATGGATGTTATAAACGGTCTTATTATGGCTTTAAGTAATCATATTATCCTTAATATGCTTTAAGTTTGGCCATGCAAAGAAGGCTATCAAAACATTTGCAAAATAGAAAAATTCTATACTTATTGATTAGGTTTAAGACTTCATTTTGAAGAAAAATATGAATCAAATTCATTGTGTAAATATGTAATCAAGTATTACAACTTATAGTGCCTTATTATGTAGCTCTCATTTATAAAAATAGATTGGATATATGATATTAGAAATTTAAGATATAAAGATATGATCTTGAATGTATATAAAAAGTGTTAGAAAACAAGCACAATTTTAACTACATTTGTTAATGTAGTAAGAAAATTTTCAAGAACACCTAAATTTGAAGGTTTTGGAAGTTGACACATTGAATTTTGGATATTTTATTAAAGTTAGATATTTTTCCAAGATGATTTAGGGAATTTAGAGAAAGCTTCTTCGGAGAAATATGAGACTTAATGGCTACATTCGAAACTATGTTGAAACTTATAATCAAATATTTTAGGGAGAACAATGACAAATTTCATGGTGAATGTAGGTCACTATAGTATGCTTAAAAGTGCTTTAAATAAGGCCATCCATCATCTTTTTGCTATTGAAGGAGACTTAAATGATGCTACCATCTTATTGTAATATATCAAATATATATTTTAAATTTCTCATTCTCGCGTGCTGGTGCATCGAGCTGGAAGGGTAGAGGGGGGATAGAGGAGCCATCAAGCTCCTCCCTGGAGCTTGCTCGGCTTCATAAGCATGCGGATGGACACGTCGAGGGGAGAGGATTCCCTCCCCTCCCCTATAAATTTAAGGGTGAGTTGCAGAGACAAGGGAGGCCGTGAGAGAGTAGGACGAAGCCATCGCCCTGTTCGTGCTGCTACCGAAGGAGGTGGAAGGAGAGTTGCCACATTACTTCGTTGCAGTCAACGAGAGGGAGTGTGAAGGACCGAGGGAGAACGATCGAGTTGGAGGTTGCCGTATCGTGAAGCTGCGCCGACTATACTCTGTGGAAGAAGGGAGGGATAACCACGCATCACCGCCTGCAGACTCCCACCCTTCCTTCCCTCCCTCGTGGTCGCCGTCAGGATTTCTTCCCCCCATGTGGCTCCTAACCCCCCCACAGAAGCTTCAAGAAAGGGGGGCTCCTCTAAGCCCCCCTTCCTATACTCATATCCCTTCTACTCTTTCATCTTCTTCCCCCCCCCCCCTCCCCCCCCTAGGGGTTTTTAAAAACCCTCAAGCCCCCCTTCCTATACCCTTCCCTTACCCTTTCACCCCCTCTCGGTTTTACCCCCTTGGAAATCCTTTCACCCCGCCCCGATCTTAAACCCTTAACCCCTTCCCGTGGGGCCATTAAACCCCCACACTCCTTGGCCTCATAACCCACAAATCCTCCCCCCCCGTGCCTAAATCTATAAGTCCCTTCTTGTGTTGAAACCGCGTGTTTTACCCCCCCATATTCCTTTTTTCTTAACACACTCCCTAAGCCCTTTTCTAAACCCTGTGTCCCCTTTTTCCTTACACGCCTTTTTCCCCGTGCTATAAACCCTTGTGTTATCTTTCAAATTTTCCCCTTGAGTTTGAAAAACCCGTAAGTCCTTTCACTCCCGCTCCCAAAGATCTCCTAAGGGCCTTCATATATGTTTGTGAAGCCACACTCACACATAACCTTTTTCACCGTGATTATATCCTATAGACCCTTTTTCTATTAGGCCTTATAAACCTTTCCCTCTCCGAAGAAGCTAAGACCTTAAAGATCTTGTTACCCCTTTCTCGTGGTCAATCACTTAACGATTCCTTGACTCGAAAGGGAGAAGGGGACCGTGAATTCCGGAAAGGAGTATAAAGCTATTTTCACATTCGAGGGATTACAAAGTGTGTTGTCGCCTAAGAAAGTCCAAGGAGTAGCTGCGAGTATCTCACCCCAAAACCAGGTCTTTTCTTCTTAAATTTTATATCGATTTTAATTCAATCATGCAAGATGAATTGTTAGGGACAATATATATTTTGTCCTAGTTATTTACGAAGAAGGAATTTAGTTTAATTGAACACGCAAAATGGATAATGTATAAAACATAGTTTCCTTCGAATAGCATCAAGCATTGAAACAAATTATGAGCAAGATTATCTACCCACTACAGTAGTATATTTCGGTTAAATCTTGAAGGTATAAAAACTGCATCTTGCACCATTAACCCCTATTCTTTTTTTGCAACGAATCTTCATAGAACGTGAACTTCATGAAAGGTTTTTTACGTTGCTTAAACTCTAGGAAGTTATCATTGCTAACTACATATCTTAGCAAGGAAAAGATTGTTTATTTGGCATGAGTTTTGTTCGCAAGGAAAAAGAAAGTTAATTGAATTTGCCTAACCTCAAAGCAATAAAGTTTAGGACTGAAAAATCAATTGTCACATAGATAACAAATTGTGCAGAGGTGATCTCGATATTACCTTCTAAAAGTTAACCGAATTAATATAAACTTAGAAATACCTATGCTGCCATTGGGAATGATTTAAATCCAAGACACGTTTATACCTTAAATACTTTCCCATCTTCCCTAATTGTAGGGTGAATTAAATCATAAACGTAAAAGAACTAGGGTTTGTCCCTGAGGTTCTTAAAGAAAATAATATAAGGAAACCCGAGGTCTGACAAACATTAGTTTAAAGAAACTGAAACGGATTGTTTCATCGCATATTACGATGGAGGACTTGCACAGCAAGTATGAAGTCATATGGTCTTGTAATTGATTCACAAGAAGAAAGGTTAAATACCCTCAACAAGGATGGCGGATCCTTACGCAAGTTATCTTGCAAAAAGGATATATTCTTTGATATCCTTCTAAGTAAGAAAGGTTAAAACCGAAAACTAAAGTATCCAATGAACTTTAGAGTTGACCAAGTTGGATTAATAGGGTATGCCCTAACCCAGAATATAAGGGATCTTGCCAAGTTGCAAGACACCCGGGAACGAGTACTGATGCATTCGAAAGGAAAGAATCATTTCTTAGCAGTTTGCCAACAACAAGATCGGTTAATGGAAATGTTTGTGCTTGCTAGAGATTTTAGAGCACTATTTAATTTATGAATTACAAATTAAATGAATATCTATACTTCAGGTTGAAGGCCTGAAGGGAGAGGCAGCTTTAGTTACCCCCAACTGCATGCCTGACCCTAACCAAGGCGGTTGTTGACCGCACCGGGAACGTGGACCGAACCCGCCATGAGAGGTCTCTCCATTGAGCTCTACTTGGAGCAGGAGGACGCTTGGGTGCCAAGGGGAGCTCTGGCCGTAAATCCCTCGCCTTCCGGGTCCTGCACAAGAGGCTAACGTGACTCGGGATTGGATCTCGAGGCCCGCATACTAGTTTACAGGTGGAAGCTTGGAATAGTGATCCCTGTGGATTACTCGATAGCCTTCGGGCGGATTATGGACAAGCCTACGGGCGGAACTTCTTGTATTGAAAAAATAAATATGATGATATGTTAATAAAGAACTTGCTTGATATTGTTTTTCTATGTCACGTGATAAGATTACGTGAAGGAACTAGTGCTTAACGGTTTAATTAAAGAAGCTGATTGTTACATGTCAAATTAACGTGTTAGATAATTATATAACTAAAACAAATCGAGGAAAGTACGGAGAATGGGCCATGGGTCCGTCCTACGGTTGGGTGGTCCCGGTTAGCCGGGAACTTTTCTCAAATCTTAAAGAACAGTGGGATGATCGTCAAATGACACAAACAACAAAAGCGTTGACCTAGAGTTATGTCTTAACCGATTTACGCTATTTTAGGGGAACGGAATGGGACTATGCCTTATGGCAGAGAGGTTAAGCTTTTCATCCCTCTCGTTTTCCATTCTCCTTGAACCAAGTGCATCGTGAATATGGTTCGGACCTGGTGTTTTGTGCGTAAAGTAGTTCGCTTGGGTTCGATGCTAGTTGCTGTTAGGTAATGACCAATCAGGAAAACCCTAATTCCGGTTGATCCTAAGTGGGAACGGCCAGAATACTTTCGCTACGTGGCAATCGCAGGAAGCCCTAGATCGCAATTCCCGTAACATTCCATGGGAGTGCCGAGCAGAACTTTCTAGACATCCTTCTCGATGGACTACTAAGACGTGTCCTGGATGATGCTAGTGGATACGTTACACTTACTCATAGCGTGAAAGTGGATGTGATTATTTGATTGCCTAAGATATCAAAGGATAGGAATACCATATATGTATTCAATGAAGTAGCCTTGAGTGAATGCTTTTATGGCATCAATTTTTTAGGTTTTCTAGACTCCTTGAGTTGAGTCACATATAGGGTTCCAAGGACTATCCTTGAACTACTAGACTATGTGAATAGCATCTCTTAATCACTTAAGAGTGAAGCAGAGTTTTCTCACCATCCCAAAATCAAAGGATTGTGGTGATTTGAAATCAGTAGAGTTTTGGAAAATATAAATAACACATGACTCATATTTAAGGGGTGATCCAACTCTAGAAAGGAGATATCAAACAAGACTAATATTCAAAACTTAGCAAAACATCATATAGTAGAAAGCTTTCTAATGGAGTAGTGGAGTTTGGATTCTAATAGAGAAGGAGAGAGAAGGAAGGGAAAGAGGAGGAAAAGAAGAAGGAGAAGAGAGGGAGAGAAGAAGAGGAGAGATAAGGAAGGAGAAGAGGAGGAAAAGAAGAAGGAAAGGAAGAAGAGAAGGAGAGAGAGAAGAGAAGGAGAGAAGGAGAAAGAAGGAAAGGAATATGTACTGGATGTGAAGTGGTTTAAAGAAATGGTAACAAATGGTGAGCATTGCACAATCAAATGTCATCCAAGTGGTTTTGTAATCATTGACTCTACAAAATTTCACCAAAATAAGAATGACACATTAGTACTACCTTAACAATGCGAGCATGTATATATGCAAATGCTAATTTTTTAATATATATACATGTGATACATATATAAAATATAATAAGTATTTAAGTTTCTTGCTTTTATTTTTCAAATACAGGTTGTGTATCATCCAATGGTAAACAATAACCGATGGTGGTATGTACTCTGCACTGTAGACCCGTGTATAAACGCGCATTTTCTGCAATTTAGACGCGCGGGTAGATGCGTAAAACAGAACTGGGAAAAAAAAAGAGAGAGCATGTGCTCTCTGTTTTTTTTTTTACCCTCCCATACATCAGATTGTGCATTTGGGAAAAAGAAAATGGATCTAAAAGCACGAGAATTGAAAATAAAAGTCCATGTATTCATTATAGATCAAAAGCATTTACATGGGATGTTTAAGTGCTTGCGACCTAAAGCGTGGCCACAAGCAGTAGGCTCAAAGATGGATCATACATATACAAGATAACAAGGCCATAGAGGAGGTATGGTGCTCCTTTACGAATCTGAAGAAGAAACATCTTTGCTAGTACCACCATGGCTACTAGTGATGCCAGGAGGCATATCTCACGGTGGATTCTGTGACACAGTGGATTCCGTGAGGTTTTACGGTGGATTCCGTAAACTTTGATGATCGGGGCTCATATAAAAAGAAGATTATTTATGCGAGAAGTTGATGGGGACGCCTATCCTTTTCGGGCGTTTCATTAATTTAGTGTGTACATGGGTGATTCCATAGTGGGTGATTCTGCAAAATTCATATTAAATTAATAAACGTTTATGAGTTTAGAGTGCGCACTCGTAATAAATTAAGGTTAGGATTGATTTCTAACCAGTTGATTTATTTATGTAGCTGAAGACTGCTAGGTATTCACTTTTGTCAGTTTAATTATATTATTTTACTAACGATTATGAATGCTTCAGTTGATGTTTAGAGATAGCAGCAGTGGTGGAGGAAAGCATTGGAGGATAGAGAGTATTCGAGTTATCACTTATATTTGAATGGGCGTATACCTTAGGCATGGCGCCTATATTTTATTGCACTTATTTATTGAGGCGTTGGATATTTATTTATTATTTTGTATGCGCATGGGCGCACGATTATGTTATTTGTATTTGGACATTGTATTGGGTATACCTGACTCTTTGGGCGTCGCCCATTAGCTTTATTTCTATTTTGTGCTAAAGCAAACACAAAAGCCAAAGACGTGCTATTTTGTAATATGGGCTATTATTTGAGCTTGAAGATGATTAATATATAAAATACATGCTTTGTGGAGCGCTCACACAAGGCATGGGGGGAGATTGCACCCAATTGGTCTCTTGTTCATGTTGTGCATACTTTTTACTTTGAGTTTTGTGCAAAAAGTAGAGTTCTTTTCTTCTTGGGGACCTTCCGGCATTCACTACGCAAGCACACGGCATCCGATCTGCGCACCAACTAGCGTCGTTATCCCCCTCCTTGCTAAGCTCCACATCCGGGTTCACCTACACACACAAAAGATCAAGGTTGCTTACATAGACATGGTGAAGAAAAAGTTATAATTAGCTATAATTTTAATAGGAAAGTAAGAAAAACATACCTCCTCTGGCTGTCGAATCCTCATAGCCCGGTTATATTGGTCCTCAGTTATGAGACCCTCCTCATAGAAGTGAAGCCATGTGGCTGCACGGTTATGGTCTCGATGGTAACCTACCTCTCTAAGAGTAGGTATCCTATCAACGATAGTAGTATGCAAAACAATTATGATATATACAAACAATTATGAGACACAATATATCATAATTGTTTGTATATATCATAATTGCTTTCTTCCACTCTATGTGGTGGCACATAGGTGGTTGGCTATAGGCTCCACGCCCCTCCTCCTGCCTCCGCAGTGAGTCCCTGGCGTGTGTCATGAGGTGGGATCTTTTGTTGTAAAGCATATTCCTCACTTTTGTGCGTCCCCAATCATCCGAGAATCGCTGACCCTCAGGATTTCGGTTCCTCCTATGGACTGCCCTCAACAACTCCTGCCACAAGCCACTTTTCTAATTTTTGAAGCCACTTTTCGGATGCGAATCTAGATGCGCTGTGGGAGCGCGTCTGAGAGTGCGTCAAACCTGCAATTTAGACGCGGTTATACACGCGCCAGCTCTCCCAGCTCTGATAAAAAACAATATATTTTTGCAATGATGAATGTGACCAATCCCATGTTTGTGTTTATCAGTTTTTTTATTTATGAGAAGCATTAGCACTTAAGTTTTATGCTCAATGTCTAAAGAAAGTTCTTTGAAAATGTAGGTAATATATGATTTTTTGTATGCAAATAAATTTATCTTTTTCCTGTGTTTTTTTGTAGATGTCATATCTTGGTTCATCTAGCAATGATCCGGATTTGGATCGCATGAATGATACATTGGCCTCCTTTGGCAAGGGGGTCAATGTATTTTTTGGAGGTTTTCTTAGTAGGGAAGACTTCATGGAAGAGATGACCAGACACCTTGGCCGCTCTCCCACAACGGACGAGGTATTCAGTGTCATATCTGGAATGCCTTTGACGTCTTCGTATAGTAGCCATACAAGTACTTTGCTTGGCTTGGGACGAAGAGGGTCAAAGGATTCACCCAACCTAAATAGGGTTGATGGGGAGCTTTTGAGCATCCATTGTCTAAAGGACATGACCTGGACGTCCATTTGGTGGGATTCAAAGAGGAATAGGATGTAGTTGTTGGGAAGATACCTATCATATAGTACCTTGATACCGAGGGGCTGTCAATGATCTCTCATCTAAGATCTAAGGACTTCTGTTAGTGGACATGGCTCGTGACAAAGGCTATACAATGCTCTAGCTTGATACTCTTTTATCCAACGAAAGACACCCTCACCTGGGATTTGTACGGAGAATGTACCTTCTTGGTCCGCTTCTTCATTGGAATCAACTGGGGATCGAATGGGGAGGGAGTGAGCATCCGACACAGGGGCAAAAGGTCCGGATCTTCCTAAAGTTTTGCATGCCAGGGCTTCCCATAGCACCTTTCTTGAGCACTTCTTGCTGGTACTTGGCGAGGCCTTTAAGGACTTCTTGCCTGAGTGGGGACGGCTGGACCAAGGGCATGGGTGTGAAGTTTTTCCCTTTCTTGGCATGCTGGGATGATTGATGCTACAATAGAGAGGGGTAGGGTCTCTGGCTGTATGTGCTACTATATAACTCCGCCATGGTTCCTCCAGATCTAGGATCCTTAATAGAGATTCTTGCTTGGTGATTAGTAGATAGGGAGTGGGATGCCATTGTCCTATCCATTATGGATGATGAGGACACTAGTAACGTGCATAAAAGAAGTGGGGTGGGGGACAGAGCTGCTTCAGGACAAGGGTTTAGCTAGCTCCATGATGGAGAGGAGATATCCCAACATGGTATGTCACATCCCTCATTTGATGGGGGTGAGGGGCTAGCCCTTATGAAATGACTAGACTACTATTTGGCATGAGCACCTATTACGGCATGTTGGCTATCCCCAGGGATAGAGGTTTTGTCCATTGAGAACGTGACAGAGGAGAGTCTTGAAGCCTCCACATGTGTATCCATAAAGTAATAATGGTACCATTGGCACCAAGACTGCACCAAATAGTTGGTTTGGTGCCAAGTAATCCACTTTTCATGGCTCACGACTTTCGAAAGAGAGCCAAAGGAGGCCAAAAGCGGGCAAGAGAGAGGATGGTGAGGAATCTCTCTCTTTCTCTCTCTCTCTCCTTGTGGCTTTTCAATAAGGCCTTTCAAGGATCAATATTCTCTATTGGCAGTCATCAATTAGACCTTCATCTCTTGCCTCATCAACGATAGCCAACATAGTATGCTTTTTGGTAGGACCAGCCCTCAAATTTTAAGGTTGCAACACCCTTCTTCAAAAGAGGTTTTTACCCTTCTTTAGAAGGCTAATAACTTATGTGACATTTAAAAAAAATGATTTTCATAAGAATGACCTTCAACAATTGAAGTATTAAACTTTTATGAATTTTCAAAAGAAATTTGAAAAATAGAATCAACCTTCATATAGAAATGTTTTGAAAAATTGCACTTTTCAAAAGAAGGGTGCATTCTGAAGAAACCCTTCAAATAAAATTTTAAAATCGAATAATAATTTTTATTTTGATGAAGATTGAAAATTCTAAAAATCTTTATTGATATTCATTTAATTATTAATATGCAAAAAATTAATGGTAATTAATGAGTCATACTGTCATAACATGGTACTGGGTACATCCACCTTCCAAAAATAATAAATGTGAGTCCTGACTGTTGACACCCATCTTCCAAAAATCTTTAAATTTTTGGGACCCAAATTTCGAATCCTAAAGGCTAAGTTCTAAGTTCTAACTTCTAAGCTCATCGGGCTTGTCACTCTCGAGTCTCAACACTCGACTCAGTCTCTCTAGACTCTCTCTCTCTCTCTCTCCCTCTCACACTCACTTGAGGGCTCTGATGACTGCAGCCCCTCTCTCTCCTCAATCGACCCTAGAGGTCGTCGCTTGCTGCCTGGGGAAGACTACGGCCTCTCTCTCTCCTCGCTCGCCCATGGACTTTGGAGGTTGCCGCTCGCCTATGGACTCTGGAGAGGGCCCCTCTCTCTCCTCGCTCGCCTGTCTCTCTCTCCTTGCTCGCCTGTAGACTCTGGAGGCGGCCCATCTCTCTCCTTTCTCAGTAGCCTCTTGCTCGGCCTTGGAGGCTGCCACCACCTGTGGCCCCGCCTGGGGAAGATTGCAACCCCTCTCTCTCCTCGCTTAGCCTTGGAGGCTGCCACCTGCGGCCTGGGCTCTAAAGACTATGGCTTCAGCCTGGGCTCCGGAGTCCCCCGTCTGTGATCTCTCTCTCTCGCTCTAAAGATACTCGGGCTGCGGCTTGCTCTCTCATGAAGAGACTCACCTGTAGACTGCAGTTCTCCTTCTCTGTTAAAAAAAAACTCGTTGGCTATGCAGGTTTCTAGTTGACGTGAATGCAATCGTCTCAATTTACTCTTTCTTGGCTTTGATTACAACACTACTTCTTAAGGGCCGAGCAATCACCAGATTTTTATTGTTCCTGGGACCAGGTCAATAAGCAGTAAGCCAATGTTTGGGTTTCATCTTCAAAGTGATGGTGCTATGGTTGTTTGCTTTCCTTGTACCAATGTTTATAATAGCTAGGACTAGGATGCCATATGAATGAACCTAGTTACATTGTACTCATAAAATATTTTGGCTAATGTGAGTGACATCCCATACATGACTTGAGAGACAAATCCATTATCCTCATAGACTGCAATGCATGTCTTGATACTCGGTGAGGTAATGCATGGCTCATATAATGCATAGGGTGGCGCCGGATAAGGCTGAATTTTACATATCTAACAAATGGTGCACACATGCATGTGTAGCATGAATGGACATCAATTCCTTTTCATGATGTGTAAGTATTACACATCAAGATACGTGGGGCATGTCTGGTAGCTGATATGTATTGATTGATGATAACATGCATGTTTCTAGCATGGATGTTTTCTACCCATTGTCTTTGATGATGTTTGAGGATAATCCTTGCCTTGAGGATTGTCTCTTGATATGTATATTGCCAACATGGACGTTTTTTAGCCACGGTCCCTAGTAATTTGCGAAGATAATCATCTCCTTAAGGACTATCTTTCCTGCAGATGGATGAATCAAAGAGCTGTGGGTCTATGTTGCATGCAGGTGCACTGGCTTATAGAAACCTCGTAGAAATAAGACGCTGACAGCCGGGCTAGCCAGTTCCAACACAACTGACATGTGAGTTATTGTTGTGCTTTTTCTTAATGTATGCATATCACATATGTATTATGAATAGGGAACTTAAAATTAGTAAGTCTTAACACTCGTACTATCATTACCTACTTAGTTTAATCAATCTCTCTCTCTCTCTCTCTCTCTTCAGCTAGGTGTTTGCATAAGACTTGTACTAAGAATAGAAAAGCTACAAACTTAAAGTTGTCATAAGCAAATAGGTAAGCTTGCTCTATTTTATGTGATATTGATTGAGTATGATTTATTATTGATAGCTCTCTATTCTACAATTTCATTCACACTATTAAATTGATCAAAATGTAAAGAAGGGAGTGGATGTGTATGCATATTAAGTGTTGCATTTGTTTAGGTTATTTATTTACATGTTTTTTTATTGTATGAATGTTAATTTTAAAGTCTTGTTAATATGTTATTTTAGGATGGGAAGGCCTAGAAAGGATAAGTGTCAAAGTTTGCTTGAGCATATCGGGATTACTTTTCCAAATGCACAATGTGTAGAGAATGAAAGTGCAAATGGTATTCTTAATGGGAAAAAGAGAGTATATGTTCATATCTATGTATTGTCATGGAAGATTCTCTATCCTTGGCCATATTCAATCTTGGATGAAGAGGGAAAAGAGAGAGCGAGGTGCTCAATTTGTACTTCATTGAACATGTCAAATCCTTTTGGAGGAAAAGGTAGCACTACCATTCAAAAGCAAACATTGGCTATCCATAATGCCTCAAAGTTGCATAAGTTAGCAGTTCACCACAAAAGCTTTATGGCTGGTGAAAATGTAGAGCATATTGAAAAGCATGTTGAAAATGTAGAGCATATTGAAAAACATGTTGAACTTATGGTAGACAATGAGAAGTGTAGAATTATTAGTGTTATACAAATCATGTATAGGGTTGCCATAAAGGACATGTCTTTAGAAGCATTTGAAGATGAATGTAAATTTCTTATGTATATGAAAACTCCTAGAATGCCTCTTTCTTGTGAGTATTCAGCTTATATCAATCCATCTTCAAGAAAAGATTTTCTCTTAGCCATGTATATAGTATATTGGGAAAAACTCAAGGAGGAGATTGGGCACAATCCATTTTTTTCTATCATTGTAGATGAAAGCACGGATAGAAGGTTTGAGAGGCATCTCAGCCTTTATATCACATACTTAAAGGATGGTGGTGTAGGCTATCATAAAACCTCATTTGTGAAACTCATTGGTATTGATGATGGAAAGGCTCAATCCATATATGAAGGCATCATAAAAGTGCGACATCAAATTAGATATCCCACTTTCTAAGATGGTTTCTATGGGCTCCGATGATGCTACATCTATGGTTGGAAGAAGATCTGGATTATTTGCAAAGCTTTGCAAGGATGTACCACATTTGCTTGGGGTACATTGTATTGCCCATAAGGAAGAACTTGTAGTCAAAGATACTTGTGAATGCTTTGCAAAGATTAGCTACGTGGATAGCTTTGCTAAAATTTTTTGAGAATGGATAGGAAATTCATCTCTTCGAAGAAGGAGGTTAGCATTGAGGTTTTGGGACAGGGTATACAAACATGGTCCCATTAATCTTGCAGTCTATAGTGGATTATTCAATCATTCTGGTTATTGCATAGGGTATTTTTTAGTTTTGGCAGATGTATGGAGTTCCCTTACAGGTCTACACGGTTGATAGATACATGAAAATTGAAGGTACAAGTCACTATATGATCAGAACAGAGCATTCACAGGTTCAAGAATTTCTAGACAGCTACAGTAAATTATCTATAGAATATTTTGTATTCAAATACTTTCAATACTTAATAGTTCTTAAAAAGGGGACTTCTCAAGCTTCAAGTAGATCGAAAGAGCTTATTATTCGAAGCACTAAATCTCAAGATATTTGAGTTTTTCCTCTGCTATATATACCGGATAGGAAGTCACTGATGACAAGGAATAAAAAAAGGATCCTATTTTGGAGGCTATCAATGAAGAGCTGTGAGAATACCAACATGAACATGAATATGAAAACCCTTAAGAAGCTATATACCATAGGAATTATGAGAATGAAGAGGTTGGTGTAAGTTGCACTCATTCTCCTATCAATCAACCCATGAATGGAGTTGAGATGTCCCATGCTTACATGAACTCTAACAGCCTACAACAACTCTCAAATGATATCAAAGAGATGAAATCAGGTTTTGATGGTATGAGGATGGGTATTGACAAGTTAGTGGCTATCTTTAGTGAGAAGATGTTGCCTACAGTTGGTCCTAATGTTCCAAACCCTCCTTTGGCTGAAGACCAACCCAAACCCTTGACTCCAAAGGTGGTAAGACAATTTGAGATTGGGGAATCGTCAAAGGCTAAAGATTTTATACAGCCCACTTCATTTCAACCTCAGCCCCATCAATCAAAGGCCTATTCTCGGCCACATGGGCAAGATCCACATGATAGGGCTTAAGCAAGCTCTAGGCATGAAGAGGACATCCATGGTTGCAAACCATTTTATAAACAATTCTAATTATCCTTAACTTTATATTGGTGGGCATGAACAAGGGCATGTGAATTCAGCCCCAAACTCCTATGGACAGAAACAACACAATCCTCATACTCAAGTTCAACCTAATAGGCCAAGTTCTTTATCCAATCATGGTTGGCCTCAACAAAACAGTGAGTAGCAACCACCATTTAATACTCCTATGCATGGACAACATCAAGGGTACCATGGACAACCTTCCAATATGGGTAACACTTATTTTCAACCTCAAGGACATTATTTCCAGCCACAAGGTCATGGTATGTAGTATGGACAGGAAACCCCATTTGCACAAGGAACTTGGAATAATGAATTCCCTAGGCAAGGCTCATTTGGTAACTCTTCTGGACAGTAACACCATAATGGACAACAACACCACAATGGGCAGCCACCTCAATATGAGAGAGAGTATAAAGAGAAAATTATCATCTCAAATTTCAAAGGGGATACTCCTTCACCTACAAAGTTGGAGGAGTGGTTTGACAAATTGGAGATGTACTTTTTCCTTTTTCCAAGGCCCAAAAATGCCAAAGTGAAGTTTGCAGCCCTTCATTTAGAAGGCTATGCACATACTTCGTGGAGATACATGACAAGAATTGGGCATGACTTCTTATCTGGGGAAGCAGTAAAGAATGTTATGATTGAAGTCTTTGTCTCTCCCATTGAAAAAGACTGCTTGAAAAAGAAATGGTATGCCCTTGAACAACGTGGTCTTTCGGTTAGAGAGTATTCAAATAAGTTTTTAAACCTCTCAATGTATGTTCATGGAGTCTCCGATAGTGCCAAATTGAACAAGTATATATTTGGTTTGGAGTTTATCTTATCGTTCCAAGTTGGAGCCATGAAGCCTACATCTTTGCAAGCTGCCATTCAATTGGCTGAGCGTTATGGGTAGAAATACAAGAGTTTCCAACCAAAAATAGGGCATTTATTTTAGCATACACAATTCCCAAAGACATCATGCCATTATGGGCATGCAAGGACTGATTTTCAACATGGTGAGAAGCCAATAAATGTTCGCAACAATACCTATAGTAAGATACCAACTTTTCCCACTGTTTATGGGCCAAAACAGGGTAGCAATTTTAGATCTAATGCTGAAAATAAGTTTGATGGAAAAAAGACTGATATTAGTGCCAAAATTTTAGCCCCTACCCAAGACAATCACGTCTCTAATGATAAGCTCAAAGAAATGTATGCCAAGGTCCTATGCTTCAAGTGTGGGGAGAAATGGTCACCCGACCATAAGTCCAAGTGTAAGGCTAATAATTTGAAGGTTAATGTGATTTTTGAATATGATTTTGATGCTGAACCTATTGAGGGAAGTCTAGCATAGCTTGAAGGCTCTACTACTCAAGAAGAGATGCATGAAAATGAAGAGAGTATCCTTGACAAATTTTATGACCCAATGGATAGCATTCCTTTTGATCCGGGTGGTCATTACATGGATGATTCTTGGATTGATTTACATCCCTCACTATGTTCCATATCAAATGACGCATGGAGTGGTTCAAGAGGGGACAATACCCTACGCCTCAAAGGCCAAATCAAGGGAAGGACCGCTCACATACTCATTGATATGGGCAGCACACATAGTTTTACTAATTCCAAATCACTCAATGGGTTGAAATTGAGTACACAGGATATGCCTTCTTTCCTAAAAATCCAAGTGGCCAGTAGAGACTTTGAAAATAGTAATCAATGTTGCCCAAATGTTCCTATAACTTTATCTCCATTGTGCACTACATCAGTGAGTTTGATCGCATTAGAAATGGGTCCCATTGATACTATTCTTCTTTCAAAGATTAATGAGGATCAACCCTCTACTTCTACCAATGACATAGATCGATGCCTTTGCAAGTTGCTGAAGGATTATGATAATATTTTTCAGCCACCTACTTCTCTTCCTCCCAAAAGACAAGTGGATCATCCTATAGACTTGCTGCCCACAAACACCAAGCCTATTAAAAAACCACCATATCACCTCTCTAAGGTGGAAAGGGAAGAGGTAGAGCGTCAAGTGTAAGAAGCTGGCAAGAATAGGAATTTAGTGTATATTGCTATTTCACACTGACATTGGTATAAAAGAAGAGGATATGAAATTTTTCCAGTTATATCTTTTTGACACATCAATACAATTATTGTCCTTCTCTCCTATCTTGCTCAAAGCTTCTATGGCTTCTCCCTCTTTCATGTATTTCTCTCTCCAAATTCTCTCTCCTCATCACTCTTCTTCTCTCTCTTCCTACAGTATTTCTCTCTCTTCTACAGCCTTCTCTCTTCTCTTTCTCTCTCCTTAGCTCACTCGTTGACATCAAGTGAAAGAGCTATTAGAAATAGGTCTCATCAAGGCAAGCTAATAGCCTTTTGCCTCTCCGATCCTTCTTTCTCTACAATTTATAAGGATTGGATAAACGACATCCAAGAAGAATATGTGCTGGATGAGCATGTTGCCCAAATTTTACAGAAATTATAGCAAGGACATGATCAAGAATTTTTGAATTTCAAAGTGCACAATGGACTCTTATGGTTCAAGGGTAAAGTGTACTTGGTTTCTAACAGTAAATTCAAGCTGAAAGTGCTCCAGGAGATGCACTCATCACCAATGGCTAAGACCTTTGATAAGGTCCATAAAAGTTTTTATTGGAAGGGTTTATGAAAGGACGTCAAGGAGCATGTATCCAAGTGTTTAGAGTGCCAACAAAATAAGGACTCCACTTTATTAGCAGACGGACTCCTTCATCCTTTACCTATTCCTACGAGAAAAAGGACTGGCATTTCCATGGACTTTTTAACGAGATTGCCTACTACTAGTCATGGATGGAATAGAATCTATGTGGTTGTTGATAGATTGACTAAATGAGCCCACTTTATTCCAACCAAAATACAATATTCAGCAAGGCAAGTGGCTGAGCAATTTATGGAAGGCGTGTTCAAGCTGCATGGTATGCCAATGAGAATAGTATCAAATAGAGATACAAAATTTATGGGCAACTTTTGGAGATGTCTATTCTCTTCTATGGGTACTTTTCTCACTTCTAGTAGAGCCTATCACCCCCAAACTGATGGGGAAACGAAAAGAGTCAATCACTGGGTGGAAGTGTACCTTAGGCATTATTGTCATGACACATAAGCTTTATGGGATCGTTGGATCCACCTTGCTGAATTTTGTTATAAAAACATGCATCACATGAGCATATGTATGTCTCCGTTTGAAGCACTTTATGGGTACAATGTCCAAATTTCATCAGTTTTGTTTCATGAAGATGTCAACCCCTAACCAAAGGAAGAGTTAGAAATGATGGAAACACTTATGAGACAATGCAAGGACAGCATAAGGAAAGCACAAGAAGTAATGAAAGCTTATGCAAATGAGAAGAGAAGACATTTGGACTTCAAAGTTGGAGATGGGGTGTTTCTTAAAGTGCCCAAGACACACTACGCTTCATTAAAGGGTGGGAACAATAAGCTTGCTTAGAGATTTTATGGACCATATTTGGTAGTGGAAAAAGTTGGAGGGCTTGCTTATAAGCTTCAACTACCTTCTTCCGCTAGAATACATTATGTATTTCATGTTTCACAACTTAAGAAGTATGTTGGACTTGAAGTGCAAGTATTGGAAGAGTTGCCACCAATGGATGAAGCAGGACTTGTTATATATGAACCTGAAAGTATTATTGGAAAGAGAGAAAAAGTGCTCAGAAATCGTACTCTTATTGAGTACCTCATTAAGTGGAGGAGCTTACCTATAGAGGAATCTTCTTAGCAATCATCCACTTATGTGAATGATTTTCCTTGGTTATTGCAGGATGATACATGGCAGACTATGCAGGGACAACTTGCTGTGAGATATTTCTGTTGGCAATAAAACTGTCTAGACGTTATTAAAAATTGATTTTTATGTTATGGGGTGATACTAGGAATTGTATTTTTCATTTGTATACTCTATTAGAAGTTATGACAGTTTTTGTAAATCAGCCATGTTTGGACATCAGCCAGTTTACTCACAGTTTGGTATACATAAAGGTCTATCTTATATGGAAAGTGCTTTCCTATCGAACTGGAGCTACTACATGGACATGATTACTATCATCCTCGGCTTGGATTTAGTCCATTTATCCTTGGTTTTGAGGACAAAACCATCTTAGGACGGGATGGTTTGTCATTTAAAAAAATACCTTGATACTTTTGTAATTTGGAATCATGCTAATTCCATACCTTGTAATTTCCAGCCCTTGTAAATTTAGCCCTTGCCCATGTAAATGTGCCCTTAAGTTTGGAGATTAGGAGTTAGGATAAAGATTGCAAGAGACTAAGAGAAGACATATTTTTCGCTCATTCACAAAAATTTTACTGCTCACTTTCTTGAAGTTAGTTTCCTTCTTGCTAGATGAAGCATCAGCCATGGCTGTCATGTATTCTTTGAAATTCTAATCATTAATACATGGCAAGATGTCTTGGTGTAATAGTTCTTTGTTATTTTATGTCTAATTCAGTTTAGTTAGATTTCTTGTTAGGTTTGTTTTCCTGGTTGAATGCTTCATTACAATTGTACAATAACCTTTTGTAATCACTTTAACATTTTGTTGGCGACTTGCCTAAATTTATATGATATACAATGTACATGCCCTCTTATGAGTACTACAGCAATAGGGATTTTTTGTAAAGATCTTTAACATTTTTTTGGTAGCTTGCCTAAATTTATATGGTATCAAATATACATGTTCTCTCTATTTCACGTATCTAAGTCTATTTGTAAGTGGTTTAAAATGATTTTGATATAAATATTAAATATCAGTCATTCTTTGTAAGATAAGATAGCTTTGTCCTTGTAGGTACTTTAAAGAGATTTGGATATAAATAGTAGCTGTTTTTTTTGTAAGTTAAGCTAGCTTTGTACTCCATGCTATATGTAATCCATAGCTTTCTTTGATACATAGGTAAACTTTTAAGTTCATAATGTATAATGCTTTTAGGTAACATTAGATTTTAATTGTATGATACTTAAGTAGTTTAAAATAATTTTAACTTCAATATAATCTTTGATTTTAAAGTGCATATCATATATGTCATGTTTAATTGCATGCATGATTTGTATCTAGATCTAGTTTTCTTTATACATAGATTGGTTATTTTCTTTGACTTTTTTAATACATGTTGTCAAAAATATGACTTTCTACTTTACTTACATATTCAAATGCTACTAAGTACTGGTTGTCAACATGCTTCAATTTTTAAGTACATGAAATGTAGTACTTCTAGAAGCATTGTTTCTTATTTGTATAATATCTAAGCAATTTAAAATAGTTTAAGCTTCAATTCAATTTTTAAAATTGATTTCATTATGTAGATCCTCAATTGCATATATAATCTAATCCAACTTTACTTGTGTAATATGTGGATTCGACTATTCTACTCTCATACTGGATTATATGAGAGTTGAACTTTAAAAAAAAACATCCCTCGACTTAGAAATGCCCATAAAAACCATGCTTATCTAATGAAGGTTATTCCATATTTTTAGCCATCATTTTTAAGGGCAAGCTCATTTTTGCCCTTCAAAAAGAAAAGACATGGTAGTATGATGGTACCCTTCGAATTTGAGGGACTGGGCAGGACCCTAGACACGGAGCTTCCACTACCGAATTCCAATTATGCAAAGCGCACGCTGGCGGCTGAAGTGTCCCGCATGCAACGTGGTAGCTGGGCAGTGGGTGGGCTGATGTGCGCACGGTACAACTGTCCTTTTCTGAGATTTAATATTCGCTGGTAGGCTGGTAGTTACCGTATTATTAAATAAAAAGAAAAAGCGTCACTCAAGGCCAAAAAAGGCACGTGATATTTCCGTACGTGAAAACTACCTTCATGTGTACGCGGGTGACATCTTCCACAAACTCCACGCCCGCGCTCTCTCTCTCTCTCCGTGCCTCTGGAATCTGTTCTCCTTGCTCTCTCTGAATGTCCGCCTCATTGATCCAAATTACACTCCCATCTCTTTGAAGTTCTACCGCAGGTGGCTAAGACCGCTAAACCTCGTCTGGATGCACGGTATACTTACTCCGACTCGGCTTAGCAATATTAACGCAGAAATCATGAGCTCTCCAGCCTCCCGCGTCTGTTAATCGGCCAGTAACGAGGGTTTCGTCACACTTCGCATGAGTGGTCTCGACGTTCGCCGAATCATGGACGAGGACCCTATGAGTCATGCAGAAGCAGCAGGCCAACCTGTTTCTTGAAAGAGCCTATCTCAGCTAGCGTCTCGTCTCCTCTCCACTGAGGAGGATAATCATGCCGGTCTCGTAAGCGGCAAACGTAATATGAGCACTGGTCTTAATCACGAGCTTAACCTCGACGAGATGGTTAAGGAATCGGAGATTACGCCAGAACCACATCACCAAGACGACCTAGCACAGAGACATGCTCGTATCACTGGGACCACAAAAGCTGCAGATGACCAACATGCGCCGGTACTCACACGCCGCGGGAAGACCCAGATTCGACGCATACAGAACCCTAGCAGCCGCCAGGTCACCTTCTGCAAGCGCAGGAACGGTCTCCTCAAGAAGGCGCACGAGCTGTCCGTGCTATGCGACGCACACGTGGCGACCATAGTCTTCTCTGCCACCGGCAAGCTCTACGAGTTCTGCAGCACCAGGTACTACATGCTTATCATCGAGATTAGATGCCTGTATCTTGTCGATGATTAGTAATACGTATGACACTGGATGTTCATGCTCTCTAATGCCTCAGCATTGTAGGAGAAGGCTCGAACACGGCCAGGTGCTGCGTACTGCAAGCATCTAGCCAGCACATACATTGCCTATACATGATATAGGATGTTTCGCCAATATGCAGGCATTTTGTAAGCCAGTGCTAAAGTGATTGCTTGTCTATAACTCTGGGCGTTGGCATTTTAATCACATTTCGGGATATCTATTTGAGTCGCAGCCAACATGTTGGTTGTTTTCGAACCCGAAGACTTTGTCGCACTGGAAGCCTTACATTGGATCGTACGTTCTCTCTGTTGCATTTTAAGTCCTATATTAGTTCCTAAGTTGGTCCTTAAACCTCCAAGAACTATGTTGGTTGTTTCTCAACTCTGGTTCTTTGTTGCCTTGTGAGTCGTACATTAGGTCTTAGGTTGCTGTGGAGCAAACCTCAAAAAACCAGACTAGGCTCCATTGTTAAAATCTACATGAAGTAAGACCTTACTCGACATATCTACATTTGACAAGCATGAGATGAAAAGGTGACCTGCTGACCTAGCATGATCTTTAGCAAGTTCATGTCAGTCCCATCACAAACTATCCCATGATATACAACACAAATGCACCTACTTACTAACAAGAAAAATCTCAATTTTTAGGAGTAAAATATGTACATGATCCTCAATTTCGCGGATGGGTTTCTTAGTTTGAGAAACTTATGGCTCCCCTTGCTAAGAAGATGAGGAAGTTGAGGTGCAACCCACCCGCAAATATGTACAAATTTTAGATTGCAAAAGTATATATAGTTTGTGAATGACTTGCTAGTTTTGGTAGGTGCATCTTGTGCAAGGTGATATTGAATCTTGCGTTGATATTATGATATAGACGTTTGGATAATGAATACTTACATATCTTTGAATATTACCAATAATAAGGTCTAGATGCAAGAAGATTAAGTGGTTATCATTTATCTTCTAAAAGGAGTATTGTGAATGTATGTTTTTTATGAATATGCTAATCTTTGCTAGCAAAAGACAATGTGATGTCCTACTCACAAGTATCTTGTATAAAATAATAGCAATAGTGGATGCCCTTCTATGCAATGTTGGTATCTCACAAGATCGTGAAGCAAATTGGTTGAATTAGGAACCAAGGGCCGTTCAAAGGTTACCCAAAGCCTCTAGTTTTCATCTAGAGTTTTCTCTCAATTGAACTACAATAATCCACCTCACATTTTCAGTTTCTTAGGTGAACTACGAGGAGAGTATATGTCACTATAGCAAAAAGGCCTCATAGACGCAATTTTTGAATATAGAGAAAATCTTACGGGCGTGTCTAGCCACCCATCTTTTTGCGCGTCTACAGTGTCACGTCTATAATCGCATGTATGAACGAATTTACACGCAAAAATAGACGCGCAATAAACGCACATATACACCCGTGTATACAAGCGCATAATAAACCAAAATTGCTATATATTTAATTTATTTTGTGCGTCTAATAGCGCGCCTTTGGCAGTTAGACGGGCATATAGACACGCTTATAGACGCGCTTTTACAAGCACTCATAGACGCAAACAGAAAACAAAAAATCTCATTTTTTTAAAAAAAATATTTAATTTCTTTTTTAAATTTGAATTATCTAGCGCGTGTATAAGCGCGTGTACTCTGCATTGTAGACGCGCTTATAAACGCACATTTTTTGCAATTTAGACACGTGGATAGACACGCAAAATAGAACTTGAAAAAAAAACCATAGAGCATGTGGCTGCCACATGCTCTCTGGTTCTTTTTTTTTTCCCCTCCCATACATCAGATTGTGCATTTGGGAAAAAGGCAATGGATCTAAAAGTACGAGAATTAAAAATAAAAGTCTATGTATTCATTATAGATCAAAAGCATTTACATGGGAAGTTTAAGTGCTTGTGATCTAAAGCATGGCCGCAAGCAGTAGGCTCAAAGATGAATAATACATATACAAGAAAACAAGGCCATAGAGGAGGTATGGTACTCCTCTACGAATCTAAAAAAGAAACATCTTCACTAGTACCACCATGGCTACTAGTGTCACTATCCCCCTCCTCGCTATGCTCCATATCCGGGTTCGCCTACACACACAAAAGATCAAGGTTGCTTACGTAGATATGGTGGAGAAAAAGTTATAATTAGCTATACTTTTAATAGAAAAGTAAGAAAAGCATACTTTCTCTGGCTATCGAATCCTCATAGCCCACTTGTATTGGTCCTTAGTGATGAGACCCTTCTCATAGAAGTAAAGCCATGTGACTGCGTGGTTATGGCCTCGATGGTAACCTACCTCTCTAGGAGTAGGTATCCTACCAACGATAGTAGTCTGCAAAACAATTATGATATATACAAACAATTATGAGACACAATGTATTAGAACAAATTATATAAAGAATTGAAAGAAATATAAATTTTAAAAAACTAGAAATCAAAATATACTTACAAACTCTGCCTTCCATGACTCTCTGCCGCCTGATCCGTAATGCGACGATCCCATGGTTTTCATTTGGATCTGTCGCGCCTCTGCGTACTTGTGACTCTTCACTTTCTCTACTGCTTTCTTCTTGGCTTTGTTTCACTCTATGCGGTGGCACATAGGTGGTTGGCTATAGGCTCCACGCCCTCCTCCTACCTCTGTAGTGAGTCTCTGGCACGTGTCATGAGGTGGGATCTTTTGTTGTGAAGCAAATCCCTCACTTTTGTGCGTCCCCAATCATCCGAGAATCGCTAACCCTCAGGATTTGGGTACCTCCTATGGACTGTCCTCAACACCTCCTGCCACAAGCCGCTTTTTTTATTTTTGAAGTAGATGAAACAATCTTTATACGTCGCATGCACGATGCTCCTCATGTACGCCATTACATCCCTTCCTTCATCATCATGGAAGATACCACCAGTATTTGTAACTCTATTGGCGTACAAGCTCCTCTACATGATCTACTGGTGAGGGTGATGGCTCGCCACCTCCTAGGCAACCCCCACACAAGCCTCGTCCTTCCCCTCGACACTCCCTTCTCCCTCTCTGTCGACTACACTTTGTCTCCCTGGATGCACATGCTTCTGCAGATACACGTGCATTGGCTGACGCTTGTGCTTCAGTCGATGCATGTACAGGTACTGCACATGGAGTACTTGCATGTGGAGTACCTGCAATTGGAGTACCTATATATGGAGTATCTGCATGTGGAGTACTTGCAATTGGAGTTTGGAAAGTAGTGTCAGGCAAAGACGTCAAAGGCGTTCCACACATGATGCTGAACACCTCGTTTGCCGTGGGAGAGCGGCCAAGGTGTCTGTTCATCTCTCCCATGAAGTCCTCCCTACTAGGAAAACCTCCAAAAAATGCATTGACCCCCTGCCAAATGAGGCCAATGTATCATTCATGCAATCAAAATCTGGGTCATTACTAAATGAACCAAGATACATCATCTGCAAAAAAAACACAAGAAAAAGATAAATTTATTTGTATACAAAAAATCATATATTACCTTCATCCATACCTAAATATTTTCAAAGAGCTTGCTTTAGACATTGAGCATAAAACTTAAGTGCTAATGCTTCTCATAAACAAGAAAACTGATAAACACAAACATGGGATTGGTCACATTCATCATTGTAAAAATATATTTTTTTAATCAGAGCTGGGAGAGTTGGCGCGTGTATGACCGCGTCTAAATTGCAGGTTAGACGCGCTCTTAGATGCGTTCCTAAAGTCAACCCTCTGTCCAACGCGTCTATATTTGCATATGAGATGTAGTATAGACGTGCTATCAGATGCATATTCCATGTCAATGCTATGGCACACGCTTGTATCATTGCGTGTAGACTACAGAGCACACCCGCTAGTACACACGCTCTGAGACGCGTCCTCAGACGCAATGAGAGAAAACATTTTTCGCGTCTATACCTGTGTCTACACAATGGAATACATAATGGAATAAAAAATCCTAATACATAGATAGAGCAGAGAGAGAAAGAGAGATACAGAGAGAGACACAGAGAGAGACTCACCTTGGGTGTTTGGTGTGGCGGGTGGTGGCACTTCTTCCTTCTCCTTCTTCCTCTCCTTAGTAAGTTACCCTCCCTTGATGCTTGCTTGCTACTTCTTCTTGTTCTCCTCTCTCTTGTTCTCTCTTTCTTCCTCTCCTTGGCTTTCCTTTTTCCCTTCTTATGTGTTTGAAATAAAAAAAGAGGTGAGTCATGAGGAGGTGAGGCATGAAGAGACTAGGTGAGGCATGAAGAGACTGCATGTCGGCTAAACTCAAGCTTCAGAACCACAAAAAACGCAAGAAAGAAAAGGTGTAGTTTGAAAAGAAATGATTTAAGTATGGTTTAAATTTTGACATGTACCTCTATTTTGGCGTATATATGCGCGTCTATTGTTCATGTAAACGCGAGTATAGATGCAAACACAGACGCACAAATATACACTAATATAGACGCGTACGTAAACACGGATATAGACGTGCATTTAGGCTTTATCATAATTTTTTGTTTTTAAGATAAGTTTTGATAGTAAATTCTTATCATAAGTTTTAATGTATTTATGATGAGTTTTGTGTATTTAAAATTGAGATCTTAGAATAATTAATACGCTAGCTTGAAGTTTTTATGTAAACACATGAATGACAAATATTTTGATGTTGTCATGAATTAGGTTTAATCATGTCGTCGTCATCACCTAGTGTGGTGCATGCTGATGAGTCAACGAGCACATCCTCAAGTGAGGATAAAACATTACGTCTTCATAATCAAGATGTATGGCTACGATGAAAAATTAAATGCATGTGTAATCGTTGTCGAGGGTATATTTTTCGAGCACGTCGAAATGATGAAAAATTAAATGCATGTGTGATCGTTGTCGAGGATGTATTTTTCAAGCACGTCGAATTGCAATGTCAAACCTCAGCTTGTATGGAGAATGGGACCGAGAAAAATCACCGGTATTCATTTTTTTTTTTTACCACTAAGATTGCTAGTCTATGTTACTTAATATATATCAACGTACATGAAACTCCCTTTTGTGGTTGAGCATGATGTGGTGCCACATCCTCAGATGCTCCCTTCTGGGCGTCAAGAGACTGCAAAACGTTGACGCGAGGAGGCAGAGTCTTCAAGAATAGTAGAGACTCATAACCATAATAAACCACCTCATGAAATGTCCCATCAAGTCGTAGAGGATGAGATTTCGAACAACATGGTACACCATCTATTTTCGCAAATGGTTTAGGGAGAAGATCACTCTATGAAGCCAGATGATCCACTATACGTAGCATCATCTACTCCATTGTATGAAGGTTATACGTACTCCGTTCTTCATGCGTCCCTCAAGATACTTAACTTGCAAACAATTTATGGATGGAGTAATGTCAGTTTGGATGCGTTATTGAAGTAGGTATCAATTCAGTTTGGCTTATGAATCATAATATTAATTGTTCTTTTTTGAAATCAGGTAGAAATATATGTTGGCGATTTTTTAACTCACTTTTAAAAATATATGTAGGTTATTATCACAAATGCTTCCAAAAGGAAACAAATTTCCAACTAAGAGAGAGCAAGTAAGACATTACTCGACATCGTTGGGAGGCCTCGATTATGTCAAGATCCATGCATGTATCAATGATTGTGTCTTATTTCCTGGGATTCATGAGTTCGCATGAGAGTGTCCTTTTTGTGGTGAATCAAGATACGAAGTGGAGATGAAGTCAATGGATGTGCCTCGTAAGGTTTTGCAATATTTTCCGATTGTTCCACATATAAAACTTATGTTCAAGTGTAAGTATATTGGAAAGCTCATGTCATGGCATGCTAGTCAACGTTCAAGTGATGAAAAATGGAGGATCCTTGCAGGCACATCGGTATGGCAACATATAGATAATTTGTGGCCCGTTTTCAAAGAAGAGCCAATAAATTTGAGATTTGGTTTAGGTATAGATGGAATCAATCCATTTGGCATCAAAAGCACATCATATAATGTATGGCCAGTGGTATTGGTGAACTATAATATTCCTCTATCCATGGCAATTAAAAAAGGACATGTAATGTTGTCCTTTGTGATTCCTGGAAAGCACAAGGTAAAAAACATGGACATTTACTTAGAGCCTTTGATTGAAGAGTTAGAAATGTTATGGGAAGGTATTGAGGTGCAAGATACAAGTGCATCTACATCCTCTAGAGATTTCACATTGAAGGCCATATTGTTGTGAACCATGCATGACTTTCCAGGATACGGAGAGTGTTCATGTACATGTATATAACTCTATATTTGAAATTCAAGACTTGAATTAATTGAATTTTATTAATTCACTTGTTCTTTCAGGTTTAACCACATCAGGATATCATGAATGTCCTATTTGCGGTCCCTCTCTAGTTTCCTCTAGGCCGGCACGTTTAAAGAAGGTTATCTACGACAATCATTATCGATTTCTTCCTATTAACCATCCCAAATATGTTCTCCCTACTAATGGAATGAATCCACAATCTCTAACCATTTGAGATTGGAAGGAGAGATGGATTAATGCCGACAACAACCCTCCACTCAGCATGAGTCGGTAAGAAGTGCATTTCTCTCGATTGACTTTAAAGTATTTAGCATGATGAATTATTTACATAATATATTGTTTATTTGTTAGGTTCTCTATATTTTTTTGTCTTCCGTACTGGACTGAACTCAAGATCAATCACATGTTGAACCCCATGTATATATTCAAAAATGTTGTATCTACATTATGGGATCACTTGATAGGGGCTCGTGATTCAGTCAATGTAAGGGAGGATTTACGTAACATTGGTTGCATGAGACAAGCCTGGCCACGCATTGGACTCAGAGGAAAGATTGAGCTACCCCATGCACCTTGGATGTTGTCAAAGAACGAGGAAAAAATAGTGAAGGAACAAATATGTAGCTTTCGAACACCCACAGGATGTATGAGATGTCTCAAGGGAGCCTTCATAAAGAAAAAGAAAAGATGTGTGGAGCAACTATCTAGTTTGAAGTTCCCTAATTGGCACAAAATGATTCAAGTAAGGGTATCTCTAACCATGAATATAGTAATTAGTGGAGTAACTATGTGTAAACTTTGGGACTTTTTCCTCAACTAATCATTTGATCTATGAATATTGTTTACATTTAGTTCGTACTTCTTATTAGCATATCCCATTGTGTATTCAAAGATGTACATGATATCATTTACAAGATGAGAGAGCTTGTGAGGTGCGTATACATTGTATTTTTTCATTATATATCTTTGAATTTCTACATAAAAATAAACAATTCTCAAATACATCCTGACAGATATGTGAGCTCAAAGGAAATTGATCTAAACACATTGCAAGATGCTCGAGTATTATCTGTTTGAGGTGGTTTGTTTGGTGGAGGAAATTTTTCCTCGATCCATTTTGACTACTCAATTACATTTATGTTGACATATTGAGCTCCACTCGTGATACGCCAGGGTGACCGTTGTGCATTTATGTCACCGACGTGTTAGTTGCAGACGCGGTTGGTACACCGCCCCTGAATAATAGCTACACGATAGCTATCCTTATCTACTCTAGTTTGTGGCTCAGTTAGTATGCCACCTTAGTTAGTTGAGTTTGGTTTGAGACCCATATATACAGGGTTCTTCTATTTCTTTGTGAGTGAGTTCATTTGGCTTACACAACTAAGAAGAGAAAAACTGTTTTCAGCCTCCACCCTTGTGTGTATTCTCCCATTGTGCAAGCAAGAAAGCTACAAGTGAGACTCCTTCCTTCTCTCCCACAATCTTGACATGGTATCAGAGCCTTGTTCGTGGTAAGGAGCTCAAGAAAGCAAGCCAAGCTCGCGGTGGTTTGGTAAGAGGAGCAGTGTTGCTTTCATTTCCTGTTTTGGGAGCAGATCTCTGCAGGTAGCACAGCCGGAAATTGCAGGAGTGCATTGTCTCAGGTTGAGACGCCCTTCGCGGTGAAGCAAGAGGGCAGTATATGCTGCGGGAAAGGGCTTTAGCCCTTGGCGACCTTGTTTTTTTTATTTGAGGCCATTTCGGGGCCTGTTTTGCAGACGGAAGTTTTCTGCACGCACTCAAGAAAAGGCTCAGTTTTATGCTGTGCGACCACTGTTCTACAGGTCGGTGAAAAGTTACTGTAGAAATTGCATCGTATGCTTGTGCGCAGAGACATTGGGAGTTTCAGAATCATCCTTGGTTCCTGTTTATGCAAAATCGTCACTAGGAAGTGACTGTGTGGTCAAATACCACTTTCGCCAGTTTTGCAGATTTGCCCTTGTGAGGGTGAAGCTGTGTTTTTTGCAGTGACAGAATTTCTTGCAGTATTCTGTAATGGCGTCTGATTCTCTTTCACAGATTGTCACTGAAAAGCTTGACAAGAACAACTTCCAGGCATGGAAGTTTAGAATGACGAATTTCCTTATGGGAAAATGATATTGGGAATTTGTTGCAGGAAATGAAGAAGAACCAGTTCTTCCTGATGTTCCCAATCAACAACAAATGCAGGCATTTAAAACATGGCATGAGAGAGCCAGGAAAGTTATGTATTGGCTGTCTATCAGTATTTCAGACTCTATGATTGTGCATATTCAGGATGCAAGTACGCCAAAGGAGGCATGGGATACTTTGTCAAAAATGTATAGCACAAATACGCAAGCCAGGAAAATGCAGCTCAAGCAAGAGTTGCATAATGTGCAAAGAGAAAGTATGAGCATCAACGACTACCACATGAAGGTGAAGAAGATTGCAGATGCACTTGCTTCCATTGGGTCGCCAGTGGAAGATGATGATTTAGTTTCCGTGACCTTGAATGGTCTAGGAAAGGATTATGCACAGTTTCGGACATCCATTTCAGTTCGTGAAAGATTTCCTGATTTTGAGGAGTTGATTGCTCTTCTAATTTCTGAGGAACAGAGAAATGGTGGTGCATCTTCTTCAGGAGGAACTTCAAAAGAAGCTGTCTTCTACTCAAATGCTGGAAGAGGTAGAGGCAGAGGTAGAGGAGGCCGATTTGGAGGCCGTGGCAGAAATCAGAATATGCAGCAAACTCAAGAAAACCAGTCCTATGGAGGAGGACGTGGTAACTCTAGAGGCAGGGGGAGCCAAAGAGGTCGTGGTGGATGGCAAAGAGACCAAAATGCAAACAGTAATGTTGAATGCTACTATTGTGGTAAAATGGGTCATATGGCTAAAGACTGCTATAAAAAGCAGAATGACATCATGAATGGAAAACTGCAACAAGGGAATTATGCATCTTCTAGTAGACAGGGTGATGACAGAAATGAGCATTTGTTCATGGTGCAGCACATGAACAATTCTATGACAAGTGCAGAAGAAAGCAATGATGTATGGTATGTTGACTCAGGTGCATCAAACCACATGACAGGTCATGCAGAATGGATGGAGGATGCAAGGAAAATGGAAAAACCAGGATTTGTGGAGACTGGTGATGATACTGCACATCCTATTGTGCAGATTGGAAAAATTCCCTTGTCTATGCAGGGTGGGAAAAAGAAATACCTGTCCGATGTATTTCATGTCCCGAATATTACCAAGAATCTGGTTTCAGTTGGTCAAATGGTTGAACAGGGCTTGCAGGTCAGATTTAATCCTCATGGATGCTTTGTTGAGGATATGAAAAATAAAGGTCGCTTGATAGCAAAAGGAAAGAAGAAGGACAGAATGTTTACATTGGATGCAGACATGTCTGAATTGAGTGCAGCAATGTTTGCACATGGGACCGGTGTAGTTGCAGATATTGATATCTGGCATAAACGCATTGGTCATGTTAATGTACAGCGACTTAAATCAATGCAGGCCCAAAATATTGTTGCAGGATTGCCCAAATTCAAGGTTGCAGAAATGCATAAGGTATGTGAAGCCTGTCAGTTTGGAAAACAGGCAAGGAAACCATTTCCTAGACATGTTCAAGAGAGTGAGAAGCCATTGGAATTAATTCACTCTGATGTGTGGACAACTAAAGCTGCATCTCTTGGAGGCTTTCATTATTTTGTCAGTTTTATTGATGACTATAGCAGAAAAGTTTGGGTGTATTTTATGAAAAAGAAAAGTGAAGTTTTTGGGCATTTCAAAACTCTTAAAGCTATGGTTGAAAAAGAAACAGGCTTGCAGATAAAATGCCTAAGGTCAGATGGAGGGGGAGAGTACCTCTCAAATGAGTTTGCAAAGTTCTTGCAGGAGCATGGCATAAAGCAGCAATATTCATGCAGTTATACCCCACAACAAAATGGAATTGCAGAAAGGAAAAACAGGCATATTGGAGAGGTATCTCGTGCCATGCTCAATGAAAAAGACTTGCCAGATTTTTATTGGGCTGAAGCAGTTGCTACAGCAGTCTACATAATGAACAGGACTCCCACTGCAGCAATACATGGAATGACTCCAGAGGAGAGGTATACTGGTAGGAAACCAGATATTTCTCATTTGAAAATTTTTGGTTGCATTGCCTATGTACATGTGCCAGATGAGCTGAGATCCAAGTTGGATCCAAAAGCTGAGAAGTGCATCTTTATTGGTTACTCTCTGCAGCAAAAAGGGTATAGATGCTATAACCCTTCTACTCGTAAGTTTACAGTGAGCAGAGATGTTGTTTTTGATGAGATGAGTAGCTGGTATAGACCAGTAAATGTGATTGATGATGAAGATGCACAAAATGGTAATGCTACACAGAATTCACAGCAGCAGTCACAAAATATTAGTGGACCTGGAGCGTCCTCTAGCAGTGGTTCACATTCTTCGCCATGGACAGGCAGATTGAGATCAGGAGAATCTTCTCAAAGCAATGCAGATAGTGGTATGCAGGTATCACGAAAAGGAAAAGAGAAGGTTGATCAGCCCATGTTTGATGTGAATGCAGGTCACTCTTATGTGGATGGTGAATCCAGTGGCTCAAAACAGAGCATTGATGATGAGTTGGGTATTCCTTCTATTGTTACACTTGGAGTAAGGAAGACCAGGGATGTTTTGAGAGCACCTGGGAGTGAACCTACTTTGCGCAGGTCTACAAGAGCTAGGTATCCTGTGGATAGGCTGAAATATGATGGATTTACAGCCATTCACTATGCATATATGGTCAAAGTGATACAGGAACCAGAACCCACATCTTTTGAGCAAGCCATGGGAAAAGAAAAATGGGAGAAAGCCATGGATGAAGAAATGGATGCCTTGGAAGCAAATGCTACATGGGAGTTAGTACCTTTGCCTAAAGGTAAGAATGCAATTGGCTGTAAGTGGGTTTATAAGGTGAAGCACAATGCTGATGGTTCTGTGAACAGATACAAGGCAAGATTAGTAGTCAAGGGGTATGCACAAACATATGGCATTGACTATGAAGAAACATTTAGTCCGGTTGCAAGGATGGCAACCGTAAGAGCAGTCATTGCTATGGCTGCATCAAAGGGATGGTCTTTACATCAGATGGATGTAAAGAATGCCTTCTTGCATGGTGATTTGCAAGAAGAGGTCTATATGGAGCAGCCACCAGGTTATGTGCATGCTGTTCATCCTGAGTTTGTTTGCAGGTTGAAGAAAGCCTTGTATGGCTTGAAGCAAGCACCTAGGGCATGGTCTGACAAGATAGGACAGTATCTTGTCACTATTGGCTTTCAGATTTCCAAGGCAGATTTCTCACTTTATGTGAGAAAAACAGAGAAAGGTATTATGCTGCTTGTCATTTATGTTGATGATTTGATTATGACAGGTGACAGTGATGAAGATATCCTTCATGTGAAAATGCTATTGAAGCAGAAGTTTGAGATGAAGGATTTGGGAGAGCTGCGTTATTTCTTGGGCATTGAGGTGATTAGATCACCAAGTGGGATACAGCTCTTGCAGAGGCAGTATGGATTGGACATGCTGTCCAAATATGGGATGACAGGCTGTAAGCCTATTTCAGTTCCTTTGGAGCAAAATGTGAAGCTGAGCACAGATGCAGGTGAGCTTCTAGAAGACCCTACTATGTACAGACGCATAGTAGGAAGTTTGATTTATATGACTATTACCAGGCCAGATTTGAGCTATGCTGTTGGATTGGTAAGTCAGTTTATGCAGGCTCCAAGGAAACCACATTTGGATGCGGCTAGACGCATACTTAGGTATGTGAAGTCCACATTGCAGTATGGACTATTTTATGAGACTGGGGTTCAGATACAGTTGCATGGATACACTGATGCTGATTGGGCTGGTAGTATTTCTGATAGACGATCTACCAGTGGATATGTATTCTCTTTTGGGAGTGCTGCAGTCACTTGGAGCAGCAAGAAACAGCCTACAGTTGCCTTGTCGAGCACAGAGGCTGAGTACACGGGTGCAGCAATGGCTGCATGTGAGGTAGCTTGGTTGCATAAGCTACTTTATGATATGCATCAGTCTACAGATGGGCCAGTTGTCATTTATTGTGACAACATGAGTAGTATACACTTGGCAAATAACCCAGTCTATCATGCTAGAACAAAGCACATTGAGGTGCATTATCACTATGTGCGAGAGAGGGTTTTACTAGGTCTTATTGATCTAGTTTATGTCAGCACAGAGGATCAGGTAGCTGACATATTCACGAAGGCATTGGGCGCAGAGAAGCTGCGCAAGTTCAGAGACCTGCTTGGTGTGCAGGAATTGGGATTGAGCTCGAGGGGGAGTGTTGACATATCGAGCTCCACTCGTGATACGCCAGGGTGACCGTTGTGCATTTATGTCACCGACGTGTTAGTTGCAGACGCGGTTGGTACACCGCCCCTGAATAATAGCTACACGATAGCTATCCTTATCTACTCTAGTTTGTGGCTCAATTAGTATGCCACCTTAGTTAGTTGAGTTTGGTTTGAGACCCATATATACAGGGTTCTTCTATTTCTTTGTGAGTGAGTTCATTTGGCTTACACAACTAAGAAGAGAAAAATTGTTTTCAGCCTCCACCCTTGTGTGTATTCTCCCATTGTGCAAGCAAGAAAGCTACAAGTGAGACTCCTTCCTTCTCTCCCACAATCTTGACAATTTACTCGTACATTTGATTGATGAGATCACACTTTGTGGGGCAGTTCATGCAAGGTGGATGTTTTTTCTTGAGCACTTCATGAAAACCTTAAAAAATTTTGGCAGGCAAAAATCACGGCCTGAGGGAAGCATGGCTAAGGGTTGGTTAGTGCAATCATCCCTTGTTTATATCTTTGAATATCTTGTTGAAGTGGATCCCTCTCAACTATGACTATGGAAATATGATAAAGACTTGAGGATGGCCTCTATAATACCTCAAGGAAAAGGAATGAGTAAAGTGCTAACAAAAGAAGAACTTCGTAAGTTAAATAGTTTTTGTGTGCTCAATAGTTATGTAATGAGAAAAAATGGGTGACACTATATAATGAAGCAAGGGCAAGAAGAAAAATCGAAAGACAAGAATTTCGCACTAGATATGGACGTAATGTCTCATTTCCAGATCATCTAAATGCGCTCCCACGTCATATTTATATAGATTGGTTACATGAGGAAATGGAGACAATGGAAAAAGAGGAGGAAATTAATATATCTCAAGAAGAGTGGAAATACGCATGAGGTTGCTTATCAAAGGTGAGACATACTATCAATTAATTTGTTTCTATAAGTTATATTTTATATAAATAATTGACATATTTGATCTTTTATCTTTTACTACTAGTGCACATTATTCAATGCACTTTCGTGTGAGGATAAACATCTTCCAACTCAACGTATAGATGGAAAGAGAAATACCCAAGATTATGGTGTCCTTGCTCACTTCGAGGATGCCAATGGTACCATGGAAGGTTATTGTGGCTTGATCCAAGATATTCTGAAGCTTGACTTTAGACGATTCTTTATATATGTACTGGATGTGAAGTGGTTTAAAGAAGTGGTAACAAATGGTGAGCATTGCACAATCAGACGTCATCCAAGTGGTTTTATAATCATTGACTCTACAAAATTTCACTAAAACAAGAATGACACATTAGTAATACCTTAACAATGCGAGCAAGTATATATGCAAAAGCTAATTTTTTAATATGTATACATGTGATACATATACACAATATAATAAGTATTTAAGTTTCTTGCTTTTATTTTTCAAATACAGGTTGTGTATTATCCAATGGTAAACAATAACCGATGGCGGTATGTCATCCCTATATCTAATCGTTCAAAACCAATATATGGTAATATTACCGACATGGAGATAGCAGATGACAATCCAACAATTAATGATGATGTGTATGATGACACCATAATGGATGATATGCGTGATATAGAACAAGATGAACCTCGCGAGGATATTCAAGGAAATGCGGAAGAAGACAATAATGTGATTGTCGATGAAATTGATGAATTTATTGAGCAATATAGCAACACATCTGATAGTGGGATAGACTTATTTGTTTTGTTAGCTCTTGGTAACATAGACCTAGAAGTAGATAGTTTAGCAAGGGCTGATCTCATTGAAGATGAGATGGGTCATTCATTGTAACATACTTAATTTACTTAATGATTCAATGTGTATTCTTAATTCTTTGGTCTTTATCATGCGCACACGTGCATACTCAAGAATCAATAGTCAAGTTTAAAGCTAAATTGAAATTTCCATAATAAAAAGAAAGTATTTTTTATCATCTTCAATTAGAGAAATTACGAGATACATATTGCAATGCTTGCTACTAACTGTATAATAAGGTTTCTGTCCCTTGCCGTTAATTACTTATATTAGGCTTGTCAACTGGAGGAACTGCCATTCATTAGAGAGCAATGAAAAAATAATTATTAACTCTGGTTTTTTAATTCAATGATTCAATGTGTATTCTTAATTCTATGGTTTTTATCATGTGCATACGTACATGCTCAAGAATCAATTTCAGGTGGTTAAATAATTATTAACTTTGGTTTTTTAATTATATTAATTCCAAATTTAGGTGGTTAAATAATTGCGCGTCTGGTGGCACGTCTATATTGGCGTCTATTTGTGCGGATATATAGAAGTAAAATTCGTGTCTATTTACACGCTCTTTCACACGCACATATAGACGCAATGATAGAAGCGCCCCCGACTTTACGCATCTAACATGCGCGTCTATGCCTCGTTTCTGTTGTAGTGTGTAGATCTATAAGCTTAGCATGAAGGAAGTTGATACTTGAATATAAACAAAGTGAATGTTCTCTTAATTGATTGTAGTAGCTCAACAATGCAAAGTTGATACATTGCATCAAGTTGGCTCAAGAGGTTATAAGATGATTGGTTGAAAAAGTAACAAGATTCTTGAGAAAGAGATTGGAAGGCGTTGCTTATAAAAGAACACAAGAAAAAAGTGTGCTTCAATGCATGTACATCATGTGTATTATATCACTGATATATACTAGCATCCATACCTATTATGTAGCCTTGTACACCATGACCACTTACATAATGGGTATGCTTATCACATCTATAGTAGATAGTTTAGTCATATAATGTCATATACATGTATATTACCAAAATATCTATTGTGCCATATATGTGGCCATAAGAAAAGGATATCACAACCACATAGATATTACATGTATGTCAATGTGATGGACATCATGGCCATTTAAAGGACAAAAACCTTCAAAATAGATTCTAGTCAAGGCAATGACATGGAAAAAAGGTTAAATGCATCAAAAAGGTGGATTGTCAAGTCAAAATATCTACCATCAAGGTAAGCACATACCGTAAGTCATGAAAAAAGATACTAGATGATTGCATATTTTTCAATCCATATACATTTGGTTTTGTGCTATTGAGTCCCTACCTTATAAATGTATTATGTTTCATTTCTCAGTAGGTGTTGTAAACTTATTATTATATCAAAATATAGTGAAATGTTTCTCTTTAAAAAATCACGACTAGTATTATTTGATGTAGAAATACCCATGATGTCTTATATGTTTATCTCTCATGAAAAGTTTATTTAATAAACTTTTGTTAAATATATTATCATGTTTTGCAAATCTATGGATGTTATAAACGGTCTTATTATGGCTTTAAGTAATCATATTATCCTTAATATGCTTTAAGTTTGGCCATGCAAAGAAGGCTATCAAAACATTTGCAAAATAGAAAAATTCTATACTTATTGATTAGGTTTAAGACTTCATTTTGAAGAAAAATATGAATCAAATTCATTGTGTAAATACGTAATCAAGTATTACAACTTATAGTGCCTTATTATGTAGCTCTCATTTATAAAAATAGATTGGATATATGATATTAGAAATTTAAGATATAAAGATATGATTTTGAACGTATACAAAAAGTGTTAGAAAATAAGCACAATTTTAACTACATTTGTTAATGTAGTAAGAAAATTTTCAAGAACACCTAAATTTGAAGGTTTTGGAAGTTGACACATTGAATTTTGGATATTTTGTTAAAGTTAGATATTTTTCCAAGATGATTTAGGGAATTTAGAGAAAGCTTCTTCGGAGAAATATGAGACTTAATGGCTACATTCGAAACTATGTTGAAACTTATAATCAAATATTTTAGGGAGAACAATGACAAATTTCATTGTGAATGTAGGTCACTATAGTATGCTTAAAAGTGCTTTAAATAAGGACATCCATCGTCTTTTTGCTATTGAAGAAGACTTAAATGATGCTACCATCTTATTGTAATATATCAAATATATATTTTAAATTTCTCCTTCTCCCGCGCTGGTGCATCGAGCTGGAAGGGTAGAGGGGGGATAGAGGAGCCATCAAGCTCCTCCTTGGAGCTTGCTCGGCTTCATAAGCATGCGGATGGACACGTCGAGGGGAGAGGATTCCCTCCCCTCCCCTATAAATTTAAGGGTGAGCGGCAGAGACAAGGGAGGCCGTGAGAGAGTAGGACGAAGCCATCGCCCTGTTCGTGCTGCTACCGAAGGAGGAGGAAGGAGAGTCACCACATTACTTCGTTGTAGTCAACGAGAGGGAGTGTGAAGGACCGAGGGAGAACGATCGAGTTGGAGGCTGCCGTATCGTGAAGCTGCGCCGACTGTACTCTGTGGAAGAAGGGAGGGATAATCGCGCGTCACCGCCTGCAGACTCCCACCCTTCCTTCCCTCCCTCGTGGTCGCCGTCGGGATTTCTTCCCCCCACGTGGCTCCTAACCCCCCCACAGAAGCTTCTAAGGGGGACTCCTCTAAGCCCCCCTTCCTATACTCATATCCCTTCTACTCTTTCATCATCTTTCCCCCCCCCCCCCCTCGGGGTTTTTAAAAACCCTCAAGCCCCCCTTCCTATACCCTTCCCTTACCCTTTCACCCCCTCTCGGTTTTACCCCCTTGGAAATCCTTTCACCCCGCCCCGATCTTAAACCCTTAACCCCTTCCCGTGGGGCCATTAAACCCCCACACTCCTTGGCCTCATAACCCACAAATCCTCCCCCCTCGTGCCTAAATCTATAAGTCCCTTCTTGTGTTGAAACCGCGTGTTTTACCCCCCCCCATATTCCTTTTTTCTTAACACACCCCCTAAGCCTTTTTCTAAACCCTGTGTCCCCTTTTTCCTTACACGCCTTTTTCCCCGTGCTATAAACCCTTGTATTATCTTTCAAATTTTCCCCTTGGGTTTGAAAAACCCGTAAGTCCTTTCACTCCCGCTCCCAAAGATCGCCTAAGGGCCTTCATATATGTTTGTGAAGCCACACTCACACATAACCTTTTTCACCGTGATTATATCCTATAGACCCTTTTTCTATTAGGCCTTATAAACCTTTCCCTCTCCGAAGAAGCTAAGAACTTAAAGGTCTTGTTACCCCTTTCTCGTGGTCAATCACTTAACGATTCCTTGACTCGAAAGGGAGAAGGGGACTGTGAATTCCGGAAAGGAGTGTAAAGCTATTTTCACATTCGAGGGATTACAAACTGTGATGTCGCCTAAGAAAGTCCAAGGAGTAGCTGCGAGTATCTCACCCCAAAACCAGGTTTTTTCTTCTTAAATTTTATATCGATTTTAATTCAATCATGCAAGATGAATTGTTAGGGACAATATATATTTTGTCCTAGTTATTTACGAAGAAGGAATTTAGTTTAATTGAACACACAAAATGGATAATGTATAAAACATAGTTTCCTTCGAATAGCATCAAGCATTGAAACAAATTATGAGCAAGATTATCTACCCACTATAGTAGTATATTTCGGTTAAATCTTGAAGGTATAAAAACTGCATCTTGCACCATTAACCCCTATTCTTTTTTTGCAATGAATCTTCATAGAACGTGAACTTCATGAAAGGTTTTTTACGTTGCTTAAACTCTAGGAAGTTATCATTGCTAACTACATATCTTAGCAAGGAAAAGATTGTTTATTTGGCATGAGTTTTGTTCGCAAGGAAAAAGAAAGTTAATTGAATTTGCCTAACCTCAAAGCAATAAAGTTTAGGACTGAAAAATCAATTGTCACATAGATAACAAATTGTGCCGAGGTGATCTCGATATTACCTTCTAAAAGTTAACCGAATTAATATAAACTTAGAAATACCTATGCTGCAAAAAATGCATTGGGAATGATTTAAATCCAAGACACGTTTATACCTTAAATACTTTCCCACCTTCCCTGATTGTAGGGTGAATCAAATTATAAACGTAAAAGAACTAGGGTTTGTCCCTGAGGTTCTTAAAGAAAATAATATAAGGAAACCCGAGGTCTGACAAACATTAGTTTAAAGAGACTGAAACGGATTGTTTCATCGCATATTACGATGGAGGACTTGCACAGCAAGTATGAAGTCATATGGTCTTGTAATTGATTCACAAGAAGAAAGGTTAAATACACTCAACAAGGATGGCGGATCCTTACGCAAGTTATCTTGCAAAAAGGATATATTCTTTGATATCCTTCTAAGTAAGAAATGTTAAAACCGAAAACTAAAGTATCCAATGAACTTTAGAGTTGACCAAGTTGTATTAATAGGGTATGCCCTAACCCAGAATATAAGGGATCTTGCCAAGTTACAAGACACCCGGGAACGAGTGCTGATGCATTCGAAAGGAAAGAATCATTTCTTAGCAGTTTGCCAACAACAAGATCGGTTAATGGAAATGTTTGTACTTGCTAGAGATTTTAGAGCACTATTTAATTTATGAATTACAAATTAAATGAATATCTATACTTGAGGTTGAAGGCCTGAAGGGAGAGGCAGCTTTAGTTAGCCCCAACTGCCTGCCTGACCCTAACCAAGGGGGTTGTTGACCGCGCCGGGAACGTGGACCGAACCCGCCATGAGAGGTCTCTCCATTGAGCTCTACTTGGAGCAGGAGGATGCTTGGGTGCCAGGGGGAGCTCTGGCCGTAAATCCCTCGCCTTTCGGGTCCTGCACAAGAGGCTAACATGACTCGGGATTGGATCTCGAGGCCCGCATACTAGTTTATGGATGGAAGATTGGACTAGTGATCCCTGTGGATTACTCGATAGCCTTCGGGCGGATTATGGACAAGCCTACGGGCGGAACTCCTTGTATTGAAAAAATAAATATGATGATATGTTAATAAAGAACTTGCTTGATATTATTTTTCTATGTCACGTGATAAGATTACGTGAAGGAACTAGTGCTTAACGGTTTAATTAAAGAAGCTGATTGTTATATGTCAAATTAACGTGTTAGATAATTACATAAATAAAACAAATCGAGGAAAGTACGGAGGATGGGCCATGGGTCCGTCCTAAGGGTTGGGTGGTCCCGGTTAGCCGAGAACTTTTCTCAAATCTTGAAGAACAGTGGGATGATCGTCAAAGGACACAAACAACAAAAGCGTTGACCTAGAGTTATGTCTTAACCGATTTACGCTATTTTAGGGGAACGGAATGGGCTATGCCTTATGGTAGAGAGGTTAAGCTTTTCATCCCTCTCGTTTCCCATTCTCCTTGAACCAAGTGCATCGTGAATACGCTTCGGACCTGGTGTTTTGTTCGTAAAGTAGTTCGCTTGGGTTCGATGCTAGTTGCTGTTAGGTAATGACCAATCAGGAAAACCCTAATTCTGGTCGATCCTAAGTGGGAACGGCCAGAATACTTCAGCTACGTGGCAATCGCGGGAAGCCCTAGATCACAAATCCGGAAACATTCCATGGGAGTGCCGAGCAGAACTTTCTAGACATCCTTCTCGATGGACTACTAAGACGTGTCCTGGATGATGCTAGTGGACACGTTACACTTACTCATAGCATGAAAGTGGATGTGATTATTTGATTGCCTAAGATATCAAAGGATAGGAATACCATATATGTATTCAATGAAGTAGCCTTGAGTGAATGCTTTTATGGCATCAAATTTTTAGGTTTTCTAGACTCCTTGAGTTGAGTCACATATAGGGTTCCAAGGACTATCCTTGAACTACTAGACTATGTGAATAGCATCTCTTAATCACTTAAGAGTGAAGCAGAGTTTTCTCACCATCCCAAAATCAAAGGATTGTGGTGATTTGAAATCAGTAGAGTTTTGGAAAATATAAATAACTAATGACTCATATTTAAGGGGTGATCCAACTCTAGAAAGGAGATATCAAACAAGACTAATATTCAAAACTTAGCAAAACATCATATAGTAGAAAGCTTTCTAATGGAGTAGTGGAGTTTGGATTCTAATAGAGAAGGAGAGAGAAGGAAGGGAAAGAGGAGGAAAAGAAGAAGGAGAAGAGAGGGAGAGAAGAAGAGGAGAGATAAGGAAGGAGAAGAGGAGGAAAAGAAGAAGGAAAGGAAGAAGAGAAGGAGAGAGAGAAGAGAAGGAGAGAAGGAGAAAGAAGGAAGGGGAAGAGGAGGAAAAGAAGAAGGAGAGGAGAGGGAGAGAAGAAGAGGAGGAGAGAAAAGGAAGGAGAAGAGGAGGAAAAGAAGAAGGAAAGGAAGAAGAGAGGGAGAGAAGAAGAGAAGGAGAGAGAGAAGAGAGGAATGGAAGGAGAGAAAGAGGAGAGAGAGAGAAGGAGAAGAAGAAGTAGAAGAGGTAGAAGGAGAGAAGAGAGAAGTAGAAAAAGAAGAAAAAGAGGAAGGAGAGAGAGAAAAGAGAAGAGAAGAGGAAGAACAGAGGGAGAGAGAGAGAAGGAGAAAGAGAGGGGAAGAGAGTTGGAGAGTGAAGATGGTTCAAGGAGCTACACTCAAGCCACACCCTTATCGGTAAAGGATCCCCTGCCCGTGACCTTTCCCTCTTGAATCGGTCATCTTGAAGGCTGCTAAGGCCTGAACTATCCAAACCCCGAGTAGAGATGGCTCCCAAGAAGAAAATCACGGGAAGCGTAGGTACCAAAGCTACCGTTGGTACCGATAATGTGGGAGAGTCAAGCAAAGCGACCAACGCAATAAACGCCCCTACGAACACAAATCAAACCCAGGTTCTTTAAGCGTTATAGCTCATTATGTATTAATTCTCGTGGAAGACATAAAAGGGTTAGCTATGTGCATGGAACAAGGACGAGTCGTAGGATTTTTGTTTACTCTAAGCGCTCGGTTGCATATGTGAAATGGTAGAGTATAGAGTTTGCATAAGTTTATATGCATGAAATGATAGTTTTTACACACATAAAATGATAAGGTTTTCGCACTATTTCACATAAAATAATAGCTTCTAAACTAGTTCAGGGCATGAATAGTCATTTAGAATTCATGCTTCGCAATCATGACTAAAAGAAACACATGAGATGATAGTTTTCGATGGTGGACAGAAACCTAGACCTTCATGAGATCCGATGCATTAGAAATAAGTATAATTGCTTGCGAATTGTTTTATCGATCATGCTGTGGACTATCACAAATGGATATGCTCCTAGCTTAATTGAAGCTGGTGACCTAACCCTAAATGTATTGTTGACCCAAGTCATGCTTGGTTGTTTGAAAAGATTGTAAATCCCTTGATAAAGTGTTTTGATACATCCAAGTTAAATTCTGATTGTGCATGCAATGGGATTGTGATGCCTTGAAGCAACAGGTTGTGCATTTAACTGTTTGTTAATGTGGTTTTGGATGTTAACCCAAGTGGGGTGTGTTTGATTATTGCATGGGCGGGTCTGAGATGATTGATTACCATGGAAACAAAAGGGATGTTTTCCCTAGTGACTGTTCAAACCCTAACCAAGGGGGTTACACTACAACAGAAACGAGGCATAGATGCGCATGTTAGACACACAAAGTTGGGCGCGTCTATCAGAGCGTCTATAAGTGCGTGTAAACGTACGTGTAAATAAATACGAATTTTGCGTCTATATATACGCGCAAATAGACGCTAATATAGATGCGCCAACAGACGCACAATTATTTAACCACCTAGAATTAGCAATTCACATAATTAAAAAACCAAAGTTAATAATTATTTAACCACCTGAAATTGATTCTTGAGCATGCACATGTGCGCATGATAAAAACCATAGAATTAAGAATACACATTGAATCATTGAATTAAAAAAATAGAGTTAATAATTACTTTTTCATTGCTCTCTAATGAATGGCAGTTCCTCCAGTTGACAAGCCTGATATAAGTAATTAGCGACAAGCGACAGAAACCTTACAATTAGTAGCAAGCATTGCAATATGTATCTTGTAATTTCTCTACGTACTTGAAGATGATAAAAGATACTTCATTTTTATTATGGAAAATTCAATTTAGCTTTACAATTGACTATTGATTCTTGAGTATACATGTGTGCGCATGATAAAAAGCATAGAATTAGGAATACACATTGAATCAATAAGCAAATTAAGTATGTTACAGTGAATGATCCATCTCATCTTCAATGAGATCAGCCCTTGCTAAACTATCTACTTCTAGGTCTATGTTACTAAGAGGTAATGAAACAAATAAGTCTATCCCACTATCAGATGTGTTGCTATATTGCTCAATAACTTCATCAATATCATTGATAATCACATTATTGTCTTCTTCTGTGTTTCCTTGAACATCCTCACAAGGTTCATCTTGTACTATATCACGCATATCATCCATTATGGTGTCATCATGCACATCATTATTAATTGTTGGATTGTCATCTGCTATCTCCATGTCGATAATATTACCATATATTAGTTTTGAACGATTAGATATAGGGATGAGGTACCACCATCGATTATTGTTTACCATTGGATGATACACAACCTGTATTTGAAAAACAAAAGCAAAAAACTTAAGTACTTATTATATTGTGTATATGTATCACATGTATACATATAAAAAATTTAGCATTTGCATATATACCTCCTCGCATTGTTGAGGTAGTACTAATGTGTCATTCTTGTTTTGGTGAAATTTTGTAGAGTCAATGATTACAAAACCACTTGGATGACGTCTGATTATGCAATGCTCACCATTTGTTACCACTTCTTTCGACCACTTCACATCCACTATATATATAAAGAATTTTCTGAAGTCAAGCTTCAGAATATCTTGGATCAAGCCACAATAACCTTCCATGGTACCATTGGCAACCTCGAAGTGAGCAAGGACACCACAATTTTGGATATCTCTCTTTTCATCTATACATTGAGTTTGAAGATGTTTACCCTCACACCAAAGTGCATTGAATAATGTGCACTAGTAGTAAAAGATAAAAGATTAAATATGTCAATTATTTATATAAAATAAAACTTATAGAAATAAATTAATTCATAGTATGTCTCACCTTTGATAAGTAACCTCGTGCATATTCCCACTCTTCTTGAGATATAATAATTTCCTACTCTTTTTCCATTCTCTCCATTTCCTCATGTAACCAATCTATATCAATATGACGTGGGAGCGCATTTAGATGATCTGGAAATTAGACATTACGTTCATATCTAGTGTGAAATTCTTGTCTTTTGCTTTTTCTTCTTGCCCTTGCTTCATTATATAGTGTCACCCATTTGCTCATTATATGACTATTGAGCACACAAAAACTATTTAACTTAGGAAGTTCTTCTTTTGTTAGCACTTTACTCATTCCTTTTCCTTGAGGTACTATAGAGGTCATCCTCAAGTCTTCATCATCTTTTCATAGTCGTGGTTGAGAGGGATCCACTTCAGCAAGATATTTAGAGATATAAACAAGGGATAATTGCACTAACCAACCCTCAGCCATGCTTCCCTCAGGCCGTGCTTTTTGCCTCCTAAAATCTTTTACGGTTTTCATGAAGCACTCAAGAAAAAGCATCCACCTTATATGAACTACCCCACAAAGTGCTAAATACTTTAAAGTCAATCGCGAGAAATGCACTTCTTACCGACTCATGTGGAGTGGAGGGTGGCTGTCGGCCTTAATCCATCTCTCCTTGCAATCTCGAATGGTTAGAGATTGTGGAGTCATTCCATTAGTAGGGAGAACATATTTGGGATGGTCAATAGGAAGAAATCGATGATGATTGTTGTAGATAACCTTCTTTAAACGTGCCGGCCTAGAGGAAACTAGAGAGGGACCACAAATAGGACATGCATGATATCCTGATGTGGTTAAACCTAAAAAAACAAGTGAATTAATAAAATGCAATTGATTCAAGTCTTGAATTTCAAATATAGAGTTATATACATGTACCTAAACACTCTCCGTATCCTGGAAAGTCGTGCATTGTCCACAACAACATGGCCTTCAATGTGAAATCTCTAGAGGATGCAAATGCACTTGTATCTTACACCTCAATACCTTCCCATAACATTTCTAACTCTTCAATCAAAGGCTCTAAGTAAATGTCTATGCTTTTTACCTTGTGCTTTCCAGGAATCAAAAGGGATAACATCACATGTCCCTTTTTAATTGCCATGGATGGAGGAATATTATAGTTCACCAATACCACTAGCCATACACTATATGATGTACTTTTGATGCCAAATGGATTGATTCCATCCATACCTAAACCAAATCTCAAATTTCTTGGCTCTTCTTTGAAAACTGGCCACAAATTATCCATATGTTGCCATGCGGGTGTGTCTGTAGGGATCCTCCATTTTCCATCACTTGAACGATGACTAGCATGCCATGGCATGAGCTTTCCAATAGACTTACACTTGAACATAAGTTTTATAGGTGGAACAATAAAAAAATATCGCAAAACCTTACGAGGCACATCCATTGACTTCATCTCCACTTCATATCTTGATTCGCCACAAATAGGACACTCTCGTGCGAACTCATGAATCCCACGAAATAAGACACAATTATTGACACATGCATGGATCTTGACATAATCGAGGCCTCCCAGAGATATCAAGTAATGTCTTGCTTACTCTCTCTTAGTTGGCAATTTGTTTCCTTTTGAAAGCATTTGTGATAATAACCTACATATATTTCTAAAAGTGAGTTAAAAAACCACCAACATATATTTTTATCTGATTTCAAAATAGAATTAACAATTAATATTATGATTCCTATATAAGCCAAACTCAATTGATACCTACTTCAATAACGCATCCAAATTGACATTACTTCATCCATAAATTATTTGCAAGTTAAGTATCTCGAGGGATGCACGAAGAATGGAGTACGTACAACCTTCATACAACGGAGTAGATGATGCTACATATACTGGATCATCTGGCTTCGTAGAGTGACCTCCCTGAACCGGTTGCGAAAATAGATGGTATATCATGTTGTCCAAAATCTCATCCTCTACAACTTGATGGGGCATTTCATGAGGGCTACTATCATGGTCGTCAGTCTCTACTCTTCTTGAAGACTCTGCCTCCTCGCATCGACGTTTTGCAGTCTCTCGATGCCCAGGAGGGAGCATCTGAGGATGTGGCACCGCATCCTGCTCAACCACAAAAGGGAGTTTCATGTATGTTGATATATAATTCTCGTAACATAGACATGCAATCTTAGTGGGTAAAAAAAACAATGAATACCGGTGATTTTTCTCGGTCCCATTCTCCATACAAGCTGAGGTGTGACATTGCAATTCGACATGCTCAAAAAATACACCCTTGACAAGGATCACACATGCGTTTAATTTTTCGTCATAGCCATGCATCTCGATTATGAAGACGCAATGTTTCATCCTCGCTTGAGGATGTGCTCATTGACTCACCTACTTGTATCGCACTAGGTGATGAGGGCATCGACATGATTAAACCTAATTCATGACAACATCAAAATATTTGTCATTCATATATTTACATAAGATCTTAATTTTAAATACACAAAAATCATCATAAATACATTAAAAATTATTATAAGAATTCACTATCTTAAAAACAAAAGATTATGATAAATCCCAAATGCGCGTCTATATCCGCGTTTAGCTACGCGTCTATACTCGCGTCTATCTGAACAATAGACGCACATATACACACGAAAATAGACGCACACGTCAAAATTCAAACCATACTTAAATCATTTCTTTTCAAACTGCTCCTTTCCTTTCCTGCATTTTTTGCGGTTCTGAAGCTTGAGTTTAGCCGACATATAGTCTCTTCATGCCTCACCTAGTCTCTTAATCCCTCACCTCATCATGACTCACCTCTTCTTTCATTTCAAACACACAAGAAGGGAAAAATGAGAGAGAACAAGAAAGAGGAGAACAAGAAGAAGCAGCAAGCAAGCAAGAAAGTATCAAGGGAGGGTAACTTACCAAGGAGAGGAAGAAGGAGAAGGAAAAAGCACCACCACCCGCCACACCAAACACCCAAGGTGAGTCTCTCTCTCTCTCTCTCTCTCTCTCTCTCTCTCTCTCTCTCTCTCTCTTTTTCTCTCTTCCTCTCTCTGCTCTGTCTGTGTATTTAGGATTTGTGATTCCATTATGTATTGCATTTTGTAAATTGTCAATGGCGGTCGTCGGCCTAAAATCGGCCGACGGAGCGCGTTTGAGGGCGCATCTTAGAGCGTGTGTGTTAACGCGTGTGCTGTGCAGTGTACACACGATCATACATGTGTTGCAAAAAAGGTTTACTTGCAGTCTACACGCGATTATACACGCACATTGACCTAGATGCGTGTTTGACAGCGTGTCTGTACTGCATATTAGATACGTAGATAGACGCACTAGACAGAATGTTCACTCTGGAACGCGTCTGAGGGCACGTCTAACCTACAGGGGGATACGCACGTCAGGTCTCCCAGTTCTGATAGTAAACAATATATTTTTGCAATGATGAATGTGACCAATCCCATGTTTGTGTTTATCAGTTTTCTTGTTTAAGAGAAGCATTAGCACTTAAGTGTTATGCTCAATATCTAAAGAAAGCTCTTTGAAAATGTAGGTAATATATGATTTTTTGTATGCAAATAAATTTATCTTTTTCCTATGTTTTTTTTGCAGATGTCGTATCTTGGTTCATCTAGCAATGACCCAGATGTGGATCGCATGAATGATACATTGGCCTCCTTTGGCAGGGGGTCAATGCATTTTTTGGAGGTTTTCCTAGTAGGAAAGACTTCATGGGAGAGATGATCAGACACCTTGGTCGCTCTCCCACAGCGGACGAGGTGTTCAATGTCATATCTGGGACGCCTCTGGCGTCTTTGCCTGGCACTACTTCCCAGACTCCACATGCAGGTACTCCACATACAGGTACTTCATATGCTGGTACTCCATTTGCAAGTACTCCACGTGCTCAATGTGCATCGACTGAAACACAAGCATCTATAGAAGCATGTGCATCTGCATAAGCTCGTGCGTCCAGCGAGGCAGAGGGCAGTCGATAGAGAGAGAGGAGGGAGAGTCGAGGGGGAGGACGAGGCTTGTGTGGGGGTTTCCTAAGAGGTGGCAAGCGATCACCCTCACCAGTAGATCAAGTAGAGGAGGTTATACGCCAGTACTATAGAGTTACAGATGCTAGTGGCATCTTTCATGATGATGAGGGAAGGGATGTAATGGCGTACATAAGAAGCGTCATGGATGCGACGTATAAAGATTGTTTCATTGCCTTTAAAATTAGAAAAGCGGCTTATGATAGGAGGTGTTGAGGGCAGTCCATAGGAGGTACCCAAATTCTGAGGGTCAGCGATTCTCGGATGATTGGGGATGTACAAAAGTGAGGGATATGCTTCACAACAAAAGATCCCACCTCATGACACAGGCCAGGGACTCACTACGGAGGTTGGAGGAGGGGCGTGGAGCCTATAGCGAACCACCTATGTGCCACCGCATAGAGTTGAAGAAAGCCAAGAAGAAAGCAGCTGAGAAAGTGAAGAGTCGCCAACACGCAGAGGCGCGACGGATCCAAATGGAAACAATGGGATCGTCACATTACGGATTGGGTGGCAGAGGGTCGTGGGAGGCAGAGTTTGTAAGTATATTTAGATTTTTAGTTTTTTTTAAATTTATATTTCTTTCAATTCTTTATATATTTTAGTCTAATATATTGTGACTCATAATTGTTTGTATATCTCTAAATGTTTTGCAGACTACCATCGTTGGTAGGACACCTACTCCTAGAGAGGTAGGTTACCATCGAGGCCATAACCGCGCAGCGTCATGGCTTCACTTTTATGAGGAGGGTCTCATCACTGAGGACCAATACAACCACGCCATGAGGATTCGACAGCCAGAGGAGGTATGTTTGTCTTACTTTCCTATTAAAAGTATAACTAATTATAACTTTTTCTCTACCTTGTCTACGTAAGCAACCCTAATCTTTTGTGTGTGTAGGCGAACCTAGATGTGGAGCATAGCGAGGAGGGGGATAGCAATGCTAGTAGCCATGGTGGTACTAGCGAGGATGTTTCCTCTTTAGATTCGTAGAGGAGCACCATACCTCCTCATGAGGCCTTCTTTTCTTGTATATGTATGATATCTCTTTGAGCCTACTGCTTGCGGCCACGCTTTAGGTCGCAAGCACTTAAACTTCCCTTGTAAATGCTTTGATATATAATGAATACATGGACTTTTATTTTCAATTCTCGTGCCCGTAAGATACATTGTCTTTTTCCCAAATACACAATCTCATGTATTGTAATATTTTCGATGCCTAACCCACGTTCTTCATAAGAACCTCCTCTTGGTAGAAGGCCAAAAGGATAAATTGTTGGAATTATGGTAATTTTTATTTCAAAATTATCCCCTCTCCCCAGCTGATGGTCATGCTGGAGGAGAGGGAGAGTGGCATGGATGATTAAGCTTCTCGCTGGAGCTCGTGCAAGGGGTAAATGCCATGCAGCCAGGCCGCGTGGAGGGAGGTAGGTACCTCTCCCTCTACCTATAAAAACCATGGCTATGTGAGGGAGAAGGTACGGGCTGGATGAGAGGACGGGACACTGCCAGGCCTAGGGAGAGAGAGATTGAGAAGGTCAAAGCTAGCGTCAAGAGCTGCGCCACTCTGCTAGCCGAGAGAGAGGGTGAAGACTGACAGAAAGGAGGGAGTACGGGCTGCCATCGTCGTGAGTAGAGGGAGCGTGAAGAGGTAGTCATGAGGAGGAGGAAGTACAGACCGCCTGGGCTCGTGAAGCTACAGCCTGGGCTCAGACGCCGCCACTGGAGGCTGAGTTGCACCTCCACATTTTCCCTCCGTGACCACGTCAATCTGCTCACGCCCTCAAGAAGCTTCCTGGAAGCTTCTTGGAAGCTTCTAAGGGGGCTCTCCAAGCACCCCTTCCCATGGAACTTCCCACCCAAGTTCATATTTCCCCCGGGTTTCTTTAAAACCCCTTTTTCGTTGCATCTTTACACAAGGGGATTTTACCCTCGAGAATTGAGCCTTCCCCCTTGCATCCCCCAAAATCCATTTACCCGGTTGTAAACCCTTTTCATGGATTCACTTAAAGCTACACTAGCCGGTTTTAAACCCCCTTTTTCTCACTGAATCTCCTTAATTCCACTTTACCCCTTCATTTTCTTTTAAAGCCCCTTCCCGTGGACTCACATAAAGCCATATTAGCCGGGTTTTAACCCCTTTCCCATTGAATCTTCTTTAAGTCCACTCTACCCTCTGGAATTTAAAACCATCCTTCCCATTGTAACTCATACAAGCCATTTTACCCCGGGGTTTTTCTTAAGCCTCTTCCATGAATACCATTTTATTCCTGGAACTTCTACGAAAGGAAGGGGAAGTTCATAAGTCCCCATTTCCAAGATCATAGGACTGCAGCCAAGGCAAGAAGGTCGAGTTCACGATGACCCCTAAAAAGGCACAAGGTGCAACCGTAGGAGGATCATCTCCTAACATCCATGTGGACATTTCACCACAAGTCCAGGTATTTACTATTTTTGATTCGTCGCAAAAGGTGAGGCATTATGCACGATAAATTTATGGACTAGGAAGCACCTACGCATGTTAAATTCACCTAGTCTAGTTAGATGCAATTGGAAATAGATTGACTATTGAGATAATTAGCTCATGACATGAAGTGGTCATTGGTATTTCCAACATGATGAACAAAATAACGTAAATTATCTATGCATCTCACGACCTTATTAGTAGTTTCCCTTGCGTGCTTATCAACGTGACGGCCTAGAACACCTATTGCCTATCCTTATAAGGTCAAAAATTGTTAAAGTGCACCTTTGATTAAGCATGGAAAGATTAATCCCATGTTGCATTTCTAGACAAATCTTCATTGAATGATTCATTAGGAAAAGTCATTAATCCCATAGAAAATAGAAGAGCCTAGAACTAATTCTAGAAATTTGCGTGTGGCATGGATTGTAAATTGGAATAAGTTAGCTATAGGTTTTTTTGGCATAAATCTCAATCAATTATGTAAGTAGTTACAAAAGTTGGTGTAATGCTCATTTAGCCTATGAATAATTCATTCAGAAATAAAATTAGGAAAAGGCTGCATGGTCCATTTTAATATAAACCCCAAAAGTCTAGCAGCATAAATCATGAAATGCATGTTCTAGAGGGGTCAATGAAAAATTATGCCGTAACATGACCTATGCTTTGATCTTAACCAAGAAAGTTAGGGTTGGTAAATCTAGTCATTTGTAGGCAATGAATCATGTGATTATGAGAATGTTATCGAAAATATCTTCAAGAGTAGACAAGTAAATTGGTTTATCCTAAACACCTAAACCCCGAGGGACTGGCTTAGAAATGGTTAAAGCAAAGCAACATATCCCAAGTGCTAACTAGGATTTAGAACGTTGAGGACGTAACCTAGTTGTTCTTATTGCCAAGTTAAAACTCTCATACCCTAAAGACCTGCCCACATTCACGAAATGTAGCGAAAATAGGATATACTTGCGAGAAACGATCTAGGGTTTGTTACTCTAAGGGTCGCTCACTAAAAGGATGAAACTTGGTTTGAATTGGAACCCTAGGACCGACAAGGTTGGCCTAGCGTAATCAGAAATGGATTGGATATGAGGACACCCTAACCCTATTTTCTATTAATCATGATTTCATAATTAGAAGATGACATTCGATGGGTAAAATAGTCCCATGAATTAGATGCAACACTTGTGCAACAAGTTGCAGAGTTGCATGACCTTGTGGATTGACCACAAGGGAATGGCCAAATTCCTCGAAATGAGATTGGCAGATTTCTACGCAAGTTTATCTTGCAAGAGAAGAAATAATCGTCGTGATATAGTAAATTTCTTGGGTAAAGTAACCAAGATACAAGGATTAGATATTTGCTTGGAAGCAAAAGACCAATTAGTCAATTGGAATAACATATTTACTGCTAATAGAACTTAAGGTATTGGTTAAGTTGGGTTAGTAGGGTACGGCCCTAACCCAAGGATATAAGGTTAACAAACAAACCCTTGGGGATCTTGCCAAGTGGCAATTGATCCTGGATCGAGTGCTGGATGCATTCGGAGAAAAAGATTCACTCCTCAGCAATTGGCCAAATAAACGACCACTGGAATTGATTGTGCTTGTAACAATTTAGAAAGCACAGTTTGCATTGTTTGCTCAATGAACTAAAGGATGAAAAGATATCTAATGCTTCAAGTTGAAGGCCTGAAGAAAGAGGCGGCTTCAGTTACCCCCGAATACCTGCCTGACCCTAACCAGGGGGGTTGTTGACCGCGCTGGGAACGTGGACGGAACCCGCCACGAGAGGTCTCTCCGTTGAGTCCTACTTGGAGCAGGAGGACGCTTGGGTGTCAGGGGGCTCTAGCCGTAAATTCCTCGCCTTCCGGGTCCTGCGCAAGAGGCTCACGTGACTCGGGATTGGATCTCGAGGCCCGCATACTAGTTTATGGGCGCAAGCTTGGAATAAGTGATCCCTGTGGATTATTGGTTAACCTTCGGGCAGATTATGGACAAGCCTACGGGCGGAACTCCTTGTATTTCAAAGATAAAATGATGAGATGTTAAAAAAGAACTTGCTTGATATTGTTTTTCTATGTCACGTGATAAGATTACGTGAAGGAACCAGTGCTTAACAGGATTAATTAAAGAAGTTGATTTTTATATGTCAAATTAATGTGTTAGATAATTACATAACTAAAACAAACCGAGGAAAGTGCGGAGGATGGGCCATGGGTCCGTCCTACAGTTCGATGGTCCCGGTTAGCTGGAAACTTTTCTCAAAAATCTCGAAGAACAGCGGGATGATCATCATCAGCAAAACAAATAACGAGAGCGATGACCTAGAGTTACGTCTTACCTAATTTACGTTGTTTTAGGGGAACGGAATGGGACTATGCCTTATGGCAAAGAGGTTGAGCCTTGCATCCCTCTCATTTCCCATTCTCCTTGAACCAAGTGTAGCGTGAATCCACTTCGGACCTGGCGTTTCTGCGTAAAGTAGTTCGCTCGGGTCTGACGCTAGTTGCTGTTAGCTAATGACCAATCAGAAAAAACCCTAATTCCGGTCGATCCTAAGTGGGAACGGCCAGGATACTTTAGCTACGTGGCAGACGCCGGAAGACCTAGATTGCAAAACTGGTAACATTCCATGGGAGTGCCGGGCAGAGTTTTCTAAACATTCTTTCTGATGGACTGCTAAGATGTGTCCTGGATGATACTAGTGGACACGTTACAGTTGGTATTAGAGCGAACCAACAAAAGACTTGTTTTTAAGAGATTTTAATAAGAAGAAGTAAAGCAAATGTTACTGTCCCAAACATTTCCTTACTTTCAATGATGTCTTGCAGAATTATGAAGCATGGAACAGGTTCTTAGTGTTCTGAGTCATGTTTATGACCGCGATGCATTCCACGGATTATCGACAAAGGGTTGAGATGATGGAGCCCCAAGAGGAACACCAAGGAAAAGGGAATTCTCTTGCAAGAAAATCTATCTTGTAACATCAACAAGCTTGTTTATTATGTTTCATATGACCACAATGAATAAAAGAACACCACGCACCACAAATCTTCATACAGCATCATGTAGATCTCCCACGGACTTGATAGAATCAACCATATTCTTCAATATCTTCACAAAATCCATCAATAGAATAAAGAAAGCAAAGGAACACACCATCTATGAATGGAAATATATCACACAATATTCATCTTCAATATCTTCATAGTCTTCTCTCTCAATCTCTCATGTACAATCACTCTGGTTGAGTAGAATTGGCTATCACTGACTCTCTCTCTCTCTCTCCATCAATAATACATCATATCCTTACTACAATCTCTCAAAAAATCACTCTCAATAATCCTTCTTAGGTCGTGGATATCCCTCCCAAGAGGTATGTCTGATATGAAGAGTCACTAGAGCCACTACAATGTCCTTTCATAGCTCACTACTATCACTTCACTCTAGTCTTCACTTGAGTCTTCGGAAGCTACTTCTTTCAGCTCCTTTGCACTTGTATTCATCTCTTTCCAAGGCTAGAAAACTTTCCCAAGCTACACTCTCATCCATCAGAACACATACAGAAGCATACAGAACAATCATAGAACAGTACCAGAACAACTACAGTACATAACAGAACAGAACAGAAATAGAGGCTCTATAGAAGACCTACAGAAGGTTATAGAAGGTCATCAAAACCACATAACTCATACTCAAACCATTCCAAACTCTCAAAAACTATTCAATAAGCTTTCACAAGATCTCAATCTTCATCAATCAATACTCCATCCCTCCTTACAGAAGACAATCAGAACAAAACAAACCAAAACAGAACAAAACAAAAGGTATAGAGAACCAATCAAAACCTATCAGAATATCACAGAACCACATATCTCCACTGATAAACATCATGAACTTCCAAAACACAATCAATATCATCCAAAACACTCTTAAACCACTTCTAAACCAATCAATCATCTCATAAAATCAACCATTCAGCTCTCAAAAAAAACAAAAATCAGCCAAAAAACAAGTCATTTCAACACTCAACATATCCCCACACTTAATAAGGAAGCGTCCTCCCGACCCAGGAAAAAGAGAATACAAGTTCAGGGAAAAGCTCAACTTTGATCATCAATATCTCTTCAAAAAGAATCCATCCAACACGACCCCAACTTATAACCTGTATATGATATAAAAATACAAAGAAAGAAAAACCCTTTATACATTAACACTTCTTATCAAACTAGAAAATCACAACAAATGTGTAAAGGATATAAGAGTTTTCTTCTTCTTCATCAACATCAGCTTCAACTCTCCATCCACGACCCCATCACCACAATTCTCCAAAATGTAGCTCGCACACGAAATCCAATCCAATAGGAAACCACCACATTTGTTTTACATAAATGAACTCACAACACAAACACTAATATAACACAACCATCTGAATGACTCCTTCAAAAAGAGAGATTTTCATTAAAAAGCTTCCACCATACATTGGAAAGGTATCAATGAAGATGATCCCTCTTGAAAGATTGATGTTGTCGGAAACGATCCATAGACAAGGATTCATCTACAAAGGTTTTGGGAGGATTTTGAAAAAACTGAAGACAGCACATCCTTTCCAACAAGACCAGGTATCTACTAGGCAAACAAAGGGCATGAAAATACAATATATCTAGCTATTGGGAATCAATGCTCACATTGACATTCATGCACAACTTTGGAATAGGCTTGGAATCATTATGAGAGTGCCTATGTATATACGCCAAGTACTAAGCAAAGTGAGCAGTTAATCTTACTGAAGGATCTGCAGACTGTGAATACTGCTGAGTAAAATGAACATAGTTCTGATAAGCTTGACTGGCAACTGTCCATTCTCCTAGAATTACTAGCCAATTGATTTGAGGTCCTGTAAGGGAATCATCCGAACTCCATCTCCTTCTTCTGGAAATCTGATTATCAAACCCGTCACAGTTACTAACCAACTGAGGTGGTTGAGATATAGAAATGTGAGAAGAGGGTAGTGGAATAAGGAAAAGTGGATGAAGTGAGCGATAGGCAAAATCATAAAAGGAAGAAAAGGTTAAAGAAGGAGTGGAAAAAATTTGGAGGGAATCACTAAGGAAGGGTGTTAACTGATAAATAGGAAATGTGGAGGGTACATGAATGGATGGAGAAGGACATGGTGGAGAAGGAGAAAATACTCGATCCTCAATAAAGGAATAGTATTTGAAAATGGGAATTTGAGGGAAAGATGAAGGTTGGAAAAGAAGGGGTAAAATAGTTGTGGAATTAGATTGACAAAGGGAAAGATATAGAGCATATCGGTGAGCCATTTGTTGGTAATAGAGGAGGGTAGGAACAGAAGGTCCTAAGAGAGATCGTCTATGATAGGCATCAAAGAAGGTAGAATCAAACGGATTATGTTTTGAAAGATAGGCTAAGAGATCCATCCTCGGTTGATTAGTACTCTGGGCATAAGTAGGGACTGTGTTTTGTCTTTGATTCAAGACCACAAAATCAATCATGGGATGCCACGAATTATCATGACAATCAGCTACTTTGGAGGAGTAACCCTGGAACATGTCAGCTATGCGCAACTCCAAATGGTTGACGTACAAAACAGCCTGTAGTACCACATCCCCCACATACCATGCCATATCCACCTCATCTAGAATTAACAAGTCTCCTCGTAGATACATGTATGACATCAACATGGTATCTGGCATGATAGAATCTTCAAACACCATCCTTACTACTTCTGTCAACAACTCAGCAAACCAAGCCCCACTCCATCCATCCTCTGGAAGAGGTAAGTCCATCGTGGAAAGCTTCATGTAGAAGGCCAACTTCTGTAAGTGATAATGGACAAAGAAAGAATGGTCTGGTGGAACATATTCCTAAAACTGCTCAAATGTAGACCATAACAAGTCCATTATGGACTGCAATCTTTCCACTTTATCTTGGAATAGAGGACACAAAGTAGCCTCTCTCTGAAGAGCAGCCAAGTCCTGTTGTGAAAGAGAAGGAATCAAGGGAACGTTAGGGCTTGGAGGAACAGAGCGTGACTTTGCCAGTTGATCTTGCAACTGCTTGATTTGGGAGGCTTGGGATGCCACGGTGTCATTAGCAATCTGTAAAGCTGAAAGTTTATCATCTAAGATAGCTTGGAACTCCTGCACTTCTCTGGACATCCTCTCCTTCTCCTCTGAAAGGCTAGTAACCTAGGATTGAGCCTCTGTTAACTGGATCTTCAAAGAAGAGATCTCATCTCTTTGGGTGGCAACCAGTTGGGTTTGTTGTTCCATTTTCTTAAACAAATCTGCTAGGGTATCCTTAGCAGACGCTAACTCGGATGTTGCCTGATGCAACTGGTCCTTAGACTGCATGAGTTCTTCATAAAAAGACGCGTACAGCTGTTGAACACAAGCTGTCACTGACAATTCAATGGAAATTTGAATATCGTTACACAGGAAAGGAATTGCATCTCCTGAGACTAGACTGTTCAAGGAGGGAACTGATATGTCCAATGATCCTTCTCAATGTGCTCTGAATAGGTTATTACAAGTGAGATACCCAGGGAGTTCACTGCCAAAGGTAGCAAGGATGGGCACTGAATGAAGTACTGAAGGAGCTTTATCCGCTACTCGCTTCAAGCGTTTGCGCTGTATGACCAGGGGAGGCGGAGAATCATCATCCTCTATATCAATAGGGTCTGACTCATCTGAAGGTGGAGGAGGAGGTACTAGATCTGATGGAGGAGGTGGATGCACAGTCTTCTCTAAACCTGAATAGGTCAAGAAGGCAGACAAATATGATCCATATGTGACATTGGTAACATTACCCCTAGTAACTTTGACGAAATGTTGATCCATTTTAGTAAGGAGGTAAGTGCTCCAATCAATAGCAACTCCTTTCAACACCATCCTGGATGTAATATTCCGCGTAAGAAACGATTTTGGATAAATAATTTTTTTTAAAATTCCCCCCTTATCCCTCCAGCCGACTGATGAGCTGGAGGAGGAGGGGAATAGAAGGAGCCATTAAGCTCCTTGGTGGAGCCTTATGGAGGGAGGGGGAACATGCGTGATGACACGCAGGGAGGGAAGATCCCCCTCCCCTCCACTATTCAAACGAGGGGGGGGCCGCTGGAGATGGGGAGGTTGGAGCCATGAGGAATAGAGGAAGGAGGGTTGAAAGAGGCCGTGCCGCTGCTCCGTGTGGCAACCAAGAGAGAGGGAGGAACAGAACACGCCTTCACTCGCCGCCTGATCATCACGCCTCCCCTCGCCGCCGTTAGTCTACCTAATAAGCTTTCCCCCCTCCCACGTGGAAGCTTTAGAAGCTTCTTGGGGGGAAGCTTCTACAAAACCTTCTTAGCCCCCTTTCACCCCTCCCCCCCCCCCCCCCCTTTATGCTTTTTTTTAAACCCCCTTTGTCCCCCCCCCCCCCCCCCCCCGCGATTTAATACCTCTAAAGTCCTTTTTTTTCCTTTCCCCCCCCGGTTTTAAACCCCCCCTAGGATTTGTAAATTCCCTTTTCCCCTTAAGCCCCTCCCTTAGACTTTGGGAACCTACCCCCGGTTTTAATTCCCCTAAGACCTTTTTCACCCCCTTATAACCCTTTTAACCCTTCTTCAATCCCCCTCATAACTCTCATTTTCCCACAACTCCCTAAGCTTTCTTCCTAATCCCCCGTATCCCCATTATTATTTTCCCCCTGAACCTAAAAATCCAAACCATCATCATGGCCTCGGATGGTATACCGTAAGGGAAAAATAGCCGTGAGATAAAAGATAGGGAGGGAAAGTACAAGGAGTGAAAAGAAGGAGTGAAGGAGGAAGAGTGGGAAAAAGACAAAAGAAAGGGAAGGAAGGAGAAGACGGTGGAATTCCAGAAGAAACAGGAAAAGGCTATCTCACATTCGAACTACGATGCCGCCGAAGAAAGTCCAAGGTGTAGCTGCGAGAGGGTCATCCCCCGGTATCCATGTGGATATTTCACCTCAAAGCCAGGTTTTTCTTCTTGGTGTTAATTCAGTTTTAAGTCAATCATGCAAAGAAAATTTTTTAAGGATAGGATATTCGAGTTATTTGTAACGAAGGAGTTTAGCTTATGAATGACAATATATAGAACGTAGCTTTCTTCAAATTGCATCAAGCATTATAAATTACGAGCAAGATTAACCATGTACTATAGTAGTATATTCCTAAGGTGTAGAAATTATATCTTGCACCATTAGTCTTATTCCTTTCACAATGAATCCTTGTAAATGGTTAAATTCATGAAAGGTTTCTTTCGATGCTCAAATTACTAGGAAGTTATCTTGAATATTTGCACATCTTAGCAAAGCAAGTGTTGTTAGTTGGCATGAGCTCATCTTTAAGGAAAACGGAAGTTAAATTAAACTGTATTGACTGGGAAGTAAATTGTCACAAGGATAGCAAAACCGTGATAAGACGATTAATATTACCTTCCAAAAGATAACTGAAGCAATCTAAAAATAGAAACTTTCATACCCTAAACACTTGACTACTTTCCTTACTGTAGGGACAATCAATTCGTAAAGATAAGGAACTAGGGTTTGTCCCTAAGGTTCTTAAAAGAAGAAACCCTAGGCCTGACATACGTCAGCTTAAAGAATCTAAACAGATTATTCCATCGCAAGACTTGCGCAACAAGTATGAAATCATTTAGTCTTGTGATTGATTCACAAGGAGAAAGGGTAAAAACCCTCATCAAGGACGATAGATCCCTACTCAAGTTATCTTGCAAAAAGACGTATTTTTGGATATTCTTCTAAATAAGGAGAGTTGTCAATCAGAAACTAGCATATCTAAGGCACTTAGGGTTAACCAAATTGGGTATACCCTACACCGAAATGTAAAAGATTTTGCCAATTTACAAGACACCTTGGGAACGAGTGTTGTTACAATCAAAAGGAAAGAACACTTCCTTAGCAGTTTGCCAGACAACTCGGTTGATTAACGGAAATGTTTGTGCTTGCTAGACATTTTAGAGCCCTCTTTGAATTATGAATTACAAATTAAATGAGTACCTATACTTCAGGTTAAAGGCCTGAAGGGAGAGGCAGCTTCAGTTACCCCCGACTGGCTGCCTGACCCTAACCAAGGGGGTTGTTGACCACGCTGGGAACGTGGACCGAACCCCCCGCGAGAGGTCTCTCCGTTGAGTTCTACTTGGAGCACGAGGACGCTTGGGTGCCAGGGGGGGCTCTGGTCATAAATCCCTCACCTTCTGGGTCCTGCACAAGAGGCTAACGTGACTCGAGATTGGATCGCGAGGCCCACATACTAGTTGACGGGAGGAAGCTTGGAATAGTGATCCCTGGAGATTACTGGATAGCCTTCGGGCAGATTATGGACAAGCCTATGGGCGAAACTCCTTGTATTTCAAAAGGTCAAAAGATGAAATGTTAAAAGAACTTGCTTGATATTGTTTTTCTATCTCACGTGATGAGATTATGTGAAAGAAACAGTGCTTAAAGGGATTAATTAAAGAAGTTGACTATTATACGTGAAATTAATGTGTTAGATAATTACATAACTAAAACAAACCAAGGAAAGTGCGGAGGATGGGTCATGGGTCCGTCCTACGGTTGGGTGGTCCCGGTTAGCCGGGAACTTTTCTCAAAAATCTCGAAGAACAGCGGAATGATCATCATCATAAAAAAGAATAACGAGAACGATGACCTAGAGTTACGTCTTACCCGATTTACGTTGTTTTAGGGGAACAGAATGGGACTATGCCTTATGGCAGAGAGCTTGAGCTTTGCATCCCTCTCGTTTCCCATTCTCCTTGAACCAAGTGCAGCGTGAATCCGCTTCGGACGTGGCGTTTCTGCGTAAAGTAGTTCGCTCGGGTCTGACGCTAGTTGCTATTAGCTAATGACCCATTATGAAAACCTTAATTCCAGTCGATCCTAAGTGGGAACGGCCAAGATACTTCCGCTACGTGGTAGACGCAGGAAGAACTAGATCGCAAAACCCGTAACATTCAATGGGAGTGCCGGGCGGAGCTTTCTAGACATCCTTTCCGATGGACTGCTAAGACGTGTCTTGGATGATACTAGGGGACACGTTACAAGTTGGTATCAGAGCCGACCAACAACGGAATTGTTTTTATGAGATCTCAATAAAATGAAGTAAAGAAATTGTTATTGTCCAATCATTTTCTCATCTTCAATGCTGTCTTGCAGAGCTATGAAGCGTGGAACAAGTTTTTGGTGTTTCGGGTCATGTTTATGACTGCATGCATTCTCCCCTTTATAGACAAAGAATTGGGATTATGAACATCCTGGAGCAGATTTATAATCCATCACCTTTATACATAGAACGAAGATGGACGGGGGTCTTCAGGAATCTACTATATAGCCGCCCACCGGTTTGCTTATCTACAGACCAACCTAAAGAGGATCAAGTGGTTGGAAGACTTGAAAGTCGTGAAGCTGTTCATTTTTGTGGAAGCTCACGTAAATTTGACTTTACATATTCAAAGTCGAAGGGTTGAAATGAACTCATATGTATATGAGGAAGTAACCCGTGTAATCCCAGCTGACAGGATTAAAGTGTTGGGCCGCCATGAGAAGTATGGATTCCAATGGAAAGGGTATCATGAACTTCCAATGAATTATTGATTCCTAAAGATCCATGACCCAAAATCCTACTATTACACAGTTCATGTAGACAAATGCAATACAACGTTGTTCTCCCCAAACTGAATGTAATGATTGGATTATCATCACACGAGACATTGTATAAGGCTACGCCCATGTAAATACAAATAAAGACTTCTTTTATCAATATCTAGCTGTGCATCAGAGTTGTTAAAAAGTTAAGTAGCTTCATTATTTACGAGATAGTTGAACTAAAGATAAGCTAACGTCAATTATCATATAATAACGTTAAGAAAATTTTTATCCAAGCACAACCCTAGGTACAGGTTCCAAATTTGCCACCTACATCAAGTACTGCTGTGACCCAGGAGAAGAAGTTCCTCCTCAAGTAGATAAAGCCAACCGAGTTTGACGGGAGAGGTGGATTCGTCCAGTTTGATGCCGAAATTTGGATTGAATCCATGGAGGATTATTTTGAAGCAACTAGTACTGCACCTACAAATTAGGCCATGCTCGCCAAGTTAAAACTCACCGGCGAAGCCAGACTTTGGTGGAAGCAATGGTGCAGGGATCAAGGGACTTCAAAGGGGTCCGTTATCTGGGAGAAGTTGAAGAAAGCCGTGCAGGGAAGATATTTACCACCTGCATATTGTACGCAGAAAATGAATGAGTTCTACGAGCTAAAACAGCTAGGACTCACTCTTGACGCATATTACTCTAAATTCGTCTCACTTTTAAAGTATGCACCACAGATGGACATGACGCAGCAGGTGTCCAAATTTTGTGTGGGCTTAAATCCACCCGTAAATACCCGTCTCGAATCTATGCATCCATCAAATCTTTAGGATGCACTCATTCGAGCGGCGCCTATAATTTAGGAGGTGCAAGCTAGACCAAGGGGTAACAAAACTTGGTCCTATAGTGACCCAAACAGAGGAGCATTCAGACCTCAAGTGAAGAGAGTTCAAGGTCACAATCAAGGACAAAGGAAGAAAGCAAGGACAAATAACGTCAACAACTTTGTTCCTACTCAAACTAATGGTCGAAACCTCCGATGTTTCCACTGCAACGAACCCGGTCACTTCAAGAGACAATGTCCCAAGCTCAGCGGAGGACATCGTCAAACGCCTTTCTAAGGTGCAGGCCACGGTCAAGGAGCCGCCACCCGTGGAAGAGGAAGAAGTGCCTGCATTGGCAATAGGCAAAGATGCGAAGAAGAAGAAGAGGAAGATCCGACTATGGAAGCAGAATTTGAAAGAGCGACAGTCCATGCCACTTTACACAAGAAAGGACCAAATCGCCAGTTCTTGGTGATTCAGACACCGTCGGACTATCAAGGTAAAGGTTTCAAAACCTTGATTGATTGTGGCAGTACACATTCCTTTATTTCACCAGCATGTGTAAAAAGATTAGGAATAGCCACAGTAGAAGCACCTACCCTGCTTGTGAAATTGGTAAACGGTCGTGAGGTAACTTGCACCAGGCAAACTGCTAAGGTGGAATTCTTTCTGGGAGGAAAGAAAACCTCAGTCAAATTCAGAGTCATGAATTTAGGTATCCATGAGTATCTACTCGGGATGGATTGGCTTAAGCCTAATGACGCCCACATCCACTGTGGAAAGGGTCAAGTTTCCTTTCGAAACTCTGAAAGGGAGTTTGTCACAACTCAAGGTGAGGCAGGAGTGCCAAGAATCTAATTAGCCAAAGTATCTACGATCATAAAAGGAGTCAGAAAAGGATTACCCGTTTACCTGATCAAACTCAATAAGTTAGATCAAAAGCAAGAGTCTTAGGAAGGACCTTCTTGGCTAAAGGAATATGCTGACGTATTCCCTGAGGAATTGATTGAACTTCTGCCTCCAAGAGAAGTAGATCATGAGATTAGGCTAGTGCCTGGAGCTGCACCAATTGCAAAGAGACCTTATAGAATGTCCATACCGGAAGCAATTGAGTTGAAGGAACAACTCAAGAAACTGTTAGCGGCCGAGCAAATCACCGTGGGGAGCTCCAGTACTATTCCGGAAAAAGAAAGATGGGACACTTCGACTATGTATTGATTACCGAGGGTTGAATCAATCAACAGTCAAGAACAAGTATCCTATTCCTAGAATAGATGAGCTTCTTGATCGTCTTCAAGGTGCAAAGATCTTCTCCAAGATTGATCTCAGGTCAGGTTACTATCAGATAAGGATCAAGGAAGAAGATATTCCAAAGATGGCCTTCAATACAAGATATGGGCACTTTGAGTTTCTGGTTATGTCATTCGGGCTTACAAACGCATCTGCCACCTTCAACAGATTAATGCAAGATATCTTTAGACCATTATTTGATGATTTCGTGCATGTCTTCTTCGATGACACTTTAGTCTATTCTAAACAGGAAGAAGATCATGAACATCAACTTCGGATTGTCCTTGAGACAATGAGGTCTCATAAGCTGTATGTAAAAATGAAGAAATGTGCATTCTTCAAGCGTCAGATTGAATATCTGGGATTCATAGTATCATTAGAAGGAATATCAATAGACCCAGCCAAGGTCAGAGATGTGCTTGAATGGCCAATACCAGTATCCGTCAAAGAAATACGTAGCTTTCTTGGATTGACAGGATGGTATAGGGTCTTCATTAAAAACTATGCTTTGATTGCAGCACCTCTTACAGATTTACTAAAAAAGCAGACTTCCATTACATGGTCAACTTCAAAACAAAATAGCTTCGACAAACTGAAGCAAAGTTTGGTATCAACACCTATTCTAAAACTTCCTGACCTCAATAAGGAGTTCAAGGTAGTAACTGATGCTAGCATTCTTGCCTTGGGATGTGTACTTATGCAGGAAGGTCATCTAGTAGAATACTCTTCAAGGAAATTGAAGAGTCATGAAAAGAATTATGCCATGCATGATCTGGAATTACTAGCTGTCATCCATGCTCTAAAGCTTTGGAGACACTACCTGTTGGGTAACAAGTTTACTCTAGTAACCGATCATAAGAGTCTCAAATGGATTTTTACCTAGAACGAGCTCAACATGAGGCAACGTCGGTGGATTGAAGTATTGGAAGAATATGATTTTGAAATCAAGTACCGACCAGGGAAAGAGAATGTAGTTGCCGATGCACTCAGTCGCAAGGCATTCCTAAATTCCCTAATCTTGCAGAATCCATCAACGGCCAGATCTCTGGCTACAAAGGTATCTATGCCAAACAACCCTATACTTGAACTAGCTAAAGAGGAAGCATGCCATGATTTGGCCTACCAAACAATGATAAAGGAAATATCTACCAAGGAGTAGAATCAGAAGTTGCAAGCTAAGTATCAGGAATTTTCCATTGATAATGGACTTGTCTACTACAGAACAAGGCTGTGTATACCAGCAAGCCAGTCACTTAAGTAGAAAATATTATGGGAAGCTCATGATTCTCCTTTTTCAGGACATCCTGGCTATGCTAAGACTCTTAATGCAGTTACAAAGAGCTACCATTGGGAGAGGCTTAAAGGTGATGTTCTCAAGTATGTCACTGAGTGTTTGTCTTGCCAACGTATCAAAGCCGAACATGTCATGATGCCAGGGAAACTGCAACCGCTTGACATTCCCCAAATGAAGTGGGAATTCATCAGTATGGATTTTGTTGTGGGCTTACCCCAAGTCCAAGGAGGATACAATTCCATTATGCTTGTGGTTGACATGCTTACCAAGGTTGCACACCTGATTCCAGTAAAGACAAACTATAAAGCCTCCGACATTGCAAGATTGTTTATCAAGGAGATATTCAAGCTACATGGGATACCTTGAAGAATCATTAGTGATTGAGATTCTCTCTTCACATCACACTTCTGGAGAGGTATCTTTGAAGCTATTGGGACTCAACTCTGTTTTAGCACCGCCTACCATCCCCAAACGGATGGCCAAACAGCGCGAGTAAATCAAATCATTGAGGATATGCTTAGGGCATACTGATGTCGAGAGCCGAAGAGGTGGATTCAATACTTGCCATTAGTTGAATTTTCCTACAATGCTTCTTACCAGCAGAGCATTCAAATGACCCCTTTCCAGGCATTGTATGGTGATGATTGTCGAAGTCCCCTAAACTTTTCTGATCCAACCCTAAGAGTTGAAGCTTCAAGACAAATGTTGGAGGACATGGATGATCAAATAAGGTCAATAAGACAAGACATACAGGCGGCAAAGGATAGGCAAAAGGCATATGCAGATTTGAAACGTCAAGATAGAGTCTTCAAAGAAGGAGACATGGTCTTTATTCCGGTACGCCCTAAAAAGAGTTCTCTATCCCTAGGAGAATGCAAGAAGCTAAGTCCAAGGTATTGTGGGCCATATAAAATCCTCAAATGCCTAGGACCCAACGCTTATAGATTGCAACTCCCTAAGAACCTAAAGGTTTACAATGTATTCCATATCAGCCTATTGAAAAAATATGTACCCAACCCTAATCATGTACTTGATGACCAACAAATTGTAATGCCTAGTCAAGGAGTCCTTGAACTAAGGCCGGAAAGGATCTTAGATGTTAGGGAAAGATAGTTAAGATCTAGAACCTTGAAAGAATGCCTTGTCTAGTGGAAAGATTATCTCGAAGAGGATGCCACTTGGATAGATGAAAGCTCTCTCAACCATCAATATCCCCAGTTTATCTCGAGATGAGGACATCTCAATTCCTCCAAGGGGGAGAGAATGTAATATTCCGAGTAAGAAATGATTTTGGACAAATAATTTTTTTTTAAATTCCCCCCTTATCCCTCCAGCCGACTGACGAGCTGGAGGGGGAGGGGAATAGAAGGAGGCATTAAGCTCCTTGGTGGAGCCTTATGGAGGGAGGGGGAACATGCGTGATGACACGCAGGGAGGGAAGATCCCCCTCCCCTCCACTATTCAAATGAGGGGGGGGCCGCTGGAGATGGGGAGGTTGGAGCCGTGAGGAATAGAGGAAGAAGGGTTGGAAGAGGCCGTGCCGTTGCTCCGTGTGGCAACCAAGAGAGAGGGAGGAACAAAACACACCTTCACTCGACGCCTGATCATCACGCCTCCCCTCGCCGCCGTTAGTCTACCTAATAAGCTTTCCCCCCTCCCACGTGGAAGCTTTAGAAGCTTCCTGGGGGGGAAGCTTCTAAAGAACTTTCTTAGCCCCCTTTCACCCCCCCCCCCCCCCCCCCCCCCCCCTTATGCTTTTTTTTAAACCCCCTTTGTCCCCCCCCGGGTTTAATCCCTCTAAAGTCCTTTTTTTTCCTTTTCCACCCCGGTTTTAAACCCCCCCTAGGATTTTTAAATTCCCTTTTCCCCTTAAGCCCCTCCCTTAGACTTTGGGAACCTACCCCCGGTTTTAATTCCCCTAAGACCTTTTTCACCCCCTTATAATCCTTTTAACCCTTCTTCAATCCCCCCTCATAACTCTCATTTTCCCACAACTCCCTAAGCTTTCTTCCTAATCCCCCGTATCCCCATTATTTTTTTCCCCCCGAACCTAAAAATCCAAACCATCATCATGGCCTCGGATGATATCCTGTAAGGGAAAAATAGCCGTGAGATAAAAGATAGGGAGGGAAAGTAGAGGGAGTGAAAAGAAGGAGTGAAGGAGGAAGAGTGGGAAAAAGACAAAAGAAAGGGAAGGAAGGAGAAGACGGTGGAATTCCAGAAGAAAGAGGAAAAGGCTATCTCACATTCGAACTATGATGCCACCAAAGAAAGTCCAAGGTGTGGTTGCGGGAGGGTCATCCCCCGATATCCATGTGGATATCTCACCTCAAAGCCAAGTTTTTCTTCTTAGAGTTAATTCGGTTTTAAGTCGATCATGCAAAGAAAAATTGTTAAGGATAGGATATTCAAGTTATTTGTAACGAAGGAGTTTAGCTTATGAATGACAATGTATAGAACTTAGCTTTCTTAAAATTGCATCAAGCATTAAAAATTACGAGCAAGATTAACCATTTACTATAGTAGTATATTCCTAAGGTGTAGAAATTATATCTTGCACCATTAGTCTTATTCCTTTCGCAACGAATCGTTGTAAATGGTTAAATTCATGAAAGGTTTCTTTCGATGCTCAAATTACTAGGAAGTTATCTTGAATATTTGCACATCTTAGCAAGGCAAGTGTTGTTAGTTGGCATGAGCTCATCGTTAAGGAAAACGGAAGTTAAATTAAACTGTATTGACTGGGAAGTAAATTGTCACAAGGATAAGGAACTAGGGTTTGTCCCTAAGGTTCTTAAAAGAAGAAACCCTAGGCCTGACATAGATTAGCTTAAAGAATCTAAACAGATTATTCCGTCGCAAGACTTGCGCAACAAGTATGAAATCATTTAGTCTTGTGATTGATTCACAAGGAGAAAGGGTAAAAACCCTCATCAAGGACGGTAGATCCCTACGCAAGTTATCTTGCAAAAATACGTATTTTTGGATATCCTTCTAAATAAGAAGAGTTGTAAATCGGAAACTAGCATATCTAAGGAACTTAGGGTTAAGCAAATTGGGTATGCCTTACACCAGAATGTAAAAGATCTTGCCAATTTACAAGACACCTTGGGAACGAGTGCTATTATACTCAAAAGGAAAGAACACTTCCTTAGCAGTTTGCCAAACAACTCGGTTGATTAACGGAAATGTTTGTGCTTGCTAGAGATTTTAGAGCTCTGTTTGAATTATGAATTACAAATTAAATGAGTACCTATACTTCAGGTTAAAGGCCTGAAGGGAGAGGCAGCTTGAGTTACCCCCGACTACCTGCCTGACCCTAACTAAGGGGGTTGTTGACCGTGTCAGGAATGTGGATTGAACCCGCCACGAGAGGTCTCTCCGTTGAGTTCTACTTGGAGCAGGAGGATGCTTGGGTGCCATGGGGGGCTCTGGCCCGTAAATCCCTTGCCTTTCGGGTCCTGCACAAGAGGCTAACGTGACTCGGGATTGGATCTCGAGGCCCGCATACTAGTTGACGGGCGGAAGCTTGGAATAGTGATCCCTGGAGATTATTGGATAGCCTTCGGGCAGATTATGGACAAGCCTACGGGCGGAACTCCTTGTATTTCAAAGATAAAATGATGAAATGTTAAAAGAACTTGCTTGATATTGTTTTTCTATGTCACGTGATGAGATTACGTGAAAGAACCAGTGCTTAAACGGATTAATTAAAGAAGCTAACTGTTATATGTCAAATTAATGTGTTAGATAATTACATAACTAAAACAAACTGAGGAAAGTGCGGAGGATGAGTCATGGGTCCGTCCTACGGTTGGGTGGTCCCGGTTAGTTGGGAACTTTTCTAAAAAATCTCTAAGAACAGCGGAATGATCATCATCATCAAAAAGAATAACGAGAACGATGACCTAGAGTTACGTCTTACCCGATTTACATTGTTTTAGGGGAACGGAATGGGACTATGCCTTATGGCAAAGAGGTTGAGCTTTGCATCCCTCTCGTTTCCCATTCTCCTTGAACCAAGTGCAACGTGAATCTGCTTCGGACCTGGCATTTCTGCGTAAAGTAGTTCGCTCGGGTCTAACGCTAGTTGCTATTAGCTAATGACCCATTAGGAAAACCCTAATTCCGGTCGATCCTAAGTGGGAACGGCCAGGATACTTCCGCTACGTGGCATACGCGGGAAGAACTAGATCGCAAAACCCGTAACATTCCATGGAAGTGCCGAGCGGAGCTTTCTAGACTTCCTTTCCGATGGACTGCTAAGACGTGTCCTGGATGATACTAGGGGACACGTTACACTGGAAGCTGTGAAAAGCTCTTTGGACAAGTACTGGGATGGCGTTTTGGCAGGCATAAACTGTCTTGGAGAAACTGACAGTCCATCTTCCATACGCGATCAGTGATCATGGAAAAGGAAACTCCTGAAGAGTTAATCACCTTCTTTACATCCAGCATCTCCCTTGTCTGCTTTTGCAACAGCTTCAGAATCTCTTCATTAGAGAAAAGCTGACGAGTGGTAACAAAAGGTTCACCTTTTGAGGGAAGAGACAGAGCCTTCCCTAGGCCTCGAGGTGTCAAAGTCATAGAAATTCCCTGGACTAGTCTCGACTTCTTGCTGTAGGAGGCCAGAAACTCATCACATAACAATGGATCCTCTAGAAGCAATGGAAAGGAGGTAGCCATAAAAGCAGCGAGTCCCGCCTTCGTGAGAGGCTCAAAAGTAAGTAGGGAAGAGTAATTCCTACTAACTAATGGAACATACTGGATAGGGGGAGGAGCATGAGACGCCGCCATTCAGATGGTTACACACACACCACAAACACAGACAATCAAGGAGAATTCATGCAAAGCAACAGACAAAAAACCAAGGATAAGAGAACAACCAAAACAATAAAACGTGACTCGACCAACTAACCCCAAGCAAACCATAGCCTAGAAAAAATTCGACATGACCTTGAGACATATGTAACCGAAAGCTTCATGCTATGCATCAGACAAACACCCAGAATCCCGTATCAAGCAATAAAAGAAAAAACTGCATACCGTACCCGTAACCGTATCAAAGACAGTAAACCAAAACAATACCACATCCGATACATATCAAGACTACATCGTTGATAAACCAGTGTTTGACCATGGAAATAACTCTAATGATTGTGCATACCCATCCCACGAAACGAGTTCATTAAAAAAGGGAATTTAAGTGCCGTGAGGGGGAATTAATTTAATGAAGGGTTTATTTTAATAAATTATTAAGAATGGGTGAATTTTTATTAAGTGATAAACCTTAGCAAGAAAACAGCGGTTCCTTATTATAAATTTAATTACCAATTATTAGGTAAAAACGGTGCTTTAATTCGAATCCCGGACTGTGATACCCAGATGGGGTCTCTAAATGCAAGTTCATTTATTACAAATTAAGGTGATGTGGAGCACTTTTTTGCGAGCACGTGCTCTTATGACGGCTGGTTCATTTTAATTAAAAATTAAAGTGCCTCTGTAGCGCACGTAGCGCGTGCTAAGAACGACGGGTTTATTTTAATTAAAAATATGTGTGTGTAGCGCGAATGCGCGTGGAAACTGTGGGTGAATAAATAGTTCATTTTAACAATTAATTTGTGATTAAGGGGAAAATGAAAATAAATAAAGCACATAAAATAAATACCTGGAAGGGGTGTGTATGTAATGGCCTAAATGCGCACTGAAGAGTCTCCCAAAAGGAGTGAATCCAGGAAAAGAAAAGTGAAGACCATTGACGAAACAACAAAGACAACACCTTAGTGGATGTGTTGAGTTTGAGTATGATTGTTAATTTATGTGATGATGTATTAGGATAGTTTTGAGTTTGTTTTTGTTTTTGTTTTGTTAAGTTTATTGTGTGTGGTTGGTATTTTAGGGAGTATTAGGTGTGGGGATTGGAATTATGTATGTTGGTTTGGAAATTTTTTGTTTAAATTTTTTTTTTTGAATAAATTGTAGGGGGTTGTGTTTTATGTTGGTGTTTTTTTTTTTTCAAAAGGAAGAATAATTACAAATGGATGGGGGATGAAGGAAAAACAAAAATTCAGCTAGGTAGGAAATATCCACAATTTAGTGTATGAAAATAAAATGGAGATTTTTAGGGTGAAGTGTTGTGTGTTGGTCATATTTTTGTCATTTGTTTTTTTGTTTTTATTTTTTTTTGAAATATGGGTGGCATGTATGAAAATATTTTAAAGTGAAAAATAAAGAAAAAAAGGTCAAGAGGGGTGGGTGGAAATTTTTAGAAATTTTTAGAATTTTTTACTAATTTGAAATGATTTTTTGACATTTGTTGGTAATTTTGGGATAAATTGGGAAATATTGAATTTTCAAAAAATTTGAGGGGTGAAAATTTCCAGCTGACAAATTTTCAAAAATGGGCAAAAAGTGAAGGGAATTTTTAGAATTTTTTCTGAAATTTTATGAGGTGGAAATTAATTTATAAATTAATTAAATCAGTTAAATCAGCTTAGTCTGGTAAGTAAAGTCAAATTAAGTTAGCTATGTATAGGTAGTCTATGTAAATCATGTAAGTCAGACTAAGTCAAGTCAGGTTAATCAAATGGAACTAAGTTAGTCTGGGTGAAGTCAGATAAGTTAGGTAAGCAAGTCAGTGGAGACTAACCTAAATGAGGTTAGTGTAACTAAGCTAGGGTTAGATGACTAAGTTAGGGTTAACTAACCAGGGGGTGGGATTAGTTAACTAGGTTAGGGTTAGTCTAACCAAACTAGGGTTAGTTGACTAGGTTAAGGGTTAACTAACCAGAGGGTAGGTTAGTTGGGTGAGGTAAGGGTTAACTAACCTAGGTTGGGTTAGTTGGGTGGGTTAGGGGTTAACTAACCTAGGTTGGGTTAGTTGGGTGGGTTAGGTTAATTAGTTAGGGGGTGGGGTTAATTAACTAGGTTAGGGTTAATTAAATAACATTAATTAAAGGAAAAAAAAAGAAGAAAAATAAGAAAAAAAGAAAAAAACTAACTGACCTGCAAGAAAAGGGAAGGGGGAGGAGGAGGAGGAGAAGAGGGGCGGCGACGGCGGCGATGTAGGGGCGGAGTCGGCGGCGGCGGCGGGCGACCAGGCGGGTAGCCGCGACGTCGGCGGCGTCCGGCGACTGCAAGAGGGGCAAAGGGGGAGTGGCATGGAGGGAGGTAAAGCGGGCGGGTAGGGCGAAGGAGGAGGAGGAAGAGGAGGTAGAAGGAGGGAGGATGGAAGGGCGCCAGCGGGGGGGAGGCGGGAGGAGGAAAGAGGAAGGGGAAGGGAAGGAAAGGCGAGGGAAGGCGGGAGGAGGAAGGGGAAGGGAAGGAAAGGCGGGGGAAGGCGGGAGGAGGAAGGAGGAAGGGGAAAGGAAGGAAAGGCGGGGGAAGGCGGGAGGAGGAAGGGTGGAAGGAGGAGGCAGAAGGAGGGAGGGAAGAAGGGAGGGGATGGAGGAAGGAGGAAGGGGAAGAAGGCAGGGGATGGAGGGGAGAGGGAGGGTGGAAGGAGGAGGCAGAAGGAGGAAGGGAAGAAGGGAGGGGATGGAGGGGAGAGTTGGGGAGAGAGAAAGAGGGGAGATGAAGAAGAAGAGAGAGAAAAGAGAGAAAAGAGAGAGAGAGAGGGGGTAGTTGGAATTCGGGGGGGAGAGGGTGTCCGTTGGGGGGAGGGGTGGGTAAAAATTTTAAAAATAAATAAATAAATAAATAAACTAATTAATTAAGTTAAAAAAAGAAAAAAAAAGAGAGGTGAGATGCCCCTGTCCCGCGCGCATGCGCGAGGGCGGGGGCAAAAAAATTTGTGGGGTTGGGAGTGAAAAGGCTTTCGGATATGGGGACGGAGCACACGGACACGACCGGGGCGCGTTAAGATGCGTAAAATAAAAAAAGGCGCGTTCATGTGCGGGACGGAGTGCGCAAAAATACAAAAAATGAAGAAAAATTAATATCTCCCAAGTCGGCCGTTAAAACAAAATATCATAAAAACAAAAAGTGGGCAGGACAGTAGGGGGAAGACAGGGAAAATATGTGACGAAGGTTCCGGGAGGAGTAAAAGGCGGTCACGTGCAAAAAACACAAAAAACGTACCAAAAAACGCAATTAAAAATTAATATCGGGAGATCCGTGCATCGAAACGAGGTGCAAAAAAAAGAAAAAAAGTGCAAAAAGACGCGCCCGACAATACTATCACATCAAAACATAATTCCAATGGAGATAAGATGCATTCACGTGGGAAAAACCAAAAAAACAAACCTGAAAATGGGATCAGAAATTAATATCAGACGAACCGTTCACTGGAATGACACATAGGAAAAAGGAAAAATGTCCGCAGGAAGGGGTGGCACAATGATGTCATGTTAAAACGTAGCTCCGGTGGAAGTAGGAGGGGTTCACATGCGAAAAACTCCAAAAATACACTGGAAAACTCTTTAAAAAATTAATAAGTAAAAATCCGGAAGTCGAAAGAGGGGGGAGAAAAAAGGAAAAAGGTGGGGGAAGACATGGGGGACACGGCAGTCAAATCAAATTGGAATTCCAATGCAAACAGGGCAGGTTCACATGGAAAAATATCAAAAAGATGCACGAAAAAGTCGTTAAAAACTGGAAAATTAATAATGGATAAACCGTGTATCAGAATGACTCGGAGTAAAAAGGAAAAATGTCAGGGGAAAAGTGGTTGGCAAGGCTATGATGTCAGATCATGGTTGTAAAGCAAGTAAAGCACGTTCACATAGAAAATCAGCTAATTTGAGTAAAATGCTTCAAAAATTAATAACTCAAAAACCGTGCACCAGAATAGGGGTAGGTAAAAAGGAAAAATGGTCAGTTCAAAGAGAGGAACAGGGCTATAAGGTTGGATTTGGATTTTGGTGAATGTAGGGTGCATTCACATAGCAAGACCTCAAAAGCAAAGAATGAAGGAAAACTGCAAGGGAGCAGCCCCAAGGGTGGGTGGAAAATGAACGGTCAGGTGGAAAGGGACCCCATGAGGGTAACAGCAAGTCATGGCATAGATGTATGAGCAGGTTGAGGCATATGCAAAAGGGTATGCAATGTAGACGCGCAGGGACGCATCCCCACACTTAAGACCTTAATGGATAGGGTTAACCAAGCAACAGGGACCTAGGACCACGCCACAGACCATCCACTAACTTCCCCACACTTAAAACATGAACGTCACTAAGAAACCAAAGTTGTAGGGTTAGAAAAACTTGGCCCATTTTGTCAAGAATCACAGTTGATTGTCAATGGCACTTCTTGTGTTGTTGTCGGCTGTTGGAGGTACCAAGGCATCTTCTCGGCACACGTCCGTCATGGCAAGGACCACGTAGCAGTACCGAGGGAGGTAGCTAATGGAAGGAATCGCAAGGAATTCGTTGTCGATGATGAGGAATGTTGCACTCAACTCATAGTCACTCAAATGGAATGAAAGAACAATCACTCGCCCCATGACTAATATCACTCGAGGAAAAATGATTAAGGCCCATGTCTCATACCCGATTTAGGAATCAACAGGGGAATGGTGCAGAGGGAGTATGCCAAGGTGCACAGTTGATGGTGCATTAGTGCATCCAACCCGTCTGGCATAAGTGCAAGGAGGAAGGCAAGGGAGCCTTACAGTGCAGTGTACAGAACAGGGTGATGCGTCTTGTGATGACGGCAAAGACCCATCCCGTGGGTACAACACTTCATTCACACTTCTCACCTCTCATTTAATTTGAAGGGAAAAGACTGGTCACTCGGCCCACCCTCTGTCTCACTCTCTGTTGATCAATACAGAGGGCAACCCATACTCACATCCCTATCCGGTTCGGATGAAAGCTCACGTCACTCGATTGTTTGTCAATGAAGATCGCGTGGTCAGTTGTTGAAGAGGCGTACCCAGGGAGGTAGCCATCAAATCGAACGTTGTATTAGATAAGACATGTCGTCTACTAGAGGACAGTTAGACACTCTGCAGAGAGAGCCAGGACACAGCGTACCAAGGGAGGTAGCTTCGGAATTGGATCCTAGAAATTTCAAGTGATGAATCCACTTTCTAGACTGCTGGGTGTTGCCACCTTTTCCACAGCCAGCTTCTCGCCCAAGGGTGTTTACTACATTTTCTTGGAACGAGGCCTGTTACGACAGGGAATTGCTTCCTTTTCTCTCATAACAGATTTTTTTCTTGTTTTTTTTTCCTTTCTTTTTTTTTCCTTGTTTTCCCCTATTTTCGAGGGTGTTTCCACCTTTTCTCAAAGAATAGGTCGGCATGACAGGGACTTAAGTCCTTTTCTCCCATGACCGATATGTATATATTTTTTTTCTTTTTTTTTTCTCTTCGAATTGAGCAAGGGAATGGTAGAAAGACCATTTGTCAGAACCAACCTCGCCACTGTCGCTAGTGGAAAATAGAGGATAAGAGATCAAGGCTGGAAGGTGGAGTTGAGGGGACAGAGGGTTGCGTCCACTTCATCAGGAATGGCTATCAAAAGTAGCATCATAAGAAGCACAGTGCCGCGCCAACGAGGGAAAGAATCAAGTGACCGTAATTGTCAAGATCCCCAAGGAGGGAAGTACTTCTTCAGGTGATATCCATTGATCAGAAAGGGACCATCAGAGGCATCAATGATCTGCACTTGGACAGAGCCATTAGGGTTGACGGCAAGTACCTTATGCTACAACTATATATATCATCTCTCACTTGACTTGGGTCTCACCTATATATACTAACTCTACATCAATATGAATCATTCTTTGGGAGCATGTCTTGTGTATCTCTCTCGTACTCTCTCTCTCTCTCTCAACATGGTATCAGAGCTATGGATGCATAGGAACAAGGAAGATAAGTTGTTTCATTGTTTATACTTGATTGAATTCTTTGCACACGTGATGATTTGATACATGAACTTGTTCAAATTAGAAGTATTAGTTAAGTTTGTCTTTAAAAACAATTCTGGATTCAAGACAACAATTCTGCTCAAATATGCAATTCTTTATTTAAAACTGTATTTCTAATTACAGTTTGTTAATCCCCAATTACAGTTTATTAATCGCTCGTCTTCGTTAATGATGTTGATTACGACAAGCAAACATCTTGCTATTTTTAGCGATGTTTTATTATCGTTCACGTTCTTTGCTCGACCGAAATAGCACTTTTCTTATATGCGTCATCTCGTCTTGCACGTTACGCCTCTCTATTTCGGGCTTTCTTTTTAGTCACTCAATACTTTTCGTCGTTCTTACGTGCATATCCCTATTTTGATTGTCATGCGTCTCAACTACGCTCGTCTTGATCATGGTTTGCAGATTCTGCGATCTCATCTTATTTGTTTTCTCTCGACATACAGGCATGGCCAATTGCGTAATTGTTAACGGATATCCGCCTTGGCCAACGTTCGGTTCCCTTCTTCCAAGGACACTGGGTGGAAAGCAAACATGATGCTAATTCTTGAAGGTGACGAATTATTTGATATTGTTTTGGGCGACTTCTCTTGCCCAGTTTAACCTATTGATATGATGAATAACAATTCTGTGATTACTGATGGTCCATTATTTGAACAATGGAAAATTGATCATATTGATTGGATTCGTCGTGACAAAGCGGCTCATCGTTATATATTGTCTGCACTTCCTGACTCACTTATGTTGGATGTCTTTCATCTGGAAACCTCTCATGCTATTTGGGAGTATCTTATCTCAACGTTTGAGAAGACATTGGTCACCGAAATTTTATATCTCCAAACTTGTTTGAAGAATCTTCAATATAAGGTTGGTACCTCTATGAACTCTCATATCGAGGCTTTTAAAGACATTATCAATCAGCTTGGTGCTGCCGGCGCTCCTATTGCTAAAAGTCAGATTGTTATTCAACTTCTTCATACCATCAAAGATCCTTTATATGACAATATCATCACTATTTTGTCTAACAAGGATGATATCCACTTTGACAAAGCATGTATATCTCTTATTGAATATTCTCAACGTCATGAGCATCATTTGGAAAAATCTGATGTTGTTTTGGTCACTCGAGAACAAAGGGATTTTGATGCTGCTTTTGTTGCTCGCAAGCGTCCTGCTTCACGTTTTTAGCAGGGTGGACGCCCTAATCCAGGTAGTAAATCTTCTCGTCTTGCTTATCCTAACCAAAATTGTTCTTATTATGATAAGAAAGGTCATGTGGCTTTTGATTGCTGGGCACGTCAATATGATGAGGAGCATGGAGTTACTACAAAGCAGCCTTGCTCGTCCAAAAGTTTTCCTCCTTGTGATTATTGTGCACATATAGATCATCCATCTCGTCATTGTTATAAACGCAGATATGATGAAGAACGTTCTCAAGCTTATATTGTTCAACAAACTACAACTGAAGATGATCATACTCATCAGGAGCTCAATTTCGTCCATTATGATATCTCTCCAGAAAAGGTACTTCATGTTCATGATGGTTCTCTATTCATCGTTGATTCAGGTACCACTGGAAACATGACATACCAATCGTAGTGGCTTCACAATTATCATTCTCTTCATGTCAAGAAGTTTGTTTACCTTGCGGATGATACGACTTGTCAAGTCAAAGGAGTGGGTGATTTATATCTCGGGACTGTTTCATCCACTAGAATATTAAGAGGAGTTCTTCATGTTCCAGATTTGCAAAGAAATCTTCTTTCTGTTGCTCGTCTAGTTGATCTTGGTTTGTTTGTTGGCTTTGATCATAATCAATGTTGTATAGAGAAAGACGGGCATAATATAGCAGTGGCTCCTCGACATGGTAATCTATTTGAGCTATCATTGAATGATACAGTTGTAAATGTTGTTACTGCCCCTGGAGATACAGATTGCAAATTATGGCATCAACGATTTGCACACTCCGATTTTGCCAAAATTCTTGATCTTCATCGTCATGGTCTTGTGCAAGGTATGGATCTTAAATCTCATCCATGTATGGGAATATGTGAGTACTGTGCACTTGGAAAACACCATCGTTCGCCTTTCCACACTTCTACTTCATCACATTCCTGTGCTCTCTTGGATTTGGTTCATACCGATATTTGCGGTCCTTTTCCTGCCTCAAAGTCTCAATATCGATATTTTATAACTTTCATTGATGATTTCTCACGGTATACACATGTCTATCTTCTTCGACATAAGTCTGAGGCTTTATCTATATTTAAACAATACAAGATAAGTGTGGAGCTTCAAACTGGATTCTCTATAAAGACGCTTCGTAGTGACAACGATAGTGAATATGTATCCAATCTATTTGATGACTTCTGTAAGGATCAAGGTATTCATCATGAGTTTACAGTTCCTTATTCTCCTCAATAAAATGGTGTTGCTGAGCGCAAAAATCGCACGATTCTTAATGCTAGACATTGCATGCTTATACACTCTGGTTTGTCTCGAAAGTTTTGGACTGAAGCACTTCTAACAGCTGTTTTTATTCAAAATCATTTTCCAACTACCACACCTGCTGGTAAAATTCCTATAACAATTTGAACAGGGAAGACACCTTCAGTCTCTCACTTTTGCACATTTGGCTGCATTACTTATATTCATGTGCCCAAGGACACTCGACTCCAGCTTTGAAGGTTATTTTTCTTGGTTATTCAGATCATTCCAAAGGTTACAAATTTTATGATCCTTCTCAAAAGGTTATCATTAGTCGTGATGCTATATTTGATGAGAAGAATATGGGTGGCACATGGTCGTCAGATGTTTCAGATTATACACAATCTTTGCTTAGTGCATTTCCTTACTTGCTTTGTGATTCTACTAATTCTGATGATCATAAACCTCCTTCACCTCCAAAGAAGATTGATGAAAATTTGGAGATCTATGTTGATCTTCCTATTGAGATAGAGCATGGATTCTATTCTATTGAATATGATGTCTTTGATGATGCTATGTCTGTCCAAGAGGATCCAATATCGTATATGGAAGCTATCAATTCGTCTCAAAGGGATCAATGGCAAGAAGCTATGCAAGTTGAGTACGATTCTTTAATCTCCAAAGGTACATGGATTCTTATTGAACTCCCCCCAAATCATGTTCCTATCAAATGTAAATGGGTTTATAAAACCAAGACCAAAGCTGATGGCTCATTTGATAAGTTCAAAGCACGACTTGTTGCAAAAGGTTACTCACAGATTGCAGGAGTAGATTATCAAGAAACATTTTCTCCCGTTGTGCGCTCCACAACTGTTCGTATGATTTTGGCTTTTGCAACACTATTTGATCTAGAAATTCACCAAATGGATGTTAAAACGGCTTTTCTCAATGGAGATCTTGAAGAAGAAATCTATATGGAGCAACCTGAAGGTTTTATGATTGCAGGAAAGGAGCATCTTGTATATTAGCTTCATCGTGCATTATATGGATTGAAGAAAGCCTCTCGTGCTTGGTATATTAAGATTGATCAGTTCCTCACATCTAAAGGTTTTGTTGCATGTTTTGCTGACCCAAATCTTTACATCAAAAGGGAGGACAAATATTTTATTATTCTTGCTCTATATGTTGATGATACTATTTTTGTGTCAAATAACATTGCTTTCTTGGATGCTATGAAGAAGCTTTTATCAACTGCATTTGAAATGGTGGATCTTGGTGAGATACATTCTTGTTTGGGTATTCAAGTTCAATGACACCAATAACAAGGCATTCTTCTTCTTCGCTAGACAAAGTTTATTAATGATATTGTTAAGAAGTTTGGGTTGACAAATGTGCACTCTGCTAACACTCCCATTCTTTCAAGCTCTACCAAGGGTACATCTACAACACGCAATGAAGAATTAGCCATTCATCAACCTTTTCCTAATCTTGTTGGTTGTCTTCAATTTATTGGTTTAAACACAAGACCATATATTTTATTTGCAGCTAACTTTTTGGGACAGTATCTTTCTTTCCCTTCCACTATTCATTGGAGTGCTGCAAAACGTATTCTTAAGTACCTCAAGGGTACTAAGAAATTTGGTCTTATTTATCGTCGTCGAGAGGATTCTTCTTTATCTTCTTCAACTTCTCTTGACCTTATTGGATATACAGACGCTGATTGGGCAAGTTCATACTTATCCATGCAATCTACAAGTGGGAATTGTTTCTTTGTAAATGGATGTTTGGTTTCTTAGTTCAGTAAGAAACAACGATGTGTTGCGGTTTCTACAACTGAAGCCGAATATGTTGCTGCATCATTAGCAGCTCGCGAGCTAGTTTGGCTTCGACAACTACTTGCAGATTTGGAACATCTTTCATCATCTAGTACACCTCTTCGATGCAATAACCAAAGTGTTATTAGTCTTACCAAAGACTATATACAACATAGTAAATCAAAGCATATTGCTATTCAATATCATTATGTTCGACATGAAGTCAAGAAAGGTTCCATTATGGTGGAGCATTATCCTAGTGATCAAATGGTTGCAGACATCTTCACAAAAGCTCTTAGTGAAGCTCGCTTTAGCTCATTAAGACATGAACTTGGTATTGTTCCAAGTTCTTGTCTCACTGATTGAGGCATGTATCATTGTATTCAAGAAAAAATTATAGTAAATCATTTTTGTATCGTAGGTATGTGTAGAGGCTCGGGTTTTTCCCTTGTTCTCCCCAAGGGTTTTTTCACTCGCAGCCAAAGACCTTTGTTTGAGTGGGGATATTACAACTATATATATCATCTCTCACTTGACTTGGGTCTCACCTATATATAGTAACTCTACATCAATATGAATCATTCTTTGGGAGCATGTCTTGTGTATCTCTCTCGTACTCTCTCTCTCTCTCAACACCTTATATGGGCCGATCCACCATTGTTGGAGCTTGCCAGGAAACTTGCCAAATCGTGAATCATAGGCTAGGACCAAGTCACCTTCTTTGAACTCCTTGTGCTTGATGAAGCTATCATGGTAAGCCTTGCATCGAGCTTGCATGGCTTCCATGCACTGTAGAGCCATCCTACAAGTTTCGTCTAAACACTCTAGGTGCAGGAGACGGCGTTGTAATGAATCATCGTCCCCCAAACGCTCTTTGATAGCCACTCTCAAAGAGGGTAATTCCAATTCAACAGGGAAAACAGCTTCTATACCATACACCAGCTGGAAGGGTGTTTGTCCTGTTGCGGCTTTATGGGAGGTTCTATATGCCCAGAGGGCCTCTGTAAGTCGATCATCCCAATCATGACATTGTGCAGCAATCGTTCTTGTTAGAATCGAGCAGAGGATACGATTGGTGACTTCGACTTGGCCGTTGGCTCTGGGGTAATAAGGAGTGGACTTGCGATGGCGGATCTTATACAACTCTGTCAACTCTTCCATGACTTTATTAAGGAAATGAGTACCTCTGTCACTTGACAGCTCTAGGGGACTGCCAAAATGGGTGATGATATTCTCGTACATGAATAGGGCCACGCTGTTACCATCGTCATGCTTTAGGGCTTTAGCTTCACACCACTTTGTAACATAATCCGTACATACGAGGATGTATCGGTTCTGTTTCCTTCTGGTGGGAGGATCGATTGGGCCTATGAAGTCGATGCCCCACTTCTCAAACGACTTTAAGGGAAGGATAGGTTGTAGTGGCATGGCACTTGTCTTTGTGGGTTTCCCCATTCTCTGACAAGCATCACATCTTTTATAGTAATCATAGGCATCTTTATGAAGGGTAGGCCACCAGTATCCTGCTAGCAGAGCCTTCCTAGCTCTGGCTTCTCCTGCAAAGTAGCCCCCACATGGCTCGTCATGGCAAGCCTTCAGAACAATCCCAATCTCATCTCCTGCAACACATCTTCTGAGCACTTCATCTTTGCCTTTCTTGTACAGTGCACCGCCTAACAGGGTGTAGGGGGCTGATTCTAGCATAAGCTTCTTCCTTTCCCGACTACAAATGCCAGGAGGGTACTGTTGGGTTGCCAGCAGATTGGCAATGTCTACATACCAGGGAGTTAGAGTTTCTACTAAGAATAGAGAAGCATCATGGAGGTCTGGATCATCCTGCTCCTCGTCTGCCGTTTGTGGGATACGCGACAGATGATCAGCCAGAACATGGGAATGACCAGGTTTAGTAATCACCTCAAAGTCAAACTCTTGGAATAGAAGGAGCCATATCATCATTCATCCTTTCACATCTGCTTTGTTCATCAAGAAGGATAGGGCCTCATGATCCACATAAAATTTAAAGTAGGTGGATAGGAGATAGTGGCGGAACTTCTCCAGTGCAAACACCATTGCCAAGCACTCAAGCTCTGTCACTGTATAGTTCCGTTCCCTATCAGTGACTTTTCGGCTTGCATAATAGATCGGTTGATCCAGCTTCGAGGAACCCTTCTGGCAGAGAACTGCGCCTAAACCTTCAATTGATGCATCAGTGTGTACATGGAACTCTTTCGTCCAATTAGGAGGTTGCAGAATGGGTGCCTCAATTAGACACTACTTCAGAGTGTGGAAGGCTTTGTCACATTCTTTCGTCCAAGTAAACTCTGCATCTTTCCTCAGAAGCTTGTGCAAGGAGGTTGCCTTTGTTGCAAAATGAGCTATGAATCTTCTGTAGTAACCTACATGGCCTAAGAATCCCCTCAACTGTTTGAGGTTGGTGGGTGCTGTTAGAGCTGCAATCTTTTCGATCTTTGCAGGGTCTGTTGATATCCCTTGTGCAGAGACAATGTGGCCCAACAGAACTCCAGAAGAGACCCCAAAGATGCATTTGTCGGGGTTGAGGGAAATCCCATACTCTCGGCATCGGTCAGCATTGTTCCAGGTGTCCCCAGTGTTCACATATCAAACTATAGACACAGAAGTCATCCAAATATATCTCAATAAAATCGTGCAGATGATTTTGGAATGTGGCCATCATGACTCGCTGGAAAGTAGGAAGGACATTGCAGAGCCCAAATGGCATCACTCGGTAAGCGTAGGTCCCCCATTCTGTGGTAAAGGTTGTTTTGGACTCGTCTTCTTCTGCGATTTGGACTCGGTTGTATCCGCTGAATCCATCCAGAAGGGAGTAAAGCTCATGTCCTACTACTGTGTCCAATAGTTGGTCTGTGAAAGGGATAGGAAAGTGATCCTTCTTTGTCTTGGAATTCAGCTTTTGAAAGTCCACACATATTCGCAATTTGCCATTCTTCTTGGGTACAACCACGATGGGTGAAACCCATTCACTATTTGCCACTGGATAGATGAACTCGGCTTCCAGAAGCTTCAACAGCTCTACTTTCACCAATGTGGAATAATTCGGGTTCATTCGCCTCTGTCGTTTGCCGTACTGGCTTGGCATCAGGCTTCAAGTCAATATGATGTTGACATATTGTGGGATCAATCCCCTTTAGGTCTTTGTAGGACCATGCAAACACATCCAAATTTTCTTTCAACAAGTTGTACAAGGTTGACAACTCCTCTTCTGGGAGGCTGCTACCCACCTTCAAGTAGCATTCAGTGCCTTCTACATCCACAAAGGTTAACTACCTTTCACCTTCTACTTCACGGATGAAGGTCCCACGGACTGCTTCTAGGTATAGATCCGACTCCTTCAAGGGAGTAGTATCCTCTTTTGATGTCCCACTAGAACCAACTTCTTCTTTTGGTGGAGACTTATGTAATATTCCCACCCGTGAATATTGACTTTCCGCACACGACGTAATCCTTGTGTAGAGGTTATCTCTCGTATTGAAATTATCGGCGGTGCAATGTGTGACCTGCACGCGTGAAATGGGATCCTCCGCATTGGTAAATCAAAACCGAAAGTTCGAAACCGCAAGTCTCACATAAACACCCTCTTGGGAGGAGCAATTTGAATATTCAATGCAAAATTATTTTTTTTAATCCCTTTTTCCCCAGCCGATGCACGACTGGAGAAAAGGGAGTGTGGGGGAATGGGTCAAGGATGAGTCGTGGGCCTGCATGGGAGGGGGGGGGAAACCCATGCAAGGGCCACGTGGTGGAGGCCTTCTTCCCCCCCCCATGCCTATATAAACACCCGATATGTGCTAAGGAGGGGGAGGCTGGGGAATACACGTCGCCGTGCTGAGGGAAGGATCAGACGAGGCTGCTGCCATCGCCGTGGGCCGGAGGCTGCAGGGGGGGAAGTCGCCATTCCACTGGGAAGTGCTGCCGCCACCAGAAACGCCGCCAAGTGCTGCCGCCACCAGAAATGCCGCCAAGTGCTGCCGCCGTACTTCCCTGCCATCATCCTAATCACCTCCCCTTCCTTCGACATCCCCTCCTTCCATCATTGGTCGCCCTCTCTTCCACGTGGTTTCTAGAAAGTCAAAAGCCTATTAGAAGCTTCTTTAAGAAGATTCTAAAGGGATAAGGTCCATAGGCCTTGTCCCTATGTGCCCTTTCCCGATTTAAAACTGCCGATGTAAAACCGGGTGCATTAAGCTCCTATTCTTACGCGAGGAGAAGGTATCGACTCCTGACCATCTCGAAGAGCAAGAGTAAAGGTTAGAGGGAATCTGCGGGGTCCGTAATCACGTCTACAATGGCTCCCAAGAAGCTGCAAGGCGCGCCTGCGGGAGGTTCATCTCCTAGCATTCAAGTGGACATCTCCCCGAGCCCACAGACCCAGGTTTTTATGATTTTTGATTCTACGCAAAAGTAATGCATTAGGTATGATAACTCTCATGGAATAGAAAGCATCTATGCATGTTCAAATTTACCAAGCCAAAGTAAGAGGCAATTGAGGAAAATTTGTCTAATTGATCGATTACTAGAATTATCTCATGGCATGAAATGGAGTTATTAACATTTTCAATATGATGAACGTGAGTTGTCTATCCATCGTACGACCTTAGTATTATGTTGCCTTATCATGCATTTCAAATTAGCGAGCCTAGAACACCTACCGCCTATCATTATATGGCTGAAGTTATTAAGTGTATTTTTGACTAGTCATGGAAAGAATAGGCATATGTCGCAATTTAGGAAAAATCTTTATTGTAATGGTTCTTGGGGAAAAGTTGTTAACACCCGTACGAGGTTATCCGAAAAGTAATGGTGGTGTATCAAAAATGAATCTATGGATTGGCATGTGGCATGTGCTTGCAAGAAAGAATATACCAACGCTAACTCTACAATAACCTCATTTAACTACATTGTAGTTATGAAAGGGTTGCGTGTTGCACCTTCATCGTGCATAAAATTCATTCATCAAATGTTGCATTTGGGAAGGATTGCAGGGTTTAAACAAAGCATGAGATTCTAAAGTGTAGATAACAAGGTAGTAGACATGATTATTTGAAGTAAGTCCTAGTAGGTCCTAAGAAAGTTGGTATCTAGCTTATCATGTATTTTTTTCTTTACCAATGAAAGATAGAGTGAGTCGCATGTTTACATGTATGGTGATAGTCGGAACTATTTTTCTTCCTTAGATCTAGTTATTATCTCTAGGGAAGGATTCATCCTTGTCGCGAGACAAGCATAGTGAATTACCCAAATCACCTAGACGCAAGGGATTCGTATGGCATGGTTCAGTCAACACGATAGATACCCCAAACACTAACTAGGGATTAGCACGTTAAGGACTCGGCCAAGTTTTCCAATTATCGCTAAGTCGAAACCTTCATGCCCAATGGTCCTACCCACATTCCTGAAATGTTGAGTCAATTGGATGCTCATGCAAACAATAATCTAGGGTTTCCACCCTAAGGATTAATCGTTCAAAATGATGAAACTCAAATTGAGTTGGAACCCCTAGGACCAAACGTTGTCGATCTAGTAAAATTTAGGGATGGGTTGGGTAAAAAGACACCCTAAACCCTGCATCTCGTCTGAAGATAATTCCGTGACCAGAAAATGCCATTCAATAGGTGAAATGATCTCTTGGAATGGAGGCGACACTTGTGCAACAAGTTGCAACGTCGCATAGCCTTGTGGTTTGATCGCAAGAAAGTTTTGCCATTCCTTGGAATGTGGTTGGCAGGTTCTTGCGCAAGTTTAACTTGCAAAAGGGATGGTTAGTCATCCTGTTACATCGCCCTCACTAGGAAAAATTTGCCAAGTTAAGGGAAGTTAAGTAATTGCTTGGACGCAAATGATTAATCAATAAATTAAAGTGACATGGCCGCCGGGATTTACTATTAATAAAACCTAAAGCATTGGTTAAGTTGGGTTAACAGGGTATGACCCTAACCCAAAGACAATAGGAATCTTGCCAAGTTGCAACTGATTCCGGATCGAATGCTGGATGCATTCGGAGAGAAGGATTCACTCCTTAACAGTTTGCCAACTAAACGACCACTGGAATTGATTGTGCTTGTAACAGTTTAGAAAGCACTGTTTGCATTGTTTGTTCAAGGAACTAAAGGATGAAAGATATATAAATGCTTCAGGTTGAAGGCCTGAAGGGAGTGGCAGCTCAGTTACCCCCGACTGCCTGCCTGACCCTAACCAAGGGGGTTGTTGACCGCGCCGGGAACGTGGACCAAACCCGCCGCGTGAGGTCTTTCCGTTGAGCTCTACTTGGAGCAGGAGGACGCTTGGGTGCCAGGGGGGGCTCTGGCCGTAAATCCCTCGCCTTCCGGGTCCTGCACAAGAGGCTAACGTGACTCGGGATTGGATCTCGAAGCCCGCATACTAGTCTACGGGCAGAAACTTGGAATAGTGATCCCTAGCGGATCACTGATAGCCTTCGGGCGGATTATGAACAAGCCTACGGGCGGAACCCTCTGTATTTCAAAGATAAAATGATGATATGATAATAAAGAAGTTGTTTGATATTGTTTTTCTATGTCACGTGATAAGATTACGTGAAGGAACCAGTGCTTAACAAGGCTAATCAAAGAAGCTGTTTGTTATATGTCAAATTAATGTGTTAGGTAATTACATAACTAAAACAAACCGAGGAAAGTGTGGAGGATGGACCATGGGTCCGTCCTATGGTTGGGTGGTCCCGGTTAGCCGGGAACTTTTTTCAAAATCACTCGACGAATAGCGGGATGATCATCATCATCAAAGCTAATAATGAGAACGATGACCTAGAGTTACATCCTACCCGATTTACGCTGTTTTAGGGGAACGGAATGGGACTATGCTTTATGGCAGAGAGGTTGAGCCTTTCATCCCTCTCGTTTCCCATTCTCCTTGAACCAAGTGCAGCATGAATCCGCTTCGTACCTGGTGTTCCTACGTAAAGTAGTTCGCTCGGGTCTGATGCTAGTTGCTGTTAGCTAATGACCAAACAGGGAAACCCTAATTCCGGTCGATCCTAAGTGGGAAACGGCCAGGATTCTTCCGCTACGTGGTAGACGCGGGAAGACCTAGATTGCAAAACCCGTAACATTCCAAGGGAGTGCCGGGCGGAGTTTTCTAGACATTCTTCCCGATGGACTACTAAGACGTGTCCTAGATGATTCTAGTGGACACGTTACAGTTGGTATCAGAGCCGACCAACAAGGAAATTGTTTTCGTGAGATCTCAATAAAATGAAGTAAAGAAATTGTTGCTGTCCAAACATTTCCTCATCTACAATACTGTCTTGCAGAACTATGAAGCGTGGAACAAGTTTTTGGTGTTCCGGATCATGTTTATGACTACAATGCATTCTCCGCATTATAGGCAGAGAATTGAAATGATGAACATCCTGGAGCAGATTTATAATCCATCACCTTTATTTATAGAACGAAGATGGACCGGGTCTTTAGGAATCTACTACATAGCTGCCCACCGGTTCGCGTATCTACAAACCAACCTAAAGAGGATCAAGTGGTTGGAAGATTTAAAAATCGTGAAGCTGTTCATTTTTGTGGAAGCTCACGTAAATTCGACTCTGCATATTCAAGGTCGGAGGGTTGAATTGAACTCATATGTATATGAGGAAGTAACCCGTGTAATCCCAGCCGACAGGATTAAGGTGTTGGGCCGCCATGGGAAGTATGGATTCCAACGGAAAGGATATCCTGAACTTCTAATGAAGTATCGATTCCTGAAGATCCATGACCCAAAACCCTACTATTACACAGTTCCTGTAGACAAATCCAATACAATGTTGTTCTCCCCAAACTAAATGTAATGATTGGATTATCATCGCGCGAGATGTTGTATAAGGCTACGCCCATGTAAATATAAATAAGGACTTCTTTTATCAATATCCGATTGTGCATCAGGGTTGTTACGAAAAGCTAAGTAGCTTCATGATTTACGAGATAGCTGAACTAAAGATAAGCTAATGTCAATTATCATACAATAATGTTAAGAAAACTTTTATCCAGGCACAACCCCAGGTACAAGTTCCAAATTCGCCCCCTACATCAAGTACCGCTGTGATCCAGGAGAAGAAGTTCCTCCTCAAACAGATAAAGCCACCCGAGTTTGACGGGAAAGGCAGATTCGTCCAGTCTGATGCTGAAATTTGGATTGAATCTATGGAGGATTACTTCGAAGCAGCTGGTACTGCACCTACCAATCAGGCCATGCTCGCCAAATTAAAACTCACCGGTGAAGCTAGACTATGGTGGAAACAATGGTGCAGGGATCAAGGGACTTCAGAGGGGTCCGTTACCTGGGAGAAGTTAAAGCAAGTCGTGCAGGGGAGATATTTGCCACCTGCATATCGTACACAGAAAATGAATAAGTTCTATGAGCTAAAACAGTTAGGACTCACCCTTGACGCTTACTACTCTAAGTTTGTCTCACTCTTAAAGTATGCGCCACAAATGGACACGACGCAGCAAGTGTCCAAATTTTGCACGGGCTTAAACCCACCTGTAAATACTCGTCTCGAATCTATGCGACCATCAGATCTTCAGGATGCACTCATTCGAGCGGCACCTATAATTCAGGAAGTACAAGCTAGACCGAGGGGTAACAAAAATTGGTCTTATAGCGACCCGAACAGAGGGGCATTCAAACCCCAAGTTAAGAGAGTTCAAGGCCACAATCAGGGACAAAGGATGAAAGCAAGGACAAATAACGTCAATAACTTTGTTCCTACTCACAGTAATGGCCGAAACCTCCGATGTTTCCACTGCAATGAACTCGGTCACTTCAAAAGGCAATGTCCCAAGCTCAGTGAGGGACACCGTCAAGGTGCAGGCCACGGTCAGGGAGCCGCCACCCGTGGAAGAGGAAGAACTGCCTGCATTACCAATAGGCAAAGATGTGAAGCAGAAGAAGAGGAAGATCCGACTATGGAAACGGAATTCGAAAGAGCGATAGTCCATGCCGCTTTACACAAGAAGGGGCCGAATCGCCAGTTCTCGGTGATTCAAACACCGTCGGACTATCAAGGTAAAGGTTTCAAAACCTTGATTGATTGTGGTAGTACACATTCCTTTATCTCACCAGCGTGTGCTAAAAGATTAGGGATAGCCACAGTAAAAGCTCCTACCCTACTTGTGGAATTGGCAAACGGTCGTGAGGTAACTTGTACCAGGCAAACTGCTAAGGAGGAGTTCTATCTGGGAGGAAAGAAAACCTCAGTCAAATTCAGAGTCATGAATTTAGGTATCCATGAGTGTCTACTCGGGATGGATTGGCTTAAGCCTAATGACGCTCACATCCACTGTGAGAAGGGTCAAGTTTCCTTTCGGAACTCTGAAAAAGAGTTTGTTACGACTCAAGGTGAAGCGGGAGTGCCAAGAATCCAGTTAGCCAAAGTATCGCGGATCATAAAAGGGGCTAGAAAAGGATTACCTGTGTACCTGATCAAACTCAACAAATTAGATCAAAGCCAAAAGTCTCATGAGGGACCCTCTTGGCTAAAGGAATACGCTGACGTATTCCCTGAGGAATTAACTGAACTTCCACCTCCAAGGGAAGTTGATCATGAAATAAGGTTAATGCCTGGAGTTGCGCCAATTGCAAAGAGACCTTATAGAATGTCCATTCCGGAAGCTATTGAGTTGAAGGAACAACTCAAGCAACTGTTAGATCAGGGTTACATCCGGCCTAGCAACTCTCCATGGGGAGCTCCAGTACTATTCCAGAAAAAGAAAGATGGGACACTTCGACTATGTATTGATTACCAGGGGCTGAATCAATCAACAATCAAGAATAAGTATCCTATTCCTAGAATAGATGAGCTTCTTGATCGCCTTCAAGGTGCAAAGATCTTCTCCAAAATTGATCTCAGGTCAGGTTACTATCAAATCAGGATCAAGGATGAAGATATTCCAAAAACGGCCTTCAATACAAGATATGGGCACTTTGAATTTTTGGTTATGTCATTCGGGCTTACAAATGCACCTGCCACCTTCAATAGATTAATGCAGGATATTTTTAGACCATATCTTGATGATTTCGTGCTTGTCTTCTTCGATGACACTTTAGTCTATTCTAAACAGGAAGAAGATCATGAACCTCAACTTCGGATTGTCCTTGAGACAATGAGGTCTCATAAGCTATATGCAAAAATGAAGAAGTGTGCATTTTTCAAACGACAGATTGAATATCTAGGATTCATAGTATCATCAGAAGGAATATCAGTAGATCCAGCCAAAGTCAGAGATATGCTTGAATGGCCAATACCAGTATCCGTCAAAGAAATACGCAGTTTTCTTGGCTTGACAGGATGGTATAGGGTCTTTATCAAAAACTATGCTTTGATTGCAGCACCCCTTACCGACTTACTAAAGAAGCAGACTTCTATTACATGGTCAACTCCCGAGCAAAATAGCTTCGACCAATTGAAGCAATGTTTGGTATCAGCACCTATTCTGAAACTTCCTGACCTCAATAAGGAGTTCGAGGTAGTAACTGATGCCAGCATTCTTGCCTTGGGGTGTGTACTTATGCAAGAAGGTCATCCAGTAGCATATTCTTCAAGGAAATTGAAGAGTCATGAAAAGAATTATGCCACGCATGATCTGGAGTTATTAGCTGTCATCCATGCTCTAAAGCTTTGGAGACACTACCTGTTGGGTAACAAGTTTACTCTAGTAACCGATCATAAGAGTCTCAAATGGATTTTTACCTAGAACAAGCTCAACATGAGGCAACGTCGATGGATTGAAGTATTGGATGAGTATGACTTTGAAATCAAGTATCGACCAGGGAAAGAGAATGTAGTTGCCGATGCACTCAGTCGCAAGGCATTCCTAAATTCCCTAATCTTGCAGAATCCATCAACGGCCAGATCTCTGGCTACAAAGGTATCTATGCCAAGCAACCCTATACTCGAACTAGCTAGAGAGGAAGCATGCCATGATTTGGCCTACCAAACCATGATAAAAGAAATATCTACCAAGGAGCAGAATCTGAAGTCACAAGCTAAGTATCGGGAATTTTCCATTGATAATGGACTTGTCTACTACAGAACAAGGCTATGTATACCAACAAGCCAGTCACTTAAGCAGAAGATATTATGGGAAGCTCATGATTCCCCCTTCGCAGGACATCCTGGCTATGCAAAAACTCTTAATGCAGTTAGGAAGAGCTACCATTGGGAGAGGCTCAAAGGTGACGTTCTCAATATGTCACTGAATGTTTGTCTTGCCAACGTATCAAGGCTGAACATGTCATGATGCTAGGAAAATTGCAACCACTTGACATTCCCCAAATGAAATGGGAATTCATCAGTATGGATTTTGTGGTGGGCTTACCCTAAGTCCAAGGAGGATACAACTCCATTATGGTTGTAGTTGACATGCTTACTAAGGTTGCACACCTGATTCCAGTAAAGACAAACTATAAAGCCTCCGACATTGCAAGAGTGTTTATCAAGGAGATATTCAAGCTACATGGGTTACCTAGAAGGATCATTAGCGATCGAGACTCTCTCTTCACTTCACACTTCTGGAGAGCTATCTTTGAAGCTATTGGAACTCAACTCTGTTTTAGCACTGCCTACCATCCCCAAACGGATGGACAAACAGAGCGAGTAAATCAAATCATTGAGGATATGCTTAGGGCTTACTGCTGTCGAGAGCCGAAGAGGTGGATTCAATACTTGCCGTTAGTAGAATTTGCCTACAATGCTTCTTACCAGCAGAGCATTCAAATGACTCCTTTCCAGGCATTGTATGGTCATGATTGTCGAAGTCCCCTAAACTTTTCTGATCCTACCCTAAGAGTGGAAGCTTCAAGACAAATGTTGGAAGACATGGATGACCAAATAAGGTCAATAAGATAAGACATACAAGCAGCCAAAGATAGACAAAAGGCATATGTGGATTTGAAGCGCCAAGAGAGGATCTTCGGAGAAGGAGACATGGTCTTCATTCGTGTACGCCCAAAGAGGAGTTCTCTATCTCTAGGACAATGCAAGAAGCTAAGTCCAAGGTATTGTGGGCCGTATAAAATCCTCAAATGCCTGGGACCCAATGCTTATAAATTGCAACTTCCGGATAACCTAAAAGTTCACAATGTATTCCATATTAGTCTCTTAAAAAAATATGTACCCAACCCTAATCATGTACTTGATGACCAACAAATTGTAATGCCTAGTCAAGGAGTCCTTGAACTAAGACCGGATAAGATTTTAGATGTTAGAGAGAGACAGTTAAGATCTAGAACCTTGAAAGAATGACTCGTCCAGTGGAAGGATTATCCCGAAGAGGATGCTACCTGGATGGATGAAAGCTCTCTCAACCTTCAATATCCCCAATTTATCTCGAGATGAGGACATCTCGGTTCTTCTAAGGGGGAGAGAATGTAATATTCCCACCCGTGAATATTGACTTTCCGCACACGACGTAATCCTTGTGTAGAGGTTATCTCTCGTATTGAAATTATCGGTGGTGCAATGTGTGACCTGCACGCGTGAAATGGGGTCCTCCGCATTGGTAAATCAAAACCGAAAGTTCGAAACCGCAAGTCTCACATAAACACCCTCTTGGGAGGAGCAATTTGAATATTCAAGGCAAATTTTTTTTATTTTTATCCCTTTTTCCCCAGCCGATGCACGACTGGAGAAAAGGGAGTGTGGGGGAATGGGTCAAGGATGAGTCGTGGGCCTGCATGGGGGGGGGGGAAACCCATGCAAGGGCCACGTGGTGGAGGCCTTCTTCCCCCCTCCATGCCTATATAAACACCCGATATGTGCTAAGGAGGGGGAGGCTGGGGGATACACGTCGCCGTGCTGAGGGAAGGATCAGACGAGGCTGCTGCCATCGCCGTGGGCCGGAGGCTGCAGGGGGGGAAGTCACCATTCCGCTGGGAAGTGCTGCCGCCACCAGAAACGCCGCCAAGTGCTGCCGCCGTACTTCCCTGCCATCATCCTAATCACCTCCCCTTCCTTCGACATCCCCTCCTTCCATCATTGGTCGCCCTCTCTTCCACGTGGTTTCCAGAAAGTCAAAAGCCTATTAGAAGCTTCTTTAAGAAGATTCTAAAGGGATAAGGTCCATAGGCCTTGTCCCTATGTGCCCTTCCCCGATTTAAAACCGCCGATGTAAAACCGGGTGCATTAAGCTCCTATTCTTACGCGAGGAGAAGGTATCGACTCCTGACCATCTCGAAGAGTAAGAGTAAAGGTTAGAGGGAATCTGCGGGGTCCGTAATCACGTCTACAATGGCTCCCAAGAAGTTGCAAGGTGCGCCTGCGGGAGGTTCATCTCCTAGCATTCAAGTGGACATCTCCCCGAGCCCACAGACCCAGGTTTTTATGATTTTTGATTCTACGCAAAAGTAATGCATTAGGTATGATAACTCTCACGGAATAGAAAGCATCTATGCATGTTCAAATTTACCAAGCCAAAGTAAGAGGCAATTGAGGAAAATTTGTCTAATTGATTGATTACTAGAATTATCTCATGGCATGAAATGGAGTTATTAACATTTTCAATATGATGAACGTGAGTTGTCTATCCATCGTACGACCTTAGTATTATGTTGCCTTATCATGCATTTCAAATTAGCGAGCCTAGAACACCTACCGCCTATCATTATATGGCTGAAGTTATTAAGTGTATTTTTGACTAGTCATGGAAAGAATAGGCATATGTCGCAATTTAGGAAAAATCTTTATTGTAATGGTTCTTGGGGAAAAGTTGTTAACACCTGTACGAGGTTATCCGAAAAGTAATGGTGGTGTATCAAAAATGAATCTATGGATTGGCATGTGGCATGTGCTTGCAAGAAAGAATATACCAACACTAACTCTACAATAACCTCATTTAACTACATTGTAGTTATGAAAGGGTTGCGTGTTGCACCTTCATCGTGCATAAAATTCATTCATCAAATGTTGCATTTGGGAAGGATTGCAGGGTTTAAACAAAGCATGAGATTCTAAAGTGTAGATAACAAGGTAGTAGACATGATTATTTGAAGTAAGTCCTAGTAGGTCCTAAGAAAGTTGGTGTCCAGCTTATCATGTATTTTTTTCTTTACCAATGAAAGATAGAGTGAGTCGCATGTTTACATGTATGGTGATAGTCGGAACTATTTTTCTTCCTTAGATCTAGTTATTATCTCTAGGGAAGGATTCATCCTTATCGCGAGACAAACATAGTGAATTATCCAAATCACCTAGACGCAAGGGATTCGTATGGCATGGTTCAGTCAACACGATAGATACCCCAAACACTAACTAGGGATTAGCACGTTAAGGACTCGGCCAAGTTTTCCAATTATCGCTAAGTCGAAACCTTCATGCCCAATGGTCCTACCCACATTCCCGAAATGTTGAGTCAATTGGATGCTCATGCAAACAATAATCTAGGGTTTCCACCCTAAGGATTAATCGTTCAAAATGATGAAACTCGAATTGAGTTGGAACCCCTAGGACCAAACGTTGTCGATCTAGTAAAATTTAGGGATGGGTTGGGTAAAAAGACACCCTAAACCCTGCATCTCGTCTGAAGATAATTCCGTGACCAGAAAATGCCATTCAATAGGTGAAATGATCTCTTGGAATGGAGGCGACACTTGTGCAACAAGTTGCAACGTCGCATAGCCTTGTGGTTTGATTGCAAGAAAGTTTTGCCATTCCTTAGCCTTGCATCCCTCTCGTTTCCCATTCTCCTTGAACCAAGTGCAGCGTAAATCCGCTTCGGACCTGGTGTTCCTGCGTAAAGTAGTTTGCTCGGGTCTAACGCTAGTTGCTGTTAGCTAATGACCAAACAGGGAAACCCTAATTCCGGTCGATCCTAAGTGGGAAACGGCCAGGATACTTCCGCTACGTGGTAGACGCGGGAAGACCTAGATTGCAAAACCCGTAACATTCCAAGGGAGTGCCGGGCGGAGTTTTCTAGACATTCTTCCCGATGGACTACTAAGAGGTGTCCTAGATTATTCTAGTGGACACGTTACAACTTAGGTTGCTCCTTAAGATGTTGAAATGGGATTAGAGCCGTTTCGGGTTTGGTTTCAAGATTAATTACCTCTTGGCTTGAAAACTCCTCTTCTGATAACACATCCAAGAACGTCACATAACAGGGACTCTCTGATGCCTGTTGGGTTTGTGGGACTAGTGCTTGTTGGCAGGGTGCATCATCATCATCTTTTCTTGACAAATATGTGTTAGGACGGCATGAGTCACTACTGAAAGACGGCTTGTTCTTCTTAACCCATGTCTTATAAAGATTTTGCATATGAGAAGATCCATTTACCAGACCAAATGATACCATTGCCATTCTGTCCCATAGCATGAGCTCATCTGCTTCTGATGCTTTTGAAACTTCTTCTCCAAATGTATCCTCTGAAGGTAGGATAGATTCTTCTGGCTCAATTTCATAACCTTCTTCGTCCATATCATATTCATCCTCTTCTGTCTCTGTTTCTGTCTCTGTTTTTATCTCTATAGGAGCTCTATAAGAGAAGAACAGGTTTTCTATTTCATCTTCTGCCTCTGTCTCGGCTTCTGCTATGGCCATGTAACAGGGAGAGCATTACATCCATGCTTCTATCTCACTGTCAGAAGTGATTTCAGAAGTCATTCCTGGTTCAGGCAGAAAGTATTCACCCATTGATAATGACTTTGCATCTTTTGGAAGTCGGCTTATAGTATCCACTGTTAAGGAACGTGCCACTATTTTCTTGGGAAGGATCTGTTTGACAGTATCTTCATCTACTGATGTTCCATCTGTAGCCTCATTAGGGGAGCCAGAAGATAATTCCAAGGAAGTGGATCCATGTCCTTTTTGAGAACCATACCGTTTTAGCACCACTTTATTGGGTCCTCTACCCAAGGTCAAGGTTCCTTTGAACCAATCCATCCTTGATCGGGCTTCAAAAAGCCATGGTCTGCCCAGTAATAGAGGATAGGATGTACCATAAGAGTTTGGCTTCACCACCAGATAGGTTAGCCAATAATCTTTTCTAGCCACTCCAGTCTTCACATATGGGAGAATACCCAAAGGCTTGATTCTACTCTAATCCGCCAGTCTGATGAGCCATTGGGTTGGTTGCACACCTTGTAGGCCTAGATCCTTCATTGTCACATCCGTCATAATGTTCACTGATGAACCAACATCAATCAGTGCATTTGCAATAAAACAGCCTTCTATCCACACACCAGTCTCTGGGGTACCCGGATCTAGGAAAGCATTAGCCACATCCACTTCTTTTACAGGATTTGGAGCCTTGTTGCACTTTGTTGCTGTTGAGGGAGCAATCCTTAAACCATGTCTTCTTGTCAGTATACTTTTGAACCTTTTTCGGCAACTGGGAGACAACATCAATAATTGTCGAAATGTGAGGTTTGGTTTAAAGGTATCTAGATCTCTGACCAGATCGTATTTCTTAATAGGATCCACTAGCTTCTCTAATCGGTTAGGAAATGGGGCAACACCCATTTTCATTTTCCCTCTTTCTTCCAATAGAGGCATCATGGGAACCTCTTCTGTCACTTGTGGCACTTCCTCCTCTTCTATCTCCTGGACCTCTGGTCCAGTCTCTATAACTGTCTCTCTAACTTTCTGTGGCAGTGTAGTGCTCTATACGGCACTGTTAGGCTCTGTTCTGTTCTGTTCTTCTGGTGGAAGATTGAACTTCACTATTCTGGCAGGAGGATTGTTTTCTTTCTGGATAGGTGGTCCGTCTTCTTGTTTGCACGTGTGATGGCAGCAACTTCCAATTCCACTAAATTGGAGGTAGGCTCTTGGGCCTTGGCCGGACTATCAGTAGCACTGTTTTTCACTGGGGTTGGGCTGGGATAATCTTTTGCAGATGGCCTTCTCCTTTGCATCGACTGCATAAGGGCTTGTAATCCACTGACCTTCTGAGATTTGGACAATTTGGTGAGATGTGCCCCTTTTCTCCACATCTATAACACTCCACTTCTGATCTCTGACCACCGCCAGACTGTCTTCCTCTGTAACTTTGAGAGGGAAATCTTCTGGGTCTGAAATTAGGACCAAACTCTCTAGGCTTGGGTCCAATATCCTATGTTGTCATTTTGGATTCCAGCAAGTTAAATCTTGCGTCTTCTTCCTTCATTCTCCTATCATGCATCTCCTTTAGAAAGCAAATGTCCTTTGTATGGTTCTTCCGCAAACAGTAGGAACAAAAGGCTCCAGGAATGGTTGGTTTTTGTGTGCATTCAGTGGCTAAATGGCCTGCTTGATGACACTTAGCACACCAAGTATTTGACCGCATCACGTCTCTTCCTGCTCCTGCAACGTTGGATATGCTAGCGGTGATCACTTTCAGCATCTGTAGCTGCTCTGTAATCACATCCATCAACTCCTTTTCTATGTTTGCAACTGAGTTGGATAAGTAGTCCTTCAAGCTTTCTCCTCCTGAGACAATGGTAGGAGGGTTTTGAGGAGTTTCTGTAATCACTGCATAAACAGGTTGGGCTGGTGCAGAGGGATCTCTATTATGGTTCTGATTCAGAGCTCCTGTTTGAACTGTTGGCTGTTGACTCCAGTTGGTAGGGTTCCATTGTTGCTGCTGATTTGGCATTGAGAAAATTGGTTGGGACCATTGTTGTTGTGGTTGCACCATCATTTGAGGCATGGATTGTGGCCACTATGGATTTGGTGCACTGTATTGTGATACTGGGGGCATCTGTTGGTAAGGGTAGGGGACAGTCCCTGGGACTGCATTTGGTGGGTATATCATTCGTGGCATCAGAGGAGATAGGACTCCTCTTCCTGTATTCAACGCTAATCTAGCTTCCACTTCATCGTACAGTCTTGCACCTTCTGTTGCAGCTTGCAGTGTGGCCGGTCTTTGCAGCTCCACAAACTTACGGACATCTGGTTGTAATCCTCTGAGAAACACCCCCTTTTGAATGCCATCATCTAGATTATGGTTAGTCCATCTCTTGAGGATGGATTCTGTAATATTTCCGTTTGAAATATTACTAGACCAACCTCCCGCACATCGTAAATTTGTGAAAAGGTTATCTCCATTTCCGGTAGCTGATTTATGATCGTACGCGAGAAAAGGAGTACTCCGCATTGGTAAATCGGGACCGAAGAATCATGACCTCTCCACTGGCAAAACGGGACCAAGGTTTAAATAACCCGCATAACCATAGGTGAACTCCCTCTTGGGAGGAGGTCAAGAGGATAATGTTGGGACAAAATTGTTGAAATTTTTTTATATATTTTCCTTCCCCCAGCCGATGCGTGGCTGAGGGAAGAGGATGGGCTATTATGGAAATTTAAGAGGTGGAGGGGAAGAGGCCATGCGAGGGGCCACGTAGGGGGAGGTCCTCTCTTCCCCCCAAACTATAAGAACACCTTCTAAGGTGTTGAACCAGGGGGGGGGGGGGGGGGGGGGGGCGGAGCGTAACGCTGCCCACGCCAAGCAAGGTAAGCGTGAGAGAAGGAGGACGGTGCCAAACTGTGGAGGGAGGTATTGAAGCTACCATTGTGCTGCGTGGGGGAGGAAGAAGCTCCTGTAGTCCGTGGAGCCGCCGTGCCGGAGGGAGTCGCCAGTCAGAACGCCGCCGACTATGGCTTAAGAGGCGCTACCGGATCCATCAGAGCGGCCAACGCCGCCATTCCCTGACAAGGGAATTCCCCCCACGACGTCAGTACTACCATTTTCCCCACGCTTTCCACGACATTATCATTAATCCCCCTATTTCCACGTGGATCCTACACAAGCGGTCTTTAACCACCCCCCCCCCCCCCCCCCCCCCTGGGATTTAAGTCCCCTTTCCCCTTGCATCCCCCAAAAGCCATTTTACCCCTGGTTTTCTTTTAAACCCCCTTCCCATTGCAACTCCCACAAGTCCATAAGTCCATATTAACCTCGGTTTTTAAACCCCCTTCTCGTGGATTTTCCATAAAGCCATTTTACCCCGGAAATTTTAAGTCCCCTTCCTATTGGAGCCACCCACAAGCCCATTTTTCTAGCCGATTTAAAGGCCCTTCCCTTTTGAACCCTCCAAAAGCCCAATTTTCTTTTCCCTCTTAAGCTTCGAAGTGGAAGCCTATAAGGTCTTCCCAATAGTTCTCTAATACACTCTTCTGAGGCTTTGAAGGGGAGGGAGCCACAAGTCCCTTCCCACCAATCACCCATAAGCCTCCTAGGCTCGGATTTAAAGCCCTTCCCACTACATTTCCCCCATAACCCCATCCCTATCAACCCCCGAGGTCTTTGTAGAGAACAAGAGGGTTCCTTAACGCCCTTTCACACAGATCCTCCATAAGTCCATTTTTCCCCTGGTTTTGAAGAGGAAGCCTATAAGGCCCTTCCTACCAAATCTGCCATAAGGCTTCTAGGGCCAGATTTAAAGTCTCCACTCCTGCAGGGTCCATCACAAGATCCCTTTCACGAACCCTCTCTTTTTCCGAAAGAAAGAAGGCCCAAGCTCCGAATCCTAAGGCCTTCCATAAGCTCCAAGTCCCATATACCCAAATCCTATAGGCCCAAGTCTCACAGACCGGCCTTTTAAAGATCCGAAGTTCCATGAAGGTATCTCCTGCGTAGGAGGGAGAAGGGCAAGATCTTGAGGCTGCATACCAAGGCGAGTAAATTTATAGGCCGCGAAGGCAATCCGGAAGCCAAAATCACGCCTACAATGGGCCCTAAAAAGTCACAAGACGCGCCTACGGAAGGATCTTCTCCTAGTATTTACGTGGATATTTCTCGGAGTCCACAAGTCCAGGTTTTATCTATTTGGATTCCACACAAAAGTATTGAATTAATCACGATAACTTCATGGATTAGGAAGCACTCATGCATGTTCAAATTCAACTAGTCAAGTTAAATGCAATTGGAAAATGAATTGGCTATTTGAACATTTATTAGAAATAGCTTAAGATATGAAAATTGATCATTGGTACATTCAATGGAATGAATGAAAAGAGCATAAGGTGTCTATGCATTTGTAGGACCTTATCAGTAAGTTTCCTTTTGTGCATTCAAAAGTGACGAGCCTAGGACTACTGTTACCTCATTACAAGGTTGAAATTATTGGGGTACACCTTTTTACTAGGCATGGAAAGATTAATGGCATGTCACATTTTTAGATAAATCTTCCTTGTAATGATTCATGAGGAAAAGTTAACACCCATAAGATGTTATTCGAAAAGAAATAGAAGAGCACGAAAATGATCTATGGACTTGCAAGTGGCATGTAAAATGGAATAAGTTAACACTAGCTTTAGTTTTGTATGAGCTTCATTGACTACATTGTAGCTAGGAGAAAGTTGCGTATTGCATAGTCATCATGCAAAAATGACATTCATCAGGAGCCGCATTTAGGAAAGGTTGCATGGTTTATCAAAGCATAAGATTCTAAAGTGTAGACAACAAGGTTGTAGGCATGATTATTTGATGTAAGTCCTAGTAGGACCTAGGAAAGTTAGTGTCCAGATTATCAGGCATTTTTACTTTACCAAGGAAAGATAGGGTTATTGTGAACCATGTGATGCGTAGAAGCAATGAATCGCATGTTTACATGTATTGGTGTAGTTGTAACTATTTTTCCTCCTTTAGATCTAGTTTATTATCTCTAGGAAAGGTTCATCCTTGTCGCAAGACAAGTATATTGAGTTGTCTAAATCACCTAACCCACAAGCGATTCATATGGGCATGGTTCAGTCGATATGACAAATATCCCAAGTGCTAACTAGGGTTTAGTGTGATAAGGATTCGACCTAGTTTTACACTTGTTGCCAAGTCAATACCCTCAAACCCAAAGATCATACCCACATTCACTAAATGTTGAGTCAATTGGATGCTCATGCATAAAATGATCTAAGGTTTCTATCCTAAGGATCACTCGTTCAAATGATGAAACTCCGACTGAGTTGGAAATTCCTAGGACCGTGGCCCAATATAATTAGGAATGGGTTGGGTAAGAAGACACCCTAAACCCTGCTACTCGGCTGGAGGTAATTCCGTGACCAGAAAACGCCATTCAATGGGTGAAATGATCCCGTGGAATAGATGCAACACATGTGCAAAAAGTTGCAACATCGCATAGACTTGTGATTTGTCCACAAGAGAGTTTTGTCATTTCTTGAAATGAGGTTGGCAAGTTATTGCGCAAATTTAACTTACAAGAGGATGAGTAATCATCCTGTTACATCACCTTTCTTGGGGAATAATTGCCAAGAAAAAGGAGAGTTAGGTATTTGCCTGGAAGCAAATGACCAATCAATAAATTGAAGTGACATGGTCGCCAGGATTTACTATTACCTAAGGTATTGGTTAAGTTGGGTTAACAGGGTATGGCCCTAACCCAAGGATAAAAGGGTGAACAAACAAACCCTTGGGGATCTTGCCAAGTCGCAATTTGATCCCAGATCGAATGCTGGATGCATTCGGAGAGAAAGATTCGCTTTTTAACAGTTTGCCAAATAAACGACCACTGGAATTGATTGTGCTTGTAACAGTTTAGAAAGCACTGTTTGCATTGTTTGTTCAAGGAACTAAAGGATGAAAATATATATAAATGCTTCAGGTTGAAGGCCTGAAGGGAGGGGCAGCTTCAGTTACCCCCGACTGCCTGCCTGACCCTAACCAAGGGGGTTGTTGACCGCGCCGGGAACGTGGACCAAACCCGCCGCGAGAGGTCTTTCCGTTGAGCTCTACTTGGAGCAGGAGGACGCTTGGGTGCCAGGGGGGGCTCTGGCCGTAAATCCCTCGCCTTCCGGGTCCTGCACAAGAGACTAACGTGACTCGGGATTGGATCTCGAGCCCCGCATACTAGTCTATGCGCAAAAGCTTGGAATAGTGATCCCTGGCGGATTACTGGATAGCCTTCGGGCGGATTATGGACAAGCCTACGGGCGAAACTCCTTGTATTTCAAAGATAAAATGATGAAATCATAATAAAGAATTTGGCTGATATTGTTTTTCTATGTCACGTGATAAGATTACGTGAAGGAACCAGTGCTTAACAGGAGTAATTAAAGAAGCTGATTGTTATATGTCAAATTAATGTGTTAGATAATTACATAACTAAAACAAACTGAGGAAAGTGCGGAGGATGGGCCATGGGTTTGTCCTACGGTTGGGTGGTTCCGGTTAGCCGGGAACTTTTCTCAAAAATCTCGAAGAACAGCGGGAGGATCATCAAAAGCAATGACCTAGAATTATGTTTTACCCGATTTACGCTGTTTTAGGGGAACCGAATGGGATTATGCCTTATGGCAGAGAGGTTGAGTTTTGCATCCCTCTCGTTTCCCATTCTCCTTGAACCAAGTGCAGCGTGAATCCGCTCCGGACCTGGCGTTTCTGCGTAAGGTAGTTCGCTCAGGTTTGATGCTAGTTGTTGCTAGCTAATGACCAAACCCTCAAACCCAAATTCAGGTCGATCCTAAGTGGGAACGGCCAGGATACTTCCGCTACGTGGCAGACGCGGGAAGACCTAGATCGCAAGTCCCATAACATTCCATGGGAGTGCCGGGCGGAGCTTTCTAGACATCCTTTCCGATGGACTGCTAAGACGTGTCCGGGATGACTCTAGTGGACACGTTACAGATTCCATTCGTGAGACATAAGCTTCCACTCTTTCTCTAGGAGACTGACTTAGGTTCATAAATTCCTCTCGCATCCGCTCTTCAAAACCTTCATGCCTGAATTTAGTGAGGAAGGCCAACTTCAGGTCGTCCCATGTGCCAAAAGTTCATGCTGCTTGTCTCTCATACCACTAAAACGCCGCGCCCTTGAAAAGGCGGGGAATATTGCCAACCAATGCTTAGGGGTTTTGGCATTGTTAGCCACACATGCTACCATAATCTCTGCTACATGAAGATCGGGGTCTTCATTGTACTCTCCCTTAAAAACTGGCAATGGGACTACATTCGCTAGCCTGTCATCAATATTTCGAGGACGGATCTGGCTTGGAAGTGGACCTCCAGCAAGAGGAGAAAGGGCTTGATGTGCCATTGGGACTTCTGTAAAGAGTTCCGCAAGGGTGTCAAAGGCGACTTCTGCTGCGAGCTCGTTCTCAGCCTTGATTTTTGCTTTCTCTCTTCTCACGTACCTTTGGACTCGTTCTAACGCTTGCCTCTTTATTGCGTCATTCATCAGGGGGTTGGCTCCACTATGCTGTTAGTGCTCCACAGAGGGTTAACAGAAGGCTTCAGTCTCTGGAGGACTCTCTTGCCAACATTTCTTCCACTTCTTTCTTTTCAACGTCCCTGAATTCTTCTTTCATTCCACTGCACAGAGGAAGGTATTCGGTTCTGAAGGTGTCAAAATGCATACGTCTGAGCATTGTGGTGGTGCCATCATCATAGTAATGCCAGCTTCTGATAGTTTCAACAGTGTATGTTGTGAAAGACACTCTGTCTACCAACTTCCAGTGGGTTGCTAATTGAACAAATAGAAGATTATCAGTACACCAAGCATCCCATGTATCTTGCTATTGAGCATCTACGAACAAATTCCAACTCTTTTCCTTCTTGTCTTTGTGAACCTCTACAGACCAAGACTCCTGAAGCTTCTTCACAATCTCCCACTTGATGTTGTCTGGAAACTTTTCAATGAATGCTAAATCTTCCATGGATGGTCATTCTCTCTGTTTCTGGTCTTCAATTTATTCCCAAACAGTTTGCCACCAAGATGCAAATTTTGCTGCTTCAATAGGAAGAGGAAACAGTCCACCACATAGAGCATGCATCATGATGGTGATGTGTTTCCGCCATTGTGGGATGAACTTCTTGTGGAAAGTGGCTTTGATTATGAGAAATTCCAACTCTTCAGTGGAAGAACAAACTTTACAAACATCCATTAAATTCTTCTCTTCTTGGCAATGCCATTTCCTTCATTTTCAGCCTCTTTTGGTGCTTCTGATGGCAATTTCCCCGGCTGCGCACCAAAAACATGGAGCCCCAAGAGAAAAACCAAGGAAAAAGGAATTATCTTGCAAGAAAATCTATCTTGTAACATCAACAAGCTTGTTTATTATGTTTCATATGATCACAATGAAGAAAAGAACACCAGGCACCACAAATCTTCATACAGCATCATGTAGATCTCCCACGGATTTGATAGAATCAACCATATTCTTCAATATCTTCACAAAATCCATCAATAGAACAAAGAAATCAAAGAAATACACCATCTTTGAATGGAAATACATCACATAATATTCATCTTCAATATCTTCATAGTCTTCTCTCTCAATCTCTCATGTACAATCACTCTGGTTGAGTAGAATTGGCTATCACTGACTCTCTCTCTCTCTCTCTCCATCAATAATACATCATATCCTTACTACAATCTCTCCAAAAATCACTCTCAATAATCCTTCTTAGGTCGTGGATACCCCTCCCAAGAGGTATGTCTGATATGAAGAGTCACCAGAGCCACTACAGTGTCCTTTCATAGCTCACTACTATCACTTCACTCTAGTCTTCACTTGAGTCTTCAGCAGCTACTTCTTTCACTTCTTTCAGCTCCTTTGCACTTGTATTCACCTCTTTCCAAGGCTAGAAAACTTTCCCAAGCTACACTCTCATCCATCAGAACACATATAGAAGCATAGAGAACAGTCACAGAACAGTACCAGAACAACTACAATACAGAACAGAATAGAACAGAAACAGAGGCTCTACAGAAGACCTACAGAAGGTTACAGAAGGTCATCAAAACCACATAACTCATACTCAAACCATTCCAAACTCTCAAAAAATATTCAATAAGCTTTCACAAGATCTCAATCTTCATCAATCAATACTCCATCCCTCCTTACAGAAGACAATCAGAACAAAATAGACCAAAACCGAACAAAACAGAAGGTATACAGAACCAATCAGAACCTATCAGAACATCACAGAACCACATATCTCCACTGATAAACATCATGAACTTCCAAAACACAATCCATATCATCAAAAACACTCTCAAACCACTTCTAAACCAATCAATCATCTCATAAAATCAACCATTCAGCTCTCAAAAACAGCAAAAATCAGCCAAAAAACAAGTCATTTCAACACTCGACAGATGATGAACATCCTAGACCACATTTATAATCCATCGCCTGTGTACGTGGAACAGAGATGGATGGTTGTTTCAGGGATCTATTACATAGCTTCCCATCGACCTGTGTACCTTCAAATTAACTTGAAGAGAATCAAGTGGATGGAGGATTTGAAGATCGTGAAGCTGTTCGTCTTTGTTGAGGCTCACGCAAACGCGACCCTACAGGTCGAAGGTCGAAGGGTTAACCAGAATAAGTATGTGTACAGGGAAGTGATTCAAAGAATCCCTGCCGACCGAATCAAGGTTTTGGGACGTCATGAGAAGAATGGATATCAAAGGAAAAGATACCCTAATCTTCCAATGAACTATCAATTCTTGAAAATCGATGACCCCAATCCGTACTACTACTCAGTTCCTGTAGCTAAATGCAACAACATCTTATTCTCCTCGAATTAATGTATCAACTTGTTCCGTCGCCCTAAGAAATAATTGTACCTCGAAAGGCTATGCCGATATGAATGGAATAAAACTCTTTTTTTTAAAATCAACGATTGTCTTGACTGTGAATATTGATAATAAAGAAAAGTGACTTGATCACTTGGCTAAAAGCTGAAGTAGATATGTGATGTAATGTGGAATTCTTACTAGGAGGAAAAGTCAACTTCGATCAGATTCGGGATCATGAACCTAGGTATCCATGAGTGTCTACTCGGAATGGATTGGCTTAAATCTAATGATGCCCACATTCATTGTGAAAAGGGCCAAGTTCTTTTCCAAACTCTGAAGGGAAATCGGTTACAAACTCCAGGTAAGGCTGGAAAGCCAAAAATTCAATTCGCTAAAAGCATCTTAGATTAAAAAGGGAGTTAGAAAGGGACTACCTGTCTACTTAATTAAGCTCAATAAGTTAGGTTAGAAGCAGGAGTCTAGTGAAGAACCTTCATGGCTAAAGGTATACACGGATGTAATTCCTGAAGAGTTAACAGAACTCCCGCTTCAAAGAGAAGTAGATCATGAGATTAAGCTAGTAATAGGAGTTGCGCCAATTGCAAAGAGACCCTATAGAATGTCTATACCGGAAGCAATTGAGCTGAAGGAACTCAATTAATTGCTAGATCAGGGCCACATCCTTCCTAGCAGTTCACCATGGGAAGCACCAGTACTATTCTAGAAAAAGAAAGATGGAACACTTAGACTATGTATTGATTACGGAGGGTTGAATCAATCAACAGTCAAGAACAAATATCATATTCCTAGAATAGATGAGCTTCTTGATCGTCTTCAGGGTGCCAAGATCTTCTCCAAGATTATCTTAGGTCTGGTTACTATCAGATAAGAATCAAGGAAGAAGATATCCCAAAGACGACCTTCAACACTAGATATGGACACTTTGAGTTCTAGTTATGTCATTAGGGCTTACGAATGCGCCTGCCACCCTCAATAGGTTAATGTAGGATATCTTTAGACCATATCTTGATAACTTCGTGCTCATCTTCTTCGATGCCACTCTAGTCTATTCCAAACAAGAAGGAGATTATGAACCCCAACTTCGGATTTTCCTTGAGACAATAGGTCACACAAGCTGTATGCTAAGATGATGAAATGTGCATTCCTCAAACATTAGATTGGTTATCTGGGATTCATCATATCAGCAGAAGGAATCTCAGTGGAGCCAGCCTAAGTCAGAAATGTTCTAGGATGGCCAAATACCAACAACTGTCAAAGAAATACGCAGCTTTCTTGGATTGACAAGATGGTATAGGGTCTTCATAAAAAACTATGCTTTGATTGTAGCACCTTTGACAAACTTACTAAAGAAGCAAACGTCCATTGCATGGTCAACTGCCGAACAAACTAGCTTTGATAGGTTGGTATCAGGACTGATCCTAAAACTTCTAGACCACAGTAAGGAGTTTGAGGTAGTAACTGATACTAGCATGCTTGCCTTAGGATGTGTGCTCATGTAGGAAAGTCATCCTATAGCATAATCTTCAAGAAACTGAAGAGGCATGAGAAGAATTATGCTACCCATGATCTTGAACTTTTAGTTGTCAAGCTTTGGAGACACTACCTGCTGGGTAACAAGTTTACACTAGTGACTGATCATAAAAGTCTCAAGTGGAACTTTACCTAGAACAAGCTCAACATGAGGCAATGTCAGTGGATTGAAGTGTTGGAGGAGTATGACCTTGAGATCAAGTACCAACCTGGAAAGGAGAATGTAGTTGCTGATGCACTTAGTCGCAAGGCATTCCTTAATTCACTAATCTTGCAAAATCCATAAATAGCTAGATCTCTAGCTACAAAGGTGTCCATGCCAAACAACCCAATACTTGAGCTAGCTAGAGAAGAAGCATGCCATGATCCAACCTATCAAAAGATGCTAAGGGAAATCTCTATCAAGGACAAGGAACAAAAGCTACAGGCTAGGTATCATGAATTCTCTGTCAATAGTGGACTTGTCTACTATAGAATGAGAGCATGTATACTGGCAAGCCAGTCACTTAAGCAGAAGATATTGTGCGAAGCTCATGATTCCCCTTTCTCAAGACATCTTGGCTATGCCAAGACTCTCAATGCAGTTAGGAAGAGCTACTATTGGGAGAGTCTTAAAGGTGGCATTCTCAAATATGTCACTGGGTGTTTGTCTTGTCAACGTATTAAAATCGAACATGTCAAGATACCAAGGAAGTTGCAACCACTCGACATTCCCCAAATGAAATGGGAATTCATCAGTATGGACTTTGTTGTTGGCCTACCCCAAGTTCAGGGAGGATACCACTCCATCATGGTTGTGGTTGACATGCTGACTAAGGTTGCATACCTTATTCTGGTAAAGACAAACTATAAAGCCTCAGACATTGCAAGGTTGTTTATCAAGGAGATATTCAAGCTACATGGGCTACCTAGAAGAATCATTAGTGATCGTGATTCTCTTTTCACATCACATTTCTGGAGAGCTATCTTTGAAACCATTGGGACTCAACTCTGTTTTAGCACAGCTTACCATCCCCAAACCGATGGTCAAATGGAGCAAGTCAATCAAGTTATCAAGGATATGCTTAGGGCATACTGTTGTCATGAACCAAAAAGGTGGATTCAATACTTGCCTTTGGTTGAATTTGCCTACAATGCTTCCTACCAACAAAGTATTCAGATGACCCCTTTTCAAGCATTGTATGGTCATGACTCTTGAAGTCCCCTAAACTTCTCAAATCCAACCTTGAGGGTTTAAGCTTCAAGGAAGATGTTGGAAGAGATGGATGACCAAGTAAAGTCAATAAGACAGGACATCCAAGCCACCAAGGAGAGACAAAAGGCATACGCGGATTTTAAGTGTCAAGATAGAATATTTGAGGAAGGAGACATGATCTTCATTCACATATGCCCAAAGAAGAGTTTCCTATCCTTAGGAGATTGCAAGAAGCTAAGTCCAAGGTATTGTGGACCATACAAGATCCTTAAGTTCCTAGGACCAAATGCTTATAGACTGCAACTCCCTGAAAACCTAAAGGTTCATAATGTATTCCATATCAGCCTATTGAAGAAGTATGTACCTAATCCTAACCATGTACTTGATGATCAACAAGTTGCAATGCCTAGTCAAGGAGTCCTTGAGCTACGGCCTGATAGGATCTTAGATGTTAGGGAGAAACAACTGAGATCTAGAACCTTAAGAGAATGCCTCGTCTAGTGGAAAGAATATCCTGAGGAGGATGCTACTTGGAAAGATGAAAGCACTCTCAACCATCAATATCCCAGTTTATCTCGAGATGAGGACATCTCGATTCCTCCAAGGGGGAGAGAATGTAATATTTCCGATGCCTAACCCACGTTATTCATGAGAACCTCCTCTTGGTAGGAGGCCAAAAGGATAAATTGTTGGAATTATGGTAATTTTTGTTTCAAAATTATCCCCTCTCCCTAGCCGACGGTCATGCTGGAGGAGAGGGAGAGTGGCGTGGATGATTAAGCTCCTCGCTGGAGCTTGTGCAAGGGGTGAATGCCATGCAGCCAGGCCATGTGGAGGGAGGGAGGTACCTCTCCCTCTACCTATAAAAAAACATGGCTATGTGAGGGAGAAGGTAGGGGCTGGACGAGAGGATGGGACGCTGCCAGGCCTGGGGAGAGAGAGATTGAGAAGGTCAAAGCTGCCGTCGAGAGCTGCGCCACTTTGCTGGCTGAGAGAAAGGGTGAAGACTGACAGAAAGGAGGGAGTACGGGCCGCCATCGTCGTGAGTAGAGGGAGCGTGAAGAGGTAGTCATGAGCAGGAGGAAGTACAGGCCGCCTGGGCTCGTGAAGCTACAGCCTGGGCTCATGACGCCGCCACTGGAGGCCGAGTTGCGCCTCCACATTTTCCTTCCGTGACCACGTCAATTTTCTCACGCCCTCGAGAAGCTTCCTGGAAGCTTCTTGGAAGCTTCTAAGGGGGCTCTTCAAGCACCCCTTCCCAGGGAAATTCCCACCCAAGTTCATATTGCCCCCGGGTTTCTTTAAAACCCCTTTTTCATTGCATCTTTACACAAGGGGTTTTTACCCCCGGGAATTGACCCTTCCCCCTTGCATCCCCCAAAAATCCATTTACCCGGTTGTAAACCATTTTCATGGATTCACTTAAAGCCACACTAGTCGGTTTTAAACCCCCTTTTTCTCACTGAATCTCCTTAAGTCCACTTTACCCCTTCATTTTCTTTTAAAGCCCCTTCCCGTGGACTCACATAAAGCCATATTAGCCGGGTTTTAACCCCTTCCTCATTGAATCTTCTTTAAGTCCACTCTACCCTCTGGAATTTAAAACCATCCTTCCCATTGTAACTCCTACAAGCCATTTTACCCCGAGGTTTTTCTTAAGCATCTTCCGTGAAGACCATTTTATTCCTGGAACTTCTAAGAAAGGAAGGGGAAGTTCATAAGTCCCCATTTCCAAAGCCCAATTCCGCAAGATGGTGCTTGGGTCAAGGAGCCGTACCACAAAGGGAATTTCACATACGAGGGAGACGGGCCAAGATCATAGGACTGCGGCGAAGGCAAGAAGGTCGAGTTCACGATGACCCCTAAAAAGGCACAAGGTGCAACCGTAGGAGGATCATCTCCTAACATCCATGTGGACATTTCACCACAAGTCCATGTATTTACTATTTTTGATTCGTCGCAAAAGGTAAGGCATTATGCACGATAAATTCATGGACTAGGAAGCAGCTACGCATGTCAAATTCACCTAGCCTAGTTAGGTGTAATTGAAAATAGATTGACTATTGAAATAATTAGCTCATGACATGAAGTGGTCATTGGTATTTCCAACATGATGAACAAAATAACGTAAATTATCTATGCATCTCACGACCTTATTAGTAGTTTCCCTTGCGTGCTTATCAAAGTTACGGCCTAGAACACCTATTGCCTATCCTTATAAGGTAAAAATTTGTTAAAATGCACCTTTGATTAAGCATGGAAAGATTAATCCCATGTTGCATTTTTAGACAAATCTTCATTGAATGAATCATTAGGAAAAGTCATTAATCCCGTAGAAAATAGAAGAGCCTAGAAATAATTCTAGAAATTTGCGTGTGGCATGGATTGTAAATTGGAATAAGTTAGCTCTAGGTTTTTTTGGCATAAATCTCAATCAATTACATAAGTAGTTACAAAAGTTGGTGTAATGCTCATTTAGCCTATGAATAATTCATTCAGAAATAAAATTAGGAAAAGGCTGCATGGTCCATTTTAATATAAACCCCAAAAGCCTAGCAGCATAAATCATGAAATGCATGTTCTAGAGGGGTCAATGAAAAATTATGCCGTAACTTGACCTACGCTTTGATCTTAACCAGGAAAGTTAGGGTTGGTAAATCTAGTCATTTGTAGGCAATGAATCATGTGATTATGAGAATGGTATCGGAAATATCTTCAAGAGTAAACAAGTAAATTGGTTTACCCTAAACACCTAAACCCCGAGGGACTCGCTTAGAAATGGTTAAATCAAAACAACATATCCCAAGTGCTAACTAGGATTTAGAACGTTGAGGATGTAACCTAGTTGTTCTTATTGCCAAGTTAAAACTCTCATACCCTAAAGACCTGCCCACATTCACGAAATGTAGTGAAAATAGGACATACTTGCGAGAAATGATTTAGGGTTTGTTACCCTAAGGGTCGTTCGCTAAAAGGATGAAACTCGGTTTGAATTGGGACCCTAGGACCAACAAGGTTGGCCTAGCGCAATCAGAAATGGATTGGATATGAGGACACCCTAACCCTATTTCCTATTAATCATGATTTCGTAATTAGAAGATGACATTCGATGGGTAAAATAGTCCCATGGATTAGATGCGACACTTGTGTAACAAGTGCAGAGTTGCATGACCTTGTGGATTAACCACAAGGGAATGGCCAAATTCCTCGAAATGAGATTGGCAGATTCCTACGCAAGTTTATCTTGCAAGAGGAGAAATAATTGTGGTGATATAGTATCTTTCTTGGGTAACGTAACCAAGATATAAGGATTAGATATTTGCCTGGAAGAAAAAGACCAATTAGTAAATTGGAATAACATATTTACTGCTAATAGAACTTAAGGTATTGGTTAAGTTGGGTTAGTAGGGTACGGCCCTAACCCAAGGATATAGGGTTAACAAACAAACCCTTGGGGATCTTGCCAAGTGGCAATTGATCCTGGATCGAGTGCTGGATGCATTCGAAGAGAAAGATTTACTCCTTAGCAATTGGCCAAATAAACGACCACTGGAATTGATTGTGCTTGTAACAGTTTAGAAAGCATTGTTTGCATTGTTTTCTCAATGAACTAAAGGATGAAAAGATATGTAATGCTTCAGGTTGAAGGCCAGGAGGAAGAGGAAGCTTCAGTTACCCCCGACTGCCTACCTGACCCTAACCAAGGGGGTTGTTGACCGCACTGGGAACGTGGACCGAATCCGCCGCGAGAGGTCTCTCCGTTGAGTCCTACTTGGAGCAGGAGGACGCTTGGGTGCCAAGGGGGGCTCTGGCCGTAAATCCCTCGCCTTCCAGGTCTTGCGCAAGAGGCTAACATGACTCGGGATTGGATCTCGAGGCCCGCATACTAGTTTACGGGCGGAAGCTTGGAATAAGTGATCCTTGTGGATTACTGGTTAGCCTTCGGGTGGATTATGGACAAGCCTACGGGCGGAACTCCTTGTATTTCAAAGATAAAATGATGAAATGTTAAAAAAGAACTTGCTTGATATTGTTTTTCTATGTCACGTGATAAGATTACATGAAGGAACCAGTGCTTTACAAGATTAATTAAAGAAGCTGATTGTTATATGTCAAATTAATGTGTTAGATAATTACATAACTAAAACAAACCGAGGAAAGTGCGGAGGATGGGCCATGGGTCCGTCCTACGGTTGGGTGGTCCCGGTTAGCTGGGAACTTTTCTCAAAAATCTCGAAGAATAGCGGGATGATCATCATCAACAAAACAAATAACGAGAGCGATGACCTAGAGTTACGTCTTACCCAATTTACGCTATTTTAGGGGAACGGAATGGGACTATGCCTTATGGAAGAGAGGTTGAGCCTTGCATCCCTCTCGTTTCCCATTCCCCTTGAACCAAGTGCAGCGTGAATCCACTTCGGACTTGGCGTTTCTACGTAAAGTAGTTTGCTCGGGTCTGACGGTAGTTGCTGTTAGCTAATGACCAATCAGAAAAAACCCTAATTCCGATCGATCCTAAGTGGGAACGGCCAGGATACTTTGGCTACGTGGCAGGCACAGGAAGACCTAGATCACAAAACCTGTAACATTCCATGGGAGTGTCGGGCGGAGTTTTCTAGACATCCTTTCCGATGGACTGCTAAGACGTGTCCTGGATGATACTAGTGGACACGTTACATGTATGGGAGGGGGAAAAAGAAAAACTAGAGAGCGCCACATGCTCTCTAGTTTTTTTTTTCCAGTTCTATTTTGCGCGTCTATCAGCGCGTCTAAATTGCAGATAATTACCGTTTATTCGCGAGTCTATAATGCAGACTACACATGCTTATACACGTGCTTCATAATTCCAATTTTTTTAATTTTTTTTTTAAAAAGACATTTTTTTTTCCGTTCATGTCTATCAGTGCTTATAAAAGCACGTCTACTAGCGTGTCTATATGCACGTGTATATGTGCGTCTATTGTGTGTCTATTTGTGCGTGTATATTCGTTGATACATGCGATTATAGACGCGAAATGGTAGACACGCAAATAGATGGGTGGATAGACGCGCCCGTAAGAATTTCTCTATATTAAAAAATCACATCTAAATGTGTGTCTATGAGGCCTTTTTGTTGTAGTGTTATGAATCCGCACTGGGAATGTGGACCAAACCCCCCCGCGAGAGGTCTCTTTGTGGAAATTACTTGGCGTAGGAGAACGCTTGGGTGCCACTGGGGGCTTTGGCTATAAATCCCAATGCCTCTCGGCCCTACACAAGTGTTCTACGTGACTCGAGATGGGATCTCGAGGCCTTGATACTAGTTACAAGGCAGAATCTTGGTAGGATAAACCTTCGGGTTTTATTGCTGGGAGAGGGAAGGATTTTTCTGCGGAGGCAAAAAGGAACACTTGTGTAGGGCAATCTCTCTCCCTCTCCCTCTCCCCTGCCCTATGCATGGCGGGGAGAGAGAGAGAGAGGGAGTGATGTTAATGATAAGGGGGGGCATGCAAGCCCCAGGTGGTGGGTGGCACAGCCTTACCACCTCCCCCTCCTCTATAAAACCTCCCCCTCCGTGCATCGATGACCGGCGGCCCCTCCTCCCTGGTGGACAAACTCTGCGCCCCCTCCCCCCATGCTCGCATGGTAGTAACGACCCTCCTAAAGTGGCTAATCAGCCCCACTACTACATAACTCAGGCCAGGATAGGTAATAGTAAGATAAATCAAGCTGCTCACCATCTACCTATACGTAGTGGCATTCTCGATCTCAGTTCCAACATCAATTGCAAGTTTGACATTCAGATCCAATGGTTTTTCCATGGTTTTATACTCCATCATGCTATATTTCAACAACATATCATGAGCATATTATTTTTGTAATCATGCCTTTATATCATCTTGCTTTCATATTAGCTTGTAATCACTCCATCATGCCTTCATATTAGCTTATTTTTTATGGAAATCCTTCGCGATATGCCCATATCTTCTGCAATAATCACAATCTTTATCCTTTTTAGATGCCAGGAGCCACCTCTTTCTCTAGGTGATCTCCCCCTACCTCTAAAGGCTCCAGATCCTTGTTCTCCTTACGTATTTGAGTTGTGTCAAGCATTTTTCTCGTGTTGTCTATGTGTGTTTTGAGTATCTTCTCGACTCCCAAAAGCTCCACGATCTCTACCACCTCTAGCTTGTTGACTAGAGTAAAAGACAATGTCTCTGCCCTAAGATGTGTTTGAACCTACATTCAAGCAAAGCTTTACTTCTTCATGTAGTACGAGTGCAGTAACTCATCCCAACAAGGGGGTTTTGCTCTCAAAGAAATGGACATATCAAATGCCTTATACTCTGTCCTAGTCCATTCAATGTCACTGCAATCATATTATGCTCTAAAACATGAGATCCAACAATAGTTAACAACTGGTGAGCTATGGTAAGCTAGATCGCAATGGAAATGGCGCTAGTAGTAGCCTTTCTCTCTCTCTCTCTCTCTCCCTTGCATAAATCTCTCTCTGTTCTCTTTATACATCTCTTCATTAAAAAAAAGAAAGAGAGGAGTAAAGAAAATAGAAAAACAAAGAGAGAAGAGAGAATGCACTTACCTCAAAGCTTGAAGAAGAATCCTTTCATACTTCTCTCCTTCTTCTGCTACTTTACGAGTTCCCTCCTCCTTTGTAGTTGTTCCCTCTCTTTTAGTGAATAGGGTGGCAATGGCAATGGCAATGATAGTGTCTCTCTCTCTCTCTCAATCTCCCTTGCATTGATCTCTCTTCCTTCTCTCTATATATCTCTTCATTAATAAAAAGAAAGAGAAGTAAAGAAAAGAGAAAAACAAAGAGAGAAGAGAGAATACACTTACCTCAAAGCTTGAAGAAGAATCCTTCTTGCTTCTCTCCTTCTTTTTCTTATCCTTCATGTGTTCCCTTCTCCTTTGTAGTTGTCTCTTCTTTTAGTGGATGCAGTGGCAATGGCAGTGGCAGCGGCAGTGGCAACGTCTCTCTCTCTCTCTCTCTCTCTTAATCTCCCTTGAGGTTATCTCTCTCCCGTCTTCTCTCTATACATCTCTTCATCAACAAAAAGAAAGAGAGAAGTAAAGAAAAGATAAAAACAAAGAGGGAAGAGAGAATGCACTTACCTCTCAATGCTTGAAGAAGAATCCTTTTGTGCTTCTCTCCTTCTTTTTCTTCTCCTTCATAGGTTCCCTTCTTCTTTGTAGTTGTCCCCTCTCTTTTCGTGGTGGATTGGTGGTGGCAAAAGCCTCTTTCTCTCTCTCTGTCAATATCGCTTGTGTTGATCTCTTTCACTTATTCTCTTTATACATCTCCTCATCAACAAAAAAAAGAAGAGAGAAGTAAACAATAGAGAAAAACAAAGAGAGAAGAGATAATGCACTTACCTCAAAGCTTGAAGAAGAATCTCTTCATACTTTCCTACTTTTTCTTTTCTTTCGCAAGTTTCTTCCTTCTCCTTTACACTTGTCTCCTCTCTCTTTGTGGATGGCGATAGTGGTGGTGACCTCTCTCTCTCTCGCTTGTTTACAAACCTATAAAATGTCATGCTCAGCTCTCTCTCTTCCTTTTACTCTTCTGCCTCTCTTTACCTCACCCTTCTTTTCTACCTCCTCCTCCTCCTCTCTTCCTTTCCTCTCCCTCTCTCTATTTCTCTCCCCATGTCTTTCTCTCTCTATTTTCCTTTTTTTGTTTCCTCTCTCTTTGTTTCTCCTCCCTCTCTCTCTCGTTGTTTCTTTCACTCATCCTCCTCTCTCCCTCCCTCCATCTCTCATTTCTCTCTTCCTCTTTCTCTTTGTTTTCTTTCTTCCCTTTCTCTCCCTTTCTTCTTCCTCTCTCCCTCCCTCCCTCTCTTTCCATGCATCTCTTTGCAAAGAAAAAAAAAAGAGAACACAAAAAAAAAGTAAAAAGAGGCAATGTATCTACCTCAAACACATGAAGACGAGATCCTTTGTACCTTCTCTTCGCACTTTCCCTCCATTCTCCGTTGCACACTTCTCTTTCTTCTTCGTGTATAGCAGCGGCGGTAGAGATGATGGTGATGAGCTCCCCCTCTATCTCCCTCCCTCTTACTCTCCCTCTCCTTCTCAAAGCTTGAATCTCTCTTGCTCTTTCTTTCAAATGTTTTCTCGAAAAATTTCATGCTCAGTTTTTCACAACTTTTTTCTTAGACCAACGTTGCTATTAGCGTCACTAAAAGTGTTGCTATTTGGGTCGTTATTAGCATCACTATTTGCGTCAGTATTTGCGTTGCTATTAGAATTAGCGATACTAATAGAGACACACTTTTTTGCATCACAAATGGCCATTGCTATCGCTCCAGTTTCTTGTATTGATAGTTTAAAAAGGTAATTGGTAAATAATAGCTTTGAAAAATTCAGTCAAATTTATAAGACCCAACTTGTTGCACAAGACTAGTGAGAGATAGAAGGCATTGATATTTAAGAGACATTTGCATCTATAGCTAGGATATTTATCATTCAAATAGTGTTATCCTTGGCTACTCATAAGAAGTCACAAATCTTTCAAATGGGTATAAGATCTATATTCTTGGATAGACACCTCAAGGAGAAGGTACATGTGGCCCAATTACTAGGGTTTGAGGTACGCATCCAGAAAGTAAGATTTGTAGGCTTAGAAATGCACTTTATGGATTGAAACAAGTTTGAAGGGCATCATATGAAAGAATTGATAGATTTATCAAAAAGCATTAAGTTTACTTAAAGTTTTTTTCATGTTAATTTGTATATGTTTAGATAGGATATCAATTATGTAGTGGTTGTTTTGTATTTATATGACTTGATTATCATAAAATATCATGAGCATATTTGTTAGAAGATCATAGAGATGCTAAGTGTTGAATTGGAAATGATAGACTTGAGGCTTACATGATTTTTCTTGGTCATTAATGTGTCTCAATAATTTGCCAAAATCTTAATTTTTGGCAAGGATATGCAAGAGAGATTTTGAATGCATTTAAGATTATCTAGTACAAGGGAATATTAATGAAAGTAAATATAAAGCCATCATCAATTGATGCTTTAACACTTGAATGATAACATCAATGGATGCATGTGTAGTTTTTGGATATCAATAAGCATTGAAAGCTTGTGGAAGATCTTATCTTTCTATACTAGGCACGAATGTACTCATGTAGTTGGAGTCCTTAGGTAGGTAATCAAACAAGCCTTGAGAGAGCCATTGAAGAGTAATGATACATGTACTAAGGTACTTGAAGGATAAAATGGAGTGCTATATAACCTGCACATTAGGCAAGATCTTATTTTTACATTGTGTTTTAGATTGGAGAGGAGATATTGATTCTAGGAAGGCACCAAATGGATGCTACTTCTCACTAAAACTCAAGGCTTTTCATTAGGATTAAGAAGAATTAACTCATATCGGCATTATCTTCAATAGAGATTAAGATATAAGTTAGCTAACTTATAGATTGTAACAAATTTTTATCAGTACCATGCAAGGCGAACATCCACTCAACAAGTCACCCTAAGGAATGTCACACAAACAGTTTTTTGCTAGTGGACAAGAGTCAACATCATGACATCACAGAATCAAACAAGCTATATTATGGTTGCTGACCATGCATGGCTATATCCACAACTAGGTCTAATAGTGTGATTACTCTGTCAAAGACTAGGTCAACCTGAGATAGCTTGCCGCTCATGCCAATCCTCTATCAAAGACTAGACTAACTTGAGATCGCTTGCCACTCAAGTCGGTCTTGCCTCTAAAACCTTTTGAAAAGTGGCAATTGAACTTTATTAATCCCATCTCTCCAACTATGGCATTCACAAGAAACAAGTATATCTTGATGGTAATGGATTATTGCACTAGATGGATCGAAGCATGGGTCCTATCGTATAACACAACAAAGGCAGTCTTGAAATCTCTCTTTAAGAAGATCTTTTTTGAATCTTTCTGCCAAGTCTTTTTTTATTGGAATCCTAGATGCTCTCACATCAAATCTTATATTGTACTAGTTCCTAGTCGTGTTTAGCAGAAGTAATGCCTTGGTCATTGTATCTTACAGTTGCTTAGTTTTCCTTTTTTTTCAAAGAAATCTATCGTGAACATTTGGTCCCGAATTAATATATTGATTCTAACTTTAAAAACATACATATTGGATTAAGTCTTGGGTACATTTGCTATTTGATCACAGTGCTATGTCTCTGTATGTCGAAAGTGATATCAATGTCTATCAATATCGACTTTGAGTACACACGTCGTTATTTCTATGGCAACTATGCTAGGACATTGATTATACTTGAAGTTAGAACTTGAATTTTAGAAAAAAAATAAATATTTTTAATATCTCTTGAGTAGAATAGTAAACTTGTAATAGAAATATATTATCTATATACAAACCTTAGATTTTATCATCATTGTGTAGTAAATTATATACTTAGTAATCTCAATCCATATGTAATGAGCCGGGATCATGGGAACATCGTATGGAAACATACTAGTCAAACTGACGGTATATAAGGTATAAGAGGGTATTTTGAGGCATCACAAAATTATCAAGAATCTCTCTTTTCACCTTCACAAGCCTTCATGGCTTCTTCTTCTTCTTCTTCTTCTTCTTCTTCCTCCCTTTCCTCTCTTTCTCTCTCTTCTCCCTATCTTTCTCTCTCATTTTCCTCTTCTTCTGCAGTCCTCTCTCTTCTCTCCCTTAGTTAGGAGAGTTAGGTATCTTTCATTACAAGTGGTATCAGAGCTTTGTCCTTGATCCTTTTCTTTTCCCATAGATTTAGGGTTCTCATAGTTTTCCCACAGTTAGAAAACCTCAATTACATCTCTCTCACAGGTACACAGGAGTACTCAGGCAGGCTGTCAACCCTCTTGAAGACTATGGCAGCCTTTCTTGGAGATTTTCCAAGAACCATGGACATATTTGGAGGCGGGCAGACAAATTCCACAGGTCGTCACTAATTTTCATGTAATTTTCTTGAGGGTTTTGGGCAAAAGGAGTGTAGCAGAGAAAGAGAAGACCAAAAGCACAGTTATATTTTCAAGAGGACCTTCTCTCCTCCTTCCTTCAAGTTGTCATGGAACCTTCAGCCCCAAGAATTTAAGAGATCTTGCTCCCTCCTCTTCCTAAGCAGGAATGACTTGTCCTAGAGCTTCGCCCTCACCTTTCTCAACATCTAGAGTAGCGTTGATCCCTGCTTGTCTTGTTTGGAGCCTCTAGGGAGCAGCTCAAAAAATGCGATGCATTTTGCGCTGAGCTTTCTGGCTCACTCCTCCTGCTCCACCCCCCTTGCTTCATCCCTCAGCCTTGGCGCACTCCTGGGCAAGCTTGAGCATGCATATTGACACCCCATCAGTTTTTGACAATACTGCAAACCCTACTATGGGCAGCAGCCATGAAACCTTTGAGCCCAGCTCAATGCACACTAAATCCCCTTCAATTTTCTCACCCCGAGAGCCTTGGGAGAGGAGCAGCCACAAGCTTCAACAAGTGAAGCTATACGACATTGAAGGTCCCCATACAACCATAGGCATCAGGAAGATGGGCGACCACAAAGCTCATGAAAGAGGCAGCCAATAACTCTTTCCCAGGCTTGAACAAGGTATGTCAATCAATTCTTCCTTTCTCTTTTATATCCAATTATTTAGCTCAGCCACTTGATGAGAGAGATGGAAGAAACTCTTGGGTTGAGAGTGCCAATGGGATTCCCATCCTTAGCCCACACCTTGGGAATGCATGCATAGCTGGAGAATCTTTCAATTTCTTTCCCATTGATCAAGATTTTACTCTAATCCTCAACCATAGTCTTGTTTGATTCCAATTGATGAAAATTTGTAAGAAGGGTAAGTCATGCAATCAGTGAGTCATTGAATTGCAGAGGTAACCCCTTTCCTCATCCAATTTCCTTATTGATCATGCATATCATGAAAGGCCCAATCCTCAATTTGTAAATGCATATCATGCTGGTTGGTTAATAATAAATGTCTGCCATGTATATTCCGGGTGAGGAAAATCCCGATGCCAGGAGACGTGGCAATACAAAAGAGGGGTGACCCCCCCTTTCCATCAAGGGCCTTGAAGGGGTGCACAACCCGGCCCGGGGGGAACTTTGCCCACCTCCCGGTGATCCTAAGCCCAAAGATTCTTGCAGGTACACTTGAAGGGGTGCACAACCCGGCCCGGGGGGAGCTTTGCCCACCTCCCGGTGATCCGAAGCCCAAAAATTCTTCCAGGTGCAGGTACACTTGATGGAATAGCTTGAGCCCTAATCATTTGAGTCTATAGTCCTCTACATGCATTGATAATCTCATGTATCACTTAGAAATGTATGGTGGATGCATGTAAGAAGGGTAGGGTATGTAGTCATGGAAATGGTCTCAGCAATAGAATTACGGATGCAAATGATGTATGTCTCTATATGGCATTGAGAACCACCTTTGAGGTTTTGGATATCTTGGAATAAGCACCTCGCAATTGGGATAAAGTATGCTCCTTGAGAGAGTCCTTGGTTGCAGGGTATTGTGGACAGCCAGCCCCACACAGTTAGCCCTCAAAAGTCGATTACAGTGCGGGCCCTATAGCTTGATTCGAAGAGCGCATTCCCCCCTTCGATCTAAACCAAAAAGCTTCCCATTCTGCCCTATGTTGGGAGATACACTCAATTTTGTGCTCAGAGGTACTGTGGGACATGCAACAATACTACATAGTCAACCCACAAAAGTCAATTATAGAAAAGCCTTCTTGTGTGACTGAGTGAGAGCTCCATAGTATGATTCAAAGAGGGCATCACCTTTTTTGATTTGAACCAAAAATCTCCCCATTTCTCCTTATGGTTTGGGAGGTAAGCTCAATTCTGTGCTCAGGGGTACTGTGGGACAGGCAGCAGTCCTACACAGTCAACCCACAAAAAGTGATTACAACAAAGCCCTGATCATTTATTTTCAGAGATTATTTTACATAGTCTTGTAGAGGGGATCCAGAGCTTTAATTTGGATCAAAAATTTTGGTGATCAAAGATTCCTAGCTCAAGATATTGCAATTTCTGTAACAAGGAATTTGGTGGACTACACTTGGGATGGCAGGCCACAAGGGTAAAGCAAAGGCCCAGGAGGACTTCCAGCGTGAAATAAGGGATTCCTGTGTCTCAATGAATGATCGTAGCTCAGCCTAGGAAGATCGTGAAGACATTTTTGAAGAGGGTGCCACCGAGATGGACCGCTTCTCTATGCTCAAACAAACTCTATGCTACCATGAGACCCGTCATGCTGAACGACATCGAGAGATGGAACAATGCCATATGGAGATTGAAACCTGCCAAGATCAACATCATTCTGAGATGATGGCAAAGATGGACTTACTCATAGAGTGAATGGGTGCCCTCATCCCTGCCATTGCACCCCCCTCGGATCGACCCAAGGAGTATGTCCCTCCCCATGAGACTAACTGCCCTCCCCCCTTGGAGACCGAGCGTAGCCCACAAGGTCTTGACGGTACCCATGGCATTCCCCATAGCACTTTTGGGATGGGTGAGCCTTCCACTCGACATGATAAACCCCTCCTTCCCTCCCCCATTACGAATCCTTCAAGCCCATTCTTGGGACCACAACTCCCCTGTAGCCGAAGCTATATGCACACTCATGGGAATGGCCAGTAAGATCTTGATGCAAATCTTGGGCAGCATGGAATGCAAGGGGTACATGAGCAGCATGCACGTGGCAATGGACAGCATGCACATAGCAATGGACAGCATGCATATGGCAATGGGCAGCATGCATACGGCAATGGGCAACATGCACATGGCAGTTTTGGGCAGCATGGTCATTTTGGACAGCAAGGTCCTAATGTACAATTTGGTCCTCATGTAATGCATGGGTAGCATGGCCCTCATGGAGATTTTGGACAGCCAAGGTTTAGAGAGCAAGACATGTATGGGCAACATGTAGGACATGGCATTCATGGACAGCAAGGCCCAAATAAGCTGCGTGATAAGATTGTATTTACTAAGTTTAATGGGTAGTCCTTATCCCCAGCTGAATTAGAGGAATGGACCTCTAAATTGAAAGCCTATGTTCTCATTTACCCCTGTACCGATGAGGCAAAGATTATTTTTGCCTCCCTTCATTTGGAAGGTTTTGCCCACACATGGTGGGGATTTGTTTAAAGAGAAAATCAGTAGTTTCATGATTGGGAAGATTTCAAGATGCATATGATCCAAGTTTTTGTCTCCCCCGTAGAAAAAGAATACTTGGCTAGGCAATGGTATCAGTTTGATCAGCGAAATCTCACCGTGAGGGAGTATACCAACGAGTTTATGAACCTATCCATGTATGTTGAGGCAGTCAGTGATGAGGCCAAATTGCATAAATACATTTACGGGATAGATGCACATCTTTCAGCTATGATGTTATGGCTCAAAAGTCGGCCACCTTATTTGCAGCCATAGAATTGGCTGAACGATATGGTCAGAAATACCGTCTCAATGAGGGCATGCAGCCCATTGCAAGACATCAAAGATACCCTATCAGGAAACTCCCATATGTCAGTAATTATCGTAGCAACAATACAGGGAATGGCAGCCCCAAAATCCCCACTTACCCCACTTTTAATGCTGAAAGGAAATATGGCAGTTTTGAGACAACACCCCCTCCAAAAGTGACCCAAAGTATGCTGAAAATAAGACATGGAATGGCTTCAGTCCTAACGGTCAAAAATTCATTTCTCCTGAAGTTTTCAAGGATCGGAAGGCTAAAGGCTTGTACTTTAAATGTGGAGATAAGTACACGGCTGATCATGCATCCAAATGCCCCTTTAAGAATGCCATTGTCAAGTTTAATAGCATGTATGTGCTAGGAGATAGTGACAAGTTGGAAGAGGACTTACATGACAACTCTCTCATGATGACACTTGCTGAAAATGTTGAATATGAAGAGGATCTTGACACCGATTAATTTTATGACTCACCGGACGGGTTCCCTTTTGACCCCAGTGGCCGCCTCATGGGGATGACATGCTTGGGAATAACCCTTTGCACCCCACATTTACCACTATATCAGCTTGCTCGATCTCCATGTATGCATGGACCAGCTCTAGGATCCTGAACACCCTTTGGGTAAATGGTAATATTGATGGCAATAATGTATATATTCTTATAGATAGTGGCAGCACACACAATTTTTTGAATAAATCGACTCTTGGCCATTTGGCATGTGTTCCCACTGAATTACAGCAACTTCTTAGGGTTCAAGTGGCCAATGAAAATGAGGAAATAAGCTCCCGTGTATGCACACAAGTGTCTCTTATACTGGCCAAAAATTATACAGCAAAGGTGGACTTAATTACCCTTTATGTGGGTCCCATGGATGTTGTTTTAGGCTGTGATTGGCTGCAGCAGTTGGGAAAAATCTCTATGGACTTCTCTCAGTTGTATATGGAGTTTGTAATGTATGGGCAGCTTGTACATTTTGAGAGCATCAAAGAAATTGCGGGTTTTAAGCCTATAACAGCAAGACAACTCAAAAAGGAATTCAAGAAATGCTCCTAGATCTTTGTCTTGCATTTACATAAGGATAATGATGACCAGCACACCTTGGGGAAGCAAAATGTAGCACTAAAAGCATTTTTGGCTGTAACATGTCCACCTGTTCCCTTTAGGACACGTCTTAGTAGTCCATCAGAAAGGAGGTCTAGAAAGCTCCTCCCGGCACTCCCATGGAATGTCACGGGGTTTGCGATCTAGAACTCCCCGCGCCTGCCACGTAGCTGAAGTATTCTGGCCATTCCAACTTAGGACCAACCTGAATCAGGGTTTTCTCTACTGGTCATTTCCTAAACGACAACTAGCATGGAACCCCGAGCAATTTACTTTACGCACAAACACCCGGACCGAAGCGGATTCACGTTGCACTTGGTTCAAGGAGAATGAGAAACGAGAGGGATGCAAAGCTCAACCTCTTTGCCTTAAGACATAGCCCCATTCCGTTTCCCTAAAATAGCATAAATTGAGATTATTATAACTTAGACTCTAGGTCAGCGCCCTTGCCATTCATTTTCTTTGAAACGATCTTCTTACTATCCATCATGATTGAGAAAAGCTCATGGCCAACCGGGACCACCCATCCGTAGGACGGACCCATGGCCACATCCATTGCACTTTCCTCAAGTTGTTTTAGTTGTCTAATTACCTACCACATTTAGTTGGACATGCATCAAATAGCTTCCTTAATTAGTCCGTTAGGCACCAGTTCCTTCACGTAATCATTGTACTTGACATAGAAAAACAATGTCAAACAAGTTCCTTTTCAACAGCTTATCATATTTATCTTTGGAATACATTTATAAAGTCCAATCCGTAGGCTTATCCATAATCTGCCCAAAGGCTATCCAGCAATCCACAGGGATTACTAATCCAAGATTCCACCCGTAGACTAGTATGCGGGCCTCAAGATCCAATCCCGAGTCATAGCTCTCACCGCCAATCTTCTTCCTCCTGGGTTCAACTTCCCTTTCAATATATGCTTCTAATTTCTCTTAAAGACTTGTTTCTTAATTCTATCTGCAACATCCTAGTATCTCAAGCCTTGATATCAGGCAACCAAGAAGGCAACATTGTTAAAATTGCAAGAAAAAGCACAAATTTTGCAACATAGAGTTTGAAGCCATGGCATGGGCTACAAGAGGTGCAATCTAAGCAACCAACATTGGGGTTTCTTATCCCCCCAAGCAGGCTATCCTCACCCAAGTGGGCTCCCAAAAATTTCTTCTCTATAGGTCACATAGAATGAAACCCTAACTGTGTGTCTGCAACCATAGCCAAAGCTTCAAAGCTAGGTCCTTTTTAAGTTTTCTTTTCACAAAAGTTGCTAACAATAATTTTAATTACTAATTAATCCTCTATGGAGATCATTGCAAATCTAGAATCTAGATATAGAAAAAATAGATTTATCTTGGCATTTAAGTGAATTAGAAAATTAAAATGGATGATCGATATCATCGATTAAAAGTATTCTTAAGTGAGATGAACTCCATTATACATCTCAAAAACTTATAAATTATCACAATTTTAGATAATTTCTAGATTCTTAGTGAGATCAACGACCAATCCTTGACAAGAATTACGAACGAAAGATTGCAGATAAAGACCAACGACAACTAAGAAAATGATCTAAAGGAGAAATATTAATCCAATTTGAAACACTATAAGATATAGGCTACATATCAACATTTAAAGCGATGCAAACATTCATTAAAGAAATTACCCCAATCATTGCTGAAAGCATTGATATAGATGTCTCTACAAATCTGCTGCTATCTCTGTTCCTAAAAACTTTAAGCGACGATAACAACAATGTAGATATCAATGCAAATAGTGACACTTTGCAATGCCTTTTATTGACTCAAATAGTAATGCATGCACTAAATTAGAAAGCAAATAGCGAGACAGTCTTATGGAGAAAAAAAACTTGGTGATAGGATAGTAAGTTGCCATGCCATCCAAAGCACCATGTGTTGAATAATATTCTGTAAAGCAATTACATATTGAATACACAATCATTATCAAGATATGTGCAAAAACTACATAAAACCATAGGATTGATAACTCATAAAATTTACAAGATTGGTAATGATAACTCATAAAATTATATGGAACCGTAGAGAGGAAAGTTCAAAACAAACATGAAAATCTATATGTAAATATTGTAAAATACGATTTTATACAAAGGGTAATAAATATATCTAAGGAATGCTTTATGAAAGAGGCATGCATAGATCATAAGATAAAAAAGAAAATGATGTGCGCCCCAGGAATCCAAGTGTATTCCATAGCTCCTCCCCATCTTAAAGAGTTGATGTCGATGTAAAGGAGTATTGAATGGGCTTTGTCAAGTAAACAACCAATCATTAGTCCACCACACATAATGTATCACAAAAAAACTAAATGCTTACAAACAAGAAAGACAATTGACTTACTGGGTTGCCGCACGTATATAATTTATCAATAAGTGTGGTGAGACCATGTCTCTCTACATATTGGTTGATGCCACCGTCTTGAAGAGTCACTAGCCTCATCCTCGATTTGCTGCCAATTCTATGGTGCCAGTCTTGATTGCGTTTGCATGCATCTAATAATATATGTGACATGTATGTACACTATGCACTTCATCATTCACCGAGTGGAAAATGTTGTGTCCGGTATATTCTTTCAATTTTCCACAATGTTGTGTCTAAATATTTGTTGGTACAACTCTCTTATGCAAGAGATAACCCTTCTCCCCTCATTATTCACGATCACACCATTGGTTTTCTCATCTACGAGGTAGGTGTACCTTACTAGGGTATGTCTAAGATGTATGTCATGTTGTTAAGCTCGCTATGCTCGACGTATAAAACATGCATATACGAGTATAAGTAAAAAGTGTCTAAGAACCTTTTAAGGCATGGTTTGCACTTGTAAGTTGTATCGATACGTGTAAGTAATACACTTTGGACATGACTCCATAATCGCATAGTCTCCTTGAAATAGTACACCATCCTTAACACATGTATGGATCCTCTTATGGTTCATGCCAAGATTTCATAACACCAATTGTGCATCACTATAGGACTCACGCATTATTTTTCCAAGTAGCAATATATCATACTTTAGCAATCTAAAAAGAAAATCAAGCATTGAAGAGCATAAAAAGCATCATTATAATGAAGACAAAATCAAAGGAGAATAGTATGTACCGAAACAACTCGATCACACTCGCATTGCTCTACTCGTACTTTTTTCATAGAATTAGAGAAGCACAATCAACATTTCTAAACAAGATACTAGATACCCATCATACAATGGTATGGACACTTTCTCTCTCAGTAGTTCAGATGACCCACCATCCATGGGCACTAATGCATCGATCATTACCTTCATTTCAAGCTCCAAGATTGAAGGAACTTCTAAAAGGTCCATTGTCTCCTCTAGTATCAAGGGTGTGGTTTGCAGTGTGTCCTCTAATGGGTTTATCGGCTCAGGCGCTCCATCCATCGCATGCCCACAAGCTCTTTTCATGGGTTAGAATAGGTGCATTCCTTGGGATGAAGCGTCACCTCTCTCTAGACATTTCAAGGGCATGTCTAATATTATTGTATGTACTATTCAAATATTTTACAAATGTAAAGCATGATTGATATACACTTTTCTTACGTTCACTCAAAATCTGAGATTGCCTCGCCAATGATCTCTGATTGGAACTCCTTAAAGCATCGCACGTGGTCTATAGACAATTGACGCATTTGTCTAGTTGCGAGCTTGCACTCAGTGTAAGGACATGGGACACATTGATTAAGATACGACTCACGATCTTGGATGCCACAACTATTATCGTTGTTCATTTGGTCTTTGTAACCACCTACAATATATATTTTTTCCTTGTTGATGATCTTTCTCCATTTTAGACTCTCCTTATCTTGACCTTCATCCATTTTAAACTCTGGTTATCTTTCTCACTCTCTATTTTTATATTTTCCTCCATTCCTTTTCTCTTCTTGCCTCTCTTTCTCTCTCTGTTTCCCTTTCTTTATTTTCCTCCTTTCATCTCTCTTTATTTCTCTCTTTTTCCCATCTCTCTATGTCTCCATTTCTTTTCTTTTGCCCCTTCTTTATCTTTATCTATTTTTATCTATCCCCCTCTTTATTTCTCTCCCCACTCCACTTTCTCTTCCTCTTTCCCTTTCTTTGTTTGCCACTCTCTATCTCTCTTTGTCAATTCTTTTTATCTTTCCTCCTCTCTCTTTCTCTCCCTACCCCTCATTCTCTCTCTCTTTTCTCTTTCCCTATCTTTTTTTGCCTCCCTTCATTTCTCTTTGTTTTTCTCTTTTCTCTCTCTCTCTTCCCATCTCTCTACTTCTCTCCCCACCCCTCTTTCTCTCTCTCTTTCCCTTTCTTTCTTTGCCTCCCTTCATCTCTCTTTGTTCAACCTTCTCTCTCCCCATCTTTTTATCTTTATCTTTCTCTATTTCTCTCTCTCTCTCTCTCTCTCTCTCTCTTCCTTGCTTTGTTTGCCTCCATTTATCTTTCTTTATTTCTCTCTTCCCCTCTCTCCCATTGTTTCTCTCTCTTTCCCATCTCTCTGCTTGTCTCTATTCCTTTTCTCTTCTATTTATCTTTATCCACCTTTATCTATTCCCCTCTTTATTTCTCTCCCCACCTTTCTTTTTCTTTTTGTTTCTCTTTCTTTGTTTTCTCCCCTTCATCTCCCATTCTCTCTCTCTCTCTCTCTCTCTCTCTCTCTCTCTCTCTCTCTCTCTCTCTCTCTCTCTCTCTCTCTCTCTCTCTCTCTCTCTCTCTCTCTCTCTTTGTATTTGTTTCTCTTTTTCCCACCCTCTCACTTAACGCATCTCATTACAATTAAAAATCAAAGATAAAAATTAAAAACTTAAAAAATAAGGATATTGATAGACTCTCTACCTACTTGTCTTTATATCTCTCTTCCCCTTCCCTTTATTTTTCTTTATTTTCCTTCTCTTTGATTCTCTCATTGTTTTGCTATTTTTCTCTCGCTCTCTATTTTTTTTTCTCTATCTCTCTTTTTCTTGCTCATTCAATATTTTTCTCCCCCTCTTTTTCTCTCTCTTTCTCCCTCTCTCTCTCTCTCTCTCTCTCTCTCTCTCTCTTCTTTTCTACCTCCTCTCTCCCTCTCTATTTCTCTCCCCCATATTTCTTTCTCTCTTCCCTTTCTTTATTTCCTCTCTTTGTTTATCTCCCTCCACTCTCCCTTATTATTTCTCTCACTTGTCCTCCTCTCTCTCTCTCTCTCTCCATACCTCCTTTCTCTCTTTCTCTCTCTCTTTGTTTCCTTTTTCCCCTCTCTCTTCCTGTTTCTCCCTTGCTCTACCTTCCTTCATCTCCCTCCCTCCCTCCCTCCCTCCCTTCCTCTTCCTCTCTCTCTCTCTCCCTCTCTCTCTCTCTCTTTGCATTTCAATACAAAGAAAATTTAAAAAAAGAAAAGAAAAAAACATAAAAGTAAAGCAAGAAGAGGATCGAATAATTAAAAACTCTAATGCACTTCATGCTAGACCTCTCCTAAAACTAGTTGCACGTCCCTTTCCAAGAAGAAACATATTATTGTCTTGAAGAGTTTTTGGTCCAATTGCAATGGTGAGAGAGAGGAGAAGAGAGGGGAAAGGGTTTATTAGCTTGAGAGAGAGGAGAAGAGAGGGGAAAGGGTTTATTAGCTTGAGAGAGAGGAGAAGAGAGGGCAAAGGGTTGGGAGTCTAATGAATGATGTTTTATGGAAGTGTTAAGTGTGGGAAAGAAAGTGTGGGTGTGTATAAAATTGGGAGGTGGTCTCCACCGTAGTTAGAAAAATTTGGCTCCACCATTTTGGCCATATCGCCCGACTCGTAGCCCCAAATTTTAAAACAAAAAAACTAGCCAAAACTTCAGCTCATGAACTACAACTTTCATGTTGCAAAGTTTTTTTGGATCGGAGTGGAAGTATTTTTAAAAAATCTTATGAAATCATGTGCCTGATTTTTCTTCCACTTTTGTTTGAATTATCATAAGGCTCCAAAGCCATGACATTATGAGCCTCACATGCCCTTTGGCTGGCTCCAAATCCATTTCATGTCTTTTATTTTCACATCACACATTTTCCCTTCACCTTCCTCCATTGATCTTTACTCTTCACTTCCCCTTGGTAAATTGGTCCATGAAATATTTCTATCCAGTGATTTCTTGGATTTCCCTAGAGGTTGTTCCCATCCTCTTCTTTATTTCAAACCTCCAAATGTACAAAAAATCAAGAAAGTGTTAGACAAAGATTTTTTTATGATTTTCTCAGATCATATAGCCTCCCCCAACCTGGCTAGAGGTATTTATGCCTCTAGACACTCTTTGCTATCTTGAGCTGACCCCACCCTGATGTGATAGGGTTTCAAGCGTCATCCATTTACCCTAGTCTTGTGCACTTTTCCCTCAATGTCTTGAAGTTTGTAGGAGCCATTGTTGAATTTTTTTGTGACCCAAAATGGTCCCTCCCACCGGTAGAGAAACTTGCCATCCTTTCTTTTATCAAAGAGAATGTCATATCAAAGCACTAAAGATCCCTCCTTGATGTTTTTATCTGTTAGCTTCTTCTTGAACTTTTCTCTATGCTTCTCAGCTTCCTAGGAGTAGTGGTTGATGGCTTCTTCACAACCCAATTGTAGCCTCTCTAGGTCTAGTAATCTTTGATGTAACTTCTCCTTTTGAGAGCTCACTGTGCCACCTAATACCCGCAGGCTGGCTAATTTCACCTCAATAGGAAAAAGAGCCTCCTCTCCATAAACTAGATGAAAAGGTGTGAATCCTAACATGGTTTTGAAGGAGGTTCTCTAAGCCGATAGAGCTCCACTAAGGTGCTTATCCCAATCCCGGGGCCTTGAATGTACATGTTTGCTGATGTTTTTACAAATCATTCCATTTACATTCTCCACCAATCCATTGCATTGAGGGTAGTAAGGGGTACAGTGTCGTCGTTGAATATTTAGCTTTTGCATGAGTTCACCCACCACATTAGCTCTAAACCCTGGTCCTCTATCTGACAGTATTCCAAGAGGGGTATCAAACCTACAACAAATGTGGTCAAAGATGAATTTACTCACTTCCTTCGCAGTTATTCTTCTAGGTTGCATAGCCTCGGCACATCTAGTCATGTAATCTACCCCCATGATAATATACTATTTTCTTGATGGAGTGCATGGTAGAGGCCCTACGGCATCAATTCCCCACTTCTCAAAGGGTCCATAGACCTTGATTGGGGTTTGGAATTCTGCTATGAGCTGTTATGGTCCTGATTTTTGACATCCTTCACATGTTTGACACCAATATTTGACATCTCAATGTAGACTCGGCCAAGTAAAGCCGGCTTGTAGAACCTTTCTACTTGTGATGTCGTGTGCAAAGTGGCCTCCACACACATCATCATGGAAAGCTTTTAAGATTTCTTCAATTTTCCACTTTGAAGGTACTTTCCCAAGCATACCATCCTTACCAAGACAATACAAACTATCATTTACCATGTGATATCTTGTAGCCTTCCGAGCTAGCCACTGCCTTTCTCCCTTAGTCAGGTCTTTGGAAGCTTCTCCTTGCTCAAAGAGATGTAGAATATCTTCTAGGTCTTCCTTGCCTTACTGAAGTGGGGATTTGATAGCCACTACTCCCACCATTGACTCATTCAACTTTGATGATGCTAGATGGTCGACATCCTTGTTCTGGTCTCTTGGCACATGATGTACTTGTGCCTCCCTAAATCTTCTCATAAGAGATTTGGCATATCTCATTTTACTAGAGAGGTTTGTATTTTTGCATGCCCATGTACCTTGCATCTGCCTTACCAATAGCATGGAGTCTCCAAAAGCATTCAACCTCTCGATTGAATTACTAAGATAATAACAAAGACCATGAGTTAAAGCTTGATATTCTATCTCATTGTTAGAGTGGACACCTTTCAAGATGATTCCTTCACCATAGATTTTCTCTCCTAAAGTAGAGAAAACAACAATGCCTGCGACTGCCTTATCCTTAGTTCTCTTGTATGGACCATCAAAGTAGAGGCTACAAGCATCTACTAGAGTCTTTATGGATGGGGGTGGTGGAAGGTCCTTTCTTTTTACCCTGAAATTTTTCTCATAGCACCTGTTTGTCAAAATATCAGCTAGGCATACTCGAGTTGTTTTTTTAACCTGCATTGTATAATCAAACTCTCAAAGTCGGACCACCCACTTTGCTATTTTGTCAGAGATTTTCATATGTTGTAGTGCATACGGAAACATATCCTCCACAGTGATGATCACAAACCTCTTTGGAAGAAAATATGGCTAAAATTTGGTTACTACAAACATGAGGGCCAACACTAGTTGTTCGATGGAGGTGTAAGCCTTCTCTGAGGCTTTCGTGAGGCGGCTGGCAAAATACATAAGCCTCATGAAGGATGTTTTTGGATCTTTTTGTAGGAGAGCAGCACTCATGGCCTCTTCTCTCATGCTAGGGCTTACAAAGAATGTTTCTTCCCAACAAGGATGGAGGATTATAGGAAGTGACCCCAACATTTTCTTTATCTCCTTAAAATGTCTTTCACTTTGTTCACTCCATACAAGTGTTTCTTGGCATGTCAGTTGCTTCAGGGGATATATGGCCTGAGAGAGTAAGTGTATAAATCTACCCAAATATCTTAGCTTTTGTAAGAAGGAGACTAATTGTTTGATGGAGGTTGGGGAAGGTAGAGCTAGCAATGTTTCTACCTTTTTTGGATCTACCTTAATTCCTTCACATGACACTACATGCCCTAGTAGTGTAACCTTGCTTTTCCCAATGTGACATTTATCCTTATTTGGTTGTCCATCCAACCTAGCTAAGCGAGTAAATCCATCATTAACCTTGCATAGATGTATGTTCCTTGAGCTGTAAATACAAAAGTCATCTATCAAAACCCTTATGGACTTACCAAAGTAAGATTGGAAGACCATATTCATGAATGGTTGAAAGGTTGCTGAGGCATTTGTGAGACCAAAGGGCATGACTCGAAAGACAAAATAGCCCCATGGTGTGATGAAAGTGGTCTTCTTTTGATCCTCCTTTGCAATGCAAATCTAGGCAGAGTAGCCATCACACACTATATACCGCTCATGTCATGCTACTTCATTCAAGATCTCATCCTAAACTGGGAGAGGGAAGTGGTCCCTCTTTATTGCAGCATTTAGTGGCTTTTAATCTATGCATACTCTCCACTTACCATTTTTCTTTGGCCTCACTACTACTGGGGAGACCCATTCTGAATCTTTTGCCGGGTATATGAATCCTGTATTCAAGAGTCTCTTCACCTTCGTCAACATTGCATCCTGTTGTACAACTCCCAGTCTTCTCAATCTTTGTACTACAGGTTTGCTTCCTTCTTTGAGTTGGATGTGATGCTTCACTGCAGTGATACTTGTAATGTGAGTATAATTAGAAATAAACAATGATGCATGCTTCTTGAGAACATTCACATAACCCTCCCTTTCTTCATCCTTTATATCCTTGGATATCATCTTCTCTAGGCTAGCATCCCACCCAACTTCTCCTTGGATTCTTGGGTTGTCTTTTGATGAGGTAGGTTCCTTTAAGATGACGCCCATAACTTCGAGAGTGCTACCATTCTCTCCACTTGAACTCTCTTTCTCTTCTACTGATGAGGAACATCCACTTGAGCTCCACTCATCGGCAGATGTTTCTATTTTAAGGTTCTCTTGACGCCCACTCTTCAAGTTGTAAATCACCTTTTGATCGTGGCCACCCACCTTACGTGGCCTCAACTCTAGATCCCCTATTGCCCAATCTTGCCTAGCTCCGATGCCCATAAGCCAAGGTCTCCCTAGGAAGAGGGGATATCCTTGTCCCTTTACTTGCATCACATAAACATCCACTGCTACAGTGATTCCAAAAACACAAACTCTCAAAGTTTTCACTACATCCATACATGTGACCACATCATTGTTGGCCATCTTTGCCCTAAAGATTGAGAATTCCATTACTTCTAACCCTAATTGATGCATAAGCCTTTTTGTCATGACCAAAACCTCTAATCCACTATCGATGTATTTTTTTCAAATCTGTTGACCTTTGATTTGAGTCTCCACTAAAGGCACTATATCTTTAAGGCCATATGCCTTGATTGCACTAACCATTTTACCTTGCCTTGCCCTTGTGCTTACCATTTTTGACCATTATCGTCGTAGCTTTGGAGAGGCATGAAGTAGTTATTAGAGAGAGAACTAGAAAGAGAGAAAGAGGAGAGAGAAAGACTGCAGAGGAGAGAGAAATATTACAAGAAGAGAGAGAATAAGAGTGACGAGGAAAGAGAAATACTAGATTTGGAGAGAGAAAGACATGAAAGGTGAGGAAGCCATAGAAGCTGTGAGCAAGAAGGGAGAGAAAGATTGTAAATGTATTGATTTGTCAAAAAGATATGAAAATTTACAACTTCTCTCCTTATATAGCAATGTCTATGTGACATGGCATATTATCAACATTCTAACTATTCCCAACTTCTTACAGTAGTTGTGGCCAAGTAATTTTTGGCCCTTGAGAGCTCACATTTGCTATCAGATCATAAGGTTGTGTCCGAGAACCCAAAGGAAAGTCGAAGATATCAATTTTAGACCTAGTTTGAGTCTTTATCTTCTTCCCTTCATCTCTAGGTGCCCATGATATACTTGCTCATTGATTGCTTCCTTACTTGCCTCAGTTTGGACATGCACTCGCTTGATAAGCAAAGTCTCTACTACATTTACCTTCATCTTACCTCTTGCTATTTCTTCTTGGATCCTTCTATCCCTGACCACCTCCTCTATTTTTATGACATTAAAAATTGGTTGAACATCAGAGGTTTCAGCTTGAACATAAGGTGGTTGTAAAATTGCAGGTCGTGATTGCTCTTGCTCTTGAGTCCTAGCATGAGGAGGACTTACTTATTGTAGAGGACCTCTGGCAAGGTGATCATATCTTCCAGGGTGAGGACAATTATACATGCCATGTCCATTTTCTCCACAGTTGTACAACATCTCCCTTGCTTGTCGTGGCATTTGTGGTCGATTCCCACCATTCCTCTTGATAGGTCTTCTTGCACCTTGTAGAAGATTCACTCTCAAACCCTCTAGTTGATTAATAAGATTGTTTATTTGTTGGATTATGTCTTCTTGACCTCTAACAAGGCTTGATGCATTAGATATATTTGGGAGAACTTGAGAGGCCTCCATAGTTGTGATGTTGTTTCCCAAAACTACTTGGCTAGCTTGGGCTTGGTAGAGAATCTTTCAGATTTTTTCCCTAGTGACTCTCAAAGCATCTTCAAAAGTATTTGCAAATTTCACCTTTATCTTCTCCCTGAGCAATGGGTAAAAACCTAAAATAAATCAATCCTTTTGAAGGCAGTTTGGAGCTCTCTCAGCAGGATTCAATGAGTCTGACCACTGCCCCCAAAGCTTCAAAAACCCTTCCTCATAAGTTGCATAACCATAAGGATCACTTTGATGGAGGGCCAAAAGTCGTTGCCATAACTCCTCAACTGAGTTAGTTTGTTGAAATCTCTGCAAGAAAGTTGCCTTCAATCCACTACAACAGAAACGTGGCATAGACGCGCAAAGTCGGACACGTCTATCATTGCGTCTATATGTGTATGTAAAAGTGCGTTTAAATAGACGTGAATTTTGCGTCTATATATCCGCGCAAATAGACGCCAATATAGACGCGCTAGCAGGCGCACAATTATTTAACCACCTAAAATTGAGATTAATATAATTAAAAAACCAAAGTTAATAATTATTTAACCACCTAAAATTGATTCTTGAGCATGCACATGTGCGCATGATAAAAACCATAGAATTAAGAATACACATTGAATCATTGAATTAAAAAAACAGAGTTAATAATTACTTTTTCATTGCTCTCTAATGAATGGCACTTCCTCCAGTTGACAAGCCTAATATAAGTAATTAGCGGCAAGCGACAGAAACCTTACAATTAGTAGCAAGCATTGCAATATGTATCTCGTAATTTCTCTACTTGAAGATGATAAAAAATACTTTCTTTTTATTATGGAAAATTCAATTTAGCTTTAAACTTGACTATTGATTCTTGAGTATGCACGTGTGCGCATGATAAAAACCATAGAATTAAGAATACACATTGAATCATTAAGAAAATTAAGTATGTTATAGTGAATAATCTATCTCATCTTCAATGAGATCAGCCCTTGCTGATAACTTTATCAATATCATCGACAATCACATTATTTTATTCTTCTGTGTTTCCTTGAACATCCTCGCGAGGTTCATCTTGTACTATATCACACATATCATCCATTATGTTGTTATCATGCACATCATCATTAATTGTTGGATTGTCATCTGCTATCTCCATGTCGGTAATATTACCATATATTGGTTTTGAATGATTAGATATAGGGATGACATACCACCATCGGTTATTGTTTACTATTGGATGATACACAACCTGTATTTGAAAAACAAAAGCAAGAAACTTAAATACTTATTATATTGTGTATATGTATCACATGTATACATATTTAAAAATTAGCTTTTGCATATATACATGCTCGCATTGTTGAGGTAGTACTAATGTGTCATTCTTGTTTTGGTGAAATTTTGTAGAGTCAATGATTACAAAACAACTTGGATGACGTCTGATTGTGCAATGCTCACCATTTGTTACCACTTCTTTAAACCACTTCACATCCAGTACATATATAAAGAATCATCTAAACTCAAGCTTCAGAATATATTGGATCAAGCCACAATAACCTTCCATGGTACCATTGGCATCCTCAAATTGAGCAAGGACACCACAATCTTGGGTATTTCTCTTTTCATCTATACGTTGAACTCGAAGATGTTTAACCTCACACCAAAGTGAATTGAATAATGTTCACTAGTAGTAAAAGATAAAAGATCAAACATGTCAATTATTTATATAAAATAAAACTTGTAGAAACAAATTAATTGATAGTATGTCTTACCTTTGATAAGCAACCTTGTGCGTATTCACACTCTTCTTGAGATATATTAATTTCCTCATCTTTTTCCATTCTCTCCATTTCCTCATGTAACCAATCTATATCAATATGACGTGCGAGCGCATTTAGATGATCTGAAAATGAGACATTACGTCCATATCTACTGCGAAATTCTTGTCTTTTGCTTTTTCTTCTTGCCCTTACTTCATTATATAGTGTCACCCATTTGCTCATTACATCACTATTGAGCACACAAAAACTATTTAACTTACGAAGTTCTTCTTTTGTTAGCACTTTACTCATTCCTTTTCCTTGAGGTACTATAGAGGTCATCCTCAAGTCTTCATCATCTTTCCATAGTCATGGTTGAGAGGGATCCACTTCAGCAAGATATTTAGAGATATAAACAAGGGATGATTGCACTAACCAACCCTCAGCCATGCTTCCCTCAGGCCATTTATTTGCCTCACAAAATCTTTCAAGGTTTTCATGAAGCGCTCAAGAAAAAACATCCACCTTGCATGAACTGCCCCACCAAGTGCGATCTCATTAATCAAATGTATGAGTAAATGTAATTGAGTAGTCAAAATGGATGGAGGAAAATTTTCCTCCACCAAACAAACCACCTCAACAGATGATACTTGAGCATCTTGCAATGTGTTTGGATCAATTTCCTTCGAGCTCACGTATCTGTCAGGATGTGTTTGAGAATTGTTTATTTTTGTGTAGAAATTCAAAGATATATAATGAAAAAATACAATGTATACACACCTCACAAGCTCTCCCATCTTGTAAATGATATCACGTACATCTTTGGATACACAATGGGATATGCTAGTAGGAAGTACGAGCTGAATGTAAACAATATTCATAGATCAAATGATTAGTTGAGGAAAAAGTCATCATATCCCAAAGTTTACACATAGTTACTCCACTAATTACTATATTCATGGTTAGAGATACCCTTACTTGAATCATTTTGTGCCAATCCTGGGACTTCAAACCAGATAGTTGCTCCACACTTCTTTTCGTTTTCTTTATGAAGGCTCCCTTGAGACATCTCATATATCCTGTGGGTGTTCGAAAGCTATATATTTGTTCCTTCACTATTTTTTCCTCGTTCTTTGACAACATCCAAGCTGCATGGGGTAGCTCAATCTTTCCTCTGGGTCCAATACGTGGCCAGGCTCGTCTCATGCGACCAATGTTACATAAATCCTCCCTTACATTAAAACTGAATCACGAGCCCCTATCAAGTAATCCCATAATGTAGATACAACATTTTTGAATATGTGCATGGGGTCCAACAGGTGATTGATCTTGAGTTCAGTCCAATACGGAAGAGGAAAAAATATAGAGAACCTAACAAACAAACAATATATTATGTAAACAATTCATCATGCTAAATACTTTAAAGTCAATCGAGAGAAATGCACTTCTTAACGACTCATGCTGAGTGGAGGGTGGCTGTCGGCATTAATCCATCTCTCCTTCCAATCTCGAATGGTTAGAGATTGTGGAGTCATTCCAATAGTAGAGAGAACATATTTGGGATGGTGAATAGGAAGAAATCGATGATGATTGTCGTATATAACCTTCTTTAAACGTGCCGGCCTAGAGCAAATAGGACATGCATGATATCCTGATGTGGTTAAACTTGAAAAAACAAGTGAATTAAAAAAATGCAATTGATTCAAGTCTTGAATTTCAAATATAGAGTTATATACATGTACCTGAACACTCTCCGTATTCTGGAAAGTCATGCATGGTCCGCAACAACATGGCCTTCAATGTGAAATCTCTAGAGGATGCAGATGTACTTGTATCTTGCACCTCAATACCTTCCCATAACATTTCTAACTCTTCAATCAAAGGATCTAAGTAACTGTCCATGTTTTTTACCTTGTGCTTTCCAGGAATTAGAAGGGACAACATTATATGTCCCTTTTTAATTGCCATGGATGGAGGAATATTATAGTTCACCAATACCACTGGCCATACACTCTATGATGTGATTTTTATGCCAAATGGATTGATTCCATCCATACCTAAACCAAATCTCAAATTTCTTGGCTCTTCTTTGAAAACGGGCCACAAATTATCTATATGTTACCATGCCGGTGTGTCTGCAGGATCCTCCATTTTCCATCACTTGAATGATGACTAGCATGCCATGACATGAGCTTTCCAATAGACTTACACTTGAACATAAGTTTTATACGTGAAATAATAAAAAAATGTCACAAAACCTTACGAGGCACATTCATTGACTTCATCTCCACTTCGTGTCTTGATTTGCCACAAACAGGACACTCTCGTGCGAACTCATGAATCCCACGAAATAAGACACAATCATTGACACATGCATGGATCTTGACATAATCGAGGCCTCCCAGAGATGTCAAGTAATGTCTTGTTTGCTCTCTCTTAGTTGGCAATTTGTTTCCTTTTGGAAGCATTTGTGATAATAACCTACATATATTTTTAAAAGTGAGTTAAAAAACCACCAACATATATTTCTGTCTGATTTCAAAATAGAACAATTAATATTATGATTCATAAGTCAAACTGAATTGATATCTACTTCAATAACGTATCCAAACTGACATTACTCCATCCATAAATTGTTTGCAAGTTAAGTATCTCGAGGGATGCATGAAGAACGGATTATGTACAACCTTCATACACCGGAGTAGATGATGCTACATATAGTGGATCATCTGGCTTCGTAGAGTGACCTTCTCCCTGAACCGGTTGCAAAAATAGATGGTGTACCATGTTGTCCAAAATCTCATCCTCTACGACTTGATGGGGCATTTCATAAGGGCTACTATCATGGTCATGAGTCTCTACTCTTCTTGAAGACTCTGCCTCCTCACGTCGACGTTTTGCAGCCTCTCGACGCCCAGGAGGGAGCATCTGAGGATGTGGCACCGCATCGTGCTCAACCACCACAAAAGGGAGTTTCATGTACGTTGATATATAATTCCCATAACATAGACTAGCAATCTTAGTGGTAAAAAAAAACAATGAATACCAGTGGTTTTTCTCAGTCCCATTCTCCATACAAGCTGAGGTTTGCCCATTGACTCATCAGCATGCACCGCACTAGGTGATGACGACGACATGATTAAACCTAATTCATGACAACATCAAAATAGTTGTCATTCATATGTTTACATAAAAACTTAAAGCTAACGAATTAATTATTCTAAGATCTCAATTTTAAATACACAAAATTCATCATAAATACATTAAAACTTATGATAAGAATTCACTATCAAAACTTATCTTAAAAACAAAAAATTATGATAAAGCCTAAATGCGCGTCTATATCCGCGTTTACGTACGCATCTATATTAGCGTCTATTTGCACGTCTATGTTCGCGTCTATACTTGCATCTACATGAACAATAGACACACATATACACGCCAAAATAGACGCACATGTCAAAATTCAAACCATACTTAAATCATTTCTTTTCAAACTGCGCCTTTTCTTTCCTGTGTTTTTTGCGGTTCTGAAGCTTGAATTTAGTCGACATGCAGTCTCCTCATGCCTCACCTCCTCATGACTCACCTCTTCTTTCATTTCAAACACACAAGAAGGGAAAAAGGAAAGCCAAGAAGAGGAAGAAAGAGAGAACAAGAGAGAGGAGAACAAGAAGAAGCAGCAAACAAGCAAGCAAGCATCAAGGGAGGGTAACTTACCAAGGAGAGTAAGAAGGAGAAGGAAGAAGCGCCACCACCCGCCATACCAAACACCCAAGGTGACTCTCTCTCTCTCTCTCTCTCTCTCTCTCTTTGTTTCTCTCTTTCTCTCTCTGCTATGTCTTTGTATTAGGATTTGTGATTCCATTATGTATTACATTTTGTAAATCATCAATGGTGGTCGTCGAACTAAAATCAGCGGACTGAGCGCGTCTGCTAGCGCGTCTACATTTCAGTGTAGACGTAGGTATAGACGCATGTATAGATGCAGGTATAGATGTAGGCGTAGACACAGGTGTAGACGTAGGTATAGATGCAAGTGTAGATGTAGTATAGACATGTCTACTAGCGCGTGTACTGCCGCGTGTGCTCTGCAGTCTACACGCGACTATACACGCGCACGCAGATTGACCTGGAATATACGTCTGACAGCGCGTCTATACTGCATCTCAGATGTGAATATAGATGCGCTAACAGAGGGTTGACTTTAGGAGCGTATCTGAGAGCGCATCTAACTTGTAATTTAGACGTGGTTATACACGTGCCAGCTCTCCCAGCTGTGATAAAAAATAATATATTTTTGCAATGATGAATGTGACCAATCCCATGTTTGTGTTTATCAGTTTTCTTGTTTATGAGAAGCATTAGCACTTAAGTTTTATACTCAATGTCTAAAGAAAGCTCTTTAAAAATGTAGGTAATATATGATTTTTTGTATGCAAACAAATTTGTTTTTTTTCTGTGTTTTTTTTTTTTGCAGATGTCGTATCCTGGTTCATCTAGCAATGACCCGGATTTGGAATGCATGAATGATACATTGGCCTCGTTTGACAGGGGATCAATGCATTTTTTGGAGGTTTTCCTAGTAGGGAAGACTTCATGGGAGAGATGACAAGACACCTTGGCCGCTCTCCCACAGTGGACGAGGTGTTTAGTGTCATGTCTGGAATGCCTCTCACATATTTGCCTGGCACTACTTTCCAAACTCCAATTGTAGGTACTCTACATGCACGTACTCCACATGCAGGTATTCCATATGCAGATACTTCACGTGCAGCACCTGTACATGCATCGGCTGAAGCACAAGCATCTGTAGAAGCACATGCATCCAGTGAGGTAAAGGGTAGTCGACAGAGAGGGAGGAGGGAGAGTCGAGGGGGAGAATGAGGCTTGTGTGGGGGTTGTCTAGGAGGTAGCGAGCTATCACCCTCATTAGTAGATCACGTAGAGGAGCTTATATGCCAGTACTATAAAGTTACAGATACTAGTGGCATCTTCCATGATGATGAAGGAAGGGATGTAATGGCATACATGAGGAGCGTCGTGCATGCGACGTATAAAGATTGTTTCATTACCTTCAAAAATCAGAAAAGCGGCTTGTAACAGGAGGCGTTGAGGGCAGTCCATAGGAGGTACCCAAATACTAAGGGTCAGCGATTCTTGGATGATTGGGGATGCACAAAAGTGAGAGATTTGCTTCACAACAAAAGATCCCACCTCATGACACGCGCCAGGGACTCAGTGTGGAGGCAGGAGGAGGGGCATGGAGCCTATAGCCAACCACCTATGTGCCACCGCATAGAATGGAAGAAAGCAAAGAAGAAAGCAGTAGAGAAAGTGAAGAGTCACCAGCACGCAGAGGCGCGACGGATCCAAATGGAAACAATGGGATCGTCGCATTACGGATCGGGCGGCAGAGAGTCGTGGGAGGCAGAGTTTATAAGTATATTTTGATTTCTAGTTTTTTAAATTTTATATTTCTTTCAATTCTTTATATAATTTGTTCTAATACATTGTGTCTCATAATTTTTTGTATATATCATAATTGTTTTGCAAACTACTATCGTTGGTAGGATACCTACTCCTAGAGAGGTAGGTACCATCGAGGCGATAACCGCGCAACCACATTGCTTCACTTCTATGAGGAGGGTCTCATCACTGAGGACCAATACAACCGGGCTATGAGAATTCGACAGTCAGAGGAGGTATGTTTTTCTAACTTTTCTATTAAAAGTATAGCTAATTATAACTTTTTCTCCACCATGTCTACGTAAGCAACCTTGATCTTTTGTGTGTGTAGGCGAACCCGGATGTGGAGCATAGCGAGGAGGGGGATAGCGATGTTAGTAGCCATGGTGGTACTAGTAAAGATGTTTTTTCTTCAGATTCGTAGAGGAGCACCATACCTCCTCTATGGCCTTGTTTTCTTGTATATGTATGATCCATCTTTGAGCCTACTACTTGTGGACATGCTTTAGGTCACAAGCACTTAAACTTTCCATGTAGATGCTTTTTATCTATAATGAATACATGGACTTTTATTTTCAATTCTCATGCTTTTAGATCTATTGTCTTTTTCCCAAATGCACAATCTGATGTATGGGAGGTTCTGTTTTGCGCGTCTATCCGCATGTCTAAATTGCAGAAAATGTGCGTTTATAAGCGCGTCTACAATGCAGAGTACACGCGCTTACACACGCTAGATAATTCAAATTTTAAAAAAATAAATATCTTTTTTAAAAAAAGAAGATTTTTTATTTTTCGTTTGCGTCTACGAGCGCTTGTAAAAGCGCGTCTATAAGCGTGTCTATATGCCCGTCTTACTACCAAATAGACGCGCTAATAGACGCAAAAAATGAATTAAATAAATAGAAATTTTGGTTTATTATGCGTGTGTATTCACGCATGTATATGTGCATCTATTGCGCGTCTATTTTTGCGTGTAAATTTGTTTATACATGCGATTATAGACGCGACACGATAGATGCGTAAATAGACCGAATAGACGTGCCCGTAAGATTTTCTCTATATTCAAAAATCGCGTCTAAAAGTACGTCTATGAGGCCTTTTTGTTGTAGTGATCCCTCTCATTCAGCTCTTTGGGCCGAATTTAGAGTTTGAAATTACATTCTAGCTTCTTCCTTGAGCACCAAAGGAAAAGCCCTCAACTTTAATGCTTCATCATCCCTCCCAGAGACAAGGAAGGCATCTCAAGGTTGTCCAAAAATTCCACTGCATTTTTTCCATTGCGCCCAAAGAAGCTTGGAAATTACATGTTGCCTTAGTAGAGTACAAAGATGAACATGTCTAGACTTAAGTTGTATATTATGAGGGGAAGGATGAATGGGTTTACACATGCATTGATTTCAGCAAGAGGTCTAGGCTCCGATATGCTTCTAATAATGCCTTGGAATCTAAGCTTTGTACTGACTACAATATGCACAGTTTGCATAGCATGAGGTTGGATTGGTCCATACAACTCGTGGTGATTCATGAGAAACTATTATAATAAAATAAAGACATGTACAATGAAGGATGCATTGTAGTCTATCATTGGGAAGATTACAGGTTCTGGTGATACAAGAATCTCTCTTAATCTTTCAGTCCTAAAGTATATGACAAGACGTTGCTGGAAGAAAATCTTCCTACATATGCATACATTAGCTCGGATGTTTTGTACAGAGTGGAATGTGTAGAAGTTCGGGCCATTATTATTATTCATAAGTCAAGACTACTTAAGGGAGTAGAGGTAATGCAGTTTCTTGAATTATAAAGGATTTTTCCCAGAGTATTTCTTTCTGGAACCCACCAAATTTGCTATACAGAGAATTTTCTCACTAGTGATTGTTCTTACCTTAGTATATCCATCCTCGATGACATATATTTCATAAGGTGTGATGGCCACCTTTTCAACCACACCCAGCCTTCGAGCTAGCAACAGTTGAAGGTAGTCTCCATACTTTTCACCTCTACAAAACTCCACAGCATTCATGCATAGTTGTCCTCCTTTGATGTGGATTAGGTTAGAGAGAGAGAGGGGTTTGATGATTTGAAGACGAGGACCTCCCGAAAGGGCCTTTACTTTGTTTGCAAAATACTCACCACAATTATGAAAACCTAACAATTGATGGCAACATGATTTTTTCCGTTGTGAGAGAATGGAATTTCTAAGGTGAACACGTTTTACCCACATACGTGTTGTCATCCAATAGGCATACTTCCTTTCTTCGGCTTCTTTGGGAGACCATTGTGGGAGTCTTGGACTTCAACCAGCTTCAAAAAGAGTTGGTGAAGGCGTCCCGCATCAGGAGGTAGAGAATTGTGGATGAGAATGTCCTCAGCGGGGGGTTCCAATTTATAACGAAGGAAATTCGGTATGGCAACCTCTATACTATGCCAAACTTCCTTCTGCCACAAAGTTAATGAGGTAAGGGCACTACCTTTCTTTTGTATGGCAGCCTTTATACTATGCCAAACTCCCTTCTGCCACAAAGTGAATGAGGTAAGGGTACCACCTAGTCATGGAAGAACAAACTAGAATGCTATGCAAGAGGGAGAAGAGAAGAAAACCAAGAGTGGGAGAGAGAGAGAGAGAGAGAGAGAGAGAGAGAGAGAGAGAGAACTACAAAAAATAGATAAATCAATAAAACTTAAGAGGGTACAAGAAATGGAGAACCCTCAAGACATACCCAATATACACAATATGGACACCAATAGCATGGGCTTATTTATGACGAATGAAATTCGGTATGGCAGTCTCTATACTATGCCAAACTCCCTTCTGCCACGAAGTGAATTAGGTAAGGGCACCACCTTTCTTCTGTATGGAAGCCTATATACTATGCCAAACTCCCTTCTGCCACAAAGTGAATGAGGTAACGGTACCACCTAGTCATGGAAGAGCAGACTAGAACGCTATGCAAGAGGGAGAGGAGCTTGTGAGGGAGAAGAGAGGAGACTGAGAGAGAGAGAGAGAGAGAGAGAGAGAGAACTACAAAAAATAGATGAATCAATAAAACTTAAGAGGGTACAAGAAATTGAGAACCCTCAAGACATACCCAATATACACAATATAGACACCAATAGCATGGGCTTATTACACTATAGAGTGTGCATAAGCTATAGTAAGGAAGTGAGCTACATAAGCTCATGAGAGAGAATGGGGAAGGCTCAATAGGACTAAAGAAGGCCTCTTAGCTCTCTCTTGGAAATTACAAAGGAGAAGGCCTCTTTATATAGGCATTGATGGTGTTTTGGGAGGAGGTTAAGATAGAATAGGAATTAACACTACCAAAGTTGTATTAAGGCGGTTTCGCCAATGTGGAAGCTCCATCTAGATGTTTTATTGACCAATTTTGTACTTAATCAAGTTTCATCATAGATGAGTTGTCTCCATTCTCCCCCCATAGCTTGATTCCAAGAACTCTCCTATAAAAAAAATATAGAGAATCTTCATAAAATAAGATCATATCTAGCAATAATGGAGAGAGTAGTGAGAATTCATACATTACTACTACAATTAAGGATGATTTGAGGGTAATTTAGGAGGAAAATTGTAATGGTTTATTTGTTTGAGAGAGAGGAGAAGAGAGGGGAAAGGTTTGGGAGTCTAATGAATGATGTTTTATGGAAGTGTTAAGTGTGGGGAAGAAAGTGTGGTTGTGTACGTAGTTGGAAAAAGTTGGCGTCCACCATTTTGGCTATATCTCTCAACTCATAGCTCCAAAAAATTATAAAATAATACCAGTCAATACTTCATCTCACGAGCTACATCTTTTAGGTTGAAAAGTTTTTTTGGATCAGAGTGGAAGTATTTTTAAAAAATATTACAAAATCATGTGTCTGATTTTTTTTCCACTAATGCTTCGAAGAAGAGTCCCATTTGTTTGAATTATCATAAGACTCCAAAGCCATGATATTATGAGCCTCACATGTCCTTTGGATGGCTCCAAGTCCATTTCATATCTTTTCTTTTCACATCACATATTTTCCCTTCACCTTCATCGATCTTTACTCTTCACTCCCCCTTGGTAAACCGGTCTATGAAATATTTCCATCTAGTGATTTCTTGGATTTCCCAAGAGGTTGTTCCCACCCTCTTCTTTATTTCAAACCTCCAAATGTACAAAAAATCAAGAAAGTGTTAGACAAATATTTTTTTTTGTGATTTTCTCGGATCAGGAACTATCCAAGCTCCTACGTGACTCAAGATGGATTCCTTGAGGCCTTGCTAGTAGTTAGGGATGGAAAAAACTTAGAGAAATAAAAGCCTTCGTGTTGTTCTTTCGCATGGATGGAGGGTGAATACTTCTATAGAAATTTTTATAAAATAAATAAGTTGTCTCTTAAAAGATTTGTTTTCATTGTTTGTGTATTGTGATCTTTCAATTAGGTAAACAAACATTGTAATTAAAAAGATTAATTAAAGAAATTGATTTTATGTGTACAACTTAAATGTGTTAGGTAAGTAGATAACTAACTACCTGACTGAGAGAAGTGAAAGGGCGTAATCCTTAAGAGGCTCATTTGCCCTAAGGCGGGCAAGGTAGAGTTGGTAAGTTGAGAGCTTCTCACAAATTCATAATATTAGAGTATATTAAAATTGACAATTTGAATCAACTAGGACATTTGACTCTGTATCGTTTAAGGGCAGTAGAGCGAAACTTTTCCTTATGGGTAGAGGGGTCAACATATTCATACTACCCTTTGTTTGTCACTCTCCTTGAACCAAGTGCGATAGTGAGATCGATGCTAGTTAACTCCAAAAAGGAGACCTTAGCTTATTGAGAAATTCAAACTCAACTCAATTATCATGGAAACGGCCAAGACCTTTCGTTGCAAAGTGAACTGGAGAGAACCTAGGTAGAAAACCTTGTGTTATTCCGAAGAGTATTGAGCATCATTGCCTAGAAAAAACAATCATCTCGATAGACTACTAAATCTTCCTGCTAAGGATGTCTCAAGTGGGCATATCATAAGGTTCATATTATTCTCAAGCAATAAATCAAGAAAGAATGCTAGATGATGATTAAATCCCTTTCTACCCATATTATAGTCTGATTGATGGAATGTATAGATGTGGTGCTCCCTGAACCTCATGTGGCATCGAATCTCCTAAGAAGACTAATGAAGAGATAAAGAGGATGAGAAGAGAACCTCCCCTTTTCACACTTCGTCACAATAGTCAAGAAAAATAAGGTGGCTCAAAATTCTTGTATCAACGCCTTTCATCTACTTTCATTTGTTTCTTTGTAACATTGCTTCTTGATTTTTTGGAGTAACGCCTTTCATCTACTTTCATCATGCATGCAGTAATGTTCTGGCTTGCTTCATCTACTTTCATTTGTTTCTTTGTAACATTGCTTCTTGTTGCAATTTAGCTTTTTCTTTATTTCTTATAGGGCCAATGCATTGAAAATTAGTAACACATGGTCTTCTCACTAGAAACACTATGTGAAATAAGGTTGGACTTCTACAAGGAACATCTCAAATTTCCAAGACTAGCATCATCATCAACTTGAATATATGATGCGGGTGTCGTATTTGAAATGCATTTTCTATGGACAGACACATGCCCCTTTACAAGAGGTCAGGTTTTGGAGAATTAGTTCCTTGCAAATGCTCTTTTTAATAATAACCTCCTTTCAAAAGCCATTACTACTCCCAAACCATAAGGGATTTTGTTTCTTGAGACATGGATATGCTATTTCAAATTCGTGTTGTAGGTTGATGTTATATGAGAGATGCTAGATGGAGATGCAAATAGTGGAGAATAACAAATTTAAATGCCTTGTCAACTAGGGTATTAGAGACTACCATTTCCTTTCCATAAAGTTGGTTACAACATTCCATCATGAAAGATGCTACACGCTTTGCATTTTGCATTATGAAGATTCATTGTCACCCATAGTTGCCCCAAGTTTAGAATTTAGAACTTGTGGGCACACAAACTAGTTTAGGCTCCAACCATGAAAGAGATGCCCGAAGCAGCTATTTTTTGAGTTATAAAGTTAGATAAACATATGTAGCCCTGCCTCGTAGTGTTATAAGACTTCCGAGAATTAAAGCTGTTGTTTACCTTTACTTTGGGTTATCATCTACCATCATTGTTAAACTCTCAAGGAGACTCCCCCTACATTGATTCTTTAATCTTGCATTATAACTCTCTAGTGAGTTTTTTAAAATAGTAGGAGAGCAAAAAGCTCGGAAGTAAAATATATCATGGACTTATTCGTCATCATAAACGTCTCATAGGCTACCTTCGGTGCGTTTCCAATAGATATTCCAATTCTGCCACCTTGTCTTGTTCTGTTTCTATGATGAATACGAATGTTCTCTACTAGCTTGGTGATGCCGATTGTATCTATTTCCGACTTGTGTTGTCGTTACTTACAACCAAGAGGTTTCTCAATGTCCCTTACCACCTTCTATTGATACTATCACCTCAGTATTTTGATTACTCAGCTACTCTGCACTCAACCGTGCAGCTCAAATGGCATGTAAGCACAGGTGAGCGAACCAACTGCGTAAAGAACAAACTCTTCGAAAAACAAAGAACTGCTCACATGTAAACGCTAAGAGCAACAGACAACCAAGGCAAGTGTCCTCTTTGTGCTTGACTTCTCATGGTGTGCTTGCTATGGGTAGTTCTTTAGTCTATATACTGCACAACGGGGTGACTGTGCTGAACGTGCCCTGGGAAAAGCTTAGACAAAACAAAGCATTTCCCTCAGGCATGTGATGTGGTCTAGTTGGTGTGGACAGCGGCATCCAAGACACTTTGCAAATTGGATGGGGAAAAAATGCAGTTCAACCGTTGTGAAGCTGGTTTCAGAACTCGCATCCCCAAGAAAATAGTCGTATAAATGACTATTCTAGCGAACTATAGTCTATGTGTATTTCCTTTGTTTAGCTATGTTCCTCTTGAGATGTAGCTCTCGCAATGGTTTGTCCATTCCTGCAGTATTGGAAAGAAGAAGCTGCCAGATGTAAGAATGAGGCTGAAAACCATGCGGGATGCTTTTAGGTATGGATAGAATTTGATTCTGTTGTATTTTCTGCCAGGGACGCATTTAGCAGCGCCAAGTCCATACTTGAATGTTGCAGGCACATTATGGGGGAAGATCTCGAAGGTTTGCAGTTAAACGAGATTCAGGCACTAGAAAGCCAACTGGCAAAGGCAATAGACCGTGTGAGATCGAGACAGGTAAGCACCAGTCCAACGGGTTAAATATGCTGCTTGGTTAAGCCACCTCATACTAAGGCAATTGTGTCTCAATTATATATTGAGCCAGATGAAAGACTTGATGGAACAAATACAGGAGCTTAACGAGCAGGTATGCAGAAAAGACACGTTCTCAAGAGACCCTTTGCATATATTGCATACAAAACTGTTTTGCCGGCACAATGGCATTATCCTATGTATATAATACATAGATTATAAGACGTGACATGTGACCCTATCTTCAGGGCCAATCGCTGGTACAAGAGAACGACATGCTCAAAGATAAGGTAATGATCATCACCTGGAATATTGTGCATGCCCATGCTATGATCAACAAATTGTCATGTCGAGGCTGTCTGAGTATGTGAGCAATATTGTTGTTGGTGAATGCAGCTGTTGGCGATACATAACGATCAGCAAAGGTCGTGTTTGACGGATGTGGATATATTTAGCACGGGCCCCACAAATTTTGACGGGTTCAGCCCGTACCAGGTCACTATGGGTCCCACAGATTAAAAAGGCCCCTAAAATGAGGTTTGATCTCTCCTCGATGGACTTCCCAGGTTCCCAACCTTGTACCTTGTCACTTTAAGACAAATACTCAGAACCATGCACCTCACACACAAAGATACACCCCTCTCTCTCATGTCTTGTATCATACACTATCATACAAAAGACTACATTCAATCTATGTGTTTGTGGGTGTGTGCATGTGTACATGTGCTTGTCTTTGATATGCATGGGAGAGTCACTTTTCAAGCTTATTTACACAAAGGATAAACATTCATATGTGCATTTATACCATTGTTTACATGCACTTTTTGGATACTACTCCATTGCATAAAATGATATAGATGTGCAACCCTCTCCTTTACAATCACGATTATACAATATGCAACTACCCATAGTTACAAATGGGAACATTGATGTTCAAAAACAAAGAGACCTTAAGGATTAACAACTCAAGAATAAAAATCACAATGTGTGATCAACATGTAATGAAAGAGACCTAACTATCCTAACTACGGGAGAGAAGAGAGAGAAGGACTGCACGAGAAGAGGGAGAGGAGAGAGAAAGACAAGAAGAGAGAGAAAGAGAGGAAAGGGAAAAAGAAGAAGCCATGGAAGCTTGAGAAGGTGAAAAAAGAGTTTCATGATAATTTCTGTCATACCTCAAAATATCCTCTTACACCTTATATACCGTCAGTGTGAATGGTATGTTCCCATGCCATGTTCCCCTGATCCCCGCTCATTACAAACCATCTTGTCTCGTAAAGTTTTTGTCCTAAAAAACAAGGGATGTTGTCCTATCCTAGAAGGGTGTGTTGTAGGAAATTAGCCACAACTTTGTGTGAGAAACTCCAAATGGGACAATTGAGGTGTCATTACGGGGCCCACGAGATGTACTTTCAACCCATGTGGGTTACTCCGATCGGGCAAAACTGTTGCAAAAGAGAGGGCTATCTAGGAGTTACTAGTGTGCTGTCCCAAATGGTATGGCTGGAGAAAAACAACCATAACTTTCTCTAGGAAACTCTGATCGGGGCAAGTGACGTGTTTGCGTAGAGCCCTCGAGGTTTACTTTCAGCCCATGTATGGGGGATGGGGCTAAAAATCGATCAATATCAAAACTGGTGCAAAACAGGTTGTTGTCTAGACGTAGACTGCAGCCCAAAACAGGTGTCATGGTTAAGTTTTAGCCAATACGGCCTCCTTGAGGTGTGGAAATTCATCCAAGATAGATGTTGGGCGCCAAGAAGCTTCCTATATTGGTAAGCCTTGCCATTTGATCAAGTATTCGTAGTTCTATTGCTAAGAACATTTCCATGATTGCATACCCTGCCCTTCTTGCATGCATCTACCATACATTTCCACGTGCTACATGATGTTACCAATGCATGTAGAGGGCTGTAGACTCAGATGATCAGGGTTCTGGCTATTCCATCAAATGTACCTACACTTGCAATAATCTTTGAGCTCCGAATCACCGAGAGGTGGGCAATGTTTCCCTCGGGCCGGGTTGTGCACCCCTTTAGGGTCTTTGATGGCAAGGGGGGGTCACCTCTCTTTTGTCTTGCCACCTCACCTGGCATCGAGCTTTTCCTTCACCTAGAATATACATGGCACACATTTCTTATTAAGCAACCGACATGATATGCATTTACAAATTGAGGATTGGGTCTTTCATGATATGCATGATCAATAAGGAAATGGGATGGGGAAGGGGTTACCTCTACAATTCAGTGACTCACTGATTGTATGACTTACTGTTCTTACAAAATAAAATTTCAATAGGAATCAAACAAGATCACGGTTAAGGATTAGAGTAAAATCTTGATCAATGGGAAAGAAATTGAAGATTATCGAGCTATGCATGCATTCCCAGGGTGTGGGTTGAGGGTGGGAATCCCATTGGCAATCTCAACCCAAGCATTTCTTCCATCTCTCTCATCAAGTGGCTGAGCTCAACAATTGGATGTAAAAGAGAGAGGAAGAACTGATTGATATACCTTGTTCAAGCTTGGGGAAGAGTCATTGGATGCCTCCTTCAAGAGCTTTGTGGTTGCCCATCCTCTTGCTGCCCGTGGTTGTATGGGGGGGTCTTCACTGTCATATATCTTCACTTCTTGAAGCTTGTGGCTCCTCCCAAGGCTCTTGAGGTGAGAAAATTGAAGGGGATTTAGTGTGCCATGAGCTGTGTTGAAGGTTCCATGGCTGCCATGGCTGCTGCCCACAGTAGGGTTTGAGATGGTGCCAAGAATTGATGGGGGCAGTCAATACTAGTACTCAAGCTGCCCCAGGGGTGTGCCAAAGCTAAGAAATAAAGCAAGAGGGGGCTGGGACTGAGCTGGAGTAGAGGGAGTAAGCCAGGAAGACCAGTGCAAAATGTGCCGTATTTTTCGGGCTACTCCCTCAAGGCTCTAGACAAGGCAAGAAGGGCTCAATGCTGCTCTAGATGTTGAGCAAGATGAAGGGGAAGCACTGGGACAAACCATTCCTGCTAAGGAAGAGGAGGGAGCAAGATCTCTGAGGTTCTTGGGCTGAAGGTTCCATGGCATCTTAAAGAAAGGAGGAGAGAGAAGGTCCTCTTGAAAAGTAATTGAGCTTTTGGTCTTCTCTAGCTGTGCTACACTCCTTTTTGCCCAAAACCCTCAAGAAACTTACATGAAAATTAGTGACGACCTGTCAAATTTGTCTACCCGCCTCCAGATGTGTCCATGGTTCTTGGGAAAGCTCCAAGAAAGGCTACCATAGTCTTCAAGAGGGCTGACAGCTTGCCTGAGTACTCTTGTGTACCTATAAGAGAGATGTAACTGGGGTTTTCTAACTGTGGGAAAACTGTGAGAGTCCTAAATCTATGGGAAAAGAAAAGGATCAAGGACAAAGCTCTGATATCAGTTGTAATGAAAGAGACCTAACTGTCCTAACTAAGGCAGAGAAGAGAGAGAAGAATGCAGGAGAAGAGGGAGAGGAGAGAGAAAGACAAGAAGAAGAGAGAGAAAGAGAGGAAAGGGAAGAAGAAGAAGAGGAAGAAGAAGCCATGGAAGCTTAAGAAGGTGAAAAGAGAGTTTCTTGATAATTTCTGTCATACCTCAAAATACCCTCTTACACCTTATATACCGTCAGTGTGGCTGGTATGTTCCCATGCCATGTTCTCGTGATCCCCGCTCATTACACAACAAATCAAGTTTTTCATATAATCATTAGGGGTGACTTTCCCATTGACATGAATGGAAGTCTTTATGTTGCTAGTATGATGAGTGCACAAGCCCTTGATCTCCCTTTGTGAAGGTTCTCTAGTGCACATGTTTGTCATAAGAGACCTTTCTTTTGGCCTTCTGTGTGATCAACGTGTGTGTAACCAAGAGAAACATTTTAATTATTTAAGGATTTTAGTTTTATCATGTGATTGCCCTAAGTAGACTCGTATCCAAAGATAGTTGATAGTACCTATACCTTTCAAAGGCTAGTCTTAATTCTAATGTGTTTTTTTCGACTAGAATATCCATAAAGTGTGTCTAAAAATACTTCTTCTCTTTTTGTAGTATGTCCTTGAAGATTGTGAATATTAAGTGCTAGAAAGTAACCATTGCATTGGTCAACAAGCCAAAGGGCATTATGCTATATACAAAAACTCACCACTTCATTGCAAAGGTTGTTTTCTAACAACTTTCAAAATGGACTTGCACTTGAATTTACCCTTATCTTTTGCACACTCTCAATCATGTGCTTGGTGAAGGAAAATTGGTAGTAATCTCTCTTCAATGTTATATTCACCTTCTTCTAACTCATACATCCATTTTTTCATTCTTTTTTATTATCATAGCAAATGCTATTTTTGTGTCTCTATGATTAGTTTCTTAAATGGAGCTTGTTTTGAGGAGCTTGTCTAGCTCTACCTAACATGATGTATATATTATGGATTCATCAGGTTAGATCTCAATGATTTCAAGAAAACATATTTGAAAATTCATCAACTTGTTAAGGTTCTGCTTATTTTTCTTAGTGAGGTCCTTTGCAACGTATATTGGTCTCCATGACTCCCCTTCTATGAGATTTACCTCAAATTTTGTAGGTCTCTCCGCCTTCATGAATTTTGTGAGCTGTTTAGGGAAATCTTAAGTTCTTTTTTGATTTCATAGATTAAGGTCTTATATCCTCTTGAGTTATTTTTGACTACCATTGTTGCAAGTTGAATGAAGATCATCTCTCTTTCTTTATCATAGATTGGCTACTTTGAGCATCTTATGGCCATTATCTATAGAACATTTCAACTATGAGTTTAACTTGTTTGACTTCCTTTGGAAATTAGGATCCAAGGTTTTTGGTCTTAGTCATAAAAAATTTAAGAGTTTAAATGAGTTCTATGGGTATATACTTGAAATGTTCATGATTGAAGATCTCGAGATATTCTAAATATTCCGGTGATGATTCTATTTTAACTAAATAAGCATCAATATACTAAGTTTCAATTTTGAACATTAATACTTCTCCAAATTGTTTCGTTTACAAGGGCTTAGGCATATAGACATTCTCATTGATGCATTTTTTGAACTAGAAAAAATACTTATGAGCATGTCTAATTTGATGCTAATGTTTGCGTCAAAAGAACCCTATGGAAATTCCCATGCATTTACACAAATCTAAGTGCGATATGCTATACAAAAATGTACGGGCTATGTTTGTAATTTGCATGATAATTTAAAATATTTTTTAATGGTATTTTAATTGTAATTTTTAAAGAAGTTTAATGATAAATTAAGTGTGACTAGTGTAGAAAGAATAGGGAGCTACTAGTGGCAAACCTAAGGCTATAACCACATGTTTATAACCAATACCTCCCTGCCTTTTTCTCTTATACTTTCTTGCATTTTCTTTAGGCATCTTGTATAGAAACTAAAGCCACATTTATAAAAAAAAAACACACTACAATAGAGTTTAACGCCACAAAATGTTAAATGACAATGTGAAACAAAAATGAGAATGACCAAGTTTGCCTTGTATTACTATAGTTACACAAAGCATATACAACTATTTAAAACCATATTTGCATGACTATTAGTACAAAGCAACCTATGTATTATTCTATGTACATGGATCATATCTCATGGGAGGATGTGTCATTGTCATTTCCCTGTTTCCCATCACCCTACTCTTCATCATCCTTCTTGTTTTACTTTGTATCATTTTGTCCTTAGCTCTCTTTCTCTCTTTCAACTTCATTGTGTTGTTTTCCATGTAGATATTCAATATATTTACTTAGAAATGAGCAGAAATCTCCAGTTCAAAAGCTTACAAAAATAAACTAACTAATTTACTAATCATAATTTCTTGCCACATCCATTTAGTGATGATACCTCCTACATATATATGTCTCCATGTATCAAGTCTGCTATGAGAGTGCTTATAGGCCATCTCATGACGAGTAGGGTTTGATCCACAATTTTAAATTGAAAAATAAAAACAACAAAAATAGTCATAGATTTAACTACAAAAAATCTTAAGAAGAGCTATAAATACTTACAAATTGTCCTCCCATATATCGACACCTAATTTGAAATGTGATAATCAAAATAACTTTATTTGGATTCATCATACCTCCCTCTATTGTGAGTTGATCAACATTTGGCAAACATTTGGCAATCCTCCCTATTTTTTGATTCTAGCCACTCTCGACCATAAGCAAAAATTGGCATAGATATAAGACCTAAGCCTTATTTTACCCTCTTGTTATTACAAATAAACAATCATGTTTATCTAGAGATTTTTCTCCTTGTGACTACTACCAAAAGAGTGATCATCTAGCCCATCTATGTTTGAAGAGGTGTTTTGATTTAGATCATAATAAAACATATGCTGCTACACATGAGAACACTATTGAAGAAGAAAATTGTGTGAGTTATTCTTTCTTTGGAAAGGATACTTCATGATCGTGATGGATCTCTTTTTATTATTGATTTTAGTACTCCTTGTCTTGTGAGCTCTACCAAAAACTCACTTTTTGCAAAATGATGGACAATTAGTATTAATGCTAGAGGCTTGATCAGGGGCTATGAAAAAAGATAAGTAACGTCCAAGAAAAGAAAAATCTAGATAGATGGAGGTGGCATGCACATGCTAGCTCCTCATCACATCTTAGGAATGGTGGTTAGGCCTCCTTTGAGAGAAACTTTGTTCTAGATTTAGATTTTGAAGTCTTTTAAATAAATTTATCAATTTCTATAGTATCAATGCTGTGTTTATTATTATTTAGTATGGGAAGACTTGTCTTATGTAACCAAACTAGAGAAAGAGTATGCTATGTGCATTGGGATTGTGACACTATTGGAGAGGCTCCAAGTGCATGGAGAAGAGGTAAACAATTGTTGCATGTGATCCCACTTTATGCTTCCTTCATTGGGCATTTCTAATTGATAATGGAATTATAAAATTTGTTAAATGGCATGGCCCTCACATTGTTGTAATCCACTGAATCTAAGTCAGAATCCTTGGCATCATACTCATCCTCTGAGTCACTAGGCCTATGAGCTTCTATATCTTGCTCATGCATTATTAAGACAAGGACTTTGTTATGGAAGTTGAATAAGAGTTGATTTAGGTTTGTCAACTCCCAAGTTGAGGGCTAGTCAATAATTCCTCAAATATTGTCAAATTTGTGTTTGGACAATCATGAAAACATGGCCTCCACTAACTTTAGATTTTTCTTTGTTCTAGTCTATCTTCTCATATTGGATAGCCTTGGACTAGGTGCAACATAACGTCAAGAACCATCATGAAAAGAGAAACTGATAGAATTTCAATAAATGGCTCAATGGCAAGAGTTTTGGCCTTGAGTCACCTTGAGTTTGTCTTTTTGACTCATGCATTCATAGGCTAACTTTTTTATGAATGGCAACTCCAATGTGGCCAAAATATGCATCCAATCTTGTTCATCCTTAGGGGAGGGAAGGTATGTAGTCAAAGGGGCAATGGTTGGAGGGTTTGCAGACTCTACTTTTAGTAAGACTTAAATGGCATCAATATCAAAAGGGGTTGTCTTCCATGACTCCATTTCAATGCAAACTACTTGAGATTTTGAAGGAAAACCAAATCATTTCCCCATATGTCAATGAGTTTTGCATTATGCATCCATGGGCGATTGAGCAACACGTCATAATCTCTAAGAGACTCGATGGATCATCACTAGCTCTATGCTTATCTAGTTGTTTGGCCACTAACAAAATCTTCGATTAGTTTCTTTGGGTTGGATTATTTCCCATCCCCGTAAGTATGGTTTTTGCAATGTGTATCTCTACTTCAAGGATGTTGGTTTGGTCAAATAAACATTATTGCAAAAGGTTTGAAAGTGAGTCTTGCAAAGATCCTATTGCTCTTGCATTGAACATCATTCTCTGAATGTCATCCATTTCTTCTTACATGGTGGCAAGTTGCATCTTGGTGTCATTGTTGAGGTCTACTAGGTGGTCCAAGGGAAATTTTCCTTCTCCTCTTAGCTCAGTTATATTCCATTGCATGGCCTCAGGGGTCATACTAGAAATATCAAAGCTTGTGGCTTGCTGGAATTTATCTACCGTGGCTTGGAAGTCATCAAAATTTCCTCCTAAGTGACATTTCCAATCCATCGTGTTGGTTGGGGCTTCATGATTGACTAGATCCATAAGCAAGTTGATAAGATCACGTATAGGTGTTGTTTCATGCTCAAAGGTATGTTTGGGGTTTTTCATCTCCTCTTATTCTCTCCTCTCTTCTTCCCTTCTATTCTCCCTTTTCTTCTCTTCTTCTTCACATTTTCTTATCTCCTTCTCTCTTTTTCTCTTCTCCCTTCTCTTTTCTTTTTCTCTCCTCCTCTGTTATTCTCTTCTCTTTTTCTTCACCTATTCTTCTCCCTTTCTCTATTCTTCTCTTCTCTTCTCTTTCACCTCTCCTTCTCTCTTCTTCTCTTTTTATCTCCCTTCTCTTCTCTTCTCTTCTCTTTTTCTTCACATGTTCTTCTCCTCTACTCTCTTCTTCTCTTCTGTTCTCCTTCACCTATTCTACTCTCTCTCTCTCTCTCTCTCTCTCTCTCTCTCTCTCTCTCTCTCTCTCTCTCTCTCTCTCTCTCTCTCTCTCTCTCTCTCTCTCTCTCTCTCTCTCTCTCTCTCTCTATCTATCTCTCTCCCTCTCTCCCTCTCTCTCTCTATCTTTCTCTCTCTAAAATTGGCATACAAGTAAAGAAACATTAGCCTAATGCTAGGCTAAGGCTATTATTTGTAGCCTTTGCAAAGGTTCATATTGGCTCTCCCTTTTGAGTACTATGCCAATTATGCAGTACTTCCGCGCTCTCATCATGTGATGTGCAATATTGACTTAAGATGGATGGTGGAATGGAGGTTTGTTTGTAATGCAGAGAATAGTGATGACAAGGTTTAATAGGATTGAGCAATGGTGACACAACCATTCTAGTTGTATGATCGTTTTTTAAGCAATGAATTAGTCATCTTCCTTTCATTTTCTTCTTTTTCTCTAAAGTCTTTAATCTCTTTAAGCTCCCGCCACCCCCACCCCCGCCTCCCTAGAACACCCTTTATGTGCAGGGTGTTAGGCTATTACATCCTTTCCCCCTTAGGGGAATCAAGATGTCCTCATCTCGAAGTTAAGGGGTAGGTTGGATTGCAAGATTGTAGAATATGACCTTGTAGGTTTTCATAGTGCTACATTAAAATACAAGATTATAAAGATAAGGTAGAATAACTCTTATTTCAAGTGTAAGTTTTATTACATTTGAGGAAGACTGTTTTAAGATTTTTATTAAGCCCTAGTCCTTTTTCATGAAAGAAATTGGGAATGTTGCTTACATAGGGTATCCACATCCATCCAAGTGGCATCCTCCTTAGGATAGTCTTTCCATTGGGTGGACAAGATATTCCCTAATGGTCATACTTCTAAGGATGCATTATCTTATGTCAAGTATATTTTTAGGTTGAATCTCAAGGGCTCCTTGTCTTGGCATTAAAACTTGTTAATCATCAAGAATATGACCAAGATTGGATACATAACCTTTTAGAAGGCTAACATGAAATACATTGTGAACTTTCAAGTGTGCAAGAAGTTGTAGCTTATAAGCATTGGCTCCTACACTCTTGAGAATTGATAATTTTATATAGTCCAAAATATCTTGGGCATTATAGCTTCTTTTATTGGCCTAAGGATAAAGAGCTCTTCTTAGGACAAACATGAATGAAAACTATGTCTCCTTGCTTAAAGGTCTGTTATTGTCTTCCTAGATCAATATATACTTTTTGTCAATCTTTGGCAACCTGGACATCTTATCTAACAGCATACAATGAATTCGTAATGGCCATACATTATATTGAATGCAGTTTTTGGAATGTCTTCTTCTTTTATCCTTATCAAATAATAGCCTAATTGTAGATATATCTTTGAAAATATATTTGTACCTTAAAGGCAATCAAGTAATTCATCTATCCTTGGAATTGGATATTTGTTCTTAATCATCACTTGATTTAACCCACATTAGTCGATGTAGAGATAGAGGGTTTTGTCCTTCTTCTTTTGGAATAGCATTTCTGCTTCTCATGGTGAATTTATTAGCTTGATATATCTTTGATCCAAAAGTTAGTAACGTTATTATTTTCACTCAATGGCTTGTAAGATGGACATACGATAGGGTCACTTTGCTAGTGGTGTAGCTCCTAGTGTTAGCTTAATCTCATGATCAACTTCTCTTGGTGGGGAAAGTTCTCACAACTCTTCAAGAAATACAACTACATATTCCTTTAGCCAGGATGGCTCTTCATATTTAGCTTCCTTTACTTGCTCAATATTATTAAGTTAAATTAGGTAGATAGGTAGCCCTTTTCTCAATTCCTTCATGATCCAAGAAGCTTTTGGTAGTTGAATTCTAGGGTTTCTAGCTTTCCCTTGAGTGGTTATTAACCCTTGTTTTTTATCCAAGAATGAGATTTGACCTTTCTAGCAATGAATATGAGAATCATTTTGGATTAGCCAATTTCTAACAAGTACTTGTAAGATCCTAAATTCATGACTTTAAACCTTATGTGAGAAATATTGCCTCCTAAGTTAAAATCGACTCTTTTATTCTATTGAGTAAAAACTATCTCTATCCGTTTGGACAATTCCACTAATAATTTAGATGCAAGTTCAATTTTTACTCCTAGCCTCTTTGCACACTTTGCACACTTCATTGAGATAAAGACTGAGAGCTTCCACAATCAAATAAAATCCTAAATGTTTTGCCTTGGTAGATTACTGACATTTGAATTACTCAAAACTGACGATTGAGGCCCTTCTTGTTGAGAGAAGCATGTATGGTTGCTCTTTTCATGTCCATTTATAAGATGGGGTCTTCTCCTTCTTCTAACCCTTTGTTCTTTCCCTTAAAAACAATTTTGGAAACTTTCTTTTTGGTGGTAAAAACCACTCAATTCTAGCCACAAAATTGCCCTTGGTGGATTGGTTGCCCTAACTTTGGGTATTGTCTTTTTAAGTGGCCAGACTCCTTGCAATGGAAATATCTTGGTAACTTCTTGTTTCCGATTGTAGGTAGTACAAAGATTCCAACTATACTTTTTCTTGGCCCTCTTCCTTTGTCGAGTTTAGTATTGTCCTTGAATCCTCTTAGCATATCCTCGTAGACCTTTGTATGGAGAACATTGTCCCCAAAATTTGCCACTCTTGGATGTTGATTGAAGTTCTTGTATAATTGGCCTTGCTCAAATTAGTGCATCTTTTAGGTCACACACATTGCTTTAAGAGGAGTATCCAATAAAGGATTTAGCCCGTGATAATACTTTGGCACATATTGTGTAATGTCTATGGATTGAATATACTTTAGAAGGGACACAAATCTAGAATAATAAGTCTCTAAGGTTAATCCAAATTTCTTCAAGGTAAACAATTCATTCGTTTTCAATGTACGATAGGCTAGTGGAGGTAGCATTTGCATACAATTTCCTTTAGGTTATCCCAAGTAATGGTCACTTTCACAACCCCTTGGTCCTTGCACCATTGCTTCTACCAAAGTTGGGCTTCATCCGTCAACTTTAGTTCTCGGGGGGTTCACTATATATATATTCTCTATATAATGTGCGTTCATGGCCTATTTATAAATATCCTAATCTGTGAATTTTTCTTGAATAAAACACAACCCTTTTTTATTCAATCTTTGTGACTGATTTGAAGCTTTAGTTTAGCTATCACTGCCTGATTTGGAGGAAGTAGTATCTCCATGTAGGTTCCTTTAGGTTTTCCCAATGAATGATCACTTTCACAACCCCTTGGTCCTTGCACCATTGCTTCCACCAAAGTCGGCGAGCTTCATCCATCAACTTTAGTTTAGCTATCATTGTGTGATTTAGAGGAGCGATTCTTATAGAATCAACAAATCAATACTCCATAGATTCAATCCAAATCTCCACTTTAGACTTGACATCTTTACCTTTGCCATCAAACTGAGGCACTTTGATTTGATTGAGAAGGAATTTCATCTCTAGTGCTTTGGCTGAGGTAAGCATAGACATTGAAGACAATACCCTAATTTTATTAACATTTGCAAGATTAGTTACACATCTTCAGTAATTACAATACTCACCATCTCTTTAAGATATTTTTCAATACTTGAACCCATCAATCTTAAATTTATAATGTATAGTTAGTATGAAGTACACAATCTTGCAAAAAGTTGAGACTCATTTTTTAATTCACATTCCCACAATAGGACTAACCAGATCTCTTTATTACATTAAATAGATAGTCGAAATCAAGTTGGGAAACTTTTGGGTTACAACAATCTTAATTGTAAAATTTAGATATATCAATGGTTTTGTAGGTTCGGGATTCATCAAATATATTAGGGCATTGTACTTTTAGAAAAGATTCAGGAAACCATCCTTACAATATTCTAATGGCGCAAGCATCCCAAAGTGACAACATGCTTAGTTGAGAGACTTTGGAGTACTTGACCATAGAGATAACAGTTCTAGTGAACTCATTGTCTATTTATATTGAGGATGGGATTAAGGCATGCTTCTTCCAAGATGAATAGGTTGATCAATTTAAGGTTCTCCATCAACTTGATTCTCTTAAGGTTGTTTTGAAGATACGAAAGTCAATCGGCATTGATGAAGCAATAGACCCCACTTTGCATCCATCGATGCTCCTGATATAGTAGCAAATGATTGTACATATGCTCCAAATTCCTCATGAAGCAATCATGCAAATCTAAGTTAAGGGAATGCATTGTGGAGGTAACCATTGTCTAGAAAACCAATTTTTTTTACCAAACATCATTATTGTGAAAGAGACTCCACTAATCTGTTAGAGGTGAATCATTTTTGCATCAAATGTTTCTTTAATATGGTTATAAAAAAATCTTCCTATATATTTGTTTTATTTTCTCTCTGATATCACATGTGACGTGTCAACTGGAGACATCCTTAGTTGCAGGATTATTTGTTCCTTAAGATGATTCTTTTTCTACGTAATATTGCTCAGTAATTTTTTGAATAACACAAGGTTTTCTACCTAAGTTCACTTGAGTATACTTTACAATGGAAGGTCATGGCCATTTCCATGAGAATCATCTTAAGTTTCGGTTTCTAAGTAAGCTAAGGTCTTCTATCTAGAGTTAACTAGTATTAATCTTTGAGCAACTGCTTATGCTAGATTACAAGTAGATTACTCAAACCAAAGCCAACTCATATTACACTTGGTTCACGGAGAGTGAGAAGTGAGGAGGAGTATGAATACATCGATCCCTCTACCCATAATAAAAAGTCTTACTCCATTCCCCTAAAGTGATATGGAGTCAAAGGTTCTAGTTGATTCAAGGGTTAACTTTTCCTATACTCTAATCTTAAGAATTTGTGACAAGCTCTTGGTTTATCAAGATCACCTTAACTTAGGACAAAGATCAATCAAGAATCACACCCTCTTGCTTCCCTCATATGTGTAGTTTTAGTTATCTAATTACCTAACACACTTAAGTTGTACACATAATATCAACTTCCTTAATTAATGCTTCTAATCACAATGTTCATTTATATAAGTTAGAAATCACAACACACATATAATAAAAACAAACCTTTAGAAAACAAAATTCTTTATTTAATAGACATATGTTATACAAGTGTTTACCTTTCCACCCATATGGAAGGACATAAAGGCTTTTATTTCTCAAAGATGTTTGCACCCCCTAATTAGTACTGCAGCCTTAGAAAATCCATCTTGAGTCACATAGGAGGTTGGATAGTTCCTAGGAGTCTAAGAGTTTATGCCCATGTGTGGCACCCTCAGCTCCTCTTACCAAAGAATTTCTAGTGGAGTGACCTCTCGCCATCCGGCTCAATCCAAAAACTCTCCATGAAAAGGGACTTAGACCAAGCCTTGGAGGAGATCTAGTGTGCTTTCCTTTTTATCATGTTGAAGACTTGAGTGTATTCAGGCTTTTGATTATTCAATCAATTTTTCAAGTGCATCAACTCGAACTTGTATGCATTGCTACAAGCATAAACAAAATCTTTCAAGAAATATTCCTCACAAATAAGCATGTAATTGAACAATGTCAAGAATCGCGTGGTGCAGGGACTTGCTCAAGTTGTTGCACCGAATACATACAGAATGCACAAGGAGAAGCTCACTCAAGAGACAAGAAGAGAGATGGAGGCCAAAACGTTTTCTTGCTGGTTCCTTCTTCTTCTTCCACACACTTTACAATGTACACAAAGTATAGATAAGATAGAACATAAAGGAAAGTGGCCTATTAAGTCAAACAATGCAGAATCGACTACACTAGTCGACTGGCGCTATAACTATGCCAGCTATAAATAGGTGTAACAACCTGAATATAATAAGTAATGAGTCAGTGGCCATAATTACCACCGACGTGCTAAGTGTAGACGTGTGGACCCATCTAACCAAGCGGTCCATCATCAATTTTCACATGTGTTGAGCTTATCATCTCAACAAACAAGATCTTAACTTAAAGGCAATCCCTTCTAACTTGATTCTCTTCTAACTCTTGAAATTTTTATAATGTCCTTTAGATTTGATTTTTAAAGTTTTTGCCTCTTTAAACATGGATTAACTTTCCTCCTTTACATCATTTACTTAGTCGTTGATATTTATTTGCAATCTTTCGTTCGGAATTCATATCAAGGATTGATTGTTGACCTCACTTAGAATTTAGAGATTATTCTAAATTATGGTAATTTATCATTTTTTGAGATTTATAGTAGGATTCTTCTCCTTTAAAAAGTAATCTTAATCGATAATCTTGATAATCTATTTTAATTTTTCTAATTCACTTAAATGCCAACATAAAGCTAGTTTTTGGATATGTATAAGTACTAAGGAAATTATTTTCTATATTTATGAATATGGTAAGTGCAAAGGGAAATAGGCTCAATAGAGTTTTCACCATCCCTTGCATTCACGTTATTTGTAAAACCTCAAAGAATTATTCTTAACATGACTTCACTTATTCTAATGCTTACATAATTATAAGAGCAAAAAAATACTCTTAATGCAACTTTCACCTTTTCTAAGATTTTACATAATATATAAATGAAAAAAAATTGTATTTTTTATATTTTTAATACTTCTATAATTTATAAATATAATAAAAATTATTCTTTATGCAACTTTTATCTTTTCATCATTCAAGTTTAAAAAAATTAATGTAATTTTTATCTTTCCAAGGTTTACATGATTTATGAATACAATAAGAAATCATTTCTAATGCAACTTACATCTTTTTAATGTTTACATAATTTATAAATGAAAAAAAATCACTAATGTAACTTTCATCTTTTCAATGTGTACATGATTTATAAATACAAAAGTAAATTGTTCCTAATGCAACTCTTACTTTCCAATGTTTACATAATTTTTAGATGCAAAAATAATTTCTTAATGTAACTTTCATCTTCCCAATATTTGCATAATTTATAAATGAAAAAAATATGCTTCATATAGTTTTTTTAAAAGAGACTTAACATAATCTACCCAACACAATTTTATCCCATTTATATTGACTTTAAATTATATAATTTTAATTCAATAATATTACTTGTTCTATCGTTACGTTCCTAGCTTTGTATATTGAATAAGCATTAACTTGCGAAAGAACCTAGTCTTGTGCCGCATATGATGGCATTTCAACCACTTTTGCAACTACATTGATTGGTGCTCCACTCTTCACTCTAGAATATCTTCTCTTTAGGGCCATCACAAGAAGAGATCTACAGTACGAGCCTCAAATTCTGACGGTCTTGAAGTCTAAATGATTTGTTAGCTCTTTGCAAAATCGTGACTTTGCTAGGAGAGGAAGGACTTGTGTCAAAGTACTTGTGGGCTGAAGTGGTGCTCCTCTTGTGATTGAGGATGATCTCCTCTTTATCTTTCCTTTTGCTCCCTGGTTTTCCACTCTCTTTCTATTCTTCTCTTCTTCTTATCTATCTCTTCCCTTCTTCATCTTCTCTTCTTCTTCCCTCCTCTCTTCTCTTCTTCTTCATCTCTTCTTCTCCCGTCTCCTCTTCTTCTCTTCTCTACTCCTTTACCTCTTCTTCTCCCCTCCTCTCTTATTATGTTCTCTTCTTCTTGAATCCTCTCTTCTTCTCTCTTCTCCTTCACCTCTTCTACTCTCCTTATTCTCTTTCTCTCTCTCTCTCTGGGAAGTTACTATATGCATATTCTGTACATCACCTATTTTCAAGCCCTATTTATAAATATCATTATCTATGAATTTTTCCTAAATAAAACATAACCCTTTTCTATTCAATCTATGAATAGTCCCTTTATATTACACCCTTTTGTATGTAAAAAATGTATAAAAATGGTGTTTTAAAAATACCTTATTTTGAATCCAGGTGATCCACATATATATTCATGAGCAACTTACGTGAACTCTCTCTCTTGCAGTAATTGGCATACAAGTAAAGAAATATTGGTCTCATACTAGGAGGCTAAGGCTGTTGAGATGACAAGCTCAACACATGCAGACATTGATGATGGACCGCCTGGTTAGATGGGTCCACACGTCTACACTTAGCACATCAGTGGTCATTATGACTCTCACATGGCCACTGACTCGTTACTTATTATATTCAGGTTGTTACACCTATTTACAATTGGCATAGTTATAGCATCAGTCGACTAGTGTAGTCGGTTATGCATTGTTTGACTTAGTAGGCAACTTTCCTTTATGTTATATCTTATCTATACTTTGTGTATATTGTAAAGAGTGTGGAAGAAGAAGAAGAAACCAGCAAGAAAACGTTTTGGCATCCATCTCTCTTCTTGTCTCTTGAGTGAGCTTCTCCTTGTGCATTCTGTGTGTGTTCGGCACAACATCTTGAGCAAGTCCCCCCACCACGCGATTCTTGACATGGTATCAGAGCCGCACCACTGAGACAGACTGATTTCGAAGGCTGAAGTGAAGGAGAAGAAGCAAGGTTCAAGTAACCAAGCCACAGGTAAGAAGCTCTCCCATCCTTCCACTCTTTCTCTTGGATAGTGCTTATGAAGGCACCGAAAGCACGGCAGAGCAAAAATCTCAGATTACAGTGAGATTTGGTGTGTGCGAAGAGCGCTGTGTATTTTTTGTGCATTAGCCCTTTAGGGCTTTACCACAGTTATTTTGGGCATTTGAGGTCGTTTCAGGCCCCGTTTTAGAGCCGCAGGGTTGCAGATAGCAGTTTCAGGATACACTGTGATTTCGGTTGTTTTGACGGAAAGTGGGTGCGCAAGTTACAGATTGCGAGTTTGTAATTCTTGAGGTGTTTGAAGGAAGAAAACATAAGATTTATCTGCAAACAGGTTGCAGATGGCATGTATTGTTGAGCAGATAGTGAAAAAGGCTATCTCGTGTATTACTGTGCACTACAGGTCAAGGGTTGCAGAAGATTTGCTTGTTGTTTGGCATTAGATTTGTGATAATGGCAAAGAATAGTGGAAGCCCTATCATTGAGAAGCTCGACAAGAACAACTATCCTTCATGGAAGTTCCATGTCACGAACTTCCTTATTGGAAAAGGCCTCTATGAGTTTGTTTCAGGTGAAGAAAAGTAGCCGGAGGTGAGTGATCCTCCAACTGCAGAAGAGACAAAGGCACGGAAGGAATGGAATGCAAAAGACAAGAAGGTCATGTATTGGTTGTCTGTAGTAACTGACAATAATATGCTGGGACATATTAGAAATGCAGAGAATTCATATGCAGCTTGGACCATACTTGAAAGTATGTTTTCCATAAATACAAAGGCACGAAAGATTAAACTCAAGCAAGAGTTGAATACATGGAAGAAAGGGAAGATGTCTATCAATGAGTATGCACTAAAGGTAAGGAGCATTGCAGATGCATTGGCAGCGATTGATGCAATGCCCGATGATGATGATTTGGTGTCGTCTACCTTGGGTGGACATAACAATGAAAAGGCTTGGAAGTCTTTTGTAACTTCCGTATATGTTAGAAAGCCATTTCCAAATTTTGATGAGTTGGTCTCCCTTATGATCAAACTGAAGAGATCAACATGCAGAGTGAGACATATGAAAGAAGTGGTGAACATGTCCAAGCTTTCTACTCCAGTTCAGGAAGGGGACGTGGCAAGTTCTCTTCAAGAGGCCATGGTATAGGACGTGGTAGTGACAACCAACAAAACATATTGAATCAGCAATTTGGAGATATGCAGGTTTCAGGAGGTCGTGGTAACTTTAGAGGCAAGGGGAGCTTTAGAGGAAGAGGTGGATGACAAGAACAAAGGTTCTAACAACTCTGGTATTGTGTGTCACTACTGTGGCAAAACAGGTCATATTGCAGCCCAATGTTATGCTAAGAAAGATGATATTTGTAGTGGTAAGTTATAGCAAGGAAACTATGCATCATCTTCACGACAGAATAAGGACAAAAATGAACGTCTGTTTGTTATGCAGCATATGCTGAATACTGTTATAGGAAATGGAACACATGACGATATTTGGTATGTTGATTTAGGTGCATCCAATCATATGACAAGCCATGCAGAATGGTTTGGAGAGATGCAGGATTTGCAAAATGCAGGTTATGTGCAGACGGGTGATGATTCATGCCACCCAATTTCACACATTTGAAAAGTTCCCTTGTCATTGCATGATGGTAAGACAAAGAGTCTTTCAGATGTATTACATGTGTCATCTACTACAAAGAACTTGGTGTCAGTTGGTCAAATGGTAGAGCAAGGGCTGCAAGTCAAATTTAATACAAAGGGCTGCTTTGTAGAAGACTTCAATGACAAGTGCAGGTTGGTAGCAAAGGGAAGTAGAGTTGGACGTATGTTTACTCTAGATGCTAGAATTCCTACTATGAATGTTGCCATGTATGCTAAAGGAAAAGGTGTTGTTGCAGATATTGAAATTTGGTACAAACGCATTGGATATGCAAATATACAAAGGCTAAAATTAATGTAGTCCAAAGGGTTGCCTACGTTTAGAGTTGCAGAATTTCATAAGGTATGCAAAGCATGTCAATTTGGTAAGCAGGCAAGACAACCCTTTTCGCATGATAGAGATATTAGCAGAAATATCCTTGATGTTGTGCATACGTTTGGGGGCCTACACAAAATGTATCTCTTGGAGGTAGTTCATACTTTATCACATTCATTGATGATTGTTCTAGAAAGATGTGGGTATATTTTATGAAGGAAAAGAGTGAAGCGTTTGAGCACTTTAGAACTTTCAAGACTGTAGTTGAAAGAGAAATAGGCTTGAAAGTAAAGTTCTTGAGGTCAGATGGATGGGGAGAGTACCTCTCGAATGAGTTCAGTGATTTTCTAAGGTGTCATGGGATAAAGAGAGAGTTCACATGCAGATATACCCCACAGAAAAATGGGATTATAGAAAGGAAAAATATGCATATTGCAGAAGTTGCACGTGCCTTGATGGTTGAAAAGAATATGCCTAAGCATTTTTGGTTTAAGGCTGTTCATACTGCTATTTATATTATGAACAGAACTCCCATAGCTACAGTTCATGGTATGACTCCTAAAGAATGCTTTACTGGCAAGAAGCCTGATGTATCGCACTTGAAGGTATTTGGCTATGTTGCATATGTTCATGTGCCAGATGAGTTGCGGAAGAAACTGGATCCAAAGGTTGAAATGTGTGTCTTTATTGGATACTCTTTAGAGCAGAAAGGGTATCGATGTTATAACCGTGTTACACGTAATTTCAGAGTGAGCAAGGATGTCATCTTTGATGAAATGAGCAGTTGGTATGCATCTAGTGGTGATGCAGTGGATGATGATGATGATCATGACACTCATGTGCAGGCTGAAAAGTAAGAATCATGGACTCTTAGTGGACTAGAGACATCATCTGGTAGTCCTTGGTCTGGGAGACTAAGGAGTACCTCTACATTTTCACGTGCATCTAGTAGCACTACAAGTAAAGACAAAGGAAAGAATAAAGTGTGAGATGGCATTGATGCAGTTCTTGATGGAGACTCCAGTGGCTCAAAGAGCTTGGATGATGAGCTTGGTATTCCTTCTGTCAAGACACCAGGTATACAGAGAGCTCATAGTGATGTAAAGGCTCCATTGAGTGATCCGGTGGTATGTGTATCTAGCAAGGTCAGATACCCCATTAAAAGATTTAGTTTTGAAGGTTATGCAGCTCACCATTATGTTTATATGGTGAAACTAGTTGAGGATGTTGAGCTTACATGTTTTGAGGAGACTGTTGGTCATGCTCATTGGAATGCAGCAATGGATGAGGAGATGGCCACATTAGAGGCCTATAAGACTTGGGATCTAGTATCATTGCCGAACGGCAAGAAAGATATTGGATGTAAGTGGGTTTATAAGATCAAGCACAATGCAAATGGTTCTATTAGTAGGTACAAAGCTAGGCTGGTTGCAAAAGGCTATGCCTAGACATATGGCATAGATTATGGAGAAACCTTCAATCCAGTTGCTAGTATGGCAACTGTCAGATGTGTGATTGCTTTGGCAGTAGACAAAGGTTGGAGGTTGTAGCAAATGGATGTGAAGAATGCCTTCTTGCATGGTTATTTGCAGGAAGAAGTGTATATGGATCAACCAGCAGGTTATGAAGATTTAGAGCATCCCACGTATGTGTGCAGGTTGAAGAATGCACTCTATGGGCTCAAGCAAGCACCTAGAGCATGGTTTGACAAGATCAAAGAGTATCTTTTCAATATTGGTTTTTATATTTCTGATGCTGATCACTCACTTTATGTTAGAAAGGGAGATGCAGGTTTGGTCATCATAGTCATCTATGTGGATGACTTGATTATTACAGGTGATAGTGATAGTGGGATTGCTGAAGTCAATGACTTTTTGAAGAAGAAGTTTGAGATGAAGGATTTAGGTGAGCTAAGGTACTTCCTTGGCATTGAGGTGATCAGATGTGATGATGGTATATGGCTATCCCAAAGATAGTATGGCTTGGATATGTTGTCCAAGTATGGTATGACAGCATGCAAACCACTTTCAGTCCCGTTGGAGTAGAATGTAAAGTTGAGTGCTAATGTTGGGGATGAGATAGAAGACCCTACTATGTTCAAGAGGATGTGGGGAGCCATAACATGGATATCTAGCAGCAAATTGCCATTCGAAGAAGCCACCTGTCCATATCAACTACCTTACATGACCATCACAAGGCCAGACTTGAGCTACGCTGTTGGTCTTGTGAGTCAGTTTATGCAAGTACCTAGAAAGCCACATTTGGATGCAGTCAGACGCATATTGAGATATGTGAAGTCCACATTACATTATGGACTTTTCTATGAGGTAGGTATAGATGCACAAGTTTCTGGATAGACAGATGCAGATTGGGCTAGTAGTATGTCTGATAGAAGATCTACGAGTGGATACATGTTCTCTCTTGGTAGTGCAGCAGTTTCTTGGAGCAGTAAAAAGCAATCTACAGTTGCTTTGTCGAGTGCAGAGGCTGAGTATAGAGGTGCTGTTGTTGCAGCATGTGAGGTAGTATGGCTACAAAAGTTAATGGCTTATTTGGATGTGTAGGTGGAAGGTCCAGTTGTCATTTATTGTGACAACATGAGTAGTATACAGTTGGCTAGGAACCCTGTGTTCCATGCCAAGACAAAATATATTGAGGTACACTACCACTTTGTGAGCAAGAAGGTACTAGCAGGTGAGATTGACTTGGTGTATGTCAGCACACAGGATCAAATAGCTGACGCCTTCACGAAGCCATTGGGTACAGAGAAGCTTCAAAATTTTTGAAGCTTACTTGGAGTTGCAGAGATGCAGTTGAGCTTGAGGGGGAGTGTTGAGATGACAAGCTCAACACATGTGGACATTGATGATGGACCGCCTGGTTAGATGAGTCCACATGTCTACACTTAGCACGTCGGTGGTCATTATGACTTTCACATGGCCACTAACTTGTTACTTATTATATTCAAGTTGTTACACCTATTTACAGTTGGCATAGTTATAGCACCAGTTGACTAGTGTAGTCGGTTATGCATTGTTTGACTTAGTAGACCACTTTCCTTAATGTTGTATCTTATCTATACTTTGTGTACATTGTAAAGAGTGTGGAAGAAGAAGAAGAAACCAGCAAGAAAACATTTTGTCTTCCATCTCTCTTCTTGTCTCTTGAGTGAGCTTCTCCTTGTGCATTCTGTGTGTGTTTGACACAGCATCTTGAGCAAGTCCCCCCACCATGCGATTCTTGACAAAGGCTATCCTTTATAGCCTTTGCAAATGTTAATATTGGCTCTCCCTTTCACATAGACTAAGTGGGTTGATTTTGAAGCTTTCCCTCCCTCTTATGCAATGGGCAGTTTCAAGATTGGATCGACTCGAGATGGATGGTGGCATGGAGGCTTCATTCGTAATGCAGAGAATAGTGATGACAAGGTCTTATAGGACTGAGTGATGGGAACACAATAGTCTTAGTGGTGTGATCATCTTGTTGGCAATGAATCAATCATCCACTTTTCTTCTTTCTAGAGGCTTTAATACGTTTAAGCTCTCTCTCTCTCTCTCTCCCCCCTTTCCCCCCCTTTATGCATAGGGTATCTGGTTATTACAAACCTGGATTGGTTTCCTAATATAGGGAATGTATGAGTTGCATTCTAGGTGAGAGGTAGGAGGCCATTAGATTACCTAAAGATCTTGAAGAAATAAAATCTTTGTCCATGTCCTATTGAACATCATATTAGAGATTTTGGAAAACTCCTAGGTTCCAATTCCAAATAAGTGATAAATATTTGATCACATGACTAAATCTTGATCCATATTTGAAAGTGGGATTTTGAAAGGTAGCTTGTACAACATTTGGTAGACTCCACCTTTAAGTAAGACAACAAGATTTGATCATGTTGTCAAACAATAAAGGTATTGAGGATTGCCCACGTGCATGGAAATTCCTAAAATCCCTAATATAGTGTTATTGGCTTTAGTTGCAGTTCTTCCTTAGCATATTGATTCTAATGCTAGAACAATAAATGCAATTTACACACTCTTTGTATATCTCCTCATCCTTTCCAAATTAGAAAAATAATTAATCTAAGAAGAGCAGCCTAATTATGAGGAGAGATAAATTAAAAGAAAAAAGAGCAAAAGAGAGAACCCAAGTAGAAGGGTGAGAAAAAGAAATGATAATAGAATGAAGAGTCAAGGAAAGATGAATATGTTGATGAATATGAAGCCAAAAAAACATCCTTGAAGATTGGATGCTAAGGTGGACAATGAGGACCTTAAGCTAGCCCAAGAATAGTCACACGAAGAATGACAATAAGAAAGAAAAGTTAGAAATGTTTGACCAATAGTGATCAAGTAGATCAAGAGACCATCCTTGAAAGAGGACATGGACAAGGAGCATGGGACACCCCTTGGTTTATCATCAATACATTGAGCTAAAGCCAAGACAAGGATGAGGCTTCTTAGGAGAAAATGATGCCAAAAGAAATAAAAAAACATTGAGCCAACTAGAAGAATATCTTAGTAAAGTCCTCACCTCCCTGACTAGTTCCTTTCTCACAAGTAATAAAGGTTCCTCCAAAAGAGATACAAGTGAAGGAAAAATAGGACAGGAAGAACTCCCAAAATATGCTAAAGATTCTTATGATAAGTTAGAAGTTTCCCAAGACAACTTTCTTGATCAACAAGAGCATCATGAAAAATCCATGCAAGAAATGGAAGTTTAAGGCAAGATAATGGAATGAGAACTCTAGATCCTCAAGGATGAATATATTTACAATATGAGGGATGAAGGTAAGAGAATAGAATGGAAAAATGAGACCCCCAATGGGGAATATATTAGTCAAACTAATATTAATTCCACCCTTATATCTCAAGTAGCAAAGCCAAAGGACCACAAGAACCAACTTCAAATTGTATTGCCGACATGTAACATGGTCAAGAGCCTAGGCAAGTCTTAGAAAAAGGCCAAGCGTAACTATTAAAATAACTAAATGATCACAATCTTAGCTTTCCTTGAATATGATCTTTATAAAATACAACCCTTCTCAAAAAACTCATAGGTGGAGAGCATCAATAGTTTTATTGGTCCATCAACCAAGCCATATCCTGTTAAGGATGATGATGTCGTCAATATAAATTCTACGGTTCAAGATACATCATCTCATCCACTCTTTTATCACCCCTTTAGTTCAATCATGCAATACATTCTCCAAGTGGAATATATCTTCCTCATAGCATCATGTGTGTTTAAACCCTATGTGTTCAAAGAAGGACACCAATGTTTCAAAGAAAGTTTTCTTACTCATACACTCCCTTCTCCTTTTGACTTGATGATGGTAGAGGGCTTCATGTGAATTATTTTTCTCAAGAATGTCAAGGCTTAATCTTGGTTAGTGGTCCATGGAGTGATTGTTGTCTAAGCCAAACTGCCTACATAGAGTATCATGCTTTTGTTACATCATTAAAAATTTTGAAGGCTATTTAATGCAAAAAAGATGTATTAAAAATAAGTATTTCAATTTGTAATATGATTGGGCACTGTTTGAGGGAAAAATCTATTTTCCATGGGATATTTAAAAAGTTGTTTTTGAGCCAAAAACAAAATCTGAGTTGATAATGTGGAACTTTTGGAAGAGTGGTTGGAGGATAAAAAAGGCTAGTAGTTACTAACATGGAAAGAAAAGGAGATCCCCTCCTTTCTAAGTGGGGTATACAACAAAAAGTAGGGTGAAGCGGAGGAATGTTGGGGGGACTTAGGGATAAAAAAGCATGCAATCATGACCATGGAAGTGAGATTAATCCAAGATAGAGATGGTGTGAGATTGTATATTTTAGTAGCTCCAAGCAAGAGTACATAATCCTAAAGAAGAAGTAAGGCTTGTAATGCATCTCTAGTATTTCTAACTTTCACCACACTTTAGTTTGTCCAATTTATCAAAGAATATCATTTTCCATATATTGATCCTATATGTCTATGAAAGTATAGAGAACTTAGATATTAATCTATGATGTGGCTTGAGATGTTGACCATGATTATAGGGGACTTTCAGTGAAAGAAGTCAAGGTGTATTTAATATAGTATTTTTTTTGTGTATAAATATGTCAAACTAGGGACACAACAAATATCTTTTACTTACTAACATCCATCATTACAATGTGCACATTGAGATTTCTAGATTCATTAGCCCATGATGCAAGAAATCCCCTACAAAAAGAAGTAATACTAAATATATATAAGCTCAGTAGACATATCTATTTTGAGGTATATTCTTTGAGGTAACTCTAATAGCTCTATCCCAAAAAAGTAATGAAGTGGACCAAGATTTTTCAAAAAAAACTCATTGCACATTGTCTTGTATACAATATGAGATATACTCCATTGTGAATCCTTGTGATAAACATATCATTCAAATAAAGAATATAAAAGGTTACCAAAGCATCTACCATTTTGAGGTACAAAAATTGGTATCGTAATTGAACCTTTTAAATCCATGCTCTACAGACAAGGAACCAATCAATTTATACTAAGATTTGGATACTTTTTTCATGCCATTAAGGGCCTTATGCAAGTGCTCACATGAGCACTTTAATCCTGTGATAGTAGAACCTATTGGTTAGTCACTATACATAAAATTTGTGATATTTTACCACATAACCTACTAATTAGAATAATCTATTAGCACTACAAGGATATGGAGGCATAGGGAGGCACTTCCTGATGCAAAATAGTAGCGTCACTATTATTAGCGTCGCATTTGCGATGCTAATAATGACGTAAATAGCAATGCAAATAGCGACAGTGCTTAGGCGAAAAAAATGCGGGCCAAAAGCCGAGCGCATTATTTTGCCCGAGTACACAAAAGAGAGAGCAAAAGGGAGAGCGAACTCCATCTTGCATTTAAGAGGGAGAGGGAGAGAAAAAGAGAAAGAGGGAAAATGGAAGCTTCTCATCGCCACCGCCGCCATTCGCAAAGAAGAGAAGGAAGTGTACGGAGGGCGAAGAGGAGCTGTTGTCGCCAAGAGGAGCCACTGAATCCATCCTCGAGCCTTTACGGTGAGTGCATTGTTCCTTCTTGCTTTGTTTTTGTGTTTTCTCTTTTTCTTTTACTTGTTTTTGTTAAAAATCATGTGTATTGAGAGAGGGAGAGGAAGAGAGAAAAGGAAAGAAGGAATGAGAGAGCAAGGGAGAAAATATTAAACATAATAGGGAAATAGAGAAAGAGAAGGAGAGGGAGGAAATGAGAGAGGTAGAGGAAGAGAGAAAAGAAAAGAAGGAATGAGAGAGAGAGAGAGGGAGAAAACATTAAACATAATAGGAAAAGAGAGATAGAGAGGGAGAGGGAGAGGGATGGAGAGAGAGAAGGAGGGAGAGGTTGTTGTTATTGTTGTTGTTGTTTTATTTTTTATTTTCTTATTTTATTTTTTTTTGTTGTTATGGTAGTGGTAGTGGTAGTGGTAGTGGTACGGTAGTGGTAGTTGTTGTTTAATTTCTTATTTTCTTGTTTGTTGTTTTTGTGATTGTCTTAGTAGTGGTAGTGGTAGTGGTAGCGATAGCAGTAGTTGTTGTCTAATTTATTATTTTCTTGTTTGTTATTGTGGTGGTAGTCATAGTAGTAGTAGTGGTAGTGGTAGTGATAGTAGTAGTTTTTTTTTAAATTTTTTCTCTTCTAGTTTGTTGTTATTGTGGTAGTTATAGTCGTAGTCGTAGTCGTAGTCGTCATAGTTGTGATTGTAGTAGTAGTACTAGTATTAGCAATAGTACCTTTCTTGTTTGTTGTTGTTTTTCTTTTCTTGTTTATTGTTGTTTAGTTTTCTTGTTTGTTGTTGTTGTTGTTATTGTTTTTTTTTCTTCTTTTCTTGTTTGTTGTTATTGTAGTAGTAGTAGTTGTTGTTGTTATTGTTGTTATTGTTTTTTCTTCTTTTCTTGTTTATTGTAGTGGTAGTGATTTGTTGTTGTGGTAGTCGTAGTCGTAGTCATAATCGTAGTCGTAGTCGTCATAGTCGTGGTTGTAGTAGTAGTGGTAGTAGTAGTAGTTTTTTTTATTTTCTTGTTTATTTTTGTTTAGTTTTCTTGTTTGTAGTATTTGTAGTTATTGTAGTAGTAGTAGTAGTAGTAGTAGTGGTAGTTGTTGTTGTTGTTTTTTCTTCTTTTCTTGTTTTTTGTAGTGGTAGTCGTAGTGGTAGTGATAGAGAGAGAGAGAGATGTTTTGTTAAAGGAAATTGGTAGTAGAGAGAGAGAAATGTTTTGTTAAAGGAAATGAGAGAGGGGGAGGAAGAGAAAAAGGAAGAAGGAACGAGAGAGAGGAAATAAACATACAGTATAATAAAGAAAGAGAAAAAAAGAGAGAGATGGAAGGAGAGGAGAGAATGAATGGATTAAAAAAACAAAGAGACTGTGGTGACGAGGTCCGGTGCAATGCCATGAGACAGAAAACACTTTGACATACGTTAATTTCTGGGTGGGTGGAAACTTTACATACACTAATTTTTGTTGAGTTACAAGAGAAGAAATCCCTTCTCAAACAATTTAAGAAAGTAAAAAAGAATGATAACAAAAACAAATTGTTTGTCATAACATAAACAAAACGGAAAATGATAAAGGTCATGATGTTCAAGATTGCGAGGCGTATCCTAATTAGTATGTCCCATGTCCTTGCTCTCAATGTAAGTTGAAAATTAGACGAAAACATCGATTGTCTATAGAACACGTACAACGCTTCAGCGAGTTTCAATCTGAAATCATTGATCAAGTGATCTTATTTTTTTAGCAAACGGTAAGAAAAGTTTATATCAATCATGCATTGTATTCGCAAGCTAATTGAATATAATATACAAAAAGATTGGGTGTGACTGACAAATTTTCTATCCCAAGAGGTGACGTCTTGTCGCAAGGAAGAGTGAACCTTTTGTGGCCAATAAGAAGAGTTCGTGGGCATGCGATGGAAGGAGTGCCTGAGCCAATCCACCACTTGAAAGGCACTACTCAATCTATACCGTCAATACCAAAGGACACAGACATCCGTTAGGACTTACCTACAATCTTGGAGCCTCAAATGGAGGTAATGGTCGATGCATTGATTCCCATTGATGTCGAGACTTCTGATCTGCTTAGAGAGGAAGCATCCATACCATTATATGATGGGTGGTGAGTATCTTTCCTGAAGACATTGCTTACACTCCGAAGTGTGCAAGAAAAATATGGGTGAAGCGATGCGAGTGTGATCGAGTTGATCAGATACCTTGTATGTATGATTCGTTGATTTCTTTTCGGCACTATTATTAAAAACATTTGTGCTTTTTCAAGGTGTTTTATGATTTTTTTCAGGTTACTGAAGTATCATATATTACCACTTGCAAATACCATGCCTGAGTCTCGTGATGATACATGACATGTCTTACGAAAGCTTGGCATAGACTACAACAACATCGATGCATGTATAAAAAATTGCATACTGTTTCGAGGAGAATTCAAGACTATGGAGACATGTCCAAAGTGTGGTTCTCACATGTATCGACAGGACTTGTAAGGGCAAACCATCCCTCAAAATTTTCTTAGACACTTTTCCCTTATCCTCCACATAAACCACATGTTTCATACGTCCGGATAGCAAGCTTGACAACGTGGCATGTGTTGAATAGATCCACAGATGGAGTTCAATGAATATTAGCGGATTCATGCACATGGAGCCACATTGACTCTATCTTCCCACGCTTTGCCCAAGAGCCAAGGAATCTTCGACTCGGCCTTTCAATGGATGGCGTGAACCCATTCAGTCTGTGCTCAACTTCTTACAGTGTGTGGCCTATAGTCTTTGTCAACTATAGTGTCCCTCCATGGCTTTCTACGAAGAAAGGAAATCTCATCCTTAGCTTACTCGTTCCTAGCCACTACAAAGTCAAAAATATGGACATGTATCTTTGTCCATTAGTTGATGAGCTTAAGATTTTGTGGGAGGAGGGGGTCACCATGCAAGATATGAGCAATCAGGATGGTCGATGGTCTGCCAATATTTGAGCCATTCTCATGTGAATGATGCATGACTTTTCGGGATTCGGAGAGTGCTCAAGTAAGTAGGCTTCCGTTATCATTGATAATATCTATCATAGCTCATTCAAGTTTGTATTCACTAGATAGAGGTGTTGGAACAGGTCTAGTTACCTCAGGTTATCATGCATGTCCATTGTGCAGGCCATAGTTAGACTCTCGAAGGTCTGAAACCATGAAAAAGATGGTATATTAAGGACATGCTGCTTTCTTGCGAGAGGGTCATGAACTCAGGGAAGGTTTTATGACCTCCAACACGTATGAATGTCCAAAGCTGGTACGAGCTGAAAATGATCTACATGGAGTCACATCCAAATGGAATGTGATGGTTCTCAGTTTTCTACAAGTTGCCATATTGGACCCACTTACAGATCAACCACTTGTTGGATCCCATACATATTTTCAAGAACATGGGAAACTTTCTATGGGACCACATCATAGGAAGAGAGACACTATAGGACACAAATGAATTCGAAGAAGGTAGACAAGATGGAGGTGCTTTGACTGTAGTCGAGTGTTGATGGTCACTTGCAGCTATCTCGTAGTTCTTGGATTTTGTCCACTAAAGAAAAGAAAATAGTCAAGTTTATCTGCACTCCGACGGGTATGATATATTCTCTCAAGTCTGCGTTTTCTTAAAACGGCCAATTATCAGGGCTAAAATCCCATGATTGGCATAAGATATGTCAAGTTTGTACTACGAATGGATTGTAAGTGGCCTGCATATTTTGCTATTTGGAGTGTAGTCATTGTTCATAATGCTTTCTCATTTGTGGCAATTTGTACTGCCGATCGCGATCGCAGGATGCCTTACTCTAGAAACACGCGGGGAAATTTACAGGTTGTCGAATTTAGTGCAATGGATCTCACAAAAGGAGATTAAGATGTCCTCTATTGAATCCGCGAGGTGAGGAGAATTGGAGACGGTCTATGTTTTTTAGAATTATTTGCCTTCTAGCATGCTCATGATACAAATTCACCTTCCTGTGTATCTTGTAGATTAAGTGGACATTGCTGGATCTATCCATATGTGATGGATGTCCTTCTTGGAGCACTTTATGAAAACCTTGAAAGGCTTTTTGCGACAACGAGCTCGCCCAGAAGGTAGCATGGTTGAAGGTTGGTTGCTGTCTAAGGCACTAGTGTATATTTCACAATGGCTACCAATGGTGGATTCAAATAATAGTATGCTATGGTTGCAAAAGGATGATGATAGACTCTGACCGGAGATGTGGTGGTTGGAAATGGGATAGAAAAAAGATTGGATATTGCAATGGAGGAAAAAGTGAATCGCTTTTGTAGGTTGTACCATGCCTCTATGGAGACATGGCTCCCTAGGTACCAGCAAGTTAGGAAAGAGCGAGAGGAAGCAAGATCCGAATTTCAACGTAGAATGCAGCATCGACCGATTTGATATCTTGAGGGCATGGAGAAGATGCCACAATTTATGTCAACACGATGGTTGCATGAAGCTTTGACCACAACGTATCACGAAGGGGTAGAGGTCTCAACCGAGGAGTGCAAATTCTTGAGGGGATATAGTCCAAAGGTGATGATGTGTTTAGGGTTTGTTGTATCTATATTTTATATGCAACAACTAACTGAGTGTTTCAATGTATAGTACAAAATATATAATGCAACGTGGTTGCGCAGATGGCATTTCCGCATGGAGGATATTGACAAAATGCACTCCACAACAGATTGTGGTATAATGGCAAGATTGGAGCAAGAGAATCGACGACGAGCAACGGATCCAAACATGGTTATAGATGAGAGGGAGTATTTTTAAAACTTGCAAAGTATTGTTACGGTGGATTACTGTAGCTTCTCCATGATACTATTCGATGTGCAGTGGTTCAAAGTGGTACTTGAAGGAGCTGGAGCAACAGTTCAACGAGGTCCATTTGGATTTCTCGAAATAGATTTTTTTTTAAAAATGACGGATTTGCGCGACACCTTTGTGTTGCTGGCCCATTGTGAACAGGTGCATAAACTCATTTGTTTTTTAATTGTATTTAACATGATATATGTCACAAGAGTTAAATCTCTTTTGTACGTGATTGTGAACATGTAATCTTCTATTCAAGCCCCTGACAACCTCGATGGTGGTATGTTATACCTTCAACTCCCCGAAGTGCCAGAGTACATGATCAAAGTGATGTTCCGAGCATAGATCAGGACAATATGCAAATAGAGAGGTTGATATTGCAAGGGGCAGAGGCCACCGAAAGGTTGGAGCATGTAGAGGAGCTAGCATTAGGTAACAATGATGGAAATACAAGAGTCCAAGAATGCATTGAGAACGAGGTGGACTCATTCTTTTGTGGTGACATGTCTATTGACCTTCTAGTGTATGCCAAGTTGTATCAGGAGATTGACATGGAACCATAGGATACTTCATAATTGGAGCACCAACCTACTCAATTCGTTGACGAATCACTTATAAGGATACATAACATATGCATTTTAAGTAAGATCGTTTTTTTAAGATTTATATTTCCATGCTTTGTATGATTTAAATTGATTATGCTAACATCATTTTTTGTCTGTGCAGATGACCTTTGTGGATATTTAGATCATCAAGATGAGTCAAGGGATGAGCGATGAGGAGCTCCAGGAGATCTTCACGCACATGTCTCCAAATCAGATGGTGAGATTCAAAGACATGGCAGACCAGGAGTTGTCTTGGCGAACACCATCAAGTCGCTCTATTAGATCTACTTTGGTGTGATTTGATGCTTCAGTTTCGAGCAGATGAGGTCAACACTATAGATTTGGGCCAGACACAGAGGGAGTGGTTTAGGGGGATGCTGCAGAGATCCAGATGCAAAGAGCCCGCGGTCGGCTTGGTATACAGGTGCTACTCCTCGCTCTCATGGTGGTTTTAGAGAGCGTGGCTTAGGTGGTTGCTATGAAAGCACGAATGCGGTGTCTCTATCTCATCATTCTACTGGAGTTGCGTCACCTCCACGATTTCTTCACACCTATGGGGATGTCTACTCCACTCACTCCAGCTTTTTCTCAGCCGTTCGCAGGTGGCATACCTATGTGTGCTACTTTGACAGATACTACCCCGGTCGATATACCAGATGTACATGGGTCTCCTGGATATGCCTAAGAGCATGGTTGCAGATGGGAGAGGACCCATCTTAGGCATACCCCAGAGGGGCATGCCTACCTTGTAGATGATAGGTCAGGAGCCTTTATCATGAATGATTAGGGGAGGAGGGTGATGGCTCCCATGAGAGAGTTGTGCCAACAAGTTTTTCAGCACAACATCTTTGATAATTGGAAGAATATACTGGAGGGTGCAAGGACTACATAGTGGCATCCTTGCATGAGGAGTCTCTGATACCAGCCGCAACAAATAGATTTTCTACTGGTTGGATGATGGAGTGTATGCATGCATATATATATCATACAGACGATCGGACGTACGCAAGGCACTCAAGAGTGGGGCTGCAAACGTGGACGAGTGGCACCGACTCAGGGAGGAGGCTATAGATTCTCCAAGATGTTGGAGATAGTAGTGTGAGGCAGCGAGGGCAGGACTAGAGGCCAGAGTGGTCCATCATCTTGGGAGTGGTAGCCATAGGACATATCTGGAGGACTTTGTAAGTTTTTCTTTTGTTTTTCTTGCTTATTTTTTTGCAATATCCTTTGTACTGAAAATTGTAAAAACTATGTTTCTAATAGTTATATTTTATTTTCTTTATAGCACTCCATTACAAATCGGGATCCCACCAGCCTTGAGTCTCAATATGCAGAGAGGCATGGCCTCATGCGTTGATTGGCCGATTGTATGGACACGGGGGCCCTGTAAGTCACTCATCTTTCTTGTCTGTAGTTACCATGTTTAATTAGAATGCATTATTGCATGATGGACTAATGTATAGTTGTTTCTTTTTTTGCAAAGTCCGTGCGATGCTCCTTTGTGGCGGGACGAGGTTTTGAATGGTGATGATCTATAGCTCACTTGGATCCCTAGAGCTCACACATCCTTCTTTTTTGGTCACGTGATCTGTATGGACATTTTCTATGTAGTAGTAGTATCTTGCCATGATTGTATCAGTCGCTTCATTATGCAATCATGTATTTATTTCATGTATCATTGTTATGATTTAAGTACACTTTGTCTTTATTTATACGAGCATTGTACACATTTCTGAAACTATTTTGTATGGCCCAAATAAAGCACATAGTGCTATATGTGCCCTACCACAATTTTTTTTTCCCCTGTTACCATCGCTATTAGCATCGCAAATTTATTGCACGCGTCACTATTAGCATCATTATTAGCATCGCAAAAAGTATCATTATCAGCGTCATTATTTGCATTGGTATCAATGTTGCAAATGTGATACTGATACTGACACAAATAGTGACGCTGATAATGATGCTAATACCGACTGTTCTATGGCGTCGCCAATAACGACACTTTTTGCGATGATGGGGAAAATTTCTTTATTAACATTTTTGTCGCTTTTAACGTCGGTATAAGGCCTATATCTTGTAGTGTAATAATAGTAAATGGATACCACAATTTCTTAGTACTTTGTTGATAAGGAACCTCATGATTCCAGGTAAGAAGCTAAGAAGACATATGTTTGAGTAAGAGATCATTGATAATATATTGTCACACTTGAGATAGGTATAAAAGGTGTGAGACATGTAATTTTTGCTACTTTTTAACAATAATACAACAACTGATCTCTCTCATCTCATCTCCTTTCTCACAAGTTCCATGGCTTCTCTCTCTTCTTTCTTATCTTTCTAGTCTTTCTCTCTCTGCTTGTCACTCATTCTTTGTCCTCTTTTCTCTCTCTTTTTCTCTCTTTTCACTCACCTCTCAACCCTCTTCTTGATAGTTTGTAGCAAAGCATAGGCTTTTGATCCATTTTATTTTTTCATTTTCAAATACATTTTCTCTATTTTCTACAATTAAATCTTGGAAAGAAGGTACAAGGGCCACATGGCAAGTACTTACAGCCATTCTCTTTAGAGCAGAGACTAATCTTGGAACTTGGGAAAAAACCTAGAGTAGATTTAGCCAAGCCATAATAAAATAGCATGTAGTGGACCAATTTCTATCTATTTGAAGATCATTTTGTAGGACTATGGCTAACTAGGATTAGAGGAGTAGTGAGTCTTAGTTACTTTTCAGTGTGAGGGTTCTCTTTCTCCTTTCTTCGAGATCTCTTTAGAATTCATGAAGTTCTTAGAAAAAAACTCACTCTACCTCTCAAATCTTGATCTTTGAAGGCCATTAAACACTTGAATAAGCTTCATCTTATCATTCCAAGCAAGGATATAACCAATTCTAGAAGCTAAAACTATTTCTTGCCTTCCTAGAGGAGTCCAAATAAAATGGAAAAATTTTAGGTACTTTTGTTAATCTTCTATTGTTGTGTTTCCTCTCCTACATCAATCTTGGACATCAAAGCTTCAATTAATAACAAAAATCTTCATTTATGAGCATTCTCTTAAGTCCTCCTTTTTAGCATACTTATTCTCCATGAAATACTAATTGTGTGATCCATGGGCAACCATTAAAGCTTGAGAAAAGCTTTTCAATTTCACAATAATTTTACTCTATTTCATCTTTGGACCTTATCTACATCACAACCAAGATTCATCAAACATTCAAAGCAATGAGTCACTACATGGTAAAACACTCTCTCTACTCATTTTATGAATTCCAATTCCATTCGATTACATCACATCAAATGAGTTGAATGGATATTCTAGTTATGTATATCATTAGAATAGCCTGTCTTTGCCATGTTAAGATTCATACCAAGAAAAAAGGTCAATGCCAAGAGAGAGAGAAAGACAATAGAGGGGCGACTATTCCCCACTATTAAATATCTTAAAGGGATACAACCAACTGACCCCAACAAGGGAATTTTACCCACCTCTCCATGATTCAAAGCCCATGCTGGGAGCCTGTCACACCGCTTTATCTCTCACATAAGTACCATTCATGGAGGATTTAAGATTCAAGTATTTCGAAAGATTCAAGAGTCTTGAAGATCAAAATAGTAAAACAAGGCCATAATAGGATATTACAAGATATAAACAAGTCATTATATATACCATTCTCATCATTTGGGTATAGATGCAAGTACTATATGTTATCCATAGATCCTATCTAGCTCCCCACAAGTTCTAGTAGCCTTTAGGTGTACCAATTTTTTTTCCACAAATGAAAACATGGCACTTACAAGAAGCAGAGAGAGGGTGTAGGACATAATAGTTCAATCACATACATTAAATTACATTTTTTTTGTATTAAATCTATTATAACTTACTAGTGCTTATCTCAAAGAGGGTGTGTTTTTCTTCAAGTTGAAATTTTTCTTTTGGCAATCGGAGTTTTCTAGCTCAAATTTTAGCCAATTTACTTACAAGAGATCCTACAAGTCTCCACTATCATGGTAGATCACAAAGGGAAGAATAAGACCCATGATGAATATGCCCAACAAATCACAAATATCTTGGTGGAAACCACATCCCAAGAGATCCTTGAAGAGTATCACTTATAAGGATAACTTAGTGCTCTTAATCAGATGTGAATATAAAACTAGTGTCCATAAGCATATAGAACTTTTATCAAGAGTTAAGCCAATGATCTTGTTCAGCCATCAAATGAAGTCTTCTATAGAAAAGTTGGTGAATTCACAACCCAAATGAAGGCTTCAATAAAAATATTGGTAGAGTCAAATGTAGAAATTATAGCTCAATTCTCTCAATGAATGCGCAAATGGGTACTAAGGATGTTAAAGGAGAAGCATAATCAAACAATAAGCTATAAGTTCCACTTCAACCACCCAAACTTAATGTTTTAAGTTAGGGTACTTGTCAAGAAGAGAACTAGAGAGAGAGAAAGAGGAGAGAGAGAGAGTGCAAAACAGAGAGAAACATTACAGGAAGAGAGAGAAAGAGAGTAACAAGGAGAGAGAAATACTAGAGTTGGAGAGAGAAATACAGGAAAGAGAAAGAAGCCTTAGAAGCTGTGAGCAAGGAGAGAGGAGAAGGACAGTAATTGTATTTATGTGTCAAAAGATGAGAAAATTTACATGTCCTCTCCTTTTATACCAATTTTAGTGTGACATGGCATGACATCAATATTATTTACACACTAAAGCCTTATTCTTCCTAGCTTCTTACAATCCATCTTGTCCCAAAGGTTTTTGCCCTAAAAAATAAACTTAAAAGACTAGAAAAGGATGGATAGAACAGAGTACTACTCTAGTTTTATAGCTTTATAAATACGAAAATGAATGAAAAATGACCAACATATGGACTAGAATGGAAGAACAAGAGTAAGCCTTAGCTATATACAATATCACAAATGCTACAGAAGTATATGGAGCCATAAAATCTTCAACTGATGAACTCAAAATAAAGTAGACAACTTGCTCTAAAAATGGACCTACTCAACCAAATCTGTCATAACTTCTAGTAGAAGTGTCCAAATGGGGCATACCACATGTCAAAATGTAGCTCTTGAAGAGTACTTTGACTGTAAGTGGCTTAATTCTAAAAATTAGGCAGTATAAAAACGGTTCTACAACAACGTGCTATCCTGACCCTATCTGCACCATAACTAGCTCCATAAACAATAGGCTTCAGTCACCAATGTATCTCATAGGAAAGGAAACTCATCTAATATAGAATCAGACCTCCAAGAAGCTTCCTCAAGTGGTAAACCTCTCCATTTGATCAAATATCCGATGATAGAACGAGATCGAAGATTCTTCTCATGCTGACCTATGACAGCCTCTTGGATATACTGGATAAGACCTTCTTCATCAATAGGTGGTAGCTTATAAATTGTATCAATTGGATTACCATAGAAAGGTTTGAGTTGACTAACATGGAAGACATTATGAATCTTTGTAGAAGAGAGCAGCTCCAACCTATATCGCAAGTCTCTAATGCGCTTAAGGATTTGATAGGGACCATAAAATCTATGAGCGAGCTTGTTACTAGATCCATCTTTCAAAGTGGGATATCTAGACTTGGGCACCTTCAATAAGACCAACCCTCCTTCTTGGAACTCTAAAGGCTGCCACTTCTCATCAACATACATCATAATTTGATCTTCATTGCTAAAGAAGGGTTTGCATTCTTTCAAACTCTTATTTCCCATGAGGACTGATTCTTTCATTAAAGGTGACTGTGGGCAAGGGCACCTTATAGCCATACATAGCCTTAAAAGGGTGAAATTCCAATGCTAGCATGAGTAGAGTTGTTGTAGGAAAAATCAGCCAAGTGTAACCAAGAATCCCATGAATTTTGGACATCATAGCAGAAATGGCAAAGATAAGTCTCTAACCATTTATTTACCATTTCAATCTGTCCATCAATTTTTGGATGATAGAAGGAGCCAATTTAGTACCCATAGATGTGAATATCGCCTGCCAAGAGTCACTCATGAGCTTTGAGTCTCTATCATGAACAATCTCCTACAGTAATCCGTGTAATCTAAAGATATGCTCCATGAATTGACTAGCCACTTGTGAAGCAATAAATTGGGTCGTGGTTGGAATGAAATGGGTTGCCTTGGTGAGTCTATCCACCACTATAGATATACTATTCCATCCCTTTTTGGTAATGTACATCCATTCGCCTATAGGAATGGGTAATGGCTATAACAAACCTCTTGGATTATGGGTGATGTTCTTATTCTGTTGACAAGGCATACACTTCATCAAGCAAATCATCAATCCTCGGTATCAGACACCTGTTCTTCACTGTGATCTTATTAAGATCCCTGTAGTCAATGCATGTTCTGAAAAGATCCATCTTTCTTTTTGACTAACAAAAATTGGAGATACATAAGGTGAAGAACTTGGTTCAATGAATCTCATATCAAGAAGCTCCTCAAATTTCTTAGCTACTTCCTCTCACTCACACTTAGACAATCTGTAAGGTGGCTTATTGATTGGCTTTGAGTTGGGCTCTAGATCAATAGGGTGATCTACTGCTCTCTTGGGAGGCAATGAAGTTAAATAAATCCCTATACTTCTCAAGAAGAGCTATCAAGGATGGATGACTTGCTGAATTATTGGGCTTATGATCCATCTATTTATTCAAATGCAAAACAAATACTTGTGAACACCTCTTGTACTCCATTTTGAGTTGTTGAATGGTGATAAGCTGAAAATATAATCTACTAGGAATTTCTTGTAAATGGATGAGCTGTCCATTGAAGATAAACTCCATATACAACCGTGAGAAATCCATAGTGATTTTGCCTAATGTCATCAACCAATCACAACCGAGTACAATGTCTATAGGTCCCATTTCCAAAGTAATCAAGTTTACTTTTGCATCAAAATTTTCAGCCAGCTATAAAGAAACATGTGGGCATATTTGTGTGTTAATTTCTTCTGCACCATTGGCTACTTGAACTCTAATGGCCTATTGTAAATCACTAGGAATACAAATCACTTTTGCATCAAAATTTTCAGCCAGGTATAAAGAAACATGTGGGCATATTTGTGTGTTAATTTCTTCTGCACCATTGGCTACTTGAACTCTAATGGCCTATTGTAAATCACTAGGAATACAAATCAGATTGTCCATAATGGACGTTTTCACAAAACTATGTGTATTGCCACTATCTATCAAGATGAACACTGCCTTTCCATGAATGTTATCCTTCATATGGAGTGTATTAGGGCTCTTCGAAACAAGTCCAAGTATCTAGAGAAATGGAACACCTAGTGGCAGCAAGTGGCTCATTACAAATCCCACATAGGTCAAAATAAACACTCCCACCTTCATCAAAAGGAAAAGAGTCGATTGGATCATAAAAATACTCTTGCTCAACTTCTTCCTCAAGATCATCATTTTTAGCATTAGGTTCGATTGCATCAACTTCATGAATCCCATCTTTAAGATCCTCAAAGACTAACATACTCTGAAGCTTGGGTTTGACATTTTTGTATACATACTTTGTGGCATGATCAGGTGTATACTTTTTCCCACACTTGAAACATAAGCCTTTCTCCTATCTTTCTTTGTAGAGATCCATAGAAATAGACTAAAGATTCATGTTGGATGAAATGGATTTAGGATTGGTATCCCCTTGTTTAAAGTCAACTTCAGGATTGCTTGCTATCCTGAAATTACTTTAAGATCTTGAGCATTGAACGGTGGATAAGTTGGCACCCTGAAGCCCCCATTTGGCACATGATTGTTCCCATAAATGCTACCAACTTGCCCATGTTTTAAAACAATCCTTGGCTGTCCAAAACCAGGCTGAAATGAATATTCTCTTCTATATTTCCTTCCATAGCACTCCGCAAGCTCAATAGCCTTAAAGAGAGAAGTAGGGTTTTGTGCCATGACATCAGTTGATAAAGATGGCTCTAAACTATACATATACTTGTGGAGCTTAGCCTCATCACTGGTGCTCTCTACATACATGGTTAGGTTGAGAAATTGGTTAGTATACTCTCTTACACTTAGATCTTTTTTCTCCAAACCATACCATCTCCATGTCAACTTCTCTTTTTCAAGAGGAGAGACAAAGACTTTAACCATAAGTGTCTTGAAAACAATTCACTACAAGTATGTTCTTCTTTTTAAGATACCTCCACCAAGTATGTGTAAATCCCTCCAAATGAAAGGAAGCAAAATGTATTTTCATGTCATCAGTTCCAGGAAATATGTCAAAGTAAGATTCCATTTTAGAGATCCACTCCTCTAAATCAAATGATAAAGACGAGTGACTAGTGAACTTGGCCAAAATGATCTTATATTTTACTTCCCTTTTGTGCAATGGTTGTTTTCACAAAATAGAATGATCATGATTGCCAAGCATTGAACCCCCAAAGTGAGGTGAAAATCTCCCAATAGGTTGCTGAGAACCACTATGCAATCTTCTCGTTGGTAGAGGACCCCTAGGAAGTTGAGTATAGAGGCCAAAAACTTGAGAGTTGGCTCCATTCAAACTGCCCAAACAATCATAATGCCTTTGTGAAGTCTCACCTACTTTAAATTGGCTATTTGGGATGCCTCTTCATCCAATAATTCCATGACCATGACCATTTTGGTTAGGTGGCTAAAGTGGAATTGAAGGCTCATTGTTTGAATAAGCTTTCTCCTTCGCTTCTTTAGATCCCATTTGCATTTGCATTCATTGGGAGAATTGGGCTATACTTTGACCATTGGATTCCACCAACTTATCAATAGAAGCCTTTGTTTGAGTCATTGAATCCACTAACTTCTCAATGGAATACTTTATTTGATCAGTAGATAAAACCATCTACTCCATTCTTGATAATAGGGCCTCATGGCATTCTCTATGCCTTCATTCATGTAAAATATCTAATGGATAAATGCAATTTTTTTTTAATTCCCCTCCCTAGCCGACTGCTGTGCTGGAAGGGAAGGGGAATAGAAAGGAGTCGGAAGCTCCTCAGTGGGAGCTCGCAGGAGGTAGTGCCATACATGCTGACACAAAGGAGAGGGAGGATCCCTCTCCCCTCCCCTATTTAAACCCTGCGTTGCTGCCAGTAAAGGAGGAGGACGATCGAAATTCAAGAAGGTGTGAAAATAAGGTTCTTTGAGGGAAGCAGAGATTCAAGACGCCGTGCTACCGTAAGGCAAGGGGAGGGAAGTCGTCCAACTGACTGCCAAGGGGGGAGGAGACAAGGGCTGGCCATCGTGTAGACAGAAGAGGGTCGCCGCCCGTTTGTTGGAGTGGAGGGAAGCAGTCGACGCTGTGAAGAGAAAGGGGATGAGGCGCTGGTTGCCGCTGAGCCAGCACAGCATCGCTTTTTCTATCAGTCCACGCGCACCCAATCGACATCATCCACGCCTTCTACACCTGCCATGTGCTCCTTCAAGAGGCCTTGGAAGCTTCTTGGAAGCTTCCAAGGTTGGCCTTTCCAAGCTCCCCTTTTTGTGCCCTTGATACCCCCACACGCCCCCCGTGTTTTTAAAAACCTTAAGCCCCCTTTCCCCTTGGCTTGGAGCTTACCCCCCCATGTTAAAATCATTAGGCCTTTATAAGTTCCTTTTCCCCCTGCCGTGCTTAAAACCTTAAGCCCCCATTCCCTTGACCTTGAAACTACATCCCCCCCGTATCTGAACCCCCTTTTTGATGGGTGTTAGAACCCCCATATTTTACCTATTAAGCCTTTTCGTTAGGCCTTAAAGACCTCTTTTTTCTCCCCGGATGTAACCCCCTATAAGCCCCTTTTATTTGGGCTTCAAAACTATTCACCCCCCCTTTTTCCCCCCTGATTAACCCGTATAAGCCCCTTTCTCTTGGGCCTTGGAACCCACCCTCCCCTTTCGTATCTTTTTTAAATCCTCCTAAGCCCCTTTTTCCCCCTTGTGTTTCCTTTCATCTCCCCCCCCTAGGTTTTAAAACCCCTAAGTCCTTTTCACCCCCATGTCCACATACCCCTCCTCCGTGTCCTAAAATCCCTCCAAGATCCCCCTTCCTATACCTTTCACTCCCGTGTCCAAAGCTCTCCCAAGGCCTCTTCTTATGCCTTTTGGAACCACACACACACACACCCTTTCCCCCCCGTGTATAAACCCCTATAGGGCCTTTTCCTTGGGCTTTGTAAGCCTTTCCCTCCCAAAAGAATTAAAGCCTTAAAGGTCTTATTACCCCCTCCTCGTGGTTAAACCCTTAACGGTTCCTTGCCTTTCCAAAATACCCTTGGGACTTGGTTTTTCCCCTACTCAAAAAAAGAGAAGAAGAGTATTGACGTGCAAGGGAGTGACGGTGGAATTCTGAAAAGGAGTGTAAAGTTGCTTTCACATTCGAAGTACTATAACTGTGATGCCTCCTAAGAAAGTCCAAGGAGTAGCTGCGGGAGGGTCATCTCTCGATATCCATGTGGATATCTCACCCCAAACCCAGGTTTTTCCTTCTTAATTTTATATCAATTTTAATTCAATCTAGAATATCAATTGTTAGGGATAAGATATATTTTGTCCTAGTTATTCATGACGAAGGAATTTAGTTTAATGGAACATGCAAAATAAATAAAGTATAAACATAGTTTTTTTTTTCAAATAGCATTATGCATTGAAACGAATTATGAGCAAGATTATTTACCCACTAAAGTAGTATACTTCGGTTAAGCCTAGAATGTATAAAATTGCATCTTGCACTATTAACCCCTATTCTTTTTACAATGAATCATCATGGAAAGTGCGAATCATGAAAGGATTCTTACGATGCTTAAACTCTAGAAAGTTATCATTGCTAACTGCATAACTTAGCAAGGGAAAGATTGCTTATTTGGCATGAGTTTTGTTCGCAAGGAAAAAGGAAGATTAATTGAATTTACCTAATCTCAAATCGATAAACTTTAGAATTGAAAAATCAATTGACACGTAGATAACAAATCATGCGGAGGTGATCTCGATATTACCTTCTAAACTTAACCAAATTAATATGGACTTAGAAATACCTATGCTGCGAAATATTCATTGGGAATGAATTAAAATCCAAGAAACATTTATACCTTAAATACTTGCCCACATTCCCTGAGTGTAGAGTTAGTAAATTGTAAATGTAAAAGAAACTAGGGTTTGTCCCTAAGTTTCTTAAAAGAAAATAATAAAGCTAGGAAACCCTAGGTAACAACGTCAGCTTAAAGAAATTGAAATGGATTGTTTCGTAACTCAATTATCGCATAGTACGACACAGGGCTTGCGCAGCAAGTACGAAGTCATATAGTCTTGTGATTGAATCACAAGAAGAAAAGCTAAATTCTCGCAACAAGAATGGCGGATCCTTATGCAAGTTATCTTGCAAGAGGATGTATACCTTGATATCCTTGTGAGTAAGAAAGGTTAAAAACCAGAAACTGAAGTATCCAATGAACTTTAGGGTTTGACCAAGTTGGGTTAATAGGGTACGCCCTAACCCAAAATATAAGGGATCTTGCCAAGTTGTAAGACACCCCAAATCAAGTGCTGGATGCATTCGAAGGGAAGCATTCCCTCCTTAGCAGTTTGCCAACAAAAAAATTGATCGATGGAAATGTTTGTGCTTGCTAGAGATTTTAGAGTACTGTTTGACTTGTTTGACCAATGAATTACAAAATAAATAAGTATCTATACTTAAGGTTGAAGGCCTGAAGGGAGAGGCAGCGTCAGTTACCCCCTGACTGCCTCCCTGACCCTAACCAAGGGGGTTGTTGACCGTGTTGGGAACGTGAAGCAAACCTGCTGCGAGAGGTCTCTCCGTTGAGCGCTACTTGGAGCAGGAGAACGCTTGGGTGCAAGGGGGGCTCTGGTCGTAAATCCCTCGCCTTCTGGGTCCTGCGCAAGAGGCTAACGTGACTCGGGATTGGATCTTGAGGCCCGCATACTAGTCTACGGGCGAAAGCTTGGAATAGTGATCCCTGTGGATTGTTGGATAGCCTTCGGGCAGATTGCAGACAAGCCTATGGATGGAACTCCTTGTATTTCAAAGATAAATATGATGATATGTTAATAAAGAACTTGTTTGATATTTTTTTTCTATGTCACGTGATAAGATTACGTGAAGGAACCAGTGCTTAACGGATTAATTAAAGAAGCTGGTTGTTACATATCCAACTAATGTGTTAGATAATTACATAACTAAAACAAACCGAGGAAAGTGCGGAGGATGGGCCATGGGTCTGTCCTACGGTTGGGTGGTCCCGGTTGGCTGGGAACTTTTCTCAAATTTCGAAGAACAGCGGGATGATGTTCAAAGGACACGAACACAAAAAAGCGTTGACATAAAGTTATGTCTTACCCGATTTACGCTGTTTTAGGGGAATGGAATGGGACTATGCCTTATGGCAAAGAGGTTGAGCTTTGCATCCCTCTCGTTTCCCATTCTCCTTGAACCAAGTGTAGCGTGAATCCGCTTCGAACCTGGCGTTTCTGCGTAAAGTAGTTCACTTGGGTCCGATGCTAGTTGCTGCTAGGAAATGACCAATCAAGAAAACCCTAATTCAGGTTGATCCTAAGTGGGAATGGCCGGAATACTTCCACTACATGGCAGATGTAGAAATCCCTAGATCGCAAATCTCGTAACATTCCATGGGAGTGTCGGGTGGAGCTTTCTAGACATCCTTTCCGATGGACTGCTAAGACGTGTCCTGGATGATTCTAGTGGACACGTTATAGTTGGTATCAGAGCCGACCAACAACAGAATTGTTTTTATGAAATTATAATAAAATGAAGCAAAGAAAATGTTGTTGTCCAAACATTTCCTTACCTTCAATGTTGTCTTGTAGAATTAGGAAGCGTGGAATAAGTTCTTGGTATTTTGAGTCATGTTTATGACTGCAATGCATTCTCTGCTTTATAGACAAAGGATTGGGATGATAAACATCCTGGAGCGAAGATGGACGGGTGCTTCAGGAATCTACTATATAGCCACCCACAGGTTTGCTTATCTATAGACCAACCTAAAGAGGATCAAGTGGTTGAAAGACCTGAAAGTCGTGAAGCTGTTTGTTTTTGTGGAAGCTCACGTAAATTTGACTTTACATATTCGAGGTCGAAGGGTTGAGATGAGCTCATATGTATATAAGAAAGTAACCCGTGTAATCCCCACCGACAGGATTAAAGTATTGGGCCGCCATGAAAAGTATGGATTCCAACGGAAAGGATATCTTGAACTTCCAATGACTTACCGATTCCTGAAGATCCATGACCTGAAACCTTATTATTATACAGTCCCTGTAGATAAATGTAATACAACGTTGTTCTCCCCAAACTAAATGTAACAATTAGCTTATCATCGCATGAAATGTTGTATTCAAAAGGGCTATGCCCATATAAATACAAATAAAGACTTCTTTTTATGTTTGATTGTGCATAAGAGTTGATAAAAAGTTAAGTAGCTACATTGGTTACATGATAGCGGAATTGAAGATGTAATATAAGTTAACGACGATTATCATATAAAAACGTTAAGAAAACCTTTATTCTGGCACAACCCCAGGTACAGGTTCCTAATTTGCCTCCTACATCAAGTACTGCTGTAATCCAGGAGAAGAAGTTCCTTCTCAAGCAGATTAAGCCACCCGAGTTTGACGGGAGAGGCAGATTCGTCCAAGCTGATGCTGAAATTTGGATTGAATCCATGGAGGATTACTTTGAAGCAGCCGCTATTGCACCTGCCAATCACGCTATGCTCGCCAAGTTAAAGCTCACCAGCAAAGCCACACTTTGGTGGAAGCAATGGTGTAGGGATCAAGGGATCGCATAAGGATCTGTTACATGGGAGAAGCTGAAGAAAGCCGTGCAGGGAAGAAAACATCTTGGACTCACTCTTGACGGATACTAGTCTAAATTCGTCTCACTTTTAAAGTATGTGCCACAAATAAACATGACGCAGCAGGTGTCCAAATTTTATGCAGGTTTAAATCCATTAGTCAATACCCGTCTTGAATCTATGTGTCCATCAGATCTTCAACATGCACTCATTTGAGTGGCACCTATAATCCAAGAGGTGTAGTCTAGACCAAGGGGTAACAAAGCTTGGTCTTACAATGACCCGAACAGAGGAGCATTTAGACCTCAAATTAAGAGATTTCAAGGTCATAATTAGGGACAAAGAAAGAAAGCAACGACGAATAACGTGAACAACTTTCTTCCTACTCAAAGTAATGGCTGAAATCTCAGTTTTTTCCACTGCAACGAACCCGGTCACTTCAAGAGGCAATGTCCCAAGCTTGGTGGAGGACATCACCAAGTGCCTTTCCAAGGAACAAGCCGTGGTCAAGGAGCCACTACCCGAGGAAGAGGAAGAACCGCTTGCATTGCCAATAGGCAAATGTGCAAAGAAGGAGAATGTCCATACCAGAAGCAATTGAGCTGAAGGAACAACTCAAGCAACTGTTAGATCAAGGCTACATCTAGCCTAGCAATTCACCGTGGGGAGCTCCAGTACTATTCCAGAAAAAGAAGGATGGGACACTTCGACTGTGTATTGATTACCGAGGGTTGAATCAATCAACAGTCAAGAACAAGTATCCTATTCCTAGAATAGATGAGCTTCTTGATCGTCTCCAGGGTGCGAAGATCTTCTCCAAAATTGATCTCAGGTCAGGTTACTATCAGATAAGGATCAAGGAAGAAGATATCCCAAAGACGGCCTTCAATACAAGATATGGGCACTTTGAGTTCCTAGTTATGTCATTCAGGCTTACGAATGCACCTGCCACCTTCAATAGGTTAATGCAAGATATCTTTAGGCCATATCTTGATGATTTTGAGCTTGTCTTCTTCGATGATACTTTAATCTATTCTAAAAAGGAAGAAGATTATGAACTCCAACTTCGGATTGTCCTTGAGACAATGAGGTCACATAAGCTATATGCAAAAATGAAAAAGTGGGCATTCCTCAAGCATCAGATTGTTACCTTCCAAACTTAACCAAATTAATATAGACTTAGAAATACCTATGCTGCAAAATATTCATTGGGAATGAATTAAAATCCAAGAAACGTTTATACCTTAAATACTTGCCCACATTCCCTAAGTGTAGAGTCAGTAAATTGTAAACGTAAAAGAAACTAGGGTTTGTCCTTGAGTTTCTTAAAAGAAAATAATAGAGCTAGGAAACCCTAGGTAACAACATCAGCTTAAAGAAAGTGAAACAGATTGTTTCGTAACTCCATTATTGCATAGTACGACACAGGACTTGCGCAGTAAGTACGAAGTCATATAGTCTTGTGATTGAATCACAAGAAGAAAGGCTAAATTCTCGCAACAAGAATGGCGGATCCTTACGCAAGTTATCTTGCAAGAGAATGTATACCTTGATATCCTTGTGAGTAAGAAAGGTTAAAAACCAGAAACTAAAGTATCCAATGAACTTTAGGGTTTGACCAAGTTGGGTTAATAGGGTACGCCCTAACCCAAAATATAAGGGATCTTGCCAAGTTGTAAGACACCCGGAATCAAGTGTTGGATGCATTCGAAGGGAAGGATTCCCTCCTTAGCAGTTTGCCAACAAAAAAATCGATCAATGGAAATGTTTGTGCTTGCTAGAGATTTGACTTGTTTGACCAATGAATTACAAAATAAATAAGTATCTATACTTCAGGTTGAAGGCCTGAAGGGAGAGGCAGCGTCAGTTACCCCCTGACTGCCTGCTTGACCCTAACCAAGGGGGTTGTTGACCGCATTGGGAACGTGGACCAAACCCACCACGAGAGGTCTCTCTGTTGAGCGATACTTGGAGCAGGAGGACGCTTGGGTGCGAGGGGGGCTTTGGCCATAAATCCCTCTCCTTACGGGTCCTGTGAAAGAGGCTAATGTGACTCGGGATTGGATCTCGAGGCCCGCATACTAGTTTACGGGCGGAAGCTTGAAATAGTGATCCCTGTGGATTGTTGGATAGCCTTCGGGCGGATTGCGGACAAGCCTACGAGTGGAACTCCTTGTATTTCAAAGATAAATATGATGATATGTTAATAAAGAACTTGTTGGATATTTTTTTCTATGTCACGTGATAAGATTACGTGAAGGAACCAGTGCTTAACGAACTAATTAAAGAAGCTGGTTGTTACATGTCCAACTAATGTGTTAGATAATTACATAACTAAAACAAACCAAGGAAAGTGCAGAGGATGGGCCATGGGTCCGTCCTACAGTTGGGTGGTCCCGGTTGGCTAGGAAATTTTCTCAAATCTCGAAGAACAATGGGATGATGTTCAAAGGACACGAACACAAAAAAGTGTTGACCTAGAGTTATGTCTTACCCGAATTATGCTGTTTTAGGGGAATGGAATGGGACTATGCCTTATGGCAGAGAGGTTGAGCTTTCCATCCCTCTCGTTTCCCATTCTCCTTGAACGAAGTGCAGTGTGAATCTGCTTCAAACTTGGCATTTCTGCGTAAAGTAGTTCGCTTGGGTCCGACACTAGTTGATGTTAGGAAATGACCAATCAGGAAAACTCTAATTTAGGTCAATCCTAAGTGGGAATGGCCGGAATAATTCTGCTACATTTCAGACGCAGAAAGCCCTAGATCGCAAATCCCGTAACATTCCATGGGAGTGCCGGGCGGAGCTTTCTAGACATTCTTTTTCGATGGACTGCTAAGACGTGTCTTGGATGATACTAGTGGACACGTTACAATTCATGTGCACACAAGGTATCATTCAGTACGTTGATTTCCCCCTTGTTGTTGAGGCTCTTCACAGTTCTCTTGGGGTACATTCTCCAACATGAAATCTCTGATTTTCTAAGCATAATCATCATGGACCTTATTTTTGCCTTTATGCCCTACCATAATAGTGCAATCCTGCAGTACCCCCTGTTAGAAGGATAGCTATAACTTGGGCTAGAAAACTCTGATTCCAAAACTTTTTAGTTAATATCGAAGCTAACAACACCCTCTTCAAGAAGAGCTATAGCACGCTATAATAAGTTTAGGACAAAATTTCTACATTTCGATCTTTGAGTCTGAATTGTCCACACCTGCACCCTATTTTAACCAGTGAATGCACTATTTACACCTTGTAAGGTAAAATAGTAATCCCAAATGGCTATGAAACCCTTTAGAAGACTGAGTAGGACCTGTGAGTACCCTGTAGTACCTGCACTATATTTCAGTAATGAAGGTTGTACCTGTATGGACTTGTAAATGCCATGTAGTGTCCTGTTAAATCCCTGTTTTACCCTGTTTTGATCATGAAGGTACTTGAGCCTCTGGAAACTCTTCAATCTTCAATTCTCCACTCAGTGTACTTGTGTAAGGGATGGAACGGCATGATAGGCTCCCTACATGGACTCTAAATCACCGGGAGGTGGGTAAAGTTCTCATTGCATTGGTTGGTGTCACCCCTTCAGGATCTTTGATAGTGAGGAAGGGTCACCTCTCTTTTATCCCAGTATCTCCCCTAGCATCCACCTTTTTCCTCGGTGGGTATATCAACAGGGGCAATGTCATTCTATTCTAATCAACCAGCATGAAATGCATTGCTGAAATATTCATTTAGTTAGTTTCATGAGATTCAATTGGATGAATTCTTGAAAATTTGGATAGGATGAGGGTCTTACTGATGCAAATTAGTGACTCACTGATTGCTAGTACTTACCCTTTTACAATTTTTCATATTGGGAAAAAAAATTCAACCAAACAAATCAAGGTTATGCATCAAACTTGGCAAATGATACCTATGATGAGATTATGATTGAATTAATGCTGAAATTCAATGAAATAGGTTGAAATTAATGGAAATAATACTAATCTCTGATCTATTGATCAATTCAGAGAATTAATTGATCAATAATCTCTCATCAACAAGTGAAAAACTATTAGCAAGTGGATTATTGAGAGATTTTAGAGATTAAGCAAGAGAAATACCTTGATTAAGCTTGAAGAGGATGATAGATGCTAGCTACAATCCCATTGATGGAAGGAAAATCCATAATCCACCATGAATCCATTATTATAAAGCTTGAAATATCCATAAAATCAGTTAATATGAGCTCTAATATTATCAAATCCGTGAAGAATCAATGCCCCGAGCTTGCTTGAACACTTGAATACCAAAGATTCAAGCCTCTTAAAGGAAAGCCCCAAAATAAACCTTCAATATGAGCTCCAATGTTCTCGAGGAGTTACAATATTTGCAATTTGTTGAAGAATCCTTACTGCCTTCATCCCACGGGCTGGATTGATGAAGAATCTTCAAGAAATTCTTGAGAAATGGAAACTTGGGATGAAGCTTTCATGGCTGCCATATGGAGTGTTCATCTAGGGTTTACAGGAAGGTTGAAAGCTCATGAGTAGAGTTCAATCTTCAAGGATCACTGATGATTTTCACTTGCCAATGATCAGAGAGAGTGCCAGAGGTTGGGGCTGAAGTGTTTGATGAATAGGTTATCATTTGATAGATCTTGAAGTAGGGAAGCTATATTATGAGTTGTTTGGCCAAGAGGAGTAGGGATTTGAGAGTTATGAAGAGATCTTGATGGCAGACTCCATGAGTTGTTTAGCATCAATTATGATGGCCATGAGATTTTGATGACGACTTGCTACTTTAGCCTCCTGCCGCCATATCCAGCCTTGAAGATCTCTAGATGTAGGCTCTTACTAACTGTAAATGGTCTGCAACCCTCCACTAGTCACTGTCTTTACCAAGTACTTGTCTAAAATTGATTTTTGATGGAGAAAATAGGACTAAAAATAGAAGGAAAAATGGATCAAAGACCAATGCTCTGATACCACTTATCAAGAAGAGAACTAGAGAGAGAGAAAGAGGAGAGAGAGTGTGTGCAAAAGAGAGAGAAACACTACAAGAAGAGAGAGAAAGCGAATGACAAGGAGAGAGAAAGATTAGGATTGGAGAGAGAAATACATGAAAGAGAAATAAGCCATAGAAGCTGTGAGCAAGGAGAAAGGAGAAGGACAGTAATTGTATTAATGTGTCAAAAGATGAGAAAAATAACATGTCCTCTTCTTTTATACCAATGTTAGTGTGACATGGCATAACATCAATATTATTTACATACTAAATCCTTATTCTTCCCAACTTCTTACAGTATTATTGGGACAGAGGAGCATCCAAAATAGTCAGTATAATGTAGGAGAAGCCTCACAAAGAAGTGATGATTATTTGGGCATCATAATTGATGCTAATGGGCTGAATCGTCAAGTTTCTAGGGGTCATTTACCACCAAGAATGTTCCAAACTAATTCTCAACCACCTTATGGAAAAGCATCATCACATTTTAAAAGTCCAATGCATGCTAATCATAATCTTTTCATGAGAGAGAGTTGAAAGATAAAATAGTTCTAGTAAAGTACAATGGATAGTCATCCTCATCGTCCAACCTATAGGAATGGATTTCAAAGTTAGAGTCCTATCTTAACATATTTCCTAGGAACCATGACATGGATATTCACTTTGCTTTGTGAAATTTGGAATGGTTAAGGTATACTTTGTATAGATACATTAAAAAAGCGAATATACTAGTGGAGAATTGGGATGCATTTAAGATATTGATGGTGACTGAGGTCTTTGTTTCTCCTCTTGAAAAATAAGAATTGGGTCGAAGATGATACAGATTAGAAAAAAGATGCCTAAGTGTGTGGGTGTATATAAACCAATTTCTACCCTCTTCAAGACCATTGAGCTTATAAAAATATATAGAAGTATAAAAGAGAATCTGCCTTTCAGCCTACTTTTGGATGGCCAAGGATTATTTTAAAATGGGGGTAGGTTGGCAATGTTTATGGAAGCAAGCCTACATCAAGTGGGGTCTCTATAGTGGCAACTTATCCATCATTTAATACTTCAAGGTCTTAGAGAAATTTTAAGATAGCAAATAGTCCGAGAGTGGATTATAAAATAGGAGATAGTATGTTTAGAAATATTTCACGAATGTTACTCCAAAGTCTATCCCTAGGAACCTATACAAAGAAAGGAAGGACAATGGCTTACATTTCAAATGTGGTGAGAACTATACAGCTCACCATGCCACAATGTATGTATATAAGAATACAAAAGCCAAGATCCATAGCATGCTAGTTTTTGAATAATCAAAAGATGATAATGATGAGACAAATGTACTTACAGTTGCTACTAAAAATGAGGATATTGATTAGGATTTTGGGGAAATAATAGTTTGATATTCCTACTAACACTTTTTCCTTTAATCCTACTAGTAGTATTTCCTTGATCGGGAAGGGATCCATGATGAGACACATGTTCTCACTGTTGGTTCCATCTCAATCTATTATTAGGAAGATTCTAAGAGTCCTAATACACTTCGTATGAAGGGTATCATTTTTTAGGAGGATGTGTTATTATCCTGACAGGCAATGGTAGTGTACATAATTTCATGAATAAGTCAATTGTGGACAGGTTGCATTGTTTTTGCACTAATGTATAATAGCCCATAAGAGTTCAAGTAGCTAATGATGAAGAGAAGATTAGCACTCAAATGTGTCCATAGGTTCTCATATAGTTGGCTGAAAATTATAAAGCAAAAATGGACCTAATTACTTTAGAAATGGAATCCATAAATGTTGTGCTTGGGTGTGATTGGTTTATGATCATAGGGAGGATTACTATACATTTCTCACAATTTTACATGGAGTTTTCCATTGATGGGTAGCTTATCCATACACAATCAATACCTAATAGATTTAATTTTTAGTTTAAGACCATAAAGCAACTCGAGTATAAGAGGCACTCTCAAATTTTTGTTTTACACCTAAACAAAGAGGTTAAATATCAATTCAATAATTTAATTGAGAATTCAAATTTGAAATCTCTACTTGAGAAGTACATGGATTTTGTTGAAGTGTCTTCTTTGTTACCTCCCAAGAGAGTAGTGGATCACCCTATAGATTTGGAGCCATATTCAAAGCTAGTCAATAAGCCACCCTACAAATTATCTAAATATGAGCATGAAGAAGTGGATAAGTAAATCAAGAAGCTTTTAGAGATGGGGTTCATTGAGCCTAGTTCTTCATCATATGTTTCTCCAATCTTGTTAGTGAAGAAGGAAGATGGATCTAGTAGAATGTAGGAATCTTAACATTGAGATTAAAGTGAAGAATAATTATCCCAGTCCCATGATAGATGATTTATTTTATAACCTCAAGGGGGCTAGGTTCTTTAACAAAATTGACTTGAGATTAGGATATCATCATATCTATATATGAGAGGGTGATGAAACTAAAACATCCTTTAGAACTGATCCTAGGCCATATCATTTCTTGGTGATGCCATTTGGATGTACCAATGCTCCAACTACCTCTTCGAGAGTCTGATGAATAAGATCTTACATCCTTTTATCCTTTAGTTTGTCCTTGTTTTCTTCAATGATATATTGAATTATAACAAGACACTATAGCATCATTTGTTACATATGAGGAAGGGTTTTTATGTATTAAGGCATTACAACCTCTTGGATAAGGAGAAGAAGTTTTCTTTTATGCATACAAAAGTGGAGTACTCATATTGTTACTAAGAACATGATACATGCAAATCCTAAGAAGGTACAATGTATATTAAAGATTAGCCAACACCTACTACCACTACTTCTCTTACAATATTTCTTGGTCTATCGTCATTCTATGGTAGGTTTATTAAGCATTATGCAATTGAAGCAACTCCTTTGATTGATAAATAGAAGAAGGAAGCTTTCTCTTGGGATATAGTTGCAAATTATAGCTTCAAACAACTAAAGACACCTCTTACTTATACTCTTATTTTGGTATCTCTTGATTTCTCTAAAGATTATACTATAGAATGTTATTCTAGTTGCCGTGACATAGGGGATCTATTGCTATAGAAGTATGAAGTTATTGTCATTGAGAGTTGCAAGCTTATAGAGATGGAGATGTCTATGAATATCTATGATCAGGAGATATTGGCTATTCTTCATGCGACAAAGAAGTGACACCATTATTTATATGGCAGTCGATTTAGAGTTCCAAGTAATCATGGAGTTATAAAGTACTCATACTCAATCAAATCTCACTCTTAAGTAGTGTAGATGGGTAACTACCTTACAAAAATATGATTTTGGCATCACTCATATAAGAGGTAAGGACAATCTAATAGTTGATTCTCTTTCCAAAATGTAGGCCTGTAAGGTTGAGCTACATAGTAATTGGATTGAGGATTTACACAAGGCCTAACTTTTAGATGATCAGATTGCTATGTATTTCAAAAATTATAGCAAGGTTTTATGGAGGAAAACTCACATTATCAGCTTAAAAGTGACCTAATCTAGCTTAATGGCAAGATTATTGTTCCCTCTACTTCTTTTAGGCTAAAAATTATAAAGGAGTTGCATTCTTTGCCTTAAGTTGGATATTTTGGAATGTCTAAGATCTATGATAAGATTAGTAAAATCATTCACTAGAAAAAATAGTGCAAAGATGTAAAAGATTATGTCATCAAGTATATACATTGTCAACCAAACAAGGATAGCACCCATAATCCATGTGGCTTGTTGTAACCATTGCCTATCCTTCAAGACAAAAGGACACATATTACCACATATTTTATTACTAGCCTACATACTACTAAAAAGACATGGAAGGGCATCTATATAGAAGTTGATAGACTCACCAAGGTAGCCCATTTAATTTCTACTAAGACATAATTTACTACTTCACAATTGGCTAGTCAATTCATGAAGAAGATTTTTAGATTACGTGGATTACCACACGTTATTAAGCATGATAGGGATACTAAGTTCATGAGCAACATTTGGTAGGTGGTTTTCAATTCCATGGGTACTAAGTTGGCTTCTTTTATAGCTTACCATCCACAAATTGATGGCCAAAAAGAAATGGCAAATAAGTAGTTGCACACTTACCTTTGCCATTTCTATTGTGATGTGCAACATGTGAGAGCGGAGTTTTGAGGCCGCGATGTGCCTAAAATTTGCCAAAAAATCTGAAATTTAGAGGAAACATATTTAACATCGAAGGTGGCGGCTCCAGCTAAGAGATTTTAAGCACCAAGTGAAATACAACTTTTAAAAGGCACCCGAGCGAAACTTGTGGATTTTTGATAATTTTTTAGACTGCCGTGTGGATTGTCAGGAGTTGCCAGTCAGTGCAGGATGTTAAGTTGGACGCGCAAAAATTTACAATACTCGAATCGGAGCCAGGACGGGGAAATGGCCACAAAAGGGGCAAGATATGAAAATGTGGACATATGAGAGGGCCAAAAGGGGTGCCCTTTGGGGGAATTTTAACCCCCCTTCAATTTTTGAGTTTGCGGGCCATCAAAAAACATGGAGAGAGAATGGAGGAAGAAGGCACCATCTTCACGCCGAAAAATGCACCATGTGGAGATGGAGATCATGATTGCAGCCTGCAAATAACCCACCTAATCGATGATACCCCTGATCTTCTCCCTTTTTCCGGTCTTATCGCCTGACTTCGCCCGTGAAATGGCTGTGGGAATGAGGAGAGCCAATTCTAGTCTTTCTCTCTCCTCCCTCTCTCTCCCTTAAGGGGTTGTTCTTGTGTGCAAGAGGAAAATGAAGAATGGAGGAAGAAGGCGCCATCTTCATGCCAAAAAATGCGCCATGTGGAGATGGAGATCATGATTGCAGCCTGCAAAGAACCCACCTAATCGATGATACCCCTGATCTTCTCCCTCTTTTCCGGTCTTATCGCCTGTCTTCACTCGTGAAATGACTGTGTGAATGAGGAGAGCCAATTCTAGTCTTTCTCTCTCCTCGCTCTCTCTCCCTTAAGGGGTTGTTCTTGTGTGCAAGAGGAAAATGAAGAATGGTGGAGGAAAGCTTGTCCAGATGAGATCGGATTGCCTCTCGATCAATGAAGACATGAAGATTGCTGATCTTGAAGATATTGGACATTGAATGAGGGTTGACCCGCAGTCTCGTAGCAAAATTGAGATCTCGAGACATGAAGCCTAAGTGGTAATTCAGTTTTTATGAAGAAAAAATGAGTTTTTATGCTATTTGATTGATGAAATATTTTTCCCATGGGCTGATTATGCATCAAGTTGTTGTTTTCTATGAGTTTTATTAGTCTATGCTCTGAAAATTAGAAAATCATAAGTGGTATGGCTGAAATTAATGGTATAAAACTCGTAAAACACACGTTTAAGGGGTGAAATGGGGGTTTTTTTGCAAAATAAAGGGGAAGTATGAGATATAACATCAATAAAACCTGGAATTTTGCTGTCAAGAAACCTAAGGGCCATAGCCCACAATCAATCTTAATTTCTAGTCATTTTTTAATTGAAGAAAATAGAGAAAAAATTACCAGAAAATGGTGGAAAATGGATTTTAAATGGGAGAAAATTAGAAAATGGTAAAAGAAAAATTCCAAAAAATTACATAAGTTTTTGTGTAATGTATAATGAAGGTAGATCACGAGGTTGGCCTCGGTTTACCCTCGTTTCTATGTTTTCGTCCATGTTTATTGCTCTCTCTATAAATAAATACACATAAAATGACTCTTACACCTATCAACGATTGCAAAACATTAAACGGTAGGGTGAGAGGGGAGTTTGAGCCTCAAAGTATAATCTTAAATCTGATTTATGTGTTGCATTATGGCTATAGGTCATGGTTTTAAGATAAAGAAAAAGGCAACATGAGTGTAAGGCTCGGTGTCTCTCCTCGTTTCAAGACATAAACGCTAGTATGGAAATCATGAAAAAATTGGTTTCGCACGATGCACAATGCTTATTTTCTGTTGTTTGTGCACTGAACCATTGACATTATGCACTATGCAAGGTTCATGGTATCAAATGAGAAGCTCCTGGACTGCATAGCAATTGTTTGCTTAGGAATTTGACCCACGATTGAGAGTGTGAGGTTATCCCTTGCCGTAGGATAGAGGGTCGGTTTCCTAAGGGACTGTTAAGTGAGGACACATGGTATATCTCCTGGATTCGAGATGAAGAGTGGAGTGTGTTAGATTGTTTTATATGTTCAATAGTGCATCAAGGGGCCAATCCCTACGATGTAGGAGAGCTGTAGTGGGGCCGTGGTGTTTCTACCGAGAGGTTGCCTCCATATGTGTGTGATTGTGGCATTGCCAATGTGTAAGGGTTCTCCCTGTGAGGAGTTTAAGGGAATGTTGGACTATAGACTATAAACGGATGAATTAAGCTTTAGGGAAGTTTGTCCTTTAGCGCTAGATTGACGCTCCTGGTCCGCGAGGCCATGAGGGTGTTTGTGTGTCATGAGCATGAGGTCCGGCTAGTGCTATAGCCAGTGCTAGCCCATTTTAGGTCCCATCAGTGGTGCGTCTACCGGGAGTTGCCTATAAGTGGCAGTTCTTGAATCTAGGGTTTCAAGGGACCCTAAATTATCCATAAAATGGGGTTTGTTCAAGGATGGAAAAACTTGGCTTTCCCTATACAAAAGTTACTAATGGACTTAGCTAGTTATGTAGAGCATGAGTCCTCTGCAGAAGATAATTTATGTGATGAAAAGAGTAGCCCATTAGTGGTTACCCCATCCTCTAATACGATGGCATGGGCCAAGGTTTGCTTTGGTGTGGTCTCTACCCAAGAGAAATCATGTTTAACCACCCATCAACTTAGAGGGCATGAAACAAGCATGTTGGAAACTAGGGTAGTTATGGCATCAGCACGTCATCATGCTAAAGCCATACTGCCATGGGAAAATGCTAATATACGATGGAATATGCTTGTGCTTGAAACATCCCGTGTAAAGGGCCACCATGATGACATAGTAGGCATCACAAGGATGTTAGAAGCCCTAGCTGTCAAGGGAAAACCGTTGCTTAAAAGGCACGGTTCCCAAGTTTTAAGAAGTCGTAATGATAAATCTGTTTTAGATAAGGAGCAAAAGCTCTTATATAAAACCGTTATGAACTTTCCTTTTAAAGGGAAAGCTATGGAAGACCCTCTAAGAGGCGATCAAAATGACATGCTGAAACTTATAGGACTCCCTAGACCACTCAGTGAGTTGGCAGAAAGGGATGTCAATGAGGATATTAACCCCCCTACACCGGAAAGGGTGGGGATGGAAGAGGTTAAAGATCCTAAGAGGCTGGACCCAAATCATGGTGAATATGAAGATTTTAATGACCCGATGTTGATCCCAAAAGGAAGGACTAAATGTCCTCCTCTTTATAGGGATCTCCTGGTGTTTTATGGGTTGCCAGATGAGGATCTGATGATTCATTTAAGAGAATATGAGCTAACTTGCATTGCAAGTGGGGTCGATGATATACATCGGATGCTCATATTCCCAAGTACCCTAAAGGGAGAGGCAAGGAAATGGTACTGGAGCCTCCCAAGAGGGTCGATCAAATCATTTGAGGAGTCTTGTGATAGATTTCTAGATGAATATGAAAATAAGCTCCCTATGATTCAAGTCTTAGGGCAGCTTATGCAATTTAGATAGGAGTTTTATCCTTTTGTAAAAGAGTATGCTAGAGCCTTTGATAGGACTCTTAGGCTTTGGCCAAGAAGAGCCAGTGCACTACCAGATGATGTGCTATGTGAGCTCTTTTTGAATGGCCTAGAGATTAATACACAAATCCAAGTGGGACTATGGAATTCTAAGTCGTTAAGGGAAGCAAAAATGTATGCCATTGATTACGATGGTCATATTTAGAGATGTTGGAAAAACTTTTGGAGTTTTCCCCACTCAGTACAAGTGCATCCTAGCTTCCAACCATTCGTGCAAGGAGATAACTCACTTGTTGATACCAAGGTAGCCTATGAGGGGAACCTTGGTGGCCAAAATTTCAAAGCAGAAAATGGCCATCCTATGAGTAGTAATGACATGCCTATCACTGAAAAGGTTCCAAGCCATGTAAGTCCTATTAGGGATTGCAACACTTCCACGAGAGGTAGTTGTGATGGCAATATGGATCGAACCAATGGGCCTATGAGTGTTGATAAGCATTTTGTGTGTGGTTCTAATTTTGTTGCTAGTAAGGCTCTTGCGAGACCTTTGGTGTTGGAATCATGCTTCTGGGTGGATGTTGTTCCCTCCAGTGAAAGCATGGTTCTTATGGAAGAAAATTTGTAGTATGGACGTAAACAAGTAAATACATTTTTTGTAAAGAGGATGCAAAATGCTAAAATTCCACCTGTGCTTCATAAAGGTCATAAGGATGTGAGGCCATTTGACCATAGGGATAAGTTTGCATTGAGTTCGTTAGACTAGTGTAGCAAATTGAGGGAATGCAAGAATATTAAGGGAAATGTGAGATGGGTTTGGAGACCCAAAATCTCCAAAAGTATGGCAGCAGTGTCGAATGCAAGGCCAAGGATCCCATCAGGATATATTTTGTCAAACCTCTAAGAGAATAAGATTGGATATACATCTGACATATATACACTGCCTTGGAATACATCCATGTGATATGCCTAGGCTTGAAGCTCTACCTAGTTTGGGTTGCAACACTGATTTATGTGAAAACCCAAATAGGGGAGGTTCGAATGAGTACAAAGCTATGATTATTTCTGCCAAAGGAGCCACTTTTCTGCTTGAACGACCAGTTTATTCGGATGACAATAAATGTGAGACATGCGAGCCCACTGAGGCCATCCATTCAGCTCATAGTGTTCAAGAAGGGATCGGCCTTATTGATGAGTTATTTGTGAAAAGACTGGGACTTGTAGCTCTACAAAAAAAAAACTAAGATAAAAAAATACAAGACCAAGCTTTTAGCTAACTTGCATGAGTAGCATGGGGCTAGTCGACCTTTGGTATGCTATCCTTGGCACTCTGGGTAGGCTAATAAGGTGTGATGTAAATGCCAAGGACATCAGTATTATGTGGACTAAAATGACCTATCTAGTTTTAAGCTAGGAAGGCTAGCTGCTTTGGATATTACGCCCTTATTTCGTTAGGCCAAGAGGGCGATCAATTTTGCAATGGAGTGTTTTATTTCATTAGGCCAAGAGGACTAGTTGTCTGTTCAGTGCAGGTGCGGTTAATCGTTTCTTGTTTTAGTTCTGTGCTAGACAGGTTTGAAGACGAGCTTGGAAGGAGCCTTTTTTGAGAGGGAGCTTCTTGTGGCCCTATCCAGGTGATATCTCTCCTTTATGAGTACCGTGTTTTTATGCTATATGTGTATGTGTGCTTGTAGGGGATTTTCTTTTCTTCTTGGGGGACCGATGTCCAAGACATGAAGTCCTAGGTTTAGGTTAGGTATGTCTAAGGGAGGTATGAGTAGTCGTTGCCTCTTGTAAAGTCATTGCCAGACATTAAAAAACCTATTTTAGAAGGCAGTTCTAGTGACCCTGTTCTGCTAGCCTGCTAGGCAGCCATTCTAGGAGTTCTTCCTAGTTGTGAGGCAGTTAGAGAAGCTTGCAAAAGGCAAAATGATGATGATAGAGAGGGGAAAAAAAAACCTGAATATTTTAAAGACAATAAATATACACACAAGTGTGTAAAAAGGGGTTCTAACCCCTATCAAAGTAGAAAAGAAAAGAAAGAAAAACATTTATAAGCAGTTGATCATCACCTTGCGAGGGCCTGGTAGGTTCTTGGGGACGAGTTAGACCCGGGGCGGATGCCTTATCTTCCTAGGGGTGGCATCTTGCTGGAAAATAAGAAATTAATAAAGTTTGGAGTGAAAATAAAAGTGAGCATTAGAAAAGGATTGTCGCCTTGCGAGGGCTTGGTAGGTTCTTGGGTATCGAGACAGGACCTGAGGTCGATGCCCTGTTCTCCTTGGGTCACTACGCTCAGCTCCCTCCTTTTTACATGCTTGAGTATGAAAACATAAAATCCTAAAAGAAGAAATGTGCTGAAAGAAAATACTTCTTGATCAAGCTATAGAAGTCCTCACCTAGTAGGAGCTCCTGGTTGTGTTGTCCATAGTTAGGTAGGTAGTTCAGACCACCACTTAGGGCAGCCTCTTTGATAATTCTTTTTAGTTTGGCCGTGTTGGAGCAGTTGGTTAGTGACTAGCTTTAGACCTTCTATCAGATTATGCTAGGCCTACTCCTTGTGGATGTCATGCCTTGGTTTTGTCAGGGGGTAGGGTGAGCACTATGCTAGGTTTAAGTGTGTATTTCTTTTGTATCAGCTTGATGCTCTCTTAGGTTGTTTTGTGCAGATCTATTGTGGGATTCGACAGGCTGAGTTGCCCGATCACATGGTCCCTAATGAGAAAGGAGTTTTGAGCCCGGGATGTGCCTAAAATTTTCCAAAAAATCTGAAATTTAGGGAAAAAATATTTAACATCGAAGGCGGCGGCTCCAGCTAGGACGATTTTAAGCACCAAGTGAAATACAACTTTTAAAAGGCACCCCAGCAACACTTGTAGATTTTTGATAATTTTTTAGAGTGCCATGCGGATTGTCAAGAGTTTCCAGTCAATGCGGGATGTCAAGCCGGATACGGAAAAATTTACAGTACTCGAATCAGAGCCAGGATGGGAAAATGGCCACAAAAGGGGCAAGATATGAAAATGTGGACATTTGAGAGGGCCAAAAGGGGTGCCCTTTGGGGGAATTTTAACCCCCCTTCAATTTTTTAGTTTGGGGGCCATCAAAAAACGTGGAGAGAGAATGGAGGAAGAAGGCGCCATCTTCACGCCAAAAAATGCACCATGTGGAGATGGAGATCATGATTGTAGCCTGCAAATAACCCACCTAATCGATGATACCCCTGATCTTCTCTCTCTTTGCTGGTCTTATCGCCTGTCTTTACCCATGAAATGGCTGTGGGAATGAGGAGAGCCAATTCTAGTCTTTCTCTCTCCTTTCTCTCTCTCCCTTAAGGGGTTATTCTTGTGTGCAAGAGAAAAATGAAGAATGGAGAAAGCAGGCGCCATCTTCACGCCGAAAAATGCACCATGTGCAGATGGAGATCATGATTGCAGCTTGCAATAACCCACCTAATCGATGATACCCCTGATCTTCTCCCTCTTTGCCGGTCTTATCGCATGTCTTCGCCTGTGAAATGACTGTGGGAATGAAGAGAGCCAATTCTAGTCTTTCTCTCTCCTCCCTCTCTCTCCCTTAAGGGCTGTTCTTGTGTGCAAGAGAAAAATAAAGAATGGTGAAGGAAAGCTTATCCGGATGAGATCGGATTGCCTCCGGATCAATGAAGACATGAAGATTGCTGATCTTGAAGATGCTGGACATTGAATGAGGGCTGACCCACAATCCCGTAGCAAAACCGAGATCCTGAGACATGAAGCCTAAGCGGCAATTTAATTTTTATGAAGAAGAAATGAGTTTTTATGCTATTTGATTGATGAAATATTATTCCCATGGGCTGATTATGCATCAAGTTGTTATTTTCTATGAGTTTTATCAGTCTATGCTCTGAAAATCAAAAAATCATAAGTGGTATGGCTGAATCTAATGGTATAAAACTCGTAAAACACGCGTTTAAGGGGTGAAATGGGGGTTTTTTTGCAAAATAAAGGGGAAGTATGAGATATAACATCAACAAAACCTGGAATTTTGCTGTCAAGAAACCTAAGGGCCATAGCCCACAATCAATCTTAATTTCTAGTCATTTTTTAATTGAAGAAAATACATAAAAAATACCAAAAAATGGTAGAAAATGGATTTTAAATGGGAAAATTTTAGGAAACGGTAAAAGAAAAATTCCAAAAAATTACATAAGTGTTTGTGCAATGTATAATGAAGGTAGAGCATGAGGTTGGCCTCGGTTTACCCTCGTTTCTATGTTTTCGTTCGTGTTTATTGCTTTCTCTATAAATAAATACACATAAAATGACTCTTACACCTATCAACGATTGCAAAACATTAAACGGTAGGGTGAGAGGGGAGTTTGAGCCTCAAAGTATAATCTTAAATCTGATTTATGTGTTGCATTATGGCTATAGGTCGTGGTTTTAAGATAAAGAAAAAGGCAGCATGAGCATAAGGCTCGGTGTCTCTCCTCATTTCAATACATAAACGCTAGTATGGAAATCATGAAAAGATTGGTTTCACACGATGAACAATGCTAATTTTTTGTTGTTTGTGCACTAAACCATTGACATTATGCACTATGCATGGTTCATGGTATCAAATGAAAAGCTCCTGGACTGCATAGCAATTGTTTGCTTAGGAATTTGACCCATGATTAAGAGTGTGAGGTTATCCCTTGCCGTAGGATAGAGGGTCGGTTTCCTAAGGGACTGTTAAGTGAGGACACATAGTATATCTCCTAGATTTGAGATGAAGAGTGGAGTGTGTTCGATTGTTTTATATGTTCAGTAGTGCATCAAGGGGCCAATCCCTGTGATGTAGGAGAGCTATAGTGGGGCCGTGGTGTTTCTACCGAGAGGTTGCCTCCATATGTGTGTGATTATGGCATTGCCAATGTGTAAGGGTTCTCCCTGTGAGGAGTTTAAGGGAATGTTGGACTATAGACTATAAACGCATGAATTAAGCTTTAGGGCAGTTTGTCCTTTAGCGCTAGATTGACGCTCCTGGTCCGCAAGGCCGTGAGGGTGTTTGTGTGTCATGAGCATGAGGTCCAACTAGTGCTATAGCTAGTGCCGGCCCATTTCAGGTCCCATCAACATGCATGAAATTCATGGTTGCATTTGGCTAAGTTGGCTTATAATAACTCTTCTTATGCTAGTATTTGAATCTTATCCTTTGAGGCTATGTATAGTACAAGGTGCCCTTACCCATAGGCATTTTTAGGGAGAAGATCAACCCTCACGGGAAAGAAAAATAAGAAAGATTGCAAACCCCAATTCAATAATGTAAGGTAAATCTTACGAAGGCCGAAGATCAAATGAAGATTGTAAGAGAGAATGACTTAATAATGGGAAAATACTAGCTACACTACCTGATATATAAGGTAAGAGAGGCTTTATTTTTCATCATTAGATAATTAATACAAGTCTTCTTTCTCCTTCACCTTGCCCTCCAAGCTTCCATGTCTTCTCTCCCTCTCTTCCAGTCTTTCTCTCTCCATTTCTAGTATTTCTCTCTCCTCATACATGTCTTTCTCTCTCTTCTGCTCTTCTTCTTCTTTTCTGCAGTCTTCTCTCTCTTCTTTCTCTCTCCCAGGCCCTCTCTTTGACAATTGGTATGAGAGCATAGGTTCTTGGTCCCAGTTAGTCCTCCATTTTACCCAGTTACATCCTTCTAGTTACATGGATATTTGAGTCATAGGTACACAGGTAAGGGAGCAATAGGGGAGTTCCCAAAGATCTCTAGACCACAAGGACTGTAGGCAGGAGCATTAATGGTAGCTTGGACCAAGTTTGGAGGAAGGAAGATTGGAGTTGGCATCTCGTTGGTCATTTTTGGCCCATTTTGAAGGTAAATTCTTAGTAACAGTGGTCACAGGAGTTAGAAGAAAGTCTAGTTGGGGTTACTTTTCAGGGAGGGCCTTCTCTCTCCTCATTTCTTAAGCTTCTTGCAAGCTTCCATGGAGGTAATCAGCCCAAAGTCTTGCTCCCTTCTCTTCCATGGAGTGCTAGCCTTCTTCCTTGCATTTTTGGAGTTCAAGAGCAACAAACCAAGCAGTGTATAGGCTATAGTGATCATCCCCAACCCTCCAGGAGTAGCCTGAAAAATTCGACGCAAATTTTGGACTGAAAACTATGAGCAATGATCATCATATTGAGCTTCTTCCTCATCTTGGCTCTCATTTCCAGCTTCTAGTAGATCATTTGGACAAGTTTGAAGCCTTCTTCTTCACCTTCCTGGCCATTCTTGGCTTCCCAAAACCCTAGTCACATGCAGCCCATGGCAGCCATGAAAGCTTGGCATCAAGCTCAAGAATCTGGAAGATTTTTGTATTTTCTTGGTCCCGGGGGTTCACACTTCAAGCCTAGCTCAAGATTTGGCCACCAAGAAGCACGGGAAGAAGATGAGAAGCAAGATTTGAAGGCATGCACTTGTGGGCAGCCATGGCTATGGAAGTAGAGCTTCAATTTCATCAAGAACTCTTCATGGGAAGGTCCTAAGCCATCATATCTTCAAGCTACAACCACATTGGAGCCCATTCTCAAGATTTGAAGGCTTCTTGGAATCAGGAAGGTATTATGGGGTGCTTATTTGGAAAGAATCCCTCTCTTGATTGGTCTGTGCAAGCAATGCCCTCTCCCCATTTAAGAATCCTTCTTCCCCAAGCTTGGATTCATCTCTTCTTGACGGAGCACAACCATTTTGGAGCTATGGAACATCCGGGATCAAATTGGAGCTCTTGTGAAGGATTGAAGTGGAATTAGTGGCTAAATCTTCATGAAACAACACAAGGTAACCAATTCTTGGCTATTATTCTCTCCCATTAAGCCTCTTGTTGAATCCTATCGACTTGTTTGAGAGGATGCACGAGTCCAAGTAGGTATTAGGAGTCCCAAACATTGTATGCATGCTGAATATTAATCTCAGTCATTCTCATTTGATCTTATGGCATTGGAATGGATTTTATTCATGCAGAAGCTTCATTGAGATTATACTTTTTCTTATACATAACCCGTTTGGCTTCTTGTGAATTGGCTAAGCCAAGAATTGATTGATAAATCCATTGTATAAGGGTGAGTTGGCAGTGAGTCACTGCTGGTAAGTTCTCTATCCCTATTCCCAATTCCAATTCCATGCACTTCATGAAAAGCCCAAAATTTCCATTCCTAAAATGCATCTCATGCTAGGTGTTTAATTAATAAATGTCTGCCATGTATATTCCGGGTGAGGAAAAGCCCGATGCCAGGCGAGATGGCAAGACAAAAGAGGGGTGACCCCCCTTGCCATCAAAGATCCTAAAGGGGTGCACAACCCAGCCTAGGGGAAACTTTACCCACCTCTCGATGATCGGGAGCCCAAAACTCGTTTGCAGGTGCATGTATTTCTTGGGAAATTGAGAAATTGACTTAGCATGATTGAAATTTTGATGACTATGGCATGGCACACTCTTGTGTGCATGGGATGTATGATTATACTTCAATAAATGTATAAGAAAATGTATCTTTAGATATACATGCAGCTATGTATGCATTGATTTATGGGAATGTACTGCTTCACTTGGATTGAAGATGGATATATGTATCATGGGATACACCTATGCTGTCATATATATAGTAAGGGCAGTGGTTATGCATGTATGAGAGCCTATCTTATTGGATATGGTCATGGGAATGCTTACTCTTATGCTTAGTAATGCTGAAGTGATGCAAAAAATGTTAATGGATGCTAAAGTGATGTATGATACCAAGCAAAGAGTGAATCCCACAGTGCAATAGAAGGGGAGCCCAATTTCAGCCCTCTTGTGACTGTTTCAAGGTGCTGTAGAGAAATTGCTTGCATTTGCAGAGGTGTTGCCAGTCCCAAGAATTGAGGTACTAATCTTGGAGAGTACCCTCAAGCCTTGCCAAGAATCCCACTTAGTTTTGGATACCCACTTGGATCATACCAAATACCTACAGCCCAAAACAAGCCTTTCTTAGGTGTGGACATGGTGCTGGACTGCACAGAACAGTCCCACATTTTTTATTTCAGAAATTTTTGTATAAAACCTGGGAATGCATGCCTATGCTCATCTCAAACAAGGCATCCGTACTTCTATTTTGAACAAAAAAGTAGGTCAATTGGAATTGTCTAGCTCTAGTTATAGCCAGAACAGTGACAGGTGGTCTCACGGGACTGCACCTAGACATAGCGGGTAACAAGGGGAAAAACAAAGAAAATGAGGATGTTCAGCAAACAGATAAGGGATGCATGCACCCTGAGGGATGACACCAACTTTGAGATTGAGGAGGAAGACCTCTCTCACTCCATGGGAAGTCTTAGTGCACTGAATCATACCCTTAGTTCACACGAGACTAGACATGCAGAGAGGCATAGGGAAGTAATGGAAGGTCAAACTCAAATGGTGATGGAGATGCGCCAAATGACCTCTACCATGGAAGCACTTGCAGCCAAGTTCTCAATGTGGATGGATCCCCAAATAAATGGCAAGGAAAAAGAGGATAGACCAAGCATGCAAGCTAAAAGAGCGACCATCCCATCCGTGAATGCAGCCTATGCAAGTACCCAAAGTATTTTGGGAAGAACAGGCATTTCCAACATCAACTTTGAGCAAGGAGAGCCCTCACAAAGGAATGAGGAGCCCATAAAAAATGGGATGAGGAGTACCTCTCAGCCACCACCTGCGCCCATGCCACCTATGCATGCTCAACCGTCTTTTGGAAGGAATCACTCAAACAATGGGTCATTTCTTGGTAGCCCAATGGATCAGCTCCACTTGAGGTATATGGGACAGCCCCCCTACCATGAAAGGGAGTTGAGAGACAAAATCATATTCTCAAAGTTCAATGGCCAGTCATCCTCCTCAGCTGAATTAGAAGAATGGCTCTTGAAGCTTGAAGACTACTTTGACATAATGTGAAGAAATGACAATCAAAATATACACTTTTCCACGATACACTTAGAGCGCTTTGCCCACAGGTGGTGGCGGTACATAAAGAGGGAAAATCATCAGCTTGTTAACACTTAGGATTCGTTCAAAGCTCTTATGATTCAAGTCTTTATATCTCCGATTGAGAAGGAGAAGCTTGTAAGGCAATGGTATGGCTTAGAGCAATGTGGGATGACGGTGTGTGACTACACAAACCAAAATTTCACTCTCACAATGTATGTTGAGTCCATTAGTGACGATTCAAAGCTTCACAAGTACATTTATGGTTTGGATCCCCGACTCTCAGGTGATGTTTCGTTCCAAAGTCCATTAGATTTGTTCAAAGCTATTGAGTTGGCTGAGAGGTACTCTCATAAGTACTGCCGAGATGCTTCATTTTAGCATGGACAACAAAGAGGGGTGTCTCAGCCACTATTTAGGCAGCAAAGAGGACCTATGCAGTCACATTTTGGGCAGCAAAGAAGTGTTGTAAGGCCCGAGAAGTTTGGGGCAGATTATGGTGGTGGGAATATGCCATTCAGCACCCCAAAGATCCCCACATACCCCACCTTTAATACCTCTAGGCAAAATAATAATTTCAGGACTACAAATCAAGGAAGAGCTGAAAATAGACAAGGGGACAATTGGGGTAAAAATGGTTCAGCTTTTGGTGGTCAACGCTCTATCCCGATGGACCTCTACAAAGAGAGAAAAGAAAAAGGACTTTGCTTTAAATGTGGGGAAAAGTATATAGTCGAGCATGCATCTAAATGTGCTTATAGAAATGCAAAAGCAAGGGTACATAGCATGTTAGTCTTTGATGAATCTGATGAGGATCATGAGGATGCAAGTGCCTTTGCAATCACTACCAAAAATGATGAGGTTGAAGAGGAAATTGGGCAAGAAGAATTCTTTGACCCGGCTGACATCTTTCCGTTTGACCCCCGCGGTCATGTAGATGTAAATATGGGTGATAAGAATGGGTTACATGCTGCTGCTAGTGTTTGTACTATCTCCCTAGATGCTTGGATAGGATCTAAGAGCCCCAACACTCTTCGTCTTCAAGGAAAGATTCACAGAAAAGATGTGTTTGTCTTGGTAGATAGTGGTAGCACACACAGTTTCATAAATAGAGCAATCACGGACAAGCTGAAATGTTGTCTTTGATCTACAACAACCAATGAGGGTGCAAGTGGCCAATGGGAGTGAGGAAATTAGTACTCATGTATGCCCAGCTGTACCGATTAAGCTTGCTGAAAATTATGAGCATAAAGTGGATTTGATTGCACTCAATATGGGGCCGATAGACATTGTGTTGGGCTGCGATTGGATGAAAACTTTGGTACCATTTCCATGGATTTTTCATTGCTATATATGCAGTCTTTTAGGGCTAGATAGCTTGTTCACTTGCAGGGAATTCAAAACAATAGTGAATTTCAGCTTATTACAGCCAAACAGCTCAAGAAAGAGTTCAAGAAATGCTCCCAAATTTTTGTGTTGCAACTAAATAAGGAAAATGCAGATCAGTCCCGAAAAATGCATGATAATTGAGCCCTTAAGGCTCTACTTGTAGAGTATGGTGACTTGTTTCAGTTACCTACATCATTACCTCCCAAGAGAGTGGTTGATCATCCCATTGATTTGGAGCCCCACTCCAAGCCCAGTCAATAAACCCCTTACAGATTGTCCAAATGTGAAAGAGAAGAAGTGGCCAAGTAGGTCAAGGATTTAGTAGATATGGGATTCATTGAGCCTAGTTCATCCCCTTTTGCATCACCTATCTTGCTGGTAAAAAAGAAAGATGGCACTTTCAGGATGTGCATAGATTACAGAGATCTAAGTTAGATCACTATTAAGAATAGATACCCTATTCCTAGGGTGGATGACATGTTAGATGAGTTGAAGGGAGCTAAGTATTTCACAAAGATTGATTTGAGATCTAGCTACCATTAGATACACATGCATGAAGGAGATGAGATAAAGATTGCATTCAGGATTGATCGTGGGCTCTATCACTTCTTGGTCATGCCCTTTGGCTTGACTAATGCACCAGCCATGTTTCAGAGCCTCATGAACAAAATACTTCAGCCTTATTTAATCTTTTTTTTTTGGTATTTTTTTATGACATCCTCATTTATAGTTGCTCAAAGGAAGCTCAGCTTATGCACATGAGGCAAATATTTGATATACTTAGACAATATAGACTCTTTGCCAAGGAGACAAAGTGTTCATTCATGCAAAATGAGGTTGAGTACTTGGGACACATTGTCACTGAGGCATGCATTAGAGCTGAGCCAAAGAAAGTGCAGTGTGTTAGAGATTGGCCCACACCTACAAATACTACCTCTTTGAGAGGATTCCTGGGTCTCTCCTCATTTTACAATAGATTCATTCAGCACTATGCCACTGTTGCAGCCCCCTCTCACTGATAGGTTGAAGAAAGAAGCATTTTTCTAGGATGCATTGGCAGATAGAATCTTTCATCAGTTGTTGAAAGATTTGCTTACTTCAGTCCCTATCTTGGTATGCCCTAATTTTTCTAGGGAAGTCACCATTTAGTGTGATGCCAGTGGGAGAGGAATTGGTGTAGTCTTGCTGTAAGAACATGGGGTCATAGCTTTTAAGAGCCGAAAGATGACTGAAAATGAGAGGGTTATGAATGTCTATTATTAGAAAATACTGGCCATCCTTCATGCCATCAAGAAATGGCATCATTATTTGTATAGCAGCCAGTTTAGAGTGAAAAGTGACCATAGAGTACTTAAGTACTTTTTTTCTGAGTCAAATCTGACTCTGAAGCAGAGGAGATGGGTAGCCACCTTACAAAACTATGACTTTGACATCACCCACACTCGTGGGAAGGACAATGTAGTGGCCGATTCCCTGTCTAGGATGTGAGCATGTAAAGTCTCTACTATTATGGAGTTACACAGCGATTGGATACATGAGCTTTAGGAGGCTTACCTACTAGACATTGATTTCAACAATGTATTTCAGAAAGTACAGCAAGGACAATGTGTGGAAAACTCTCCATATCAGCTAAAAAATGGGCTTTTATGGTATAATGGCCGAATTGCCATCCCTCATGCTTTCCCATTCAAGAAGAAAATCATGCAAGAGATCCATTCAACCCCTATAGCTAGTCATTTGGGAGTCTTTAAGACCTATGACAAAATTGCTCAAAGCTTTACTAGAAGGGCCTTTGGAGAGATGTGAAAGACTTTGTCTTGGGTTGCATGCCTTGTCAGCAAAACAAGGACAGCACCCTCGAGGGGCTCACTATATATATATTCTCTATATAGCGTACGTTCATAGCCTATTTACAAATATCCTAATCTGTGAATTTTTCTTGAATAAAACACAACCCTTTTCTATTCAATCTGTAAGTAACCCCTTTATATGACACCCTTCTGTATGAAAAAATGTATAAAAATGCTATTTTAAAAACCGCTTATTTTGAACTCATGTTATATATACATATATTCATGAGTGACCCCCCGAGACAACACCTTAAAAATAGCTGGTTTACTTTAGCCATTGCCTACACGTGAAGGCAAGTGGACACACATCACTATGGACTTCATTACTGGCCTACCGATGACCAAGAAAGGTTGGGATAGCATCTATGTAGTTGTGGACAGACTCACAAAGGGGGCCCATTTCATTCCCACAAAGACTCAGTATAATGCTTCTCAAGTAGCTAGCCAATTCGTGGAATATGTTTTCAAATTACATGGCTTGCCACAGGTCACTGTGCATGACCGAGATGCTAAGTTTATGAGTAACTTTTGGCGGGTATTTTTCAACTCTATGGGCACTCAGTTATCCCCTTCCACTGCTTACCATCCATGGACAAATGGTCAAACAGAAAGGGTTAACAAATGACTGGAAACTTACTTGATGCACTTCTGTCATGCTTGGGACTCATGGTTGCATTTGGCTAAGTTTTCTTATAATAACTCCACACATGCTATTATTGGAGTTTCACCTTTTGAGGCCCTGTATGACTACAAGGTGCCCCTTCCTGTGGTTATCTTTAATGATAAAATAAATCCACAAAGTAAGGAAGAATTGGATAGAATGCATGCCTTACTTCAGTAGTGTAAAGCTAACTTGAAGAGAGCTCAAGATCAAATGAAGCTTTATGCTGATGACAAAAGACGGAATGTGGAGTTCCAAGAAGGGGATTTGGTGCGCTTGAAAGTGCCTAAGTCTAGATATGCTAGATCATAGTGGATTATCAAGAGAGTGGGAGACTTGGCATATCGATTGGCATTACCCCCATCTACGAAGATTTATAATGTCTTCCATGTGAGTCAGTTGAAGCACTTCATTGGCTCAGCAGTGGACTATGTTGAGAAACTCCCACCGATAGATGAAGAAGGTATCATTCAATACATACCTGAAAAAGTCATAGGACAAAGGGAAAATCGGCTTTGATCTTGCTCGATCATGGAATACTTGATTAATGTCAAGGTTTACCACTCGAGGAAGCTTCTTGGAGGCCAGCTTCAGTTTTGGAAGAGTTCCCATACCTTTTAGAAGCAGATTTGGTTGAAATCTAGCTAACTATGGCCCCGTTTTCTCCCAGACTGACTGCAGACAACACTGTGTTTTAAAGTAGATTTTATTTTGTACTATGGACAGAAATGCACACCTTACATGGGCTGAAATTACTTCTCGAGATCTCTGTTTTGATGTATAGCACACCTTGTTTGGAGCCTCCCACAAAAAGTTATGATAGATTCACTACAATAAGGTCTTATAGTAAACAACTTGCTATCCACTGTCTATAGGCCGCATTTACTCCAGATATTTGGGTCAAAACTCATGTATATAACTCCCCAATAAGGCCCACGTATCATACATATCCCATGACCTATCATACACAATAATACCTCTTCATTGATCAGTATACCCTTGTAATAACGCAGCAGAGTAGTACTCTGATTGGCCCCTCCCAGTTACCAAATGTGCCCAAATTGTTTTTGAGGGAAAAAAACCTTCGGGTGGGGATGGAATGTAAGAGAGGGGGACTAAATAATGGGGAAATATTTGCTACACTGGCTGGTATATAAGGTGAGAGAGACTTAATTTTTCATCATCAGATAATTAATACAAGTCTTCTTTCTCTTTCACCTTGCCCTCCTGTAACATGTCCACCTGTTCGCTTTCAAGACACGTCTTAGCAGCCCATCGGAAAGAGGGTCTAGAAAGCTCGGCCCGGCACTCCCTTGAAATGTTACGGGTTTTGCGATCTAGGTCTTTCCGATTTTGCCACGTAGTGGAAGTATTCTGGTCGTTCCCACTTAGGACCGACCTGAATCAGGGGTTTTCTCTAATGGTCAAATTCCTAGAGAGTGACTAGTGTTGAACCCCAGGCGAACTACTTTATGCAGAAATGCCAGGGTCCAGGTGTATTCATGCTCCACTTGGTTCAAGGAGAATGGGAAATGAGAGGGATGCAAAGCTTGACCTCTCTACCCATAAGGCATAGTCTCATTCTGTTCCCATAAAATAGCATAAATCGGGATTCTGGTAACCTGAACTCTAGGTTAGCATTGCCTGCTGTTCATTCCCTTTGAGCAACGTTTCATGCTGTCGATTCCATTTGAGAGAAGTTACCGGCCAACCAGGACCACCCATCCATAGGACGGACCCATGGCCACATCCACTGCACTTTCCTCAGGGTTGCTTTAGTTCTCTAATTACCTACAACTTTTAATTGGACATGCAAAAACAGCTTCCCTAATTAGCCAACTAGACACCAGTTCCTTCATGTAATCTTAGCACTTGACATAGAAAAATATTTCCAAACAAGTTTCTTTACATCAATTGATCTTATTTATCTTTGAAATACATCCATATAATCCATAATCCGCCCGAAGCCAATCCAGCAATCCACAGGGATTACTAATCCAAGATTCCGCCCGTAGACTAGTATGCGGGCCTCGAGATCGAATCCTGAGTAACGTTGGCCTCTTGTGCAGGGCCCGGAAGGCAAGGGATTAACGGCCAAAGCCCCCTTGGCACCCAAGTATCCTACTACTCCAAGTAGTGCCCAATGGGGAGACCTCTCGCAGCAGGTTCGGTCCACGTTCCCGACGCAATTGGCAAACTTCTTGGTTAGGATCAAGCAGACAGTCGGGGGTAACTCATGTTGCCTCTCCCTTCAGGCCTTCAACCTGAAGCATTAATTAACTTTCCATGCTTAGTTCCTTGAGCAAACAATGCAAACAATGCTCCTAAACTGTTACAAACATAATCAATCCAGTGGTCGTTTATTTGGTCAACTGCTAAGGAGTGAATCCTTCTCTCCAAATGCATCCATCATTCGATCTGGGATCAATTGCGACTTGGCAAGATCCCCAAGGGTTTATTGTTTGTGTACCCTTGTATCCTTGGGTTAGGGTTATACCCTGTTAACCCAAATTAACCAACACCTTATTGTTTCTTAAGTTAAGACAATAAATCTTGGCGACCATGTCACTCTAACTTGATTGATCCATTGCTTGTCAAGCAAAACATAACTTCCCTTAGCTTGGCAAATTAGCCCAAGAAAGGTGATGTAACAAGATGTCTACTCATCCTCCTGCAAGCTAGACTTGCGCTAGAACCTGCCAACCTTATTCCAAGGAGTGGCAAATCTCTCTAGTGATTAAACCACAAAGCCATGCGACGTTGCAACTTGTTGCACAGGTGTGGCACCTAACTCATGGGATCATTTCACCCATTGAACAGGGTTTCCTGGTCAAGGAATTTTGTTTAGAAAAGATGTAGGGTTTAGGGTGTCTTCTCATCGAACCCAATTCTAATTGTACTAGGCCGACAACATTCGGTCCTAGGGTTTCCAAACTCAATCTGAGTTTTAACATTAGGTCGGTCAATCCTTAGCGAAGAGATCCTAGATCGTTGTTTGCATGGATGTCCAAGTGACCCAAACATTCCGTGAATGTGAGCAGGACCTTTGGGTTTGAGGGTTTCGACTTGGCGTCCAAGTAGGATACTAGGTTGCATTTCTAACGTTCCAAGCCCTAGCTAGTACTTGAGGTGTTTATCGTATCGATTAGTTATGTCTAAATGAATCCCTAACAGTTATAATATTACAAGTGATTTGGGTAAATTGTCCTACTTGTCTTGTGACAAGGACGATCCTTTTCTAGAGATGATAAATTTGTTCTAAGGATGTAAATAGTTTCAAGACGACACAATACATGTTAACATTTGATTCATTACTTCTACGCACCAAAAGGTTTGCAATAACCCTAACTTTTCTTGCTAAAGTCATTTTGCATGATAATTTAGAGAATAACTTACATAGGACCTACAAGGATTTACATCAAGGAATAATGCCTACAACCTTTTGTCTAAGCATTTGAGTTTCATGCTTTGATAAGCCATGCAACCTTCCCTAAATGCAGCTCTTGATGAATGAATTTTTCGCATGTTGAATATGTAACATGCAACCCTTTTCTAGATATAACATTGTTAATGAGGTTCATGTAAGATGATTATGTACCATGCAACCCTAATCCATTCCACAAGTGCCCTCGCATGCAACATGCGATGTCCATTGTTTCAATTTCATGCCGTGCAATGGACGTTAACAATTCTTTTCATGTGAGTCATAACAAGAATGTTATTGATTAAATGCAAGATACACTTGTTCTTTCACGGCCAATCAAGGATGCACTTAACAATTTCAACTTACAACTCTAAGCAATATGTGCTTAGGCTTGTTACTTTCGAAGTGCATGAAAGAGCAACATGCAGCTAGGCTCTTAAGATGGACATGTAGTTTACGTTCACAACTTTTGGAAATGCAAACGATCCAATTTCATGACATGCATCAACCCTTGTCCATTGTTCAAAGAGATAATTTCTCAAATGTACTTTTATGACTACGACATGAATTAACGATAAGCCTAAAATGTATTCTCCCTATGGAATTAAGCGTGCTTAAAGCATTTCTTTATGTGGAATTAAATTTGTGGAACCTTGGCTTGAGGGCTCGTGGGGATCTCCACGTGTAAATTCAGGGAAGAACCTCCCATGGGAGGGCCTTGCATCTTCTTGGGAGCCGTCATAGACGTAGTATGTCTGGACTCCAGGTTTTCCTTTGCCCTTACATGGTCTGCGAATTTCCTCCAAGTTCAAAAATCTAGTCCGCTTCTTCCTTACGCAGGAATACCCTTTACAATTGTGGGTTATAAGCACCTGGGCCAAAACCCGCATGCACAAGGCCTAAAGTAGTTGTAATGTGTCCACATGTTTGCGCGTAGGACACGTCTTAGCAGCCCATCGGAAAGAGGGCCTAGGAAGCTCCCCCCGGCACTCCCATGGAATGCTACGCGGTTTGCGATCTAGGTCTTTCCGAGTCTGCCACGTAGCGGAAGTATTCCGATCGTTTCCACTTAGGACCGACCTAAATCAGGGTTTTCCTAGTGGTCAAACTCCTAGAACAGCAGCTAGTGTCGAACCCCAAGAGAACTAATTTACGCAAAAACGTCAGGGTCGAAGAGGATTCATGCTGCACTTGGCTCAAGGAGAATGGGAAATGAGAGGGATGCAAAGCTTGACCTCTTTGCCCATAAGGCATAGTCCCATTCCATTCCCTTAAAATAGCATAAATCGGGATTCTAGTAACCTGAACTCTAGGTCTGCGTTGCTTGCTATTCATTCCCTTCGAGAAAAGTTCATTGTTATCCATTTCGCTTGAGAAAAGTTCTCGGTCAACCGGGACTACCCATCCATAGGACGGATCCATGGCCACATCCACCGCACTTTCCTCAGGGTTGTCTAATTACCTACCACATTTAGTTGGACACGCATAAAACAATTTTCATAATTAGCTAGTTAGACACCAGTTCCTTCACGTAATCTTAGCACTTGACATAGAAATACAGTTTCAAACAAGTTCCTTTTCAACAAGTTATCTTATTATCTTTGGAATACATCCATATAATCCAACTCATAGGCTAATCCATAATCCACCCGAAGGCAATCCATAATCCACCCGAAGGCTATCTAGCAATCCACAGGGATTACTAATCCAAGATTCTGCTTGTAGACTAGTATGCGGGCCTTAAGATCTAATCCCGAGTCGCGTTGGCCTCTTGTGCAGGGCCCGGAAGGTAGGGGATTTACAGCTAGAGCCCCGTGGCACCCAAGTGTCCTCGTGCTCCAAGTAGTGCCCAATGGAGAGACCTCTCGCGGCGGGTTCAATCCACGTTCCCCATGCGGCTAACAACCCCCTTGGTTAGGGTCAGGTAGACAGTTGGAGGTAATTGATGTTGCCTCTCCCTTCAAGACTTCAACCTAAAACATTAATTAACTTTCCATCTTTTAGTTCCTTGAGCAAACAATGCAAACAGTGCTCCTAACTGTTACAACCACAATCAATCCAGTGGTCGTTATTTGGCCAACTGCTAAGGAGTGAATCCTTCTCTCCGAATGCATCTAGAATTCGATCCGAGATCAATTGCGACTTGAAAAGATCCCCAAGGATTTGTTTGTTCACCCTTTTGTCCTTGGGTTAGGGCCATACCCTGTTAACCCAACTTAACCAACACCTTAGGTTTCATAAATTAACAGTAAATCCTGGCGACCATGTCGCTCTGACTTGATTGATCCTTTGCTTCCAAGCAAATACCTAACTTCCCTTAGCTCAAAAAATTAGCCCAAGAAAGGTGATGTAGCAGGATGACTACTCATCCTCTTTCAAGTTAGACTTGCACTAGAACTTGCCAACCTCATTCCAAGGAATGACAAATATATCTTGTTAATAAACCACAAGGCCATGCGACGTTGCAACTTTTTGCACAAGTATCGCACCTAACTCATGGGATCATTTCACCCATTGAACGGCGTTTACTGGTCAAGCAATTTTGTTTAGACAAGATGCAGGGTTTAGGGTGTCTTCTTATCCAACCCACCCTAATTGTACTAGGCCAACGATGGGTCCAAGGGTTTCCAAACTCAATTCGAGTTTTAACATTAGGTCGGTCGATCGTTAGGGTAGAATCCCTAGATCGATGTTTGCATAGGCGTTCAATTGACCCAATCATTTCCTGAATGTGGCTAGGACCTTTCGATTTGAGGGCTTTGACTTGACATCCAAGTACGATACTAGGCTACATTCCTGACATGCCAAGCCCTAGCTAGTACTTGAGGTGATAATCGTGTCGACTAGTTATGCCTATACAAAACCCTAGCGGTTATAATATCACAAGTGATTTGGGTAAATTGACCTACCTGTCTTGTGACAAGGACGATCCTTTCCTAGAGATGCTAAACTAGTTTGCAAAACATCACAATACATGTAAACATGCGATTCATTACCTCTACACACCAAAAGGTTTGCAATAACCCTAACTTTTCTTACTAAAGTCATTACGCATAATAATTTGGAGAGTAACTTACATAGGACCTACTACGTTTTATATCAAAGAATCAACCCTTTTTTCTAAGCTTTAGAATTTCATGCTTTGATAAGCCACACAATCTTTTCTAAATGCAGCTCAATGAAATGAAATTTACACATGACGAATATGTAACATGCGATTCTTAGAAACAACATCGTAAATGAAGTTCATGCAAGACTAAGGCTAGTGTTGACTTAATCCATTTCCAAGCATCTTTTTCATGCAACTTACAAGTCTGTGGTACCATTCCCATACTATGCAATTGTCCAAGGTTTCATTTTCATGCCGTGCAATGGACATTAATAACTCTTTCCATGCGAGACATAACAAGGGATTTATTAACTAAACACAAAATACACTTGTTCTTTCTCGGCCAATCAAGGATGCACTTAACAATTTCAACCTTTTAATGCTAGGCAATATGAGTTTTAGGCTTGTCACTTTGAAATGCATGACACGGCAACATGCTATTAAGCTCCTGAGACGGACAAGTAGTTTATGTTCGCAACTTTTTGGAAATGCAAATGGTCTAATTTTCATGACATGCACCAACCCTTGTCCATCGCTCAAAGAGATAATTTATTAAACGTACTTTTATCACTACCACATGAATTAGCGATAAGCTTAAAATGCATTCTCCCTATGGAATTAAGCATGTTTAAAGCATTTCTTTATGTGGAAATAAATTCATGGAACCTGGGCTTGTGGATCCGCACGGATGTCCACGTGTATGTTCGAGGAAGAACCTCCCGCAGGCAATTGCGCCTTGCATCTTCTTGGGAGCCACCATAGATGCAATTATGGACTCCGCGGATTCCTTCTAGCCTTTACTCTCACTCTCCGAGACTGCCTCTAGGTCAATACCTTCTCCTTGCGTAGGGATTGGAGCTTTATGAACCCGATTTTAAAACAGAGGGAGGGCACGTAGGAATAAGGCTTATGGGCCTTATCCTTTAGAAGCTTTTAGAGAGCTTCTGACTTTGAACAAAGTCGACGTGGAAGAGGGAGGGGGTAATGGAAGATTAAGGATGGGGGAAAGGAAAGATTATGGTGGCGATGATTGTGGGATGGCAGCGAATTGATGAACTATGGTGCCTCAAGGTAGCGCTAACAATGGACTCTCATGGGTGGCGATTTCTGCGGCCTGCAGTACAGCGTGTGGTGGCGAGATGATGACGGCAGCGGTAGATTTCGTCCTCTCCTCTAATTGTGCAGCACCCCAGCCTCCTTCCTTTCTCTCATTGATCGTACCTCCAACACGATAGCCTCCTTCCCCTTCCTTCCTTTGTCCACAGGGGAGTGTTTATATAGTGCTTAGGGGGGTGGAGATGGTAGCCACCACGTGGCTTAGGCATGCCCCTCCCTCCTCATGCTCCCACACACGACTTCGCCTTAGGCCATTCCTCCCCACACTCTCTCTCCTCTAGCCATGCATCGGCAGGGGGAAGGGATAATTATTAGAAATATTTGACTTAAATTTATCCAATTTCCCCTTCAAAAAGGGTGTTTCCCCACGACTTTTACGGTCTTCAACCTCGGCCTCGATTTCACAATGCGGAGCCCTCATTTTTGCACGTGTAGGGTATGGATTAAGCTGCCAATAATTATGATGTGGGAGATAACCTTGCACAGGTTTTATGCGGCATGCAGGGAGTCAAGTTCAATAATATTTTTTACCATAAATATTACATTCTCTTCCCCTTCTTGGAGGAATCAAGATGTCCTCATCTCGAGAAGAACTGGGGGTATTGTTGGTTGAGAGTGCTTTCATCCATCCAAGTGGCATCCTCCTCCAGATAATCTTTCCACTAGACGAGGCATTCTCTCAAGGTTCTGGATCTCAATTGTCTCTCCCTAACACCTAAAATCCTATCAGGCCATAGCTTGAGGACTCCTTGGCTAGGCATTACAACTTGTTGATCATCAAGTACATGGCTAAGATTAGGTACATACTTCTTCAGTAGACTGATGTGGAATACATTATGAACCTTTAGGTTCTCAAGGAGTTGTAGTCTATAAGCATTGGGTCTTAGGCCCTTGAGGATCTTGTAGGGTCCACAATACCTTGGACTTAGCTTCTTGCAATCTCCTAAGGATAGGGAACTCTTCTTCGGGCGTATGCAAATGAAGACCATGTCTCCTTCCTCGAAGGTTCTATCTTGATGTTTCAAATCCGCGTATGCCTTCTGTCTATCCTTGGCGGCTTGGATGTCATGTCTTATTGACTTCGTTTGGTCATCCATATCGTCTAGCATTTGCTTTGAAGCTTCAACTCTTAGGGTTGGGTTTGAGAAGTTTAAAGGACTTCGACAGACATGCCCATGCAATGCTTGAAAAGGGGTCATCTAAATGCTTTAATGGTAAGAAGCATTGTAGGCAAACTCAACTAGTGGCAAGTATTAAAGGCACCTTTTTGGTTCACGGCAGCAGTGTGCTCTTAGCATATCCTCGATGACTTGGATGACTCGTTCGGTTTGACCATCGGTTTGGGGATGGTAAGCTGTACTAAAACAGAGTTGAGTCCCAATGGCTTCAAAGATAGCTCTCCAAAACTGTGATGTGAAGAGAGAATCACGATCACTAATGATTCTTCTCCGCAATCATTGTTGTTTGAATATCTCCTTGATGAACAACCTTCCAATGTCAAAGGCTTTATAGTTTGTCTTAATAGGAATAAGATGTGCAACCTAAGTGAGCATATCAACCACAACCATAATGGAGTTGTATCCTCCTTGGACCTGGGGTTTTGCAAAACCAGGGATATCTTTGTGGCTAGAGATCTAGCTGTTGATGGATTTTGCAAGATTAGAGAATTAAGGAATGCCTTGCGACTAAGTGCATCGGAAACTACATTCTCCTTTCTAGGCCGGTATTTGATTTAAAAATCATACTCCTCCAGCACTTCAATCCATCGATGTTGCCTCATGTTGAGCTCATTCTGGGTAAATATCCACTTGGGACTTTTATGATTCATCACTAGGGTAAATTTGTTACCCAATAGGTAGTGTCTCCAAAGCTTGAGAGCATGGATGACAGCTAACAACTCCAGATTGTCGGTAGCATAATTCCTCTCATGGCTCTTCAATTCCTTAAAGACTATGCTACAAGATGTCCTCCTTGCATAAGCACACATCCTAAAGCAAGCGTGCTAGCATCAGTTACTACTTCAAACTCCATACCAAGGTCCGAAAGTTTCAGGATAGGTGCTGATACCAAACTTTGCTTTAATCTATCAAAGCTAGATTGTTCGGCAGATGATCATGCAATCGATGTTTGCTTCTTCACTAGATCCATCAAAGGTGCTGCAATCAAAGCATAGTCTTTGATAAAGACCCTATACCATCCTGTCAATCCAAGAAAACTGTGTATTTCTTTGACAGTTGTTGGTATTGGCCATTCTAGAACATCTCTGACTTTGGCTAGATCCATTGAGATTCCTTCTGCTGATACGATGAATACCAGATATTCAATCTATCGCTTGAAGAATGCACACTTCTTCATTTTGGCATAAAGCTTGTGTGCCCTCATTGTCTCAAGGACAATCCAAAGTTGAGGTTGATGATCTTCTTCCTATTTGGAGTAGACTAAGGTATCATCGAAGAAGATGAGTACAAAGTCGTCAAGATATGGCCTATAGATATCTTGCATTAACCTATTGAAGGTGGCAGGTGCATTCGTCAGCCTAAATGACATGACTATGAACTCAAAGTGTCTATATCTTGTGTTGAATGTCATCTTTGGGATATCTTCTTCCTTGATTCTTATCTGATAGTATCCAGACCTGAGATCAATCTTGGAGAAGATCTTTGTACCTTGAAGGCGGTCAAGAAGTTCATATATTCTTGGAATAGGATAGTTGTTCTTAATGGTTGATTGATTCAACCCTCTGTAATGAGCCGAAGTGTTCCATCTTTCTTCTTCTGGAATAGTACTAGAGCTCCCCATGGTGAACTGCTAGGATGGATGTAGCCCTGATCTATAGTTGCTTTAGTTGCTCCTTCAACTCAATTGCTTCTAGGATGGACATTCTATATGACCTCTTTGCAATTGGTGCAGCTCCATCCTAGCACTAGCTTGATCTCATGATCAACTTCCTTTTGAGGCAGAAGTTCTGTCAGCTCTTCAGGAAATACGTCTGCATACTCCTTTAGCCATGAAGGTTCTTCACTAGACTCCTGATTGTGATTTAGCTTATTGAGCTTAATCAAGTAGATAGGTAGCCGCTTTCTAACTCCCTTTATAATTTGAGATGCTTTGGCCAATTGAATTTTTGGCTTTCCAGCCTCTCCTTGATTTGTGACCAATTCCACTTCAGAGTTTCGAAAGGAAACTTAACCCTTCCCACAATGAATGTGGGTATCATTAGGTTTAAGCCAATCCGTTCCTAGCAAACACTCATGGATACCTAGCTTCATGGACCTGAATCTGACCGAAGTCGACTTTCCTCCCAGAAAGAATTCCACCTTAGCAGTTTTCCTGGTACAAGTGACTTCACGACCATTTGCTAATTCCACAAGCAAGGTAGGTGCTTCTATTGTGGCTATTTCTAATCTTCTGGCACAAGATGGTGAGATAAAGGAATGCCTACTGCCACAATCAATCAAGGTTTTGAAGCCTTTACCTTGATAATCCAATGGTGTCTGGATCACCAAAAACTAGCGATTCGGCCCTTTTTCTTGAAGGGCGGCATGGACTGTTGCCCTCTCAAAGTCTGCTTCCATGGTCGGGTCTTCTTCATCGCACATTTTCATGTTGGCACACAGGCAGTTCTTCCTTTGCCTTAGGTGGTGGCTCCTTGGCCATGGGCGGTCCCTCGGAATGGTCCTTGACCTTGTCCTTCACCAAGTTTGGGACATTGCCTTTTGAAATGACCGCGCTCATTGCAATGGAAGCAAGGGAGGTTGCGGCCATTACCTTGGGCAGAAACAAAGTTATTGATATTGTTGGTCCTTGCTTTCTTCCTTTGTCCCTGGTTTTGACCTTGAAATCTCTTTGCTTGGGACCTATATAATCCTTTGTTCTGATCATTATAAGACCAAGTCTTGTTACTTCTTGGCCTAGTCTGCACCTCCTGAATTATGGGTGCAGCTCAAATGAGTGTGTCCTGAAGGTCTCTTGGGTGCATTGATTCGAGGCGGGTATTTATAGGTGGGTTTAATTTGGCACAAAACTTCGACACCTGTTGTGTCATATCCATCTGTGGTGCATACTTCAAAAGAGAGACAAACTTTGAGTAGTATGCGTCAAGAGTCACACCTAGTTGTTTCAACTCATAGAACTCATTCATCTTCTGTGTGTGATACGCAGGTGGTAAGTATCTTCCTTGTACAACTTTTTTCAGCTTTTCTTAGGTAACAGACCCTTTCGAGATCCCTTGGTCTCTGCACCATTGCATCCACCAAAGTCTGGCTTCACTAGTGAGCTTCAGCTTGGCGAGCATTGCTTGGTTGGTGGGTGCAACAAAGTTGCTTCAAAGTAATCTTCCATGGACTCGATCCAAATCTCAGCATCGGCTTGGACAGTCCTTCCTTTCTCGTCAAATTCTGGTGGCTTGATCTCCTTGAGAAGAAACTTCTTCTTCTGAATCACAGTTGTACTTGGTGTAGAGGTTGGACTAGGAATCTGTACCTGGGGTTGTGCCTGGGTAAGATATTCCTAACGTTAACAACTCGCTAATCATTACTTACATTACATTTCATACCCAATTCAACTTTCAGCCAAGAGACCCAATCACTTAACTTTTTATCAATACTCATAGTCAAGAGAATCATTGATAAGAAGAAGTCTTATTTCATTCATCTAGGCATAGCCCTTTCGGAGTACAATATTTCTTGGGATGGTAGAGCAAGCTGATACATTAATTTAGGGAGAATAAGGTTGTTTTACATTGAGCTATGGGAACTGGGTATCAATATGGACTTGGGTCATGGATCTTCAAGAATCAATAAGTCATTGGAAGATTAGGGTATCCTTTTCTTTGGTACCCATTCTTCTCATAGCGTCCCAACACCTTGATCCTCTTAGCGGGGATTATGCGAGTCACTTCCTCATACACATACATGTTTAGCTTGACCTTCCAACCTTCGACATGTAAAGTTGCGTTTACGTGAGCCTGAACAAAGATGAATAGCTTCATGATCTTTAGTTCCTCCAACCACTTGATTCTCTTTAGGTTAGTTCGAAGGTACACAAATCGGTGAGCAGCTATGTAATAGATTCATGAGTCACCCATCCATCTCTGTTCCACGTACAGAGGCGATGGATTGTAGATGTGGTCTAGGATGTTCATCATATCGATCCTTCATTGATAATCCGAGGCATGCATCACGGTCATAAATATGACCTGGAACACCTGAATTTGTTTCATGCTTCATGACTCTGCAAGACAGCATCGATAAGTAAGGAAATGTTCTTAATTGCGACATTTGCTTTACTTCTTCTTATTAATTTTTCTTATAAAGACAAATCCTTCATTGGTTCGCTTTGATACCAATTGTAATGTGTCCACGTGTTTGCTCGTAGGACACGTCTTAGTAGCCCATCGGAAAGAGGGCCTAGCAAGCTCTGCCTGGCACTCCCATGGAATGTTACGGGGTTTGCAATCTAGGTCTTTCCAAGTCTGCTACATAGCAGAAGTATTCTGGCCGTTCTCACTTAGGACAGACTTGAATGAGGGTTTTCCTAGTGGTCAAACTCCTAGAACGGCAGCTAGCGTCGAACTACGTTACGCAGAAATGTCAAGGTCGAAGCGGACTCATGCTGCACTTGGTTCAAGGAGAATGGGAAATGAGAGGGATGCAAAGCTCAAGCTCTCTGCCCATAGGGCATAGTCCCATTCCATTCCCCTAAAACAACATAAATCTGGATTCTAGTAACTTGAACTCTAGGTCTGCGTTGCCTACTATTCATTCCCTTCGAGAAAATTTCCTTGCTGTCCATTTCGATTGAGAAAAGTTCCCGGCCAACCGGGACTACCCATCCGTAGGACGGAACCATGGCCACATCCACCACACTTTCCTCAAGGTTGCTTTAGTTGTCTAATTACCTACCAAATTTAGTTGGAGATGCATAAAATAGCTTCCTTAATTAGCCATAGTTAGACACTGGTTCCTTCACGTAATCTTAGCACTTGACATAGAAAAACATTTTCAAACAAGTTCCTTTTCAACAGGTTATCTTATTATCTTTGGAATACATCCATATAATCTAGCCCGTAGGCTAATCCATAATTTTCCTGAAGGCTATCCAGCAGTCCACAGGAATTATTAATCCAAGATTCCGCCTGTAGACTAATATGCGGCCTTGAGATCCAATCCCGAGTTGCGTTGGCCTCTTGTGCAGGGCCCAGAAGGCAAGGGATTTACGGCCAGAGCCCCCCTCACACCCAAGCGTCCTCCTGCTCGAAGTAGTGCCCAACGAAGAGACCCCTTGCAACGGGTTTGGTCCACGTTCCCTGCGCGGCTAACAACCCCCTTGGTTAGGGTTAGGCAGACACTCGGGGGTAACTGATGCTGCCTCTCCCTTCAGGCCTTCAACCTGAAGCATTAATTAACTTTTCATCTTTGAGTTCCTTGAGCAAACAATGCAAACAATGCTCCTAAAGTGTTACAAGAAAAATCAATCCAGTGGTCATTTATTTGGCCAACTGCTAAGGAGTGAATCCTTCTCTCTGAATGCATCTAGCATTCGATCCGGGATAAATTGTCACTTAACAAGATCCCCAAGGGTTTGTTTGTTCACCCTTTTGTCCTTGGATTAGGGCCATACCCTGTTAACCGAACTTAACCAACACCTTCCTAGTGAAACCTCTGACCTTTCCTCAAGAGCTGATATAGAGCATCAACTACATGTGCAAAGTGAGGGATCCATATCAAATAGAATACACATGCACCCAAGAATGTACGCACCTAAGATACATTCGTGCATACATCTTACATTCTATCAACCCCATCTATTTTTGTTGGTGATTGTCTTTGCCCATAGGCCCACATATATGCCTAAAAATAAAAACCTCTTCAACTCCAAAGACTAACTTTTGTCTAGAAAGAGTTAAATGCACGTCTTCTAGATGCATCAAAATCCTTTCACAATCAAGAATATGCTCTGCAACAAACTTTCTGCACCCATGAGCATCCATCTCTTCATTGTTTTCATCCATTGCACACCCTTTGATTGGAACATCATCCAAGAAGGGCATTGTTAATTGTTGTAAAAAATCCTTAAGTATGCTATTCATAGTATTTTTCATGTGTGCCATTAAGTTTGTTGCACCTTGTGGGAGAGTACACATCTATACTAACACCAAGGGAGTCTTCATGGTTCTAATATCCATACTTTCGACTGCAAGCTAAAATTGATCATACCCCAAGTAAATATTGCCAAAAGAATAGATTGCTCTATTTGCAAAAGCCTCTACAAATTCATCAACCACAAAACCTACACCCACATTTCTTATGGTCACTTTATTGATCGATTGCATGTCTTGAATAAATGTCAAAGTCCCATTCTTTTTTAGCACAATTGAATATGAGGTTAAAAAGGACTCCAACATCTTCAATGTGAATATTTTCATTTAGCAAATCCATTAGATTTTGTAAGTAAGCTTTAGGCATTGGAATAGGCCTCAAGCTCCATGGTACATGTGGCATAGTAAATATTACCATAGTAGAGACAACACTCGGATCCACACAACCTATTTCACTTGGGGGAAATGTAAATGCTTTTTCATGCCTAGCCAAGATCTACATAAAATAGTCTCTTTCATGAGGCAAAAGAAACTCTTCTGCACCAACTTTCAATTCCTATAATGTTTCATCTATAAACTGATGACCTATATCTTTAGGATCCCGTAAGCTTGGCTACCTTCATACTTTTTCATACAAAATCTCATTTTTTGGTGGAAGCAGAAAAGCAACTAGTTTCACCTTTTTGTCAACCATCTTATACTTTGCCTCCACAAGTGCTTCAACCCATTGTAATTGTAATGTGTCCACCTGTTCCTTTTCAGGACATGTCTTAGCAATCCATCGGGAAGAGATTCTAGAAAGCTCCACTCGGCACTCCCATGGAATGTTACAGGGTTTGCGATCTAGGACTTTCTAAGTCTGCCATGTAGCAGAAGTATTCCGGCCATTCCCACTTAGGACCAACCTGAATCAGGGTTTCCCCTAATGGTCAAATTCCTAAAACGGTAGCTAGCGTCGAACCCTAGGCAAACTACTTTACGCAGAAACGTCAGAGTTGAAATGGATTCATGCTGCACTTGGTGCAAGTAGAATGGGAAACGAGAGGGATACAAAGCTTTACCTCTCTGCCCATAAGGCATAGTCCCATTTTGTTCCCCTAAAATAACATAAATCCGGTTCTAGTAACCTAGATTCTAGGTCAGCGTTTCTTGCTGTTCGTTTCCTTTTAGCGAAGTTCCTTGCTATCCATTTTGTTTGAGAAAAGTTCCCGACCAATCGGGACCACCCATCCGTAGGATGGACCCATGGCCACATCCACAGCACTTTCCTCAAGGTTGTTTTAGTTGTCTAATTACCTATCACATTTAGTTGGACACACATAAAACATATTCCTTAATTAGCCAGTTAGACACCGGTTCCTTCACGTAATCTTAGCACTTGACATAGAAAAGCAGTGTCAACGAAGTTCCTTTTCAACACATTATCTTATTTATCTTTGGAATATATCCATATAATCCAGCCTGGAGGCTAATCCATAATCCGCCCGAAGGCAATGCATAATCCACCCAAAGGCTATCCAGCAATCCACAGGGATTATTAATCCAAGATTCATCTCGTAAACTAGTATGTGGGCCTCGAGATCTAGTCCCAAGTCACGTTGGCCTCTTTTGCAAGGCCCGGAAGGCAAGGGATTTACGGCCAGAGCCCCCCTAGCACCCAAGCGTCCTCCTACTCCAAGTAGCACTCAACAAGCAAGGGATTTACAGCCAAAGCCCCCCTTGGCACCCAAGCGTCCTCCTGCTCCAAGTAGTGCTAAACAGAGAGACCTCTCACGGCGGGTTTGATCCACGTTCCTGGCGCGGCCAACAACCCCCTTGGTTACGGTTAGGCAAATAGTCGGGGATAACTGATGCTGCCTCTCCCTTTAGGCCTTCAACCTGAAGCATTAATTGACTTTTCATCTTTTAGTTCCTTGATCAAACAATGCAAACAGTGCTCCTAAAGTGTTACAAGCACAATCAATCCAGTGGTCATTTATTTGGCCAACTGCTAAGGAGTAAATCCCTATTTCTGAATGCATCCAATATTCAATCCGGGATCAATTGCGACTTGGCAAGATCACCCAAGGGTTTGTTTGTTTACCCTTTTATCCTTAGGTTAGGGTCATACCCTGTTCACCCAACTTAACCAACACCTTAGGTTTCATAAATTAAGACAGTGAATCCTAGTGACCATGTCGCTCTAACTTGATTGATCCTTTGCTTACGAAGCAAATACACAACTTTCCTTAACTTGGCAAATCAGCCCAAGAAAGGTGATGTAGCAGGATGACTACTCATCCTCTTTCAAGTTAGACTTGCACTAAAACCTGCCAACCTCATTCCAAGGAATGGCGAATCCCTCTTATGATTAAACCACATAGCCGTGTGACGTTGCAACTTGTTGCACAAGTGTTGCACCTAAATCATGGGATCATTTCACCCATTGAACGGCCTTTCTCGGTCAAGGAATTTATGTGTCGACAAGATGCAGGGTTTGGGGTGTCTTCTTACCCAACCCTAATGGTACTAGGCCGACAATGTTTGGTCCTAGGGTTTCCAAACTCAATCCAAGTTTTAGCATTAGGTCGAACGATCCTTAGTGTCGAAACCCTAGTTCGTTGTTTGCATGAGCATCCAATTGACCCAAACATTCCGTGAATGTGGATAGTGTTACAACTATATATATCATCTCTCACTTGACTTGGGTCTCACCTATATATACTAACTCTACATCAATATGAATCATTCTTTGGGAGCATGTCTTGTGTATCTCTCTCGTACTCTCTCTCTCTCAACATGGTATCAGAGCTATGGATGTGTAGCAACAACAAGGAAGATAAGTTGTTTCATTGTTTATACTTGATTGAATTCTTTGCACAAGTGATGATTTGATACATGAACTTGTTAAAATTAGAAGTATTAGTTAATTTTGTCTTTAAAAACCGCTTGTTATGCTCTCGTCGTGCTCTCAAATCCTCTCAAAACCGCTTATCAATCGGAGTTCAAGATCAAAAGTTATGACATTTCAGGATTCAAGACAACAATTCTGCTCAAATTTGCGATTTTTTATTTAAAACTGTAATTCCAATTAGAGTTTGTTAATCCCCAATTGCAGTTTGTTTCTTCGTTAATGATGTTGATTACGACAAGCAAACATCTTTCTATTTTTAGCGATGTTTTATTCTCGTTCACGTTCTTTATTCGACCGAAATAGCACTTTTCTTATATGTGTCATCTCGTCTTGCACGTTACGTCTCTCTATTTTGGGCTTTCTTTTTAGTCACTCAATACTTTTCGTCATTCTTACGTGCATCTCCCTATTTTGATTGTCGAGGCTTTTAAAGACATTATCAATCAGCTTGGTGCTGCCGATGCTTCTGCTGCTAAAAATTAGATTGTTACTCAACTTCTTCATACCATCAAAGATCCTTTATATGACAATATCATCACTATTTTGTCTAACAAGGATGATATCCACTTTGACAAAGCATGTATATCTCTTATTTAATATTCTCAACGTCGTGAGCATCATTTGGAAAAATTTGATGCTGTTTTGGTCACTTGCGAACAAAGGGATTTTGATGCTGCTTTTGTTGCTCGCAAGCGTCCCACTTCATGTTTTCAGCAGGGTGGACATCTTAATCAAGGTGGTAAATCTTCTCGTATTGCTTATCCTAACAAACATTGTTCTTATTGTGATAAGAAAGGCCATGTGGCTTCTGATTGCTGGGCACGTCATTATGATGAGGAGCATGGAGTTACTACAAAGCAACCTCGTTGGTCCAAAAGTTTTTCTCCTTTTGATTATTGTGCACATATAGATCATCCATCTCGTCATTGTTATAAATGCAGATATGATGAAGAACATTCTCGAGCTTATATTGTTCAACAAACTACAACTGATGATGATCATACTCATCAGGAGCTCAATTTCGTCCATCATGATATCTCTCCAGAAGAGGTACTTCATGTTCATGATGGTTCTCTATTCATTGTTGATTCAGGTGCCACTGGAAACATGACATACCAATCCCAATGGCTTCACAATTATCATTCTCTTCCTGTCAAGAAGTTTGTTTACCTTGCGGATGATACGACTTGTCAAGTCAAAGGAGTGGGTGGGACCTTTGCGTTTGAGGGCTTCAACTTGGTGTCCAAGTACGATACTTGGCTATGTTTTTTATGGGCCAAACCCTAACTAGTACTTGAGGTTTTTATCGTATCGACTAGTTATGCCTATACGAAACCCTAACGGTTATAATGCCACAAATGATTTGGTTAAATTGACCTACTTGTCTTACTACAAGGATGATCCTTTCCTAGAGATGCTAAACTAGTTTGCAAGACGTCACAATACATGTAAACATGTGAATCATTTCTTCTACGCACCAAAAGGTTTGCAATAACCCTAACTTTTCTTACTCAAGTCATTATGCATGATAATTTGAAGAATAACTTACCTAGGACCTACTAGGATTTACATCAAAGAATCATGCCTACAACCCCTTTATCGAAGATTTAGAATTTCATGCTTTGATAAGCCATGCAACCTTTCCTAAATGCAACTCTTGATGAATGAATTTTTTGCAAGATGAATATGCAACAAGCAACCCTCTCCTAGCTACAACGTAGTTAATGAAGTTCATGCAAAGCGAATATTATAGGACTAGTGTTGACTTATTCCATTTACTAGCATATGCAGCATGCAATTCAATAGATTCATTTTCATGCTCTGCAATTTCTTTTCAGATAACATCCTATGGGTGTTAACGACTTTTCCTCATGCGAATCATTACAAGGAAGATATTGCCTAAAATGCAACATATGCTTATTCTTTCCATGGCCAGTCAAAAATGCACTTAACAATTTCATCCTTTGCACTAAGCAATAGGTGTTTAGACTCATTACTTTGAAAATGCACCCAAAATAGCAACATGTGACTAAGCTCCTAAGACGGACAAGTAGTTTATGTTCGCAACTTTTTGGAAATGTAAACGATCCAATTTTCATGACATACACAAACCCTTGTCCATCGTTCAAACAGATAATTTATCAAATGTACTTTTATCACTACTTCATGAATTAATGATAAGTGTAAAATGCATTCTCCCTATGGAATTAAACGTGCTTAAAGCATTTCTTTATGTGGAAATAAATTCATGGAACCTGGGCTTCTGGATCTGTGGTGATGTCCACGTGTAAATTTGGGGAGGAACCTCCCGTGGGTGCACCTTGCAACTTATTGGGAGCCATCATAGACATGATAATGGACTCCGCGGATTCTGTGTAGCCTTTGCTCTTGCTCTCTAAGACTGCCTAGAGGTCAATACTTTCTCCTCGCATAGGAATAGGAGCTTAATGCACCCGGTTTTAAAATCGGGGAAGGGCACATAGGAACAAGGCTTATGGGCCTTATCCCTTTAGAAGCTTCTTAAAGAAGCTTCTAAGAAGCTTCTGAATTTCTAGGACCCACGTGGAAGAGAGGGAGACCAATTATTGGAAGGAGGGGATGTCGAAGACAGGGGGAGGTGATTAGGATGATGGCGGGGAAATATGGCGGCAGTAGAGCAAGCGCTGCGGGCAGCAATTAGCGGCGTTTCTAGTGGCGAAACCAGTCCCTCCTCTCCACAATCGTGCACAGCACAATAGTCGTTCGTCTGATGATCCTCCTCCATATCCCTCCCTAAGGGGTGTTTTTATAGGCCAAGGGGGGGAAAGGAAAGCTCCACCATGTGGATTATGCATGGATCCCCCCCTCATGCAACCCACACCACTCTACCTAGCCTATTCCTCCCCACATTCCCTCTCCTCCAGCCATGTATTGGATGGGGGAAGGGATATTAATAGGAAAATTTTGCTTTAATTTCATCATTATCCCAATTGCCCCTTCAAAAAGGGTGTTCTCCTGTGGGTTTTTACGGTCTTCAACCCTGGCCTCAATTGCTACCGATAATTACGATGTGGAAGATATTCTTGCACAGGTTTTATGTGGCGTGCAGGGAATCAAGTTTAATTAAAAAAATTGAGCGAAAATATCACAATAATTATTCTTGCTATAATATCATACATGTCCAAAGAACATACTCACAACACTCTATTTTCAGTATCATTTTCTACTTGTATAGTTGTTTAAATTTCAGGAACAGTTTCATTAAAATTCAGCCCATCAAAGATGTCTAAAATGCCTTCACTTTCTGCTAACAACCCTAGTGCTCTCAATTCCTTACTAGCCTATTTCATAGATATGCGTTCACAGCCTTGCACATAGCTTCCATATATTTAAACCAACATGAACTATCTGCTATAAATTGAGAATAGCCAATAGTAAATACATGCTTCATTCCATCAAGAGGCAAGTGCATCCTCTGAACAGCACTAGTATAGCCCCACATTATAACAATGCTTAATGAAAATCCATGTCTTTAAATCCCCTTACATTTGGAGGCAAAGGAGACTCTCAAAGCGTATTTTGATACCTAGGATGATTAACACAGATGGTAAGAAATTGGATTGCTTTCCTCCTGTCCTTGCTTTTGACTCTTACATAAGTAGAACCATCATCAAGCACCTTTGTTTCCATACGCACTCTTGTAATATAGGGCTATCCCAAAATCACTACATATGAGGAATTATCTCGCACAAAGAAGTGTTGCTCTTCTTGTACATCACCAATGGTCCCTTTTACACTAGGACATATAGCGTAGAGCTCCTTGAAAGAATTATTTGCAGCCCTCATATGCCAACCATGATCAATGTCCATAGGCCATACACCATTCTCATACAATCTAGTCTCAATGACATGAATCTTAGACCCGTAGTCAAGGAAAGCAACACAAGGAGTTTCACGCTCCCCTATTTTCACACCAATTTAGTGGTAGCCTTGGCCCAGTGATTTCTTGTGTAATGACTTTGAGGAATAAATCCAGGAGTTTCTTCCCCATATTGTTGCATCTACCTTACTCCACCATGCATATTGCTACAAGGCAATGCATTTTCAATCACTTTCTTCTCTTTTCCACTTACTATCCCCATTAATTAGTAGCATCCTGCATAGATAAACTTACATCATGCTCATATTTAGCCAGAATACCCAACAAACTAGTTTTTTCTTCAAATTGTAGTAATGCACTAGTGGCATCACCAAGAAATTGACGCATTCTCTTAATTATGGCAATGATTTCAACATGAAATTCCCACTTGGCGATGCCAAGCACCTCTCCCAAGGTGAATTCCACCCAACTATTTTATAATGTGTCCACTAGTATCATCTAGGACACGTCTTAGCAGTCCATCGGAAAGGATGACTAGAAAGCTTCGCCCGGAACTCCCATGGAATGCTATGGGGTTTGCGATCTAGGGCTTTCCACGTCTGCCACGTAGTGAAAGTATTTTGGCCGTTCCCACTTAGGATCGACCGGAATTAGGGTTTTTTTGATTGGTCATTTCCTAACAGCAACTAGCGTCGGACCCAAGCGAACTACTTTACGCAGAAACTCCAGGTCCGAAGCGGATTCACGCTGCACTTGGTTCAAAGAGAATGGGAAATGAGAGGGATGCAAAACTCAGCCTCTCTATCCTAAGGCATAGTCCCATTCCATTTCCCGAAAACAGTGTAAATCGGTTAAGACATAACTCTAGGTCAACGCTTTTGTTGTTCTTGTCCTTTGACAATCATCCCGTTGTTCTTCGAGATTTGAGAAAAGTTCTCGGCCAACCGAGACCACCCAACCGTAGGACGGACCCATGACCCATCCTCCTCACTTTCCTCAGTTTGTTTTAGTTATGTTATTATCTAACACATTAATTGGACATGTAACAATCAACTTCTTTAATTAAACTGTTAAGCACTGGTTCCTTTACGTAATCTTATCACATGACATAGAAAGCCAATATCAAACAAATTCTTTATTAACATATCATCATATTTATCTCTGAAATATAAGGAATTCCGCCCATAGGCTTGTCCATAATCCTATCCAGTAATCCACAGGGATCACTATTCCAAGTTTCCACTCGTAGACTAGTATACGGGCCTCGAGATCCAATCCCGAGTCACGTTAGCCTCTTGTGCAAGGCCTGGAAGGTGAGGGATTTACGGCCAGAGCCCCCCCCCCCCCCCCCCCCCCCCGGCACCCAAGCGTCCTCCTGCTCCAAGTAGCACTCAACAGAGAGACCTCTTGCGGTGGGTTGGGTCCACGTTCCCGACGCGGTCACAACCCCCTTGGTTAGGGTCACGTAGATAGTCGGGGGTAACTGAAGCTGCCTCTCCCTTCAGGTCTTCAACCTAAAGTATAGATATTCATTTAATTTGTAATTAATAAATCAAACAGTGCTCTAAAATCTCTAGCAAGCACAAACATTTCCATTAATCGATCTTGTTGTTGGCAAACTGCTAAGAAAGGAATCTTTCCTTTCAATTTCATCCAGCACTAGATCCAGGGTGTCTTGCAATGTAATATTTCTGTTGTGATAATATTTCTAACCCATGTGATAGTCATGCAAGGGAATTCAAGCATTAAAAATACACTGATGGTGTGATTTTCAAATTATCCACAACGTATCTTGATCTCCACTTGCATAAACAAGTTAAAAGAAAAAAACCGTTTAGTTACGTAGGAACCTCCTCTTAGGAGGCAAAAAGGATAAACTTTAGGAATAATGGAAATTTTTTTATTATTCCCCCCTTTCCCCCAGCCGACTGTCATGCTGGAGGGGAGGGGAATAGCAAGGATGACTGAGCATCCTTGCTGGATGCCGTAGAGGGGATGAAACCCATGCATGAACCGCATGGGGGAGGGGAGATACCTCTCCCTCTCCCATATAAACCCCCTATGGGGAAGGGAAGGATTAGGGAGGTGGTCGTGAGAGGAGAGAAAGGAGCCATCGCTCTGCTGCAAACCTCATGTTGATGCCGAGATGGAGGAGGAAGGTGATAATCGAACGCCGCTAGATAAGAGTGGTGGAGAGGCAAGAGCCGTGACGCCGCCAGGATTGTGTGAGAGGGACAACTGGGAGGGAAGTATAAGGCTGCGTGAAGTTCGAGGAGGGAGGGGAGACTAAGAGACAGGACGGAACGCCGCCTAGGTCTCCAGCCAAGGGCCGTGAGAGAGGGAGGGATTAGGCCACTAGCTGCTGCAACAGGAGCGCCGCCATCTTGCGCTAGCTGCCGCTACCACCAACAAACTGCCGTCTGTTGCCATCCTGGGAGTACCTGAGCTGCCACCATACTTTTCCTCCACGTGGGTATACCATGTTTTCTTCTAGACGCTTCAAGAAGCTTCTTGAAGCTTCTTAGGGGAAAAGCTAAGCCCCCTTTCTATGGCTTCATGAAGCCTTCTTCTTGAAGGTTCTTATAACCTCTTTTAACCCCCCCCCCCCCCCCCCCCCCCCCCGGGATTTAATTCCCTCACAGGCGATTCTTACACCTTTAACCCCCATGTTAAAAGTCATTAAGCTTCTATACGTCTTCTTTTTTTTTCCCCTTCGTGCTTAAAGCCTTAAGCCCTTTCCCCCTTAAGCCCCCTTCCCATGGATGGAACCCCCCCAAAAAGAATTAAGGCTTAAAAGTCTTATTACCTTTCCCCCCCGTGCTTGAATTCATAAGCCCCCTTCTTGTGCTTTTTGAAACCCCCTTTCACCCTTCACCTTTCCCCCTTGGCTTTGAACTTACCCCCCCCCCCCCCCCCCCCCCCGTGTCAAAAAAAACTCCCTTCAAGATTCCCCTTCTTATACCCTTTCACTCCCGTGCCCAAAGATCTCCTAAGGCCCCCTTCATATGTTTTTGAAACCACACTCACACACACCCTTTTCACCATGTATATACCCCTATAGGGCCTTTTCTTTAGGCTTTGTAAACCTTTCCCTTCCGAAGAAACTAAGACCTTAAAGGTCTTATTACCCCCGTCTCATGGTTAATCCCTTAACGATTCCTTGCCTCGAAAAAGAGAAGAAGAATATTGAAGCGACGGTGGAATTCCGGAAAGAAGTGTAAAGCTGCTTCCACATTCGAAGGACTACAACTGCAATCCCGCCTAAGAAAGTCCAAGGAGTAGCTGCGGGAGGGTCATCTCCCGGTATCCATGTGGATATCTCACCCCAAAACCAGGTTTTTTCTTCTTAATTTTATATCGGTTTTGATTCAATTGTGCAAGATGAATTGTTAGGGATAAGATATATTTTGTCCTAGTTATTTAGGATGAAGGAATTTAGTTTAATTAAACATGCATAATAAATAAAGTATAAGCATAGTTTTCCTTCAAATAGCATTATGCATTGAAACGAATTATGAGCAAGATTATTTACCCACTAAAGCAGTATACTTCGGTTAAGTCTGGAAGATATAAAACTGCATCTTGCACTATTTACCCTATTCTTTTTATAACGAGTCATCATGGAAGGTGCGAATCATGAGAGGTTTCTTACATTGCTCAAATTACCAGGAAGTTATCATTGCTAATTGCACATCTTAGTAAGGGAAATGTTGTTATTTGGCATGAGTTCATCTGCAAGGAAAAAGGAAGTTTAAATTGAACTGTATTGACTGAAAAGTAAATTGTCACAAGGATAGCAAAATCGTGACAAGATGATTAATATTACCTTCCAAAAGATATCCAAACCAATCTAAACATAGAAATATTCATACCCTAAGCACTTGACTACTTTCCTTATTGTAGGGTCAAAAAAATTCGTAAAAATAAAGAACTAGGGCTGTCCCCGAGATCCTTAAAAAGAAACCCTAGGCCTGACATAAGTCAGCTTAAAGGATCTAAAATGGATTATTCCATCGTAGGACTTGCGCAGCAAGTACGAAATCATTTAGTCTTGTGATTGATTCACAAGGAGAAAGGGTAAAAACCCTCAACAAGGATGGCAGATCCCTATGCAAGTTATCTTGCAAAAGGACATATTTTTGGATATCCTTCTAAATAAGGAAAGTTGTAAACCAAAAACTAGTATATCTAAGGAACTTTAGGGTTGACCAAGTTGGGTTAATAAGGTATGCCCTACACCGGAATGTAAAGAATCTTGCCAATTTACAAGATACCTTGGGAACGAGTGCTGATATACTCAAAAGGAAAGAACACTTCCTTAGCAGTTTGCCAAACAACACGGTTGATTAATGGAAATGTTTGTGCTTGCTAGAGAATTTAGGGCTCTGTTTGAATTATAAATTACAAATTAAATGAGTACATATACTTTAGGTTAAAGGCCTGAAGGAAGAGGCAGTTCCAGTTACCCCCAACTACCTGCCTAACCCTAACCAAGGGGGTTGTTCACCGCGCCGAGAACGTGGACCGAACCCGCTGCGAGAGGTCTCTCCGTTGAGCTCTACTTGGAGTAGGAGGACGCTTGGGTGCCAGGGGGGCTCTGGCCGTAAATCCCTCGCCTTCCGCGTCCTACACAAGAGGCTAACGTGACTCTGGATTGGATCTCGAGGCCCGCATACTAGTTTACGGGCGGAAGCTTGGAATAGTGATCCCTGGGGATTATTGGATAGCCTTCGGGCGGATTATGGACAAGCCTACGGGCGGAACTCCTTGTATTTCAAAGATAAAATAATGAAATGTAAAAAAAAGAACTTTCTTGATATTGTTTTTCTATGTCATGTGATAAGATTATGTGAAGGAACCAGTGCTTAACATGATTAATTAAAGAAGCTGATTGTTATATGTCAAATTAATGTGTTAGATAATTACATAACTAAAACAAACCGAGGAAACTGCGGAGGATGGACCATGGGTCCGTCCTACAGTTGGGTGGTCCCGGTTAGCCGGGAACTTTTCTCAAAAATCCCAAAGAACAGCGGGATGATCATCAAAACGAATAACGAGAGCGATGACCTAGAGTTACGTCTTACCCAATTTACTCTGTTTTAGGGGAATGGAATGGGACTATGCCTTATGGCAGAGAGGTTGAGCCTCGCATCCCTCTCGTTTTCCATTCTCCTTGAACCAAGTACAACGTGAATCCGCTTCGGACCTGGCATTTCTACGTAAAGTAGTTTGCTCAGGTCTGACGCTAGTTGTTGTTAGCTAACGACCAATCAGGAAAACCCTAATTCCGGTCGATCCCAAGTGGGAACAGCCAGGATACTTCCGCTACCTGGCAGACGCGGGAAGACCTAGATCGCAAAACCCGTAACATTCCATGGGAGTGTCGGGCGGAGTTTTCTAGACATCCTTTCCGATGGACTGCTAAGACGTGTCCTGGATGATACTAGTAGACACGTTACAGTTGGTATCAAAGCCGACCAACAACGGAATTGTTTTTATGAGATCTCAATAAAATGAAGTAAAGAAATTGTTGCTGTCCAAACATTTTCTCACCTTCAATGCTGTCTTGAAGAATTATGAAGCGTGGAATAAGTTTTTGGTATTTCGGGTCATGTTTATGACTGCAATGCATTCTCCCCTTTATAGACAAAGAATTGGGATGATGAACATCCTGGAGCAGATTTATAATCCATCACCTTTATACATAGAACGAAGATGGACGGGGTCTTCAGGAATCTACTATATAGCCGCCCACCGGTTTGCTTATCTACAGACCAACCTAAGAAGGATCAAGTGGTTGGAAGACTTGAAAGTCATGAAGCTATTCATTTTTGTGGAAGCTCATGTAAATTCGACTTTACATATTCAAGGTCAGAGGGTTGAAATGAACTCATATGTATATGAGGAAGTAACCCGTGTAATCCCAGCCGACAGGAGTAAAGTGTTGGGCCGCCATGAGAATTATGGATTCCAACGGAAAGGGTATCCTGAACTTCCAATGAATTATCGATTCCTAAAGATCCATGACCCAAAACCCTACTATTACACAGTTCCTGTAGACAAATGCAATACAATGTTGTTCTCCCCAAACTGAATGTAATGATTGGCCTACATCACATGAAACGTTGTATTCAAAAAGGCTATGTCCATGTAAATACAAATAAAGACTTCTTTTTATCAATATCTGGCTGTGCATAAGAATTGTTAAAAAGTTAAGTAGCTTTATTGTTTACGAGATAGCTGAACTAAAAATAAAAGATAAGCTAATGTCGATTATCATATAATAACGTTAAGAAAACTTTTATCCAGGCACAATCCCAGGTACAGGTTCCAAATTCGCCTCCTACATCAAGTATTGTTGTGACCCAAGAGAAGAAGTTCCTCCTTAAGTAGATAAAGCCACCCGAGTTTGACGGGAGAGGCAGATTCGTCTAGGCTGATGCTGAAATTTGGATTGAATCCATGGAGGATTACTTTGAAGCAGCTGGTACTACACCTACCAATCAGGCCATGCTCGCCAAGTTAAAGCTCACCGGCGAAGCCAGACTTTGGTGGAAGCAATGGTGCAGGGATCAAGGGATTTGAGAGGGGTCCGTTACCTGGGAGAAGTTGAAGAAAGCCGTGCAGGGAATATATTTACTACCTGCATATCGTACATAGAAAATGAATGAGTTCTACGAGCTAAAACAGCTAGAACTCACTCTTGACGCATACTACTCTAAATTCGTCTCACTTTTAAAGTATGTGCCACAGATGGACATGACGCAGCAACAGGTGTCCAAATTTTGTGCGGGCTTAAATCCACCCGTAAATACCCGTCTCAAATCTATGCGTCCATCAGATCTTCAGGATGCACTCATTCGAGTGGCACCTATAATTCAGGAGGTGCAAGCTAGACCAAGGGGTAACAAAACTTGGTCCTATAGTGACCCGAACAGAGGAGCATTCAAGATAAGTGTGGAGCTTCAAACTGGATTTCCTATAAAGACGCTTCGCAGTGACAATGGCGGTGAATATGTATCCAATCTATTTGATGACTTTTGTAAGGATCAAGGTATTCATCATGAGTTTACAATTTCTTATTCTCCTCAGCAAAATGGTGTTGTTGAGCGCAAAAATCGCACTATTCTTAATGCTATATGTTGTATGCTTATACACTTTGGTTCGTCTTGAAAGTTTTGGACTGAAGCACTTCTAACAGCCGTTTTTATTCACTATCATCTTCCAACTACTACACTTGCTGGTAAAATTCCTATAACAATTTGGACAGGGAAGACACCTTCAGTATCTCACTTTTGCACATTTGGCTGCATTGCTTATATTCATGTGCCCAAGGACACTCGACATAAGTTGGATCCTCTAGGTTTGAAGGTTATTTTTCTTGGTTATTCAGATCATTCCAAAGGTTACAAATTTTATGATCCTTCTACTCAAAAGGTTATCATTAGTCGTGATGCTATATTTGATGAGAAGACTATGGGTGGCACATGGTCGTGAGATGTTTTAGATGATACACAATCTTTGCTTAGAGCATTTCCTTACTTGCTTTGTGATTCTACTAATTCTGATGATCATAAACCTCCTTCACCTCCAAAGAAGATTGATGAAAATTTGGAGATCTATGTCGATTTTCCTATTGAGATAGAGTATGTATTCTATTCTATTGAATATGATGTCTTTGATGATGCTATGTCTATCCAAGAGGATCCAATACCATATATGGAAGCTATCAATTCGTCTCAAAGGGATCAATGGCAAGAAGCTATGCAAGTTGAGTATGATTCTTTAATCTCCAAAGGTACATGGATTCTTACTGAACTCCCCCCAAATCGTGTTCCTATCAAATGTAAATGGGTTTATAAAACCAAGACCAAAGCTGATGGCTCGTTTGATAAGTTCAAAGCACGACTTGTTGCAAAAGGTTACTCACAGATTGCAGGAGTAGATTATCAAGAAACATTTTCTCCCGTTGTGCGCTCCACAACTGTTCGTATGATTTTGGCTTTTGCAACACTATTTGATCTAGAAATTCACCAAATGGATGTTAAAACGACTTTTCTCAATGGAGATCTTGAAGAAGAAATCTATATGGAGCAACCAGAAGGTTTTATGATTGCAGGAAAGGAGCATCTTGTATGCCAGCTTCATCGTGCATTATATGGATTGAAGCAAGCCTCTCATGCTTGGTATATTAAGATTAATCAGTTCCTCACATCTAAAGGTTTTGTTGCATGTTTTGCTGACCCAAATATTTACATCAAAAGGGAGGACAAATATTTTATTATTCTTGCTCTATACGTTGATGATACTATTCTTGTGTCAAATAATATTGCTTTCTTGGATGCTATGAAGAAGCTTTTATCGACTGCATTTGAAATGGTGGATCTTGGTGAGATATATTCTTGTTGGGGTATTCAAGTTCAACGACACCGACAACAAGGCATTCTTCTTCTTCGTCAGAAAAAGTTTATTAATGATATTGTTAAGAAGTTTGGGTTGACAAATGCGCACTCTGCCAACACTCCCATTCTTTCAAGCTCTACCAAGGGTACATCTACAACACGCAATGAAGAATTAGCCATTCATCAACCTTTTGCTAATCTTGTTGGTTGTCTTCAATTTATTGGTTTAAACACAAGACCAAATATTTTATTTGCAGCTAATTTTTTGGGACAGTATCTTTCTTCCCCTTCCACTATTCATTGGAGTGCTGCAAAACGTATTCTTAAGTACCTGAAGGGTACTAAGGAATTTGGTGTTATTTATCGTCGTCGAGAGGATTCTTCTTTATCTTCTTCAACTTCTCTTGACCTTATTGGATATATAGATGCTGATTGGGCAAGTTCACACTTATCCATGCAATCTACAAGTGGGAATTGTTTCTTTGTAAATGGATGTTTGGTTTCTTGGTCCAGCAAGAAACAACGATGTGTTGCGGTTTCCACAACTGAGGCCGAATATGTTGCTACATCATTAGCAGCTCGCGAGCTAGTTTGGCTTCGACAACTACTTGCAGATTTGGGACATCCTTCATCATCTAGTAGACCTCTTCAATGCAATAACCAAAGTGCTATTAGTCTTACCAAAGACTATATACAACATAGTAAATCAAAGCATATTGCTATTCATTATCATTATGTTCGACATGAAGTCAAGAAAGGTTCCATTATGGTGGAGCATTGTCCCAGTGATCAAATGGTTGCAAACATCTTCACAAAAGCTCTTAGTGAAGCTTGCTTTAGTTCATTAAGACATGCACTTGGTATTGTTCCAAGTTCTTGTCTCACTGATTGAGGCATGTATCATTGTATTCAAGAAAACTTTATAGTAAATCATTTTTGTATCGTAGGCATGTGTAGGGGCTTGGGTTTTTCCCTTGTTCTCCCTAAGGATTTTTTCACTCGTAGTCAGAGACCTTTGTTTGAGTGGGGATGTTACAACTATATATATCATCTCTCACTTGACTTGGGTCTCACCTATATATACTAACTCTACATCAATATGAATCTTTCTTTGAGACATGTCTTGTGTATCTCTCTCGTACTCTCTCTCTCTCTCAACAGCTCATAGAGGTGAAGAGGAAATTGAAGGAGGGTGCTCGTGATAGGCTAGGAGTACAATATGGTAAAGCATATAGAAAGAGAGTATGCTGGTGGTGAAGAAGGTTGGGGAGAAGAAGATGTTGGAAAGGATAGAAACGATAGCTAAGATGGGGGGTGTGAAGGGCCGACAAATAACAAGACGGTGATGGTGAACATGGAGGTGGGAATTTACTTCAATTATAGCCTCTTACTCTTTTGCTTAGCCGAATCCATGACAGAATCAAATCCATTCTTCATTGCTCAGTATGTTGTGTGTGTAGAAGACCCTCAGCTGGAGAATGAGCCACATCCTATGCTCACGCAACAATCAAACGACGATGAGGTTGAGGAATCAACAACAATAGTGTTGCGCATACAGGTTGCGTGGGAACAAGTGATTGCATGTCTGTAGCCCATGGCATCGCGAATTGATGGCGGTCATGGAGAGCCATGGAGGAGACAGCTATGTGCTCATTTTGTGTTTTCTTATAGCTTTGTAGAAAAGTTGTGAAAGTTTCGTCATTTGGGAAAAAGTTTTTAAAAGTGCATACATTTCCACAAAGAATGAATATAAAAAGAATACTTTTGGTAGATAAATGGGATCTTCTACATAGAGAGAAGGGGAAAATCATTGTAAATAACTTTGCAAAATTTGTTTTGCAAAAATACTATTTTCTCTGTCTTTATGTTGTGCCCTAAAATTAGGTGAAGGAACCTTTGATAATGGATTAATTAATGAATATGCTCTTATATGCCATAACATAATAAGATAGGTAATTAGAAAAATAAAGAAAACCATTTGTGGGAAGCTGGTGGGTGAGATCGCTTACAGATCCATCCTACGGATGGGTGGTCCCGTTAAGTTGGGAGCTTCTCTCAAGAGATTAAACAAAATGTTAGTTATAGGAAAAATTAGGCAGAGCCAAGCGTTGACTTACCTAGGGTCAGGTCTAAAAACCATGATCACAAATTATCATACGCAAAAGGTACAACGGTTGTGCCAAAATTTCATTAGGTTTCCTAAATCCTAACAAGTTACTACAAAGAAGAGTTACACTCCATGAACCAAGGGAAACTATGATCGCTCTAGTTGGACAAGAGGCCCGTATGGGAAATCTCAGATGGAGCTAGCTGATGTATAGAGACCTTAGTTGTCAAATTAGGACATTGAGCTTGCAGGTTGATCCTTGTGGGGAGGGTAGCCGATACCTTCCATTACAAGATGGAATCTAGGAAACCTAGATAATAGACTATGTGCATTCTCACGAGAGTGCCAGGTGAAGCTCTCTAGGATAGTTCCCTGATGAATCACTAAAATGTGCTACCAGGGAATTGTTAGGCAGGCACGTGACATATTAGTCTTGCTAAAGACTATGTTCAACATAACAAGTCTAAACATATTCCATTGCATTATCATTATGTTTGATATGAAGTAAAGCAAGGCATGATCATGATTGAACATTGTCCAAGTGATGAGATGACTACAGATATATTCACCAAAGGATGAGATGACCACACCCTATTTACAAGACTACACACTCTTTAGAATAGTTTTGTACCTATCCAAATCATGGCCGTGTGGTTCATACAAGATTCCCCATCTACAATGGCTCTAAAGAGATGATAATCTAGAGTAGGGGAGTGTGGGAGTTGCAAATGGATGTGCAAGTATGGAGAATGCACCATCTCTTTCAACACAATCGTAGGTCCCTTTCATAGGTTCACATTCATTTGTAAAAGAAATAGGAACATAAATAAAAATTATTTCAATTGTGATAAAATATCTATAGTTTAGCAAATAAGTAAGCTAAAAATTTAGCAAAAAAGGAATGTTGGAATAAAGTAGAAAATATTAATTTAGATTTTAACTTTTCAAATGAAGGATAATTGCATGGCATCACAATGCATCAAATAGACTCATATTTTCTAGTAGCATGTAAGAATGCATAGATAAAAATAATTTTACTAGGCTACTCCTAGGGTAACTATAGAACCCTTTATCAAGGGAGTTGACCTCCTCCTTTATGAATTTCATGTTCAATGTGTAGCATCTTGCGGGTTTTTCTATATATAAATTCTCCATATCACATGTGTTCAAGGCCTATTTAGCAATACCCTCATGTATGGATTCTTTGAAAATAAAATATACTCATTTTCTATTTAATTTAAATGATTCTTTTATATGGCATCTTTTGTATGTGAGAAAACGTGTAAAAAATAATATTTAAATAATCCATTCTTTTGAATCCACATGATATGCTCACATATTTACAAGTGATTCCCCTCCTCCCCCTAATTGTAGTAGTAATATGAATTTAATCTAAGTCATACTCAAGGCAAAGGGTTGAACTTTACTGAGTGAACTTGGTGTAGGATGGCACTTTGAATCTCCTCTTAGTATACTCAATATCACATCTAGATTAGCTAGGGCGGTCTTTTAGCTTTCCTTTTTAATAAAAGCTACATTTAATTACCTAAGAAGGAAAAAGTGTTTTCCTAATCCTGAATTACTGTTGGATTCTAAATCCATGGATGTCGAGTGATAATTTATACTCATTTTATCTCATAACCACAAAATTAATGGAGAGCTTGACACATGTAATCTTAATTGGTTTATTCTTTTGTGCTCTCAATGGATATGCCTTAAATCCATAGAATACCACTAGATAAAATTGGATATTCTTTATGGGATGTCATCCTAGGATTCAAGAACTACTTGTTTACAATACCAATTCCTTCTCTAGTGTGGATCATCTCTTTGCACCTAGAGTCATCTAGTTCATGGGAGGATGAGATGATGTTGTGTTAATACACTAATGGATCATCTCTTTGCACCTAGAGTCATCTAGTTCATGGGAGGATGAGATGATGTTGTGTTAATACACTAATGGATCATCTCTTTGCACCTAGAGTCATTTAGGGCTTCCATGGGAAGGATGGCACAATGAAATGTGTGAACACCTAGTGTCCCTAATGATCTAGTCCTTCCCTGTATGGTTGAATTTCCTTTTAGAAGGGTCTCTAATAGAATCATCACACTATTGAAGGTTATGGTCATGTGAACGATTGAGTCTATGCAACTATACTTGAAATTCCTAGTTCTCAGGTTATGGAAATGCTATAGTAAGTAGATCATGGCAATGTTATAGTGATATCATTTAGTAATGGTCCTCCTATTTAGGAATATCTTATGTAGATCTCGCAAATGCGTGAGGGCTAGTGGGTGCTAGCAAAGGTTTCACACTAGGACACACTCTCGTATCACTAACTACCACTTGATCTTGTAATTTAGCTTGTGCCTTCTTAACCAACTGCTTAAAATTTTCAATCACCTCTAACTTCTAGTATGAATTTCTTCATTCCCCCACTATGATTATAATAGTCCTTTCAATACGTTGGGATGCATTTGTAGCTCTCTTTGTACTTGAAGTGAATCTTTGTTCTAACATTATCTTAGGTTTCTCATGCTCTAGAGTGAATTTGATTTCAACATGTTTCCTTATCTTTCTTGATGTACTTTTATCCACAATCAATCTATTGGTAGCAAAAAGACCAAGGATATTGACTCCTCCTTTCTTACTTTGAGCTTCGGTGATGATATTTATATCACTAAAGATAATGTCATTCTAATGGAAGATTTAATCAAGATACAAAGGAGATTTCCTAGGTTTAGAATTAGTCTCCAAAATAATCTAAATATCCATTATTAAGTTCTAATTGCTTAATGAGAAGTTTGGGTGGATCTAGATACATGCAAGGACTTATCTTAGTAGTACAAGTTTTCTAAGCCCAAATATATCAAAAAGTGATGTATTTGACAAAAAGTGGTATTTTTGTCTATTTTGAGAGGATGTTTGCAATTCTACCCCCCATACATGCTTGTAGATTGGTTGATCTTGATTCTTTTGAGTACCTAGACAAGCCTATTCACAATGTGTATAAAAAAGTTCTGAAACAAGTTGTAGTAAGACTCATGACCTACACAAAAACAAAAACAAAAATGGGGAAAAGAAAAAAGAAAGGTAATGAACTTCTATATAATATACATAGATTGATGTATGAAGTTCTAGGCAATTGTAGGAGATTTGATGATAATAGTTAATTCGTTGTTGATGCTAAGAAGTCAAAGAATTTGTAATACATTGTAATGGAGGATGCAAATTATGTACAATATATTTAGATTTACAATCTAATTGATTGTTTTCAAGAATATGATTTATGCGAGATAATGAAGTGGACCTTTGATCTTGGTTATCTTCGTGTGTAACTATGTGTGATATGTGGAATTTTTGGACCAAGAAAGAGTATTTGGATTGCATGTATGATTTGTTGGGTGACTATCAAGTGGCTTTTTGACCTAGGAGGAGAAAAACTTTGAGTTGATAGTTGATTCGCAATGGCACATACTCGAGAATGTGCAAGTTTGGAGGGTATAGATGTCATATGCCTACATGTAGAGTGAATAACAAAAAAGGTAAATAAATTTATACAAATCATTTTAGATATATACATATGGAATATTTAATCAAGATAGGAACATGACTTTTTAAGTTCTAAACTAGTCTACGAAATAGTCTGAATATCCATTATTAAAATCTAATAACTTAAAAATAAGTTTCATTGGAACCAAATACATGAAAGCATTTATTGTGGTACAAGTTTTCCAAGCCCAAAAAAATCAAAATTGACATACTTTATGTAAAATGGGATTTTTCAAAATTTTTAAGACATGCAAGTTGTAGTCCAAGTTAATCTTGATTGTTTTGAGTACCTAGACAATCCTATTCAAAATCTACATGTCATAGTTATGGGTGAAACAAGTTGCAACCAGTCTCATGACATACACAAAAACAAAAACATGAAAAAGCAAAAAGCACCGAAAAGATTCATAGGTTGAAGGATTTTCTTTTTAAGAATCATTTACTCCAGTTTCTAGAATGACTACTATTTGCACAGTACTTGTAATGATTGCTCATACGAAGTGGCAAGTTTACCAAATGGATGATTAATTATCATTCTTGAATAGTGACCTCAAGGAGGAGGTGTATGTGGTTCTCCCACCAAGGTTTGAGGCCCCCATTCTAAGAATAAAATTTTTAAACTAAAAAATGTATTGTATGGATGAAACAAGCCATTAGAGCATGGTATTAATGAATAAAAAAATTCTTCTTAGGCTCAAATTTCAAAAGATGTGCCTTAGATGCTAACTTGTATGTTTATAAGGATGGTGAGAATTCTATAGTGATTATTTAAATATGTGGATGACCTTCTTATTATAAGTGACTATAAAGATATGATCCATTAGACTTGAACGGCTTTGAGCTTTGAGTTTGAAATGATCGACTTGGGCTTATTACCTTATTTTTTAGGGATTAAATTTTGGCAAGTGCTTAGCAAAATCTTCATCTCTTAAAAGAAGTATGCATGGGAGATCTTGAAAGCACTTTCATGATCAAGTTTAAGGAGGTATCTACATCTATGGATGTTAATGTGAAGTTATCATTGGGAGGTATAGAAAGTAATTGATAAGCAAGCTCATCTACTTGTGTAACACCACACTAGAGATCAATTTTTCTATTGGTGTTTTGAGTAGGTTCTTAAACAAACCACGAGAAACTAATTAAAATTTTGGGATGTGGGTTCTTAGACACTTGAAGGGAACTCTCAACTATAGTATCTCTCTGAAAGTGCTCTTATGGAAAACTATGACTTAGACTAGTTAGGTGATAGTGATTCTAAGAAATTAGTTTCTAGATATTGTTTTTGTTTAGGATTAAGAATCTTCTCTTGGATCAGTAAATAAGAAGCAACCAATTGTGGCACTATCTTCTATCAAAGTAAAGGACAAGGAAACTTCTTTTGCTGCATGCATAGTAGTATGGTTAAGAAGGATCCTATGGCATATGGGAGTATATGATGAAGATCCAATAGCGCTAGGATGTGACAATTATAGCTACATCACCATTACCAAGAATCAAGTTTTTCATTCATATACCAAACACATTGGGATTCAATATCACTTTGTGTGTGACTTGATCATGGATGGGATAGTAGAGCTTTTCTACTCTCCAATAGAGGAGAATAGGGTAGATACCTTCACTAAAGCTCTTACACAAGAAAACAAGGTCTATATAGTTAAGTGGAAAAAAGGTGACCAATGCCAATCTAGCCTTTGGGTTAGATAGAGTAGTTATGTGTTGGTAGAGAAACTAATGCATAATGCATCCAGTTGTAGGGGATGGTAGTTATCATAGACTCGATGATAAAGGGAGTATTTCTTGGAATATATTGGAATATTCCCTAGACAATTAGGAAACATTCATAACATTGTGAGATAGGGGCTAACTAGATTACCTTTCCAAGCTATAAAGGAAGACCCTTTCAAAGTCATCATCAATCTATCTTTCACTTGGTCAGAATTCATCTAACTAGCCTTAAGCTCTTCACCTATCATCTATGTAGATCATCATCTAAGCTTCACAGTGGAAGCGCATGGGTGGACATAGCCATATTTGAATTAGTTCATTTGGAATTAAAGCATTTTCTATTCTTCTCATATTTGTTATGTATTATTTACTCCTTGCCTCGATTTTGTCTACTACACTGTGTAATTTTCACACTTTCATTTGAATATCCTTGATCAAATCCCTAGTAATGGAATTACTATTTTACCTCTTTACTATTGTAATTCTCTTATAAAAGTTATAGATCTTAGAGAAATAGTCTCTCATACCCTCCTCTTATTATTTTGCATTTTCTCAATAACAGAATATTCTTTCCATATCCAACCTTAGAAAAAAAAGGAGGTCCTTGAGGGTAAAAATTTTTACATTTTTAATAGTGTTAATATCTATAAACAATTTTTAGGTATTGTTCCCTTATCTATACTTTTTTAGAAACTTGAATATTAAAGGGATATTAGATTTCCCCTTAGTTCTAAATGCATCACCTATTTCTACAAGCATTACATTGGCCACCTATAATCTATTCTATAGCATGCTTGATTTTTCGATTAAGTTCTTTGAACAAGGTTTGGAAAGGAAGTGTTATCGGATCTTGGCATTCATGTGTTGATGAATTATGTTCTTTGAGTAAGGTCCATGCTTCTTAGATTGGTGAGGTCAAGTTTTGAGAACCACATCAATTGTGAGCTAGGGATTTGGATACCCAATGATCTCATCAAGAGTGCTCATAGTAGGAAAGGGGGAAGAGTGGAACCTCTTTTTATCATTGAGAGATGAATTGAGAGATGATGTAGAGCAAAGAGGATTTAATTTTAATGAGACCTTTATATTTTCTATAGTTACATATAGCATGGCCCATTAGTACATGCATGAGCTAATTTCTTTCAATGCATGTATTTTCCTTGTGTGTGCATTGTGTGTTTTGGATTGCAAAACATGATTCCATGACATGCATCAAATTCAAAGAATGTTTGTTTGAGTATTTGGTACATCAATATCAACATGTTTTGGATAGGAAGCACAAGATTCATGAAAGAAATTATTATTTTTGTGTTTAAGCAAGGTTTAATCTTATATTGAGAGATTGAGAGTGGTGGCTAGGTGTAGGTTTCTCTCCCCAATAAACTTGAGATAAGTGAATAAGAGAAGGGAATGTTTCCCTAACCATGTCTTCATATTACAAGCTCAAGTATTATATGCATATGTACATATATGTGTACAATCTATTAGTGTTCTATATGCTGAGTATATAGAGTGTGATCTCTTCTATATGATTATCTTATGAACTTTTGTAGCTTATGTTAGTGTATCATGGGGGTTTCTATGTGTATGAGCATGCTAATTATGTGCTCTGCATGTTATGCATATATGTGTTGAAGTGAATTCTAATAATGTGTGTTATATTCAGTTGTAAATTTTGTTAGTGCTTGTTTGAGCTTTGTGCTTGGGCATGCTTGTTAGTTTTGTTTGTGTGTGCATGGGGCCTAAAAAAGAGCCTTATTTAAAGATCTTATTTATAATCTAGCTTCCTTGATATGAGAGGAAGAACAAAGGTAAAGATTGTGGAAGCTTGAGAAGCTTTCGTAGGATGAGATGAGAAGACCGCAAAAGGTTTGGTCTACAAGGTGATCATCTTTCTTTTGTGGGTGAGAATTGACTAAAGATATAGAAGATTAGAAAAAATTCCACTTCTGCAGCAAGAGAAGGGCCTTATAATAAGGTCCATCTAGGCTCATGTGAATGGGTTAAGCTATTAATAAAATGGCAATAACAATAATCCATTCAAGAGGCTAAAATGGTGCTATAACATGGCATGTTTGAGCTTGTGAGGGAATGACATGTTATCATTGATAAGGCTAGCCATAATAGCTATAAGACACCCATCCACAAGCTTTAGATGATGAAGACAAGGTCAATAGGATAGTGCATTGTGTAGAGCAACAACTTTTTCATCAACAAGACTAGAATCTAGCTACTAGAAGGATTGACTGCTTCTTTCAATTTTGTTCTTTCTTGTGTATTAATATCATGAACACCTAAGGTAGGAGTTCTAATGAGAAAACATAATTAGAAATTACATTTTTTTTTTTGAGAAGATTTAGGAAAATGCTTTCTATTTAACATGGCCCCATCTATTTTCATAATAATACAATTCTTCCTTTTGAGCATTTTATTCCATTGTGGAGTATTGGAACATGTGATCTACATTTTTATGTCATCTTATGATCGAAGTACCAATGAAACTCATTTTGAGACATGTTCAACTACAATACCTGATCTACTTTTTTATGTCATGTTATCTAGGTACTAAAAAAACTCATTTTGAGACATGTTTAACTACAATTTCTGAACTTGATCCTCACACATCCTAGTGTATCCACTAAATGAATAAGGAAAAAAAAGTATATCTATATACTGTAAATGGAAATGTTTGAGAAAATCGTTCAATAATTTGAGGGAAAAAACAAAGATTACTGCACCTAATTTAGACATTATACCATGCCCCTTGCCTTTATCAAGTGAATTAGAAAATGTTATTTTTCCGAGTGAAGCGGTCATGTGCTTTGTGAATTTGTTAACTTATTCAAAAATTTTTATATTTAGTTGAATTATCTATATATAAGGTTTGAGGTGCTAAATTTGTCACATGTTCCACCTTGCAATACTTGACATACTTATAAAGAGCCCAAGTTGTGGTGATAAGTAGGATGATGGATTGTGTAGGTAGAGATGAAAGAAGAGAAGAAGCTTATTTGAAGGTATTGAAGGTTGAGCTAGGAGGTGATAACTTCTTGCATCAAATGTAGAATAACCATCATAAAGGACCCATGAAAATGTGGAAATTACTTGCAAGACAACTTGTTGAAAAAGGCAAGGTTAGCAGGATACATGGAGTCAATGAGGCTTTGGAGTTGAAGCTTCCCTAGCAGAGTTTCGTGAGACTCTACTTGCCTACTTTTTCCTATGGTGTTGTATTAAATCTCAATGTTGATGCTACTAGTTTGAGATCCATGGATTGAGAGCATTGACTATACTTTGATGAAGATTCTGTGTATAATCATGCTTATATTTGGAAGGATGATTAATGGTTGGAAGCACACAATAGGGCCCAACCTTCCCTATGACAGATGCTATAGTTTTTCATCCTCTATTATGGAATACTCATCTAGATAGTTGTTTATATTTATATTACATGTATACTTGCAAAAAAAAAAAAAAAGTCAATCAAACTACAATATCTATATATTTAGAGGTTTCCTGTAACTTCCTATAGTTCATGCAAAACATCCATGTGCCAAATCATGACATTTTGACATCACCATCATCTCCCTAATGTGCTAAAATATTTAAAACGTCTCTGAAATCTCTAAAACATCTCCCAAATAATAAAACTAAAATTTTACCATGTTCTCATATCTTCTATGTGATTTATTGCTTGTATAAAGAAAGGCAAGAAAGCTTTCTAAAAACGAATAGCATAGAGAAAATAGCAAAGCATTCTATAGAGAGAAATCTTATTTTGATAAAATCATATCTTAAATCTTATATTCTAATATTGATAATATTAAATAGATTAAAATAAATATATTAGGAATACCAAATATCAATGATTTAGTTAAAATTACCACTAATGAAGATTAAACCTATATATTTTATAAACATGATAAATAATTGAACAAAAATATTATATGATGTATAGATAATATAGTATCATGAAAATACATACTAATATACATTAAACTTACTATATATATTTACTTGAATATTTTTATATAAAGCAGCTATCTAATCAAAAGGCCAAAAATAGCATCTAGAGGTGAAGTTAGAAGAGAATGATGCCAAGAGCATGATCATGCCTTCAAATTTTGAATTCGAGTTCATTTGCCCCTCCAATTTAAACAAAACCACTTGTGAGTAGTACAAGTGCACAAGAGATAAACTAAATATTTGCCATTTAGGTGATTAAAAGAGCTTAAAAAGCTCAAAGAAATAAAAAACTCCATGATTGGGAAGGGAGTGGTTACTCTTCTTTTTTTTGTAGCCCCTCAATTCACATGAAATTATTTTTTTACTTTGAAAGAGAGCAAGAATATTCTTGGCCATGATCTTCTAATTTTCTTTACCTCAAATCACCACACAAGGAGTGTCTAAAATGATGCATTCTATGAAAAGATCTATTTTTCTACTTTTTTCTTCTCCTTCTATCTTGCCATAGTGGGTGCTCATACTACGAGCTAAGAGGGAGAGGAAAAAGGGGTGCCAAAACAATATATGATACGGAAAAAATTAATTATATATGTGCATATAAAGCATTCTTACTAAGAAACAATAAAAAAAATATTTTTTAAATTCTTGATCAGCATGCTTTCTATAATAATAATTACTAAGAAAATAGATTTTTGAGGAGAATTGAATGATTAGATGGATCTCTATGTTGGGAAATAATAAATATATGTTTGTGCAATTTTTGTATGTGTTCCAGGGCATGGAGATTGCTTCATTAGGCCTCATATTGTATGTTAAGGCGCATTCCAATGTTTTTTTTTCTCACTTCATTGCATACCTAAGAATATGATAATGCATGAAAAATCTATCGATATGGGATGGTAAGAAGGGAAAATTGAGTTAAATGTGCATTTTTTTTTGAGATTTTTCATATACATATAGGCCTTTATTTACAGTATAAAAAATATAGTAGCACAAGTTTTCTTGGTGCTATCTTTTATATTGCCACAATACATATGGTAAATACATGAAAAGATATGATTGTGCACATGGAACATGATGTTGTTTTTCTTTTTTTTGTATACACTAGAGAATTCCACCTACCGTGGAAAGAGTATGAAAGCATGGCATTGGAATAAAACTCCTCACTACATAACAATTGCTTGAAAAACCCATTGATCCACATGGATCAGAAGAGGATCCCTAGCCATAGGTTAGAGCATTTATTCTTGGAGAAAGGATTATGTGAGGTTGTGAAAAGTTTTGTGGAATGATAAATATCAAAAGAGGAGCATGTTACAATGTTTTGCATGTTTTAGATAGTGCATCTTGGGGTTGATTCCTAGGGTGAAGGAGACTCCAATTATTCATGACTCAAAGAGGGTGCAACTTTGAAAAAATGTGTTGCACTCCCATCAATCTATGCTCACATGAGATGTTGTAGACAATGAATGATACTACTTAGTTTTGTGTCTAGTGCTCTATGCATTCATGTATCTAATCAAGTTCCTTAATTTTATTATAGTCCTTAGGACTCTTAACCTCACCTCTTGAGATAAATGGAAAAGGTCTCCTCTCTTACCGTACCACCTCACAATGCCATGAAGTAATAATAGCAAGAAAACCCCTCTTAATGTTGATGGAGACCTTTAGTGCCCTCACTCTCTCATCCCCCTTACCTCTCACCTCTTGGTTCCTAATGCGTGGATGCTCATCCCAATTAGAAAATTCCTTTCTTGAGTCTTCTCATAAAACTCAAAAGCTTCTTTCCCACCATCATATTGTGCCATTTCAAATTTATAAATAACGTCTCATCTTTCCATGAGTCCTTTTCGTTGTCTCATCAATCCATTTTTCAAGAAGTTTTAGAAAATGCATTTCAGCTTCAATGGGTAGGAGAGCTTCCTTACCATAAGTCAACCTGAAAGAAGAAAAACAAGTTCTTTCTCTCTTTGGAATATCATATGCCCATAAAACTCCCGGTGGTTCCAACTCCCATACATGTGGATGATTCTTTGTTATCTTTAAAAGCATTCAAATTAGCTCACCATTGAGCCTCTCATTCAATCCATTGCATTATAGATAATTAAGGAAAGAGAAACACCTTCTAATTTGTATCATAGCACAAAAATAGTTAACTAAATCATATTTAAAATTTGGACCTCTATCACATAATATTTCAAGTGGAGTATCAAATTTGCAACAAATGTTCTTATAAATGAACTTACTTTCATCAAGTTCTTTGATATCTTTAATAGCATCTGCTTCTCCTTTATCGTGAGAGATAATCAATCAAAGTAAAAGATGTAAATTTTTCCTTTAGGCATGTGTGGCAAAGGTCCTATGGGATCTACACCCCACTTTTTGAAGATGTTGTATGCAAGGATTTTTCTTCTTAGTTTTGGCTTTAGAATTTTCTTTTCCTTTTGTGGACATTCTTGGGGTTTAGCTTTTATAGCCCGTGAAGGCGGTTAGGTCGGCATGACCAACCTACCATATGAGCCTCCACTAGTCGGCCAAGGAATATTCCCTTTACCAACCCCCGCCAGGGGTGCTATTGGCCCCCCTAGGACCCCCCCCCAGCTAGGGGCCGCTTTTGTGGCCCCCGGACCCCAAAATAGGGGCCCCTTTTAACTCCCTTACCCCACAACTCGATGCAATGTGCCTCGAGTTGCTACTAGCTTAACTACTCAGTCCAACCCAAAGATTAGACCCACAATGGTCACGTTTTTGCGATCTGGTCACATAGACCTCATTTGATATACAAGTTAGGACTCAACCAATGTACGGGCTCACATTTGGTTTCTCCTAATAACGGGGGCCTTACAACTTTGAGCACTGTAGATCATTGGCAGCACCTTATGAGGGTGGGGCATTGAGCATATCTAACATGTGTGGCCCCAAAGGATGCAAACCTTCACCAATCAAGATAGATGCCATTAGTAGTATGCAAGAAAAATGCACAAATATTTTAGAGGTGAGAAGATTTCTTGGTGCATGTGTATTCTATCTCATATGGATACCACATTTCTCTCATGTATCCGGAAATCTTTATCAGTTATTAAGAAAAGACCAAATATTCTCTTGGGGGAAAGAGCATACTCTCACTATACGCAAACTAAATCAACCCATCATCCTTAGTGTGGATACAAGTCCCATTATGATAGGATGGGCTGTTGGCCAAGAAGACCTTGAAGGTATTAGGTATGCAATTCGTTTTGGAGAAATGGTTCTCAAAGAATGTCAAACAAGGTATGAAAAAGTAAAAAGGGAATTGTGGGAAGTTGTAACAACATTAAAGTGTGATCGTGAATACTTCATAGGTGCTTCCGTAGTGGTAGAAAGTGATTGTCTTCCATTCTTCGGCATGATTGCCAACTGCTCTACACTTGACATTGCTATGCTAAGATGTATTGCATATATTAAATCTCTCAACCCCAAATTAAAGCATATTGCAAGAAAGGCAAATCCAGTTTGCTGACATGCTGTGACGTGCAAGATATGACAATGAAGAAGAGCTTATGGAAGAAGATGAAGTTGAAGAATCTATACTTGCTGAATTTCATTCGATGGCTACTGAAAGTACATTTTGAGTTGCTGCATATACAAACTCAAAGCTGAATCTTGTAGGTGAAGATGATCCCAAAGTTGAATCTTGTAGGTGAAGATGATCTTTTTAATGGTATAGCATTAAGTACAGTAAGAACAGGAAAAGCTAATATTGTAAATCATCATACAACAACAAAGATCAAAGATTTATCAATGGAAGAAGGGTGGTCAACTAGAAGCCAACATACTCATTGCATTTCTCAAGTTCTAGTTCATTTCCTTGAAGAAGATTATGAAGAAAATTGGTTGAAGATCAGCCAATATTTGAGCACAAAGAAGGAGTCTTGGATTGAAGAAGAGTGCAAAGCTTATGGATTTTTTCTTAAAGAAGGGCATCTATGGAAGCACACAAAGATGAAGAAAGGAGCGCATGTCTGAGTTTTAGGTAGCAAAAGATTGCAACAACAGGTAATGAAGAAATTTCATGAAAGCCTATGGGTTGACCATAGAGGCTTATGGGGAACCTTTACTAAAGTCAAAGAAAAATATTGGTGGAAAAACATGTATCGGGACATAGCACATTTTGTTGAAACCTATTATGGGTGTTAGATGTATTCTATGGTCAAGCATCAAGATGGGTTACAAACGACTTATCCCTTGTCTATACATTATATGGAATATGCAATATTTTGTGCTTGTAAGAGAGGATCTAACCAATCAAGTTGAAGGCAAAGCCTTAACAACCAAGACCACTCAGGCTGTTTGTCATTTTTTACTTGAAGAAGTGTTTTGTAGATATGGTTGTGTGGGTAAAGTAACTGCAAATAGAGGAGAGTTGGATGTTGATGAGGCACGCAACTTCTTTTCTCAATTGGGTATTAAGTTGGCTTTAACATCAGCCTAAAACCTTGAAGGAAATGGGAAAAGTGAGAGAGGGAACCAACCTATTCTCAAAGCTCTAACAAAGTCTTGTACAGGAAAGATTAAAGAATGGCCTAAAATGCTACCTTTTTCATTATGGGCTAACCGGACTACTCACAGTACAGTGACTATCTATATGCCAGCTGAACTTATGCATGGACAACAACCAATTATGCCAATTGAAGAATTTATTCTCACATGGAGTCTTCTACCTTGGGAGTAAGGCATCAATAGAGAAGAGTTGTTGACTGTGCGCATATGGCAGCTAGAAAGAAGGCCTAAGGGTGTTCAAGCAGCTATTAAGAAGTTTAAAATAGCAAGACTAAAAAACAAAAGAAGATTTGATAGGCAACATTGACTTCGGTCAAGAACTATCCAAGAAAATGATTGGGTGCTTGTTTATGACAGCAGCCTAGATAATCAATACAATGCTTATAGGAAGATGGTAAAGCATTGGTTTGGTCAGTATGTGGTAAAGGTCAATTATGAAAATGCCACATATTCATTGGTCAAATTGGATCGGACCAGCATAAAAATACCCATAGCTGGAAAAAGAATCAAGCTCCTTAAATGAAGAGAAAGTTCAACATATGAGTTAGAAGACTTGGATATAATTTAAGAGCATGGAGACATACAGGAAGAAGAAGAGACAAAACATGAAGACATTGACATGGCAGAAGATGCTTCTTCTGACACTACAAATTTGTAAGACTTTGGCACATGCCAGAGAATGTGTAGGTTAGGAGGGGGGGATGTCATACCACTATATGCACACCATGTTTAAAAAAATCTAGAATGTGGCTTTCTTATTGATTTAGAGAGCCAATGCCATTTTAGACATTAGTGTTAGTGTCCATGGTTCAAAAATATTAGATTTTTGGACAAGTTTTAGCCTATTTTTTATGTTTTAGATATTATCTCTTGTAAAAATACATAAAACTGTAGACAAATTTTAGATTATGATAACATGTAAAAGAAATCATGTAGCTTTCAGCTAATTTGAGAGGATGTTATGTAAAAAGAGAGATTGGCGAAATTGCGCAACACGCACTCACTATTTTCAGGTAGTGAACAACACTCCAAAGTGGGAGATGAAGGAGTGATGTGGCTAAGTTCTGGCCAGGTGTCTTGGGATTTTACCCCCCTTTTGAAGCCAATGGAGGCAGAACGTCTATTAGAGTTTTATATTCTCATAATGCAGGAATAAACTGACAAGCTTCATCCTTGTTCTTTTAATTCATTTCTTACTCTACAGAAGACATCTTGTGAAAATATGCAAGTATTATGTGCCCCTATGGCAAGAAAATGTTTGTAAATCATTCATAGATGCTTTGAGTTCAATTAAGAGGATCTTTTTCTCTTATTTCTTGGTTGTGGTAACTTATCCTTATCAAAAACTCAATTTGAATCTCTCTTGAAGCAAGTCTCTTTGCCCTACAACCCTTATAATTGACTCATAAGCTTTTTTCCCTAGAAGTCTACATTGAATGTAATCATGCAAAGCTGATTCATGCTATGGCATCATGTATCAATGATGGGAGGCAGATTTGTTTATGATACATGACAACATATTGTACTTGATTTTATAATTTGTGATTGCTCTTACAGTCAAGAAAACAAGCTTGATTTGAGTTAGAACTTATGAGATAATACTCTTGTGATCTTTGCTAAGATCATGCACTTGGAAGCTCTATTAACATCTTCAAGAACTTGGCTTGAAACCTTCAACCCTTCTCTTATCTCTACCATCTCTAGAGTCTAAGCTCTTGAACCCCCATACATTCTTCTCTCTTAAACCCTTGTGGTGACCTTCATCCCTACACGCTGCGATAGCAGGTGTGAGTGTGAGTGAAATATGGTGTGTGTGCTCTCGAGTGTAAATGAAATTGGAGATGAGTGACCTCGTTGAATGGGTTATATGAGTGAGCTATGTGGTGCCAGGTGGAGTGATGAAAACCTTGGGTGCAAGGTAAAGTGCAAACTATGAGGTAGTACAACCGTAGGGAAAAACTAAGTGGTGCAAGCCCTAAGTACATGTATACTAGGGTCTAATATGAGTGGAGTGGATGTGTTGGAGTTAGGTATATGTGTGGAAGTTAGGGTTATTGATTATGTTTGTGGTGGTGAGAATTAATGTGCAATGTATATATGGGAGTAAGGGTTATTTGTAGGAGTGAGTATGGTGGTATGTGTGTGGGGGTGAAGTTTTGATGAGTGTGATGTGTGGGAGTGGGGATTTGATGTGTGGGAGTGTGTGGGTAGTATGAGTGAGTGGATTACTAAAGATATATGTGTGGGTCGTGAATATGGTTTATAAAGTGGGTGTATCGTGTGTTTACGTGTTTTGCGTGGAAGGATTGGTGATTATGTGAGTGTATGCATGATGAAAGTGAAGTTTTTAAAGAGAATGTGTATGTGAAGTGGGTGTTTATGTGAATGTGGGGTATGGGATGTGTATGTAAGGATGTGGGATGTGTGTGGAACGTGTTAAGTGTGTATGGTTGCATGTGACCATGTGTGATGTATAAAGAGGTGTGTGTGTGTGTAAATGTATGGGAGTGGATGTGGTGTTTATTAGGGAGTGAGAAGAAAATAAGAAAAAAAAAAGAGAAATAATGATAAGAAAAAATGATGACTTATCTCTAATTTCAACAGTGAGCTACCGTGCACAATCCACATGCCACTCTATCACAACATTGTCAACACATTGGTCCGTTGTATGAGCCACCTATCTAGGATGCCACCTAGGTCACTAGTTGCTAGAAACACTACTCTACCTACTAGCTAATATGATGGCCCAGCCACCAATTTCCCATTTCCAACCACCTAGGGATTTCTAACACCACAGCTAATACTTGTTGCTTGCTATCCAGTGTGCCACCGACAACATTCCTAGAAACACAATGTGGTTCACCAACAATCCTACCATGGCACAAACATAGGAAGAGAGAGTGTGATGATTAGAGGGAGGGATCTACTTGAAAATCCCCCACTCTTCTTCTTCTTCCTCTTCTTTTTCTTCTTCTTCTTCTTTCTCTTACTCTTCTTCTTCTTCTTCACTTAATTTCTCTTCTTCTTCCTTCACTTTCTTCTTCTTACTCTTATTCTTCTTCTTTCATTATTTGTCTTCTTCTTCTACTTCTTAACTTCTATCTTCTTTCTCTCTACTCCTCTATTATTCTGCTTCTTTCTCAGCTCTTCTTCTTCTATTCTTCTACTACACCTTCTATCATTCTTTCTCTTTCACCACCTTCTATCTTCTTCTTCTTCTCTTATGTCTTGTTTATTCTATCTCTTCTTCTTCTCCTTCCTCTTTCATCTTCTTCACTTTCTAATTCTTCTTCTTAGTTTTTCTTGATTATTCTACGTTGCCTCCTCCTTCTTCATCTTTTCTTCATGTATCTACAAAAATCTTCCCAAGAAACTACAAGCTCAAGCTTTATGTTAGGATAGATTTTAATCATGACCACACATGCAAACAATGGCAATGTAAACAAGATAAACAATCATTGCAATGTTGCCACACAAGATGTCCAAACAAGGAAGGTTTTAGATTTGTGTTTTGTATTTTAAGTTTTTGTGTTATTGTGTTTCTAGTTTTGTGTTTTGTGTTTTTTCCTACACTAAACTATTCCAATCTCTTCAATTCTAGTCCAATGAGCCGGTTTCTTCTTATTTGGCCTTCCTAACCTAGCTACATGGATTTCAAAATGCTAGTCATGAGTGCAAATGATTAGTGCTCCCTTGATCTCATCCTTGCTCATTCACTAGTCTCCTATTCTACCACATGGAAGGAGTGTGAGAACCTTGGTGGTTGCACCATCCAAGGACTTGGAATAGACTTCTATTTTTCTAGAAAATGTAACTCAGTTTGGCAACAATCTCTCACATTGTCTCTCAACACTCTACTCTAACTAAGCAAGTATCCTTCTCTCCAAACTAAGAAGCCAAGAATAAAAAACTAGCATTGTAGTGTAGTGAAGTCACCAACTTACCTTTCTACATTATAGTCCAAAATCCTGAAGGCTCGAAGGTGGTTCCATGGACCAAGAAACATGTTCCATTGCTATGGCTCCTTTGCATCTACCACCAATCACACCAATGTCAAATAGCTGGTAGAGAAGAAGATAGGAAAAAAATGATGAAGAGCTTCACCTTCCCTTAGTCCCTCGCTCAAAACACCTCACTCACTCACTCTCAACAATGGTTGTAAGATAATAGAATAGAAGAAGAGAATAGAAAGCTTCAATAGTTGCATCATAGATATAACTGAGAGTGGAATTTTGGTGCCGGAAAGTGCTTAAAAATAGCAAAAAATTATGAATATCAAGGGAAAAATATCCAATGTCAAAGGAGGCGGCTCGATTTAGGACGATTTTAAGCACCAAAGTGCTTTAAAGGTGCCCGAGCGACACTTGTTGATTTTTCATAATTTTTCAGACACTCGTGCAGGTTGACACGAGCTACCGGCCAATGCGGGATGCCAAGCCGGACGCCCAAGATTTTTCAGAGCTCAATTCGGAGTCCGGACGGGGAAATAGCCACAAAGTGGGCAAGATTTGAAAAGGTGGACCAAAGTTTGGCCATGTGGTCATGACCTTTGGGGGGGGGGGGCATGTAGCATTTGAATGTGGCATCAAATCGTGGCATTTTTGAAGAGGCAAAAAATGTGGAAGAAGAGGGCGCCATCAGGCGCCGAAAAATGCGCTTGATGGAGACGGAGGCATCATGCAACCTCAATACAACCCATCACAATGATCATGGCCCTTGCTTCCCCTCTGTATGCTAGTCATTTTGCCGCCCTTCGCTCGCGCAATGATGGTCTCTTTGAAGATCTCTGATTTCAGTCTTTCTCTCTCCTCCCCCTCTCTCTTCTAAAGGCAAGTTCATGTGGGAAGAGAAAGGAAGAAGAAAGAATGGTAGAGGCTTGTCTGGCATGGATCGGATTGCTCCACGGGCTGGAAATGGTGATTAGTGATCGTGCTGACCATGAAGTGCTGCTGATTTTCAGATTTGGAGCCATGGACATGAAACTCGAAACACGCAAATAAGCGATAATTCAATTTTTTCAAAGGAAATTTGAGATTTTATGGCTTTTGATTGATAAAATGTTGTTCATGTGGGCTAAAAATTGTTTATGTTGCTGTTTTCCATGAGTACTTGCTGTTCATAATCGGAAAATCAGAGAAAATACGAATCTTGTGTCTCAAAATAATACACTAAAACACGTAAAATATGGAAAATCAAGGGAAAATGATGGTTTTGAGCATAAAAATGGGAAAATGAATAGGAACACCAACTAAATTTTCATTTTTGCTACAAGAAGGAACTAAGGGCCAAAGCCCATAACCTATTTTGAAATTTTAGTAATTAAATAATGCAAAAATAAGGAAAAATACAAGGAAAATAGAGGAAAATCACTAAAAATAGGGGAAAAATGCATTTTGGATGCGGAAAATTAATGAAAATTAAGAACAATGTTTGTGAATGTTTGTAGGGATTGAAGCATGAGGATTTTCTGTAGTTCAACCCCACCTTCTTGTTCTAGTGTGTTTTTCCTACTTTTTACACATAAAATGATGGCAAAATGCCCTATAAATCCATACCACAATGCAATATTTGATCGATGGGAGGGTAGAGTGGTTAGAATGTGTCTGAATGTGGAGTCAAATGATGAAAAGATTGCTTCCTTGTTTTCATGCCATATAGGTTGGTGAATAATTATAAAATAAGAGCCTAGTAGCACGAGGGTTTCCTTGGTGCTAGATTTGTGCAACGCCACATAAGAACGGTAGTTGAAAATCATTGAAAGGATGTTTTCCACATGTGCACAATATTGATTTCATAATTGTTTGAGCACTTAGCATCCACAATATTCATAAATCATGGAAATGTTAAAAGGTATCAGAAATCGTGGATGCACAGCAATTGCTTTCATTAGGACCTTGACCCACGTTGAGTGAGAGACAGGACACCCTAAGCCATAGGCTAGTCGTGGGGTCTAGGGGAAAGAGAAGTAAGGACAATGGTACATTCCTGTATACGTTTAAATGGTACCTTGAGTGGATTTTGTGCGAAATGTTTATATGTTGAGCGACGCATCGAGGGGCCAATCCCCAAGGTGTAGGAGAGTCGCAGAGGGGCAGCGGCATTCAGCCGTTGGAGGACCCGCTATGTCTGTGCTTCGTGCCATTAGGCAATGTGTAAGGGACTCCCTCTGAGGAGTAGTGGGTGAGAGAAGAGTGGACTACAAACGACGTAATACAAACACAAGACATTTAGGAAGGCAATGTATGTGTCATCAACGCTCCTGGCCGCGAGGCCGTGGGGTTGTTGAGCACGTGAGATAGAGGTTTAGCTAGTGTACGAGCCAGTGCCAGCCCGTTCTAGGTTCCATCAGTGGTGCGTCTACCGGGAGCCGCTTAAAAGTGCCAGCCCGTTCTAGGTTCCATCAATGGTGTGTTTGCCGGGAGCCGCTTAAAAGTGGCGGTCCTCGAATCCTAGTTGTCTAGGGACCAACTAGCAGTTTATGCCAAAGGATACTGAGATTGATTCGTTATTTATCGATAAGCATTGTCTAGCAGAAATCCAAAAGCAAGAGAGAGACGAAAGAGCTAGGCGACGTGCTGAAATTTTTAGGAGATATTCCCCTAAGTGTAGCGGTGCTAAACCCTTACGAGGGAGTGGATCTAGTGGTCTTGGGGCCACAAGCAGTAAGTTAGGAGAAAGTGGAAGCTCTAGTGCTCCCCTTCCTTCCATAAGCTAGTCTACATCAAGTGCGGGAGGTGTAACCCCACCGTCCCCTATTCCTAGTGCAAATCCAATTCTCGGCATGGCGCAGCCTATTGCAATTCCAGCAGGAACGACGGATTTGCTGGCTAAAGGTTACCCGCTACCCATTTTTAATGGGCTAGTTGAGGAAGATGCGGAACTCCACGTTAGGGAGTTTCAAAAGCTGATGTTTAACTGTCGCATCCAAGAATAAGGACATTTAATGATGTTCTTCAATATGACTCTCAAAGAAAGAGCTGCCATATGGTATCATGGTTTAGAAGCCGGAACCATATTGAATATTGATTCATTTTATGGAGCTTTTTGAAGGGAGTTTGCCCCTGAAAGGGGTGGGCAATATTGGTTGCATGTACTCAACGTGACCTGCCAAGAACCACACGAGGAAATTCGTGCTTATGCGAATAAAATAAAAGAGGTTTTCCATAAGTTGGACACCTCTATTCCTATCCCCGAAGTTGCCCAATTGCAATATTTCCTACATGGTTTGGACTTTAATATCCAATTGCAGTTGATTAGTGTCCCCTTGGGGGATATAGATACTGCCATTACACGAGCACAAGAAGTGGAATTCCGACTACAAGAAGCCTATGCTTCTCGAGGAAATTTGAATATGGGTTTAGTATTGGGAAACAATATGGCGATGGCCAATGGCAGTAGTGGCCAAGGGATAGCGATGGCTAACCCTAACAGGAGAGGGAACATGATGCAGAATGTCCCTTTATTACTAGCTCCCCCTAGCATGTTGATGCTTAGGGGCAGTCAAATGGCTCCAAATGGTGGAGGCCAGGCGGTCAATTCTAATACCATGCTTGTGGCTCAACAACCAGTGCCTAATCGAATTGTTAGGCCGATGGAACGACATGGTAATGACCAAGGCTATGAGTCAAGAGCTTCCAATGTTCTTGGCGAGGTTAAGGACATGATGAAGCATTATACTGACATGATTACGGAGCAGTATTGGTAAATAGCCGTTGATGTCAACTTCCTTAAAAAACAATAAAATTTGATAGGAAGTAGATACCCAGATGAGGGTGCACCTTTGAGGTTTAGTTGCAAATGGTGTGGTGGACAGCACTATCTAAGAAATTGCCCAAATGTTAAGTGCAACATTTGTGGAAAATCCGGCCATTTAGCAGCTACTTGCTGGAGTAAGATCAGTTCCCTCCAGCAAGGTAGTTGGCAACCAGGGCCTCTTAATCATCATGTGTAAGGAAATTATTCCCAGCGGGAAGACGGGCCTAAACAAGTACTTCAATGACCAAAGACTACAGTGGAGGAGCTACCTAGTGGTATTGGGGTTAGTTTGATTGAGGATGTACGCGTTAATGATGCTGAAACATCTAATCTGCGAGCTGTCCTTATAAGAGGTCAAAAGGGTAGAGAGGCCGACAAGGATACGCCTGTCGACGGAAACCCTAAACAAGGCGATAAAGGAACGCAAGTTTTGGATCCTGCCATGGAAGGGGGACCTTTGAAGCCCATGGAAAGTAAAGCCGATAAGGAACCACCAAAGAAGAAGGTGAAAGTTAAGAAAGAGGGAATAAAGCCGGTTCAGCGACCTAAAGAGCGGATGGTTTGGCGTGAAAAGCGAGCTCTATCGAACTATCATGAATTCGATTTGGCAAGCTCTCTTTGTGAAGTCAAGCCGGATGTGAATCTTTTGCAGCTGATTAAGCTTTCCCCAGGAGTACGTAAGGAATTTAGAAAGATCCTCCGTACCGGGTATATCGTAGAACCTTTGGGTATTGCACGAGTTGGTTATGATTGGTTCGAGCATACTGAGAAGCATTGCCCAAGGGTTGCAGCCTATGTCGATGGGATATTAGTAGATTATGCCATTGTCGACACGGGATCATCTGTTAACATTATGAGTTCTGAACTGATGGAAAGGTTGGGTCTTGCAATCCAGAAAGATACCTCCACAATTCTCAGAATGGGAGATGATAGTTTGAGACAGCCGAAAGGCTGCATTACTAAGGTCCATGTCACTATTGCAAATGTAGAATGCCTGTTGGACTTTAGGGTGATTCGTTTTGCAGGCCGTCCAAGTTACCAAGTACTACTCGGATGACCTTGGATCTTGCAAGTGGACTGCCAAGTAGATATACCCGCCGGTCGACTAATATTCGACAGAGCTGCCCAACATGTGGTGGTTGATGCTTATCCTGAGTCTCCGCAGAGTGAGAGAGCTCCCCTATCTTCTACAGAATTGGAGACATTAGAAGATTTATCTGCTAGTGAGGCATGATCGAGTGATGAGTCCAAAGAGGGATCCACCATGGAAGACATCTATCAGATTACTTTGAACGAGCCGATAGAGGGCCAAGATCGTATAAGAGATGCAGATGTTATCAAGCTAGACCTTGGTACGCCTGATGATTCACGACCAATCAAATTAGGTTCTATGCTCAGCACAACAGAAAGGGAGGACTATGTGGCCTTGATCCAGGAATTCTCTGATATCTTTGCCTGGAGTTATGATGAGCTGAGAGGCATTCCTTCTAGTCTTGCTGTTCATACAATTCCGTTGAAAGAGGGCAGTCGTCCTGTACGATAGAAAGTAAGGCGTATGCCTTTCGAACTAAGGAACGGGCTGTTTGAAGAGTTACAGAAGCTTCGGAAAGCGGGTTTGATTTTTCCTGTGCAACACACGGAACGATGTTCACCGGTTGTGATCAGAAATAAGAAAAATAATTCAATTCGATTATGTGTAGACTTTAGGGAGCTGAATAAGCAGACAGTTAAGGACTACTACCCGTTGCGATTTATTGACCAGATTTTGGATCAATTAGCGGGTAGGGAAATATATTCGTTCATGGATTGCTTTGCAGGATATAACCAGATGGCAATTGCAGAAGAGGATAAGTTGAAAATGACTTTTATTACTGTATTTGGTACTTTTGCGTACCATGTGATGGCCTTTGGTTTATGCAATTTTCCTGGTTCGTGGCAACGAACAGCAGATAAGACATTCGGTGACATATCCCCTGAAGAGTTGAAGGTGTTTATTGATGACTTAGGGGCCGCCACCGTGAGAGGAAGGCAGCTGATCATTTTAAGAAAATGCTTTGAGCGCTGTAGACAATTTTGCATCGCCTTAAACCCACGGAAGTGTGTTTTTGGAGTACCTTTTGGGCTATTGCTGGGTCATGTGGTCAGTTCGGTAGGAATTGCGACAGACCCCGAGAAGGTCAAAGTTATAGTTGCCATGGGTCCACCACGCACTCCGAAGGAAGTTCATAGCTTTCTGCCTTCAGTTGGTTATTACCATAGATTCATCAATGCCTTGGCAGAAAGAACGTTGCCGCTTACAAATTTATTGTCCTTTAGCTGTCCGTTTGAATGGGGTAACCCTTATAAGGTAGCATTTGAGGATGTGAAACAAGAGCTAGCAAGAGCTCCCGTTTTAAAAGCACCTAAAAGAGGTGAGGTGTTCTATATATTCTCAGCAGCCACGATGTACAGTATCAGCTATTGTTTAGCCCAAATTTGGGAAGAGAAGTGGTACCACCCGATTGCTTTTGCTAGCCGGAAGCTGGGGGTATTCGAAATCAATTATATCTACATGGAGAAGTTGTGTTTAGTGATAGTCTTTGGGACTAAGAAATTCAGGCATTATATTCTCTATGAGAAAGTTGTGCTTTATACGAAGGCAGAGGGACTTCGATTATTGATAAATAAGCTATAGCCGCCTGATCGTCTAGCGAAGTGGTTAATCACTTTGCAGGAGTTTGATTATGAAATCCATAGTAAGCCACCAAGGTTGCAAGGCATCGTGGAATGTCTTGTGGACTTTGGAGAGCCGAAAGAATCTGTGGCTGAAGGCAGTGACATGGAGTTGTTATTTAAAATAGATACAGCATCTATTCCCTCCTGGTATGCTGCAATAACGCATTATTTATCAACGGGAGAGGCGGGATCCAAATTATCTAAAGTTGAGAGAATGAAAATTAGGCAGCAAGCGTTAAAGTTTGCTTTGATCGTAGGTACATTATATCGGCAAGGGGTTGATGACATCTATCGCCGATGTGTGATGCCCGACGAGGTGCCATTCATTTTGGAAGAGTGCCATGATTCTGCTTGTGGCGGCCATTTTGCTGGACGGCTTACAGCACAAAAGGCTTTAAGAGCAGGTTGTTGGTGGCTTGCCATCTTCCAAGATGCATTTGCGTATATTAAGAGATGCGATATTTGTCAATGACATGATAGTCGAGAGAATAGGAAACGACCACTCAACCCTATTATGGCAATACTTCCATTTGAGAAGTGGGGAATAGACTTTGTGGGTCCTATTACTCCGTCGTCGACTGCGCAAAAGAGGTACATCATTGTAGCAACTGACTACTTCACAAAGTGGTCAGAAGCACGTGCAACAAGGAAAGATGATGCTAAAGAAACTGCTAGTTTCCTTTTAGAGCAGATAATATGCCGTTTTGGTCTGCCGAAAGAATTAGTGTCGGACCGCGGAACCCATTTCCTAAATAAGGTGATCAAAGGTTTGACAGAAATTTGGCAAATCAAGCATAACAAGACAACCCCATATAACTCGCAAGCCAATGGGCAAGTTGAAAGCACCAACAAGTAGCTTGTGGGCATCCTGTCCAAAATTGTGTCAGAAAAGAAACGGGATTGGGATAAAAAGTTATACGTGGCAGTGTGGGCCTATAATATGACCTTCAAACGAGCCACTGGCCATACCCTGTTCAAGGTAGTATATGGGGAGGAGTGTGTCTTGCCTTTAGAGATTGAGCTGCCGACTATTCGGTTTGCCATCAATCATTCTTTGAGTGATGAAGACACACTTTTTGAGCACTTGATGACACTGGCACATTTAGATGAGATTAAGCTACAGAGATTATTGCACTAAGAAGTGGCAAAGCGCCGAATGAAGCAGTTACATGACCTCAAAGCCAAGAAATACACCTTCAAGAAAGGACAGCTTGTTCTGTATTATGATGCACGACGTGAATTATTTCCAGGCAAGCTCGAGCCCAAATGGGACGGGCCCTATAGGATCATTAGAATATGAAAGAATAAATCCACAGTCTTGTTAGCTGACCTTGAGGGGATAGAATTTAAAAATAAGGTTATTCTTAATAAGATTAAACCTTATTATTTCTGATTGCACTAATACTATGACTCCCTTGCAGGTCTAGGAGAGATCGATCAAATATCTACAAGGAAATCGTGGTAGAGGTTGATGGGTCGTCTGATCCCTTATTAAGAATACTCGTATTTAGAACAGAGGTATCATCGGGGAAAGCTCATTTGGTGGAGCAAAGGATATAAGGTGATTGAGCAAGAAGGCGGGACATTTATTTGGGAGATCAAGGTCTTCTACCATCACTGCCTACAAATTTTGACGAGCATCCCTATTGAATTCAATGATGATGGAGGGATGGAGCCTACAGTCCACCCATTGAATATGCTGAATTCCGATTACCATAATTACGAGTAGAGTTCCGGATAGCGGGATATGTAAACCCTGTATGGACGTACACCTTGTACTTTGATGGGGCGTCCAGGGGTGCATGCAAAAAAGGAAGTCTAGGAGTCGTCATCCGAGACCCCCAATGACGCATTGTCATGAAGTTAGCTGCTTATCTCGGGGTGAATCTTACCAATAATATGGCCGAATATAAAGCCCTGATTATGGGTTTGAATATTGCAAAGAAGGGTGGTATCTGTCAGTTATTGGTAAAAGGGGACTCTCAGTTGGTTTTAAATCAACTCAATGGGACGTACATGGTACGAAACCCCATCCTTTGCATGTACCATCATATTGCCATAGCCCTGCTATACGAATTTGATAGAATGTCTTTTCAGTTGATTCCACGAAATTGGAATCAGTTTGCCGATTCATTGGCTAATTTTGCGTATGAAGAAGACCTCTTCTTTAATTGTGGCCCTTGTCCCAATATATCTATTGATGGTAAGACAGGACCTGGTCGTTTGTGGGGTATGCTTTTTGAACATGCCCTCTTTGGCAGACGATGGTTGCTCTGGGTGATGCAGAGGGTAAGCGAGACTCATCTGCCTTTATTATCTTGGACCCACAGACTGGTTAGATGGCATGTGATGCGAACACCTCTTGCGATATACGCAGGAGGGATGGGTCATAATTTAATGCACCTAGTTTAGGGCTACGAGCCTTTGTTCCCCTGGGAATGGTATGCTTTGTTGTCTATCATAGTTGTTTCCAGGAGGATGTTATGCGTAGTCATGTTTTATTTCATTAGGCCAAGAGGGCCGATTCAGTTTTGAAGCAAGGTCATGTTTCATTTCATTAGGCCAAGAGGGTCATTTCCCTGTCTAGTGCGGGTGCGGTTAATTGGGTTTTGTTTTAAGTGTTGTGCCGGACAGGTTTTGTGATTCGTGGAATTTGGGGGAGTCCGGAGGAGCCTTTGCTACGATGGAAGCTTCTTGTGGCCAATCTAGGTGATATCTCTCCTTTACAAGTACCTTTCTTTCCTGTTATATGTGTATTTGTACTTGTCAAGGGGATACATTTTTGTTGGGGACCGGCAACCAAGGCATGAAGTCCCAGGTTTAGGCTAAGTATGTTTGAGGGAGGTCGGAGTAGTCATTGCCTCCTGTAAAGACATTGTCAGGCATCAAAAGGCCTATTTTAGAAGGAAGTCCTAGTGGCCCTGTTCTGCTAGCCTGCTAGGCAGCCGTTCTAGGAGTTCTTGTTAGTAGTGAGGCAGTTAGAGAAGCCTACCAGAAGATAATAATGATGATGCCAAGAAACCCTGAACATCCCAAAAGATGAATATGAATACGAAGGTGTGTAAAAAGGGGTTCTAACCCCTATCAAAGAAAATAAATGAAATGACAATATATAAGCAGTTGATCATTGCCTTGCGAAGGCCCGGTAGGTTCCTGGGGACGAGTCAGACCCAGGGCCGATACCTTGTCTTCCTAGGGGTGGCTTCTTGCTGGAAAAATAATACCAAAACAAGGAAGGGTGGAGCGAAAATAAAAGTGAGCGTTAGAAAAGGATTAAGTGTCACCTTGCGAGGGCTTGGTAGGTTCTTGGGTGCCGAGACAGGTCCTGAGGCCGAAGCACTGTTCTTCTTGGGTCACTACGCTCAGCTCCCTCCTTTTTACATGCCCAAGTATGCTAATAAAATAAAAACCCTAAAAGAAGAAATGTACTGAAAGAAAATACTCCTTGATCAGGCTATAGGAGTCCTCGCCTTGTAGGAGCTCCTAGTTGTGTTGTCTTTAGTTGGCAAGTAGTTCAGACTACCACTTCGGGCAACCTCTTTGATAGGGTTTTTAGTTTGGCTGTGTTGGAGTAGTTGGTTAGTGACTCACTTCGGATCTTGTATTAGATGATGCTAGGCCTACTCCTTATGGATGTCATGCCTTGGTTCTGTCCAGGGGTAGGGGGAGCATTGTGCTGACTTTTATCATATATTTGTTTTGTATCGGCTTGATGCTTCTTTGGTTGTTTATGTGCAGATATGTTCGTGGATTCGACGGGCTGAGTCGCCCTATCCTGTGGTCGCCAATGAGAGTGGAATTTTGGTGCCGAAAAGTGCTTAAAAATAGCTAAAATTTATGAATATCAAGGGAAAAATATCCAATGTCAAAGGCAGCGGCTCGATCTAGGACGATTTTAATCACCAAAGTGCTTTAAAGGTGCCCCGAGCGACACTTGTTGATTTTTCATAATTTTTCAGATAGTCGTGCGGATTGACACGAGCTATCGGCCAATGCGGGATGCCAAGCTGGACGCCCAGGATTTTTCAGAGCTCAATTCGGAGTCCAGACGGGGAAATAGCCACAAAGTGGGCAAGATTTGAAAAGGTGGACCAAAGTTTGGCCAAGTGGTCATGACCTTTGGGGGGGGCATGTAGCATTTGAATGTGGCATCAAATCGTGGCATTTTTTAAGAGGCAAAAAACGTGGAAGAAGAGGGCGCCATCAGGCGTCGAAAAATGCGCTTGATGGAGATGGAGGCATCATGCAACCTCAATACAACCCATCACAATGATCATGGCCCTTGCTTCCCCTCTGTATGCTAGTCATTTCGCCGCCCTTCGCTCATGCAATGATGGTCTCTTTGAAGATCTGTGATTTCAGTCTTTCTCTCTTCTCTCTCTCTCTCTCTTCTAAAGGCAAGTTCATGTGGGAAGAGGAAGGAATAAGAAAGAATGGTAGAGGCTTGTCCGGCATGGATCAGATTGCTCCACGGGCTGGAAATGGTGATTAGTGATCGTGTTGAGCATGAAGTGCTACTGATTTTCAGATTTGCAGCCATGGACATGAAACCCGAAACGCGCAAATAAGCGGTAATTCAATTTTTTCAAAGGAAAGTTGAGATTTTATGGCTTTTGATTGATAAAATATTGTACATGTGAGCTATAAATTGTTTATGTTGCTATTTTCCATGAGTACTTGCTATTCATAATCAGAAAATCAGAAAAAATATGAATCTTGTGTTTCAAAATAATACACTAAAACACGTAAAATATGGAAAATCAAGGGAAAATGATGGTTTTGAGCATAAAAATGGGAAAATGAATAGGAACACCAACTAAATTTTCATTTCTGCTGCAAGAAGGAACTAAGGGCCATAGCCCATAACCTATTTTGAATTTTCAGTAATTAAATAATGCAAAAAATAAGGGAAAATACAAGGAAAATAGAGAAAAATCACTAAAAATAGGGGAAAAATGTATTTTGGGTATGGAAAATTAATGAAAATTAAGAACAATGTTTGTGAATGTTTGTGGGGACTGAAGCATGAGGAATTGCCTCAGTTCAACCCCACCTTCTTGTTCTACTGTATTTTCTCCGCTTTTCACACATAAAATGGTGGCAAAATGCCCTATAAATCCATACCACAATGCAACATTTGATCGGTGGGAGGGTAGAGTGGTTAGAATGTGTCTAAATGTCGAGTCAAATGATGAAAAGATTGTTGCCTTGTTTGCATGCCATATAGGTCGGTGAATAATTATAAAATGAGAGCCTAGAAGCACGAGGGTTTCCTTGGTGCTAGGTTCGTGCAACGCCGCATAAGAACGGTAGTTGAAAATCATTGAAAGGATGTTTTCCACATGTGCACAATATTGATTTCATAATTGTTTGAGCACTTAGCATCCAGAATATGCATAAATCATGGAAATGTTAAAAGGTATCAGAAATCGTGGATGCACAGCAATTGCGTTCATTAGGACCTTGACCCACATTGAGTGAGGACACCCTAAGCCATAGGCTAGTCCTGGGGTCTAGGGGAAAGAGAAGTAAGGACAATGGTACATTCCTGTATACGTTTAAATGGTACCTTGAGTGGATTTTGTGCGAAATGTTTATATGTTGAGCGACGCATCGAGGGGCCAATCCCCAAGGTGTAGGAGAGTCGCAGAGGGGCGGCGGCATTCAGCCATTGGAGGACCCCCTATGTCTATGCTTCATGCCATTAGGCAATGTGTAAGGGACTCCCTCTTAGGAGTAAAGGGTGAGAGAAGAGTGGACTACAAACGACGTAATACAAACGCAAGACATTTAGGAAGGCAATGTATGTGTCATCAACGCTCCTAGCCGCGAGGCCGTGGGGTTGTTGAGTGCGTGAGATAGAGGTCCGGCTAGTGTACGAGCCAGTGCCGGCCCGTTCTAGGTTCCATCAATAACAAAAGGGTAAATACATCTCAAATCTCCCATCCTTATACAAATACAAATTGGGGTTAGGATTAGGTCATTTGTTCTAGGATTGCATACAATTTTAGGGTTAGGATTTGTGCCTCTTTTATGTTTTAGGCTTTGTACCCTCTTTTCGGCATCCTATTGGTGACGGAATTCATGACACCATGGATACTAGAAGTTTTAAAAGGATCAAAGAAGAAGTGTTATATTTCTCTTTGCTTCCCCTTCATGACACAATGGACACTAGAAGTTATAAAAGGATCAGAGAAGAAGTGTTATATTTTTCTTTGCTTCCCCTTCATATTGCTTCAATTTCTTCTTTAGGTTCTTATCATTTCCTAGCTTTCAAACCTTGTTACATTCTTTCATACACTGTAATGTTGTGATGGAAGCCATATTTGTCAAGTCCATTGTCATGTATTTCCGCTTAGTGATTAGCCATTAGGATGTCGTCCATGCTCTGAGTTTGTTATTGAACTTTGTAAGAAAATTTGCTAAAAATGTATAAGAATTTTTTTCTTTGATTAAGTATTTGTCTCAGCTAGTGCATATGGTAGTCTTTGCTTTTGGTATACTTTACTATTGAACTCACGATGTGAGCATACCCTTATATTGGGTTTGAGTATAACAAGGCTTTATTGCTCTATAGAACTAGTGCAACCTACTTGCACCATGTGACCACAACCAAAACTTAGACCTAATTACAACTGGCAATCACAGTATGATGAGGCTCTAGAGCAAGTTGGACTCCTCCAAAATTATCATTGCCAACTCTTGGCTGATGTGGACACATCCCACAATGTGGTTGAGTACTTGTATAATCACATCCCACAATCAATCCACAAAATCTTTGACCAGATGATGCATAGGGGTGTTATCTCTTCTGACCAAGCCCCAATCACAATCATAGCCACAACAAGACCCCACATCCGGGACGGATCTTGGGATAGTTTGTATAAGCACACCTTGCTGAAAAAGTCTAAGAAAATTTCCAAGCACTAGTATAGAGAGGACAAAGAGAAGGGAGGCCAACATAAAACTACGTATCGAAGTGGAGCAATTGGAAGGAAGATTAACACAAGTGGAGGCCCTAGCAACCAAGCAATGATACATATCTACTCACTCTAGGATACAACTAGTCAGTAAGATGAGAGGATTGAGCATTTGGAGCAGCAGCTCGTAGTGGCATAGGTGAAGTGTGATAATCTATAGCAAGTAGTAAGGGTAGGTGCTTATTAATTGAAGATCTTGGCGGCGGAACTCTATTGTCATTGGATTTCTCTGCCTCTACACTAGAACTGCATGAACCTCTACCTCTAGCAACACCACCTCCAATATACTCCACTCTTGCTTTTACCATTGCCACCTCCCAAACCCCTCAATTTCTTAGCCTCTGCACTAGAAGGACATGGATCTCTAGCTTAGTGGATTCTTACGGCTTCATACTGGAACCACATGGATGTCCAGCTCCAACACCACCACCTCCACTATACTTTTCTCCCACCCTTACCACTCGCACCTCGTGGAGCACGCCTTGCAAAAAGTTGGCTCCCTCCCCCTCTCTGCTTCTACCCATCTCTCCCGTTCCACCACTACTAGCTCCACCCAATCATAGTCCCAACCCTAGTGTCCATACCACTAGAAGTTACACAAGATTTGCCTACTCCAAAAGACAAAGGGTTCCATCAAAGAATGACTTCTATTGGTTTGAATCCTTTGTGCTTATCATATGTCAACATGCAAGATGGCCTTGATTGGTAGATTAAAGAGACGATCAATGCTAATGGTAGCTATGTCATAGTGCAGTGAGTCCACTCATGAAAAACGAAAGGAAGCTATATATGCATGGGACTTTTGAAGCTTGGTTAAAGGTAGTTTTGTTACTCTTTGAAGTGGTTTGGTTGATTATGGAGGGTAAATGCAGATTGTCATGGTATGATTGAAGTTAGGAGAATGCTAAAGTCTAGGAGCATGTATAAGTATGTGAAGGATGAGTTATCTAGTGACTTATTGTCATGGTATGATTGAAGTTAGGAGAATGCTAAAGTCTAGGAGCATGTATAAGTATGTGAAGGATGAGTTATCTAGTGACTTGATCTTATTACATATAAAGTGATGCATTTTGAAGAACATTAAGCATATGTTTGTTTTGTGGTCTAGTGCAAACTTCTATTAGCTAAGGATGGAAAAGGGCTAAGTTTTCGTGAAAATCTAAGATTGAGGCTACTTTAACTAAAAAGGGAGGGAGAAAAACAAGCTCACGGTATGCATGAGTGAAGGCTACTATTAGCCTTTGAAAAGCCAGCTATTTGAGAGGAAACTAAGAGATGGGCGGGAAAATGGGGGCATTCCTAAAAAGGGCTGAATGCTATAATGGACAGGAGGGTCTCACACGAGCAGGGATAATAGGGCAAGAAAAGCACATGCGTGGGAGAGCCAAGCTATTAGGTAGGAGTTGAGGAGGAAGAAGCCGAGGTTGTTTGTGGAGAGCCAACTATAGTAACGTGGTTCATCCTTTAGGATTGACTGGAAAAAGGGAAAGGCAAAAAGAGTCAGCTACTTACTGTTATAGCTGTGCTTGCTTGTTTGGCCTGACAAGTAGTGTGGTGCCGCTCCCAGTGCTGACTGGGACTGCAAGAAGGATAACAGTTTGGTCGAAGGTTACTGAACGATGTACGGGATGACAGTGTGAAGATGACTGCAGTGCAACGGCATAAACAACAGCAGCTTATGGTGAAGAGAGGCTGACAGGAGAAAGACAAAGTTACAATAAGGAGACGCTGCTAGCTCACATCACATCCAAACGATTCATGTCGTGGTCCACTATGAAGGTCGCCATACTAATCAAAGAGTGGATGACGAGGGCTGAAAGCACTTATTGATGAAGCTAAGCCTTAGGAGTGCTCGTTGTGACCAACTCACAGGATGACGATATGTTGGGAACAACTATCGTGAATAGCGCTTTTAACGAAGAAGAAATCAATTGAGTTGCGGATGTTAATATCGTTAGGTGGCTGGCAACGAGTGAGAGGGAAGCTGGCCATGAGCATAACAATACCAGCATCTCGTTGCAGCTTGAAGAGAAAGAATGTGAAAGGCGGTTGGACTTTGGTGCTGACAATGAATACTTGAAAGATTTCAAAAAATCGTTGCTAAAATTGCAATAATTACCCTCGTAAGCTTCTTTCTTCTTCTAATAAATATATAGAAAGATGTAGATGAGAAAACTGTCCATGGATGCTACTCCACCCGATATGCCGATGCAATAGCCAAAACACTTGCACCTATGATGTGTGAGGTGACCACATAAAATACAACTTGTAGATGAGAAGGAGAACTTGTGTTTCTACAATATTTAAGCATAGATGTGGGATGATGAGATCCGTGTCTTTTTCCAAGTTAGGTGTTATCTTCCTTGGTGGAACAAGAGTAGATTATTGTAGATGTCTACCTTGCAAAAGCTTACTTTGTAGTCGTGCATATCTCAAAGATAATTGGGCAAATCGAGACCTTCCTTAGTTAATGTGAACTTATATCTTAAGCTCAAGAAACTATCTAAGGAGTGGAAGAAAAAGACCCCATGCATCAACTTTTTGCCAATGTGACTCATTAATGTGATATGAGAAGAAAGCTATGCAGTTAATGGTATTTTATTACCATTCAAAAATAGTTTGATGATTTGTTGTGTGTTTGATCAATGTTGAGTTGAGGGCTCATTACTAGGACTTCTCATATGGGTTTTGTGTTTTTCGTTTCACACAAGCTAACATCGAATGTAAACTGAAGTTCTCCTAGCTTCCAATCTTAAGTTTCATAAGAACTTCTTCTTTCTCTTCCCTTTTCTATCTTATCGTGCCTTTTAGAGACCCCACACCATTATAGCCTATGTGCATATCCCTTTGACAATGACAAAGTAATAGAAGGTAGTGAACTAGCCATGGATTATCAGAATGGAATTCTCCATTGTCGCAGCGCGTAGGGTTGAAGGTCACCACAGGGGTTTGGTAAGAAAACTGGACAAGATAGATAGAGATGTGTCTTCAAGAGATAAGTAGATTACAATGAATGTTTAAAGGTTCAAGAGGTACTTCACGGTTAATCACAAGGGTTTGAGAGAGAAGAACGTATGGGGTTTCAGGAGCTTAGACTCCAGAGATGGTAGAGATAAGAGAAGGGTTATAGGTTTCAAGCTAAGTTCTTGAAGATGTTAGTAGAGCTTCCAACTGCATGTTCTTAGCAAAGATCACAAGAGTATTATCTCACAAGTTCTAACTCAAATCAAGCTTGTTTTCTTGATTGTAAGAGCAATCACAAATTATAAAATTAGGTACAATATGTTGTCATGTATCATAAACAACTCTGCATCCCTTCATTCATACATGATGCCATAGCATGAATCAACTGTGCAGGATAGGGACAAAAGCTTATGAGTCAATTACAAGGCTTGTAGGGCAAAGAGAATTGCTTCAAGAGAGCTTCAAATTGAGTTCCTGATATGGATAAGTTACCACAGCCAAGAAATAAGAGAAAAAGCTCCTCTTAATTCAACTCAAAGCATCTATGAATGATCTACAAACACTACAACAAAAAGGCTCCATAGACGTGCTTGTTTAAACATTGCTCTGCCATAGGGGTGCATAATACTTGCATATTTTGACAAGATGTCTTCTATATTAGAGTAAGAAATGAATTAAAAGAACAGTGATATAGCTAATTCTCTGAATATGGCTGAACATATCAGCCTCAAATCAATGCACGGAAGAGAAAGGGCTCGAAGAAATAGAAGATGTAAAAGAATACTCACAAAAAAAAAAGAAAATGTATAAGAATAGTAATAGAGATGAAGTCTATTAGTTTATTCCTACATTAAGAGAAGATAAAACTATTATAAACAAAAAAGTGTTGAAAGTAATACCTTCCTCTATGCTGCTCAGATCACCAATCTGATGCCTCCATTGGCTTCAAAAGGGGGGTAAAATACCAAGACACCTGGCCAGAATTCAACCAGATCACTCCTTCTTCATCTGCCACTTTGGAGTGTTGTTCACTGCCTGCAAACAACGATCACATGTCATGCGATTTCGACAATCTCTCTTTTTACATAAAATCCTCTCAAAATAGCTAAAAGCTACATGTTTTCTTTTACATGTTATCATAATCTAGAAGTTGTCTATCGTTTTATGAATTTTTACAAGAGATAATATCTAAAATATTAAAAATTGACTAAAACTTGTTCAAAAATCTAATATTTTTGAACCATGGACACTAACACTAATGTCTAAAATGGCATTGGCTCTCTAAATCAATAATAAAGCCATACTCTAGATTTTTTTTACACATTGTGCGCATACTAGCACGACACTGTGAGCACTAGAAGCTATAAAGTGTATAAAGTGATCAAAGAAGTAGCATTGTATTACTCTTCACTTCCCCTTCATCCCTCTTCAACTCTTTGCTTGGATCCTCACCTTTCCCAAACTCTAAGATCTCTTTATATTCTTCTATACACTATAATGCTACAATGACAACTATGATTGTCTAGTCCATTTTCATGGATTTGTCTTGAGTGATTACCCTTTGGGATGTAATCCATGCTAGAGTATACAACCATTTCTTCCTTTGATTAAGTATTTGTCTTAGTTAGTGCATATAGTAGACTCTCTTTTGAATATACTTTCGTATTGAAATCACGATGCCAACATACCCCTATGTCAAGTCTAAATATGACAGTGCTTTATTGCTTAATAAAGTTTGTGTAACCTACTTACACCTAGCGACCACAATTAGAACTTGGACCTAATTATAACTCATTAGCACAATTTTATTTTTGGCATTCATACTTTCAATCTATCATTCTTGCATAACTTTTCTCTCATAACAATATCATCACAAACATGACTTTGATAAAATGAAGGTCCAATCACTTGGCATATAAGGTCTACTAGTCATGCAAGACCCATGGAAGGGATATTTTGTGATAGAGTGTCATCAGGACACATTGAGTCAATCATTCTTACACAAATGAAGAGGTGTATGCTTCTAGAAATTAAAGTAAGGAGATCGTGTGGATAAAGGCTAGATCATTGTGATCTTTAGTTCATGTGATTGGGGGCCAAGGTTTTTGTTATAAAAAGTGTTAGATCTAACTTTCTTCCTTTTGAGCAAAACACCCATGGAGGTCAGTTAAAATATGTGTATGTATCATGTGGATTCAATATAAGGGATTTTAAAAATACAATTTTTACACATATTTTACACACATAAGGTTGTGATATAAAGGGATTATTTACAGATTGAATCATAGCATCCACCTCAGTCACCCTCTTTAGAATTGGTACAACAATAAGGATTAGTAACCAATCATGGGCTCGCACAATTTGCATCTCCATAGCACCCCCTGAATCACTACAACCATCCCCTCCATCGGCTGAGCAAGGCGTCCCTAAGCCTCCCTCCATGGAAAATCTAGAGCATTGAATCTACCTAGCTACTAGACATCAAAGCATCAGAGCGTACAAAGGAAGGATACAGAGAATTTCTAAATGATGATTGAGACTTCTAGTCTGTCATATCTCTAAAGCAGTGTGCCATCCGATCTAGAGACATACACGTGAAGATCTCTTCTAGCTCATCATTTGTTATCCCTTGGCTCATCATGCTCTTCTCTGGATATCATCAATATCAATCTATTCAATCAAAAAATGATGTTAGCATAATCAATATATGGGTTTAGGTAAATCATGATAACATAAATTTGCAAAAAAGGATGTTAGTTTAAAAATCATATATACAAGTACTAGCAAAAGTAAATTATCAAAAAATTTGATAAGCAGATGCAAATGCAACTAGTCCTATGGCTCCATGTCAAGCTCTTAGCATAGCTTGGTGTACACTAAAGATATATGTATAGGTCTCCACAAAAAGAGAAGTCCAATTCATTCTCCAAAAATTATTGTACTCATGTCTCTTCATCTATATTACCCATTCATGTCTCCTCCATACGCTTGAAGCCCTCCTCATCCTCCAACCGTGTAATATAGACTCCCCACCTACATACTCTCCTCATCCACGTTGGAGATATTACTTTCATCATATACTCGAGTACTTGGAGGTACTTATGGCACAACGTACCACCAACAAGGTTGTCATGAGTTAGAATAGAAGATTATATATTTAGTATCATATATAAGAGTGTCACAAAGAATAAACTATCATTTGTGTGATTGTGTCTACTAAAAATCATATTTTAGAGAATTAGAAAAAAATTTAAGTCTCAATTTTAAATAAGTGGTAAATATCTAACCACGTGGCTAAATCTTGATCCATATTTGAAAGTGGGATTTGAAAAGGTAGCTTATATTGTATTTAGGATAGACTCCACCTTTAAGTAAGACAATAAGATTTGATCATTGGTCAAATAATAAAGATATTGGGGATTTTTAAAGTGCATTAAAATTTCCAAATTTTTTAATATAGTGTTACTATAAAAATAATAATAAACAAGGTCATGCGCCTATTCACAATGACCTAGACAGACAAATGTTGTGCAGATCATTCCATCTTTTCTTGAAATCTACCTCCAAGAATCTAGACACACCTCACAAACGGTTACTCCTACTCCTTCTAGTGCCACTTTAATATATTGTACATCAAATATGATCATGGAGTATCTATTATAATCTACTAAAACAACACTTTGTAGGTTATCAAAATACTCAATCTCATCGACTAACCATATATTCAAGAATTTGGAAATTTTTATAAAGTTTGGGAACTCCGAATGTGATTAATGTTTGGACACATGGTCAAATCTTATCCCCTTGCTTGAAGGTGAAAATTTTCCTCGATAATATATAAGCAATCCCCCCAAGTCTCACTCTCAAATATGTGGTTAAGATTTAGCCACTTAGTCAAGTCTTTACTTCTTATTTGAAAGTGGCACTTGGGGTATTTTCAAAATCTCTAATATCGTATTTACTAAAAAAATTAAATTTATGGCTCACCATTGATTCTCTTGCCCAAACTTTGCCATGATATTACAATCTATCATGGAGTGTATTTTCTTAATGCACTCAACTCAAAAATGTCGTTCAAGTGATCATGTTAAGCTCTAGATTTTGTACTATACATTGAAACAGATAGGTTAATATTCATATATAAAATCCAGATACAACAACAAAGAAAACATGCAATCATCTTTGGACTACATCCCTTTGAGAATTTCAACTTCTCCGTAGAGACTTCTAATTCTTCATATAAAGTTATAGTGAAGGCATTATGCAACCACCTTCATAGGCATGAATTGCAGTATCTCCTCCATGCCCTCAAGTTATCAAAACTGATCAATGTCATGTGCTATATTGAAATTTTGATCACACTTCTTGTTCCCTTTTAGCCTACTTGTAGCTATCTAGCCACATCTCCATGGATGCATGCTGCAACATACAAAAATGATTCACTTTCTCCTCTATCGACCATCCATCCTCTTTTCTATCCCATTTTTGACCACCACATCTCTTGTTATTCTATCATCGTATTTTAGCATCCACAACATACTGTTATTTGAATCCACTAGCTGCCAACACCCACTCCAAAATATGCACTAGTGCCCCTCACACTACCCAAACTTATCCCTTTCTACTCTTTCAATGAGGTCATTGTTGTAGAAAGCCTTTCAAGGTTTTCATGAAGCACTCCAAGAATAATGTCCATCAAGTATGGACATGTTCTATAATCTCCACTTCATCCATGAGATATACTAAGAGGTGAGTTTGTAGAGTTATAAACATACTTGAGGGTAGGTATTTCTCAAAGAGAAAGATCATTTGTACTACTCCCTGTCTTATGAATTGAATAGAGGATATCTTGATCTCCTTTAATGAGATCCATTACACTAAATTCGATAATTCATAGGTCACCAAACATGTCTTTGGAGTGAGACACCCTACAATCACAATTCTTAATATGAACTGCTAGGAATTTAAAGAATTTTCAATATCAAACTATCACAAAATAATGAATAATTATACTTACTATCAAAGTCGGGACAAACCTAGCATATCTTATGCCAATCATGGGATTTTAGTCCTTTTAGTTTCTCATCTTTAGAAGAAACAGACTTGACAGAACACATTATATCTATCAAGATGTAGATAGACCTAATAATTTTCTTCTCCATGCACTATTCTTTAGTGGATAGGATCCAAGGACTATGAGGTAGTTTCATACGACCATCGAATCTTCGTTTGTGGCCAAAGTGCCTGCATGTTGCCTACCTTTCTCAAATCCATCCATGCCCCTACATTGACTCTTTTTCATGTGATATGGTCCATAGTAAGCTACCCACATTTTTAAAAATATACTTGGATCAAACAAATGATTGATAAGTGGGTCCAATATGCAAACTCACAAAAAACAAAGAACCATCACATTGCACTTGCAAGCGACTCCTTCTAAACCAATTTTAACTCATATTGGCTTTGGGCATTCATTCATATTGGAAGTCATCCAAGAAAAGTTACTCTCCATTCATGATCCTTTGGCAAGAAAGTGGAATGTTCCTAATATACAATCTTCTTCATGGTCCACGACCCCTGAGAGTCTAACTATAGTCCACACAATGGACATGTATGATAACCTAAGGTAATGAGACATGTTAGAATATTCATATCTAATCAATATAAACATAAATGATCCACGTTAGATATCAGTAACAATAAGAATGAGAAATCATTTACCTAAGCACTCCTCGAATCTCGAAAAGTTTTGCATTGTCCACACAAAAATGGCTCGTATATTAACAAACCGCCACTACAAGATACACGCCTTATACCGACGTTCAAAGTGATGAAAATATTCATAAAGAAATTTGGCCTTGTCGTCACACAAAAAATGTCAGTATTAGTGACACCAAAGAATAGTTGGTATCAAGGTTTTTATCATCGTCACTATTTGCATCAGTATCAACATCACATTTTAACGATGATAAAAATGATGCTTTGCGATGCATATTGCGATGCTAAAAGCGACGTGTGTAGTAAATTTGTGATGCTAATAGCGACGTGTGTAGTAAATTTGTGATGCTAATAGCGACAATAACAGGAAAAAAATTTTGTGGCCTGGCAACAAGCTGCCTTGCTAAAAATAGCACTATGTGCTTTATTTGGTCCATATAAAAGAGTTTCAGTATTATGTATAATGCTCGTGTAAATGAAGGCAAAGTGTACTTGAATCACAACACTAATACATGAAATAAATACATGATCACGTAATGAAAGCGACGGTGCAACCATGGCAAGATACTCCTACTACATAGAAAATGCCTACACAAATCACCTAACAAAAAAAAAGGGAGTATGTGAGCTCCACGGATCCAAGGGCGAGCTATAGATTGTGGCCATCTAAAACCTTATCCGTCCGCAAAGGAGCATGGAATGGAATTCGCAAAAAAAGAAACAACTATACATCACTCCACCATAAAATAATGTATTTTAATTAAATTCAATAACTTCGGACAAGAAAGATGAGTAACTTACAGGGCCACCGTGTCCATACAATCGGTCAATCAATGTAGTGAGACTGTGTCTCTCTACATATCGAGTCTCTAGGCCAGTGGGATCGCGGTTTGTAAAGGAGTGCTGCAAAGAAAAGAAAATGCAACTGTTAGAAATAGGATTGTCAGTACAAGGGATATTACAAAAAAATAAGTAAGCAGAACAAAAGAAAAACTTACAAAGTCCTCTAGATATGTCCTATGGCCACCACTCCCAAGATGATGGACCACTCTTGTCTCTAGTTGTGCCATCGTTGCCTTGCACTATTGTCTCCAACCATTGGAGAATCTGTAGCATCCTCCCTAAATCAGTGCCAGTCATCGCGTCTAGCCACTCGGGTTTTGAGGCCCCACTCTTAAGTGCCTTGTGTGCATCCGATCGTCTTTGTGAGATGTACACACGCATGCACTCCATCATCCAATCTCTCGAAAACCTATCTGCTGCAACAGGTACCAGAAACTCCTCATGCAAGGATGCTACTATGTAGTCCTTGTTCCCCTTTGGTATGCTCTTCCAATGATCCAAGATGTTGTGCCGAAAAACTTGTTGGCACAACTCTCTCATACAAGCCATCACCCTCCTCCCCTCATCATTCATGATGATGGCTCCTGTCCTATCATCTACAAGGTATCCATACCCCTTTGGTATCACGAATTGCATGGTGGCGGGACTTGCTCAAGGTGCTGCGCCAAACGCACATAGAATGCACAAGGAGAAGCTCACTCAAGAGACAAGAAGAGAGATGGAGGCCAAAACATTTTCTTGCTGGTTTCTTATTCTTCTTCCACATACTTTACAATGTACACAAAGTATATATAAGTTACAACATAAAGGAAAGTGTCCTACTAAGTCAAACAATGCATAACCGACTACACTAGTTGACTGGCACTATAACTATGCTAGCTATAAATAGGTGTAACAACCTAAATATAATTAGTAATGAGTCAATGGCCATGTGAGAGTCATAATGATCACCGACTTGCTAAGTGTAGACGTGTGGACCCATCTAACCAAGTGGTCCATCATTACTGTTTGCATGTGTTGAGCTTGTCATCTCAATACTCCCCATCAATCTCAATTGTATCTTTGCAACTCCAAGTAAGATTAGAAACTTTTAAAGCTTCTCTGTACCCAATGCCTTCATGAAGATGTTAGCTATCTGATCTTGTGTGCTGACATACACCAAGTCAATCTCACCTGCTAGTACCTTCTCTCTCATGAAGTGGTAGTGTACCTCAATATGTTTTGTCCTGGCATGGAACACAGGGTTCCTAGCCAACTGTATACTGCTCATGTTGTCACAATAAATGAAAACTGGACCTTCCACCTGCACATCTAAATAAACCAATAACTTTTGCAGCCATACTACCTCACATGTTGCAACAACAGCACCTCTGTGGGAGCTTTCGCTCATCTGCCAAGACCCATGGACCGCTTATTGTTTCAAGTGTTCCAAGTGAGCTCTAATGGCTATCTCTCACCTAGCCAACGCGCCATCAATCCTACAGGTGTAGTGAGCTTACCTTAGTGCCAATATGAGTTGCCTTCTCTCTTCCACACACCAGTAGCTCCACGATCCTAGATGCTAGCTCAAGCATCCTCAAGCCTCCTCCACCTCCAAGCTCCATCCTCCATAGTCGTGCGTGTAAGAAGAGAGAAGGGAAGATAAGAAGAAGAAGAGGAGATGGTGAAGAGCCTCACCCTCTTGATCCCTCACTCTCACACACACTCACTCCCTCACACTCCCACACTCCCTCTCTCAAGAGAACACACAAGCACGAAGGTTAGAAGGAGAGAAGAAGAAGAGGACTCCTTTTGCCATACACCAAAAGAATGATCTCTTATTCACTTTTTGAACTTTATATATACAAACCCTAAAATCCCATGGGCACCCATCCTTTTTTTACATGACCGGCCATTGTGGCAAGGTCGTTTTTCCATTTTTCTCTTTTAGTCCCGTACCTCTAGTCTACACCCATCTAATATTTTGCAATGGTCACATGAGGGAGCCTGGCGCTCTTTTAGAAGGATTTTTTGAGTTTTTTGAGGCGCCTTTTCTTTCATGGTTGCGCTTTTTGCCCCAGTCCATCTTTAGGGGCCGCTTGCATGTCTTCGCTCTTTTTTCATCTTCCTTTGATTTTCCTTCATCTTTCGCCATCTTGACTTGGGGTTAACATTACCCCCCTCCTAGATGGGTGCCAGTCCCATGGCACTTTTAGCGTGGGTGTAAGGGTACGGGCCACATGTAGACTCAGGTGTTTGTGGAAGCTCAAGAACAATGGTCGTGGAAGCAGCTCAGTGGATTGCATGAGTGGACGAGGGCCTCGGAAGTTGGTGGTTGGACGTTTGTGGTGTACATAAAGAAGAAGGTGCGGTGCGCTATCTAGGGGAGTGTTGTCCTCAACATGTTGGTGCAATGTGCTTGTTCTAGTGAAATGGGAAAGTGGGTCTAACCACAGGCAAACCCGAGTGATGTCCCACACTTGAGGACCCCATTTGTGCCAAGAGGGTGGTGCTAGTGGCTTAGGGTGAAGGTCGAGCCATAGGTGAGTGTTACCTCCCTAGGTGTGTCCTGCCATTGATGTGCTCTAAGCGTGACATGGAGGATTAAAAACGGCTAGGGGGTTAGGAGTGGAGCCAGCCGACCAAGGTCACTGGACATGCCTAACTTAATGACCCCTAGGTGCAATGATCGTGCGTTTTTTTTTTGGATACATTTCGGGATAGTATTACATGAGGATCAGGACAGCCAAGGCTAGCTCTCATCGTCGGAATGAAAGGGGAAGGGCGGGCATATGGATTTGTGTAAAAATTAATGGCTCTGCATGTACCCTTTCAGGTTCATGCGAATATGGAGAGAGGTGGTGGATAGGAAGGGGTGATTGCACCTAGTGAATTGGCTGTCGCTTATATCCTCTAGGAGCGCTAGGCAAAATGAAGGTAGAAGGCTAGCCCGCATCATTAAGCGGGTCGTAGCGCAACTATCGATAGCGTTAGGATCAAAATTTGAGGGGAGTCAAGCCGCTTTCTTGTGGTGCTGGATCTTGCTTAAGTAGGAGTTGCATCATGGAGGCGGGCAGGCTTCCTAGATCAAAAAATAGAGTGTTCTCAAAGGAAGTGGCATTGGCATTGTAGATGACGGGGAAGTCAAGTCATGCCTCCCATGGAGGGTGGTGACAAAATCCACACCTACCCTACGCGGATATGCCATAAACGTGGGGTCGTTCCGCTCGTAGGGTAGGGTATTACAAAAAGCCATCTAGGGGAGCATGTTGGTATTACATATTCACCTACTCCAGAGGGGTTGGCAGTCATAGACCCTTACCGTGTGTGGCACCTCGTATATCTTGTCTTGCCAGAATTCGGCCTCTTCCGTGCCCCTCAAGGTGGGGTTCCTTGCCCTGTCCTCTAGCCATCTTTGGCATAGTCGGCTGCCAGCCGCGATCACCTCCTTCATCTCCTCGATCGGCAGGACCCTTCTCAGGCTATGAGGCATAAGGAAACTGAAGGAGAAAGGATCCTTTTCCAGTTCTTGCCATTCCCACACCACTAGTTCTGTGTGGAATTGCATAGGTAGGTCTTCGGGGCATGGTGGGAGGGGAGCGGATGGCTGCACAATTGGCTTGGCCTACAGCCATTTTTTGGCCTCTTCCACCAGCTTTTTCCGCCACTCTTTAAGGATGGCATGTCTGTCCAGGGGCGGGTCGCGGGTTGTTGTTGGATCTTGTTCGTGCGGCGAGGGGGGCTGCGGGATTACATCTTCTCTGAATATGTTCATGTCAATTTCTAATTCGACTTCCTCCCCCTGCTGGTTTTCTTGTAGTGCTCTTTCTTCAAAGTCGAGGGAATTTGCCTCTTGGGGGGTTAGGCCAGCCAATAGTAGATACTTCCGCTGCTCGTCTCGGCCCAGCCTTATCTCTACAGGTTTGGGTGGCATCTGCTGCCCCATGTGCAGAGCTCTATGTGTGATGCTTAATTTCTTCTTTACCACCTCCAACGGCTCCATTCCCTCTGGTTGAGTTTTATCCAGCAGTGTATTGAGGAAGGCTTGTTGTTGGGCCCGCTTTGCTTTCTGCCAAGATTTTTTCCTTCTCCACCAAGGCGAGGTGCCACGCCAGTGCCTTCACCCATGCCTCGTTCTTAGTAGCCGATTCCTTGGCCCTTTTACTCATTCCTTCCATGCTCTCCCCCTGCTTTTGAGCTAGGGTTACGAGCTTCTACTCCTACGTCTTGAGCTCTTTGCTCATGTTGTCTTGTTCTGTCTTCCGGAGACCTAGTTGATCGGTGATAGACTCGATCTTCTTTCATTGCTGCTCCCTCTCTTGGCTCCTCTCCTCTTCCTTGGCGTTCAGCTCCTCCATCATTTGCTCAATGGTAGCGGTCTTTGACTCCAGTTCCTTATATTGCATCAGGAGGGGCTTGTACTCCCGTTGCATCTGCATGAGTTCCTGATTCTCATCCTCCAGCGCTGCTTGTGACTTTCGTCCTTATTCTCTTTGGCTTTCAACTCTTGCTTGAGTTTGAATATTTGGCATCAGGAGGGGCTTGTACTCCCGTTGCATCTGCATGAGTTCCTTATTCTCATCCTCCAACCGCTGCTTGTGACTTTCTTCCTTATTCTCTTTGGCTTTCAACTCTTGCTTGAGTTCAAATATTTGGCATTGCTGCATGGCAATGATGTGGGTTTTTTCCAATTGAAAAGCCGCCACTGACTCTTTTTGTGTCATCAACTCAGCCAAGCCATCCTTTTCTCCTCCTTTGCTCTCTCTAGTTGGGAGATCAATTCAGTGACGTATTCGTTGTAATCGGATACTGGCGTCATTGTTGTGTGGGTGGGGGTGGTTGAGGCCTCCATGCGCAGGCGCTTTTGATCCTGCCTTGATTCAGTATCTGCAGCTTGCCTTGTTGCTCCCATGGTCATAGTTTCTGTGCTTTTTCCTTGGGCCATTTCCTTGCTGATGAAGTATTGTATCCAAGCCACCAGGTTGGACACTTCCAAGCTGGTGGGGATGCTAGGGGTGGGCGTAGTGGGTTTAGCAGGGGGTGCCATGAGGGTGGGGATGGGATGCAGGGGTGCTTTGCCTTTTCCTTCTTGAACTGCAAGGGGAGCGGGTTCTAGGGCCTGCATGCTGGAGCTAGGACTCTCTTCCCTAGGATGATTCCAGGCTTCTAGGTCATCTGCCCTGCACTGTTGCTCGATGGACCGGCATGTAGCTTCGGCCAGGTCCTCCTCCTCTTTTCTTCTTAACTCCTCGTCCTCCTCCGCAACTCTTCTTTTTCTTTCCTCCTCGGCCTTTTTGCATTCTTCCTCTAGTTTTTCTTTTTCCTCCTGCTCTTCTTTTCTTCTCCTTTCGGCTTCTCGCTTGGATGCCTTTTTAGCTTGCCTGACATGTTCCGTTGTCTCTTCTTCTTCCTGCTTTCTCTTCCTCTCTCTCCTCTGCCTCCTTGAGGGATTGTCATTTCACTTTCTCCAAGTCCTCCCTCTCCTTTCGACGGCCTTCATCCTATTTCTTCTTCTTCTGCACTGCTTTTTTCTTAGTCTTCTTAACCTGCTTTTTGCTATTCTGCTCTTTCCCTTCTTACCTATGCATCAGTGCATTATAGCACTGGCTGGAGAAGAGCGCATGCACGAGCTTCGCCTGTAGCCTGGTCTCTACACTGGGGATGTCCTGGATACTGATGCCATCGTTCGTCAACACATCCTCCTTTCTCATCCCCAGCATGGCATACGCATCCCTCTTTTTCTTGTTTTCCACCTTCGGTTCCAGTCCTAGTGCCTTCTCCACCAAGGCCGGGGTTAGATTAACTAGCACCTGCTTAGTATTTTGTCCTCTCCCCACTGTGACAGTGCCGCACTCGCTGTCGAGATTGTAGGTCCTAAGGAATTCCACACAGCTTGTGTGCTCAGGTTCTTGTGTGAAACTTTCTAGGTACTTCTTGAGGTTGCAGCTTTCCACGATGCACCTAGCTGCCTCTTCCTTGGCCACTAACTCTTTTGAATTGTGGACAGTTTGGAATTTCAATTGATTCTAGAGGCGGCTCTCCAGGTTGATGTTGTACCGCGTTCTCTCTTCTTCTGTGAAGGGAAGTCGGTGGGCTTGGTCCCGCTGTGATATTTTTCATTCCTGTCATAACCGCAATTTTTGTTAGTGCTTAGGACATAGCAATCGCTAAAAAAGAAAAAAATTTATGCTTTGGAATGAATTCATTAATGTCTAGTGCAGGTTCGCTTTCCAGACTTTGACTTTTTACCTTTTAATTCAAAGTTTTTGTGCCCTCTTTTCTACCCCATCCATTTTTCACAATGTATGTCTACGTATTTCACTGACTTTGATTTTCTTTATTGCTTCTGATCTGATTCCGTTACCCCCTCCCCTTTGAGTTTGAGAAGAATCCTTCCTAGGATGAGGGTTAGAAGGTGTAGGTCTTTCGGCACGGACGGCTACTTGTGAAAGAGCCAAGTGTAGAAATTGGGGTTGTATTCCAAATGGGCTTCGCGATCCAGGTCGGAGGGTTTAATCCCCACTTGGGTTATGTATGTGAAAACATCAGTCGGGAATTCGCTCGAGTTGACTTGGCTAGCAATGTGCAACTCCTCTTCGGTCAACAGGCATTCGAGGTAGGGGTGTCCCTAGATGTGGTCTTCTATAGGACGGCCTCGTAGCGTGGTTAACACTCGATATGATGTCGGTGCGACGTATGTGGGGTCGTACTCTACCATTCTGATAGCGCGTCATTGCTTGGTGTTGGTCATTACTCAGCATCTCTCAACTTCCCACTATAGTCTAAGATCGTACCAATGCCTTAAGAACTGGGATTTCATCTCAACAAGTTTTGACAACTTTGCCACTTCTTGGTCAGTGATGGCAGAGGTGGTCCACTAATCATACGACGTGATAAGGCGTTGTTTGATTGCTTTCTCTTATGAGATCTCACTGCTGAGCAACTTAGCAGTGGAGATAGGGGATTTTGCAAATGCAAATTCAAATGTTTCCCAAAAACAAGGCATCGTTTGAACTTCGGCTGCGAAGGATTCATCCAATAGGCCTAAGTCGAGGTGATCGTAGCTCACAGCTAGTGACACAAAAGTACGTCCAGTCGCTTAATGAAATCCACCACGTCATCCCCTGTTTCCTCAGCTAAATGAGCTGCTAGTGAGAGAAAGAACTTCCTCTCGTAAGAGGGCCTAAGGCTTGTGGGTGGTTGGGGTTTGGTAGGACTTGAGCCTTTGACGACGGAGAGTTGCTGTGGTAGGACTTCATGAGCTTGCGATTGGGTCGCTGGGATGGAGGCTAGGTTAGCAGTAGCCTCGAATGATGGTGTATTTCTTCCAGGATGGATTTGGAAACCCGAATCGTTTCCTACTTGTGATGATGCTCGAGCTGGCAGTTGTTGATTGGTTTGGACAGGCTTGGGCGATTCGCGTAGATTCGCGCGTGGATGGACTCCATGGTTGTGGTTCAGGAAAGCTCTGTGGCTTGTGGTTTCGAGGTCCTACAATTTTTGGGATGATTGAGCTTGAGTTTGGTATATGATTGGTGCCTCTGGCCACGTGGGCCTTAGGTATCCATAGCCAAGCATTGCCCTCATATAGCCTTGCATGCACAAGAGAGCCTTGGGGACCCATCTTTGTTTGATTATACGTCTATTCCTATGATTGCATTTGGGCCTCCTAGGTTTATAGTTTCTGGTCTTCTGAGGGTAGGAGCATCGACTTCTAGGCGGCTATTGCGGTTGTTTAGGCACCCATTGGAGGTGAGGTTGTGGGGCCTTAGCTTTTGGCTGGTATGGGTTACGAGCGATGAGACTCGTGGAGTGGTGGCCGCACACTACCCCCTACTTAGAATTGCCTATAGAAGTTTCTATCGGTGGCTGGGTGGCCCGGGATGAGGTTGTGCAGCCCTTGCTGAAAGCTGTAACAATGTGAATGTGGCCCGACATTGCAGTGGGTCTGCTTTTTGAAGGTGCGCCCCAACAATGACTCTGTGCCTGCGTTTTTAGCATTTGGAAGTACGTAGAAAAGCATTGGAACAGTCTTAGACTCGATAGAAACGGCTGCCTTACGCTTGCCGAGTAGTGCATAGGAATGAGCCCCATACGGGCTTAATTTTATAGTGGTGGATTGAAGTTGTGGCTAGCCAAGTTGAGTCCAATGATTGTAGGCCAGGACGTTGAATTCTGCTCCCTCGTTGATCAAGGCGGTGAAAGCACATGTTTGTTTGGCCGCGACCGTGATACGAAGCTATGCGGGTTCCACGGCTTACATGTCCTCATTGTCGATTTCAGTGATTGTGGCTACTCGGACCTTGACAGGCGGTTCTGACATCAGTGGTTTGTGCAAAGGATGCATAGGGGGTAGTACTTCTTAACACGGCTGCCATTGAAGAAGCCTATTCCTTCACTGTTTAGGGTCTCGAGTTCAACGTTGCTTGTTTGGCTGATTGCATGAACCTTGAATGGTCAAATAACTCTAAATTTCATCTTTTGCTTATGCCCTTTAACTAATTAGAGGAGCACTAAGTCACCCTGTTTGAACTCGCGTTGCTTGACGTGCTTGTCAAACCAGCTCTTGTGTCGAGCTTTCTCACAATCAAGTCCATGGGTGGCAAGAAGAAGAGTCTTCGAGAAACGTTCAAGCTCAACTAGTCATTGCGTCTAGGCCTCCCTCCCTTCCCATCGCTCTTGAAGCACGATTCTCAGGCTAGGAACGAAGAACTCTAACAGTAGAATTGCTTCAGCTCCATACGTCAGACTAAAGGGGGTTTGACCGACAACCGTTTTATAAGGGGTTCGGTAGGCCCACAGAGCTGCTATCAACTTGTTGTCCCAACTGCTGCGTAAAGCAGAGAGACCTTGGTTAGGACATTGACAAGAATCTTATTTGTTGATTCAACGTGGCCATTTTCCTGAGGGTAGTATGGTGAGGATTTGCGATGGATGATGAGGAAGGTGGACAGGAGATGCGCGATTGCTTCCTTGATGAAGTGCGTGCCTTGGTCACTGACCAGTTTGATGGGGCAACTGAATCATGAGATTACTTGCTCCCATAAGATCGTAGCCATCATTCTAGCGTCGGTTTTCCATGTGCCTTGCGCTTTTGCCCACTTAATGAGGTAATCCATGGCCACAATGATGTACTTAGCCTACGAATACTGTGCCGCAAGTTTGATGGGCCCAATGAAATCAATTCCCCATTTTTCAAAGGGTTGTCGAGAAAAAATCGAGGTTAATTCCATTCAATCTTTGCAAATTGGAACCTTCGTCCGTTGGCACTCCTCACAGTGCTTGATGAATTGTGCTGCGTCACAAAAAAGCATGGGCCACCAGAGTTGAGACTACAACACTTTTTGTGCTGTCGTATCTCTGCTAAAGTGCCCTCGGCAATGCCGCCATGCACTTCTGAGAGCACATCGTGCACCTCATATTCGCACATGCATTTGCGCAACAATTCGTCTTGCTCCAGCCTATAGAGTTGGCTTGCAATCAACTGATAGGGTTGGATCTTAAGGATTAATCACCGAAGCCGGGCTTTTTTGATTGGTCGGTCAAGCAGTCCGTGCTCAAGCACTTGGACTATGTCATCTGCCCAATACGGTGTTAGATTAGTCTTAAATAGGTCTCTCTCGCTCGAGAGGTTATGATGGTGGGCGTCGGTCAGTTCATCAATAACACCTTGTCCAGCGGCTTCTCCGGTGGGAATGCACGACATGTGATCAGCCATGTAATGTTTTTTTCCCTTCCCTACCACTACGGAGAAGTCAAACTCTAAAATTAGAAGGAGCCATGGAGCTATGAGTCCTGTAGCACAAGGTTTGTTTACTAGATATAGCAAGGCTCAATGGTCCACAAAGAAGGTGAAGGGCATGGCCAAAAGGTAATTCCAGAATTTCTTTACTGCAAATACCATGGCTAGTCCTTCTCTTTCCATCGTTGAGTTATTCATTTCCGTCTCAGTGAGTTGTGTGCTAGCAAAGCTCACTGGATAGTCTAAATTGTGGTCGCCAAGCTCGCACAACACTGCCCCCACGACAAACTTAGAGGCGTCGATATGCACGTGGAAGGTGATGGTCCAATCTGGGGCTCGTAGGATTGGTGATGTGGTTAGAGCCTTCTTCAACTCTTTGTATGCCCTTTGGCATGCTTCAGTCCATTCAAGGACTCTAAGCAGCTTGTACAATGGTCTAGTGATAAACACATAATTGAGTACAAACCACCGATAGTAACAATGCATTGAACACCTTTGTAGTTGCTTGGGAGTGGAAGGTCAACAATGACCCTGACCTTTGAGAAGTTAGTGGCAATGCCATTCTATGACACCACGTGCCCTAGAATGCATCCATGCTTCACCCAGAATTGGCACTTTAAGGGGTTCAAGGAGAGGCAGTATAACCGACACCGCTTAAAGACTGCTCAGCTGCTCAGAGTCTATCTAAGTGTTCGACCCTTGTCGAGTGGACATAGAGGTCATCGACAAAGACTTCTAACTCCTTGCAAAGCATTTCCTTAAAGATGGTGCACATGAGGCATTGGAAAGTGGCAGGGGCATTAGTCAACCCGAAGGGCATGACTATGTAAGCAAAGACACCCCACTTAGTGGTGGCGAAGGCTGTCTGCAGGATGCACTTGCACTTGGTTGTACCCTGAGAAGCCGTCCAGGAAACTGTAGGCTTCCTTGCCTGCCACTCTCTCAAGTATGTGCTCGGTGTATAGAAACGGATAGTTTTCCCTCTTGGTGGCAGCGTTTACCTTCTTGTAATTGACACACACCGGGATTTTTCCATTCTTCTTCATCAGGATGACTATGGATGATACCTAGTCTTTGTGCTCAATTTCATAAATGAATCTTGCTCTGATCATCTTGTCAATCTCCTCCTTGACAGCATGAGCATGTTTTGGATTCATAGGGTACGGTCGCTGGTTGACCAGTATTGCATCCATTGTCATGGGTATGTTGTGGGTCACGATACTCGGGTCTACCCCCTTAATCTCTCCTAAGGACCATGAAAACATGTCTATGTACTCTTGCAAGAGAGCGATGAGACTCATTTCTTCTTCATTAGTCAAGTCATCAGCAATGAAGACTGGTCGGGGTGGTTCCTCCTCTTTGGGCTAAGTCCACCTCCTTGACCCTGGGTGGTCCCTCGATTGGTTTGCTTGTCTATGCTTGACATTTGTCACCTAAAAACACTATCATCCTATCCCCCTTTTTGAATTTCATGAATCGTTTAGGGAGATCCTACAGTTTTTGTTGTTCTTCCGTTCAAGCATCCCTGGGTTGTTTTGCCTTTTTTTGTCTCAATCGCCTGCACCTCAAGTGGACCAGTAGGTCCCCCATGGTGCGTTTGGTTGTGGGCAGCCTAGGGATCTCTGGATCACTATCTGAGCTAACCTCTGATTCAGAGTCGAATCCCCCTCCTTCACTAAAAGAGGTGGTCTCTCCTGGTGGGCTTAGTTCAGATGTGATTCAGTTCTAAACACTTATGTCATTCCTGACTGGGCTAGTCCCACTTGCTCAAGGTCTATGGCCCCTATGTGTTCCAACTAGGTGCGGTCACATTCCATGCTCATGACTCCTTGCTCCCTCCGAAAGATACTTTCTCTGCAGCTTGGAGTCTCTCGTATTTGCTCTATTTCTTGTCCTTCAGTGTCGTATTCCATGGTATCCACCTCGCCCTCACTTCCATCACTGAAGGTCTGGCAGTCTTTGTATTCGTCTTTCGAATTTTCTTCATCAGATTGCTCGTCATCTCCTAGGATTAAGTCTATCCTTGGTCATTGATCGGCATCAGGGCCTAGTTATACATGAAGTTTAAGTCATGCACTCTGGTAAATTGCCACTTGGATTCATCTAAGAGATCCTAGAGTGGTTTGAGATTTGTAGCTAGATTGCCAGCTTGTCCGATAGATACTCCAGTACCTCCTAGAGTTCCTTTTTGTTGGTTGGGATGTGGGAGTTGATGGGCTTTGGCTTCCCTTGGAGGCTTCCTGCTATCATGTAGACTGGCACAGAGGGTGTGTCGTCAGCCTTGCCGATTGTTTTGATGGATTGCTCATATGCTTCATGATCAGAGAACGACAGGTCGATTGTAGCAAGGACATGCATCCAATCCCGCTCGTCCTCTAGGCATGGGATATAACCTGGTCAAGGGTCCATAGGACTTCTTGGCCTGAGCATTACCTTTGAGCATAGCAGAGATGGCATCTAAGTCGACGGATGCGGTTTTCCAGGTGTCCATCTCTACTCTCACGGTGCCTGTCCTATTGCCAAGGAAGATTAAGCCATTACCCCAATCTTCAATGATCGTAGCGTTGCGCATCCAGGGCCGGCCTAATAGGATGTCGTAGTCCACTCCCTTCATGACTATGAAGTCAACAGAGAACTAGACAGTTGCGATCTTCACTGGCCAATTCTTAAGCATCTCGAATGGCTTGACTCTCATACTGTTCCCTGTGTGACATTAAATCTAGCCATCTCAACAGGTGGGTTTCCCCAAGTATGAAGCATTGTGTGGCTAAGCACACTAGCCTCGACCCTCATGTCTATGATTCCCTTCCTCGTTGTATCGCCTAGGGCTAAGACTGCATGCATCTCGGAGCCTTCCCAAAAGGCATTGACGTGCAAGGACTTAGGCACAATATGCAATGTCAAGCTTGGTATTTGTGTTTCTGCCTTATGGTCATGAGGGTCTATCGTAATCTGTTCTTGTGTCCCTTCAACCCATTGCTTAAGGTCCTGCCATAGGGTGGGGTGCTGCCTAAGGAGATCTCCCAGGCTCAGTGTTACAGAGGTAGTCACTAGTGTGGTCAGGAGATTGTTGGGTGTTTGTCTCTCTTCTAACCTGGATTGTCCTGGCCAGTGGTCGTGACTGAACCGCGGCCCTATAGCACCGTCGAGGCTTGGCCTTAGCGGTAGCGCTTGTGGTGCAGTAGCTTCTCTTGACTTTGGTTGTGGGAGTGGGGTCGGCGTACTTATGCTGGAGAGGTCATCGATCCCATCCTCTATGATGGGCTCAGCATCCTTTAGGTGTTCTTGGGTTCCTTCATCCATTCTCTCATGTTCTCTATGGCCTCTAATTGTCGCTTCGGTGGCAGGTATTCCCCTACCCTAGCACTTCCCTTTTCAACCGTCTTAGGGAATGATGTCTCTGCTTCTGCGTCAAATACCTTCTTTCTAGTGGACGGAGTTGTAACACTCTCCATCTTTAGTGCAATTTTAGCTTTCGACTTCCTCTTCCACTGTCTATGGCTCTTCTTCCTGATTGAGGCTGCATCAAGATTGCTAGGTCCTGGCAGAGAGATGCCAGCCTGCTTCATTTGCGCACGGGTCATGACCCGCAAGGGGATAGGCGTGGTCTCCCGTCATGGTTCTCAATACCACATAGCCCCAATGGGACCGATGGTTCATTGGCTGAGCTAGATGATGGTTTTCGCCATGGGCAGTCGACGAAAAGATGGTTGATTCCGCAGTCGGTCAGCCTTATCTCTATTATGTTGCTCCCTCTCAGGGAAATGCGATGAGACATGACCTGGGTGGCCACAGGTCCAAAAGGTGATTAGGTCATGCGCCTGCTCTCCTAGGCCCTTACCTCATCCTCTTCCTAATGCCATCACCGAGACTAGGCGATAATCCATAAGGATAGCGTTGCCCTCATCATCATGTGAAACGTAAGGGCATATGTAAGCTTCCTCCTCATTTGGTTCTTCCACATAGTGGACAGGAGCGTCACTCTCAGTGGGTGGGTTACGTAAGGACCAGGCATCCTAGGAATGCATGTAGGATTTATTTCCATCCTAGGAACAGCCGGCTTAATGTTATTGGGCGCGGGGAGGACCAGTGGGACTCCCCTTCTGAAAAATGGCTGCGACTTGTTCAATAGGTAAGGCTGGCCATATGGTTGTGAGTATGGAAGTCTCCTTGGTAGTCTACAATGTGCGACGTCATGACCAAACCTACCGCAGTTAGTACAAGGTCGTGACCTAGGGTCTTGACACTCGGCTGGCAAGTGGTTTCCACCATAGTACACGCATTGGATGTGTGGGCACGTTGGTCGTCTCAACATATCTTGCAACTTGGCTAGTTCCATTCTAACGTCGGCCAAGTCTTGATTCGTTTTGGTGGTTTTCCCCTTATCCTGGGATGATGGTGCTGATCGCTCACTCGAGGCTGATGCTCTCTCTCAGCTTCAAGAGTTGGTCTCCTCTAGGTTTGCGCTACTGGAGCTCTGCTCCTTCAACTGATCGTCAACTCAGATGGCCTCCTCAAAGACCCTGGCTAGCACATCCCGCTGCAAGCTCGAGTTGCCTTCCAAATCCTTGTATAGTTTCTCGTTCTAAATCCCACTAATACAATTGACACTGCTCTTTTAGTCGGTCACTCTCCAGTAGGGATTCTCTTGAAGAGACTCTGTACATGGGTCACGTAATCGCGAATGTCCTCCTTCTCTTTCTGCTTGACGTTCATCAAGCGTACTAGTAAATTATCAAAGTATCCAGGCTCAGCAAATTTTTTCATGAAGAGATCCTTGAGGCCATCGAAGTTGGCTCGCTCCACGTGATCTAAGCTCGTATACCACGTCCTACCTTTGTCACCCCCGAATGCTTGCGAGCATTGGGTCAGGTCATTGAGGCTGTTGGCTTCGCAGACTTGCTCGAACTGCTCGACAAAGCTGTAGGGATCGTCATGGGGTTGGTACCTATCGAGTTGCTTGGCATCAATAGGGATTTTAGGCTGGCTCTTTGAGCATTGGTTTGCTCCTAATCCTATGAGCAGCGATATCACTAGAGCGGTGGCACTTTGCTCTGCAGCCATGTTATCAAGCAGTCGCTTCATAAGAAGCTCACTCAGCGTTAAGTCTCCTTCTAGTGCCCTCTCGTGGTCCATTCAATTCCTGCCAGCCAAGTTTAGTACTCGCTGCACCTCTCGCAACTCCATGCCTTGCCTTTGGTTCATAGCCTGGTGATCCCTATTGTACTCAGCCATGCTTTGCAATGCCTTGTGGGCTAGCTTTCTCTCCTCTTCTAGATCTGCAAATGATAGCATTCGCCATCCTACCACGGTGCTTGTACCAAGCATGAGCATCGTAACTGCTGACTAGCTGCTTGTTGCTGAACTGCATCTGGAATGGCTCCTAAGTCGAATTCCTTGTTGTATCTATGGTTTGGACTTTCTTCTGCCATTGTCGAGTTGTCGTGCTCCACCAAGCTATCGATTAGGTTCAGTAGGCTCGTCAGATCCACTTCGTCGGCGTTCCTTGCTTGGTCCTACCTCTGAGCATTGATGGTTTGTCTCTGTATTGGGTTCTCTCCTATTGGTGGGTTCCTTGAGTGATTTATATGGGTGAGTTCCTTCAGTTATTTAACACAATCCTCAATTTATGGCCACTCAATGTGTCTTTCCTCATGCACTTGTGCTCAATCAGGCTTTCAGTTTCCTTAAGGGTACTTTAAGTGCAAAAATTCAGGTTGAGTGCAGCAACCACTTCCTAGTCATCTTACACACTCTCGCCTTGTTTTGGGCCGAATAGGCTTGTTGGTCAACTTCCTGGCCGTCTTGTCAGGGTTTAGGGTTTCCCTAAGTTGTTGCCTTGTTTGTTTCTGGTCCAATCACGCCTTACAGCTCAGCAGGTCGCATCTAAGCCTCTAGGTCTCGCAACTGCCTACTTCTAGCTGCTAAGCAGCATCGCCCGATGATTTTTCCTACTCTGCATGCCAGAATCAAGTTCTGAGTGCCCTACGGGCTTTCCACAGTCTAAGCCGGTGAGTCCTAGCTGGGTCAGGTTCGAATTTCAGGGTCCGAGTGCGTTACTCGGACAGGCCAAGGGGCATGGTCCAAGGGCCGAATCCGGAAACTTGGACAAGGTGGACTCGGACAGAGTCACTCGGACGGGATCACTCGGATGGGGCCACTCGGATGGGCCGAGCGGTAGACTCAGTCAAGGTTGTTCAGACAGGCTGAGTCAAGTGGGCCGAGGGTCGAGTTTTCCCACGGTCTGAATTATAGACTCGGACGGGCCGATTAGGGTTTTGGTCAGATGGGCCGAATTCGATACGTGGCCGAGGGCCGATTCTCGGACTCGGCCCAGGAGTGGCCACTCGGACGGGCTGAGCGCAGCGCACGTAAACAACAAAAACTCAATTTGGATCGTTTCTCGTGCTTCACTCAATCATACCAGGCATAACCTTCCAGATCCAACCTAAGGGAGTAAGACAAGGGATTCATACACCTAGATGGAGTGACGGGCTTGTCGTTGGTGCGATCGAATCGAATCGGCCGGTAGCTCTCTCTCTCTCTCTCTCTCTCTCTCTCTCTCTCTCTCTCTCTCTCTCTCTCTCTCTCTCTCTCTTTCACATTGAACTATTGCAAATGAGTGTTTCCTTGGCCTTTTGGCTCTTATACCCCTTCTCGGTATGGTGTTGATGCCCCCACTCACTCACTTACCAATCTTAAGCATTGCAAGTGAGCTTTTTGCCATTTTTGCATGATTTTTTTCCCTGTTTGCCCTGTTTTGCAACAGTAAACCCTGCCCTTCTTCGGTGCAATTTCCTAATCCTATCCTACTCTAAATGCAACACGAATCGAAAGCAAAATATTGAACTGATTTCTCCATGTTTCCTAATCATTAAACCACCAAAATAACCCAAAATACTTACTTGTTTTGAAGATTAAAAACACCCAAACTTCCTACCTATCTCAAACTCCATCTCGGTGATGAATCCCTTACTTCGATGCTCGATATGAGGCGTGCTAGTGCTCAATCTTGAATCCGTTGGTCCCAACAACAGAAACAAAATGTGGGAGCTTTTTCTCATCCGCCAAGACACAAGGACTGCTTATTGTTTAAAGTGTTCCAAGCGAGCTCTAATGGCTATCTCTCACCTAGCCGACACGCCGTCGATCCTACGGGTGTAGTGAGCTTACCTTAGTACCGATATGAGTTGCCTCCTCTCTTCCACACACCAGTAGCTCCACAATCCTAGATGCTAGCTCAAGCATCCTCAAGCCTCCTCCACCTTCAAGCTCCATCCTCCATAGCCGTGCACCGAAGAAGAGAGAAGGGAAGAGAAGAAGAAGAAGAGGAGATGGTGAAGAGCTTCACCCTCTTGATCCCTCACTCCCATACACACTTACTCCCTCACACTCCCACACTCCCTCTCTCAAGAGCACACACAAGCAAGAAGGTGAGAAGGAGACAAGAAGAAGAAGACTCCTTTTGCCACACACCAAAAGAATGATCTCTTATTCACTTTTTGAACTTTATATATACAAACCCTAAAATCCCATGGGCACCCATCCCTTTTTTACATGACCAGCCATTGTGGCAAGGTCATTTTTCTATTTTCCTCTTTTAGCCCCGTGTCTCTAGCCTATACTCGTCTAATATTTTGCAATGGTCATAGGAGGGAGCCTGGTGCTCTTTTACAAGGATTTTTCGAGTTTTTTGAGGTGCCTTTTCTTTTATGGTTGCGCTTTTTGCCCCAGTCCATCTTTAGGGGCCCCTTGCGTGTCTTTGCTCTTTTTTCATATTCCTTTGCTTTTCCTTCATCTTTCGCCATCATGACTTGGGGTTAAGAACCTCTATACTCAGCCTCTATAATCGACAAAGCAACTGTCGATTGCTTTTTGCTACTCCAAGTAACTACTGCACTACCAAGAGAGAACATGTATCCGCTGCTGGCAGATCTTCTATCAGACATACTACAAGCCCAATCTACATCTGTGTATCCAAACACCTATACATCTGTACCTACCTCATAGAAAAATTGATAGTGTAATGTAGACTTCACATATCTCAATATGCATGTGACTGCATCCAAATGTGGCTTTCTAGGTACTTCCATAAACTAACTCACAAGACCAACAACGTAGCTCAAGTCTGGCCTTGTAATGGTCATGTAGATCAAACTCCCCACTATCCTCCTGAACATAGTAGGGTCTTCTATCTCATCCCCAACATCAGCACTCAACTTTACATTTCGCTCCAATGGGACTGAAAGTGGCTTGCATGTTTTCATACCATACTTGGACAACATATCCAAGCCATACTGTCTTTGGGACATCCATATACCATCATCACATCTGATCACCTCAATACCAAGGAAGTAACTTAGCTCACCTAAATCCTTCATCTCAAACTTCTTCTTTAAAAAGTCCTTGACTTCAGCAATCCTACTATCACTATCACCTGTAATAATCAAGTCATCCACATAGATGACTATGATGACCAAACCTGCATCTCCCCTTCTCACATAAAGTGAGTGATCAACATCAGAAACATAAAATCCAATATTGACAAGATACTCTCTAATCTTGTCAGACCATGCTCTAAGTGCTTGCTTGAGCCCATAGAGCGCCTTCTTCAACCTGCACACATACGTGGGATGCTCTAAATCTTCATAACCTACTCGTTGATCCATATACACTTCTTCTTGCAAATCACCATGCAAGAAGGCATTCTTCACATCCATTTGCTCCAACCTCCAACCTTTGGCTACTGCCAAAGCAATCACACATCTGACAATTGCCATCGTAGCAACTGGACTGAAGGTTTCTTCATAATCTATGCCATATGTCTGGGCATAGCCTTTTGCAACCAGCCTAGCTTTGTACCTACTAATAGAACCATCTACATTGTGCTTAATCTTATAAACCCACTTACAGCCAATAGCTTTCCTGCCCTTTGACAATGATACTAGATCCCAAGTCTTATTGGCCTCTAATGCAATCATGTCCTCATCCATTGTTGCATCCCAATGAGCATGACCAAAAACCTCCTCAAAACATGTGGGCTCAACATCCTCAATCACTTTCACCATTTAAGCACAATGGTGAGTTGCATAACCTTCAAAACCAAATCTATTAACAGAGTACCTCACCCTATTAGACCTGCGTACCACTCGATCACTCAATGGAGTCTTTGCATTGATGCGTGCTCTCTGCACACCTAGAGTCCTCACTGAAGGAATGCCAAGCTCATCATCCAAGCTCTCTGAGCCACTAGAGTCTCCATCAAGAACTGCATCAATGCCATCTGAAACTTTATTATTTCCTTTGTCTTTACCTATAGTGCTACTAGATGCACCTGAAGATATAGAGCTACTCCTTAGTCTCCCAGACCAAGGACTACCAGATGATGTCTCTGGTCCATTAAGAGTCCGTGATTCTTGCTTTTTAACTTGCACATGAGTGTCATGATCATCATCATCATCCAATGCATCACAACTAGATGCGTACCAACTGCTCATTTCATCAAAGATGACATCCCTGCTCACTCTAAACTTGCATACAGGGTTATAACAACGATACCCTTTTTGCTCTAAAGAGTATCCAACAAAGATACACTTTTCAGCCTTTGGATCCACTTTCTTCCACAACTCATCTGGCACATGAACATATGCAATACAGCCAAACACTTTCAAGTGTGAGACATCAGGCTTCTAACCTGTAAAACATTCTTCGGGAGTCATACCATGAACTGTAGCTATGGGAGTTTTGTTAATATTATAAACAACAGTATGAATAGCCTCAGACCAAGAAATTCTTAGGCATATTCTTTTCAGCCATCAAGGCATGTGCAACTTCTGTGATATGCTTGTTTTTCCTTTCTGCAACCCCATTTTGCTGTGGGGTATACCTGCATGTGAACTGTCTCTTTATCCCATGAGACCTCAAAAAATCATTGAACTCATTCGAGAGGTACTCTCCCCCTCCATCTAACCTCAAGCACTTTACTTTCAAGTATGTTTCTCTTTCAATTGCAGCCTTGAAAGTTCTAAAGTGCTCAAACGCTTCACTCTCTTCCTTCATAAAATATACCCACAGCTTTCTAAAACAATCATCAATGAATGTGACAAAGTATGAACTACCTCCAAGAGATAAATTTTGTGTAGGTCCCCAAATATCTATATGCACAACAACAAGGATATTTCTGCTTACATCTCTGTCATGTGAAAAGGGTTGTCTTTCCTGCTTACCAAACTGACATGCTTCGTATACCTTATAAAATTCTGCAATTCTAAATGTAGGCAAACCTGTAACCAACCCTTTGGACTGCATTAATTTCAACCTTTGTACATTTGCATGTCCAATGCTTTTGTGCCAAATTTCAATATCTGCAACAACACCTTTTCCTTTAGCATACATAGTAGCATTCATAGTAGGAATTCCAAAATCCATAGTAAACATATGTCCAACTCTACTTCCCTTTGCAACCAACCTGCACTTTTCATTGAAGTCTTCTACAAAGCAGCCCTTTGCATTAAATCTAACTTATAGCCCTTGCTCTACCATTTGACTGACTGACACCAAGTTCTTTGTAATAGATGGCACATGTAATACATTTGAAAGAATCTTTATCTTACCATCATGCAAGAACAATGGAACTTTTCCAATGTGTGAAATTGGGTGGCATGAATCATTACATGTCTACACATAATCTCTATTTTGCAAATCTTGCATCTCTCCAAACCATTCTGCATGGCTGGTCATATAATTGGATGCACCTCAATCAACATACCAAACATCATCATGTATTCCCTTTCCTGTAACAACATTCAGCATATATTGCATAACAAATAAACGTTCATTTTTGTCTTCATTCTGTCATGAAGACAATGCATAGTTTCCTTGCTACAACTTACCACTGCGAATATCATCTTTCTTAGCATAACATTGGGTTGCAATATGATCTGTTTTGCCACAGTAGTGACACACAATACCAAAGTTGTTAAAACCTCTGTTTTGCCATCCATCTCTTCCTCTAAAGCTCCCCCTGCCTCTAAAGTTACGCTGACCTCCTGAAACCTGCATATCGCCAAATTAGTGATTCAATCTGTTTTGCTGGTTGTCACTACCATGTCCTGTACCATAGCCTCTTGAAGAGCACCTACCATGTTCCCTTCATGAAATGGAGTAGAAAGCTTGGACATGTTCACCACTTTTTCTAGATGTCTCACTCTACATGTTGATCTGATCATAAGGGAGACCAACTCATCGAAATCTGGAAATGGCTTTTTGACATATATGGAAGTTACAAAAGACTTCCAAGCCTTTTCATTGTTAAGTCCACCCAAGGTAGATGACACTAAATCATCATCATCGGGCATTGCATCAATCGCTGCCAAGGCATCTGCAATGCTTCTTACCTTCAATGCATACTCATTGATAAACATCTTCCCTTTCTTCAATGTATTCAACTCTTGCTTGAGTTGAATCTTTCGTGCCTTTGTATTTACAAAAAACATACTTTCAAGTATGGTCCAAGCTACATATGAATTCTCTGCATTTCTAATATGTCCCAACATATTATTGTCAATTATTATAGACAGCCAATACATAAACTTTTTGCCTTTTGCATTCCATTTCTTCCGTGCCTTTGTCTCTTCTGCAGTTGGAGGATCACTCACCTCCAGCTTCTTTTCTTCACCTGAAACAAACTAGTAGAGGCCTTTTCCAATAAGGAAGTTTGTGACACGGAACTTCCATGAAGGGTAGTTGTTCTTGTCGAGCTTCTCAATGATGGGGTTTCCACTGTTCTCTACCATTATCACAAAACTAATACCAAAGCAAATCTTCTGCAACCCTCGACCTGTAGTGCATAGCAATACACCAGCCAGTCTTTTTCACTGTCTGCTCAACAATACATGCAATTTGCAACCAATTTGCACATAAACCTTGTGTTTATTTATTGGTAAACACCTTTGAACTTATAGATCTAGAATCTATAACATATGCACCTGTATATGACAGACATAGCTGAAATTGCAAGATACCTCAAACTGATGTCCGCAGCCTTGCGAGTCTAAAATGGGGCCTGAAATGACCTCGGATGGCCAAAATAGCAGTGGAGCTTTAAAGGACTGATTTGCAGAATACACAACACTCTTCGTGCACACCAAATCTCACTGCAATCTGAGATTTTTGCTCTGCCCTACTTCTGGTGCCTCCATAGGCACTTTCCAAGAGAAGAAGTAGAGAATGGAAGAGCTTCTTACCTGTTGCTTGTTTGCTCGAATCCTTGGCTCCTCTGCTTCGCTTTAGCCTTCAAAATCAGCCTCAATCAGTGGTGTAGCTCTGATACCATGTCAGGAATCGCGTGATGGGGGGACTTGCTTAAGATGCTATGCGGAACACACACAGAATGCACAAGGAGAAGCTCACTCAAAAGACAAGAAGAGAGATGGAGGCCAAAACACTTTCTTGCTGGTTTCTTCTTCTTATTCCACACACTTTACAATGTATCCAAAGTATATATAAGATACAACATAAAGAAAAGTGGCCTATCAAGTCAAACAATGTATAACTGACTACAGTACTCGACTGGCACTATAAGTATGCCAGCTATAAACAGGTGTAACAACCTGAATATAATAAGTAATGAGTCACTGGCCATGTGTGAGTCATAATGACCACTGACATGCTAAGTGTAGACATGTGGATCCATCTAACCAGGCGGTCCATCATTAATGTTTGCATGTGTTGAGCTTGTCATCTCAATATCTCGGGTATGCCTAAGATGTATCCTCTCCCACCGGCAATCACACTCTTGGGCAGGGGTAGTATATCTCGAAGTAGCACCCATAGGGGTGCCACCTACGAATGGCTAAGCAAAAGCTGGAGTGACTAGAGTAGATGTCCCCACAGGTGTGACAAATCCCATAGGTGATGCAACTCCAGCAGAACAACGAGATGAAGATATTGTGTCGGTACCTCCACAACAACCACCTGAGCCATGCTCTCTCGAACTGCCACGAGAGCAAAGAGGAGCACCTCTATCCTGAGCCGACTGTGGGCTCACTGCCTCCGTCCATTTGGCCCAATTCTGCAGCATCAACCTCGTCTACTAGAAATTGAAGTATCTGAGCGCACCGAAGTAGATCTAATAGAACATCATGATGGTGTCTAAGATAGCTCCTAGTTTGCCATATCATTGAATCGAGCCATCTAATCTAGAGACATATGCCCAAAGATCTATTGTAGCTCCTCGTCGCTCATCCCTCGACTCATTGTACTGATCTAAATATCCACAAAAATCTAGATAAGCGGAAAGTGTCTAAGAACTTTTTGAGGGATGGTTTGCTCTTGCAAGTCTTATTGATACCTATGAGTACCACACTTTGGACATGTCTCCATAGTCTCGTATTCTCCTCAAAACAGTATGCAATCATTAATACATGCATGGATGTTGTTGTAGTCCATGCCAAGATTTCATAAAACATGTCACGCATCATCACGAGACTTAGGCATGGTATTTGCAAGTGGTAATAAATGATAATTTAGTAACATGAAAAAAAATCATAAAACACCTTGAAAAGGCACAAATGTTTTTTATGATAGTGCCAAAAAGAAATCAACGAAGCATACGTACAAGGTACATGAACAACTCGGTCACACTCGCATCGCTCCACCCATATTTTGCTTGCACACTTAGGAGTGCAAGCAGTGTCTTCAAGCAAGATACTCAGCACCCATCATATAATGGTATGGATGCTTTCTCTCTCAGCGGATCAGATGTCTCGACATCCATGGGCATCAATGCATCGATCATTGCCTCCATCTCAGGCTCCAAGATTGTAGGAAAGTTTAGAAGGCTGCCTGTCTCCTCTGGTATTGACAGTATAGATTGGGTAACACCTTCCAAGTGGTGGATTGGCTCAGACACTCCATCCATCACCAAACCACAAACTCTTCTAACTGGCCACAAAGGGTGCACTCCTCCTTGGGACGAGACGTCACCTCCCTGGATAGAAAATTGGCCAGCCACACCCAATGTTTTTGTATATGATATTCAATCGACTTGTGAATAAAATGCATGTTTGATATACACTTTTCTTACCATTTGCTCAAAATCTTAGATCGCCTGCTCAATGATCTTTGATTGAAACTCGTCGAAGCGTCGTACGCATTCTATAGACAATTGCTCTTTTCGTTTAATTGCCAGCTTACATTGAGAGCAAGAACATGGGACACGATGATTAAGATACGCTTCGTGATCTTGAACATCACGACCTTCATCGTTTTCCATTTGATCTACGTTAGGACAAACAATCTTTTTTTGTTATCATTCTTTTTTTCTTTCTTAAATTGTTTGAGAAGGCATTTCTTCTCCTGTAACTCAACAAAAAAATTAACGTATATAAAGTCTCCACCCACTCACAAATTAATGTATGTTGGATTGTTTCCCGTCTCGTGGTATTGCACCGGACCTCACCTGACCTCGCCACCACCACCACCACCACTACTACTACTACCACTATTACTACTATTACAAACAAGAAAATAAGAAGTTAAAGAGCAAGTTCTTACCCTCTCTTTGTTTTTTATCCATTCATTCTCTTCTCTCCTTCCATCTCTATCTCTTTTCCTCTTTCTTTATTGTATTGTATGTTTATTCCCTCATTCTCGTTCCTTCTTTCTTTTTCTCTTCGTCTCCCTCTCTCATTTCCTTTAACAAAACATCTCTCTCTCTCTACCACTACCACTACCACTACCACTACAACTATAATAAACAAGAAAAGAAGAAAAAGAAAAAGAAAAAACAACAACAACAACTACTACTACTACTACTATAAATAAGAAAACTAAACAAAATTAAACAAGAAAAAAAAAACAACAACAACAACAACAAATAAAAAAACTACTACTACTACTACTACTATAACCATGACTATGATGACTACGACCACGACTACTGCTACCACAATAACAACAAACAAGAAAAGAAAAAATTAAACAACAAAAAATACCACTACCACTACCACTACCACTACCACAACAACCACAAATATGAAAAAAAGAAAAGAAGAAGTAAAACAACAACAACAACTACTACCATCACGACTACTACTACTACCATCACTACTACTAGAAATAAGAAAATCAGAAATTAAAGAACTACTACTACTACCACCACTACTATTACTACCACTACAAACAAGAAAAGAAGAAATTAAAGAACTACTACTACTACTACTACAAAAAAGAAAATAAGAAATTAAAGAACATGATCCTACCCTCTCTTTGTTTTTTACTCATTCATTCTCCTCTCTCCCTCCTTCCCTCTCTCTTAATCTCTTTCTCTATTATATTTAATGTTTTTTCCCTCTCTCTCTCTCATTCCCTCTTTCCTTTTCTCTCTTCCTCTCCCTCTCTCATTTATTCTCTTTCTCTCTCAATACACATGATTTTTAACAAAAACAAGCAAAAGAAAAGGTAAAAAAAAACAAAGCAAGAGGAAACAATGCACTCACCGCAAAGGCCAGAGGATGGATTCGGTGGCTCCTCTTTGTGACAGCGGCTCCTCTTTGCCCTCCGTACACTTCCTCCTCTTCTTCACAAATGGTGACGGTGGCGGTGAGAAGCTTTTTTTCTCCCTCTTTCTCTCTTTCTCTCCCTCTCCCTCTCAAACGCAAGATGCAGTTTGCTCTCCCTTTCACTCTCTCTTTCATTCGTTCATGCAAAATGATGCACTCGGATTTCAGCCCATTTTTTTTTTCCTGAGTACCATTGCTATTTGCATTTGCGATGCAAATAGCGATGCTACTAACTTACGTCAAAAAACGCCGTTGCTATATACCTATATCCTTGTAGTGTGTCTATCATTATGCTTGCTCATGTTTTCAACAATAATCCCTTCCTCTCATAAAATTCTTGAGGTCATCAGCTAATGGTTGGAGATAGACATCCATATTCTTGAATTTATAGCATGCAATAATGAGCAAGATAAGAATTAGATATCCCTTTTTTGCAAAAAGGCATAGTGGATTGTTGTAGCATACAAGGACTACTGGCTACACACTATATAAACTTAAGCAGAGACTGAGTGGATTCACACCATCCATAGCAAGATTGAGCCAAAGATTCCTTGGATCTTGTGCAAAGCGTGGAAAGATGGAGTCAATGTGACTCCATACTCGTGAATACATTGATATTTGTTGGACTCCATCTATGGATCCATTTTGCACATGCCACATTGTCAAGCTTGCTATACTTGACATGTGAAATATGTGATGTATACATGGTATAAGTGAAAAGTATCTGAGAATCTTTTAAAGGATAGTTTGTTCTTGCAAGTGTAAGCACTACACTTTTGACATGTCTCCATATATAGTCCTCTAGTCTCCTCAAAATAGTACACAATTATTGAGACATGTATGAATACTATTGTAGTCTATGCCAAGCTCTTGTAACATGTGTCATGCATCATCATGAGACTTGGGCATTGTAATGTAATGTTATAGAAAACTAAAAAAAAACCCAAGCACATTTGAAGAGAGTAATAATCATTCTTATAATGGATTCAATGAAAAATAATTATAGCATATACATGAACATTTCCATCACACTTGCATCACTCTATCATTTACTTTGTTTATATACTTAGGAGTGCAAGTATCATCTTTCAGCAAGATAATCAACACCTATCATATAATGGTATGGATGCCTCCTCTCTCAATGGATCAGATGACCCAACATCCATAGGAAATAATGCATTGATCATTGCCCCCATATTACACTCCAAGATTAGAGGAAGGTTTGAAAGGCCTACTATCTCTTCTAGTGTCAAGAGTGTAATTAGCGGTGCACTCTCCAATGGGTTTATCAGCTCAAGTACTCTATCCATTATATATCCACGAACTCTTCTTACAGGCCGCAATAGATGTATTTCTTGGGATGGAATGACACTCTCTCCAAACATTTTCAAGATACATCTAATACTATTATATATGATATTCAATTACAATTTGAATGTAAAGCATGATTGGTACACACTTTCCTTACCATTAACTCAAAGTCCAAGATTGGTTGGTCAATTATTTTTTATTGGAACTCATTGAATTGTCGCACTTGGTCTATAAACAAGTGACCTTTTCACCGAATTGTTTGCTCAACCTGAGTGCAATGACACATGACATGCTAATTGTGATGGGCGTCATAATCTTGAACGCCATGGTTATCATCATTATCCATTTCTTCTACGTTATGCATAGAATATGCTTTTTTTTTCCTTATTTTCTTTCTCCCTCACCCTTGTCTTTGTCTCCCTCCTCTCTTTCTCCCTCTCTTTATATCTCTTTTTTTTCTCTCTAAATTTTTCTCTCTCCCTTATCTTTCATTCTTTTTATGTTTTTTTATTTCTCTTTCCCTTTCTCTTGCTCTCTATTTTTATCTTTCCCTCCATCGCTCTGTTTGTGTCCCAAAACATTTTTGCTAATCTATAATTCTCTTTAAGATTTGTTCTCACAAGAGTTGTTGCTTTATCCTTGTGTCTAATAGCACTAGTAAACTCCACCTAGTCAAACACATGAAGCTATTTCTACAACCAACCCCTTCTTCATCAAGTGCATTTAGAGCTACATGATGGAGGGAGTCATTCTTCTTTCCCCTATTGGGATGAAGGAGTTATTCTTGTGAGGTTATGTTGAGGATAGAACCTTATCCTTTGGAGAATATATAAGTTTTTTAGTGTGGGAGTGCCCCAGGCAGGAGTTCCCTTGCTCTGGTGGTCATGGATTTGGAGTTCCTATACCCTTCCATGGCTAGGCCTTGTGATCGAAGTTATTTTACTAAAAATATTGGAAGTGTTTTTTGTTAGACAATGGTTCTTTTTTGACAAGGTTCGCAAGGACACTTCATGTTTTAGTGTGGGAGGAAATTATGACACCAAAAGAAGCATTAAAAAAAGGCACAAAAATTTCTATGCATATGTCACATTTTTAGTTTTTGTAAAGGGAATAATGTTCAGTTTTTAAAAGTACTAAAATACACCCTTATACACGGGGGGGGGGGCACATCCACATTCATGATTAATGAATTGGGGGGGGGGGGGGGGGGGGGCACATCCACATTCATGATTAATGAATTGTATACACAAAAGTGTACGTGTATGCATTTTTACAGAGTTAGAAAGAATTGAAATTAAAGACTAAATACTTACAAATACAAATATATCAAAAAAATAGAAGAAATAATAAAAATATAGAGGGTTATGTGTCTTTTTGGGAAAAAGTGGGGTGGAGTGCAGGGCTAATTATATGCCTCTTTCTCTCCTTTCTTCCAACACCACATTCTCCTTTTGGATGGTGCCAATATTTCTCTCTCCTTTCTCTTCTATCTTTTGTCTAGAAAATCCTATTTTCCCTTTTTGTTGTTCCTTTTGTGCATAATGGTTGAAGCTATGGATGAATATGATGAAGATGACGAGTTTGTTCATTATTAAGAGAGAGATTTATGGTTTCTTTCTAGTTTTGAGATCAATGGAAAAGCCATACACATAGATTTTGTGTGTTTTATCCTCGGTTTTGTGGTTGTTTCTATGAGTGGGAAGGCTAATTTCAAAGAGATCACAGAGACTACTAAAGGAGAAATATATATCATAACCTGATGACGTGGAGATGCATTCTTTTTATCATCCACAGCATCCAATATAGGAGATATGTTACAATGTTATTCATAGTGATGTAAATGACTTAGATAAATTAGTAGATTCACATAACTTTACCCTTGCGATTATAGATATACAATACGGATTCAACATGTCACAATCTGCTAATGATAATAAGGCTTTCACATTCAAAGAAGCCTTACAAATGATAAAAACTCCAAAAATTGTACATAAAGTAGAATGAATCAATGGAATATTATCATTGGTCAGCTTGGATTAAGTCCAATTTATGGAATTTAAAAAAAATTGGGCTTGGATATATTATATCATCTTCCCCTTCAAAATTGAGATGTCCTCACCTTCAAAGCAATTGGAGACTACCCATTTTCAAAGGCATGTTAGTAACCAAGCCTTTAGGAGAGTGGAGCTTAAGCATCATGGCCAAGGTTCTGACCCTTAGCTCTTCATTAGCCCAAAAGTGCTTCATGATACACTGCTAACTCCCATGCTATAGGGAGGATAGGTGACCTAACTCTTTTAGTGTAGATCCATGAGATTTACTCAAGCACTGGTACTAAAGCCATATGAGAGGATATCTAGGTGGCTCGTGTTGCAAAGGGAAAGCTCTCAAGTTAAGTGGCATGGTGCATTGGGATCTTGGAGCATGAGCCTTAGGGTACCTTGAGGGGCTCTTGCGTAACACTAAGTTTTTTGAATTGAAAAATGCTAATCTCTTGCTAGAAACACTCCTTGATACACAAACAATTTAAGTAGTTAAAGATCAAGTTTATTACAAGATACTAACTATTGTGCAATATGAGCTCAATGAAGACGATCAAGAAGCTCATCTATTCTAGGAATAGGATACTTGTTCTTAACTGTTGATTGATTCAACCCTCGGTAATCAATACATAGTCGAGGTGTCCCATCTTTCTTTTTTTGGAATAGTACTGGGGCTCCCCACGGTGAATTGCTAGGCCGGATGTAGCCCTGATCTAATAGTTGCTTGAGTTATTCCTTCAACTCAATTGCTTCTCGTATGGACATTCTATAAGGTCTCTTGGCAATTGGCGCAACTCCAGGTACTAACCTAATCTCATGATCCACTTCTCTTTGAGGCGGAAGTTTGATCAACTCTTCAGGGAATATGTCCGCATATTCCTTTAGCCAAGGACCTTCATGAGACTCTTGCTTTTGATCTAGTTGGATTCTCGGCACTCCAGCCTCACCTTGAGTTGTGACTAATTCCCTTTCAGAGTTTCGAAAGGAAACTTGACCCTTTCCACAGTGAATGTGGGCGTCGTTAGGCTTAAGCCAATCCATTCCGAGTGGACACTCATGGATACCTAAATTCATGACCCTGAATTTAACTGAAGTCTTCTTTCCTCCCAAAAAGAATTCCACCTTAGCAGTTTGCTTGGTACAAGTAACCTCACGACTATTTGCCAATTCCACAAGCAGGGTAGGTGCTTCTACTGTGGCTATTTCTAATCTTTTTGCACATGCTGGTGAGATAAAGGAATGTGTACTGCCACAATCAATCAGGGTCTTGAAACCTTTACCTTGATAGTTTGACGGTGTCTGAATCACCGAGAACTGGCGATTTGGCCATTTTTTGTGTAAAGCGGCATGGATTGTCGCTCTTTCGAAATCTGCTTCAATGGTCAGATCTTCCTCTTCTTATTCTTTACCTCTTTGCCTATTGGCAATGCACGCGGTTCTTCCTCTTCCTTGGGTAGCGGCTCCTTGACCACGGCCTGTTCCTTGGAAAGGCGCTTGGCGATGTCCTCCACCAAGCTTGGGACATTGCCTCTTGAAGTGACCGGGTTCATTGCAGTGGAAACAACGGAGGTTTCGGCCATTACTTTGAGTAGGAACAAAGCTGTTGACGTTATTCGTCCTTGCTTTCTTTCTTTGTCCCTGGTTATGACCTTGAACTCTCTTCATTTAAGGTCTGAATGCTCCTCTGTTCGGGTCATTATAAGACCAAGTTTTATTACCCCTTGGTCTAGATTGCACCTCCTAAATTATAGGTGCCGCTCGAATGAGTGCATCTTAAAGATCTGATGGACGCGTAGATTCGAGACGGGTATTTACTGGTGGATTTAAGCTCGCACAAAATTTGGACACATGTTGTGTCATATCCATCTGTGGCGCATACTTTAAAAGTGAGACAAATTTAGAGTAGTATGCGTCAAGAGTGAGTCCTAGCTGTTTTAGCTCGTAGAACTCGTTCATTTTCTGCATGCGATATGTAGGTGGTAAGTATCTTTCTTGCATGGCTTTCTTTAGCTTCTCCCAGGTAACGTATCCCTCTGCAATCCCTTGATCCCTGCACCATTTCTTCCACCAAAGTCTAGCTTTGCCGATGAGCTTTAACTTGGTGAGCATAGCCTGATTGGAGGGTGCAGTATCGACTGCTTCGAAATAATCCTCCATGGATTCAATCCAAATTTCAGCATCAGCTTGGACGAATCTGCCTCTCCCTTCAAACTCGGGTGGCTTAATCTGCTTGAGAAGGAACTTCTTCTCCTGGACCACAGTAGTACTTGATGTAGGAGGAGAAATAGGAACCTGTACCTGGGGTTGTGCCTGAATAAAGGTTTTCTTAACGTTATTATATGATAATCGATGTTAGCTTATATTATATCTTTAATTTAGCTAACTCGTAAACAATGTAGCTACTTAACTTTTTATCAACTCTTATGCACAGCTAGACGTTTGATAAAAGAAGTCTTTATTTATATTTATATGGGCATAGCCCTTTCAAATACAACGTTTCATGTGATGATAATCCAATTGTTACATTTTAGTTATCTAATTACCTAACACATTAAGTTCTACACACAATATCAACTTCCTTAAATAATCCTTTTAATCCAAGCATTCATTTATATAATTTAAAAATCACAATACACACATAATAAAAATAATATTTTTGAAAATAATATGTATTTAATAAAAATTTGTTATACAAGTGTGTACCTTTTGCCCATATGAAAGATCGATATAAAGGCTTTTATTTCTCCAAGATGTTTTCATCCCCTAATCAGTATTAGGCCTTAGAAAATCCATCTTGAGTCATGTAGGAGCTTGGACAATTCCTAGGAGTCTAAGAGTTTACTAGAGAGAGCCCCTATGGCACCCTAAGGTCCTCTTGCCCAATAATTTCCTACAGAGTGACCTCTTGCCATCCGACTTAGTCCAAAAACTCTCTGAGGCAACAATCTCTTTTCCCTTGAAAAGGGACTTCAAGCTAGCCTTGAGGGAGATCTAGTGTGCTTTTCTTTTTATCCTATTGAAGACTTAACTATATTAGGGTTTTTGATTATTCAATCAATTTTCCAAGTGCATCAACTCAAACTTATATGCATTGCTACAAGTATAAACAATTTATTTTAAGAAATATTCCTTACATATAAATAGATAATTGAATGAGATCTTAACTTAGAAGCAACCCCTTTTGAATTGATTATCTTCTAACTCTTGGATTTTTTCTAATTTCCTTCAGATCTGATTTTTCTAGTTTTCTGCTCTTTAAACTTTGAATAACTTTCCTCCTTTACATCATTCTCTTAGTCCTTGTTAGACTTTATTTGCAATCTTTCATCATTTCTAACTCATATCAAGGATTGATTGTTGATCACATTAAGAATCTAGTGATGATTCTAAACTGCAGCAATTTATCAAATTTTTAGATTTATAATGGGATTCTTCTTCTTTACAAAATAATCTTAATCAATTATCCTAATCATCTATTTTAATTTTCGTCACTTGCTTAAATACCACCATAAAGCTATTTTTGATATATTTACAATACTAAGGGAAAAACATTTATATTTAAGAATATGTTAAGTGCATAGAGAAATATCCTCGATATAGTTTTCACCATCCCTTACATTCACATTATTTGTAAAACCTAAAAGAATTATTCTTAATGTAACTTCACTTATTCTAATGCTGGCATAATCATGAGTACAAAATTTTACTCTTAATGTAACTTTCATTTTTTGAACATTTTACATCATATATATAAATGAAAAAAATACTTCCTATATTTATAATATTTATAATATTTATAATATTTATAAATACAATAAAAATTTATTCTTAATGCAACTTTGATCTTTTCAACATTTACATAATTTATAGATCCAAACGAAAATATTTATTATGAAACATTTATTTTTCAATATTTAAATTAAATAATTTTCAATGTAATTTTTACCTTTCCAAGGTTTACAGGATTTATAAGTACAATAAGAAAATATTTCTAATGTAACTTTTATATTTTAACATTCACATAATTTATAAATGCAAATAATATTAATTAATGTAAATTTCATATTTCCAACATTTACATGATTTATAAATACAAAAGTAAATTATTCCTAATGCAAGTTTTACTTTTCAATGTTTATATAATTTTGAGATGCAAAAAGAATTTCGTAATGTAACTTTCATCTTTTTAATGTTTGCATAATTTATAGATGTAAAAAGAAATATGCTATTTAAAAAAATTAATAAGATAATTTACCAAAAATATATTTATTCAATTTATCATGACTTCAAATTATATAATTTTAATTTAATAATATTTACTTGTTCTATCATTACGTTCTTAGGTATGTATTGAATGAGCACTAACTTGGAAAGGAACATTGCATTGAATTGTGCCCCGCCTCCTCACTCGATAATATCTTCTCTTTAGGGCTATCACAAGAAGACATCTATGGTACGAGCCCCAAACTCAAATGGTCTTGAAGTCTAGATGGTTTGCCAGCTCGACTTGTGTCAAAGTACATGTGGGCCAAAGTGGTGCTCCTCTTGTGATTGAGGATGATCTCCTCTTTATCTTTCATTTTTCTCTCTCTTTTCCCACTCTGTTTCTCTCTATTCTTCTCTTCTTCTTATATATGTCGTCCCTTCTTGCTCTCCTCTTCTTCTCCCCTCCTCTCTTCTTCTCTTCTCTACTCCTTTATCTCTTCTTCTCTCCTCCTCTCTTCTTCTATTCTTTTCTCCCTTCACTTCTCTTCTTCTTCATCTCTTCTTCTCCCCTCCTCTCTTCTTCTCTTATCTTCTCCTTCACCTCTTCTACTTTCCTTACTCTCTCTCTCTCTCTCTCTCTCTCTCTCTCTCTCTCTCTCTCTCTCTCTCTCTCTCTCTCTCTCTCTCTCTCTCTCTCTCTCTCTCTTAGCAACTAGCATACGAGTAATGAAACATTAGCCTAATGCTAGCTAGCTTTGTAGCCTTTACAAAGGTTAACACATAGGTTAATATTGGCTCTCCCTTTCACATAGTCGATCGATTGTGGATTTCTCCCTCTCTCTCTCATGCAATTCAAAGTTTCAAAATTGGATCAACTCGAGATGGATGGTGGCATGGATGTTTAGTTTGTAATGCAGAGAATAGTGATGACAAGGTTTGATAGGGCTGAGGGGTGGCAGTACAATAGTCTAAGTGGTGTCATTTTGCCGGTGGTGAATCAATCGTCCAATTTTCTTTTTTCTAATACCTTTATGCCCTCCCCTCCCCCCTCCCCCCCAACCCGCCCTTCATGCACAGGGTATTAGGTTATTAGAAACCTAAATTGGTTTCCTTATATAGGGAATGGATGAGTTGCATTCTAGGTGAGAGGTAGGAGGCCACTAGAGTACTTAAAGAACTTGAAGAAATGAAACCTCTGTCCATGTCCTATTGAGCACCATATTAGAGAATTTGAAAATTTCCTAAGTCCCAATTTCAATTAAGTGATAAATATTTGACCACATGGCTAAATCTTGATCCATATTTGAAAGTTGAATTTGGAAAGGTAGCTTAGATAGCATTTAGGATTGAATCCACCTTTAAGTAAGACAATAAGATTTGACCTTGTGGCCAAACAATAGGTTAAAGATGCGAGATCTAGAGCATGGCAAAGGTAGTAGCTTTAGAGGATGGAAGATAAAGACACAACTCATGTTGACATGACAATGTAGACAACTGTTACACAAGTGAATTAGGTTTCAAGATTGAGACGTGAACTCATAAACACAATCTTGTGTATGGACAACAACGACACATGCACTTGACATAAGAGACAAGTACTATTGCATTATCATCATATGAAAGTGATAGTTCAAGTACATCATTATATAGAGTTCTTTGGTAGCACTTAACATCCATTGTGCATATGGGATGTTGTTTCTCTTCATAGAATGGACTCCATCTTCCTAGCCTAGCTGTCCTATACAAAGGGACTAAAGTAGGTGTGATTGCAAATATCTCAACACCCCTCCTCAATCACAACCAAAAGTACAAAGTATGTAGAGACTTTAGTGAAAGCAACACCTGCAAAGTGTGGGCACACCATAAACATGGCAAAACACCAGAGACTATTGCAGAAAAGGCTAAGTGTGGGTACCACAAACATGATGAACATCCAGAGGCTATAACAGGGGCCTTACAAAGTGTATAGAGGCTATAGTACAAGGATAATTGAAGAGTTTTACAAGTTTATGTTTGAGACATTAGGGCTAGGATACACAAAACTAAAAAATTATATCTGAATAGAATGACCGATGAGGTTTGTTCTTCTCCTGGTGGTCTTCTTCTTCTTCTCCTTCTTCCTTTGCTCCATTTTCTTCTTCTTCTTTGACTGCAACTAGATAGGCCTTTTGGGACCTCTTTCTTGCGTGGCAGAACTTCTCAATGTGTCCGGTCCTTTTGCAGAAGTCACATAAGAGCTGATCCTTCTTGCCTTTGTACCTATTGCCAACATATAATGCATGCTCATCTCTAGAGGTACTTGGTTCTTCCTTATTTTTTAGCTTCTTTTACTCTTCTAACAGTGATGCCTAGATATCAACAAGTTTAGGATTTGGCATGTTGATTAAAGTTGTTGATACATTATTATATTCAAGAGAAAAACTCTTAAGTAGAACACCGATGCAAACATTTTCTTCCATTTTAATGTTGAAACCTGCAAGTTGGGTTTGAAGTCCTTCCATGTAATTTAGTTGTGTGGCAAGTGATGTGCTCGACCTCATTTCAAGCCTGAAAAACTCAATCAAGAGACCATACTTTGATGATTTAGACTGTGCACCGAACAAGGTGTGAAGTCTCTTCCATGTATCCTGTGAGGTCTCACAGTTATCCACATGGTGGATATAACTATCGTCTAGCTGTAGTTTGATAATGGCATGGGCCTTATCATTGTTCTTTTGCCAAGTTACAACAAGATCCGCATCACCGCATCACGAGGCTTCTTTTCTTTTCCACTGGTAATGGCCCAGAGGCCCTTCTTCATCAGGATGAGTTTGATGCGGGTCTGCTAGGTGTGAAACCCGAGTCCTTTGAACCGAGCAGTTGGAGAGTCTTTGCCCATGTTAGACTTACAGGAATAGTAGCAAATCAACTTCGAAATTTTGAGATTTATCAGTGGAATAGCATATTACAATCTGTCAAGAGACATAAGTAATGGCAATGTGAAACCATACTATGCAGAGACTATGTTTGTGTTGATGTTGAGCTTGAATATTCTTTGTTTGGGGTCATCGATCCTTCTTCAATCTTTCTAGGTTCTTCCCCTCCTTGATTTGATGCTGGGACAATAGATCAAGGTTCGCCCGGCAACTGTCCCCCCCTCCCCCCCGCCCCTCCCCGTGATCAGTAGGAAGAGAGGGAGAGAAGAAGAGAAGGAGAGGGAGAGGGAGAGGGAGAAGAAGAGAAAAGAAGAAGAAAAGGAAGAAGAGAGAGAAAGAAGAAGAGAAGGAGAGGGAGAGAGAGAGAGGGAGAAGAAGAAGGGAAGAGGGAGAGAGAGAGTAGGAGAAGGAGAGAAGAAAAGAAGAAGAAGAGGGAGAGAGAGGGAAGGAGAGAGAAGAAGAGAAAAAGAACAAGAAGACAAAGAGGAGAGAGAGAGAAGAAGAGAGTAGGAGAAGGAGAGAAGAAAAGAAGAAGAAGAAGAGCGAGAGAGAGGGAAGGAGAAGAGGAGGAAAAGAAGAAGGAGAGGAAGAAGAGAGGGAGAGGAGAAGAGAAGGAGAGGGGGAGAGAGAGAAGGAGAAGAAGAGAAAAGAAGAAGAAGAGAGAGAGAGAAGAAGAGAAGGAGAGGGAGAGAGAGAAGAAGAAGAAGAAGAAGAAGAGGGAGAGAAAGAGTAGGAGAAGGAGAGAAGAAAAGAAGAAGAAGAGGGAGAGAGAGAAGGAGAAGAGGAGAAGAAGAACAAGAGAGAGAGAGAGAAGGGAGAGAGAGAGAGAGTGAGTGAGTTGGTGAGTAGAAATTGTGTGGAGAGCTATTTTCGAGAAGCTACCTACCCCCTCATTGGTGAAGGTCACCTTCTCACGACCTTTCCTTTCCCAAGACAGTCAGCTTGAAGGCCCGTTAAGTCAAGACTATCCAAACTCCGCGTGGCAAATGGCTCCCAAAAAGAGAGTTGCGAGAAGCGTAAGTGCCAAAGCTACCAATGGTACCGGTAATGCGGGAGAGGCGAGCGGAGTGACCAACGCAACAAATGCCCCTATGATTACGAATCAAACCCAGGTTCTTTAGATATCCTAAGCTTTATAATTAATTCTGTATTATTTCTCGAGGAAGAAATAAAGAGGTAGCTACATGCATGAAACAAGAACGAGCCTTAGGATTTTTGTTTACTCTAAGTGCTAGGTTGCATGCATGAAATGGTAGAGCATGGAGTTCGCATAAGTTATATGCATGGAATGATAGATTTTTCGCGCATAGAATGATAAGGTTTTTGCATTATCCCACATAAAATAATAGTTCTTAAACCAGTTTAGTGTATGAATAGTCATCTAGAATTCATACTTTGCAATCATGATTAAAATAAACACATGAAATGTTAATTTCTGTTCTTAGGATGCAATTGCACCGATGCATAGAAATCTAGACTTTCATATATGCAAGTCACATGAGATCCTGTGCATTAGGATTAAGTATTCAATGTTAGGTATGAAGAGAGTTAAAAGTCATTTTAGGTGTACAAATATATTAAACGCACTATGTGCATGATGATGGGTAAGGTTGATTGGAAAACTTTGCATAGTACCACACTAAGAGAGATGGAAGGGACGCATGCATTTAGACTATATCCTGAAGGCCTAGATGAAGATTCTTGAGTTGCCAAGCGTGGTAACTGAACTTGGTTAAAGGGAGATGAGCAAAGAACTGGAAGAATAAAATACCCTTGGTTGGGTTGCGAATAAGGCATGTTCGTTGCCTTGGTTGACCAGTTAATGCTTTGAGTTAGGGTTAAGATACCATAAGGTAAAACCCAAGGGGAAGAGCAAGTCAAAATAGGTTAACTTACCAAGAACATTTGCTTGCATGATCTTGTTTGAGATTATTGGGATCTCGCCAAGTCCCGAATGATCCAGGATCGGATGTTGGGAGCATCCGTGAAAAAGACCCAGGATCGGATGCTGGGAGCATCTGAGAAAAAGACCTAGGATTGGATGCTAGGAGCATTCGGGAAAAAGGAGTCACGCCTTAGCAGTGGTTGTACAAACGGCCTCCGAAATGTTTGTGATTGTACAATTAGATACATTATTTGATCTTCTTTGCTCAAGGAACTAATTCAAGGAAAAAAACTTAATGCTTCAAGTTAAAAACCTGGAGGGAGAGGCAAGAACAGTTACCTCCGACTGTCTGCCTGGCCCTATCCAAGGGGGTTGTTAGCCGCACCGCGTATATGGACCCAACCCGCCGCGAGAGGTCTCTCCATGGGTGCTACTTGGAGCAAGAGGATACTTGGGTGCTAGGGGAAGCTCTAGCTGTAAATTCCTTACCTCTGGATCCTGCACAAGAGGCTGACATGACTCGAGATGGGATCTTGAGGCCCGTGTACTAGTCAACGGGTGGAACTTGGAGCAACAATCCTATAGATTGTTGGGATAGCCTTCGGACATGATACTTGATGTACTCCGAGATTATGATAAATAAAGATCAGATACTTTGAAAAAGGAACATGCTTGACATTGTTTTTGTGTTAGTTCCTAAGTTACGTGAAGGAACCAGTGATTAAACTGATTAATTAAGGAAGCTGTTTTTGCATGTCAAACATAATGTGGTAGGTAATTGGATAACCAAGCAAACTAAGGAAAGTGCGGTAGATGTGACTTGGGTCCGTCCTATAGAAGGGTGGTCTTGGTTAGCTAGGAACTTTTCTCAAAAGACGAGATAACAAGACTATGAAGACCTAGCATCATGTCACAACTCTATAGAAACAAAATTTGTATCCTTTTTCATTAATTTGTCTATATAATGATTTATTAAATTTATTTCCTTTGCACTAATTAGATATAAAGAAAAGTGCATTGGAGCTGGCCACTGATGAGTGGTCACAGGTTATGGTGGACCCACACGGTGGGTTAGAGAAAAGATAGTTCACACTTCCACCTATATGGCCCGATTGGGCGCCTGTGACCAGAACTCACGCATATTAGGGTTAGACTCGCACACAGAAAGGATTGAGGCCTTGAAGTGTGGGCTAGATCCACCAGAACAGACAGTTACAATCAACAAGATGGCATGATCATGAATTGCTTGTATAATGTGCATGTGTGGGTTGAAAGCTTGAAATTAACATTTCTTTGCCTAGGAAAGTCACATGAAGATTCTGATACCGTTTTTGCGATGTACACGGAAAAAGCTTTCATATGACACCCATATTGGGGGGTACCTAAATTTTAGGAGATTCCTAAATTTTAGGAGGTTCCTAAATTTTAGGAGCCTCGAATTAGCCTAAAAATATTAGTCCTAAAAAATAGAGATGTCATTCTAAAAATAGTAAGTTCTGTACTCTGACTGTGCTTACTAAATTTGATTGTTTCTATTCTTGACAGTATTCAACCCAACAAGGAAGGCCATAGAGAAGAGACAAGTGTCAAGACACTTGTCACACAAGTTTCCAAGTGTCCCACCACTTGTCACATCTCATGACATGTGGCTGGACACTTGTCTTGTGATACTCCACTTTCCCCTTTTGTACTAGCTCTTCCCTCTCCTATAAATAAGAGCTCGTTTTCCTTCATTCAACATCATTTTTCTTTGTTGTAAACTCGTGTACAACACCCACAGATAGCTAGAAAATGGCCCCATCCATCCCCATCATCATCCCCCACTTCTCCATTATCAAATTCCTCCATATTCCCTCTTCTATCACTGCTGTTTTACATGACAACAAGCCTGTAACTTCATTATAGCACCTCCTTCTCGAGCTCTTTCTTCCATTTTAGCAACAAGAAGCAAGCCTTATCCATGTACTGCTGATCAACGATGGAGAAAGGCTGATTTCCCCTCTTTCTTCTCTCATACTGTAAAGAAATCAGTTCTTATCATTGAATAATAGATAATGCATGTGTGTTTGTACATCTTTGCATGATCTTGTGAGAGTGAGAATTACTTCTCCTCACTCTCAGGTTGATTGTAACTGAGCTCTTCCCTAAGGGACTTGGGTTGAGCAGAAATACATTCCTTCAGGGGGGGGTTGCCCATCTTCAACCCTCAATCTTGTCTCCATTACTTTTACATTTTCATGGCTGTGATTTTGTGAGTAATTTTCATTTTCAGCTTTAAGTGTTCATTCTCTTTTATATTAAATCTCGAAAACAAGTGAATATCATAATTGTTAAGCATACTACGTTGTTCAGGGCGTTTACAGTGGTATCAGAGCTTTGGCTATCCTCACCCCAACACTGGTAGTGCTTACAATTATAAGTTTGTTTGTTTTCAGCCCTTGCATTCAGTGCTTGAGCTTTTTTTTTTTCTTAAGAGTCTCAATGGATCAATCGAGTGCTATCCTTCAAGCCATTCAAAGTCTTAGAGAGGAGAATCAGCAAATTCGTGTGCAACTTCTCAAACTAGAAAAAGTTGAGAATCCTAAAGAATTCAAGGAAAGAAGCCCATCTACTTCAAGGAGACAAAGCCATACCAATGAAAGGAGTCGATCAAGAAGTCCAACTACTTCTAAGAGGCAGTCCCATTCTACTTCAAGACAAAGAAAGAGATCGCGTCGAAGCTCATCCTCTTCTTCAAAGTCATCTGGCGCCTATTCTGATGGATCCTCTTCTAGTAACGAAGAGTCACACCCTTTTCGTGGAAGACCTCATCATCGTCAAAGGCGCTGACATTCTTCACCCTCATCTCCATCTTCATCCCCATCAAGCACTTCATCATCTTCAACCTCAAGATCCGAGCATGGACGAAGGCATAAGAAGAAGAAGAAGACTAAGTCACTATCTCAACTTGAAAAGAAGATCAAGTTCAGTATGTATGATGGTTCCCGAAATCCTGATCTTCTTCTGAAGTTTATTTGTCAATTTCAAATTTTGTATAGTTGTGACAAGTATAAAGAAAAAGAAAAGATTAAGTTTGCAGCTTTATATTTAACAGACTTAGCCCATACTTGGTGGACAAGGTTGGAATATGATCATGCTACCCCAAAATCATGGCGGTCCTTTGTTCGCATGATACAAAGCCAATTTCTTCGTGTTCATTTCAAAAGAGATGTAAAAATGGAATGGGATCGACTTTGGCAAAGGAAAAATGAGTCACTTGGTGAACTATACCAAGAGATTGTGGGAGCTACTTTTGAAGGTCCAACATTTCAAGAAGATCAACAGTTCGGAAAAGCTTAGGAAGTTTCAAGGAGGTTTGCATTTGAAACTTCGTACTGATCTTAATCATTATCATTGTTCTAGTCTCAAGGAACTCATTGACCATGCTTAGACATGGAAAATGGAGCACAATGGCAACAAATCATTCCAAAAGAATGATAACAAGAGAGTAGCTGATGATGAGGAGTATTCAGCCCCAAATGAAGGACAAAAACAGCGGCAAAAGCAGCCATCAAATCAAAAGAAGATGAAGCCCTATGCACCTCCTAATGCTCCTCAATTTCGCTCCAATCTATACCCACAAGCAAAGCAACTTTCTGAAGAAGAAAAGCAATGCTTCATGAAAGAAGGGAAGTGCTTTAAATGTGGACAAACAGGCTGCATAGCGAAGCAATGTCCAAACAAGGGACAAAGCAAGGTTTCTGACAATAAGCCTAAGTCGCCAGTGAAAATCAATGCTATCAATGATGTAGTTGCAAACACAACTCACACTCTAGAGACGCACAAATCATTAAAAGCTTGGGGACAGTTGCAAGGTAAGCAAGCACTATTCTTGATAGATCTTGGGGCAAATGAAAATATCATTTCCTTGCAATTAGCTAAAGAGCTTGGATTAAAGAATGAAGAGATGGACACTCCGACAGAAGTTCGCCAAGCTTCAAATGGTGATGAAGGTGACATAGTGAAGATTGTGATACCCTACATTGGCAAGCTCAAGTTTCAAATTCAAGGCTACAGTGACGAAGATACCTTCTGTATCGGAGACCTTGATGGTTGCAATGTGATTCTTGGCATGCCTTGGAATCATAGAGTAGATTCAACCATCTTCTCTCTGAAAAAGAAGTAGAACTCACCAACAAAGGCAAGAAGTACGAGATCCAAGCTGGAGTTTCTGGAGACACCATACCTATGGTAAGCCATATGCAAGTCTCTAGAGCAATTAAGGATTGTGTTCAACGTTGTCTGCTTTATGTCACTGATGTAAAAGATAATATGAATGCTGAAAACCAAGAGCAACTTCAACTCTTGGAAAAGTATAAAGATTGTTTTTCGGAAGATCTTCCTTATCAGCTTCCCCCAGAAAGGCCAGAAGACCATCATATTGATATTATCCCGGGCAGTTCTCCTTCTAATATAGCACCATACCGTGTGAGCCATCCTCAACAAGAAGAAATTAGAAAGCAAGTCGAAGACCTACTCAACTGTGGGCTAATTAGGCCAAGTAGCTCACCATTTTGTTCACCGGTTCTTCTTGTTCAAAAGAAAGATGGCACATTCAAGATATGCATTGATTATCAAGCCCTCAACAAAATCACTGTGAAGAATCGGTTTCCTATTCCTAGAATTGGCGACATTTTGGATCGTCTAGGAGGCTCAAAGGTTTTCAGCCGCATTGATCTAAAGAGTGGTTATCATCAAATTAGGGTAATACCACAAGATGTACACAAAACTGCTTTCCGCACTTCATACGGTCTTTATGAATTCTTGGTGGTTCCTTTCGGATTAACCAATGCACCAGCCACCTTTAATCGAATGATGGAGCGCATCTTTAGAGAGCATCGACAATATGTCGGTACTTTCTTTGATAATATTCTTGTCTTTAGCAAGAATGAAGAGGAGCATCATCAACACTTGGAAATTGTTCTACAATTACTACAACAAAATCAAATCTTGGTAAATGGTAAAAAGAGTGAATTTTTCATGCATAAAATAAATTACCTTGGGCATGTCATCTCTTCTCAAGGGATTCAGATGGATCCTCAAAAGATCAGGATAATCCAAGAATGGCCTCATCTTCATGATGTACATGAGGTGCGATCGTTTCTTGGCTTATGTTCTTATTACCGCCGCTTCATCAAGCATTTTGCACATATGGCTTCTCCACTTCATGACCTTACAAAGAAGAAGATCTCTTTCCAATGGAAGGAAAAAGAGAAGTCAGCCTTCACAAGGCTGAAAGCAGCTCCTACTTCTGGACCTATTCGTATCATTCTAGATCTGGTAAAACCATTTGTGGTGGAAGCAGATGCTTGCAATGATTAAATTTGTGCATTGCTAAATCAAGAAGGCCATGCCGTAGCCTTTGAAAGCCGCCGTCTAAATAATGTGGAGAAAATGTATGACATTTATGAAAAGGAGCTCTTAGCAGTGGTTCATGCTTTAAGATATGGAAACATTATCTTTTAGGAAATGAATTCCTTATTAAAACCGATCATCAAAGCTTGAAGTATTTCAAGACTCAAAAGCATTTGCAAGAGAAACATGTAAGATGGGAAAATTTCTTTTCTATGTTTCATTTTCAAATTATGTACACTCCAGGGAAACAAAATGTAGTTGCTGATGCACTTTCTAGAGTACCTCGCATTGCAACTATTACAGTGGCTCATCATGAAGATTTTCAAACGATGAAGAATACTTATGATGAAGATACTGATTTTGCAGCAATTTGGTCAAATTTACAGCAAGGAGGTTCTCATCCAGATTATTCCATCACAGACGGTTACCTTCTCATGAACAATCGCCTTTGTGTCACTCTTCCTGTTCCACAAAAGGTGCTTAAAGAAAGTCATGAACCCCCTTATGCAGGGCATAGAGGGAGGGCAGCCACTCTAAGTGCAATTGAGCACTACTTTTATTGGCCAACATTACGAAAAGATACACATAACTTCATTGAGGCTTGTCTGGTATGCCAAAAATCCAAATATGATAGTTAGAATATTCCAGGATTGTTGCAACCTCTTCCAGTGCCCAAAGACCCATGGGAATCTATCACAATGGATTTCATCTCAGGTATTCCAAGAACACCTCAAGGTCATGATATGATTTGGGTCATAATTGATAGATTTAGCAAACAATCACATTTTATTCCATGTCATAAAACATTGAAATCCACACAAGCTGCAAGACTTTTCATTCAACATATCTTTAGATTACATGGTATGCCTTCTGAGATCATTTCAGATAGAGACTCCAAATTCACAAGTAACTTTTGGCGTGCTTTATTTGAGAATTTGGGAACCACTTTAAAGTTCTCCTCAGCTTTTCATCCTCAAACTGACGGCCAAACAGAGGTGATGAATGTCACTCTTTTGGATATGTTGAAAGCCTATGTTAGTGAACATAAGTCACAATGTGAGAAATATCTTCCATTATTGGAGTTTGCTTACAACAATACAGTGCACTCATCCACAGGGAAAGCTCCAAATGAAATAGTCCAGGGTAAAGCGATTCCTCCTCCAATTATTCGCACTAAAGATAAGATTTTTTATGCTGATGAGTTTGCTTCAGATTTAAAAACAACAATGGATCAAGTTTGAGCCACTATCAAAGTTGCCCAAGAGCGACAAAAGAAGCAAGCAGATAAACGAAGAAGACCTTTGGCTTTTGAAAAAGGTGAATATGTCTTGCTAAAGTTTGATAAAAGCAGGCTCAAACAAGGTTCTGGTCAAATTTCATCTTTTCCAAAGCTCTCCAGTAGATACTTTGGACCCTTCAAAGTGATTGAGAAAATAAATGAAGTTTCTTATCGACTTGAGCTTCCTGCTCATTGGAAAATACACAACGCTTTTCATGTAAGTTTGCTAAAACCTTACATAGGACCAGAACCAAAGGAACCCATTACTGAAGATCCCCAAGAAGTTGAAGAAACAGAGCAACTCTTGGAACTTGAAAAGATTTTGTTTCTCAAGGATTGAACCACGAGAAGTGGCCTTGTGACACAAAAATCCTTACTAAAATTTAAGAATCTACCCACAACAGATGCACATTGGGTAGATGAAAAATTCAGAAAGGATTACCCAAACATTCTTTAGCCATATCAAGAAGCTTTTTAGCTAAGGACAGCTGAATAAAAGCCAGAGGGCTGTCACAACTCTATAGAAACAGAATTTGTATCCTTTTTCATTAATTTGTCTATATAATGATTTATTAAATTTATTTCCTTTGTACTAATTAGATATAAAGAAAAGTGCATTGGAGCTGGCCACTGATGAGTGGTCACAGGCTATGGTGGATCCACGCGGTGGGTTAGAGAAAAGATAGTTCACACTTCCACCTATATGGCCCGATTGGGCACTTGTGACCAAAACTCACGCATATCAGGGTTATACTCGCACACAGAAAGGATTGATGCCTTGAAGTGTGGGCTAGATCCACCAAAACAGACAGTTACAATCAACAAGATGGCATGATCATGAAATGCTTGTATAATGTGTATGCGTGGGCTCAAAGCTTGAAATGCACATTTCTTTGCATAGGAAAGTCATATGAAGATTCTGATACCGTTTTTGCGATGTACGCGGAAAAAGATTTCATATGACACCCATTGTTGAGTGTTGAAATGATTTTTTTTGGCTGATTCTTTATTGTTTTTGAGAGCTAAATGGTTGATTTTATGAGATGATTGATTGGTATAGAAGAGGTTTGAGAGTGTTTTGGATGATATTGATTGTGTTTTGGAAGTTCATGATGTTTATTAGTGGTTCTATGATGTTCTGATAGGTTCTGATTGGTTCTGTGTACCTTCTGTTTTGCTTTGTTTTGGTCTGTTTTGTTCTGATTGTCTTATGTAAAGAGGGATGGAGTATTGATTGATGAAGATTGAGATCTTGTAAAAGCTTATTGAATGGTTTGTGAGAGTTTGGAATGGTTTAATTATGAGTTATGTGGTTTTGATGACCTTCTGTAACCTTCCGTAGGTCTTCTGTAGAGCTTCTGTCTCTGTTCTGTTCTGTTCTGTACTGTAGCTGTTCTGGTACTGTTTTGTGATGACTATTCTGTATGCTTCTGTATGTGTTCTGATGGATGAGAGTGTAGCTTGGGAAAGTTTTCTAGCCTTGGAAAGAGGTGAATACAAGTGCAAAAGAGCTGAAAGAAGTGGAAGAAGTAGCTGCTGAAGACTCAAGTGAAGACTAGAGTGAAGTGACAGTAGTGAGCTATGAAAAGACACTGTAGTGGCTCTGGTGACTCTTCATATCAGACATACCTCTTGGGAGGGGTATCCACGACCTAAGAAGGATTATTGAGAGTGATTTTGAGAGATTGTAGTGAGGATATGATGTATTATTGATGGAGAGAGAGAGAGAGAGAGTCAGAGATAGCCAATTCTACTGAAACATAGAGATTGTATATGAGAGATTGAGAGAGAAGACTATGAAGATATTAAAGATGAATACTATGTGATGTATTTCCATTCAAAGATTGTGTATTCCTTTGCTTTCTTTGTTCTATTGATGGATTTTATGAAGATATTGAAGAATATGGTTGATTCTATCAAAACCGTGGGAGATCTACATGATGTTGTATGAAGATTTGTTGTGCATAGTGTTATTTTCTTCATTGTGATCATATGAAACATGATAAACAAGCTTGTAGATGTTACAATATAGATTTTCTTGCAAGAGAATTTTCTTTTCCTTGGTGTTCCTCTTGGGGCTCCATGTTTTTGGTGTGCAGCCGGGGAAAACTTGCCATCAACAAGCACCAGAAGAGGATGAAAATGAAGGAAATGGCATTGCCAAGAAGAGAAGAATTCAATGGATATTTGTAAAGTTCCTTCTTCCACTGAAGAGTTGGAATTCCTCATAATCAAAGTCACTTTCCACAAGAAGTTCATCCCACAATGGCGGAAACACATCACCATCATGATGCATGCTCTATGTGGTGGACAGTTTCCTCTTCCTGTTAAAGCAGTGGAAACTTGCATCTTGGTGGCAAACTGTTTGGGAATAAACTGAAGAGTAGAAACAGAGAGCATGACCATCAATGGAAGATTTGGCATTCATTGAGAAGTTTCTAGACAACATCAAGTGGGAGATTGTGAAGAAGCTTTAGGAGTCTTGGTCTGTAGAGGTTCACAAAGACAAGAAGGAAAAGAGTTGGAATTTGTTCGTGGATGCTCAACAACAAGATACATGGGATGCTTGGTGCACTAATAATCTTCTATTTGTTCAATTAGCAACCCACTGGAAGTTGGTAGACATAGTGTTTTTCACAACATACACTGTTGAAACCATCAGAAGTTGGCATTACTATGATGATGGCACCACAATGCTCAGACGTATGCATTTTGACACCTTCAGAACCGAATACCTTCCTCTGTGCAGTGGCATGAAAGCAGAATTCAGGGACATTGAAAAGAAAGAAGTAGAAGAAATGTTGGCAAGAGAGTCCTCCAGAGACTGAAACCTTCCGTTAACCCTCTGTGGAGCACTAACAACATAGTGGAGCCACACCCCTGATGAATGACGCAATAAAAAGGCAAGCGTTAAAACGAGTCCAGAGGTACGTGAGAAGAGAGAAAGCAAGAATCAGACCCAAGAGAGAGCTTGCAGCAGAAGCCGCCTTTGACGCCCTTGCGGAACTGTTTACAGAAGTCCCAATGGCACATCAAGCCCTTCCTCCTCCTGCTGGAGGTCCACTTCCAAGCCAGATCCATCCTGGAGATATTGATGACAGGCCAGTGAATGTAGTTCCATTGCCAATTTTTAAGGGAGAGTACAATGAAGACCCCGATCTTCATGTAGCAGAATTTATGGTAGCATGTGTGGCTAACAATGCCAGAACCCCTGAGCATTGGTTGGCAATATTTCCCGCCACTTTCAAGGGCGTGGCGTTTTAGTGGTATGAGAGACAAGCAGCAGGAACTTTTGGCACATGGGACAACCTGAAGTTGGCCTTCCTCACTAAATTCAGGCGTGAAGATTTTGAAGAGCGGATGAGAGAGGAATTTATGAACCTAAGTCAGTCTTCTGGAGAAAGAGTAGAAGCTTATGTCTCACGAATGGAATCCATCCTGAAGAGATGGACTAACCATAATTTAGATGATGGTATTCAGAAGGGAGTGTTTCTCAAAGGATTACAACCAAAAGTCCGTAAGTTTGTGAAGCTGCAAAGACCAGCCACACTGCAAGTGCAACAGAAGGTGCAAGACTGTACGATGAAGTGGAAGCTAGATTAGCGATGAATACAGGAAGAGGAGTCCTACCTCCTCTGATGCCAGGAATGATGTATCCACCAAATGCAGTCCGAGGGACTATTCCCTACCCTTACAAACAGATGCCCTCAGTATCACAGTACAATGCATCAAATCCACAGTGGCCACAATCCATGCCTCAAATGATGGTTCAACCACAACAACAATGGTCCCAACCAATTTCCTCACTGCCAAATCAGCAGCAACAGTGGAATCCTACCAACTGGAGCCAACAGCCAACAGTTCAAACAGGAGCTCTAAATCAGAACCAGAACAGAGACCCCTCTGTACCAGCCCAACCCGTTTATGCAGTGATTACAGAGACTCCTCAAAACCCTCCTGCCAGTGCCTCAGGAGGAGAAAGCTTGAAGGATTACTTATCTAACTCAGTTGCAAACATCAAAAAGGAGTTGATGGATGTGATTACAGAACAACTACAGACGTTGAAAGTGAATACTGCTAGCATATCAAATGTTGCAGGAGCAGGAAGAGATGTGATGCGGTTAAATACTTGGTGTGGTAAGTGTCATCAAGCAGGCCATTTAGCCACTGAATGTACACGAAAACCAACCATTCCTAGAGCCTTCTGTTCCTACTGTTTGCGGAAGAACCATACAGAGGACATTTCCTCTCTGAAAGAGATGCATGATAGGAGAAGGAAGGAAGAAGATGCAAGATTCAACTTGTTGGAATCCAAAATGACAACACAGGATATTGGACCCAAGCCTAGAGAGTTTGGCCCTAATTTCGGACCTAGAAGATTTCCCTCCCAAAGTTACAGAGGAAGACAGTCTGGCGGTGGTCAGAGGACAGAAGTGGAGTGTTACAGATGCGGAGAAAAGGGATGCATTTCACCAAATTGTCCAAATCCCAGAAGGTCAATGGATTACAAGCCCTTATGCAGTCGATGCAAAGGAAAAGGCCACACTGCAAAAGACTGTCCAAGACCAGCCCCAGTGAAAAACAGTGCTACTGATAGTTTGGCCAAGGCCCAAGAGCCTACCTCCAATTTAGTGGAATTGGAAGTTGCTGCCATTACTCATGCAAAGCATAAGGAACACCTGTCCAGAAAGAAAATAACCCTCCTTCCAGAATAGTGAAGTTCAACCTTTCACCAGAAGAACAGAACAGAACAGAGCTTGACAGTGCCGTACAGAGCCCTACAGTGCCACAGAGAGTTAAAGAGACAGTTACAGAGACAAGACCAGAGGTCCAGGAGACAGAAGAGGAGGAAGTGCCACAAGTGGCAGAAGAAGTTTCCATGATGCCCCTGTTGGAAGAAAGAGGGAAAATGAAAATGGGTGTTGTCCCATTCCCTAACTGGTTAGAGAAGCCAGTGGATCCTATTAAGGAATACGATCTGGTCAGAGATTTAGATACCTTTAGACCAAATCTCACATTCCGACAATTATTGATGTTGTCTCCCAATTGCTAGAAAAGATTCAAAAGTATACTGACAAAAAGACGTGGTTTAAGGATTGCTCCCTCAACAGTGACAAAGTCCAACAAAGCCCCAGAGCCTATCAAAGAAGTGGACGTGGCTAACGCTTTCCTAGATCCGGGTACTCTAGAGACTGGCGTATGGATAGAAGGTTGCTTTATTGCAAATGCACTAATTGATGGTGGTTCATCAGTGAGCATTATGATGGATGTGACAATGAAGGATCTAGGCCTACAAGGTGTGCAACCCACCCAATGGCTCATTAGACTGGCGGATCAGAGCAGAATCAAGCCTTTGGGCATTCTCCCATATGTGAAGACTACAGTGGCTGGAAAAGATTATTGGCTAACCTATTTGGTGGTGAAGCCAAACTCTTATGGTACATCATATCCTCTGTTAGTGGGCAGACCATGGCTTTTTGAAGCCTGAGCAAGGACGGATTGGTTCAAAGGAACCTTGACCTTGGGTAGAGGACCCAATAAAGTGGTGTTGAAGCTATATGATTCTCAAAAAGGACATGGATCCACCTCCTTGGAATTATCTTCTGACTCCCCTAATGAGGCTACGGATGGAACATCAGCAGATGAAGATGCTGTCAAATAGATCCTTCCCAAGCAAACAGTGGCACATTCCTTAACAGTGGATAATGTAAGCAGACTTCCAAAAGATGCAAAGCCATTATCAATGGGTGAATACTTCCTGCCTGAACCAGGAATGACTTCTGAAATCACTTGTGACAGTGAGATAGAAGCATGGATGTACTGCTCTCCCTGTTACATGGCCATAGCAGAGACAGAGACAGAGGCAGAAGAGGAAACAAAGAATCTGTTCTTCTGTTACAGAGCGCCTACAGAGACATAAGCAGAAGCAGAGACAGAGGCAGAAGCAGAAGCAGAAGCAGAAGCAGAGACAGAGACAGAAGAGGATGGATATGATATGGACGAAGAAGATTATGAAAGTGAAACGGAAGAGTCTATTCCACCCGAAGAGGATACATTTGAGGAAGAAGTTCCAGAAGCATCAGAAGTAGACGAGCTCATGCTATGGGACAGAATGGTGATGGTACCATTTGGTCTAGTAAATGGATCTTCTCATATGCAAAACCTTTATAAGGAATGGATTAAGAAGAACAAGCCCTCTTTTAGCAGTGGCTCATGCCGTTCTAACCCATCTTTGCCAAAGAAAGATGATGATGATGCACCATGCCAACAAGCACCAGTCCCACCAATCCAACAGGCATCAGAGGGTCCCTGTTATGTGATGTTCCTGGATGTGTCATCTTCAGAAGAGGAGTCTTCAAGCCAAGAGGTAATTACTCTTGAAACCAAACCCGAAATGGCTCTAATCCCATTTCAACATCTTAAGGAGCAACCTAAGTCTCCACCAAAAGAAGAAGTTGGTTCTAGTGGGACATCAGAAGAGGACACCACTCCCTTGAAGGAGTCGGATCTGTATCCAGAAGCAGTCCGTGGGACCTTCATCCGTGAAGTAGAAGGTGAAAGGCAGTTAACCTTTGTGGATGTAGAAGGCACTGAACGCCACTTGAAGGTGGATAGCAGTCTCCCAGAAGAGGAGTTGTCAACCTTGTACAACTTGTTGAAAGAAAATTTGGAGGTGTTTGCATGGTCCTATAAAGACCTAAAAGGGATTGATCCCACAATATGTCAGCATCATATTGACTTGGAGCCTGATGCCAAGCCAGTACGGCAACGACAGAGGCAAATGAACCCGAATTATTCCATATTGGTGAAAGCGGAGCTGCTGAAGCTTCTGGAAGCCGAGTTCATCTATCCAGTGGCAAATAGTGAATGGGTTTCACCCATCGTGGTTGTACCCAAGAAGAATGGCAAATTGCGAATATGTGTGGATTTCCAAAAGCTCAATTCTAAAACAAAGAAGGATCACTTTCCTATCCCTTTCACAGACCAACTGTTGGACACAGTGGCCGGACATGAGCTTTATTCTCTTTTGGATGGATTCAGCGGATACAACCAAGTCCAAATCGCAGAAGAAGACCAATCCAAAACAACCTTCACCACAAAATGGGGGACCTATGCTTACCGAGTGATGCCATTTGGGCTCTGCAATGCCCCTGCTACTTTCCAGCGAGTCATGGTGGCCGCATTTCAAAATCATCTACACGACTTTATTGAAGTATATTTGGATGACTTCTGTGTCTATAGTTTGATCCGTGAACATTGGGAGCACCTGGAACAATGCTTTGACCGATGCCAGGAGTATGGGATTTCCCTCAACCCTGACAAATGCATCTTTGGGGTCTCTTCTGGAGTTCTGCTGAGCCACATTGTCTCTGCACAAGGGATATCAACAGACCCTGCAAAGATCGAAAAGATTGTAGCTCTGACAGCACCCACCAACCTTAAACAGTTGAGGGGATTCCTAGGCCATGTGGGTTACTACAGAAGGTTCATAGCCCATTTTGCAACAAAGGCAACCTCCTTGCACAAGCTTCTGAGGAAAGATGTAGAGTTTACTTGGACGGAAGAATGTGACAAAGCCTTCCACACTTTGAAGCAGTGTCTGATTGAGGCACCCATTCTGCAACCTCCTGATTGGACGAAAGAGTTCCACGTACACACTGATGCATCAATTGAAGGCTTAGGTGATGTCCTCTGCCAGAAGGGCTCCTCAAAGCTGGATCAACCGATCTACTATGCAAGCCGAAAAGTCACTGATAGGGAATGGAACTATACAGTGAGAGAGCTGGAGTGCTTGGCAATGGTGTTTGCCGTAGAGAAGTTTTGCCACTACCTCCTAGCTGCCCACTTTAAATTTTATGTGGATCATGAGGCCCTGTCCTTCCTAATGAAAAAAGCAGATGTGAAAGGACAAATGATGAGATGGCTCCTTCTATTTCAGGAGTTCGACTTGAGGTGATTACTAAGCCTGGTCGTTACCATGTTCTGGCTGATCATCTGTCGCGTATCCCACAAACTGCAGATGAGGAGCAGGATGATCCAGACCTCCCTGATTCTTCCCTATTCTTGGTAGAAACTGTAACTCCCTAGTGTGCAGACATTGCCAATCTGCTGGCAACCCAACAGTATTCTTCTGGTATTTCTAGTCGGGAAAGGAAGAAGCTCATGTTAGAATCAGCCCCCTACACCCTGCTATGTGGTGCACTGTACAAAAAATGCAAAGATGAAGTGCTCAGAAGATGTGTTGCAGGAAATGAGATTGGGATTGTTCTGAAGGCTTGCCATGACGAGCCATGTGGAGGTCACTTTGCAGGAGAAGCTACAGCTAGGAAGGCTCTGCTAGCAGGATATTGGTGGCCTACCATTCATAAGGATGCCTATGATTACTGTTAAAGATGTGATGCTTGTCAAAGAATGGGGAAACCCACCAAGACAAGTGCCATGCCACTTCAACCTATCCTTCCTTTAAAGCCATTTGAGAAGTGGGGCATTGACTTCGTAGGTCCAATCGACCCTCCCACCAGAAGGAAGCAGAACTAATACATCCTCGTATGTACGGATTATGTTACAAAGTGGTGTGAAGCTAAAGCCCTAAAGCGGGACGATGGTAACAGCATGGCCCTGTTCATGTACAAGAATATCATCACCCGTTTTGGCAGTCCCTTAGAGCTGGTAAGTGACAGAGGCACGCATTTCCTCAACAAAGTCATGAAAGAGTTGACAGAGTTGTATAAGATCCGCCATCGCAAGTCCACTCCCTATTACCCTAGAGCCAACGGCCAAGTCGAAGTCACCAATCACATCCTCTGCTCAATTCTGACAAGAACAATTTCCGCACATCATCGTGATTGGGATGATCGACTTACAAAGCCCCTCTGGGCGTACAGAACCTCCCATAAAGCAGCAACAGGATAAACACCCTTCTAGCTGGTGTATGGAACACAAGTTGTTTTTCCTGTTGAATTGGAACTACCCTCTTTGAGAGTGGCTATCAATGAGCGTTTGGGGGACGATGATTCACTGCAACACCATCTCCTGCACCTCGAATGTTTGGACGAAATTCGTAGGATGGCTCTACAGTGCATGGAAGCCACGCAAGCTCGATGCAAGGCTTACCATGATAGCTTTATCAAGCACAAGGAGTTCAAAGAAGGTGATTTGGTCCTAGCCTATGATTCATGATTTGGCAAGTTTCCTGGCAAGCTCCAACAGCGGTGGATGGGCCCATATAAGGTACTTGCCGTCAACCCTAATGGCTCTGTCCAAGTACAGACCGTTGATGCCTCTGATGATCCTTTTCTGATCAATGGATATCGCCTGAAGAAGTACTTCCCTCCTTGGAGATCTTGACAATTACGGTCACTTGATCCTTTCCCTCGTTGGCACAGCACTGTACTTCTTATGATGCTACTTCTGATAGCCGTTCTTCAGCCATTCGTGATAAGATGGACGCAACCCTCTGTCCCCTCAACTCCACCTTCTAGTCTTGATCTCTTATCCTCTATTTTCCACCAGCATCAGTGGCGAGGTTGGTTCTGACAATTGGTTTTTTTTTCTACCATTCCCTTGCTCAATTCGAAAAAAAAAAGAGGAAAGTATACATATCAGTCATGGGAGAAAAGGACTAAGGTCCCTGTCATGCCGACCTATTCTTCGAGAAAGGTGGAAACACCCTCGGGAATAGGGGAAAACAAAAGAAAAGAAAAAAAGAAAAAAAATAAGAAAAAAAAATCTGTTACGAGAGAAAAGGAAGCAATTCCCTGTCATAGCAGGCCTCGTTCCAAGAAAAGGTGGTAATCACCCTTGGGCGAGAAGTTGGCTGTGGAAAAGGTGGCAACACCCAGCATTCTAGAAAGTGGATTCATTAATTGATATTTCCAGGATCCAATTCCGAAGCTGCCTCCCTTGGTACGCTATGTCCTGGGTCTTTCTACGGAGCGTCTAACTGTCCTCTAGCAGATGACATGTCCTATTCAACACAACGTTCGATTTGATGGCTACCTCCCTGGGTACGCCTCTTCAACAACTAACGACGGGATCTTCATCGACAAACAATCAAGTGACGTGAGCTTTCATCCTAACCGGATGGGGAAGTGAGTATGGGTTGCCCTCTGTAACTATCAACAGAGAGTGAGACTGAGGGTGGGCCGAGAGACCAATCTTTTCCCTTCAAATTAAATGAGAGGTGAGTAGTGTGAATGAAGTGTTGTATGCACGGGATGGGCCTCTCAATGCACAAAGCACGATTTGTTTCTGTGCACTGCACCATAAGGCTCCCTGGCCTTCCTTCTCGCACCGTATGCCGGCATAGGGCGGGATGCACAGTTGCACCATCAAATGTGCACAAGGCATACAACCTTTGCACAAGTGACCATGAGGATTACATCAACGGGTTTTAGGAAAAGGCTGCCCTCCTGTATCTATCAACAAAGAGTGAGATAGAGGGTGGGTTGAGTGTGACTGGAGTTTCTTCAATCCATTACCGAGAGGTGAGATTGACAGACGTTACGACCCTTGGAGTCAGGTATGTTCACGTTTCCCTGTGCACCCACGGGATGGGTCTCTACCGTCAACACAAGACACATCACCGTGTTCTGTACATTGCACTGTAAGGATCCCTTGCCTTCCTTATTGCACTTATGCCAGACGGGTTGGACGCACTAATGCACCATCAATTGTGCACCCTGGCATACCCCCTCTGCACCATTCCCCTGTTGATTTCTAAATCGGGTATGCGATATGGGTTTCAATCATTCTTCCTCGAGTGATATTAGTCATGGGGCGAGTGGCTGTTCTTTCATTCCATTTGAGTGACTGCGAGTTGAGTGTAGTATCCCTCATCATCGATGGATTTCGTGCGATTCCTTCAACCAGCTACCTCCCTGGGTACTGCTGCGTGGTCCCTGCCATGAAGGACGTGCGTTGTAAAGATGCCTTGGTACCTCCTGCAGTCGACAACAACCCTGGACATGCCATCGACACTCACCCTTGCTTCTTGACAAAATGGGCCAAGTTTTTCTAACCCTCCCATTTTGGTTTCTTCGTAACGGTCATGTTTTAAGTGTGGGGACGTTAGTGGATGGTCTGTGGCGTGGTCCTAGGTCCCTGTTGCTCGGTTAACCCTATCCGTTAAGGTCTTAAGTGTGGGGACGCGTCCCTGCGCGTCTACATTGTATACCCCTCTGTCTATGCCTTAACCTGCTCATGCATGTTTGCCATGCCTTGCTTTTACCCTAATGGGATCCCTTCCCACCCACCCGGTTATGTTCCACCCACCCTTGGGGCTGTTCCCTTGCAGTTTTCCTTCATTCCCTGATTTTAAGTTCCTGCTAAGTGAATGCATCCTATGTTCACTGAATTCCAAATCCAACCTTATAGCCCTATTCCTCCCTTTGAATTGACTATTTTTCCTTTTTACCTACCCTTGTTCCAGTGCATGGTTTTTGAGTTATTAATTTTTGAAGCATTTTGCGCACCTTAGCCGCTTTCCATGTGAATGCGCTTTTCTTGCTTCGGAACCATACTCTGACATCATAGCCCTGACAACCACTTTTTCCCTGACATTTTTCCTTTTTACTCCGCGTCATTCTGCTCCACGGTTTGTCCAATATTACTTTTCCGGTTTTTTACACATTTTTCGTGCGTATTTTTGACATTTTTCCATGTGAACCTGCCTTGTTTGCATCGGAATTCCAATTTGATTTGACAGTTGTGTCCCTTGTGTCTTCCCTCACCTTTTTCCTTTTTCCTCCACCCTTTTTCGACTTTTGGATTTTTACTTATTAATTTTTAAATCAGTTTTCAGGAGTATTTTTGGAGTTTTTTGCATGTGAACCCCTCCTACTTCCATCGGAACTGCGATTTAACGTGATAACCCTATGCCACTCCTTCTTGCGGACATTTTTTCTTCTTACTGCATGTTATTCTGGCGAACGGTTCGTCCGATATTAATTTTTGATCCCATTTTTGGGTCTGTTTTTTGGGTTTTTTCCATGTGAACGCGTCTTCTCTCTATCGGAATTATGTTTTGATGTGATCGGATTGTCGGGCACATCTTTTTGCACAGGTTTCCTTTTTTTTGCATCTCATTCTGATGCACGAATTTTCCGATATTAATTTTTAATTACGTTTTTTGGTTCATTTTTTGTGTTTTTAGCACATGACCACCCTTTACCCCCCCGGAACCTCCATCATATATTTTCCTTGTCTTCCACCTGTCGTCCTGCCCACTTTTTGTTTTTACGCTATTTCGTTTTGACGTTCGGATTGGGCGATATTAATTTTTCTTTATTTTTACATGTTTTCGTGCGACTCGTCCCGCACGTGCACGCGCTTGTTTTCAATTTTACGCGTCTTAACGCATCCCGGCCGTGTCCGCGTGCCCGTCCCTTCATCCTGGTGCTCTTCCGATCCCATCACAGCAAATTTTTTTACCCGGCCCCGCGCTCGTGCGCGGGACGGGGGTACGCCTCTCTTCTATGGGCAACCCGCCTATCCCATCCCCTAACCCATGGGCTCCCCTACCCAACCCTTCCCCTAACCTTCCCCCGGGCACCCCTTTGGCCACCCCCCATCCCATGGGCCCCTGCCCATATCCTACCATCCTTCCCCCCCCCCCCCCCCCCCCATACCCTTTCCTATCCCCCACCCTACCCTTCTCTCTCCCCGATCCTCCCCACCCCAACTACCTCCTTCTCTCTCTCTTCCCGTTCTCTGCGTGTCTGTCCTCCTCCCTCCATCTCTTTCTTTCCCCTCCCTACCTCCTTCTTCCTCCCCGCCATTTCCCTTCCCCCCTCCTTCTCTTCTTCTCCTTCTCTCCTCCTTCCTCCTACCTCCACCTTCTTCCTCCCTCTTCTCTTTCCTACTCCCTCTCTTCTTCTTCCCCGCCCTCTCCCGCCTCCATCCCCTCCTTCTTTCCCCTTCCTCCACCCCCTTCCCTCCCCTCCTTCCCCTCCCTCTTCCCCTTGCTGCCCTCCGGGACGTCGCTGCCCTCCACCCTGTCGCCTGCGTCTGCAGCGCCCCTCGCCATCTCCTCTCCTGCCTCTGGGGCTGCCTCCCTGCGCCCTTCAACTGACGACGCCGTTTGCGGTTGCTCCAGTGCCTCCAGCCCCGCCCCGCCTCCGCTCGAGACGCCCCCGCCGTCAGCGCACCGCCCCGTTGACCTCCAAGCCGCCCTGTGCGCAGCGCCCGACCGCCTCCCTCCCATTCTGCCGCCTCCCATCGCCTGGCCAACGTCGTCGTCGCCGCCACAGAAGTCGTCATCGCCGCAGACGTCGCCGCTACCGCCGGATCGCCGCCGGCGCCGCCCCCTCCTCCTCTTCCACCTCCTCCTCCTCCCTAACTAACCTCAGGTTAGTTTACTAACCTAACAATTAGTTAACTAACACAACTTTAGTTTAACTAACTAACCTAACCTACCCCACCCTAACTAACCCTAGTTAGGTTAACTAACCTAACCTACCCCACCCTAACTCACCCTAGTTAGGTTAACTAACCTAACCTACCCCACCCCCACTAACCCTAATTAGGCTCCCTAATCCTAACCCTAATCCTAACCCTCACCCTAACCCTAATCCTAACCCTAATCCTAACCCTAATCCTAATCCTAACCCTAACCCTAACCCTAACCCTAACCCTACCCCTAACCCACCTTAGGTTAACTAACCCCCTTTAGGTTAGTCTCCACTAACTTGCCTTATCTGACTTATCTCACTTCACCTAGACTAACCTAATTCCATCTGACTAACCTAACTTGACTTAGTCAGACTAACATGACTTACACAGACTAACAGGACTTAACTGATTTACTTTCAACTTACTTATCCGATTAACCTGATTTAACTGATTTAATTAATTTATAAATTAATTTCCACATCATAAAAATTCAGAAAAAATTCTAAAAATTCCCTTCGCTTTTTGCCAATTTTTGGAAATTTGTCTGCTAGAAATTATTACCCCTAAAAATTTCTGAAAATTACATATTTCCCAATTTATCCCCCAAATTACCAACCAATGTAAAAAATTCATTTTAAAATAGTAGAAAATTTCTAAAAACTTCTAAAAAATTCTCCAAAATTTCCCTCACCTCCCTTGATCATTTTCCTTTTTTTTAAACTTTAAAATATTATCCTACATGGTACCCCTATTGTTTTTTTTAAAAAAAAGAAACAACAAAAAAAAAACAAAAAAAACAAAAAAAAACCACCAAATGGAAATTAACCATACAACTCTCTATTTTATTTTCATACACTCAATTGTGGATATTTTCTCCCTGGCTGCATTATCATTTTTTCCCTTCATCACATCTTCATGTGTTATATATCTTGATTTTATTATTATTATTATTATTATTATTATTATTATTATTATTATTATTAAAAAAACAAACAAACAACCAACACACCAAACAAACAAAAACAAAAACCAACAAAACACATTCACAAAACATAACAACCTCACACACAAAAAACCAACCATAAATAAACACAAATTACACAAATTAAATTAAATTAAATTTAAAAAAAACCCACCAAAAACACAATCAACACATCCGCTAAGGTGTTGTCTTTGTTGTTTCGTCAGTGGTCTTTACCTTTCCTTTACTGGATTCACTTCTTTTGGGGAACTCTTCCGTGCGCATTTCTGCATTACATACCCACCCCTTCCAGGTATTTATTTTATGTGCTTTATTTATTTTCATTTTTCCCTTAATCACAAATTAATTGTTAAAATGAACTCTTAATTCACCCACCGTTTCCACGTGCATTCACGCTATACACACACATACTTTTTAATTAAAATAAACCTGTCGTTCACTTAGCACACGCTACGTGCGCTAAAGAGGCACTTTAATTTTTATTTAAAATGAACCAGCCGTCACATGAGCACGCGCTGGCAAAAAAACGCTCCACATCACCTTAATTTGTAATCAATGAACTTGCATTTAGAGACCCAGTCTGGGTATCGAAGTCCGGGATTCGAATTAATGCACCGCTTCACCTAATAATTAGTACTTAAATTTATAAGAAGGAACCGCCGTTTTCTTGCTAAGGTTTATCACCTAATAAAAATTCACCTATTCTTAATAATTTATTAAAATAAACCCTTCATTAAATTAATCCCCCCTCACTACACTTAATTCCCCTTTTTTAACGAACCGTTTCGTGGGATGGGTATGCGCAGTCATTAGAGTTATTTTCATGGTCCAGTCCTGGTTTATCACCGATGCAGTCTTGATATGTGTCGGATGTGGTATTGTTTTGGTTTACTGTCTTTGTTACGATTACGGGTACGGTATGCAGTTTTTTTCTTTTCTTGCCTGATACGGGGTTCTGGGTGTTTGTCTGATGCATCGCATGAAGCTTTCGGTCGCATATGTCTCAAGGTCATGTCAAATTTTTTCTAGGATGTGGTTTGCTTGGGGTTAGTTGGTCGAGTCACGTTTTATTGTTTTGGTTGTTCTCTTATCCTTGGTTTTTTGTCTGTTGCTTTGCAGGCATTCTCCTTGATTGTCTGTGTTTGTGGTGTGTGTGTAACCATCTGAATGGTGCCTTCTCATGCTCCTCCCCCTATCCAGTACGTCCCATTAGTTAGTAGGGATTACTCTTCCCTACTTACTTTTGAGCCTCTCACGAAGGCGAGACTCGCTGCTTTTGTGGCTACTTCTTTTCCACTGCTTCCAGAGGATCCGTCGTTATGTGATGAGTTTCTGGCCTCTTACAGCAAGAAGTCGGCACTAGTCCAGGGTATTTCTCTGACTTTGACACCTCGAGGCATAGGGAAGGCTTTGTCTCTACCCTTCAAAGGTGAACCTTTTGTTACCATTCGTCAACTTTTCTCTAATGAAGAGATTCTGAAGTTGTTGCAAAAGCAGACAAGGGAAATGCTGGATGTTAAGAAGGTGATCAACTCTTCAGGAGATTCCTTTTCTATGATCACTGATCCCGTATGGAAGACGATCTGTCAATTTCTCCAGGACAGATTTATGCCTGCCAAAACGCCATCCCAGTACTTGTCCAAAGAGCTTTTCACAGCTTCCAGGATGGTGTTGAAAGGAGTTGCTATTGATTGGAGCACTTACCTCCTCACTAAAATGGATCAACATTTCATTAAAGTCACCAGGGGTAATGTTACCAATGTCACATATTGATCATATTTGTCTGCCCTCTTGACCTATTCAGGTTTACAGAAGACTGTGCCTCCACCTCCTCCATCAGATCCCGTACCTCCTCCTCCACCTTCAGATGAGTCCGAACCCATTGACATAGAGGATGATGATTCTCCGCCTCCCCTGGTCATCCACCGCAAACGATTGAAGAGGGTAGCGGATAAAGCTCCTTCCGTACTTCCTTCAGTACCCATCCCTGCTACCTCTGGCAGTGATCTTCCTGGGTATCTAACTTATAATAACCTATTGAGAGCACATCGAGACAGATCATTGGACATATCAGTACCCTCCCTGAACAGTCTAGTCTCAGGAGATGCAATTCCTTTCCTCTATAAAGATATTCAGAGCTCCATTGAGTTGTCAGTGACAGCCTGTGTTCAATAGCTGTACGCGTCTTTTAATGAAGAACTCATGCAGTCTAAGGACCAGTTGCATAAGGCAACATGTGAGTTAGCTTCTGCTAAGGATACCCTAGCAGATTTGTTTAAGCAAATGGAACAACAAACTCAACTGGTTGCCACCCAAAGCGATGAGATCTCTTCTTTGAAGATCCAGTTACTAGAGGCTCACTCACAGCTTACTTGCCTTTCAGAGGAGAAGGAGAGAATTTCCAGAGAAGCGCAGGAGTTCCAAGCTATCTTCAATGACAAACTTTTCGCTTTACACCTTGCTAATGACACAATGGCATCCCAAGCCTCCCAAATCAAGCAATTGCAAGATCAACTGGCGAAGACCCGCTCTGTTCCTCCAAGCCCTAATGTTCCATTGATTCCTTCTCTTTCCCAGCAGGACTTGGCTGCTCTTCAGAGACAGGCTACCTTGTGCCCTCTCTTTCAAGATAAAGTGGAAAGATTGCAGTCCAGAATGGATTTGTTATGGTCTACATTTGAGCAGTTTCAGGAATATGTCTCACCAGACCATTCTTTCTTTGTCCACTACCACTTACAGAAGTTGGTCTTCTACATGAAGCTTTCCACGATGGATTTACCTCTTCCAGAGGATGGATGGAGTGGGGCTTGGTCTGCTGAGTTGTTGTCAGAGGTAGTAAGGATGGTGTTTGAAGATTCTATCACGCCAGATACCATGTTGATGTCATACATGTATCTACGAGGAGACTTGTTAATTCCAGATGAGGTGGATATGGCATGGTATGTGGGGGATGTGGTCTTACAGGCTGTTTTGTATGTCAATCATTTGGAGTTGCGCATAGCTGACATGTTTCAGGGTTATTCCTCCAAAGTGGCTGATTGTCATGATAATTCCTGGCATCCCATGATTGATTCTGTGGTCCTCAATCAAAGACAAAACACTGCTCCTACCTCTGCCCAGAGTACTAATCAACTGAGGATGGATCTCTTAGCCTATCTTTCAAAATATAATCCATTTGATGCTACCTTCTTTGATGCCTATCATCGACGATCTCTCTTAGGACCTTTTGTTCCTACCCTCCTCTATTAGCAACAAATGGCTCACCGATATGCTATATATATTTCCCTTTGTCAATCTAATTCCACAACTATTTTACCCCTTCTTTTCCAACCTTCATCTTTCCCTCAAATTCCAATTTTTACATACTGTTCCTTTATTGAGGATAGAGTATTTTCCCCTTCTTCACCCTGTTCTTCTCCCTCCATTAATGTACACTCCACATTTCCTATTTATCAGTTAACCCCCTTCCTTAGTGATTCCCTCCAAATTTCTACCACTCCTTCTTTAAACTTTTCTTCCTTTTATGATTTTTCTTATCCCTCCCTTCATCCACTTTTCCTTATTCCATTACCCTCTTCTAACACTTCTCTATCTCAACCACCTCAGTTGGTTAGTGACTATGACAGGTTTGATAATCAGATTTCCAGAAGACGGGGATGGAGTTCGGATGATTGCCTTACAGGCCCTCAGATCAATTGGCCAGTAATTTCAGGAGAATGGACCGCTTCCAGTCAAGCTTATCAGAACTATGTTCATTTTGCTCGGCAGTATTCACAGTCTGCAGATCCTTCAGTGAGATTAACTGCTGACTTTGCTTGGTACTTGGCGTATATGCATAGGCACTCTCATAATGATTCCAAGCGTATTCCAAAGTTGTGCATGAATGTCAATGTGAGCATTGATTCCCAACAGCTGGATATATTGTATTTTCATGCCCTTTGTTTGCCTAGCAGATACCTGGTCCTGTTGGAAAGGATGTGCTGTCTCTAGTTTTTTCAAAATCCTCCCAAAAACTTTGTAGATGAATCCTTGTCTATGGATCGTTTCTGACAACATCAATCTTTCAAGAGGGATCATCTTCATTGATACCTTTCCAATGTATGGTGGATGCTTTTTAATGAAAATCTCTCTTTTTGGAGAAGTTGTTCAGATGGTTGTGTTGTATTAGTGTTTGTGTTATGAGTTCATTTATGTAAAACGAACGTGGTGGTTTCCTATTGGATTGGATTTCGTGTGTGAGCTACATTTTGGAGAATTGTGGTGATGGGGTCGTGGATGGAGAGTTGAAGTTGATGTTGATGAAGAAGAAGAAAACTCTTATATCCTTTATAAATTTGTTGAGATTTTTAGTTCGATAAGAAGTGTTAATGTCTAAAGGGTTTTCCTTTCTTTGTATTTTTATATTAGAAACAGGTTATAAGTTGGGGTCGTGGTGGATGGATTATTTTTGAAGAGATATTGATGATCCAAGTTGTGCTTTTTAATGCACTTGTATTCCCTTTTTCCTGGGTCGCGAGGACGCTTCCTTACTAAGTGTGGGGATATGTTGAGTGTTGAAATGATTTGTTTTTTTGGCTGATTCTTTGTTGTTTTTGAGAGCTGAATGGTTGATTTTATGAGATGATTGATTGGTATAGAAGAGTTTTGAGAGTGTTTTGGATGATATTGATTGTGTTTTGGAAGTTCATGATGTTTATTAGTGGTTCTTGATGTTATGATAGGTTCTGATTGGTTCTGTATACCTTCTGTTTTGGTCTGTTTTGTTCTGATTATCTTCTGGAAAGAGGGATGGAGTATTGATTGATAAAGATTAAGATCTTGTGAAAGATTATTGAATGGTTTGTAAGAGTTTGGAATGGTTTAAGTATCAGTTATGTGGTTTTGATGACCTTCTGTAACCTTCCGTAGGTCTTTTGTAGAGCTTCTGTCTCTGTTCTATTCTATTCTGTACTGTAGCTGTTCTGGTACTGTTCTGTATGCTTCTGTATGTGTTCTGATGGATGAGAGTGTAGCTTGGGAAAGTTTTCTAGCCTTGGAAAGAGGTGAATACAAGTGCAAAAGAGCTGAAAGAAGTGGAAGAAGTAGCTGTTGAAGACTCAAGTGAAGACTAGAGTGAAGTGACAGTGGTGAGCTATGAAAAGACACTGTAGTGGCTCTGATGACTCTTCATATCAGACATACCTCTTGGGAGGGGTATCCACGACCTAAGCAGGATTATTGAGAGTGATTTTGAGATATTGTAGTGAGGATATGATGTATTATTGATGGAGAGAGAGAGAGAGAGTCAGAGATAGCCAATTCTACTGAAACATAGAGATTGTATATGAGAGATTGAGAGAGAAGACTATGAAGATATTAAAGATGAATACTATGTGATGTATTTCCATTCAAAGATTGTGTATTCCTTTGCTTTCTTTGTTCTATTGATGGATTTTATGAAGATATTGAAGAATATGGTTGATTCTATCAAAACCGTGGGAGATCTACATGATGTTGTATGAAGATTTGTTGTGCCTGGTGTTCTTTTCTTCATTGTGATCATATGAAACATGATAAACAAGCTTGTTGATGTTACAAGATAGATTTTCTTGCAAGAGAATTCCTTTTTCCTTGGTATTCCTCTTGGGGCTCCACCCATATTGGGGGGGTCTCTAAATTTTAGGAGATCCCTAAATTTTAGGAGCCTCGAATTAGCCTAAAAATACTAGTCCTAAAAAATAGGGATGTCATTCCAAAAATAATAAGTTCGGTACTCTGACTATGCTTACTAAATTTGGTTGTTTCTATTCTTGACAATATTCAACCCAAAAAGGAAGGCCATAGAGAGGAGACAAGTTTCAAGACACTTGTCACACAAGTTTCCAAGTGTCCCACTACTTGTCACATCTCAGGACATGTGGCTGGACACTTGTCTTGTGATACTCCACTTTCCCCTTTTGTACTAGCTCTTCCCTCTCCTATAAATAAAAGCTCATTTTTCTTCATTCAACATCATTTTTCTTTGCTGTAAACTCATGTACAGCACCCACAGATAGCCAAAAACTGCCCCCATCTATCCCCATCATCATCCCCCACTTCTCCATTATCAAATTCCTCCATATTCCCTCTTCTATCACTGCTGTTTTATAGGACAACAAGCCTGTAAATTCATTACACCACCTCCTTCTCGAGCTCTTTCTTCCATTTTAGCATTAAGAAGCAAGCGCTATCCATGTACTGTTGATCAACGATGGAGAAAGGCTGATTTCCCCTCTTTCTTCTCTCATACTGTAAAGAGATCAGTTCTTATCATTGCATAATAGATAATGCATGTGTGTTTGTACATCTTTGCATGATCTTGTGAGAGTGAGAATTACTTCTCCTCACTCTCAGGTTGATTGTAATTGAGCTCTTCCCTAAGGGACTTGGGTTGAGTAGAAATACATTCCTTCGGGGGGGGGGGGGGGGGGGGGTTGCCCATCTTCAACCCTCAATCTTGTCTCCATTACTTTTACATTTTCATGGCTGTAATTTTGTGAGTAATTTTCATTTTCAGCTTTAAGTGTTCATTCTCTTTTATATTAAATCTCGAAAACAAGCGAATATCATAATTGTTAAGCATACCATGTTGTTTGGGGCGTTTACACATCAGTAGAGTTAGAATCCTGATTTATGATGTTTTAGGGGAAATAAATGGTACTATGCCTTATGGGAGAGAGGTTGAGTTTTGCATCTCTCTCATCTCCCATTCTCCATGAACTAAGTGAAGCATGAATCTGCTTCGACTTTGTTGTTCCTACGCAAAGTGGTTCACCCGGAGCTCGACGCTAGCTACTTCCCAAAGACCTTGTTGATAGGAAAGGAATCCTGACTTCAGGCTGATCCTAAGTGGGAATAGATGGACACTTATGCTTGGGGCAGACCCGGGAAGACCTAGATCGCAAACCCTATGAAATTCCTTGTGAGTGCTAGGTGGAGCTTTCTAGACCCTCCTCCCGATAGGCTGCTAAGACATGTTCCACAAGCAGACGAGCGGACACGTTACATTCCTACTAGTGGGCCATCCCGCACTCGTGCCCAAAATCTTTACATCCCTTTCAACTCCTAGTCTTGCATGACTTTCTGAACAACCTTATGAAAAGATCTTTTTGGGATGAGAAGCTCGTATCCATGCTGGATTCTCCTTATCTCCTGAAGGGCGATAGTGCCCGGTTTCCATCTCCTCTTCTTCTTTGGTGGTCGTTGTGCTCTATGGGGAGCACCTGTTGTTGCTGCACTAGAGGAGGATCCACCTTGTGCTCCAAGTGGCGAGCTTTGGCATGAGGCCTTCCCATGGCTTAGAAACGAGTACATGCTTGCTTGGTGCCTGCCATGCAAGCTCGAGGAGGGGAAGATGGAAAAGAGATAGAGGTTGGGGGTGTAAGAATGAAGGAAGAAAAGAAAGTAAGATGTGAAAATGAGAAGAATAATGAACCTTTAATGCATTTAAATCCCAAAATCAGGTTAATGCAGCTTCATACACATTGTCCATCATGCGATCGTAAATCCATAACCTTTTATTGGAATGCAACAAAACTTCACACACACACTCGTTAGGTGGCCAAGAGTCCAAAAATTTTTTTGGGAAAAAAACAGCGTACATACCCTTGGTTCGAAGTTTGGCATCTAAAGAATCCTTTTGCACTTCTCTCCTCCTTCTTCTCCTTCACGCGTTCCCTCCTTCTACATTGTAGTTGTCCCCTCTCTTTTAGTGGATCCGATGGCAATGGTAAATGGCAATGGTAGTGTCTCTCTCTCTCTCTCTCAATCTCCCTTGTGTTGATCTCTCTCCCTTCTCCTCTCTATGCATTTCTTCATCAACAAAAAGAAAGAGAGAAGTAAAGAAAAGAGAAAAACAAAGAGAGAAGAGAGAAGAGAGAATGCACTTACTCAAAGCTTGAAGAAGAATCCTTTCGCACTTCTCTCCTTCTTCTTTTTCTCCTTCACGGGTTCCCTCCTTCTTCTTTGCAGTTGTCCCCTGTCTTATTCTGGTGGATTGGTGGTGGCAGAGGCCTCTCTCTCTCTCTCTCTCAATCTCCCTTGCACACGTTGATCTCTCTCACTTCTTCTCTCCATAAACTTGTCATAAAAAAAAAGAAAGAGAGAAGTTAAGAAAAGAGAAAAACAAAGAGAGAATAGATAATGCACTTGCCTCAAAGCTTGAAGAAGAATCCCTTCATACTTCTCTCCCTTTTTTCTCCTTCGTGGAGTGGATGGCGGAGGTGGCGGTGGTCTCTCTCTCTCTCTCTCTCTCTCTCTCTCTCTCTCTCTCTCTCTCTCTCTCTCTCTCTCTCTCTCTCTCTCTCTCTCTTGTTTACAAACCTATAAAATGCCATGCTAGCGTTTCGACACTTTTTTATGAAGCCCCTCTCTCTCCCATTTTTTATTTCTCTCCATCTCTCTCTTCCTTCCCCTCCCTTCTCTCTATTTCTCTCCCTCCCTTCCCCACTCTCACTCAACTCATCTCATTGCGAAGAAAATCAAAGATAGAAAATAAAAAGATTAAAAAACAAAGATATTGAAAGAAATGTCACCCCACCTCTCTTTATCTCTCTCTCCCCCCTCTCCCTTTACTTTTCTTTTTTAACCTTCTCTCTCATTCTCTCATTGTTTCCGTATTTCTTTCTCCCTCTCTTTCGCTCTCTATTTTTTCTCTCTATCTCTTTCTCCCCCCTCTCTCTTCTTTTCACTCTCCTTCCTCTCTTTACCTCACCCTTCTTTTCTACTTCCTTCTGTTAGATATGATCAATGCCCCACCCTCATTAGGTGCTACCAATGACCCATGGTGCTCAAAGTTGTAAGGCCCCCATTATGAGGAGAAGCCAAATGTGAGCCCGGACATTGGTTGAGTCCTGACTTGTATATCAGATGAGGTCTATGTGATCGGATGGCAAAAAGGTGACTGTTGTGGGTCTAATCTTTGGGTTAGACGGAGTGGTTAAGCAGGTAGCAACTCGAGGCACATTGCATTGAGTTGCGTGGTAAGGGAGTTAAAAGGGGCCCCTATGGTAAAGGGAATATTCCCTGGAATATTCCCTGGCCGACTAGTGGAGGCTCATATGGTAGGTCGGCGGTCAGCAGGCCGACCTAACGACCTTCGCGGGCTATAAAAGCTAAACCCCTTCGCAGTCATCTAACACTCATCTTTCACCCAGTCAGAGTTGTTGTTCCAGCTAGCCTTAAGCTCTTCACCTATCTTCTGTCTAGATCGCCATCTTAGCTTCACACAGTGGAAGTGCACGGGTGGACAGAGCCATCTTTGTATCAGTTGTTTGGAGTTAAAGAATTAACTGATTCTACTCTTATCTGTTGTGTACTCTCTATCTCTTTCTCAGATTCTGTTCGCTGCGCCGTGTAATATTTTACATGGTATCAGAGCCCAGGGGGCTCTAGAGATCGGAGAGCGTGCAAGAGGCAAAGGCTTCAACAGCAAAGAGAAACGATGTCGACTCCGGGAAGCAGTTTTGGCGCATCAGGAAGCGGTGCAGGAGGTGGTGCTGCTGTACCGGCTATTCAAACACTGAGGATTCGTCCACCAACCTTCAGCGAAGGCAAGTTAGATGGTACAAACTACACCTTGTGGAAGTTCAAAATTACAACTATCCTTGATTCTTATGAGCTTCTGGAGATTGTGCTGGGGACTGATGCAGAACCACAGCCTACCCCCGACCCATCAAATCCTAGTGTGATGATTCCTCCGAATGCAGATCTTCTACGAGCTTGGAAACGAAGGAATGCAGATGCATTGTGTGCCTTAGTTACAAGCTGTTCTGACAGTGTTTTGACTCTGATTCAGCATACAACCAAAGCGTCAGATGCTTGGAATGTACTAAGGAGTCAGTATGAAACACGAAACCAAACAAGGATTCAAAACTTGGAGAATCAACTAGCAACGGAGAAGTTTGCTGAAGGAGAGACGGTTGAAGCATTCATCACTCGGATTAAGAATCTGCGCGACCAGATGGATGGCGCTGGGATACAAAAGACTAGTGAAGAGCTAGCTCGGAGGTGTCTTCGGATTTGTCCACAAAAGTTTGATGGACTAGTAACTGCCCTTAATACTCAGGTGAGACCTCAAGCTTTGACTTTTGAGGAGTTTTGTGCATTATTAATGGAGGAGGAGTTGAGGCTGAAAGCCCGAGAAGGAAGCAACAATGGAGATGCTGCATTCTCTGCCAATGCAAAAGGCAAAGGTGTTTCCTCCACCAAAAATGATGGTGACAAAAAGAAGAAGGGCGGCAAGAAGAAGTTTCAAGGAGAGTGCTTCTATTGTAAGAAGAAAGGACATGCAATTGCAGATTGTCGTGTCAAGAAGGCAGATGAAAAGAATGGTACCCTTAAAAGTAAAGGGAAAGAGACAGCCAATACGGCTGAAGCAGAGTTGGAATTATTCATGGCGACCATTGAGGAAGTGTGCTCCTCGGCGCAAGAAGAATCTACCACTCACTCTTGGGTGTTGGATAGTGGGGCCTCCCGTCACATGACCAACAAGAAAGGTCTATACAGCTCTATGCAGCCTCTACAAGAATCCATCACTGTGACGGTTGGAAATGATGCTAAATGCCCTGCTGCGGGCACAGGTACTATTTCTTTTGTTGCTGCAAATGGTGAAGTCAAAAAGCTTTCAAATGTGTTGTATGTTCCCAAAATCAGGAGAAATCTCTTATCAGTTGCTGCCATAACTGATCTTGGTCATGAAGTGAGGTTCAAGAAGACAGGTGCAAAAATTATTGATAGTGCTGGCACAATTGTTGGCAAAGGAGAAAGAAGGAACAACTTGTATGAGCTAAGTGCTCTTACAGCCACCGCTGGAGTGGGCACAAGTAAGCTTTGGCATGAAAGGTTTGGACACATCAGATTTGCAGTATTGAAGGAGATGCAAAAGCAAGGTATGGTTGCTCACCTACCTACAATAACTGAATTGAAGGAACCATGTGAAGCTTGTATGATGGGCAAGCAACAAAGAAAGGCATTTCCACAAGAAAGCAAGAATAGAGCACAGGCTTCTCTAGAGTTGGTGCATGCTGACTTGTGTGGTAAGATGCCTACACAGGCCTTGGGGGGATCTTCTTATTTTATGTTGATTGTCGATGACTACAGTAGGAAGATGTGGGTGTACTTCCTTCGTGATAAGGCTCAAGCTTTTGGTAAGTTTAAAGAATGGCTAATACTTGTTGAGAATGAAACAGGGAAAAGTGTGAAGAAATTTAGAACATATGGTGGTGGTGAGTTCAACTCAAAGGAGTTTGAAGGCTTTTGCAAGAGCAAAGGGATCAAGCGTCAATTGACGACGCCTCACACACCTCAGCAAAATGGTGTAGTGGAATGCATGAATCGTACCATTGTGGAGATGGCAAGATGCATGCTAAAGGGCAAGGGATTGCCTAACCATTTTTGGGCTGAAGCTGTTAATACTGCAGTCTACATTCTAAATCGGAGCTACACAAAGACTCTCAAGGGAAAAACACCTCATGAGGCTTACACTGGTAAGAAACCATCTGTTTCACATTTCAGAATTTTTGGATGTGAATGTTATGCACATGTTCCAGATGAGAAGAGAAACAAGTTACAACCAAAAAGCAGAAAATGTATCTCCTTGGGTTATAGTGATGAGCAGAAGGCTTACAAGTTATATGACCAAGAGGCAAAGAAGATCATCGTGAGTCGTGATGTGGTGTTCAAGGAGGAGCCGCATACAGTGGAGGAGGAGAAGGCAAGTTCTTCCACTTTATCATCAAGCGAAGAAGTAGTCCACTATGAACCTGTCCCGAGAGCTATCCCTATCCTTAAGGAGGAGGAAGCATCATCTTCAGATGATGAGGAAGAAGTTCACCAACCTGACATCACCCCACCAGAAAAGCCATTGCCGCACTGGGTGAAGTAGCTCTATGACCACAATAATCCTATGCTTGCATCTGTTGAGGAGAAGGCAGATGGACCAAGGAGGTCTCAGAGAATAGAGGAGCAAAGGAGGGCTTCTGCTCACATAGTCAATATGGCCTTGATGGTTGAGATTATGAGAGAAGTAAAGGAGCCAACTGACTTAGAAGAAGCACTTGCAGATCCATCATGGAAGGATGCTATGCAGGCAGAGTATGACAGCATAATAAAGAATGACACTTGGGAGCTAGTGGATTGACCAGCAAAGCGGAAAGTTATTGGCACCAAGTGGATCTGGAAGGTAAAGTACAAGGCTGATGGTACCTTAGAAAAGTACAAAGCTAGACTGGTTGCCCAAGGATTTTCACAAGTTGAAGGGTTTGATTTTCAAGAGTCATTTGCCCCAACTGCCAGAATGACCACTATTCGCACGGTACTTGCAGTGGCTGCCCACAAGAAGTGGCCAGTGTACCAAATGGATGTTAAGTCAGCGTTCTTAAATGGTGACCTCAAGGAGGAGGTGTATGTGGCTCAGCCACCAGGGTTTGAGGCCCCCCATTCTGAGAACAAAGTGTGTAAACTGAAGAAGGCATTGTATGGGCTGAAACAAGCCCCCAGAGCATGGTACCAGCGGATAGATAGGTTCTTTTTAAACCTAAACTTCAAAAGATGTGCTTCAGATGCTAACTTGTATGTTTACAGGGATGGTCAAAAGTCTGTAGTGATTGTCCTATATGTGAACGACCTTCTTATTACAGGTGACTATGAAGATATGATCAACCAAACTCGAAAGGCTTTGAGTTCTGAGTTTGAAATGACAGACTTGGGCTTGCTACACTATTGTTTGGGGATTGAAGTCTGGCAAGAGCCAGGAAAGATCTTCATCTCTCAGAAGAAGTATGCATGGGAGATCTTGAAGGCATTTGGCATGACCGAGTGCAAGGAGATAGCTACACCTATGGAGGTGAATGCAAAGTTATCCGTCGAGGATACATCAGCATTAGCAGACATTGGGAGGTATAGGAGGTTGGTCGGCAGTTTGATCTACTTGTGTAACACCAGACCAGATATCAGTTTTGCTGTTGGTGTTTTGAGCAGGTTCTCAAACAAACCTCATGAGAGTCATTGGAAGGCTGGGATGCGGGTGCTCAGATACTTGAAGAAAACTCTTGACTATGGTATCACATATAGTTTCGGAACTTCTCTTGTGGGGAACTGTGACTCAGATTGGGCAGGAGACATTGATTCTAGGAAGTCAGTTTCTGGTTATTGTTTCTCTTTGGGTTCAGGAATTTTCTCTTGGATTAGTAAGAAGCAACCAACAGTGGCATTGTCTTCTACCGAAGCAGAGTACAAGGCAGCTTGTTTTGCTGCATGTGAGGCCGTATGGTTGAGAAGGATTCTATGGCATATGGGAGTGTAGGATGAAGAACCAACTGTGCTGAGATGTGACAATCAGAGTTGCATCGCCATTGCCAAAAATCCATCGTTTCATGCACGCACCAAACATATAGAGATCCAGTATCACTATGTGCGTGATTTGATGGAGGATGGGATAGTGGAATTGGTCTACTGTCCAACAGAGGAGAATGGAGGAGATATCTTCACCAAAGCACTTATGAAGGATCTGCTTCAAGTTCATCTTCAGAGACTTGGCATTGGGCCGAGGAGATAGTTCACCTATGGGTGGACATTGAGGGGGGGTGTTAGATATGATCAATGCCCCACCCTCATTAGGTGCTACCAATGATCCATGGTGCTCAAAGTTGTAAGGCCCCCATTATGAGGAGAAGCCAAATGTGAGCCCGGACATTGGTTGAGTCCTGACTTGTATATCAGATGAGGTCTATGTGATCGGATGGCAAAAAGGTGACTGTTGTGGGTCTAATCTTTGGGTTAGACGGAGTGGTTAAGCTGGTAGCAACTCGAGGCACATTGCATTGAGTTGCGTGCCCGATGGTAAAGGGAATATTCCCTGGAATATTCCCTGGCCGACTAGTGGAGGCTCATATGGTAGGTCGGTGGTCAGCAGGCCGACCTAACGACCTTCGCGGGCTATAAAAGCTAAACCCCTTCGCAGCCATCTAACACTCATCTTTCACCCAGTCAGAGTTGTTGTTCCAGCTAGCCTTAAGCTCTTCACCTATCTTCTGTCTAGATCGCCATCTAAGCTTCACATAGTGGAAGCGCACGGGTGGACAGAGCCATCTTTGTATCAGTTGTTTGGAGTTAAAGAATTTACTGATTCTTCTCTTATCTGTTGTGTACTCTCTATCTCTTTCTCAGATTCTGTTCGCTGCGCCGTGTAATATTTTACACCTTCTCCTCTCTTCCTTCCCTCTCCCTCTCTCTATTTCTCTCCCCCTCTCTTTCTCTCTCTATTTCCCTTTCTTTGTTTCCTCTCTCTTTTTTTCTCTCCCCTCTGTCTCTCTCGTTGTTTCTCTCACTCATCCTCCTCTCTCCCTCCCTTCATCTCTCATCTCTCTTCCTCTTTCTCTTTGTTTCCTTTCTCTCCCTCTTTCTCTCTTCCTATCCCTTCATTCTTCTCCCTTCCTTCATCTCTCATCTCTCTTCCTCTTTCTCTTTGTTTCCTTTCTCTCCCTCTTTCTCTCTTCCTATCCCTTCATTCTTCTCCCTCCCTTCCTCCCTCCCTCTCTTTCCATGTATCTCTTTGTAAATAAAAACAAAACAAGAAAACAAGAGAACATAAAAATAAAGCAAGAAGAGGCAATGTACCTACCTCAAAGGCCGAAGATGAAACCCTTTGTACCTTCTCTTCGCACCTTCTCTCTCTTCTCCCTTGCACACTTCTCTTTCTTCTTCGTGTATAGCGGCGGTGGCAATGACGATGGTGATGAGCTCCCTCTCTCTGTCTCTATCCCTCCCTTTTCCTCTTTCTCTCTCTCCCTCTCAAAGCTTTAAGCTCTCTCACTCTCTCTTTCATTATTTCTCGTATATGTTTTCTCGACAAAGGTCATGCTCGGGTTTTTGAAACTTTTTTCTCACAGATTGACATTGCTATTAGCATCGCTATTAGCGTCTCTATTAGCATAGCTATTAGCATTGTTATTTGTGTCTCTATTAGCGTCTCTATTAGCTTTTCTATTAGTGTTACTATTAGCGTCTCTATTAGCATCTCTATTAGTGTCGCTTTTAGCGACACCGCTTTTTTGTTTCGCAAATGGCCGTCACTATTGGCCCATTCCCTTATAGTGTTATAATAATCTAGAAAGATAAATGTTTTAGTAAAAGATAACTGATAGTATCTTATCACACTAACATAGGTATCAAGGGTGTGAGACATGTAATTTTTGTTACTTTTTAACAATAATACAATTATTATCTCTCATCCCACCTCTTTGCTCAAAGCTTCTATGGCTTCACTCTCTCTTATTTTCTTATATTTCTAGTCTCTCTCTTCTCATCACTCATTCTCTATCCTCTTTTTTCTTTCTTCTACTCTCCTTTCACTCACCTATCAACCCTCTTGAATTCCATTAGTTACAAACATTCCATTAGGATTCATCTAAGGAATGGATCAGAGACTTAAAATTTATCTATATATTGATTTTTTCCTCTTCCATATCGATTGAGCCAGTATATATAGATCAAATAAATATGTGATACATTGGTATACAACATCTCTTTCTTTAATTGTAGGTTTTGATCACCAATACTGCCGATAAGTAATCAAATTTTAACTTCCTTATTTGCATCTGTGATTTTAAAAAAAAATTGAGCTCATGAAACAAAATTTCACAAATGAAACAATTTAATCCCCTACTTTGGACTCTTCTAGGTTTTGACAATACAAATGTTTTTCTATCTCCTTGTAATGTTATCTCAAGAGTATCCCTCCCCCATTATGCTACTTTTTTTAGCCACTAGATTTTATGGATTTTATGTTATTATAGAGACTATTTTAAATAATATGGAATATTCATCAATATGTGGGCTAATTTAGTCCCTTGTATTGCTCCAATTTTGAAGTAACTACTTAGTATTGGATTTCATAGATGTGGTTTGGTTATTTTTATTTATTTCCACTTATTAGTGGAGAGGTTTCCAAAAAAGCATACACCTAGTCTAACCATCTTCTACACAAAAGAAAAATAGCTATTAAACCTACTTAACAAAACAAAAATGCTTTGCTATCCAAGAGAAACTATTGTAATATTTGCTAAAAGAGGAAGTGTTTCTTTAATTAGAAAGGGGGTGATCCTTTTGGGCTATTTTTTGGCGCGATGAATTGATACAGAGCTAAATATGAGTAAAAAACCTTTGCGATGACTAACAATAATATTCTTAAAGAAATCAACATCTAATGCTACGTGACCTCATGGTGGACATGATTTACTAGAATCTCTTGCATCTCTATATGAATATGAAAGAATTAAAAATACTAAATAAGATCAAACTAGAAATGTTGGTTACTATAAAAATTGGGGCTAAGTATGCTACTATGACTTTCTAAACAAGCCAAGGATTCAAGGGAGCTTTATGAACCTCCATGGTTTCTTTATTGTATCTATATTTGTGCATTTTTATTTATATACACACATCTGAGCAAGGATAGTTTATCAATGATTTTTATCTTATCAAGGGAAAACATAGCCATTTGTGATATTATTTTATATTAAAACTTTTCTTTGCTCCATTAGGGGAAAGGGAAGAGCTCAAAGAGATCATATCCCACCTATATAACCTGAATCAACAATCAATAGAAAATATATCAAAAATCGCATGGTGGGGGACTTGCTTGAGCTTTTGTGCCAAACACATACGTACACACTAGAGAAAGGCCACTCATGAATACAAGAAGAGATATGGATGCCAAAATGTTTTCTTGCCCATTTCTTCTTCTTCTCTCACACACAATACAATGTATGAAAAGTACAGATAAGATACAACATAAAGAAATGTGACCTTGTAAGTCAGAGAGTGCATAATTGACTATACTAATCAATTGGTGCTAAAACTATGCCAGTTGTAGGTAGGTGCAACAAACTAAATATAATAAGTGATACATAAGTGGATACATGAGGATCATAATGACTACTCACATGCTAAGATATGCAAACCTATCTAGCGAGGTGGTCCATTATCAATGTCCACAGGTGTTGAGGATGCCATCTCAACACTCGTCAAGCTCAGCTATATCTCTACAACTCCAAGTAAGCTTTGAAAATTTTGAAGCTTCCCTGCACTTAATGCCTTTGTGAAAATTTCAATTGTTTGTTCCTATGTGCTGACATACACCACGTAAATCTCTTTTGCAAGTAACTTCTCTCTCACAAAGTAGTAGTACACCTTAATGTGTTTTGGCCTAGCATAGAACACTAGGTTCTTAGCTAGGTGTATGCTACTCATGTTTTCACCATGAATGGACCATTTTCCTACACATATAAATCACCCAACAACTTTTGTAGACATACCACCTAATATGTTGTCATAGCAGTACCTCTCTACTCAGTCTCTCTACTCGATAGAGTAGCTACATGTTGCTTTTTGTTGCTCAATGTAATTGCTGCACTACCAAGAGAGAACATGAGTCCATTGGTGAATCTTTTGTCTGGCATGGTACCAACCCAATTTATATATGTTTGTCCAAACACCTATATATTTTTGCATGCCTCATAAAAAAGTCCACAATGTAAAGTGGACTTCACATATCTCAATATGCATCTAGCTGCATCCAAATGAGGATTTCCAAGCATTCGCATAAATTTACTGACAAGGCCAACACCATAGCTCAAGTATAGCCTTATAATAGCCATGTAAATCAAACTCCCTACTATTATCTTGAATATATTATGGTCTTCTATCTCATCCCCAATGCTAGCACTTAACTTTACATTTTTCTCCAATGATACTGAAAGAGGCTTACATGTTGTCATACCATACTTGGATAACATATCCAAGGCATACTACCTTTGGGATAGCCACATACCTTCATCACATCTGATCATATCAATACTAGGAAAGTATCTCAGCTCATCCAGATTCTTGATATTAAACTTCTTCTTCAAAAAAACGTTAACTTCAGTAATCCTATGGTTATTCACTGATACCTATGTTAATTAAGCCATCCACATAGATAAGTATGATGACCAAGCCTACAACTCCCTTTTTCATATGAACTAAGTGATTAGCATTAGAAACATAAAATCCAATGTTGATAAGATACTTTGTGATCTTGTCAGACCATGCTATAGGTGCTTACTTCCGCCCATAGAGCGCTTTCTTTAGCCTACATACATATGTGGAATGCTCTAAATCCTCACAGCCTGCTAGTTGCTCCATATGCACCTCTTCTTATAATTCACTATGCAAGAAGTCATTCTTGACATCCATTTTCTACAAATTCCAACCTTTGGCTACTACCAAAGCAATTACATCTAATAGTTGCCAACTTAGCAACTAGGTTGAATGTCTCTTCATAATCTATGATGTATGTTTGAGAATAGCCTTTTGCAACCAATCTATCCTTATACCTATTGACCAAACCATCTACATTATGCTTGATTTTGTGAACCCAATTATTAAAGCCAATAGCTTAGGCAAGGATACCAAATCCCAAGTCTTATTGGCTTCTAATGCAACCATCTCCTCATCCATTGCTCCATCCAAGAGTTGCCATCCTAGCAATTGGACTAAATGTCTCTTCATAATCTATACCATATGTTTGAGTATAGCCTTTGGCAACTAGCCTAATATTATACTTGCTAATCAAACCATTTTCATTATGCATAATTTTGTAAATCCACTTACAGCTTTATTGCACTAGGGCAAAGGTACCAAATCCCAAATCTTATTGGCTTGTGATACAACCATCTCCTCATCCATTGCTACATCCCAATGAGCATGGAAAACAACATCCTCAATATAAAAAGGGGGTGATCATGGGTTTCCTTAATTAAAAAGGGGTTGATCCTTATGGGCTATTTTTTGTGTGTGATCAATTGATAGAGAACTCAATATCGAAAAAAGTCATTGGTGACAAGTAATAATGAAACTCTTAAAGAAATCAACATTCAATGTTGGGTGTCTTCATGGTAGACATGATCTACTAGAATCTCTTGCATCTCTATATGACTATGCAAGAATAAAATATTATTAAATGTGATAAACTTGAAAATATTGGTTACTATAAAAAATGAGGTGAAACAAGCTGTTGTGACTTTCTAAACAAGCCAATGGTTCAAGGGTGCTCTATGAACCTCCATCATTACTTTGTTGTATCTATATTTACGCATTTTCAATTATTTACATGCATTTGAGCAAGATTATGTAAGAAGCTAGAACGAATAAGGATTTGGTGTGTAAATAGTATTGATGCCATGTCATGTTGACATTGGTATAAAAGGAGGTGACATTTAATTTTTCTCATCTTTTGATACATTAATACATTACTATCCTTCTTCTCATTACCTTGGTCTCAGCTTCAAATTTGGCTTCTTTCTCTTTCATTTCTTTCTCTCTCCTATTCTAGTTTTTCTCTTTCCTCATCACTCTCTTTCTCTCACTTCTACACTTTTTCTTATTTCTCTTCTACAGTCTTTTCTTTCCTCTTTCTCTCTCTCAAGTTCACTTCTTGTGATAAGTGGTATTACAGCATTGATCTTGGATCCATTTTTCCTTCTATTTGTAACATTTGCGTAAACATTTTTCTTAAGGATAATATATATATTCCCCTCCCCAGTTGACTGTTGTGCTGGAAGGGGAGGGGAATAGTAACAAAGAAAAAGCTACTCAGTGGGAGCTCACAGGTATGTGACGGCCATGCATGCCGACACGAGGAGAGGGAGGATTCCCTTCCCTCTCCCTATAAAAACCCCACTCAAGGGAGATGGAAAAAGGACGGCCAAAATAGTGATGCTGCCTAGAAGACCTGACGTCGTCCCCGCTACCATGAAAGCAAGGGAAGAACACTGTGAGCTCGGAGAGGCTACGGAGGATTCAGACGGAAGAAGAGACAGAGAAGCCATCTCTGCATCGTGCCGCCATAGTCCGCCTCTTGGCTATCGTGATACCGCCTGGGGGAGTAATTTTTCCCCCCCACATGGTCTCTAGAAGCTTCTAAAGCTTCTAGGGGGAGGGGCCTTATAAGCCCCCTTTCCCCCCCTTAAGGAAGCCTTACCTAAAAAGCGCCTTCACATGACCCTTAAGCCTATCTTTTCCTCCCCCCCCCCAAATTTTTCCTTGAAGGGCCTTTAAGTGGTCTTAACCCCTTATCACCCCCCCCCCCCTCGTGTTTAATGGATCATAAGCCTCTTTTTCCCCAATAAAGAGTGGGCTTAGAGGTCCTATTATTACTCCCCCCCCCCCCGTGCTTTTAAAAGTCACTTTGCCCTTTCCTTAAACCCCCTTTTTTGTATTTTATAAATCCTGAAGCCCCCTTTTCCTTGGAACCACACCCCCCATGTATTAACCCTTAAACCCTTTCCTTGGGCATCCTAAAACCACACCCCCCGTGTTTATCCCTTAAACCCCTATCCCTTTTCTTTGGAACCACCCCTCTTTCCTCCGTGTTTAAACCTTCCCTAGCCCCTCCCCTTGTGGTTTATTGAAACCCTTTTCTCCAAGTTTGATCTAAGGGTCCTTCGACCTTATTTATAACCTTTACGGTTACTATATTCCCTTGGAGTTCTCTCCCACACCTTGTGTCTTTTCTATCCCTTTTCATTCCTCGTTTGAATGAGTCATTAAAAGGCCATTAAGCCTTCCCCATGGCTTCAATGGGTCTTACTCGTAAAAGATTATGAAACACCCTTCGAATCTTCAACTTCAAGGAGGGAGCCTTCCAAAAACTACTTTTGACAGGTGGTGCAAGGGAGCAACGGTGGAATTCCAAGGAGGAGTTGTAAAGCTACTTCCACGTCCGAAAAACTACAATTGCGATGCATCCTAAGAAAGTCCAAGGCACAGCTGCGGGAGGGTCATCTCCCGGTATCCATGTGGATATCTCACCCCAAACCCAAGTTTTCCTTCCTAATTTTTATTTGATATTGTTGTAATTCAATCATGCAAGGTTAATTGTTAGAAATAGAATATATTCTCGTCCTAGTTGTTCACGACGAAGGAACTTAGTCCTCAATCCATTTAAATGAAACATGCGAATTAAGAAAGCATAAAATCATTTCTAGCAATTAGCTTATGTATTGAAATGAATTATAAGATTAGATTATTACCCATTGAAATTGTATACTTCGATTAAGCCTAGAATTATAAAAGGCATCTCGTACTATTAATCCATACCCTCTTTGCAATGAATCATCATGGAAATTGTAAGCATAAAATGATTCTTAGGATGCATAAACTGTAGGAAAATATTGTTTGTCAACAACATAAATTATTAAGTAAAAGGTTGCTTGTTTAGCATGAATTTTGTTTGCAAAGTGTAGAAAGATTATTTGGAATTAACCTAACCTCAAATCGATAAAGTTTAGGATTGAAAAATTAATTTACGCATAGACAACAAATCATGTGGAAGTAAACTTGAAATTATCTTCTAGAGTTAATCAAATTGACATAAACTTAAAACACCTATGTTGCGAAATACTCGTTTGAAATGAGTTAAATTCCTAGAAATGCCTATACCTTAAATACTTGCCCACATTCCCTGAATGTAGGGACAATGAATTGTAATCGTAAAAGGAACTAGGGTTTGTCCCTGAGAATCTTACAAAGATGAAGCTTGGAAACCCTAGGTCTAATGACGTCAACTTAAAGAACCTGAAACAAATTGTTTCGTGACTCCATTGCCTCATAGTTCTATGCGACGCTTGCGTAGCAAATGCGGAGTCATATGATCTTGTGATTGGATCACAAGAGAATGGCCAAAGTCTCGCAATGGGGTTGGCGGACCCTAACGCAAGCTATCTTGCAAGAAGATGAATACTTTAGTATCCTTCTTGAGAAAGGAAGATTGTTTAGAAACTAAAGACCTCCTGATAGATTGAAGTAACCAATGAACTCAAGGTTTGACCAAGTTGGGTTAATAGGGTATGCTCTAACCTAGGATATAGGGGATCTTGCCAAGTTGCAAGTCATCTCGAATCGAGTGCTGGACGCATTCGAAAGGAAGGATTCATTCCTTAGCAGTTTGCCAACAACAAAAATGATCAATGGAAATGTTTGTGCTTGCTACAGATTTTAGAGCAGTGTTTGGCTTTGTTTAATCAATGAATTAAAAGATAAATGTATATCTATACTTCAGATTGAAGGCCTGAAGGGAGAGGCAGCTTCAGTTACCCCCGACTGCCTCCTTAACCCTAACCAAGGGGGTTATTGACCGCGCCGGGAACGTGGACCGAACCCATCATGAGAGGTCTCTCCGTTGAGCACTACTTAGAGCAGGAGGACGCTTGGGTGCCAGGGGGGGCTCTGGCCGTAAATCCCTCACCTTCTGGGTCTTGCACAAGAGGCTAACATGACTTGGGATTGGATCTCGAGGCCCACGTACTAGTCTACGGGCAGAAAATTAGATTAGTGATCCCTGTGGATTGCTAGATAGCCTTCGGGCGGATTGTGGATAAGCCTACGGGCTGGAATCTTTGTATTTCAAAGATAAAAACGATAACCTATTAATAAGGAATTTTACCGACATTGTTTTTCTATGTCAAGTGATAAGATTACATGAAAGAACGAGTGCCTAACGGGTTAATTAAAGAAGTTGGTTCTTACATGTCCAACTAATGTGTTAGGTAATTAAGTAACTAGAAAAACCCAAGGAAAGTGCAGAGGATGGGCCATGGGTCCGTTCTACGGATGGGTGGTCTCGGTTGGTCGGGAACTTTTCTCAAATTGCGATGGACAACAGGAGGATCTCAAAGAACATGAACAACTAAAGCGTTGACCTAGAGTTAAGAGTGAACCTGATTTACACAGTTTTAGGGGAACGGAATGGGACTATGCCTTATGGGAGAGAGGTTGAGCTTTCCATCCCTCTCGTTTCCCATTCTCCTTGAACCAAGCGCAGCATGAATAAGCTTCGGACCTGGTGTTTCTGCGTAAAGTAGTTTGCTTGGATTTTACGCTAGTTGTTGTTAGGAAATGACCAATAAGGAAAACCCTAATTCAGGTCGATCCTAAGTGGGAACAGCCGGAATACTTTTGCTACGTGGCAGACGTGGAAAGACCTAGATCGCAAACCCCGTAACATTCCATGGGAGTGTCGGGCGGATCTTTCAAGACACCTTTTTCGATGAATTGCTAGGACGTGTCTTGGAGATACAAGTGGACACATTACAGTTGGTATCAGAGCCGACCAACAACGGAATTGTTTTTATGAAATCTTAATAAGATGAAGTAAAGCAAATATTCCTGTCCAAACATTTCCTTACCTTTAATGCTGTCTTGTAGAATTACGAAGCGTGGAACAAGTTCTTGGTATTTTGAGTCATGTTTATGACTGCAATGCATTCTCCATATTATAGACAAAGGGTTGGGATGATGAACATCCTGGAGTAGATCTATAATCCATCACCTTTGTACATGGAACGAAGATGGACGGGTGCTTCAGGGATCTTCTATATAGCCGCCCACCAGTTTGCTTATCTACAAACCAACCTAAAGAGGATCAAGTGGTTAGAAGACCTAAAAGTCATGAACCTGTTCATTTTTGTAGAAGCTCATGTAAACTCAACTTTACATATTCGAGGTTGGAGGGTTGAGATGAACTCATATGTATATGAGGAAGTAACTCGTGTTATCTCCGCCGACATGATTAAAGTCTTGGGCCGCCATGAGAAGTATGGATTCCAATGGAAAGGATATCCTAAACTTCCAATGACTTACCGATTCCTGAAGATCCATGACCCGAAACCTTACTATTATACAGTTCCTGTAGATAAATGTAATACAATGTTGTTCTCCTCAAACTAAATGTAAGAATTGGCTTATCATTGCAAGAAATGTTGTATTCGAAAGGGCTATGGCCATATAAATACAAATAAAGACTTCTTTTTATCAATGTCTGATTGTGCATAAGAGTTGATAGAAAGTTAAGTAGCTACATTGTTTACATGATAGCAGAATTGAAGATGTAATATAAATTAATAACGATTATTGCATAATAACGTAAAGAAACCTTTATCCAGGCACAACCCCAAGTGCAGGTTCCTAGTTCACCTCCTACATCAAGTACTGTTGCAATCCAGGAGAAGAAGTTCCTTCTCAAGCAGATTAAGCAACCCGAGTTTGACGGGAGACACACATTCGTCCAAGCGGACGCTGAAATTTGGATTGAATCCATGGAGGATTACTTTGAAGCAGCGGGTACTGCACCCGCCAATTAGGCTATGCTCGCCAAGTTAAAGCTCATCGGTGAAGCTCGGCTTTGGTGGAAGCAATGGTGCAGGGATCAAGGGATCGTAGAGGAATCCGTTACCTGGAAGAAGCTAAAGAAAGCCGTGCAAGGAAGATACTTGCCACCTGCATATCACATGCAGAAAATGAATGAGTTCTACGAGCTAAAACAGCTGGGGCTCATGCTTGATGCATACTATTCTAAATTTGTCTCACTTCTTAAGTATGCACCACAGATGGACATGACAAAGCAGGTGTCCAAATTTTGTGCGAGTTTAAATCCCCCAGTCAATACCCGTCTCAAATCTATGCCTCCATCAGATCTTTAGGACGTACTCATTCGAGCAATGCCTATAATTCAAGAGGTGCAAGCTAGACCAAGGCGTAACAAAACTTTCAGAGGAGCATTCAGACCTTAAATGAAAAGAGTTCAAGGTCATAATCAAGGGCAAAGAAAGAAAGCAAGGACTAATAATGTCAACAACTTTGTTCCTACTCAAAGCAATGGCCGAAACCTCTGTTGTTTCCACTGCAAGGAGCCCGGTCACTTCAAAAGGCAATGTCTTAAGCTTGGTGGAGGACATCGCCAAGCGCCTTTCCAAGGAACATAGGTCGTGGTAAGGAGCCACTACCCGAGGAAGAGGAAGAACCACCTACATTGCCAATAAGAAAATGTGCGAAGAAGAAGGAGAAGAAGATCCAACCATGGAAGCAGAATTTGAAAGGGTGACAGTCCATGCCGCTCTACACAAGAAAGGATCGAATCGCCAGTTCTTGGTGATTCAGACACCGTCGGACTATCAAGGTAAAAGTTTCAAGACCTTGATTGATTGTGGCAATACACATTCCTTTATCTCACCGGCATGTGCAAAAAGATTAGGAATAGCCACAGTAGAAGCACCTACTCTGCTTGTGGAATTGGCAAATGGTCGTGAGGTTACTTGTACCATGTAAACTGCTAAGGTGGAATTCCTTCTGGGAGGAAAGAAGACTTCGGTCAAATTCAGAGTCATGAATTTAGGTATCCATGAGTGTCTACTGGGAATGGATTGGCTTAAGCCTAATGACATCCATATTCATTGTGGAAAGGGTCAATTTTCCTTTCGTAACTCTGAAAGGGAATTAGTCACAACTCAAGGTGACGCCAGAGTGCAGAGAATCCAATTGGCCAAAGTATCTTGAATCATAAAAGGAGTCAGAAAATGATTACCGGTCTACTTAATTAAGCTCAACAAGTTAGATCAGAAGTAAGAGTCTAATGAAGGACCTTCTTGGCTAAAGGAATACGTGGATGTATTCCCTGAAGATTTGACAGAACTCCTACCTCAAAGAGAAGTGGATCATGAGATTAAGATAGTACCAGGAGCTGCGCCAACTGCAAAGAGACCTTATAGAATGTCCATACCAGAAGCAATTGAGCTGAAAGAACAACTCAAGCAACTGCTAGATCACGGCTACATCCGTCCTAGCAATTCACCCTGGGGAGCTCCAGTACTATTCCAGAAAAAGAAAGATGGGACACTTCGACTATGTATTGATTACCGAGGATTGAATCAATCAATGGTCAAGAATAAGTATCCTATCCCTAGAATAGATGAGCTTCTTGATCGTCTTCAGGGAGCAAAGATCTTTTCCAAGATTGATCTCAGGTTAGGTTACTATTAGATAAGAATCAAGGAAGAAGATATTCCCAAGACAGCCTTCAATACAAGATATGGGCACTTTGAGTTCCTAGTTATGTCATTCGGGCTTATGAGTGCACCTGCCACCTTCAACAGGTTAATGCGAGATATCTTTAGGCCATATCTTGATGATTTGTTAGTCTATTCTAAACAGGAGCAAGATCATGAACCCCAACTTTGGATTGGTCATTGAGACAATGAGGCTGCATAAGCTGTATGCTAAGATGAAGAAGTGTGCATTCTTCAAACATCAGATTGAATACTTGGGATTCATAATATCAGTAGAAGGAATCTCAATGGAACCAGCCAAGGTTAGAGATGTGCTTGAATGGCCAATACCAACATCTATCAAAGAGATATGCAGCTTTCTTGGATTGACAGGATGGTATAGGTTCTTCATAAAAAACTATGCTTTGATTGCAGCACCTCTGACGGACTTACTAAGGAAGCAAATAGCCATTGCATGGTCAACTCCCGAACAAAATAGCTTCAATAGATTGAAGCAAAGTTTGGTATCAGCACCTATTCTAAAACTTCCAGACCTCAATAAGGAGTTCGAGGTAGTAACTGATGATAGCATACTTGCCTTGGGATGTGTACTTATGCAGGAAGGTCATCCAGTAGCATACTCTTCAAGGAAATTGAAGAGTCATGAAAAGAATTATGCTACGCATGATCTGGAATTGTTAGCTGTCATCCATGCTCTAAAGCTTTGGAGACACTACCTGTTGGGTAATAAGTTTACTCTAGTAACTGACCATAAGAGTCTCAAATGGATCTTTACCCAGAATGAGCTCAACATGAGGCAACGTCGGTGGATTGAAGTGTTGGAGGAATATGACTTTGAAATTAAGCACCCACCAGGGAAAGAGAATGTATTTGCCGATGCACTTAGTCGCAAGGCATTCCTTAATTCCCTAATCTTGCAGAACCCATCAACAGCTAGATCTCTAGCTATAAAAGTATTTATGCCAAACAATCCAATACTTGAGTTAGCTAGAGAGGATGCATGCCATGATCCGGCCTATCAAAAAATGCTAAGGGAGATCTCTATCAAAGATCAGAATCAAAAGTTGGAGGCTAAGTATCATGAATTTCCTATCAATAATGGACTTGTCTATTATAGAACAAGGTTGTGTATTCCAGTAAGCCACTCACTAAAGCAGAAGATATTGTGGGAAGCTCATGATTCCCCTTTCTCAGGACAACCTGGCTATGCCAAGACTCTTAATGCAGTTAGGAAGAGCTACCATTGGGAGAGGATCAAAGGTGACATTCTCAAATATGTCACCGAGTGTTTGTCTTGCCAACATATCAAAGCCGAACATGTCATGATGCCAGGGAAACTGCAACCGCTTGACATTCCCCAAATGAAATGAGAATTCATCAGTATGGATTTTGTTGTAGGCCTACCCCAAGTCTAGGGAGGATACAACTCCATCATGGTTGTGGTTGACATGCTTACTAAGGTTGCACACCTTATTCTAGTAAAGACAAACTATAAGGCCTCAGACATTGCAAGATTTTTTATCAAGGAGATATTCAAGCTACATGGTTTACCCAGAATAATCATTAGTGATCGTGATTCTCTCTTCACATCACACTTTTGGAGAGCTATCTTTGAAGCTATTGAGACTCAACTCTGTTTTAGCACCGCCTACCATCCCCAAACGGATGGCCAAATAGAGCGAGTAAATCAAGTCATCGAGGATATGCTTAAGGCATACTGCTGTCGAGAGCCAAAGAGGTGGATTCAATATTTGCCTTTGGTTGAATTGGCCTACAATGCTTCTTAGTAGCAAAGCATTCAAATGACCCCTTTCCAAGCATTATATGGTCATGACTGCAGAAGTCCCCTAAACTTTTCTGATCCAACCTTAAGGGTTGAAGCTTCAAGGCAGATGTTGGAAGAGATGGATGACCAAATAAAGTCAATAAGACAGGACATACAAGCGGCCAAGGATAGACAGAAGGCATATGTGGATTTGAAGCATCAAGAAAGAGTCTTCGAAGAAGGAGACATGGTCTTCATTCGCGTACGCCCTAAAAAGAGTTCCCTATCCTTAGGAGATTGCAAGAAGCTAAGTCCAAGGTATTGTGGGCCGTACAATATCCTCAAATGCCTAGGATCTAATTCTTATAAATTGCAACTTCCTAAGAACCTAAAGGTTGACAATGTATTCCATATCAGTCTATTGAAGAAATATGTACCTAATCCTAACCATGTACTTGACGATCAACAAGTTGTAATGCCTAATCAAGGAGTCCTTGAACTAAGGTCTGATAGGATCTTAGATGTTACGGAGAGACAATTAAGATCCAGAATCCTGAGAGAATGCCTCGTCCAGTGGAAATATTATCCCGAAGAGGATGCCACTTGGGTAGATGAAGGTACTCTCAACCATCAATATCCCCAATGTATCTCGAGATGAGGACATCTCGATTCCTCTAAGGGGGAGAGAATGTAACATTTGCATAAACATTTTTCTTAAGGATAATATATATATATATATATTTTCCCCCTCCCCACCCGACTGTTGTGCTGGAAGGGGAGGGGAATAGTAACAAAGTAGAAGCTCCTCGATGGGAGCTCACGGGTATGTGACGGCCATGCATGCCGACACGAGGAGAGGGAGGATTCCCTTACCTCTCCCTATAAAAACCCCACTCAAGGGAGATGGAAAACGGATGGCCAAAATAGTGACGCTGCCTAGAAGACCTAACGTCGTCCACTGCTGTGAAAGCAAGGGGAGAATGCTACGAGCTAGGAGAGGCTACGGAGGATTCAGATAGAAGAAGAGAGGGAGAAGCCGTCTCTGCATCGTGCCGCAATAGTTCGCCTCTTGGCTATCGTGATACCGCCTAGGGGTGTCATTTTTCCCCCCCCACGTGGTCTCTAGAAGCTTCTAAAGCTTCTAAGGGGAGGGGCCTTATAAGCCCCCTTTCCCCCCCCTTAAGGAAGCCTTACCTAAAAAGGGCCTTCACATGACCCTTAAGCCTATCTTTTCCTCCCCCCCCAAAATTTTCCTTCAAGGGCCTTTAAGTGGTCTTAACCCCTTATCACCTCCCCCCCTCGTGTTTAAAGGATCATAAGCCTCTTTTTCCCCAATAAAGAGTGGGCTTAGAGGTCCTATTATTACTTCCCCCCCCGTGCTTTTAAAAGTCACTTAGCCATTTCCTTAAGCCCCCTTTTTCGTATTTTATAAATCCTCAAGCCTCCTTTTCCTTGGAACCACATCCCCTGTGTATTAACCATTAAACCCTTTCCTTGGGCATCCTGAAACCACACCCCCTGTGTTAATCCCTTAAACCCCTATCCCTTTTCTTTGGAACCACCCCTCTTTCCTCTGTGTTTAAACCTTCCCTAGCCCCTCCCCTTGTGGCTTCTTGAAACCCTTTTCTCCAAGTTTGATATAAGGGTCCTTCAACCTTACTTATAACCTTTACGGTTACTATATTCCCTTGGAGTTCTCTCCCATACCTTGTGTCTTTTCCATCCCTTTTCATTACTCATTTGAATGAGTCATTAAAAGGCCATTTAGCCTTCCCTATGGTTTCAATGGGTCTTAGACATAAAAGATTCTGAACACCCTTCGAATCCTCGACTTCAAGGAGGGAGTCTTCCAAAAACTACTTTTAACGGGTGATGCAAGGGAGCAACGGTGGAATTCCAAGGAGGAGTTGTAAAGCTGCTTCCACATCAGAAAAACTATAATAGCGATGCCTCCTAAGAAAGTCCAAGGCACAGCCGCGGGAGGGTCATCTCCCGATATCCATGTGGATATCTCACCCCAAACCCAAGTTTTCCTTCCTAATTTTTATTTGATATTGTTGTAATTCAATCATGCAAGGTTATTTGTTAGAAATAGAATACATTCTCCTCCTAGTTGTTCATGACGAAGGAACTTAGTCATCAATATGTTTGAATGAAACATGCGAATTAAGAAAGCATAAAAGCATTTCTAGCAAATAGCTTATGCATTGAAATGAATTATAAGATTAGATTATTACCCATTGAAATTGTATACTTCGATTAAGCCTAGAATTATAAATGCATCTCGTACTATTAATCCATATCCTCTTTGCAATGAATCATCATGGGAAGTGCAAGCATAAAATGATTCTTAGGATGCATAAACTATAGGAAAATATCATTTGTCAACAGCATAAATTATTAAGTAAAAGGTTGCTTATTTAGCATGAATTTTGTTCGCAAAGTGTAGGAATATTATTTAGAATTAACCTAACCTCAAATCGATAAAGTTTAGGATTGAAAAATCAATTTATGCATAGACAACGAATCATGTGGAAGTAAACTGCAAATTATCTTCTAGAGTTAATCAAATTGACATAAACTTAAAACACCTATGTTGCGAAATACTCATTGGGAATGAGTTAAATTCCAAGAAATGCCTATACCTTAAATACTTGTCCACATTCCCTGAATGTAGGGACAGTGAATTGTAATCGTAAAAGGAACTAGGGTTTGTCCTTGAGAATCTTACAAAGATGAAGCTTGGAAACCCTAGGTCTAACGACGTCAGCTTAAAGAACTTGAAACAAATTGTTTCGTGACTCCATTGTCTCATAGTTCTATGTTGCGTAGCAGCGCGGAGTCATATGATCTTGTGATTGGATCACAAGAGAATGGCCAAAGTCTCCCAATGGGGTTGGCGGACCCTTAGGCAAGCTATCTTGCAAAAGGATGAATACTTTAGTATCCTTCTTGAGTAAGGAAGATTGTTTAGAAACTAAAGACCAGCCAATAGACTAAAGTAACCAATGAACTCAAGGTTTAACCAAGTTGGGTTAATAGGGTACGCCCTAACCTAGGATATAGGGAATCTTGCCAAGTTGCAAGTCATCCCAAATCGAGTGCTGGACGCATTCGAAAGGAAGGATTCATTCCTTAGCAGTTTGCCAACAACAAAAACGATCAATGGAAATATTTGTGCTTGCTACAGATTTTAGAGCACTGTTTGGATTTGTTTGATCAATGAATTAAAAGATAAATGGATATCTATACTTCAAGTTGAAGGCCTGAAGGGAGTGGCGGCTTCACTTACCCCCAACTACCTGCCTGATCCTAGCCAAGGGGGTTGTTGACTGCGCCGGGAACGTGGACCGAACCCCTGTGAGAAGTCTCTCCGTTGAGCGCTACTTGGAGCAAGAAGACGCTTGGGTACTAGGGGGGGGGCTCTGGCCATAAATCCCTCATCTTCCTGGTCCTGCACAAGAGGGTAACGTGACTGGGGATTGGATCTCGAGGCCCGCATACTAGTCTAGGGGTGAAAACTTGAATTAGTGATCCTTGTGGATTGTTGGATACCCTTCAGGCGGATTGTGGATAAGCCTACAGGCTGGACTCTTTGTATTTCAAAGATAAATATGATAACCTATTAATAAGGAATTTTGCTAACATTGTTTTTCTATGTCAAGTGATAACATTGCGTGAAAGAACCAGTGCCTAATGGGTTAATTAAAGAATCTAATTGTTACATGTCCAACTAATGTGTTAGGTAATTAAGTAACTAAAATAACCCTGAGGAAAGTGCGGAGGATGGGCCATGGGTCCGTCCAACAGATGGGTGGTCTCGGTTTGCCGGTAACTTTTCTCAAATCGCGATGGAAATTAGGAGGATCGTCAAATAACAGGAACAACTAAAGCGTTGACCTAGAGTTAAGAGTGAACCCGATTTATGCTGTTTTAGGGGAACGGAATGGGACTATGCCTTATGGCAGAGAGGTTGAGCTTTGTATCCCTCTCATTTCCCATTCTCCTTGAACCAAGTGTATTATGAATCAGCTTCGGACCTAGCGTTTCTGCGTAAAGTAGTTCGCTTGGGTCTGACGCTAGTTGCTGTTAGGACATGACCAATAAGGAAAACCCTAATTCAGGTCGATCCTAAGTGGGAACAGCCGGAATACTTTCACTACGTGGCAGATGCGGAAAGCCCTAGATCGCAAACACCATAACATTCCATGGGAGTACCGGGCGGATCTTTCTAGACACCCTTTTGGATGGACTGCTACGATGTGTCTTGGAGATACAAGTGGACACGTTACACTATTTTAGTCTAATTTTTCACCATAAAAACCAATTTCAGACAAGTACTACAAGTACTTGACATAGATTGGCTAGGAGAGGTTTCTGGATCATCTATACTTAGTAGGAGACTATATTTGAAGATCTTCAAGGGCAGATATGGCAATGAAAGACTAAAATAACAAGTCATCATCAAACTTTCATGCAAATTTTGAGAGTAACTAGGTCAAATAAGAGTTAATCGGGCTTCATTGGGAAAGAAACTATGGTTACTTTGACAAGAGAGGGTTCTCTTTTCCCTTTCTTAGAGCTTCCTATAGGTTTCGTGGAGTTTACCATCAAGATCTCTTCATAACTCTCAAATCCCTGCCCTTCTGACCAAGCAACACATGATATAGCTTCCCTGCTTCAAGATCTTTCACGAATGACAACCCATTTGCCACAGGAGCGCTCAACTATGGAGCCAAGAATAGCCCCAAAAAATGCAGTGCATTTTTCAGGTTGATTCAAAATTTCCCCTTGATGTTCATGTTGATTCCTTAGTTGCTTGTGGCACTCCTTCAGACCTTTGGCAAGTGAAATCTTTCAGAAAACTCCAAAGAATGTACTGCATTTTTTAATCTTCTAGCCTTCCTGTAAACCCTAATTGTGCAGTCTATGGCAACCATGAAAGCTTTAGCCCAACCTTTCAATTCTCATCAATTTCATGAAGATTCATCATCATTCTAGCCATGGGTTCATTTCAGTAAGGATTCTTGAAGAGATTGCAAGGATTGAGCATGAGAGGTCAAAGATTGAAGCTCAAGATCTTCCATGGAGCCAAACTCTGGGGGAAATGGATTTAATGCTTCAATCTTACGCATCTCAAGCTTCAATATTGCTTCGAAGCATTAAATACACAAGCCTTGAAGATTATTTTGGCAACATTGAACCGTCGGAGGCTTCATCAAGATTTTGGGGATTAATCAAGTCATCATCAAACATGTCAAAGATACTATTCTTTAATTCTTAATCTCTCATTAATTCATTCATTGAGCTTAATCTACTTGATTGAGAGATTAAAGAATTAAATAAATTCCATCAAATCGCAACCAATCATTGCTTAAATCAATCCATTTATGCAATGCAATGTTTGCTTGATGCATTTTGATTCTAATTTGTGAATTAGAGTATTCAAACTAAAATTTCCAGCATTGCATTTAATCCAATTGATTAAGCCTATTGATTGATAAGTTTGCTCACTCTAATTCATTGATTGGCTGATTTTTTTATCAAAGCTTGAAATATTTGAAAAGGGTAAGTACTAGCAATTAGTGAGTCACCAAATGGCATTGGTAAGACCCTCTTCCTATCCAATCTCTCAAAATTTCCATCCTATCACATTCCATAAAAGGAGTTGAATGAATATTTAAAAAATGCATTTCATGCTTATTGATTAGAGTAGTATGCTACTTCCATGTTGATATACCCACCCAAGAAAAAGGTTGATGCCAAGGAAGATAGTAGAACAAAACAGAGGTGACCCTCCCTCACTATCAAAAATCTTGAAGGGGTGCAACCAACCGACTCGGGGGGAACTTTGCCCACCTCCCGGTGGTTCAAAGCCCTAGTAGGGATATTGTATTGTTGTTTTATCCCTCGCACAAGTATAGTGAGTGGAGAATTGAATATTGTAGTGTCTTCAAAGATTCAAGTACCTTCTTCAAGAGCACAACATGTTAAAATAGGGACTTTATAGGACACTGCAGGGTATTTACAGGTTCTTAGAGGTACCAACTTCATTATTACTAAGGTATAGGTGCAAGTACTATAGGGAATCCACACGTCCTATTAAGCTTCTTAAAGGGTTTGATAGCCATTTGGAACCACCATTTTACTATAACATGTAGAAACATGGCATTTACAAGTTGAAACAGGGTGCATGCCTAGAGAGTTCAAACTCAAAGATTGAATTACAAAATTTTCTACCATAAACCTATTATGACGTGCTATAGCTCATCTTAAAGAGGGAATCACTTCTTTGATTTGAATTAAAAAAGTTTGGGAATAGGATCTTCCTAGCTCAAGTCAAAGCCAATTTTCTGAGAGGGGATACTGCAAGACTACACTATTATGGCAAGGCATAAAGGAAAAAATAAGGCCCAAGATGAGTATCCTAAGCAAATAAGAGATTCTATATTGAATAATATACCCCAAGAGAGCCCTAAAGAGCCTTAAGTGCATGGAGAAATCAGTTTCATAAGAATACCATGTATGAATATGAAAATAGGCATGCCCAATGTCATATGGAGCTATTATCAAGAGTGGAGCAGATGGTCTTGTCTACTTGTCAAAGGAAGTCTTCCATTGAGAAGTTAGTAGAATCTAATGCTCAAATAATGGCTCAATTCTCCCAATGGATGCAAAAAGATCCTTCCATTGAGAAGTTAGTAGAATCTAATACTCAAATAATTGCTCCTACTCAAATTAAGTCTTCTGGCATTGAGAGGTTAGTAGAATCTAATGCTCAAATAATGGCTCAATTCTCCCAATGGATGAAAATGAAAATGGGATCCAAAGAAGAAAAGGAGAAATCTTATTCAAATAGTAAACCCTCAGTCCCACTTGAGCCACCTAACCAAAATGGTCAAGGTGGGAAATCTAGATGGTGCCAACTCCCAAGCTTTTGGGCTGAATACCCAACTTTCTAGAGATCCTCTACCAACGGGAAGGTTTCATATTGGTTCTTAGCCACCTATTGGGAGAGTTCCATCTCATTTTGGGGGACTCAATGCCTAATACTCATGACTAGTCTATTTTGGAACAACAACCCTTCCATGAAAGAGAGCTGAAAGATAAGATCATCTTGGCCACGTTCAATGGTCAAATATCTTTACCATCTAACCTAAAGGAATGGATTCCCAAATTGGAATCTTGCTTTGATATATTCCCTAGAATTGTTGATATGAAGATTCATTTTTCTTGCTCTCATTCGGAGGGATTTACGCATACTTGGAGGTATATTAAAAATGAAAAAATAGTTATAGAGAATGGGGAAGCTTTTAAGTCACTTGTTTGGCTGATGTCTTTGTTTGTCCTCTTGACAAAGAGAAATTGGCACAGAGATGGCATGGTTTAGAGCAAAGAGACCTATGTATAAGGGAGCATACCGACCAATTTTTCAATCTTACGATGTATGTAGAGAGCATTAGTCGTGATGCTAAACTCCACAAGTACATGCATGGTTTAGAGCCATCCTTATCAATTGATGTCATGGCGCAAAAGCCTACCAATATTTTGAAAGCTATTGAGCTTACAGAGCTCTATGAAAGAAAATATAGAAGAGATTATTCATTTTATCCTCTTATGGATAGCCAAGGATTGTTTTTAAACAAAGACAAGTTGGCAATGTTTATGGCAGCAATCATGAGCCAAGTGGGGGCTTAAGAGTGCCAACTTATCCACCATTCAATGCTTCAAGACCTTAAAGCAAGTTTAGTATAGCAAACAGTCCTAGAGTTAACTTCAAACAAGGGGACAACAAGCCTAAATCTATTTCAGTCAATATGAATCCCAAGTCTATTTCTATGGACCTCTACAAAGAAAGAAACAAAAAAGGCTTATGCCTCAAATGTGGGGAAAAGTATACACTTGATCATGCCACAAAGTGTGTATACAAAAATGCAAAAGCCAAGGTTCATATTATGTTAGTCTTTGAGGATTCTAAAGATGTTATTGCTGAAGCTCATGCAATTGCACCTAATACTGAAAATGATGATCTTGATGAAGAAGTTGGGCAAGAGTACTTTTATGATTCGACTGACTCTTTTTCTTTTGATCCAGGTGGGAGTGTTCCTTTTGACCCAGCTCAAACTTATGATGAGCCACTTGCTGCCACTAGTTTTTCCATTTCCATGGATTCTTGGACATGTTCTAAGATTCCTTATATACTTCATATGAAGGGTAACATTCATGGAAAGGTTGTGCTCATTTTGATAGACAGTGGAAATATACACAATTTTGTGAGTAAGTCCATTATGGACAAGCTGAATTATCTTCCCATTGACTTACGTAGCTCATAAGAGTTCAAGTGGCCAGTGGTGAAGAAGAAATCGGCACACAAATATGCCCACAGGTTTATTTACAATGGGATGAAAATTTTGAAGCAAAAGTAAACATGATTGCCTTGGAAATGGGCCCCATAGATATTGGACTTGGTTGTGATTGGTTGATGACCCAACTCAAAGCCAATAAATAAGCCACCCTAACACCATATTGGGGAATATGGGAATTTCGCATAAGTTTGGGACACGTGGTCAAATATTTGGATTTGTCATAACTTGAACACTATAACTCCTAATCGAGCGCTCAATGGCTCAATAGATTCCATTTTTCAAGCACTTTCCAATGATAGGTCACATCATATGGTTTTGAGAAACTTATGGGCATGTTATCCGGATCCCACCTTTTCAGTATTCAAAAAATGGAAATTGGGAGATTCCCAAACTCACAAATATTGTGTTCCCTACCGATTGTCCAACTGTGAGCAGGAACAAAAAGTAGACAAGAAAATCAAGGAGCTTCGTGAGATGGGATTCATTGAATCTAGTTCTTCACCCTATCCATCTCCAGTTATGTTAGTTAAAAAGAAAGATGGATCTTTCAAGATATGTATTGACTATAGGGAGCTTAATAATATCACAATGAAGAACATGTACCCAATATCCAAGATTGATGATTTACTTGATAAGCTAAAGGGGGCTAGATTCTTAACAAAGATTGACTTGAGGTTAGGGTATCATCAAATCTGCATGTGAGAGGGTAATGAGATCGAGATTTCCTTTAGGACTGACCATGGGCTCTATCATTTCCTAGTGATGCCATTTCGGCTTACAAATGCTCCAACAACTACATTCTAGAGTCTAATGAACAAGATTTTGCTGCCTTTTCTTTTTTGGTTTGTCTTTGTCTTCTTTAATGACATTCTGATTTACAATAAGACCCTTTAAGAATATCTATCACACATGAAGGTTTTTGATGTATTGAGATATCACAAACTCTTTGCTAAGGAGAAGAAATGCTCTTTCATGCAGACTGAAGTGGAATACTATAGATAAGATCATCTTAGCCAAGTTCAATGGTAAATCACCTTCACAATCTAATCTAGAGGAATGGATTTCCAATTTGGAATCTTACTTTGATATATTCCCTAGAACTGATGATATGAAGATTTATTTTTCTTCATTGCAATTCGGAGGGATTTGCACATACTTGGTGGAGGTATATTAAAAAGAAAAATATACTTGTAGAGGAACTGGTTGGTATACTCCCTTAATCTTAGGCATCTTTGCTCTAAACCATACCATCTCCGTGTCAATGGAGTGATTGCCTTTAAAAGATGTAAGATTACAAATAAGGAAATGGCTATGAATGTTTATGACAAAGAGATATTGGCTATCTTGCATGCAATAAAGAAATGGCACCGTTATTTGTATGGCAGCCACTTCAGAGTTCAGAGTGATCACAAGGTCCTTAAGTATTTCCTCACATAGTCCAATATTAATCCTAAGCAACATAGGTGGGTAGCTACAATGCAAAATTATGATTTTGACATCACTCATACAAGGGGCAAAGACAATGTAGTACCTGATTCTCTTTCTCATATGTGAGTTTGCAAAGTTTTGGCAATAACTGAGCTACATAGTGACTAGATTGAAGAGCTACATGAGGCTTATCTTTTGAATGAAGAGCTCGGTCATATTTTTCAAAAATGATAACAAGGTCTCATGGAAGATAACTCACATTATCAGCTTTAAAATGGTCTCATCTAGTAACATGGCAAGATTATCATTTCATCTACCTCTTCTTTTACATGAAAATTTATGGAGGAGCTACATTCTTTGCCTTTAGTTAAACATCTTGGAATTTTCAAAACCTATGATACAATCATCAAAAGATTCTATTGAAAAGGGCTGTGGAAAGATGTCAAAGGCTTTGTCATGAAGTGTATGCATTGTCAGCAAAATAGGGACATCACCCATAAACCAGGTGGTTTGTTGCAACCATTACCCATTCCTATAGGAAAATGGATGGAGATTACCATGAACTTCATTACTAGATTTCCTAGTACCAAAAAGGGATGGTATAGTATATATGTGGTGGTGGATAGACTCACCAAGTCAGCCCATTTGATTTTAACCAAGACACAATCCATTGCTTTTTAAGCAGCCAGTCAGTTCATGGAGTAGAATTTTAGACTACATGCGCACGTGATTGTTCATGATAGAGATTCAAAGTTCATGAGTAACTTTTGGTAGGTGGTATTTACATCCATGAGCACTAAATTGGCTCCCTCTACAGCCGATTATCCATAGAATAATGGACAGACAAAAAGGGTAAATAATTGGTTGAAGACTTATCTTCACCATTTATGTTATGATGTCCAAAGTTCATGGGATTCTTGGTTACACTTGGCTGAGTTTTCCTACAATAATTCCACTCATGCTAGCATTGGAGTTTCACCCTTTGAGGCTATGTATGGCTATAAGGTGTCCTTACCCATAGTCATCTTTAATAAAAGAATCAATCCTCATGGGAAAGAAGAATTAGAAAGAATGTAGACCCGTCTTTAACACTGCAAGATGAATCTTAGAAAAGCTCAAAACCAAATGAAGATATATGAAAATAAGAAGAGGAAACCTTTGGAGTTCCAAAAAGGAGAATTGGTTTTGTGAAAGGTTCCCCAAGTCTCGATACTCTACTTTCAAAGATGGATCTAGTAACAAGCTTACTCATAGATTTTATGGCCCCTACTAGATCTTGAAGCGCATTGAAGACTTAGCATATAGATTGGAGATACCCTCTTCTATTAAGATTCATAATGTATTTCATTTTAGTCAGCTCAAGCCTTTGTATGGTGATCTTTTGATACAACTGATGAGTTGCAAACTATTGATGAAGGTCTTACTCAATACATCCAAGAGGTTGTCATAGATAACCATCAGGAAGCTTTGATCTTGTTTCATAATTGAATATTTGATCAAATGGAGAGTTCTACCACTTGAGAAATATTTTTGGAGGCCTAATTCCATATTAAATGAGTCTCCTTTCCTAACGGACACATTGGTGGAGCTTATTAACTATGGAGCTAGTTATGGTGGAGCTTATTAACTATGGAGCTAGTTATGGAGCTTATTAACTATGGATCTAGTTATGGTGTAGACAGGGACCTGACACCAAACTATTTTGGAATAGTTTTTATTCTACGTAACTTTCAAAATTATGCCACCTACATAGGGTCAAAGTACTCTTCAAGAGCTACGTTTTGACATGTGGCATGCCTCATTTGGACACTTTTACCTAAAGTTAAAGCAGATTTGGTTCAGTAGGGTCTCTTTATACAACAAGCTATCTACTTCATTTTAAGCTCATCAATTAAAGACTTTAAGGATCCAAGTACATTAATAGTGTTCTTGATCATGCATATAGCTTAGGCCTACTCTCATTTTAAGCTCACCAGTTAAAGACTTTAAGGATCCAAGTACATTTGAAGTGTTCTTGATCATGCATATAGCTTAGGCCTACTCTCATTATTCAATTTCAATCCATATATCTATCATCTTTTATTTATTTTTCCATTTATAAAGATGAAAAGAAATTAGTACTCTATTCCTTTTTCAAAATTTTTGAGTTTGTTTTTCAGGGAAAAACCCTTTGGGATGGGATGGATTGTAAGAAGCTGGGAACAATAAGGATTTAGTGTGTAAATAGTATGGATGCCATGTCACACTAACATTGTTATAAAACACTACAAGATATAGGCCTTATACCGAGTTAAAAGTGATGAAAATGTAAATAACAATTTTTACCCCCGTCGTCACAAAAAGCGTTGTTATTGGCGACGCCATAGAACAGTCGGTATCAATGTCGGTATTAGCATTGCTATTTGTGTCGGTATCAGCGTTTCATTTGCAATGTTGATACCAACGCAAATAACGACTCTGATACCAACGCTTTGTGATGCTAATAACCACATAAAAGAGCTTTTCCGTTGATATCAAGACTATGCATAATGCATAATGTGAACGGTTTAGTGCACAAACAGAAGAAAATGAGCATTGTGCATCGTGCGAAACCAATCTTTTCATGATTTCCATGCTAGCGTTTATGTAATGAGAAAAGACACTGAGCCTTACGCTCATGTTGCCTTTCCCTTTATTTTAAAACAACGTCCTATAGGCATGATGCAACACATAAACCATATTTTAATTTATATTTTGACACTCAACCTCCCCTCTCACCCTACTATTTAATGTTTTGCATTCGTTGATAGTAGGTGAAAATGTCATTTTATGTGTGTTTCCTTACAAAGAAAGCGATAAACATGAATGGAAACATAGAAATGAGGGTAAAACGAGGCCAACCTTGTACTTTACCTTCATTATACGCTGCACAAATACACATGTAATTTTTTGGAATTTTCCTTTTACCGTTTCCTACATTTTCCCCATTTAAAACCCATTTTCCACCATTTTTTGGTATTTTTCCTCTATTTTCTTCAATTAAAAATGACTAAAAATTAAGATTGATTGTGGGTTGTGGCCCTTAGGTCCCTTGACAACAAAATTTTAGGTTTTGTAGGTATTATGTAATATTTCCGTTTGAAATATTACTAGACCAACCTCCCGCACATCGTAAATTTGTGAAAAGGTTATCTCCATTTCCGGTAGCTGATTTATGATCGTACGCGAGAAAAGGAGTACTCCGCATTGGTAAATCGGGACCGAAGAATCATGACCTCTCCACTGGCAAAACAGGACCAAGGTTTAAATAACCCGCATAACCATAGGTGAACTCCCTCTTGGGAGGAGGTCAAGGGGATAATGTTGGGACAAAATTGTTGAATTTTTTTTTATATATTTTCCTTCCCCCAGGCGATGCGTGGTTGAGGGAAGAGGATGGGCTATTATGGAAATTTAAGAGGTGGAGGGGAAGAGGCCATGCGAGGGGCCACGTAGGGGGAGGTCCTCTCTTCCCCCCCAAACTATAAGAACACCTTCTAAGGTGTTGAAGGAGGTGGGGGGGGGGGGGGGGGAAATGCTGCGACAGACTGCTTGAGAGGTGAGAGGAGGACTGGAAGTCGATGCCGTGCGGCCATGCTGCAGGACCGCGAGGACACCGTGCTGAAGTAGTGGGAGGAAAGAGGGATTGGAGAGAGAGGGTGGGAGATTCTGAGCATGAGGGGTGAGAGAGGGAGAACGACGCCCTGACAGTGGATGCCATCGTGGTGCCGCGAGGAGGAGGGAAGAACCACTATTGTTCGTGGAGCGTGTCGATCGCCATCATCGTCCTGGAGTATACCGCCACCCAGTCGCCAAGAGCCGTTTTCGAATCCTCTTCCCTCCACGCCACGTACAGCATTACAGAAGCTTCCAAGAAGCTTCTTGGAAGCTTCTAAGGGGTTCTTTAAGCCCCCTTTCCCCCCTTGCATCCCCTATAAAGCCCACCTTAGCTCGGGTTTTATAAACCCCCTTCTCGTAGACTCACACTAGCCGGTTTTTAAACCCCCTTTCTTTCCACTAAACCTCCTTAAGTTCACTTTACCACCCGGTTCCTTTTAAACCCTTTTCCATTACACTTTCACAAGCCTTTATACCCTCCCCCGTTTTTATAAACCCCTTCTCGTGGATTCCCAACACAAGTCCCTTTCCACCAATCACCCATAAGCCTCCTAGGCTCGGATTTAAAGCCCTTCCCACTACATTTCCCCCATAACCCCATCCCTATCAACCCCCGAGGTCTTTGTAGAGAACAAGAGGGTTCCTTAACGCCCTTTCACACAGATCCTCCATAAGTCCATTTTTCCCCTGGTTTTGAAGAGGAAGCCTATAAGGCCCTTCCTACCAAATCTCCCATAAGGCCTCTAGGGCCAAATTTAAAGTCTCCACTCTTGCAAGGTCCATCACAGGATCCCTTTCACGAACCCTCTCTTTTTCCGAAAGAAAGAAGGCCCAAGCTCCGAATCCTAAGGCCTTCCATAAGCTCCAAGTCCCATATACCCAAATCCTATAGGCCCAAGTCCCACAGGCCGGCCTTTTAAAGATCCGAAGTTCCATGAAGGTATCTCCTGCGTACGAGGGAGAAGGGCAAGATCTTGAGGCTGCATACCAAGGCGAGTAAATTTATAGGCCGCGAAGGCAATCCGGAAGCCAAAATCACGCCTACAATGGGCCCTAAAAAGTCACAAGACGCGCCTGCAGAAGGATCTTCTCCTAGTATTTACGTGGATATTTCCCGGAGTCCACAAGTCCAGGTTTTATCTATTTGGATTCCACAAAAAAGTATTGAATTAATCACGATAACTTCATGGATTAGGAAGCACTCATGCATGTTCAAATTCAACTAGTCAAGTTAAATGCAATTGGAAAATGAATTGGCTATTTGAACATTTATTAGAAATAGCTTAAGATATGAAAATTGATCATTGGTACGTTCAATGGAATGAATGAAAAGAGCATAAGGTGTCTATGCATTTGTAGGACCTTATCAGTAAGTTTCCTTTTGTGCATTCAAAAGTGACGAGCCTAGGACAACTGTTACCTCATTACAAGGTTGAAATTATTGAGGTACACCTTTTTACTAGGCATGGAAAGATTAATGGCATGTCACATTTTTAGATAAATCTTCCTTGTAATGATTCATGAGGAAAAGTTAACACCCATAAGATGTTATTCGAAAAGAAATAGAAGAGCACGAAAATGATCTATGGACTTGCAAGTGGCATGTAAAATGGAATAAGTTAACACTAGCTTTAGTTTTGTATGAGCTTCATTGACTACATTGTAGCTAGGAGAAAGTTGCGTATTGCATAGTCATCATGCAAAAATGTCATTCATCAAGAGCCGCATTTAGGAAAGGTTGCATGGTTTATCAAAGCATAAGATTCTAAAGTGTAGACAACAAGGTTGTAGGCATGATTATTTGATGTAAGTCCTAGTAGGACCTAGGAAAGTTAGTGTCCAGATTATAATGTATTTTTACTTTACCAAGGAAAGATAGGGTTATTGTGAACCATGTGATGCGTAGAAGCAATGAATCGCATGTTTACATGTATTGGTGTAGTTGTAACTATTTTTCCTCCTTTAGATCTAGTTTATTATCTCTAGGAAAGGTTCATCCTTGTCGCAAGACAAGTATATTGAGTTGTCTAAATCACCTAACCCACAAGGGATTCATATGGGCATGGTTCAGTCGATATGACAAATATCCCAAGTGCTAACTAGGGTTTAGCACGATAAGGAGTCGACCTAGTTTTACACTTGTTGCCAAGTCAAAACCCTCAAACCCAAAGATCATACCCACATTCACGAAATGTTGAGTCAATTGGATGCTCATGCATAAAACGATCTAAGGTTTCTATCCTAAGGATCACTCGTTCAAATGATGAAACTCCGACTGAGTTGGAAATTCCTAGGACCATGGCCCAATATAATTAGGAATGGGTTGGGTAAGAAGACACCCTAAACCCTGCTACTTGGCTAGAGGTAATTCCGTGACCAGAAAACGCCATTCAATGGGTGAAATGATCCCGTGGAATAGATGCAACACATGTGAAAAAAAAAAGTTGCAACATCACATAGACTTGTGATTTGTCCACAAGAGAGTTTTGTCATTTCTTGAAATGAGGTTGGCAAGTTATTGCGCAAATTTAACTTACAAGAGGATGAGTAATCATCCTGTTACATCACCTTTCTTGGGAAATAATTACCAAGAAAAAGGAGAGTTAGGTATTTGCCGGGAAGCAAATGACCAATCAATAAATTGAAGCGACATGGTCGCCAGGATTTACTATTACCTAAGGTATTGGTTAAGTTGGGTTAATAGGGTATGGCCCTAACCCAAGGACAAAAGGGTGAACAAACAAACCCTTGGGGATCTTGCCAAGTCGCAATTTGATCCCAGATCGAATGCTGGATGCATTCGGAGACAAAGATTCGCTTTTTAACAGTTGGCCAAATAAACGACCACTGAAATTGATTGTGCTTGTAATAGTTTAGAAAGCATTGTTTGCATTGTTTGCTCAAGGAACTAAAGGATGAAAAGATATCTAAATGCTTCAGGTTGAGGGCCTGAAGGGAAAGGCAGCTTCAGTTACCCCCGACTGCCTGCCTGACCCTAACCAAGGGGGTTGTTGACCGCGCCGAGAATGTGGACCGAACCCGCCGCGAGAGGTCTTTCCGTTGAGCTCTACTTGGAGCAGGAGGACACTTGGGTGCCAGGGGGGGCTCTGGCCGTAAATCCCTCGCCTTTCGGGTCCTGCACAAGAGGCTGACGTGACTCGGGATTGGATCTCGAGGCCCGCATACTAGTCTACGGGTAGAAGCTTGGAATAGTGATCCCTAGCGGATTATTGGATAGCCTTCGGGCAGTTTATGGACAAGCCTACGGGCGGAACTCCTTGTATTTCAAAGATAAAATGATGAAATGCTAATAAAGAAGTTGTTTGATATTGTTTTTCTATGTCACGTGATAGAATTACGTGAAGGAACCAGTGCCTAACAGGGTTAATTAAAGAAGCTGATTGTTATATGTCAAATTAATGTGTTAGATAATTACATAACTAAAACAAATCGAGGAAAGTGCGGAGGATGGACCATGGGTCCGTCCCACGGATGGGTGGTCCCGGTTAGCCGGGAACTTTTCTCAAAAATCTCGAAGAACAGCGGGATGATCATCATTACCAAAGCGAATAATGAGAGCAATAACCTAGAGTTATGTCTTACCCGATTTACGCTGTTTTAGGGGAACGGAATGGGACTATGCCTTATGGCAGAGAGGTTGAGCCTTGCACCCCTCTCGTTTCCCATTCTCCTTGAACCAAGTGCAGCGTGAATCCGCTTCGGACTTGGCGTTTCTGCATAAAGTAATTCGCTCGGGTCTGACGCTAGTTGCTGCTAGCTAATGACCAAACAAAAAAAAACCCAAATTCAGGTCGATCCTAAGTGGGATTGGCCAAGATACTTCCGCTACGGGGCAGACACGGGAAGACCTAGATTGCAAAACCCGTAACATTCCATGGGAGTGCCGGGCGGAGTTTTCTAGACATCCTTTCCGATGGACTGCTAAGACGTGTCCTGGATGATCCTAGTGGACACGTTACATATTATGTCTCATATTTCACATTTATTTTGCAAAAAATCCCATTTTTACCCCTTAAACGCGTGTTTTTCGGGTTTTATAACATTAATTTTAGTCATATCGCTTATGATTTTCTGATTTTCAAATTATAAACTATTGAAACTCATAGAAAAAAACATCATAATGCATATTCAACCCATGGGAACAATGTTTCATCAATCAAATAGCATAAAAACTCATCTTTTCTTCATAGAATTTGAATTACCGCTTAGGTTTCGTGTTTTCAGGATCTCGATTTTACTATGGGACTGCGGGTTAGCCCACATTCAATGTCCAGCATCTTCACAATTAGCAATCTTCATGTCTTCATCGATCCAGAAGCAATCCGGTCCCAACCGGATAATCTTTCCTTCACCAATCTTCATTTCCTCTTGCATACAAGAACAACCCCTTAGGGGAGAGAGAGGGAGGAGAGAGAAAGACCAGATTTCCATGTCTTCATTCCCACAGCCATTTCACGGGGGAAGACACACGATAGGACCAGCAAAGGGAGAGAAGATCAGCCCCATGATCAATTGCGTAGGGTGTGTGTAACCTGCCAATCACCCTCCATCAAGATCAAGCACATTTTTCGAGCATGCTGTTGGCGCCATCTTCCCCATGATTTCACCTTCATTCTCTCTCCACATTTTCATCTTTTGATGTTACATAAAATTTGGGGCCCCTAAACTCCAAAAGGCACTACCCAATTTGGCCAAAGACTAGTCCACCTCTTTATATCTTGACCGTTTGTTGGCTCCTTCTTTGTCTGGCATCTGAATTGAGCTCTGAAAAATCCTAGGCCTTCGGCTTAACCTCCCGCATTGACTGGAAAATCCTGGCATCCCGCACGATAGTCGAAAAAATTATTAAAAATCCACAAGTGTCACTCGAGCGCCTTTTAAAAGTCGTCTTTCACTTCGTACTTAAAATCATCCTAGCTGGAGCCGCTACCTTTGATGTTAAATATTTTTCCCCTAAATTCTGGATTTTTTAGCAATTTTTAGGAATATCCTTGGCTCAAAACTCCGCTCTCAAATATTTCTTGGGATAGTAAAGAAACCGGTACATTAGTTTGGGGAGAATAATGTTGTGTTACATTTAGGCACAGGAACTGGATAATAGTATAGTTTCGGGTCATGGATCTTCAGGAATCGATAAGTCATTGGAAGATTAAGGTATCCTTTCCTTTGGTACCCATTCTTCTCGTAGTGTCCCAACACCTTGATCCTATTAGCAGGGATTATGCGGGTCACTTTCTCATATACATATGAGTTTAGCTCAACCCTTCGACCTTTGACATGTAAAGTTGTGTTTACATGAGCCTCAACAAAAATGAATAGCTTCACGATCTTTAGGTCCTCCAACAACTTGGTCCTCTTTAGGTTTGTTCGAAGGTACGCAAACCAATGGGCAGCTATGTAGTAGATTCCTGAGTCACTCGTCCACCTCCGTTCCACATACAAAGGCGATGGATTATAAATACGGTCTAGGATGTTCATCATATCAATCCTTCGTTGATACTCTGAGGAATGCATCGCGGTCATAAACATGACTTGGAACACTAAGAACCTGTTCCATGCTTCATAATTCTGCAAGACAGCATTGAAAGTAAGGAAATGTTCTTTAATAGCAACATTTGCTTTACTTCTTCTTATTAGGATTTCTTATAAAGATAGATCCTTCGTTGGTTTGCTTTGATAACAACTATAACGTCTCCACCTGTTTCCCTTCAGGACACATCTTAGCAGTCCATCGGAAAGAGAGTCTAGAGAGCTCTGCCAGCACTCCCATGGAATGTGACGGGGTTTGCGATCTAGGAATTTCCTCATCTGCTACGTAGCGGAAGTATTCCAGCCGTTCCCGCTTAGGACCGGACCTGAATTAGGGTTTTCCCTAATGGTCATTTTCTTAAATGGCAATTAGCGTTGAGTCTCAAGCGAACTACTTTACGCAGAAATGCCGAGGACAAAGCGGATTCATGCTGTACTTGGTTCAAGGAGAATGGGAAACAAGAGGGATGCAAGGCTCCCATAAGGCATAGTCTCATTCCGTTCCGCCTAAAACAACATAAATCAGGATTTTTTTTGTTACCTAAACTCTAGGTCAATGCCCTTGCTATTCATTTCCTTTGAGAAGAGCTCCTTGCTGTCCATTACAATTGAGAAAAGTTCTTGGCCAACTGGGACCACCCATTCATAGGACGCCCATGGCCATATCCACCGCACTTTCCTCAAGGTTGCTTTAGTTTTCTAATTACCTACCACATTTAGTTGGACATGCATCAAACAGCTTCATTAATTTGCCAGTTAGACATTTGTTCCTTCACGTAATCTTAGCACTTGACATAGAAAAGCAATGTCAAACAAGTTCCTTTTCAACAAGTTATCATATTTATCTTTGAAATACATCCATAAAGTCTAGCCAACAAGCTAATCCATAATCCACCCAAAGGCAAGGCTATCCATAATCCACAAGGATTACTAATCCAAGATTTTGCCTGTAGACTAGTATGTTGGCCTCGAGATCCAATACCAAGTCACGTTTGCCTCTTGTGCAGGGCTCGGAAGGCAAGGGATTTATGGTTAGAGGCCCCCTAGCATCCAAGAGTCCTCCTGCTCCAAGTAGTGCCCAATGGAGAGACTTCACGCGGCAGGTTCGGTCCACGTTCCCGGTGTGGCTAACAATGCCCTTGGTTGGGGTCAAGTAGATGGTCAGGGGTAACTGAAGCTGCCTCTCCCTTCAGGCCTTCAACCTGAAGCATTAAATATCTTTCCATCCTTTAGTTCCTTGAGAAAACAATGCAAACAATCCTTTCTAAACTGTTACAAGCACAATCAATTCCAGTGGTCGTTTATTTGGCCAATTGCTAAGGAGTGAATCCTTTTTCCCGAATGCATCCAACATTTGATCTGGGATCAATTGCGACTTGGCAAGATCCCCAAGGGTTTGTTCGTTAACCCTTATGTCCTTGGGTTAGGGCCATACCCTGTTAACCCAACTTAACCAATACCTTAGGTTTCATATATTAACAATAAATCCTGGCGACCATGTCGCTCCAAATTGTTGATTGATCCTTTGCTTCCAAGCAAAAACCTAATTCCCTTATTTGCTTTCAAGCAAATACCTAATTCCCTTATCTTGGCAAATTTTCCCCAAAAAAGGTGCTGTAGTAGGACGGCTACTCATCCTCTTGCAAGTTAAACTTGCGCAAGAATCTGCCAATCTCATTCCAAGGAATTGGCAACTCTCTTGTGATCAAACCACAAGATCATGTGATGTTGCAACTTGTTGCACAAGTGTTGCATCTATTCCATGGGATCATTTCACCCATCGAATGATGTCTTCTAGTCACGGAATCATGATTAGATAAGAAGCATGGTTTAGGGTGTCTTCTTACCCAACCCATTTCCAATTGCACTAGGCCGACAACGTTCAGTCCTAGGGGTTCCAACTCAATCTGAGATTCAACCTTTGATTGAGTGATCCTTAGGGTAGAAACTCTAGATCATTTGTGGCAATTGCGTCCAATTATCCCTACATTCTGTGAATGTGGGTAGGATCTTTTGGTATGGGGATTTTGACCTGGCAACAAGTGTGAAACTAGGTCCTTAATGTGCTAAACCCTAGTTAGCACTTGAAGTATTTATTGTATCGATTGAACCATCCTATGCGAATTCCTTGTGGTTTAGTAGATCCAATTTACTTGTCTTGCGACAAGGATGAACCATTCCTAGAGATGTTAACTTGATCTAAAAGGGGAAAACTAGTTGCATTACGACACAATTCTCGTAAGCACACAATTCATTGCCTCTACGCACGATTAGATTCACAATCCCTAACTTTTCTTCTTAAGACCAAAGCACATGTTAAATTACGACATAATTTCCATTGATCCTACTAGGACTTGCATTCACTAAGCTTTTAAGATTTTATGCTTAAATGAACAATGCAACATTTCCCTAAATACGACACCTGATGAATGAAATTCTTTCGTACGATGAATGTGCGTTATGCAACCTTTCCTAACTACTACGTAGATAAATGAGATTCATGCCAATTGAGGTTATAATTAACCTATTTCATACAGCCCTTAGAATCTTTTCCATGTTTTGCTCTTTCCTATGGTTGATAACGACTTCCTTAATGAATCATTACAAAGAAAATTTGTCTAAAAATGCAACATGCGATTTAATCTTTCCATGCCTAATCAAAGGTGTAGTTTAATAATTTCGACCTTGTAAAGATAGGCAATAGGTGTTCTAGACTCGTCACTTTGCAATGCACAAAAGACAACTTGCTAATAAGGTCCTAAAATGCATAGACACCATGTGTTTTTTTCTTCATTCATTCCATTGAAAGTTTTAATGACCAATTTCGTATAATGAGTTAATTCTAGTAATTTCTAAATAGCCATTTTATTTCAATTGCATTTAGCTAGGTGAATTTGACGTGCGTAAGTGCATCCTAGTCCAAGCAAATATTGTGCATAATGCAATACTCCTAGGTGAAATCAAAATACAAAGAAAACATGGACTTGTGGGCTCGGTGAAATATCCACATGAATACTAGGAGATGATCCTCCTGCAGGCGCGCCTTGTGACTTTTTAGGGGCCATTATAGACGTGATTTTCGCTTCTGGTTTTCCTTCATGGTCTACAAACTTACTCACCTTGTTTCGCAGCCTTAAGATATTTGCCGGTCTCTCCCTCATATGCGGACATCCCCTTTGAAGTATGGATCCTTGATAGAAGTACTGACTTGCGGAATTAGGCTTATGGAAGGCCTTAGGGTTTGGAGCTTGGGCCTTCTTTTTTTCAGAAAAAGAGGGGGTTTGTGAAAGGGTTCCTGTAAAGGGCCTTGCAGGAATGGGGACTTTAAATCCAGGGCTAGGAATGGGCTTGTGGGTGATCTCTTCTTCTCTTCAAAATCCCGAGGGGGGGGGGGGGGGGGGGGAAGGGGGGATAGGAATGGACTTATGGGGGGATCTAGTGGGAAGGGAGCCTTAGGGAAGCCCCTAAGAATATTCTAGGTGTGTAGAACACCGCGTGGAAAGAGGGAGGGACAATCATGGGAGAGGAACGACGGTGGCTGTCAAGCCACAGGCGGCGGCCCTTCACGACTGGTGACGGCTCCTTCTTGTAGCGTGGCGACAGGTCCTTCTGCAGCGTGGTGGTAGCTCTTCTGCAATGTGGCGGTGGCTCAGCTTCCCTCTCCTCCCACATAGCACTAGCCTTCCACCTTCACGTACGACTCCTACAGCCTCTCTCCTTCCTCCCTTCCACCCACTAAGGGGGTGAGCTTTTATAGGCCAAGGGGAGGAGAGGGAACCTCTCCCACGTGGGTTGTACATGCAGCCCATGACTCCCCCTTGTTACCACCTCTCCCACCTAGCCATCCCCTTCCCTCAGCCACGCATGAGCTGGAGGGAATTTTAGTAAAACAAATTTGCAATTATTTGCACCTTATCCTCTTAACCTCCTCCCAAGAGGGAGTTTCCCCGCGGTTTATGCGGTTTTGAGCCCCGGTCCCGGTTTGCCAATGCGGAGGGCGTGCGGTCTACAGGTTACAATGTCAGTAATTTCAATACTGAGAATAACCTCTGCTTGAGTTTCACGCGGTGTGCAAGAAGTCAATCTAGTAATATTTTTAAGTGGAAATATTATAGGAATACATTTGGTCACAAAGTCCTTGACGTCCCTCCATAAGCCTTTCCAATGAAAGCTCTTGGCAATCCTATCATATGTTTTGAAAACACACAAGTGACCAGTAGTGGGGCAAGAATGCATCTATTCCATCATCTTCTATGTGAAGGGGGAAGTGTGCGGGATGACAATCTTGCCGTGGGACCAAATAAGGCCATGATTGAGCTGATATTGGGAGTTTTCAGCCATAACCCCATGCTATAATTTCTAAAATGTGTGGTTGAAGTGATCATCTAACAAGTAAGCCTCTTGGAGCTCTTCAACCCAATCACTGTGCAATTTTGAGATAGAGGACACTCTGCATGCCCACATTCGAGAGAGTAAATCAACCATAATATTATCCTTGCCTCGAGTGTGTGAAATATCAAAGTCATAGTTCTGTAAGGTTGCCACCCATCGCCTTTGCTTAGGAGTCAAAGTAGACTGATTCAAGAAGTACTAGAGGACTCGGTGGTGGTCACCTTTTACTTGGAAGCGGTTGCCATACAAATAGTGGTGTCATTTCTTGATGGCATGGAGAATGGCCAACATCCCTTGGTCATATACATTCATTTGCATCTCCTTCTCATCAAGCTTGTGGCTTTCAAATGCAATCACACCATGCTCTTGCAACAATACTACACCAATACTCCGACCACTAGCATCACAATGAATGGTAAATAGCTTAGAGAAGGTAGGGCAAACAAGGATGGGGACTCAAGTAAGCGCGTCCTTTAGCTGTTTGAATCTATGATCAAGAATGACTCTTTTTTTAAGCGATCAATCAAAGGTGTTGCAATGGTGGCATAATGCTTAATGAAGCATCTTTAGAATGAAGAGAGACCAAGGAAGCCATGCAAATAAGTGGTGGTGGAAGGAGTGGGCCAATCTCTAACACATTGCACCTTCTTCGGGTTAGCCTGTATACCATTTTTGCTCACAATGTGTCCCAAATACTCCATAGATATCTGCATGAATATGCATTTGCTCTCCTTAGCAAAGAGTTGATGCTCTCTTAATATCTCAAACATCCTCTGAACGTGCGTCAAGTGCTCCATGGATGACTTGCTGTAAATGAGGATGTCATCAAAGAAAACAAGCACGAACTTGAACAGGAAGGGCTGTAGGATTTTGTTCATGAGGCTTTGAAAGGTGGCAGGGGCGTTAGTCAAGCCAAAAGGCATCACAAGAAAATGATAAAGTCCACGATTAGTCTTGAAGGCCGTTTTGACCTCATCTCCTGCCTGTATATGAATCTGATGGTGGCCGGACCGCAAGTCAATCTTAGTGAAAAAGCATGCCCCTTTTAACTCATCCAAAAAATCATCAATTCATGGGATGGGGTAGCGGTTCTTCATTGTAATTTTTTTAAAATCTCTATAATCAATGCACATGCGAAAGGAACCATCTTTCTTTTTTACTAAGAGAACAAGGGATGCATAGGGGAAGAACTCAGTTCAATGAAACCTATCTCCAACAACTCCTTGATTTGCTTTGAAACCTCTTCACGCTCACACTTGGAGAGTCTATAGGGGGGTTTATTCACTAGCCTGGATTGGGGCTCTAGGTCAAGTGGGTGGTCCACTTGTCTCTTATGAGGGAGGGATGTAGGCATCTGAAATAAGTCATTGTATTCCTCAAGTAAGGCCTGCAAGGCTAAATCATGAGATACTGCGGAGGGCAAATTAGAATTGTCCTTATTTATTTGCAAAAAAAAGATTTGTGAGTATTTTTTAAACTCCTGTTTGAGTTTCTTTGTTGGAATGAGCTGAAAATCAACATGATCTTGAACTCCCTTTAGGTGGATAGGCTGTCCATGCATCATAAACTCCATGTAAAGCTGAGACAAGTCCATAGCAATTTTCCCCGATTGTTTCAGCCAATCACAGCCCAAGACAACATCAATGGGGCCCATATCTAGGGCAATCAGATCAGCTAGTGCCACATAATTTTCAGCCAGGCATAAGGGAAGTGCAAGATATACATGGGTCCTGATTTCTTCTTCTCCATTTGCTACTTGGACCCTCAAGGGGTGGTGTAATGCCATAGGGGTACATTTCAACCAATCAATGGCTGATTTATTGACAAAACTATGAGTGCTTCCACTATCCACAAGGATTAAAACATGATTTCCATTGATACTGCCTTGAATGCGAAGGGTACTGGGGCTACGGGAACCCATCAAGGCATCCAAGGGGATCGAGCAAAGGGAAGTGGGAGGTGGGTGGGATGTTAAATCAAGTATCTATGATGGAGCATCGCCTGGGTCAAAGGGAAACCCATCCTCGGGGTCATAGAGCTGCTTGTGATCAACATCCTCCATAGGCTCAGCCTCTCGGTCAATGGGCAGGTTATCCTCTTCAGTGTACCAATCTTCCATGACATACATGCTATGAACTTTGACCTTAGCTACCTTGTACACAGACATTTGGAGGCATGATCAGCAATGTACTTATCTCCACACTTAAAGCATAGGCCCTTTTCTTTCTGTTCCTTCACAACATTTGGGGAGATGAATCATTGACTACTGGATCCATGGGAAGGTGATGCAGTGGATTATTTATTTTCAGCATACCTATTTTCAGCATTAGAGCCCAATGCTATCCCAAAAGTGCCCATTTTTCTTTTAGCATGGAAGGCAGGGTAAGTGGGTACTTTGGGGCTGTTATTAGGCATAGAAGTGCCTCGAAAACCACCTTCCTATGGAGTTGATTGTGAACGAATGCAGAGATGTCCAACACCTTGCTAAAAATGCTCATTCTTACGATACTTTCTTGCATATCTCTAAGCCAATTCGATTTCATCAAATAGTGTGGTAGGTTTTTGGGCCATGACATCGGCCGATAGACTTGGTTCCAACCCATAGATGTACTTGTGAAATTTAGCATTGTCACCAATGCTCTCCACATACATGGTCAAGTTCATGAATTGATTTGTGTATTCGCATATAGTGAGGTTACGTTGGTCAAGAGTGTACCATCGTCTTGCACACCATTCTTCTTCCACAAGGGACACAAAAAATTCGACCATATGCATTTTAAAATCTTCCCAGTCAATGAACAGTTGATTCTCTTGATTGATATAGGGCCACCATGTGTGGGCAAACCCTTCCAAGTGGAGAGAGGCAAAAAGTATTTATTGATTATCAGTGAGGGGGTAGATGTTGAAGTAGGACTCCTACCTGGACATCCATTCCTTCAAGTCAGATGGTAAGGGGGATTGCCCATTGTACTTTGTTAGGATGACCCTGTCATGCAGATCATAGGGGCCATGCTGCCCATGAAATCCTTGCTGTCCATGCAGCCCGTGGTGGCCATACATGCCTTGCTCTCCATACATTCATTGTGGTACATTAAGCCCATGTTGTCCATTATAACCATACTATCCATGATTTCCAGATTGGCCATTTGTACCATATTTCCCTTGATGGGGCTGATTCATATGGGGTGCATGGGGGCTCCTAGGTAGAGTGGATGAAATTCGACCCAAGGTGGAAGAAGGCCTCAAATGGATGTTGCCGGCATGGTGGACGAGGGAATTCAATAGGGGCTCATCATGTGTATGAGAGGGTTCCCTGATCTCATAGGTAGAAGGAGAAATTCCCTTAGCGCCAAGTATACCCTTTGGACCATGCGATGGTTCCTGATGTCGAGGATGTCAGGACTCTTGCCTAGAGTCATTGGCCTTCTCTTGGGATGAAGCGGTCGCGAATTCAGCAACAAGAGTAGTGATCTATTCCAAGGTCTGTTGAGTCTTTTAGTTTAAGATAGCCATGTGCTCGATTGCTTCATCAAACTTGGACATCATTTGGTGGTGGTTGGTGACCATATCATTGTATCGTTCCATATGATGGAGCTCATGTTGGCAGAGGGTGTGATTGAGAATGGTATATGGGTCCGTTTCAGGCATTTCCTCTTGTATGTCACCATGGTAATATTGCACCGAGCTTGTTTGCTCATTCATGAAGGTCCCAAAGTTTCTAATCTCCCTTTGGAGTTCCTCTTGGGCCTTGCTTTTGCCTTTCTGGCCAGTCATCTAGATGCAGTCCATAGGACATGCTCTCAATAAAAGGGGCATAACTCTTTGTAGGAAACTCTGATTGATGAGGTTTTGGGCTCAAATTAGAGGGGACAATGTCCTCTTTGAGATGATCTATTAACCTTTGTGACAAAAAATGATCAAAATTTTTTGTAATGGGTTTATTGTGCCTATCTTGGAGCGGTCTAAATCTTGTCCATAGTGACCCTAGTGCAAAAAAAATGGGCATAACTTTCACACCGTAGGTTTGGTTGGATTCAAACCAGAGGGGACAAAGCCCTATTCAAGGTGAGCTATAGGGGTTCACCGCCAAATTCAAAACAAATTTTTTTGCAATGGGATCTTTGTGACAATCCCACAGGACTGTGACCAAAAACACTGCATGTCCCTTAGTACCAAGGTCTTACATGGGTAGAGCATAGTTCAAGGGGCCTGATTAGCCACATCAATATCATCTTGAGTAAACTGAGCATAATCCCAAGCATCATTGTAAACCCATCAGCTCTGCCATTAATGCATAAGTACATTCACTGCCATACATCCCCTTTGACTGCATGTACTTCAAGTGTCATACATGGGTGCCATTAGCATTGTGGGGTATCCAAGAGGGATCATTGGGATAGGGAAATGGAGCTCATGGGAGTACCTACACCTGCATACAAGTATGGGCCTCTGGATCATCAAGAGGTGGGAAAAGTTCCCCTCAGGCCGAGTTGTGCACCTCTTCAGGGTCTTAAGTGGTAAGGGAGGGTCACCCATCGGCCTTTTTCCTTATACGAAGTATACATGGCATACATTTTTATTAGGCAATCAGCATGAAATGCATTGGAAAGAAGACATTTGGCCTTTTCATGAGATGCAAGGAATGACAAAGGTTTGGGTAGGGGTTACCTTGGCAGTCCAATGACTCACTGGCTGCTACTTACCCAATTTACAATGTATATTATTCATTTGGGGCTCATCCAAGATCACAAGACCAATTGGGGGTTGATGTCAGCCATTACAATAAATTTTAGGAAGAGTTATGATGCATGCACATGAAGAGGATTGAAATATTCAACCTATGCAATCTCAAATCTCTCCAACAATGGATTAAGCTCAACAAGTGGTTAAATTGAGATATTAAGATCTGATTGGCATACCTCTTTACAGCTTGGGAAGACCATTGAAACATAAGTCATCATGGTGCCCCATTTCTCTATTGATCAAGTCCGGTTGTTGGTTGGGCATCTGTGGAAGAATACTTGAGCATTCGAATGCTCCTACTGATGAAGAAGGTTCCCATGCTTGTCCCCGAGCTTGAGCTTCAATAATGGGAAGCTTCAAGTGAAGCTTTCATGGCTACCCATGAAGCTCCCATGCATGCTGAATTCAATATCTTCATCCGGGCAAAAGAAATCATTCACGATCTCAAGGGCTTGTGGGGTATGAGCTCTCATGGCCAGAGATAGTTTAGCTTGAAGAATCCATGCCTACCCCAAACTATTTTAAACGGTCCAAATGTTGTCCACCTTGTGGGATGAATCCAAGGATCAAGAGTATCAAGGAGGAGGAGGTTAGTGTGCTAAGTCAGGGCCTAGAATGGTAGAGGGCAGCAGGGAAGGAAGGCTGGGGCAGAGGGGGGAGGCAGGAGGAGCAGGGAACATCATCACAAAAATGAGCCACAAATTGTGGGCTGTTCCCTCGGGTCTCTCCTGTCCAGTGACCCTTCTCAAGGGTATGGCCTATGGTTACGGGCAAGTGGGGAAGGCTCCTATGGCCTCAATTTTTCCCTCCCATGGCTGCTCCAAGGAAAAAGAGAAGTTCTCTCTACTGTATGGCTATGGTAGCTTGCCTGGAGGAGAGAGAAAGGGGACTGGAGCAAAAAGTAACTGAGGTTTTGCCCTCTTCCAATTCCTGGGACCCTAAAGTTGGCCTGAAACCCTTAAATTTTGCATGAAAAGAAGTGACAACCTGCTATTTTAACTGTTTTACCTCCAAATATGTCTGAGTCTCTAGCCATAGCTCCTATTTTCTCCAAAAAGCTGAAGTTATTTGTAGTCCTTCTTACTGTTCATGTACCTATAAGTTGAGTAACTAGGGATTTGAGAAGGAAGAAAAGGGGAAAGGAGAAAATGACCAAAGCCTGAAGCTCTGATACCACTTATAATGAAAGAATCTGAGAGGAGAGAGAAGAAGAGTTGGAGAGAGAGAGTGAGCAAGAAGAAGAAGGAAGAAGACTAGAAGAAGAGAGAGAAAGAGAGAAGAGAGGAGAGAAGGAAGGAGGAAGCCATGGAAACTGGAGATGAAGGTGAAGAGTATGATTTTGATAATAACTAGTTGCCCTAATCTGGGGCTCTTACACCTTGAATACCGTGGTCAGTGTGACAGGGTGTCTAAAACCTAGTCGTTGTGTATCCCGCTTGTTGCAATCTTGCCCTACCCATATATCCTAAATCAACAATTAAAAAGAAAATATGTCAAGGGTCTAGTGGTGGGGGAACTTGGTTGAGATGCTCTACCAAATACACAGCATACATCTAAGAGAAAGCTCACTCAAAAACATAAGAAGATAGATGGAGGCCAAAATGTTTTCTTGCTACTTTCTTCTTCTTCCTTCACACATAATACACAGTACATAAAGTATAGATAAGATGCAACATAATGAAAAGTGACCTTCTTAGTCAAATAGTGCATAATTGACTATACTAATCAATTAGCACTATAATTATGCTAGATATAAGTAGGTGCAACAAACTAAATATAATAAGTGATAAGAATGTGGCCATGTGAGGATTATAATGACCACCTAGGTGCTAAGTGTAGATATGTAGATCCATCCAGCCAAGTGTTCAATCATCAATGTCCGCACGTGTTGAGCTTCCCATCTAGATAAAATAAGGATCATTCTCATACATAGTTGATTTCTATAAATTATATATTTGCATAATGATTTGTTTTTTTATTTGTTTTGTCTATTATTAGTTTAATAGAGAGATTTTTAAGCCCTACTTTTCTTTTATAGCAAGCAAATGTTAGCTAACAAATTACTTCTTTTCTATGGAAAAAACTATGTTAGCCTAGCTAGCTCTTGAATAGCGAAGGGTTCTTTGAACTAAAGTTGCATTTTTTAATGCAATGAGTCATATATTGTATGATACACAATGTTTTATCATCTCATTTAGAAATGACTGCACAATCATTTTTGTATTTAAATGCAAAATACACAATAATAGTTCATATTATTCCTTGGAGTCAAACCATGGAATTTCCTAAATAGTAAGAAAATTCTACAAATTTGTGTAAATGACTTTGTTTTGTGCATCAAAAGTGGTTTAAAGTTTCTTAAAATAAGATGAAAACCCTACTATGATATTGAATAGTCCTATTCATGATGATAAACTAAGAAAACCAAATATTTAATGTAAGATGAAATGTCTTCTTTAGTTGAAATGGTTACTACTTTTGGAAAGAATTGATTTTTTGCTTCATGTACGATTTCTTTATTATTGTGTGTGATTGATATAAAGATTTAAGTGACAATATGCCCACTTTAAAAACCTTTCTACATAGACAAGGGTATCATTTAAGAGGATATTTATGGATTAGATAGGAAAAGGATGTAATTTATTTATTACAAATTTATAAATAAGGAGTTTATTAGACTTTGATCCCTAAGGACATAGCTCTATCTTATGGATGCATCAAACAAATTAGTTGATTGGATTTTGTAACTTATCATCATCACCACCCATATAGCAAGATGAATCTACATATAATGAATCCCTGAGGACATAGCTCTATCTTATGAATGCATCAAACAAATTAGTTGATTGGATTATGTAACTTATCATCATCACCACCCATATAGCACGATGGAACCTAAAACAACATTATTTTACTAGGAAAATAAAGTGAGTTTATGCTATGGATACAACAAGGATAGTCTCATCCCCCTTGTTTCATCCTCTTCATGAACCAAATGTGTCATTGGCTAATCTCATCCTTGAAAGACTACCAAGTGGTATTTTTCATAGGAGTACTAGATGGTTAGTTTAGAATGAGCAACTTATAAGCCTTGAGATTCTACCCTTTTAGATGAGGCCTGGACATTTTTTCTTTTCCATAGGAGTATTAGATGGTTAGTTTAGAATGAGAAACTTACAATCCTTGAGATTCCAACCTTTTGGATGAGGCCTAGACATTTTATATTTTTCTAAACTTGGAGCTTCATGTATCACATAGGGTTTAAATTGTATAAATGTGAATATTGAATGCCTTCTCCTTCAATCTAACCTAAGAGTAGGTACCACACAAGTGCTATCAAAGAAAATGAAAAGACTATAACATTTTAATATTACAGGATCATAGAGAAAAGTGGAATTATAATTTAATGTTAAATAGTAGTTAAGCTTTAAAAAATAATATGATTTATTTTTACCTTGATTTCACTCCCAACATTTGGTTTGACAAGGATCCCTTGGTAACAATCCTTAAGACATTAACTATAGACTCAAGTCAAGAACATTAATATTGCTTAGACTAATTGGCATGGATGATTTAATAACTTAGAGAGACCATTTTTCTTGTTAAGAGTAGCAACATAAACTTTGGTTTACTGGTATGATTGACCTTATAGCATGGATTTATTAAATGATTTTTTAAAATTAAAATTTGGAGGATTCTTAGACAATGCTCACTATGAGTTTCTCATTGGGCTTGAAAAGTCAACTTGGAAAACAATTCAATTAAGATCAGATGAAGTATTTTTTTGTGCACCTTACTAGGATGACTAGACATGAATGAACTAGATTTTTGGCTTGTGAAGTATTTGATATTCTTGTGATAATGCTACTTGCGCTTGTAAAGCAAGGGATTTTTAGGACACATATTTGAAGAAGGTTTTGATCATGTCAATTCCATTGATTTTTTCTATATGGAGAAAGTTTATATAATGTCACTTCCATTGAAGTTTTCTTAGATGATGTATGTTTGTTGTGTGTCAGCAATCTACAACTAAATTGTGAATGGAATTCTAGTAAAGAAAGATAATTGAAATGAACAAGGACGTAGAAAATTAGAGACTTATTGGAAATAAGTGCATAAACTGAAGTTGAGCACTTGGATCTAGACCATTTCTACTTATCTAAATCAAGAATGGAGGAATTGTGAATGCTACAAAGGTTACACAATGATTACTTGAGTTATGTTAAAGATACCACTGTACAAGAAGTAAAGAGTCATGGTTAATAGTCAAGGCTCTTTGAGATGAGGTTATCTCATGTTCTTCAAGGGGAAGTGCATGACATATATTCATATTTGTACTTTACTCATTATGAACAAGTTCTAGAGTGATGATATTAAAGGATTTTAAACTATTCTTTTTGTTTTCTAACATCGGTAAAAGTTCATAATGACAAATGACATGGATATGCAATTTTATCATTTTCAAAATTGGTTAGGCACTTGTTGTAAGGGGATATGATCATAGATCTTATTTCCATGATCCTAATACTTTGATCTATTCTACATTTTGAGCTTGAAATAAAAAATTATGGGCATCAAAGTTCTATCAAAGTTAAAGAATCTTCATGTGTGAGACATAAACAAGTGTAAATAAGCAAATTTTTTGATCTTTATGCCTTTTCTAGAAGATCACACCTTACTTTTCCTCCTTCTCATAAAGTAATAAGAGCCTTGTGGGCTGAGATTCTAAGCATGTGATATGAAAGGAAAGAAGAAAAACCACATATTTAGGAGTTTGGGAATTTTAATAAAGTTTGGGACATCTTAATGTGATTAATATTTGGACACATGGTCAAATCCTATCCCCTTACTTGAATGTGAAAATTTGCCTACATACTATATAAGTAATCCCCCCAAGTCCCATTTTCAAATATGAGGTTAAGATTTAGCAACTTGGTTAAATCTTTACTCATTTGAAAGTGGAACTTGAGAGATTCCCAGATATTCTAATATGGTATTAAAACTGAAATGAGAGGTCTCATGATACAAGTTATTTTTTGCCAACGATCCTGAATTTTTGTTTCTTTCTAGCTATATTGCAAAATATTGCTTGAATTTACTCCAAAACACATTACAAATGAAATGCTTCTTCCCTCTTATAATATTTCTAAGATGTTTAGATGTTGGATCTCTCTTTCAATCATTATATGAAGAATCATTGATGCTAATTATAACAATATTTTCCCCTAGCTAAGCATCTTATGGTTTTAAGGATGCTACAACCTTGTGCGATGAGAGTCTAGGTGTTGCAAGTTTGAAGGCTAGGAAGATAGTGAAACTAGATGGTTTGTGATGTAATTTGTATTTTGTGCCAAAGATTTTATATTTGTATCTCTCTTTTCAACTATCTTGCAAAAGCTTAACATAATTAACTCTAGAATGATGGCTCCAAAACAAGCCAAGAAGGAATGCAACCCATTGAAGGAGGCACAACTAGAGAATTTGAAAAAAATCATCTAACAATGAATTCACATCTTTATAAAGGATTCAAGTCCTACTATACATAGTTGTGATAATTGGGTTTGAGTCATTTGTAACGTGTCTGTCTGTCCACTTGTAGGACACGTCTTAGTAGCCCATCGGGAAGAGAGTCCAGAAAGCGCCGCCCGTCACTCCCATGGAATGTCACGGGGTTTGGAATCTAGGTCTTCCCGAGTTTGCCACCAAGTGAAAGCATTCCGGACCTAAATCGGGGTTTCCCTAATGGTCAAGTTCCTTAGAGGTAACTATGTCGGACCCCAGACAAACTACTTTATGCCGAAACATCAGGGTCGAAACGGATTTATACTGCACTTGGTTCAAGGAGAATGGGAAACGAGAGGGATGCCAAGCTCGACCTCTCTGCCCATAAGGCATAGTCCCATTCTGTTCCCTTAAAACAGTATAAATTGAGACTCTAGATTTCTAGATTTGTAACGTGTCCGCTAGAATCATTCCGGACACGTCTTAGCAGTCCATCGGGAAGGATGTCTAGAAAGCTCCGCTCGGCACTCCCATGGAATGTTACGGGACTTGCGATCTAGGTCTTCCCGCGTCTGCCACGTAGCGGAAGTATCCTAGCCGTTCCCACTTAGGATCGACCTGAATTTGGGTTTTCATGTTTGGTCTTTAGCTAGCAACAACTAGCGTCAGACCCGAGTGAACTACTTTACGCAGAAGCGCCCGGTCCGAAGCGGATTCACGCTGCACTTGGTTCAAGGAGAATGGGAAACGAGAGGGATGCAAGGCTCGACCTCTCTGCCATAAGGCATAGTCCCATTCCGTTCCCCTAAAACAGCGTAAATCGGGTAGGATGTAACTCTAGGTCATCGTCTTCGTTATTCCCTTTGATGCTGAAGATCAACCTGCTGTTCGTCGAAGACTTTGAGAAAAGTTCCCGGCTAACCGGGACCACCCATCCATAGGACGGACCCATGGTCCATTCCTCCGCACTTTCCTCGGTTTGTTTTAGTTATGTAATTACCTACCACATTAGTTTGACATATACAAACAGCTCCTTTGATTAACCCTATTATGCACTGGTTTCTTCACGTAATCTTATCACAGGACATAAAGAAAACAATGCCAAACAACTTCTTTATTATCATTTTATCCTTTTATCTTTAAAATACAAGGAGTTCCCGCCCGTAGGCGTATTCATAATCCGCCCGAAGGCTATCCAGTAATCCACCAGGGATCACTAATCCAAGTTTCCGCCCGTAGACTAGTATGCGGGCCTCGAGATCCAATCCCGAGTCACGTTAGCCTCTTGTGCAGGGCCCGGAAGGCGAGGGATTTACGGCCAGAGCCCCCCTGGCACCCAAGCATCCTCCTGCTCCAAGTAGAGCTCAACGGAAAGACCTCTCACGGCGGGTTCGGTCCACGTTCCCGACGCGGTTAACAACCCCCTTGGTTAGGGTCAGGCAGGCAGTCGGGGGTAACTGAAGCTGCCTCTCCCTTCAGGATTCAACCTAAAGTATTTAGATATGTTTTCGCCCTTTAGTTCATTGAGCAAACAATGCAAACAGTGCTTTCTAAACTGTTACAAGCACAATCAAATTCCAGTGGTCGTTTAGCTGGCAAACTGTTAAGGAGTGACTCCTTTTCTCCGAATGCAACCCGCATTCGATCCGGAATCAATTGCAACTTGGCAAGATTCCTATCATTCTTGGGTTAGGGTCATACCCTACCAATACTTTAGGTTTTGTTGTGGTAGGTTCCAGCGACCGTGTCGCTTTAGTTTATTGTCTGGTCATTTGCTTCAAGGCAAATACCTAACTTTCCTTTTCCTTGGCAATTATCCCCCAAGAAAAGTGAGTAACAGGATGATTACTCATCCTCTTGTAAGTTAAATTCTTTCAATAACTTGCCAACCTCATTTCGAGAAATGACAACTCTCTTGTGGACAAATCTCAAGTCTATACGATGTTGCAACTTTTGCACATGTGTTGCATCTATTCCACGGGATCATTCCATCCATTGAATGGCGTTTTCCGGTCACGGAATTACCTCCAGCTGAGTAGCAGGGTTTAGGGTATCTTCTTACCCAATCCATTCCTAATTATATTGGCCCACGGCCCTAGGAATTTCCAACTCAGTCGGAGTTTCATCATCTGTACGAGTGATCCTTAGGATGAAACCTTAGATCATTTTATGCATGAGCATCCAATTGACTCGACATTTAGTGAATATGTGTAAGATCTTTGGGTTTGCGGGTTTTGACTTGGCAACACGTGTAAAACTAGGTCGAATTCTTACCGCACTAAACCCTAGTTAGCACTTGGGATACTTATCATATCGACTGAACCATGCCCAAATGAATCTCTTGTGGTTTATGTGATTTAGACAACACAATATACTTGTCTTGCGACAAGGATGAACTTTTCCCAAAGGTAATAAACTAGATCAATAGTTCCAACTACACCAATACGTGTAAACATGCGATTCACTGCTTCTACGCATCACATAGTTCACAATAACCCTATCCTTCCTTGGCAAAGTAAAAATGCCTGATAATCTGGACACTAACTTTCCTAGGTCCTACTAGGACTTACATCAAATAATCATGCCACTTGCAAGTCCATAGATCATTTTCGTGCCCTTCTATTCCTTTTCAAATAACATCTTATGGGTGTTAACTTTTCCTCCTGAATCATTACAAGGAAGATCTATCTAAAAATGGGACATGCCATTAATCTTTCCATGCCTAGTAAAAAGGTGTACCTCAATAATTTCAACCTTGTAATGAGGCAACAGTTGTCCTAGGCTCATCGCTTTTGAATACACAAAAGGAAAACTTGCTGATAAGGTCTTACAAATGCATAGACACCTTATGCTCTTTTCATTCATTCCTTTGAATGTACCAATGATCAATTTTCATATCTTAAGCTATTTCTAATAAATGTTCAAATAGCCAATTCATTTTCCAACTGCATTTAACTTGACTAGCTGAATTCGAACATGCATGAGTGCTTCCTAATCCGTGAAGTTATCGTGAATAATTCAATACTTTTGTGTGGAATCCAAATAGATAAAAACCTGGACTTGTGGACTCCGTGAAATATCCACGTAAATACTAGGAGAAGATCCTTCCGCAGGCACGTCTTGTGACTTTTTAGGGGCCATTATATCATAATTACGGACTCCCAGGTTGCCTTTTCCCTTACGCAATCCGTGAATTTGCTCGCCCTAGTACGCAGCCTCAAGATCTTGTTCTTTTCTCCCTGGTACGCAGGAGATCCCTTTCGAGATATGGCTTCCTTGACCGAAGTTCCGACTTGCGGATTTTGACTTGGGAAGTCCTTAGGGTTCTTATGAGGTCCCTTGGACAATGGAGGTTTGAGAGCTTTAATCCACCTTGAAATTTCGGGTTTAGGAAGGATTTTGTGGGCCTTGCGGAAAAAGGGAAACTCTGAATCCCAAGCCTAGGGCCTTATGGGTGATTAGTGGGAAGGGCCTTTATGGGCTTCCTCTCTTATTCTTCAAAATCCCGGCCCAGGGATGACTGGTGGGAAGGGGTCTTTGTAGCCTCCTCTTCTTCAAAGTCTCGGATGGACTTATTGGGTGATTGGTGAGAAGGCTCATCGCCTCCTTCTCTTCAAAGTCCCGGGGGGGGGGGGGGGGGTGTGGATAGACCTATGGGGGAAATGTAGTGGGAAGGGGGCTTAAGGAAGCCCCCTTAGAAGCTTCCTAAGAAGCTTCTATTAGGAAGCTTCTAAGAAGCTTCCAAGCTTCTGCCTGCGACGTCGAGGGGGGGAGAAAGGGGTCGTTATCCAGCAGCGGCGGCGGACTGAGGTGACCTGGTGGCGGCTGTGGCGGCTCGCGGGCTGGGCGGACTGCACGGCGGCTTCCCTCTGCACGGCGACCTTCCCCCCTTCTCACAGCCCGTCCACCTCCTCTAGCACGTCCGGCCGTCCTCCTCCCTCTCACGCTCGTCCAGCACGTCCCTTCCTTCCACCCCTTCCTTCACGGCAGTCTTCTGCCGCCTTCTGTTCCTCCTTTCCCCCCTTCTCAAGAGGGGGTTCTTATAGGCCTTGGGAAAGAGGGCCTCCACACACGTGGAGGAATCCTCCTCATGCATATCCGTCCCACTCTTCCTTGGCCATTCCCCCCCCACACTCCCTCTCCTCCAGCCATGCATCGACTGGGGGAAGGGATAATAATTAAAAAAATTTGCCTTGATTTATCCAAATTGCCCCTTTAAAAAGGGTGTTCCCTTGCGGCTTTTACGGTCTTCAATCTCAGCCTCGTATTTCTCGACGTGGAGGCCTCATTTTTTTGAGCGTGCATGGTGTGGCTTAGGTTACCAATAATTACGAGTTAGGGAATACCCTTGCACAGGGTTTACACGGCGTGCGGGAAGTTAATATTTACGGTACGCAGTACGCGGAAATATTACAAGATTCTAGGTCATCGATACCTTGCTGTCAATTCCATTGAGAAAAGTTCCCGACCAACCGGGACCACCCTTCCATAGGACAAACCCATGGTCACATCCACTACACTTTCCTCAGGGTGCTTTAGTTATCTAATTACCTACCACATTTAGTTTGACATGCAAAAATAGCTTCCTTAAATAGCCAATTAATCAGTTCCTTCATGTAACTTAAGCACTGATATAGAAAAACAACAATATACAAGTTCCTTTTCAACAATTTATCTTATTTATTAGTCTTTGGAATACATCATATAATCCAGCCCGAAAGCTATTCCATAATCCGCCCGAAGGCAATTTCCATAATCCACCCGAAGGCAATTCTAGCAATCCTTAGGGATCGCTATTCCAAGTTTTCACCTGTAGACTAGCATGCGGGCCTTGAGATCCAATTTGGAGTCACGTTGGCCTCTTCTGTAGGACCCGGAGGCAAGGGATTTACGGCCAGAGCCCCCCTGGCACCCAAGCGTCCTCATGTTCCAAGTAGCATCCATGGAGAAACCTCTCGCGGCAGGTTCGGTCCACGTACTCGACGCGGCTAACAACCCCCTTGGATAGGGTCAGGTAGACAGTCGGGGGTAACTGATGTTGCCTCTCCCTCCAGACCTTCAACTTGAAGCATTAATTATTTTTTCAGCTTTAGTTCCTTGAGCAAAGAAGTACAAATAATGCTCCTAAGTGTACAAACACAAGCATTCCAGTGGTCATTTGCAAGGCGAACTGCTAAGGTGTGAATCCTTTTCTCCGAATGCATCCAGCATTTGATCCGGGATCAGTTGTGACTTGGCAAGATCCCAAAGGGTTTTGTTTCTTGTTTACCCTTTTATCCTTGGGTTAAGGTTTATACCCAGTTAATCCAAATTGTTTCCACCTTACGTTTCGTTAAATTAGACATTTATTGGAAATAAGTGCATAAACTTAGAATTCACACCTTTATAAAGGATTCAAGTCCTACTATACATAATTGTGATTTTTGGGTTTGTGTCGTTTGTAACTTGTCTGCCTTTCCACTTTTAGGACACGTCTTAGCAGCCTATCAGGAAGAGAGTCCAAAAAGCACCGCCTGAGACTCCCATGGAGTGTCACGTGGTTTGCGATCTAGGTGTAACGTGTCCACCTATTCACTTTAGGACACGCCTTAGTAATCCATCGGAAAGGAGGTCTAGAAAGCTCCGCTTGGCACTCCCATGGAATGTCACGGGGTTTGCCATCTAGGAATTTCCGCATCTGCCATGTAGCGCAACTATTCTAACTATTCCCACTTAGGACCGACCTGAATCAGGGTTTTTCCCAATGGTCATTTCCTAAACGGCAACTAGCATTGAACCCTAAGCGAACTACTTTACGCAGAAATGCTAGGGTCGAAGTGGATTCACGCTACACTTGGTTCAAGGAGAACGGGAAACGAGAGGGATGCAAAGCTCTGCCTCTCTGCCATAAGGCATAGCCCCATTCTGTTCCGCTAAAACAACGTAAATTGAGATTATCATAGCCTAGACTCTAGGTCAACACCCTTTTGCTATTCATTTCCTTTGAAACATACTTCTTGCTATTCATCATGATTGAGAAAAGTTCCCGACCAACTGGGACCACCCATCCGTAGGACAGACCCATGGCCACATCCACCGCACTTTCCTCAAGTTGTTTTAGTTATCTAATTACCTACCACATTTAGTTGGACATGCATCAAGCAACTTCCTTAATTAGTTCGTTAGGCACTCGTTCCTTCGTGTAATCTTAGCACTTGACATAGAAAAACAGTGTCAAACAAGCTCCTTGTCAATAGGTTATCATATTTAGCTTTGGAATACATTTAAAAAGTCCAACCCGTAGGCTTATCTATAATTTGCCCAAAGGCTATCCACCAATCCACAAGGACTACTACTATCCAACATTCCGCTCGTAGACTAGTATGCGGGCCTCGAGATCCAATCCCAAGTCACATCGGCCTCTTGTGCAGGGATTTACAGCCAGAGCCCCCCTGGCATCCGAGAGTCATGTCAACCTCTTGTGCAGGGCCCGGAAGGCAAGGGATTTACAGCCACAGCCCCCCTTGGCATCCAAGCATCCTCGTGCTCCAAATAGCGCTCAATGGAGAGACCTCTCGCAGCGGGTTTGATCCACCTACCCGGCGCGGTTAACAACCCCCTTGGTTAGGGTCAAGAAAACAGTCGGGGGTAACTGAGGCTACCTCTCCCTTCAAGCCTTCAACCTAAAGCATTAGATATCTTTTCATCCTTTAGTTCCTTGACCAAACAATGCAAACAGTGCTTTCTAAACTGTTACCGGCACAATCAATTCCAGTGGTCGTTTATTTGGCCAACTGCTAAGGGGTGAATCCTTCTCTCCGAATGCATCCAGCATTCGATCTAAGATCAATTGCGACTCGGAAAGATCCCCAAGGGTTTGTTTGTTAACTATTATGTCCTTGGGTTAGGGCCGTACCCTATTAACCCAACTTAACCCATACCTTAAGTTCTATTAGTAGTAACTATGTTATTCCAAATTACTGATTGGTCTTTTGCTTCCAAGCAATTATCTAATTCCCTTATCTTGGTCATTTTTTCCAAGAAAGGTACTATATCAGGACGACTACTCATCCTCTTGCAATATAAAATTGCGCAAGAATCTGCCAATCTTATTCCAAGGAATTGGCTATTCTCTTATGGTTAAACCACAAGATCATTCGACTCTGCAACTTGTTGCACAAGTACCGCATCTAATCCATGGGACTATTTTACCCATTCAACGATGTCTTCTAATCATGGAATCATGATTAGATAGGAAATGGGGTTAGGGTGTCTTCATTTCCAATCCATTTCTATTTGCACTAGGCTGACATTGTCGGTCGTAGGGTTCCAATTCAAATTGAGTTTCATCTTTTTAGCGAGGGATCCTTAGGGTAGAAACCCTAGATCCTTTCTCGCAAGTATGTCCTATTGTTCCCACATTCTGTGAATGTGGACAGGTCTTTAGGGTATGAGAGTTTTAGCTTGGCAATAATAATGACAAGGTCACGTCCTCAACGGACTAGACCCTAGTTAGCACTTGGGATATGTTGAATCGATTTAACCATTCCTAAGTGATTCCTTTGTGGTTTAGGTGTTTAGGGTAAAACAATGTACTTGTCTATTCATGAAGATATTGTCTTAATCAAAGAGGGGAAAAACTAGTTGCATTATGATACCATTGTCAAAGCACATGATTCATTGCCTAAGTATGATTAGATTTACATCCCCTAACTTTTTTGGTTAAGATCAAAGCAAATGTTAAGTTACGGCATAATTTCCATTGATGCATTCATGATTCATGCTGCTAAGCTTTTAGGGTTTATGTTAAAACGAACCATACAGCCTTTTCCTAATTTCATTTTTGAATGAATTATTCATATGCTAAATGAGCATTACACAACCTTTCGTAACTACTTACGTAATTGATTGAGATTTATGCCAACTAACTAGAGTTTAATCTACTTCATGCAGCCTAGAATCATTTCCAAGCCTTGCAAATTCCTACGGTTATTAGCAATCTTCTTTAATGAATCCTTGCGAAGAAAGTGATGTCTAATAATGCAACATGCGATTTTATCTTTCCATGCATAATTGAAGTGTACAACAATAATTTCGACTTTGTAAAGATGATCATTAGTTGATCTAAATTTGTTACTTTGCAATGCATAAAAACAACTTGCTAAGAATGCATAGACGTCTTACATCGTTTCTTTGAAAAATACAAATGATCGATTCTTCGATTGTGAGTTATTTCCTTTAAAATAGCCAAAAGTGCATCCTAATTCCATAAATTATCCATGCACAATTTCAATATTAGGAAGAAAACTTGGACCTGTGGATTCGGTGAAATGTCCACATGAATGTCATCTTGCGGAATTTTCGGGCTTTGGAAATGGGAACTTATGAACTCCCCTTCTTTTCGTAGAAGTTTCAGAAATACAATTGATCTTCACAGAAAGGGGGCTTAAGAAAATCCTCGGGGTAAAATGGCTTTGGGAAGTTGAAATGGGAAAGGGTTTAAAACCCAGCTAATATGGCTTTATGTGAGTCCAGGAGAAGGGCTTTAAAAGAAAGACAAGGGATAAAGTGGACTTAAGGAGATTCAGGGGCTTAAAACCGGCTAGTGTGAGAGTCCATGGAAAGGAGAAAAATAGCTTTGTAGTATGCAAGGGGGGAAAGGGTGCTTAAATTCTAGGGGTTATAAAGGCCCCTTGAGAAGGGCTTATAAAAGTCCACAGGAAGGGCTTTAAAAGAACATGTGTGGGGGCAATCCATGAGAATGGCTTTGTGAAAATGCTAAGGGGAGGGCTTTGAAAAACCTGGCTATGGTGTCTTTTGGGGAATCCAAGGGGGGAAAAAGGGTTTAATTCCTCAGAGTAAGGTGAACTTTGAGGGACTTGGGTGGAACCCCATGGGAATGGGTGCTTGGAGAGCCCCCCCTTAGAAGCTTCCAAGAAGCTTCTTGGAAGCTTCTGTGGCTGTCAGAATCCACATGGAGAAAGAGGAGATGATTATTAATGACAGTTGTTGGTGGGCAGGAGGCAAAATATGGTGGCAGCGGTTCTTTTAAGGCGATCCTCCTCCCTCTGAGCGCATACAGAGCGGCACAACTCACGGCAATGTTGCTCTCCTCTCTCTCTCTCTCTCTCTCTGTCTGCAGCATTACGGCTCTTCCTCACCCCTTTGAGGGGGGGTATTTATAGGAAGAGGGGGTAAGGCCTCCCTCCCCCACGTGGTGCCCGCATGGCTCCTCTTCTTCCACCTCTCCTATTTCCCAACATAGCCTCGTCCTCTTCCCTCAGCCATGATTCGTCTAGGGAGAAGAGGATTAAAAAATTTTGCAATAATTATATCATTATCCTCTTGAACTCCTCCCAAGAGGAGGTTCATAAGAAGATATGCGGGTTTCTTAGTCCTTAGTCTCGATTGGCCAATGGAGAGTGTACTATTTAAAGATTGCACTGTCCTTAACCACAATGCTGGCATTGTCATTTTCCTGAGACTCACACGGGCTCGTAATATTTTTCAGTAGAAATATTACATTCTCTCTCCCTTGGAGGAATCGAGATGTCCTCATCTCGAGATAAACTAGGAATATTGATGGTTGAGAGTGCTTTCATCTATCCAAGTGGCATCCTTCTCAGGATAATCTTTCCACTCAACGAGGCATTCTCTCAAGGTTTTGGATCTGAGTTGTCTCTCCCTAACATCTAAGATCATTTCAGGCCGTAGCTCAAGGACTCCTTGGCTAGGCATTACAACTTGTTGGTCATCAAGTACATGGTTAGGATTAGGTACATACTTATTCAATAGGCTGATATGGAATACATTATGAACCTTTAGGTTCTTATGGAGTTGCAGTCTATAAGCATTAGGTCCTAGGAACTTGAGGATCTTGTATGGTCCACAATACCTTGGACTTAGCTTCTTGCAATCTCCTAAGGATAGGGAACTCTTCTTTCGGCGTATGCGAATGAAGACCATGTCTCCTTCCTTGAAGGTTCTATCTTGATGCTTCAAATCTACGTATGCCTTCTATCTATCCTTAGACTCTTGGATGTCCTGTCTTATTGACTTTACTTGGTCATCCATCTCTTTCAACATCTGCCTTGAAGCTTCAAACCCTCAAGGTTGGATCTGAGAAGTTTAGGGGACTTGGACAGTCATGACCATACAATGCTTGAAAAGGGGTCATCTGAATGCTTTGTTGGTAAGAAGCATTGTAGGCAAATTCAACCAAAGGCAAGTATTGAATCCACCTTTTTGGTTCACGATAGCAGTGTGCCCTTAGCATATCCTCAATGACTTGATTGACTTGATCCATTTGGCCATAAGTTTGGGGATGGTAAGCTGTACTAAAACAGAGTTGAGTCCCAATGGCTTCAAAGATACCTCTCCAGAAATGTGATGTGAAGAGAGAATCATGATCACTAATGATTCTTTTGGGTAGCATGTAGCTTGAATATCTCCTTGATAAACAACCTTGCAATGTCTGAGGCTTTATAGTTTGTCTTTACTGGAATAAGGTGTGCATCTTAGTAAGCATGTCAACCACAACCATGATGGAGTTGTATCCTCCCTGAACTTGGGGTAGGCTAACAAAAAAGTCCATACTGATGAATTCCCATTTCATTTGGGGAATGTCGAGTGGTTATAACTTTTCTGGCATTTTGACATGTTCAGCTTTGATACCTTGACAAGACAAACACTCAATGACATATTTGAGAATGTCATCTTTAAGCCTCTCCCAATAGTAGCTCTTCCTAACTGCATTGAGAGTCCTAGCATAGTGAGGATGTCCTGAAAAATGGGAATCATGAGCTTTCCACAATATCTTTTGCTTAACTGACTGGCTTGCCATTATACATAATCTGGTTCTATAGTAGAAAAGTCCACTATTGATAGAGAACTCATGATACTTAGCCTGTAGCTTTTGGTCCTAGTCCCTCATAGAGATCTCCCTTAGAATCTTTTGATAGTCTGGATCAGGGCATGCTTCCTCTCTAGCTAGCTCAAGTTTTGATATTCAATCTGTGCTCTCATTGTCTGAAGGACAATCTGAAGTTGGGGTTCATGATCTTCTTCGTGTTTGAAGGACAATCTGAAGTTGGGGCTCCTGGCACTAGCTTGATCTCATGATCCACTTCTCTTTGAGGCGTTAGTTCTGTTAACTCTTCAGGAAATACATCCATGTATTTCTTTAGCCATGAAGGTCCTTCACTAGACTCCTGCTTCTGATCTAACTTATTGAGCTTAATCAAGTAGATAGGTGCTCCCTTTCTAACTCCCTTTATAATCCGAGATGCTTTGGCCAGTTGAATTTTTGGCTTCCTAGCCTCACCTTGAGTTGTGACCAATTCCCCTTCAGAGTTTTGAAAGGAAACTTGGCCCTTTCCATAATGAATGTGAGCGTCATTAGGTTTAAGCCAATCCATTCTGAGTAGACACTCGTGAATACCTAGGTTCATGACTCTGAATTTGACCGAAGTCATCTTTCCTCCCAGAAAGAATTCCACCTTAGCAGTTTGCCTGGTATAAGTGACCTCACGACCATTTGCTAATTCCACAACCAAGGTAGGTGCTTCTACTATGGCTATTCCTAATCTTCTTGCACAAGCTCGTGAGATAAAGAAATGTGTACTGCCACAATCAATCAAGGTCTTGAAACCTTTACCTTGATATTCTAACAGTGTCTGAATCACCAAAAACTGGCAATTCGGGCCTTTCTTGTGTAGAGCAGCATGGACTGTCGCCTTTTCAAACTCTTCTTCCATGGTCGGATCTTCTTCTTTGCACATTTCCCTGTTGGCAACATAGACGGTTCTTCCTCTGCTGCCTCAGGTAGTGGCTCTCTGGCCACGGTGAGTTCCTTGGAAAGGTGCTTGGCGATGTTCTCCTCCAAGCTTGGGACATTTCCTTTTGAAATGACTTGGCTCGTTGCAATGGAAACAATGGAGGTTTTGGCCATTGCTTTGGGTAGGGAAAAAGTTGTTGACATTATTAGTCCTTGCTTTCTTTCTTTGTCCCCGATTCTGACCTTGAACTCTCTTCATTTCAGGCCTATATACTCCTCTGTTCGGGTCATTAGAAGACCAAGTTTTGTTACCTCTTGGTCTAGCCTACACCTCCTGAATTATAGGCGCAGCTCGAATGAGTGCGTCCTGAAGATCTGATGGGCGCATAGATTCGAGACGGGTATTCACTGGTGGGTTTAAACTAGCACAGAATTTTGACACTTGCTACATCATGTCCATCTATGGCTCATACTTAAGAAGTGAGATGAATTGAGAGTAGTATGCGTCAAGAGTGAGTCCCAACTGTTTTAGCTCGTAGAACTCATTCATTTTCTGTATGCAATACGCAGGTGGTAAGTATCTTCCTTGCACGGCTTTCTTCAGTTTTTCCCAAGTAACGAATCCTTCTGCGATCCCTTAATTTCTGCACCATTACTTCCACCAAAGCATGGCTTCGCCGATGAGCTTCAGCTTGGCGAGCATAGCCTGGTTGGCAGGTACAGTACCGGCTGCTTCAAAGTAATCCTCCATAGACTCTATCCAAATTTTAGCATCTGCTTGGACAGACCTGCCTTTCCCGTCAAATTCAGGCGGCTTAATCTGCTTGAGAAGATACTTCTTCTCCTGGATTACGGCAGTACTTGATGTAGGAGGCAAATTGGGAATCTGTACCTAGGGTTGTGCTTGGATAAAGGTTTCTTAACGTTATTACTTGTTAATAGTTATGTTCTATATTTCATCTCCATTTCAGCTATCAACCAAGCAATCTAGCCACTTAACTTTTTATCAATTCTCAAAGACAAAACAAACATTGATAAAAAGAAGTCTTGTTTCATTTATATGGGTCTAGCCCTTTTGGAGTACAACATTTTCTAAGATGACAGAGCAACTGTTACATTTAGTTTGGGGAGAATAATGTTGTATTACATTTATCTACAGGAACTGGATAATAGTATGGTCTTGGGTCATGGATCTTCAAGAATGAATAAGTCATTGAAAGATTAGGGTATCCTTTCCTTTGAAACCCATTCTTCTCATAGCGCCCCAACACCTTGATCTTGTCAGCGGTGATTACACGGGTCACTTCCTCATATACATATGAGTTCAACTCAATCCTCCAACCTTGAATATGTAAAGTTGAGTTTACATGAGCCTCCACAAAAATGAATAGCTTCAGATCTTCAGGTCTTCCAACCACTTGATCCTCTTTAGGTTGGTTTGAAGGTATGCAAACCGGTGGGCAGCTATATAGTAGACTCCTGAGTCACCCGTCCATCTTCCTTCCACGTACAAAGGCGATGGATTATAAATATGATCTAGGATGTTCATCATCTCAACCCTTTGTTGATAATCCGAGGAATGCATCCTGGTCATAAACATGACTCAAAACACTAAGAACCTGTTCCATGGTTCATAATTCTGCAAGACAGCATCGAAAGTAAGGAAATGTTTGGAACAACAATATTTTCTGTACTTCTTCTTATTAAGATTTCTTTTAAAAAAATCATTCGTTGGTTCGCTCTGATACCAACTGTAAGGTGTCCACTTGTTCACTTCAGGACACATCTTAGCAGTCCATCGGAAAGGAGGTCTAGAAAGCTCCCCCCGACACTCCCATGGAATATCACAGGGTTTTCGATCTAGGACTTTCCGCATTTGCCACGTAGCGGAAGTATTCTGGCCATTCCCACTTAGGACCGACCTGAATTAGGGTTTTTTCCAATAGTCATTTTCGAAATGGCAACTAGCATCGAACCCTGAGCGAACTAATTTACGCAAAAACGCTAGGGCCGAAGTGGATTCACGCTACACTTCATTCAAGGAGAATGGGAAATGAGAGGGATGCAAAGCTCAACCTCTTTTCCATAAGGCATAGCCCCATTCCGTTCCCCTAAAACAGCGTAAACCAGGATTATCATAACCTAGACTCTCTAGGTCACCGCCTTTTTGCTATTCATTTCCTTTGAAACATACTTCTTGCTATCCATCATGATTGAGAAAAGTTCTCGGCCAACCGGGACCACCCATCCATAGGACAGACCCATGGCCACATCCATCGCACTTTGCTCAAGTTGTTTTATTTATCTAATTACCTACCACATGACGTGCATCAAGCAGCTTCCTTAATTAGTCCGTTAGGCACTGGTTCCTTTGCATAATCTTAGCATTTGACATAGAAAAACAGTGTCAAACAAGTTCCTTGTCAACACGTTATCACATTTATCTTTGGAATACATTTAAAAAGTCCAACCCGTAGGCTTATCCATGATTCGCCCGAAGGCTATCCAACAATCCACAGGGATTACTAATCCAAGATTTCGCCCGTAGACTCGAGATCCAATCCCGAGTCATGTTGGCCTCTTGTGCAAGGCTCGGAAGGCGAGGGATTGACAGCTAGAGCCCCCCTGGCACCAAGAGTTCTCCTGCTCCAAATAGCACTCAACGGAGAGACCTCTCGTGGCGGGTTCAGTCCACCTACTCGGCACGGTTAACAATCCCTTTGGTTAGGGTCTAGCAGAGAGTCGAGGGTAACTGAAGCTACCTCTCCCTTCAGGTCTTCAACCTGAAGCATTACATATCTTTTCATCCTTTAGTTCCTTGACCAAACAATGCAAACAATGCTTTCTAAACTCTTACAAGCACAATCAATTCCAGTGATCGTTTATTTGGCCAATTGCTAAGGGGTAAATCCTTCTCTCCGAATGCATCTAGCATTCGATCCGAGATAAATTGCGACTCAACAAGATCCCCAAGGGTTTGTTTGTTAACCCTTATGTCCGTGGGTTAGGGCCCTACCCTACTAACCCAACTTAACCCATACCTTAAGTTCTATTAGCAGTAACTATTACATTCCAAATTATTGATTGGTCTTTTGCTTCCAAGTAATTATCTAATTCCCTTATCTTGGTCACTTTTTCTAATAAAGGTACTATATCAGGACGACTACTCATCCTCTTGCAAGATAAACTTGCACAAGAATCTGCCAATCTTATTCCCAGGAATTGGCTATTCTCTTGTTGTCAAACCACAAGATCATTCCACTCTGCAACTTGTTGCACAAGTACCACATCATGAACGACGTCTTCTAATCACGGAATAATGATTAGATAGGAAACGCGGTTAGGTGGTCTTCATTTCCAATCCGTTTCTGATTGCACTAGGCCGACATTGTCGGTCATAGGGTTCCAATTCAAATTGACTTTCATCTTTTTAGCGAGTGATCCTTAGGGTAGAAACCCTAGATTGTTTCTTGCAAGTATGTCCTATTGTTCCTACATTCTGTGAATGTGGACATGTCTTTAGGGTATGAGAGTTTCAGCTTGGCAATAATAGCGACTAGGTCACGTCCTCAACGGACTAAACCCTAGTTAGCACTTGGGATATGTTGCATCGATGTAATAACTCCGATTCCTAATTAAAACACATTCTTCGCATGAACCTCCTCTTAATAGAAGGTCATGAGGATAGTTAATTGGATAATGGAAATTTTTTCAAATTAGTTATCCCTCTCTCCTCCAATCGACTGTCGTGCTGGAGGAGAAGGGAATAGCAAGGGCCATCAAGCTCCTTTCTGGAGATCACAAGCGGGTGGAAACCATCTTTGTTGCCACATGGGGGAGGGAGGATCCCCTCCCCTCACCTATATAGCTCTGCCATGGGAGAGAGGAGGAAGGGTCACGCTACGGGCTGGAGGACTGCAGTCGTGAAGGAGAGTGTGGGTGACGAAGAGGATAGAGGACACTGTCAGACTTCTAACGCTACCTTAAAGGAGGAGAAGGTTGTATGTCGCCAGCTTGAGTGGAGGAGCAAATCACTAGCAACCGCAGGTCCTCACTATCTTCCACAGGTCGCCGCCATCTGCCGCCAACACGCCACCATTCACCATGTGCCGCCTTATTCATTCCACGTGGGTTATTCACAATTATCAGAAGCTTCTGAATGCTTCTTGAAGCTTCAAAGGGGGCTGCCATAAGCCCACTTTCATATTGCACCCTCCCCCCCCCCCCCCAAATTTTCCTTGTGGGCTTCCACCTAGCCTTGTTCATGTGGGCTCGGTAAAACCCTTTCCCCCCCCCCACATAAAACCTCCTCTCTAAGATCTTTCACACCCCTTTTTTTCCCCCATTTTCCTTTCCACCAAGAGCAATTTCAAGCCACCCACCCCCGGGATCCAAAAACCCCCCTTTCTCGTGGACCCTCTCCAAGTTTAGAAAAAAAAAGCCATTAAGCCTTTTTTTCCCCCCCTCGTGTTCTTACTCAAGGATCATTTCAAACCTCGGGGTACTTTAGAACCCCTTTCTCTTGGCATTCACAAGACACCCTGTTTCCCCCATTTCCATTTTACCTAAGGGCCTTTCAAGAGCTCACTTAACCTCGGAGTTAAGGCTTTTCCCCCTTTTTTTGGGTTCTCCACAAGCATTCACTAGCCCGAGTCGAAAACCCTTTCCGTGGGGCTTTGTTATTGCCTCTCTAGTGGGTTCAAAATCCTATTTATTCCAAGACGAAAACGATGCATTTGCGATGGCTCCTAAGAAAGCACAAGGCGCACCCACAGGAGGATCATCTCCTAATATCCATGTGGACATTTCACCACAAGTCCAGGTTTTTCTTCCTAATTTTGATTTACGTCGTTATAATCCAATCGTGCATGGATCATTTTTGGAGATAGGATGCATCTTTCGATTTAAATACTTTGACTAATTTAAAGGAAAGATCTCATGATGGAAGAATTTGGTCATTAGTATTCTTCAATAAAACGAACAAAATAAAGCAAGCATAAGATTTCTATGCATGTCTAGCAAGTGGCTTTATGCATTAATTAGATTAATTAATGCTTATCCTTACAAAACGGAATTATGATAGTACACTTTGATTAAGCATGGAAGGAATAAACCGCATATTGCATTATTGAACATCTTTCATGAAACGATTCTTAAAGAAAGTTGCTAGCAACTGTAGGAAATTTCTAGGGCTACATGAAGAAGATTTAACTCTAGGCATGTGACCTACAAACTCAAATCAACGAAAGGTTGTGTAAGTTCTGCATACGACAAATGCATTTGGAAATGAAAGTAGAAAAAGGCTGCATGTTTAAACATAAAACCCTAAAGCCTAGTAGTAAGAATCTTGTTTGCATGTTATAGGATGATCAATTGGAAATATGCTATAATATAACCTATGCTCATAACCTGAAAAGTTAGGGTTTATAAACCAATTTATACATAGGTAATGAATCATGTGGTTACGAAAATGATAGCGTAATTATCTTCGAGAATAGACAAGTTAAATCGGTTTAAACCTAAAGACCTAAAATCGAGAGGTACTCGTTTAGAAGGGGTTAATTCAATGCAACATATCCCAAAGAGCTAACTAGGGTTAGCACGTTGGGGACATTACCTAGTCGCTCGTATTACCAAAGCTGAAACTCTCATACCCTAAATAATTGCCCACATTCATGGAATGTAGGGACATTGGAACATCCTTGCAAGAAGTGATCTAGGGTTTTCCCTAAGAATCTCTCGCTAAGAAGATGAAACTCGGAACCCTAGGACCGACAATGTTGACCTAATGCAATCAAGAACAGATTGTTTTGTGACACCATTCGATGGGTAAAAAGTCCCATAGTTTGATGTGACACTTGTGCAAAAAGTTGCAAAGTCGCACGATCTTGTGATTTGATCACAAGGGAATGGCCAATTCCTCAGAATGAGATTAGCAGATTCTTAGGCAAGTTTATCTTGCAAGAGGATGAATAATTTTCTTGATATAGTACCTTTCTTGGGTAAAGTGACCAAGAATACGGGGATTAGATATTTGCTTGGAAGCAAAGGACCAATTAGTAAATCCAAATAACATATTTACTGCTAATAGCACTTAAGGTTATGGTAAAGCTAGGTTAATAGGGTATGGCCCTAACCCAAGGATATAGGGTTAACAAACAAACCCTTGGGGATCTTGCCAAGTCCCAATTGATCCTGGATAGAGTTCTGGATGCATTCGAAAAGAAGGATTCACTCCTTAGCAGTTGGCCAAAATAACGACCAATGGAAATGATTGTGCTTGTAATAGTTTTAGGAGCACTGTTTTGCTTTGTTTGCTCAAAGAATTTAAAGGATGAAAAGTTATCTAATGCTTCAAGTTGAAGGCCTGAAGCAAGAGGCAGCTTCAGTTACCCTTGATTGCCTTCCAGACCCTAACCAAGGAGGTTGTTAACCGCGCCGGGAAGGTGGACCGAACCTGCCGCGAGAGGTCTCTCCCTTGAGAACTACTTGGAGCAAGAGGACGCTTGGGTGGTAGAGGGGGCTCTGGCCGTAAATCCCTCATGTTCCACACCCTGCACAAGAGGCGAATGTGACTCGGGATTGGATCTTGAGGCCCGCATTGGATCTCGAGGCCAACGTTGACCTAGAGTGTAAGTTATAAAGGATCCCGATTTACGTTGTTTTAGGGGGACGGAATGGGACTATGCCTTATGGCAGAGAGGTTGAGCTTCACATCCCTCTCGTTTCCCATTCTTCTTGAACCAAGTGCAGCGTGAATCCGCGTAAAGTAGTTCGCTCGGGTTCGACGCTAGTTGCCATTAGAAAATGGCCAATAGAGAAAACCCTAATTTAGATCATTCCTAAGTGGGAATGGCTGAAATACTTCCGCTACGTGGCAGACGCGGAAATTCCTAGATCACGAACCCCATAACATTCCATGGGAGTGCTAGGCGGAGCTTTCTAGACATCCTTTCTGATGGACTGCTAAGACGTGTCCTGAAGATAATAGGTGGACATGTTACAGTTGGTATTAGAGCGAACCAACGAAGGATTTAATTTTATGAAATCTTAATAAGATGAAGTAAAGCAAATGTTGATGTTCTAAACATTTTCTTACTTTCGATGCTGTCTCGCAGAATTACGAAGCATGGAACAAGTGCTTGGTTTTCCGAGTCATGTTTATGACTGTGATGCATTCCCCGGTTTATCAACAAAGGGTTAGGATGATGAGCACCCTAGAGCGTATTTATAATCCATCGCCTTTGTACATGGAACAAAGATGGACAGGTGCCTCAGGAATCTACTATATAGTTGCCCACCGGTTTGCATACCTTCAAACCAACCTAAATAGGATCAAGTGGTTGGAAGACCTGAAAGTCGTAAAGCTGTTCATTTTTGTGGAGGCTCACGTAATATCAACTTTACATATTCGAGGTTGGAGGGTTGAGCTGAACTCATATGTATATGAGGAAGTGACCCGTGTAATCCCGTGTAATCCCCACCGATAGGATCAAGGTATTGGGGGGCCATGAGAACAATGGATTCCAATGGGAAGGATACCCTGATCTTCCAATGACTTACCGATTCGTGAAGATCCATGACCCGAAACCATAGTATTATCTAGTTCCTGTAGATAAATGTAATACAACATTATTCTCCCCAAACTAAATGTAAACATTTGGCTTATCCTCACAAGAAATGTTGTATTCTGAAAGGGCTATGCCCATATAAATACAAGAAGACTTCTTTTTATCAATGTCTGTTTCGTTTAGGAGAATTGATAAGAAGTTAAGTGGTTAGATTGCTTGGTTGATAGCTGAAATGGAGGTGAAATATAAATCATAATGATTAATGAGTAATAATGTTAAGAAACCTTTTTCCGGGCACAACCCCAGGTATAGATTCCCAGTTCGCCTCCTACATCAAGTAATGCTGTAATCTAGGAGAAGAAGTTTCTTCTCAAGCAGATTTAGCCGCTCAAATTCGACGGGAGAGGCAGGTCCGTCCAAGCAGATGCTGAAATTTGGATTGAATCCATGGAGGATTACTTTGAAGCAGTCGGTACTGCACCCGCCAATCAAGCTATGCTTGCCAAGCTGAAGCTCACTAGCAAAGCTAGGCTTTGGTGGAAGCAATGGTGTAGAGATCAAGGGTTCGCAGAAGGATCTGTTACCTGGGAGAAGTTGAAGAAAGCCGTGCAGGGAAGATACTTACCACTTGCATATTGCACGCAGAAAATGAATGAGTTCTATGAACTAAAATAGCTGGGACTCACTCTTGACGCATAGTACTCCAAATTTGTCTCACTTCTTAAGTATACGCCACAGATGGACATGACACAGCAGGTGTCAAAATTTTGTGCTAGTTTAAATCCACCAGTAAATACCCGTCTCGAATCTATGCGTCCATCAGATCTTCATGATGCATTCATTCGAGCTGCCCCTATAATTCAGGAGGTGTAGGCTAGACCAAGTGGTAACAAAACTTGGTCTTATAATGACCCAAAAAGAGGAGCATTTAGGCCTCAAATGAAGAGAGTTCAAGGAACGAATCAGGGACAAAGAAAGAAAGCAAGGACTAATAACGTCAACAACTTTGTCCCTACTCAAAGCAATGGCCAAAACCTCCGTTGTTTCCACTGCAACGAGCCCATTCATTTCAAGAGGCAATGTCCCAAGCTTGGAGGAGGACATCGCCAAGCGCCTTTTCAAGAAACTGGCCGTGGTCAGGGAGCCGCTACCTGAGGCAGAGGAAGAACCACCTGTATTGCCAACAGGGAGATGTGTAAAGAAGAAGAAGATCCGACCATGGAAGCAGAGTTTGAAAGGGCGACAGTCCATGCCACTCTTTACAAGAAAGGGCCGAACCACTAGTTCTCAATGATTCAGACACCGTCGGACTACCAAGGTAAAGGTTTCAAGACCTTGATTAATTGTGGCATTACACATTCCTTTATCTCACCAGTTTGTGCAAAAAGATTAGGAATAGCCACAATAGAAGCACCTATCTTGCTTGTGGAATCAGCAAATGGTCGTGAGGTTACTTGTACCAAGCAAACTGCTAAGGTGGAATTCTTTCTGGGAGGAAAGACGACTTCGGTCAAATTCAAAGTCATGAATTTAGGTATCCAAGAGTGTCTACTCAGAATGGATTGACTTAAGCCTAATGACGTCCACATTCATTGTGGAAAGGCCCAAATTTCCTTTCGAAACTTTGAAGGGGAATTGGTCACAACTCAAGGTGAGGCTAGAGTGCCAAAAATTCAATTGGCCAAAGCATCTCGGATTATAAAGGGAGTCAGAAAGGGACTACCTGTCTACTTGATTAAGCTCAACAAGTTATATCAAAAGTAGGAATCCAGTGAAGGACCTTCTTGGCTAAAGGAATACGCGGATGTATTTCCTGAAGAGTTGACAGAACTTCCGCATCAAAGAGAAGTGGATCATGAGATGAAGCTAATACCAAGAGCTGCACCAATTGCAAAAAGACCTTATAGAATGTCCATTCCAGAAGCAATTGAGCTAAAGGAACAACTCAAGCAACTGCTAGATCAGGGCTACATCCGTCCTAGCAGTTCACGATGGGGAGCTCTCGTACTATTCCAAAAAAAGAAAGATGGAATGCTTTGACTATGTATTGATTAACGAGGGTTGAATCAATCAACTGTCAAGAACAAGTATCCTATTCCTAGAATAGATGAGCGTCTTGATCGTCTTCAAGGTGCGAAGATATTTTCCAAGATTGATCAGAGATTTGGTTACTATTAGATAAGGATCAAGGAAGAAGATATCACAAAGACGGCCTTCAACACAAGATATGGGCACTTTGAGTTCCTAGTTATGTCATTTGGGCTTACGAATACGCTTGCCACCTTCAACAGGTTAATGCAAGATATCTTTAGGCCATACCTTGATGACTTTGTACTCGTCTTCTTCAACGACACAATAGTCTATTCCAAACAAGAAGAAGATCATGAGACCCAACTTCGGATTGTCCTTGAGACAATGAGTTCACATAAGCTATATGCTAAGATGAAGAAATGTACATTCTTCAAACGTTAGATTGAATATCTGGGATTCATCGTATCAGTGGAAGGAATCTCAGTGGACCCATCCAGGGTTAGAGATGTTCTAGAATGGCCAATACCAACAACTGTCAAATAAATACGTAGTTTTCTTGGATAGACAAGATGGTATAGGGTCTTCATCAAAAACTATGCTTTGATTGCAGCACCTCTGATGGACTTACTAAAGAAGCAAACATCCATTGCATGGTCAACTTCCGAACAAACCAGCTTTGATAAATTGAAGAAAATTTTGGTATCAGCAACTATCCTAAAACTTCCGGACCTCAGTAAGGAGTTCCACGTAGTAATTGATGCTAGCACACTTGCCTTAGGTTGTGTGCTCATGTAGGAATGTCATCCTATGGCATACTCTTAAAGGAAGCTGAAGAGTCATGAGAAGAATTATGCTACCCATGATCTAGAATTGTTAGCTGTCATCCATGCTCTAAAGCATTGGAGACACTACCTGTTGGGTAACAAGTTTACTCTAATGACTGATCATAAGAGTCTCAAGTGAATCTTTACCCAGAACGAGCTCAACATGAGGCAACGTCGCTGGATTGAAGCGGTGGAAGAGTACGACTTTGAAACCAAGTACCAACTAGGAAAAGAGAATGTAGTTTCCGATGAACTCAGTCACAAGGCATTCCTTAATTCTCTAATATTGCAAAATCCATCAACAGCTAGATCTCTAGCCACAATGGTGTCCATGCCAAACAACCCAATACTTGAGTTAGCTAGAGATGAAGCATGCCATGATCCAGTCTATCAAAAGATGCTAAGGGAGATATCTATCAAGGATCAGGACCAAAAGCTGCAGGCTAAGTATCATGAGTTCTCTGTCAATAGTGGACTTGTCTACTATAGAACGAGGCTATGTATACTGGCAAGCTAGCCACTTAAGCAAGATATTATGGAAAGCTCATGATTCCCCTTTCTCAGGACATCCAGGCTATGCCAAGACCCTCAATGTAGTTAGGAAGATCTACTTTTGGGAGAGGCTTAATGGTGAGGTTCTTGAATATATCACTGAGTGTTTTTCGTGTCCACGTATCGAAGCCAAACATGTCAAGATGCCACGGAAGTTACAACCACTTGACATTCCCCAAATGAAATGGGAATTCATTAGTATGGACTTTGTTATTGGCTTAACTACCCCAAGTTTAGGGAGGATACAACTCCATTATGGTTGTGGTTGGCATGCTGACTAAGGTTGCATATCTTATTCCACTAAAGACAAACTATAAAGCTTCAAGCATTCCAAGGTTGTTTATCAAGGAGATATTCAAGCTACACGGGCTACCTAGAAGAATCATTAATGATCGTGATTCTCTCTTCACATCATACTTCTAGAGAGCCATCTTTTTAGTCATTGGGACTCAATCTGTAGTCCCAACTCTGTTTTAGCACAGCTTACCATCCCGAAACGGATGGCCAAATAGAGCGAGTCAATCAAATCATCGAGGATATGCTTAGGGTATACTGTTGTCGTGAACCAAAAAGGTGGATTCAATACTTACCTTTGGTTGAATTTTCCTACAATGCTTCTTACCAACAAAGCATTTAGATGACCCCTTTTCAAGCATTGTATGTTCATGATTGTCGATGTCCCCTAAACTTCTCAGATCCAACCTTAACGGTTGAAGCTTCAAGGCAGATGTTGGAAGAGATGGATGACCAAATAAAGTCAATACGACATGACATCCAAGTTGCCAAGGATAGTCAGAAAGCATACACGGATTTGAAGCATCAAGATAGAATCTTTGAGGAAGGAGACATGGTCTTCATTCGTGTACATCCAAAGAAGAGTTCTCTATCCTAAGGAGATTGCAAAAAGCTAAGTCCAAGGTATTGTGGACCATACAAGATCCTTAAGTGCCTAGGACCTAATGCTTATAGACTTCAATTCTGTGAGAACCTAAAGGTTCATAATGTATTCCATATCAGCCTATTGAAGAAGTATGTAACTAATCCTAACCATGTACTTGATGACCAACAAATTGTAATTCCTAGTCAAGGAGTCCTTGAACTAAGGTTGGGATCTTAGATGTTAGGGAGAGACAACTAAGATCCAAAACCTTGAGAGAATGCCTTGTCTAGTGGAAAGATTATCTCGAGAAGGATGCCACTTGGATAGATGAAAGCACTCTCAACCATCACTATCCCCAGTTTATCTTGAGATGAGGATATCTCAATTCCTCCAAGGGGGAGAGAATGTAATAACTCCGATTCCTAATTAAAACACGTTGTTTGCATGAACCTCCTCTTAATAGGAGGTCATGAGGATGGTTAATTGGATAATGGTAATTTTTTTAAATTCATTATCCCTCTGTGCTCGAGCCGATTGTGTCGTGCTGGAGGAGAAGGGAATAGGAAGGTCCATTAAGCTCTTTGCTAGAGCTTGCAAGCGGGTGGAAGCCATGCTTGTTGCTGCGTGGGGGAGGGAGGATCCCCTCCCCTCACCTATATAGCTCTGCCATGGGAGAGAGGAGAAAAGGTCACGTTATGGGCTCGAGGACTGCATCAATGAAGGAGATTGTGGGTGAGGAAGAGGATAGAGGAGGCCGTCATACTTTTGACACTGCCTTAAAGGAGGAGAAGGTTGTACATCAGTCAGCCGGCTTGAGGGGAGGAGCAAACCGCTAGTTGCCGTGTAGGTTGCCGCCATCTGCCGCCTTATTCCTTCCACGTGGGTTCTGCACAATTATCAGAATCTTCTAAAAGCTTCTTGAAGCTTCAAAGGGGGCTCTCATAAGCCCCCTTCAATATTGGACCCCCCCCCCCCCCCCCCCCCCGCCATAAATTTTCCTTGTGGGCTTCCACCTAGCCTTGTTCATGTGGGCTCGGTAAAACCCTTCCCCCCCCCCCCCCCCCACACAAAAACTCCTCTCTAAGATCATTCACACCCCTTTTTTTCCCCCTTTTCCTTTCCACCAAGAGAAATTTTAAGCCACCCACCCTCCGGATCCAAAAACCCTGTTTCCCATGGACCCTCTTCAAGTTTTTTTTAAAAAAGCCATTAGGCCTTTTGTAACGTGTCCACTAGTATCATCCAGGACACATCTTAGCAGTCCATCGGAAAGAATGTCTAGGAAGCTCCTCCTGGCACTCCCATGGAATGTTACGGGATTTGCGATCTAGGTCTTCCCGCATCTGCCACGTAGCAGAAGTATCCTGGCCGTTCCCACTTAGGATCGATCGGGATTAGGGTTTTCCTTATTGATCATTACCTAACAGCAAGTAGCGTCGGACCCAAGCGAACTACTTTACGCAAAAACGCTAGGTTTGAAGCGGATTCACGCTGCACTTGGTTCAAGGAGAATGGGAAATGAGAGGGATGCAAAGCTCAACCTCTCTGCCAGAAGGCACAGTCCCATTGTGTTCCCCTAAAATAGCATAAATCGGGTAAGACATAACTCTAGGTCATCGCTTTCGTTGTTCGTGTCCTTTGACGATCATCCCGCTGTTCTTCAAGATTTGAGAAAAGTTCCCGGCTGACCGGGACCACCCAACCGTAGGACAGACCCATGGCCCATCCTCCGCACTTTCCTCGGTTTGTTTTAGTTATGTAATTATCTAACATATTAATTTGACATGTAACAATGAGCTTCTTTAACTAATCCCTTAAGCATTGGTTCCTTGACATAATCTTATCACATGACATAGAAAAACAATATCAAAAAAGTTCTTTATTAAGATATCATCATTTTTATCTTTGAAATACAACGAGTTCCGCCCATAGGCTTGTCCATAATCTGCCCGAAGGCTATCTAGTAATCCACAGGGATCACTATTTCAAGCTTCCACCCATAAACTAGTATGCGGGCCTCGAGATCCAATCCTAAGTCATGTTGCCTCTTGTACAGGACCCGAAAGGCGAGGGATTTATGGCCAGAGCCCCCCTGGCACCCAAGCGTCCTCCTGCTCCAAGTAGGGCTCAATGGAGAGATCTCTCGCGACAGGTTTGGTCCACATTCCCGGCACGATCAACACCCCCCTTAATTAGGGTCAGGCAGGCAGTCGGGGATAACTGAAGCTGCCTCTCCCTTCAAGCCTTCAACCTGAAGCATAGATATTCATTTATTTTGTAATTCATAACTCAAATAGTGCTCTAAATTCTCTAGCAAACATAAACACTTTCATTAACCGATTGTTGGCAAACTTCTAAGGAATGATTCTTTCCTTTCGAATGCATTAACACTTGTTCCAGGGTGTCTTGCAACTTGGCAAGATCCGTTATATTCTGGGTTAGGGCGTATCTTATTACCCCAACTTGGTTAACCCTAAAGTTCATTGGATACTTTTGTTTCCGGTTTTTAACATTTCTTATTCACAAGGATATCAAAGAATACATCCTTTTGCAAGATAACTTGCATAAGGATCTGCCTTCCTTGCTGAGGGTATTTAACCTTCCTTCTTGTGAATCAATCATAAGTCCATATGACTTCGTACTTGCTGCGCAAGTCCTGCGTCGTAATATACGATGAAACAATCCGTTTTAGTTTCTTTAAGCTGACGTTTGTCGGACCTAGGATCTCTTTTTAAGAACCTTAGGGACCAACCCTGGTTCTTTTTTATTTAAGATTTATTGACCCTACAATCAGGGAAGGTAGTCAAGTGTTTAAAGTATAAAAGTTTCTTGGTTTTTAAATCATTCCCCAAGAAATATTTCACAGCGTAGGTATTTCTAGGTTTTCATTAATTCGGTTAACTTTTAGAAGGTAATAATGAGATCACCTCGGCACGATTTTTTATCCTTGTGACAATTGATTTTTCAGTCCTAAACTTTATTGCTTTGAGGTTAGGTAAATTCAATTAATCTTCCTTTTTTCCTTGCAAACGAAACTCATGCCAAATAACAATCTTTTCCTTGCTAAGATATGCAGTTAGCAATGATAACTTCCTAGAGTTCAAGCAATGTAAGAAACCTTTCATGAATTTCACCTTCTATGATGATTCGTTGCAAAAAAGAATAGGGATTAATGGTGCAAGATGCAGTTTTTATACCTTCAAGTTTTAACCAAAATATACTAATATAGTAGGTAGATAATCTTGCTTGTAATTCGTTTCAAAGCATGATGCTATTTGAAGGAAACTACGTTTATTATAGTATCATTTTTGCATGTTCAATTAAACTAAACTCCTTCATCGTAAATAACTAGGACAAAATATATCTTATCCCAAACAATTCATCTTGCATGATTAAATTAAAACCAATAGAAAACCAAGAAGGAAAAACTTGGTTTTGGGGTGAGATATCCACATGGATACCGGGAGATGACCCTCCCGCAGCTACTCCTTGGCCTTTCTTAGGCGGCATCGTAGTTGTGATCCTTTGGATGTGAAGGCAACTTTTACTCTCCTTTTCGGATTTCCACCGCCTCTCTTTCGAGGTAAGGAGCCATTCAAAGGATTGATCACGAGAAGGGTAATAAGACCTTTAAGGTCTTAGCTTCTTCGAAGAGGGAAAGGTTTATAAAGCCTAAGAAGGCCCTATAGGGTATATATGTGGCAAAAAGGTTATGGGTGAGTGTGGGTTCGCAACCATATGAGCCTTGGAAGAACTTTGGGCTTGGGGTAAAAGGTATAGGAAGGGGGATTTTTAGAGAGGTTTTAGGACACGGAATAGTAAAGGTTTTAGGGATTTTAACCCGGAGTGATAGGGGAAAGGTGAAGGATGAAGGCTTCTAGCACCGAGGGGGGGGGGGAACGGAAGGGTATGTAAGGAAAAGGGGACACAGGAGGTAAGGGGCTTAGGCGGGAAGTGTTAAAAAAAAGGAATATGAGAGGGTGTAACACGGTTTCAAAGAAACATAAGAAGGGACTTTACAAATTTAGGTACGGGGAAGGGATTTGTGGGTTATGAGGCCAAGGGTTGTGGGGGTTTAACGGCCCTCGGGAAGGGGTTAAGGCCTTAAGACTGGGGCGGGGTGAAAGGATTTCTAAGGGGTAGAACCGGGAGGGGGGAAAAGGGTAAGGGAAGGGTATAGTAAGGGGGACTTGAGGGTTTTTAAAAACCCGAGGAGGGGGGGGGGGCGGGGAATGAAAGAGTAGAAGGGATATGAGGGGGGTGAAAGGGGGCTTAATTAGCCCCCCTTAGGAAGCTTCCACAAGGAAGCTTTTCTGACATGGCAGGGGAGTAACCAACCATCCGATGGCTATGAGGTGGTAGCGACGGCTCAACGGTTTCTTCCACGACCTTTGGCAGCGACATGACACTGACGCTCTCCCCTCATCTCTCTTGACACGGCCTGCTCCATTATGGCCTTATAGGCTTCTTAGAATCATCTCTCCCTCCTCTACGTCCGTCCGGTAGTATGGCAGCATCGACGTCGTTCTTCCCTCCCCATCCCACAGATTGTCAGCGCTCCCTCCTTTATGTAGGGGAGGGGAGGGAATCCTCCCCCCTTGACGTGTCCCTTTGCATGATGGTGGAGCCGAGCAAGCTCCAGCGAGGAGCTTGCTGGCTCCTCTATCCCCTTCCAGCCTTCTCGCTTCATGCGATGCTGGAGAAAAAGAAAAAAAAAGAATTTATCTAAAATATTACACCTTTTTTTTCCCCCTCGTGTTCTTACTCAAGGATTATTTCAAGCCTCTGGGTACCTTAGAACCCCTTTCTCTTGGCCTTCACAAGACACCGTTTTTCCCCCATTTCCATTTTACCCAAGGACCTTTGAAGAGCTCACTTAACCCTGGAGTTAAGGCTTTTCCCCCTTTTTTTGGGTTCTCCACAAGCATTCACTAGCGCGAGTCAAAAACCCTTTCCATGGGGCTTTGTTATTGCCTCTCTAGTGGGTTTAAAAGCCCATTTATTCAAAGATGAAAAGGCCACATTTGCGATGGATCCTAAGAAAGCACAAGGCGCAGACCATAGGAGGATCGTCTCCTAACATCCATGTGGACATTTCATCACAAGTCTAGGTTTCTCTTCCTAATTTTGATTTACGTTGTTATAATCCAATCGTGCATGGATCATTTTTGGAGATAGGATGCATATTTCGATTTAAATACTTTGACTAATTTAAAGGAAAGAGCTCACGATGGAAGAATTCGGTCATTAGCATTCTTCAATAAAACGAACAAAATAAAGCAAACATAAGATTTCTATGCATGTCTAGCAAGTGACTTTATGCATTAATTAGATTAATTAATGCCCATCCTTACAAAACGGAATTATGATAGTACACTTTGATTAAACATGGAAAGAATAAACCGCATATTACATTATTGAATATATTTTTCGAAATTATTCTTAAAGAGAGTTGCTAGCAAGCATAGGAAATTGCTAGGGCTACATGAAGAGGATTTAACTCTAGGCACGTGACTTGTAAACTCAAATAAACGAAAGGTTGTGTAAGTTCTGCATACGACAAATGCATTTGGAAATGAAAGTAGAAAAGGGCTGCATGTTTAAACATAAAACCCTAAAGCCTAGTAGTAAGAATCTTGTTTGCATGTTATAGGATGATCAATTGGAAATATGCTATAACGTAACCTATGCTCATAACCTGAAAAGTTAGGGTTTGTAAACCAATTTATACGTAGGTAATGAATCATGTGGTTACGAAAATGATAGCGTAATTATACTGGAGAATAGATAAGTTAAATTGGTTTAAACCTAAAAACCTAAAACCGAGAGGTGCTCATTTAAAAGGGGTTAATTCAATGCAACATATCCCAAAGAGCTTACTAGGGTTAGCATGTTGGGGACATTACCTAGTCACTCGTATTACCAAAGCTGAAAACTCCCATACCCTAAAGACTTGCCTACATTCACGGAATGTAGGGACATTAGAACATACTTGCGAGAAGTGATCTAAGGTTTCTCCTAAGAATCTCTTGCTAAGAAGATGAAACTCGAAACCCTAGGACCGACAATGTGGGCCTAATTCAATCAAGAAGAACAGATTGTTTCGTGACTCCATTCGATGGGTGAAAAGTCCCATAGTTTGATGCGACACTTGTGCAAACAAGTTGCAGAGTTGCATGATCTTATGATTTGATCACAAGGGAATGGCCAATTTCTCGGAATGAGATTGCTAGATTTTTACACAAGTTTATCTTGCAAGAGGATGAATAATTGTCCTGATGTAGTACCTTTCTTGGGTAAAGTGACCAAGAATACAGGGATTAGATATTTGCCTGGAAGCAAAGGACCAATCAGTAAATCAAAATAATATATTTACTGCTAATAGAACTTAAGGTTATGGTTAAGCTGGGTTAATAGGGTATGACCCTAACCCAAGGATATAGGGTTAACAAACAAACCCTTGGGGATCTTGCCAAGTTGCAATTGATCCCGGATAAAGTGTTGGAGGCATTCGGAAAGAAGGATTCACTCCTTAGCAGTTGGCCAAAATAACGACCAATGGAAATGATTGTGCTTGTAACAGTTTTAAGAGCAGTGTTTTGCTTTGTTTGCTCAAAGAATTCAACGGATGAAAAGATATCTAATGCTTTAGGTTGAAGGCTTGAAGAGAGAGGGAGCTTCAATTACTCTCGACTGCCTGCCTGACCCTAACCAAGGGGGTTGTTAATTGCACCTGGAAGGTGGATGAAACCTGCTACAAGAGGTCTCTCCATTGAGCACTACTTGGAGCAAGAGGATGCTTGGGTGCCGAGGGGGCTCTGGCCGTAAATCCCTCCCCTTCCAGGCCCTACACAAGAGGCCAACGTGACTCGGGATTGGATCTCAAGACCCGCATACTAGTCTACGGGTGAAATCTTGGATTAGTAATCCCTATGGATTGTTGGATAGTCTTCAGGTGGATTATGAATAAGCCTAAAAGCTGGAATTTATGTATTTAAAAGATAAATATAATAACCTATTGAAAAGGAACTTATTTGGCATTGTTTTTCTATGTGAAGTGCTATTGTTACATGAAGGAACCAGTGCCTAACGAGTTAATTAAGGAAGCTAATTGATACATGTCCAACTAAATGTGTTAGGTAATTAAATAACTAAAAAACTTGAGGAAAGTGTAGAGGATGTGGCCATAGGTCCATCCTACGGATGGGTGGTCCTGGTTGGCCAAGAACTTTTCTCGATCATTATGGATAGCAAGAAGATCGTTCAAAGAACACGAACAACAAGAGTGTTGACCTAGAGTCTAAGTTATAAAGGATCTTGATTTACGTTGTTTTGGGGGAACGGAATGGGACTATGCCTTATGGTAGAGAGGTTGCGCTTCAGATCCCTCTCGTTTCCCATTCTCCTTGAACCAAGTGTAGCGTCAATCCACTTCGAAATTTGGCATTTCTGCATAAAGTAGTTCGCTCCGGTTCGATGCTAGTTGCCGTTAGGAAATGACCAATAGAGAAAAACGCTAATTTAGGTCGGTCCTAAGTGGGAATGGCTGGAATACTTCTGCTACATGGCAGACGTGGAAAGTCCTAGATCGTGAACCCTATAACATTCCATGGGAGTGCCAAGCGGAGCTTTCTAGATATCCTTTTCGATGGGCTGCTAAGATGTGTCCTAAAGATAACAGGAGGACACGTTACAATTGGTATCAGAGTGAACCAACGAAAGTTTTTTTAATAATGAAATCTTAATAAGATGAAGTAAAGCAAACGTTGTTGGTCCAAACATTTCCTTACTTTCGATGCTGTCTTGCAGAATTACGAAGCATGGAACAAGTTCTTAGTGTTCCGAGTCATGTGAATGACTGCCATACATTCCCCAATTTATCAACAAAGGGTTGGGATGATGAGCATCCTAAAGCGTATTTATAATCAATCGCCTTTGTACATGGAACGAAGATGGACGGGTACCTCAGGAATCTACTATATAGCTGCCCATTGGTTTGCATACCTTCAAACTAACCTAAAGAGGATCAAGTGGTTGGAAGACTTGAAAGTCATGAAGCTATTCATTTTTGTGGAGGCTCACATAAATTCAACTTTACATATTCGAGGTCGGAGGGTTGAGCTGAACTCATATGTATATGAGAAAGTGACCCATGTAATCCCCGCCGACAGGATCAAGGTATTGGGGTGCCATGAGAACAATGGATTCCAAAGGGATACCCTGATCTTCCAATGACTTACCAATTCCTGAAGATCCATGACCCGAAACCATACTATTATCTAGTTCCTATAGATAAATATAATACAACATTATTCTCCCTAAACTAAATGTAAACATTTGGCTTATAATAGCAAGAAATGTTGTATTCTGAAAGGGCTATGCCCATATACATACAAGAAGACTTATTTTTATCAATGTATGTTTTGTTTAGGAGAATTGATAAGAAGTTAAGTGGTTAGATTGCTTGCTTGAAGCAGAAATGGAGATGAAATGTAAATCATAACGATTAACGAGTAAAAACGTTAAGAAACCTTTATCCAGACACAACCCCAAGTATAGATTCCAAGTTTGCCTCCTACATCAAGTACTGTTGTAATCCAGGAGAAGAAGTTTCTTCTCAAGTAGATTAAGCCACCTGAATTTGACGGGAGAGGCAGGTACGTCCAAGCATATGCTGAAATTTGGATTGAATCCATGGAGAATTACTTTGAAGCAGCCGGTACTGCACCCGCCAATCAAGTTATGCTCGCCAAGCTGAAGCTCACCGGCGAAGCTAGGCTTTGGTTAAAGCAATGGTGCAGAGATCAAAGGTTTGTAGAAGGATCCGTTACCTACGAGAAGCTGAAGAAAGCCGTGCAGGGAAGATACTTACCACCTGCGTATCGCACGTAGAAAATGAATGAGTTCTACGAACTAAAACAACTCGGACTCATTCTTGATGCATACTACTACAAATTTGTCTCCTTCTTAAGTATGCGTCACAGATGGACATGACATAGCAGGTGTCAAAATTTTGTGCTAGATTAAATCCACCAGTGAATACCTATCTCGAATCTATGTGTCCATCAAATCTTCAGGACGCACTCATTTGATCTGCCCCTATAATTTAGGAGGTGCAGGCTAGACCAAGAGGTAACAAAACTTGGTCTTATAATGACCCAAATAGAGGAGCATTCAGGCCTCAAATGAAGAGAGTTTAAGGACAGAATCAGGGACAAAGAAAGAAAGCAAGGATTAATAATGTCAACAACTTTGTCCCTACTCAAAGCAATGGCCGAAACCTCCGTTGTTTCCACTGCAACGAGCCCATTCATTTCAAGAGGCAATGTCCCAAGCTTGGAGGAGGACATCACCAAGTGCCTTTCCAAGGAATTGGTCGTGGTCAGGGAGCCGTTACCCGAGACAGAGGAAGAACCTTGTGTATTGCTAACAAGGAGATGTGCGAAGAAGAAGAAGATCCAACCATGGAAGCAGAGTTTGAAAGGGTGATAGTCCATGCCGCTCTTCACAAGAAAGGGCCGAATCGCCAGTTCTTGGTGATTCAGACACTGTCAAACTACCAAGGTAAAGGTTTCAAGACCTTGATTGATTGTGGCAGTACACATTCCTTTATCTCACGAGTTTGTGCAAAAAGATTAGGAATAGCCACAATAGAAGCACTTATCTTGCTTGTGGAATTGGCAAATGGTCGCGAGGTTACTTGTACCAGGCAAATTGCTAAGATGGAATTCTTTCTGGGAGGAAAGACAACTTCGGTCAAATTCAGAGTCATGAATTTAGGTATCCATGAGTATCTACTCGAAATGGATTGGCTTAAGCCTAATGATGCCCACATTCATTGTGGAAAGGGCCAAATTTACTTTTGAAACTCTAAAGGGGAATGGGTCACAACTCAAGGTGATGCTGGAGTGCCAAAAATTCAGTTGGCCAAAGCATCTCAGATTATAAAGGGATTCAAAAAGGGACTACCTGTCTACTTGATTAATCTCAACAAGCTAGATCAAAAGCAGGAGTCTAGCGAAGGACCTTCTTGGCTAAAGGAATAGGCGGATGTATTTCTTGAAGAGTTGACAGAACTCCCGCCTCAAAGAGAAGTGGATTATGAGATCAAGCTAGTACTAGGAGCTGTGCCAATTACAAAGAGACCATATAGAATGTCCATCCCAGAAGCAATTGTGCTGAAGGAACAACTCAAGCAACTGTTAGATCAAGGCTACATCCATTCTAGCAGTTCACCATGGGGAGCTCCCGTACTGTTCTAGAAAAAGAAAGATGGAATGCTTCGACTATGTATTGATTACCGAGGGTTGAATCAATCAACTCTCAAGAACAAGTACCCTATTCCTAGAATAGATGAGCTTCTTGATCGTCTTCGGGGTGCGAAGATCTTTTCCAAGATTGACCCCAGATCTAGTCACTATCAGATAAGAATCAACGAAGAAGATATCCCAAAGATGGCCTTCAACACAAGATATGGGCACTTTGAGTTCCTAGTTATGTGATTCGGGCTTACGAATGCGCCTACCACCTTCAACAGGTTAATGCAGGATATCTTTAGGCCATATCTTGATGACTTTGTACTCGTCTTCTTCGAGGACACTCTAGTCTATTCCAAACAAGAAGAAGATCATGAGACCCAACTTCGGATTGTCCTTGAGACAATGAGGTCACATAAGCTATATGCTAAGATGAAGAAATGTGCATTCTTCAAATGTTAGATTGAATATCTGGGATTCATCATATCAGCGGAAGGAATCTCAGTGGACCCAACGAAGGTCAGAGATGTGCTAGAATGGCCAATACCAACAACTGTTAAAGAAATACGTAATTTTCTTGGATTCACAGGATGGTATAGGGTCTTCATCAAAAACTATGCTTTGATTGCAGCACCTCCGACAGACTTACTAAAGAAGCAAACATCCATTGCATGGTCAACTTTCGAACAAACCAGCTTTGATAAATTGAAGCAAAGTTTTGTATCAACACGTATCCTAAAATTTTCGGACCTCAATAAGGAGTTCAAGGTAGTAACTGATGCTAGCACACTTGCCTAAGGTTGTGTGCTCATGTAGGAAGGTCATCCTTTGGCATACTCTTCAAGGAAACTGAAGATTCATGAGAATAATTATGCTACCCATGATCTGGAATTGTTAGCTGTCATCCATGCTCTAAAGATTTGGAGACACTACCTGTTGGGTAACAAGTTTACTCTAGTGACTGATCATAAGAGTCTCAAGTGGATTTTTACCCAGAATGAGCTCAACATGAGGCAACGTCGCTGGATTGAAGTGCTCGAAGAGTGTGACTTTGAAATCAAGTACGGACAAGGAAAAGAGAATGTAGTTTCTGATGCACTCAGTGGCAAGGCATTCCTTAATCTTGCAAAATCCATCAACAGCTAGATCTCTAGCCACAAAGGTGTCCATGCCAAACAACCCAATACTTGAGTTAGCTAGAGAGGAAGCATGCCATGCTCTAGTCTATGAAAAGATGCTAAGGGAGATCTCTATCAAGGATGAGGACTAAAAGCTGCAGGCTAAGTATCATGAATTCTCTGTCAATAGTGGACTTGTCTACTATAGAACGAGGCTATGTATACTGGCAAGCAAGTCACTTAAGCAAAAGATATTATGGGAAGCTCATGATTCCCCTTTCTTAGGACATCGTGGCTATGCCAAGACCCTTAATGTAGTTAGGAAGAGCTACTATTGGGAGAGTCCTAAAGGTGAAATTCTTAAATATATCACTGAGTGTTTGTCATGTCAACGTATTGAAGCCAAACATGTCAAGATGCCAGGGAAGTTACAACCACTTGACATTCCCCAAATGAAATGGGAATTCATCAATATGGACTTTGTTATTGGCTTACCCCAAGTTCAAGGAGGATACAACTCCATTATGGTTGTGGTTGACATGCTGACTAAGGTTGCACATCTTATTCCAGTAAAGACAAACTATAAAGCTTTAGACATTGCAAGGTTGTTTATCAAGGAGATATTCAAGCTACACGGGCTACCCAAAAGAATCATTAGTGATCGTGATTCTCTCTTCACATCACACTTCTAGAGAGTCATCTTTGAAGCCATTGGGACTCAACTCTGCTTTAGCACAGCTTACCATCCCCAAACGGATGGCCAAACAGAGCGAGTCAATCAAATAATCGAGGATATGCTTAGGGCATACTGCTGTCCTGAACCAAAAAGGTAGATTCAATACTTACCTTTGGTTGACTTTTCCTACAATCCTTCTTACCAACAAAGCATTCAGATGACCCCTTTTCAAGCATTGTATGGTCATGACTGTCGAAGTCCCCTAAACTTCTCAGATCCAACCTTAAGGGTTGAAGCGTCAAGGCAGATGTTGGAAGAGATGGATGACCAAATAAAGTCAATACGACAGGACATCCAAGCCGCCAAGGATAGACAGAAAGCATATGCAGATTTGAAGTGTCAAGATAGAATCTTCGAGGAAGGAGACATGGTCTTCATTCCCGTACGTCCAAAGAAGAGTTCTTTATCCTTAGGAGATTGCAAAAAGCTAAGTCCAAGGTATTGTGGACCATACAAGATCCTTAAGTGCCTAGGACCTAATGCTTATAGACTACAATTCCTTAAGAACCTAAAGGTTCATAATGTACTCCATATCAGCCTATTGAAGAAGTATGTACCTAATCCTAACCATGTAGTTGTTGACAAACAAATTGTAATGCCTAGTCAAGGAGTCCTTGAACTAAGGTGGGACAAGATCTTAGATGTTAGGGAAAGACAACTAAGATCTAGAACCTTGAGAGAATGCCTTGTCCAGTGGAAAGATTATCCCGAGGAGGATGCCACTTGGATAGATAAAAGCACTCTCAACCATCACTATCCCCAGTTTATCTCGAGATGAGAACATCTTGATTCCTCCAAGGGGGAGAGAATGTAATAACTCCGATTCCTAATTAAAACACATTCTTCTCATGAACCTCCTCTTACTAGGAGGTCATGAGGATAGCTAATTGGATAATGGCAAATTTTGTTAACTAATTGCCCCTCTCTCCTTGAGCCGACTATCGTGCTGGAGGAGAAGGGAATAGCAAGGGCCATCAAGCTCCTTGTTTGAGCTCGCATACGGGTGGAATCCATGCTTGTTGCCACTTGGGGGAGGGAGGATCCCCTCCCCTTACCTATATAGCTCTGCCATGGGAGAGAGGAGGAAGGGTCATGTTACGGGCTGGAGGAGTGCAGCTGTGAAGGAGAGTGTGGATGAGGAAGAGGATAGAGGAGGCCGTTAGACTTCTGACGTTGCCTTAAAGGAGGAGAAGGCTGTGCGTCGCCAAATTGAGGGGTGGAGCAAACCGCCAGCTGCTGCAGGTCGCCGCCATTTGCCACCAACACGCCACCATTCGCCATTTGCCGCCTTATTCATTCCACGTGGGTTCTCCACAATTATCAAAAGCTTTTGAAAGCTTCTTGAAGCTTCAAAGGGGGCTGTCATAAGCCCCCTTTCATATTGCACCCCCCCACAAATTTTCCTTATGGGCTTCCACCTAGCCTTGTTCATGTGGGCTTGGTAAAACCCTTTCCACCCCCACACAAAAACGCCTCTCTAAGATCTTTCACACCCCTTTTTTTCTCCTCTTTTCCTTTCCACCAAGAGAAATTTTTAGCCACCTACCTTCGGGATCCAAAAAGCCCCCTTTCCCATGGACCCTCTCCAAGTTTTTAAAAAAAAGCCATTAAGCCCTTTTTTTTCCCCCTTACGTTCTTACTCAAAGATCATTTCAAACCTCAGGGTACCTTAGAACCCCTTTCTCTTGGCCTTTACAAGTCACCGTTTCTCCCCCGTTTCCATTTTACCCAAGGGCCTTTGAAGAGCTCATTTAACACGGGAGTTAAGGATTTTTCCCCTTTTTTTGGATTCTCCACAAGCATTCACTAGCCTGAGTCGAAAAGCCTTTCTGTGGGGCTTTGTTATTGCCTCTCTAGTGGGTTTAAAAGCCCATTTATTCGAAGACGAAAAGGCCGCATTTGTGATGGCTCCTAAGAAAGCATAAGGCGCAGCCGCCGTAGGAGAATTGTCTCCTAACATCCATGCGGACATTTCACCACAAGTCCAAGTTTTTCTTCCTAATTTTGATTTACATCGTTATAATCCAATTGTGCATGGATCATTTTTGGAGATACGATGCATCTTTCGATTTAAATACCTTGACTAATTTAAAGGAAAGAGCTCACAATGGAAGAATTAGGTCATTAGTATTCTTCAATAAAATGAACAAAACAAAGCAAGCATAAGATTTCTATGCATGTCTAGCAAGTGACTTTATGGATTAATTAGATTAATTAATGCCCATCCTTACAAAAAGGAATTATGATAAGACACTTCGATTAAGCATGGAAGGAATAAACCGCATATTGCATTATTGAACATCTTTTTTGAAATGATTATTAAAGAAAGTTGCTAACAACCGTAGGAAATTGCTAGGGCTACATGAAGAGGATTTAACTCTAGGCACGTGACTTGAAAACTCAAATCAACAAAAGGTTGTGTAAGTTCTGCATATGACAAATGCATTTGGAAATGAAAGTAGAAAAAGGCTGCATGTTTAAACATAAAACCCTAAAGCCTAGTAGTAAGAATCTTGTTTGCATGTTATAGGATGATCAATCGGAAATATGTTATAATGTAACCTATGCTCATAACCTGAAAAGTTACGGTTTGTAAACCAATTTATATATAGGTAATGCGTCATGTGGTTACAAAAATGATAGCGTAATTATATTCGAGAATAGACAAGTTAAATTGGTTTAAACCTAAAGACCTAAAATCGAGAGGTACTCATTTAGAAGGGGTTAATTCAATGCAACATATCCCAAAGAGCTTACTAGGGTTAGCAGGTTGGGGACATTACCTAGTCGCTCGTATTACCAAAGCTGAAACTTCAATACCCTAAGGACTTGGCCACATTCACGGAATGTAGGGACATTGGAACGTACTTGCGAGAAGTGATCTAGGGTTTTTCCTAAGAATCTCTGGCTAAGAAGATGAAACTTGGAACCCTAGGACTGACAATGTCTGCCTAATGGAATCAGGAATAGATTGTTTCGTGACTCCATTCGATGGCTAGAAAGTCCCATAGTTTGATGCGACACTTGTGCAACAAGTTACAGGGTCGCATGATCTTGTGATTTGATCACAAGGGAATGACCAATTCCTTGGAATGAGATTGGCAGATCTTTACGCAAGTTTATCTTGCAAGCGGATGAATAATTATCCTAATATAGTATATTTCTTGGGTAAAGTGACCAAGAATACGTGGATTAGATATTTTCCTGGAAGCAAAGTGATGGACCTAAAAACGGGCTGGCACTGGCTCATGCACTAGCCGGGCCTCGTCACTACGCACAAGACAACCCCTCGGCCTCGTGGCCAGGAGCGTCTATCAAAATCTCTGCCTTCCTAAACATTGCGTTTGTAATACGTTGTAGTGCAACTGATCCTAACCCAATATTACTCCTCAGAGGAAGTCCCTTTCACATAGCCAAAAGGCTCGAATCACATACACATGGGGTTCCTCCTACGGCTGAATGCCGTCAACCCTCTGCGACTCTCCTACACCTTGGGGATTGGCCCCTCGATGCGTCGCTCAACATATAAACATTTCGCACAAAATCCACTCAAGGTACCATTTAATCGTATACAGTAATGTACCATTGTCCTTACTTCTCTTTTCCCTAGACCCCACGACTAGCCTATGGCTTAGGGTGTCCTGTCTCTCACTCAACGTGGGTCAAAGTCCTAATGAAAGCAATTGCTGTGCATCCAGGATTTCTGATACCTTTAAATATTTCCATGATTTATGCATATTGTGGATGCCAAGTGCTCAAAAAATTATGAAATCAACATTGTGCACATGTGGAAAACATCCTTTCAATGACTTCCAACTACCGTTCTTATGCGGCGTTGCACGAACCTAGCACCAAGGAAACCCTCGTGCTACTAGGCTCTTATTTTATAATTATTATCCGTCCTAAATGCTATGCATAGAAATCAGCAACCTTTCCATCATCTCACACGGCATTTAGACATATTTCAACTACTCTACCCTTCCATCGATCAAATGTTGTATTGTTGTATGGATTTATAGGGTATTTTGCCATCATTTTATGTGTAAAAAGCAGGAAACACACACTAGAACAAGAAGGTGGGGTTGAACAGAGGAAAATCCTCATGATTCAATTCCCACAAACATTCACAAACATTGCTCTTAATTTTCACTAATTTTTTGCACCCAAAATGCATTTTTTCCCTATTTTTAGTGATTTTTCTCCATTTCCCTTGTATTTTTCCTTATTTTCTATATTATTTTATTACCAAAAATTCAAAATAGGTTATGGGCTGTGGCCCTTAGTTCCTTCCTGCAGCAAAATTGAAGATTTAGTTGGTGTTCCTATTCACTTTCCCAATTCTATGCCCAAAACCATCATTTTCCCTTGATTTTTCATATTTTACGTGTTTTAGCATATTATTTTGAACCACAAGATGCATATTTTTCTGATTATCTGATTATAACCAGCAAGAACTCATGGAAAACAGCCACATAAACAATTTTTAGCCCACATGAACAATATTTTATCAATCAAAAGCCATGAAATCTCAAATTTCCTTTGAAAATTTTGAATTACCGCTTATTTGCGTGTTTCGGGTTTCATGTCCATGGCTGCAAATTTGGAAATCAGTAGCACTTCATGTCCAGCACGATCACAAATCACCATTTCCAGCCCGTGGAGCAATCCGATCCATGCCGGACAAGCCTCCATCATTCTTTCTTCTTCCTTCTTCTTCCCACATGAACTTGCCTTTAGAAGAGAGAGAGGGAGGAGAGAGAAAGACTGAAATCAGAGATCTTCAAAGAGAGCATCATTCGACGGGCAAAGGGCGGTGAAATGATTGGCATCCAGGAGGGAATGAGGGGCAATGATGATTGGCATGGGTTGTTCACAGGCAAGAGGGAACCTCCATCATCATCAAGCGCAAATTTCGGCGCTGCATGGCGTGGCCTCTCCTCCTCTTTCTCTCACAACGATTCTCTCCCAAGCATTTCATGTGACTTTTAATCTTGGGCTCCCAAGAGTCACTTACTCATTTGGGCCAAATTTTGTCCACCCCTTCGCATCTTGACCGGTTTCTTGGCCATTTCCCCGTCCAGACTCGGAATCGAGCTCTGAAAAATCCTGGGCGTCCGACTTAGCATCCCGCATTGGCCAGTAACTCGTGTCAACCCTCATGACTGTCTGAAAAATTATGAAAAATCAACAAGTGACGCTCGGGTGCCTTTAAAGCACTTTGACGCTTAAAATCGTCCTAGATCGAGCCGCCACCTTTGACGGTGAATATTTGTCCCTTGAAATTCATAATTTTTAGCTATTTTTAAGCACTTTCCAGCACCAATATTCCGCTCTCATTGGCGACCACGGGATAGGGCGACTCAGCCCGTCGAATCCACGAACATATCTGCACATAAACAACCAAAGAAGCATCAAACTGATACAAAACAATTATATAATAAAACTTAGCACAATGCTCCCCCTACCCCTGGACAGAACCAAGGCATGACATCCACAAGGAGTAGGCCAAGCTTCATCTAATAAAAGAGGCGAATTGAGTCACTACCCAGCTGCTCCAACACAGCCAAACTAAAAAAACCGATCAAAGAGGTTGCCCTAAGTGGTAGTCTGTGCTACTTACCAACTAAAAACAACACCACTAGGAGCTCCTGCAAGGCGAGGACTCCTATAGCCTGATCAAAGAGTATTTTCTTTCAGTACATTTCTTCTTTTAGGGTTGTTATTGGATGAACATACTTGGGCATGTAAAAAGGAGGGAGCTGAGCGTAGTGACCCAAGGAGAAAAGGGCATCGGCCTCAGGACCTGTCTCGGCACCCAAGAACCTACCAAGCCCTCGCAAGGCGACACTCAATCCTTTTCTAACGCTCACTTTTATTTTCGCTCCAACATTCCTTGTTTGGTCATTTTTTCCAGCAAGAATCCACCCTTAGGAAGACAAGGTATCGGCCCCGGGTCTGATTCGTCCCCAGGAACCTACCAGGCCTTCGCAAGGCAATGATCAACTGCTTATATCTTTTCATTCCTTTTCTTTTCTTTGATAGGGGTTAGAACCCCTTTTTACACACCTTCGTATTTATATTCATCTTAACGGATGTACATGGTTTCTTGGCATCATCATTATTAGCTTCTAGCAGGCTTCTCTAACTGCCTCACTACTAACAAGAACTCCTAGAACGGCTGCCTAGCAGGCTAGCAGAACAGGGCCATTAAGACTTCCTTCTAAAATAGGTCTTTCAATGCTTGAACTCGTAAAGGAGAGGTATCACCTGGAGTGGCCACAAGAAGCTTCCATCGTAGCAAAGGGTCCTCCAGGCTCCACAAAATTCCACGAACCGCGAAACCTGTCCAGCACAATACTTAAAACAAAAACCCGATTAAACGCACCCGCACTAGACAGGGGAATGGCCCTCTTGGCATAATGAAATGAAACACTTCACTACAAAACTGAATTGGCCCTCTTGGCCTAATGAAATCAAACAATACTACATAATATCCTCCTGGAAACAACTATGATAGACATCAAAGCATACCATTCCCAGGGGAACAAAGGCTCGTAGCCCCTAGACTAGGTGCATTAGATTATGACCTATCCCTCCTGCGTATATTGCAAGAGGTGTTCGCATCACATGTCGTCGAATCAGTCTATGGGTCCAAGATAATAAAGGCAGATGAGTCTCGCTTACCCTTTGCATCACCCAAATCAACCATCGTCTGCCAAAGAGGGCATGTTCAAAAAGCATACCCCACAAATGACCGGGTCCTGTCTCACCATCAATAGATATATCGGGACAAGGGCCGCAATTAAAGAAGAGGTCTTCTTCATTTGCAAAATTAGCCAAAGAATTGGCAAACTAATTCCAATTCCGTGGAATCAGCTGAAAAGACACTCTATCGAATTCGTCTAGCAGGGCTATGGCAGTATGATGGTACATACAAAGGATGGAGTTTCGTACCATGTATGTCCCATTAAGTTGATTTAAAACCAACTGAGAGTCCCCTTTCACCAACAACTGGCGGATACCACCCTTCTTCGCAATATTCAAACCCATAATCAGGGCTTTGTATTCTGCCATATTATTGGTAAAATTCGCCCCGAGATAAGCAGCTAACTTCATGACAATGCGTCGTCGGGGGTCATAGATGACAACGCCTACACTTCCTTTTCTGCATGCACCCCGAGATGCCCCATCAAAGTACAAGGTGTACGTCCATAAAGGGTTTACATATCCCACCATCCTGAACTCTACTTGTAATTATGGTAATCGAAATTCAGCATATTCAACGGGTGGACTGTAGGCTCCATCCCTCCATCATCATTGAATTCAATAGGGATGCTCGTCAAAATTTGTAGGCAGTGATGGCAGAAGACCTTGATCTCCCAAATAAATGTCCCGCCTTCTTGTTCAATCACCTTGTATCCTTTGCTCCACCAAATGAGCTTTCCCTGACGATACCTCTGTTCTAAATATGGGTGTTCTAAATAAGGGATCAGACGACCCATCAACCTCTATCACGATTTCCTTGCAGATGTTTGATCGATCTTGCCTAGACCTACAAGGCAGTCATAGCATTAGTGCAATTAGAAATAATAAGGTTTAATCTTATTAAGATTAACCTTATTTTTAAATTCTATCCCCTCAAGGTCAGCTAACAAGACTGTGGATTTATTCTTTCCTATTCTAACGATCCTATAGGGCCCATCCCATTTGGGCTCTAGCTTGCCTGGAAATAATTCACGTCGTGCATCATAATACAGAACAAGCTGTCCTTTCTTGAAGGTGTATTTCTTGGCTTTGAGGTCGTGTAGCTGCTTCATTCGGCGCTTTGCCACTTCTTGGTGCAATAAGCTCTGTAGCTTAAGCTCATCTAAATGTGCCAGTGTCGTCAAGCGCTCAAAAAGTGCGTCTTCATCGCTCAAAGAATGATTGATGGCAAACCGAATAGTCGGCAGCTCAATTTCTAAAGGCAAGACACACTCCTCCCCATATACTAACTTGAACGGGGTATGGCCAGTGGCTCGTTTGAAGGTCATATTATAAGCCCACACTGCCACGTATAACTTTTTATCCCAATCCCGTTTCTTTTCCGACACAATTTTGGACAGGATGCCCACAAGCTGCTTGTTGGTGCTTTCAACTTGCCCATTGGCTTGTGGATTATATGGGGTTGTCTTGTTATGCTTGATTTGCCACAACTTTGTCAAACCTTTAATCACCTTATTCAGGAAATGTGTTCTGCGGTCCGACACTAATTCTTTCGGCGGACCAAACCGGCATATTATCTGCTCTAAAAGGAAACTAGCAGTTTCTTTAGCATCATCTTTCCTTGTTGCACGTGCTTCTAACCACTTTGTGAAGTAGTCAGTTGCTACAATGATGTACCTCTTTTGTGTAGTCGATGACGGAGTAATAGGACCCACAAAGTCTATTCCCCACTTCTCAAATGGAAGTATCACCATGATAGGGGTGAGTGGTCGTTTCCTATTCTCTTGACTGTCATGTCGTTGACAGATATCGCATCTCTTAACATACGCAAACGCATCCTGGAAGATGGCAGGCCACCAATAACCTGCTCTTAAAGCCTTTTGTGCTGTAAGCCGTCCAGCAAAATGGCCACCGCAAGCAGAGTCATGGCACTCTTCCAAAATGAATGGCACCTTGTCAGGCATCACACACCGGCGATAGATATCATCAACCCCTTGCCGATATAATGTACATGCAATCAAAGTAAACTTTAACGCTTGCTGCTTAATTTTCCTTCTCTCAGCTTTAGATAATTCGGATCCCGCCTCTCCTGTTGATAAATAATGCGTTATTGCAGCATACCAGGAGGGAATAGATGCCGTATCTATTTAAAATAACGACTCCATGTCACTACCTTCAGCCATAGATTCTTTTGGCTCCCCAAAGTCCACAAGACATTCCACGATGCCTTGCAACCTTGGTGGCTTACTCCTGATTTCATAATCAAATTCTTGCAAAGTGATCAACCACTTTGCTAGACGATCAGGCGGCTATAGCTTATTCAACAATAATCGAAGCCCCTCCGCCTTCGTATAAAGCACGACTTTCTCATAGAGAATATAATGCCTGAATTTCTTGGTCCCAAAGACCATCGCTAGACACAATTTCTCCATGTAGGTATAATTGATTTCGGATACTCCCAGCTTCCGACTAGCAAAAGCAATTGGGTGGTACCACTTCTCTTCCCAAATTTGGGCTAAACAGCAGTTGATACTATACATGGTGGCTGCCGAAAATATGTAGAACACCTCACCTCTTTTAGGTGCTTTTAAAACGGGTGCTCTTGTTAACTCTTGTTTCACATCCTCGAATGCTACCTTACAAGGGTCACCCCATACAAACGAACAGCTAAATGACAATAAATTTGTAAGCGGCAACGTTCTTTCTGCTAAGGTGTTGATAAATCTACGGTAGTAACCAACCGAAGACAGAAAGCTATGAACTTCCTTCGGAGTGCGTGGTGGACCCATGGCAACTATAACTTTAACCTTCTCGAGGTCTGTCCCAATCCCTACTAAACTGACCACATGACCCAGCAATAGCCCATAAGGTACTCCAAAAACACACTTCCGTGGGTTTAGAGCGATGCAAAATTGTCTACAGCACTCGAAGCATTTTCTTAAAATGATCAACTGCCTTTCTCTCACGGTGGCGGCCCCTAAGTCATCAATAAACACCTTCAACTCTTCAGGGGATATGTCACCGAATGTCTTATCTACTGTTCGTTGCCAGGAACCAGGCGCATTGCATAAACCAAAGGCCATCACATGGTACGCAAAAGTACCAAACACAATGATAAAAGTTATTTTCAACTTATCTTCTTCTGCAATTGCCATTTGGTTGTATCCTGCAAAGCAATCCATAAACGAATATATCTCCCTACCTGCTAATTGATCCAAAATCTGGTCAATAAACGGCAACGGGTAGTAGTCCTTAACTGTCTGCTTATTTAGCTCCCTAAAGTCTACACATAATCGGATTTGATTATTCTTCTTCTTTCTAATCACAACCGGCGAACACCATTCCGTGTGTTGCACAGGAAAAATCAAACCCGCTTTTCGAAGCTTCTGTAACTCTTCAAACAGGCCGTCCCTCAGTTCAAAAGGCATACGCCTTACTTTCTGCCGTACAGGACGACTGCCCTCTTTCAACGGAATTGTATGAACAGCAAGACTAGGAGGGATGCCTCTCAACTCATCATAACTCCAGGCAAAGATATCATGGAATTCCTGGATCAAGGCCACATAGTCCTCCCTTTTTGCTGAGCAGAGAGCGGAATTTAGGTGACGGGAAGTGCTTAAAAATAGCAAAAAATTATGAATGTCAAGGGAAAAATATTCACCGTCAAAGGTGACGGCTCGATCTAGGACGATTTTAAGCGTCAAAGTGCTTTAAAGGCGCCCGAGCGACACTTGTTGATTTTTCATAATTTTTCAGAACAGTCGTGCGGGTTGACACGAGCTACTGGCCAATGCGGGATGCTAAGTCAGACGCCCAGGATTTTTCAGAGCTCGATTCCGAGTCCAGACGGGGAAAAGGCCACAAAGTGGTCAAGATTTGAAAAGGTGGACCAAAGTTTGGCCAAATGGGTAAGTGACCCTTGGGGCCCAAAATGAAATGCCACATGAAATGCAACAACCAAATCGTGGAGAGAGAAGAGATGAGGAAGCGTGATCAACATGGCGCCGAAAATTGCGCCCCATTGTTGATCAATGGAGATGGCAGCCTGCAAACAACCCCCCACAATGATTATGGGGCTTCATTTCCCTCTGTATGCTGACTCTATCACCGCCCTTCGCTCGCGCAATGATGCCCTCTTTGGAGATCCCTGATTTCAGTCTTTCTCTCTCCTCCCTCTCTCTCTTCTAAAGGCAAGTTCATGTGGGGAGAAGAAGGAAGAAGAAAGAATGATGGAGCCTTGTCCGGCATGGATCAGATTGCTCCACGGGCTGGAAATGGTGATTGGTGATTGTGCTGGACATGAAGTGCTGCTGATTTCCAAATTTACAGCCATGGACATGAAACCCGAAACACGCAAATAAGCGGTAATTTAAAATTTTCAAAGGAAATTTGAGATTCTATAGCTTTTAATTGATGAAATGTTGTTCATGTGGGATAAAAATTGTTCATGTTGCTGTTTTCTATGAGTTCTTGCTGGTCCTAATCAAAAAATCAGAAAAAATATGCATCTTGTGGTTCAAAATAATACATTAAAACACGAAAAACATGAAAAATCAAGGAAAAATGGTGGTTTTTTTGCATAAAAATGGAGAAGTAAATAGGAACATCAACTAAACTTTCATTTTTCTGCAAGAAGGAACCAAGGGCCACATCCCATAACCTGTTCTTAGTTTTTAGTAATTAAATAATGTAGGAAAATAAGGGAAAATACAAGAAAATGGTGAAAAAACCCTAAAAAATAGGGAAAAAATGCATTTTGGGGTTCAAAAAATAAGGATAAATAAGAGCGATGTTTGTGAATGTTGGTGGGGACTAAAGCATGAGGATTTGCCTCAGTTCAACCCCACTTTCTTGTTCTAGTGTGGTCTTTCCCGCTTTTTATACATAAAATGATGTCAAAATACCCTATAAACCTATGCAACGATGCAATATTTAAACGGGGAAGGGTAGAGGAGTTGAAATATGTCTAAATGCCGTGTGAGATGATGGGAAAGTTGCTGATTTCTATGCATAGCATTTAGGACGAATGATAATTAAAATTAAGAGCTTAGTAGCACGAGGATCACCTCGGTGCTAGGCCCATGCAACGAAGCACGAACGGTAGTTGGAAACCATTAAAAGAATGTTTTGCACTTGTGCACGATACTGTTTTGCTAAATGTTTGAGCACTAGGCATCCACCAAATGCATAGAGCATGAAAAGAATTTAAAAGTATCAATGATCAGCTCCTGGACATGCATTGCAATTGGTTTATTAGAACATGACCTACGTTGAGTGAGAGACAGGACACCTTAAGCCGTAGGCTAGTCGTGGGGTCTAGGGGAAAGAGAAGTAAGGACAATGGTACATTCCTGGAAACACTTATTTGGTACCTTGAGTGACTTTTGTGCGATATGTCTATATGTTGAGCGATGCAATGAGGGGCCAATCCCCAAGGTGTAGAAGAGTCGCAGAGGGTTGACGGCATTCAGCCGTTGGAGGAACCCCATGTGTATGTGATTCGAGCCTTTTGGCTATGTGAAAGGGACTCCCTCTGAGGAGTAATATTGGGTTAACATCAGTTGGACTACAACGTATTACAAACGCAATGTTTAGGAAAGCAGAGATTTTGATAGACGCTCCTGGCCGCGAGGCCGAGGGGTTGTCTTGTGTGTAGTGACGAGGCCCGGCTAGTGCATGAGCCAGTGCCGGCCCGTTTTTAGATCCATCATGAGCTGAGCATAGAACGTAATTTGATTGGCCGCGAATCATCAGGCGTACCAAGGTCTAGCACGATAACATCTGCATCTCTTATACGCTCTTGGCCCTCTATCGGCTCATTCAAAGTGATTTGATAGATGTCTTCCGTGGTGGATCCCTCTTTGGACTCATCACTCGATGATGTCTCACTGGCAGATAAATCTTCTAATGTCTCCAAGTCTGTAGAAGATAGAGGAGCTCTCTCACTCTGCGGGGGGACTCAGGATAAGCATCAACCACCACACGCTGGGCACCTCTGTTGAATATTAGTCGACTAGCGGGTATATCCACTTGGCAGTCCGCTTGCAAGATCCAAGGTCGTCCAAGTAATACTTGGTAACTTGGACGGCCTGCAAAACGAATCACCCTAAAGTCCAACAGGCATTCTACATTTGCAACAGTGACATGGACCTCAGTAATGCAGCCTTCCGACTGTCTCAAACTATCATCTGCCATTCTAAGAATTGTGGAGGTATCTTTCTAGATCGCAAGACCCAACCTTTCCATCAGTTCAGAACTCATAATGTTAACAGATGATCCCGTGTTGACAATGGCATAATCTACTAATATCCCATCGACATAGGCTGCAACCCTTGGGCAATGCTTCTTAGCATGCTCGAACCATCACCAACTCGCGCAATACCCAAAGGTTCTACGATATACCCGGTACGTAGAAACTTTCTAAATTCCTTGCATACTCCTGGGAAAAGCTTAATAAGCTATAAAAGATTCACATCCGGCTTGACTTCACAAAGAGAGCTCGCCAAATCGAATTCATGATAGTTTGATAGAGCTCGCTTTTCACGCCAAACCATCCACTCTTTAGGTCGCTGAACCGGCTTTATTGCCTCTTTTTTAATTTTCACCTTCTTCTTTGGTGGTTCCTTATCGGTTTTACTTTCTACAGGCTTCAAAGGTCCCCCTTCCATGGCAGGATCCAAAACTTGCGTTCCTTTGTCGCCTTGTTTAGGGTTTCCGTCGACAGGCTTATCCTTGTCGGCTTCTCTACCCTTTTGACCTCTTGTAAGAACAGCACGTAGATTAGAGGTTTCAGCATCATTAACGCGTACAGCTTCAATCAAACTAACCCCACTACCACTAGGTAGCTCCTCCACTGTAGTCTTTGGTTGTTGAAGTATTTGTTTAGGCCCATCTTCTCGCTGGAAATCATTTCCTTGGGCACGATGATTAACAGGCCCTGGTTGCTGACTACCACGCTGGAGGGAACTGATCTTACTCAAGCAAGTAGCTGCTAAATGGCCAGATTTTCCACAAATGTCGCACTTAACATTTGGGAAATTTCTTGGATAGTGCTGCCCACCACACCATTTGCAACTAAACCTCGAAGGTGCACCCTCCTCTGGGTATCTACTTTCTATCAAATTTTGTTGTTTTTTAAGGAAGTTGACATCAACAGCTATTTGTCGATACTGCTCCGTAATCATGTCAGTATAATGCTTCATCATGTCCTTAACCTCGCTAAGAACATTGGAAGAACTCGACTCATAGCCTTGGTCATTACCATGTCGTTCCATCGGCCTAACAATTCGATTAGGCACTCGTTGTTGAGCCACAGGCATGGTGTTAGAATTGACCGCCTGGCCTCCACCACTTGGAGCCATTTGACTGCCCGTAGGCATCGACATGCTAGGGGGAGCTGGTAATAAAGGGACATTCTGTATCATGTTTCCTCTCCCATTAGGGTTAGCCATCGCTATCCCTTGGCCACTACTGCCATTGGTCATTGCCACGTTGTTTCCCAATACTAAACCCATGTTCGAATTGCCTCGAGAAGCATAGGCTACTTGTAGTCGGGATTCCACCTCTTGTGCTCGTGTAATGGCAGTATCTATATCCCCCAAGGGGACACTCCTCAACTGCAATTGGATATTAAAGTCCAAACCATGTAGGAAATATTGCAATTGGGCAGCTGGGGGGATAGGAATAGAGGTGTCCAACTTACGGAAAACCTCTTTTATTTTCTTCGCATAAGCACGAATATCCTCGTGTGGTTCTTGGCGGGTCACGTTGAGTACACGCAACCAATATTGCCCACCCCTTTCAGGGGCAAACTCCCTTCGAAAAGCTCTATAAAATGAATCAATATTCAATATGGTTCTGGCTTCTAAACCATGATACCATATAGCAGCTCTTCCTTTGAGAGTCATATTGAAGAACATCATTAAATGTCCTTCTTCTTGAATGCGACAGTTAAACATCAGATTTTGAAACTCCCTAATGTGGAGTTCCGCATCTTCCTCAACTAGCCCATTAAAAATGGGTAGCGGGTAACCTAGAGCCAGTAAATCCGTCGTTCCTGCTGGAATTGCAATAGGCTGCGCCATGACGTGGATTGGATTTGCACTAGGAATAGGGGACGGTGGGGTTACACCTCCTGCAATTGACGTGTACTGGCTTATGGCAGAAAGGGGAGCACTAGAGCTTCCACCTTCTCCTAACTTACTGCTTGTGGCCCCAAGACCACTAGATCCACTCCCTCGTAAGGGTTTAGCACCGCTACGCTTAGGGGAATATCTCCTAAAAATTTCAGCACGTCGCCTAGCTCGTTCGTCTCTTTCTTGCTTTTGGATTTCTGCTAGACGATGCTTATCAATAAATAACGGATCAATCTCAGTATCCTTTGGCATAAACTGCTAGTTGGTCCCTAAACAACCAGGATTCGGGGACCGCCACTTTTAAGATGCTCCCAGAAAACGCACCATTGATGGAACTAAAAACGGGCCGGCACTGGCTCATGCACTAGCCGGGCCTCGTCACTACGCACAAGACAACCCCTCGGCCTCGCGGCGAGGAGCGTCTATCAAAATATCTGCCTTCCTAAACATTGCGTTTGTAATACGTTGTAGTCCAACTGATCCTAACCCAGTATTACTCCTCAGAGGGAGTCCCTTTCACATAGCCAAAAGGCTTGAATCACATATACATGGGGTTCCTCCTATGGCTGAATGCCGTCAACCCTCTGCGACTCTCCTACACCTTGGGGATTGGCCCCTCGATGCGTCGCTCAACATATAAACATTTCGCACAAAATCCACTCAAGGTACCATTTAATCGTATACAGTAATGTACCATTGTCCTTACTTCTCTTTTCCCTAGACCCCATGACTAGCCTATGGCTTAGGGTGTCCTGTCTCTCACTCAACGTGGGTCAAAGTCCTAATGAAAGAAATTGCTGTGCATCCAGGATTTCTGATACCTTTAAATATTTCCATGATTTTTGCATATTGTGGATGCCAAGTGCTCAAACAATTATGAAATCAACATTGTGCACATGTGGAAAACATCCTTTCAATGACTTCCAACTACCGTTCTTATGCGGCGTTGCACGAACCTAGCACCAAGGAAACCCTCGTGCTACTAGGCTCTTATTTTATAATTATTATCCATCCTAAATGCTATGCATAGAAATCAGTAACTTTTCCATCATCTCACATGGTATTTAGACATATTTCAACTACTCTACCCTTCCATCGATCAAATGTTGTATTGTTGTATGGATTTATAGGGTATTTTGCTATCATTTTATGTGTAAAAAGCGGGAAACACACACTAGAACAAGAAGGTGGGGTTGAACTGAGGCAAATCCTCATGCTTCAGTCCCCACAAACATTCACAAACATTGCTCTTAATTTTCACTAATTTTCTGCACCCAAAATGCATTTTTCCCCTATTTTTAGTGATTTTTCTCCATTTCCCTTGTATTTTCCCTTATTTTCTGCATTATTTTATTACTGAAAATTCAAAATAGGTTATGGGCTGTGGCCCTTAGTTCCTTCTTGCAGCAAAATTGAAGATTTAGTTGGTGTTCCTATTCACTTTCCCAATTCTATGCCCAAAACCATCATTTTCCCTTGATTTTCCATATTTTACGTGTTTTAGCATATTATTTTGAACCACAAGATGCATATTTTTTTGTTTATCTGATTATGACCAGCAAGAACTCATGGAAAACAGCCACATAAACAATTTTTAGCCCACATGAACAACATTTTATCTATCAAAAGCCATGAAATCTCAAATTTCCTTTGAAAATTTTGAATTACCGCTTATTTGCGTGTTTCGGGTTTCATGTCCATGGCTGCAAATTTGGAAATCAGCAGCACTTCATGTCCAGCACAATCACAAATCACCATTTCCAACCCGTGGAGCAATCCGATCCATGCCGGACAAGCCTCCATTATTCTTTCTTCTTCCTTCTTCTTCCCACATGAACTTGCCTTTAGAAGAGAGAGAGGGAGGAGAGAGAAAGAATGAAATCAGAGATCTTCAAAGAGAGCATCATTCGACGGGCGAAGGGCGGCAAAATGATTGGCATGCAGGAGGGAATGAGGGGCAATGATGATTGGCATGGGTTGTTCACAGGCAGAAGGGAGCCTCCATCATCATCAAGCGCAAATTTCGGCGCTGCATGGCGTGGCGTTTCCTCCTCTTTCTCTGACCATGATTCTCTCCCAAGCATTTCATGTGACTTTTAATCTTGGGCTCGCAAGAGTCACTTACTCATTTGGGCCAAATTTTGTCCACCCCTTTGCATCTTGACCGGTTTCTTGGCCATTTCCCCGTCTGGACTCGAAATCGAGCTCTGAAAAATCCTGGGCGTCTGGCTTAGCATCCCGCATTGGCCAGTAACTTGTGTCAACCCGCACGACTATCTGAAAAATTATGAAAAATCAACAAGTGACGCTCGGGCGCCTTTAAAGCACTTTGACGCTTAAAATCGTCCTAGATCGAGCCACCGCCTTTGGCGGTGAATATTTGTCCCTTGAAATTCATAATTTTTAGCTATTTTTAAGCACTTTCCGGCACCAAGATTCCGCTCTCAAAAAGGACCAATCAGTAAATCAAAATAACATATTTACTGCTAATAGCACTTAAGGTTATGGTTAAGGTGGGTTATTAGGGTACGGCCCTAACCGAAGGATATAGGGTTCTTACAAATACAACCCATCCTTACAAAAATGAATTATGATAAGACACTTCGATTAAGCATGGAAGGAATAAACCGCATATTGCATTATTGAACATCTTTTTCGAAATGATTCTTAAAGAAAGTTGCTAGCAACCCTAGGAAATTGCTAGGGCTACATGAAGAGGATTTAACTCTAGGCACGTGACTTGAAAACTCAAATCAACAAAAGGTTGTGTAAGTTCTGCATATGACAAATGCATTTGAAAATGAAATTAGAAAAAGGCTGCATGTTTAAACATAAAACCCTAAAGCCTAGTAGTAAGAATCTTGTTTGCATGTTATAGGATGATCAATCGGAAATATGTTATAATGTAACCTATGCTCATAACCTGAAAAGTTACGGTTTGTAAACCAATTTATATATAGGTAATGCGTCATGTGGTTACAGAAATGATAGCGTAATTATATTCGAGAATAGACAAGTTAAATTGGTTTAAACCTAAAAACCTAAAATCGAGAGGTACTCATTTAGAAGGGGTTAATTCAATGCAACATATCCCAAAGAGCTTACTAGGGTTAGCATGTTGGGGACATTACCTAGTCGCTCGTATTACCAAAGCTAAAACTCCCATACCCTAAAGACTTGCCCACATTCACGGAATGTAGGGACATTAGAACATACTTGCGAGAAGTGATCTAAGGTTTCTCCTAAGAATTTCTTGCTAAGAAGATGAAACTCGAAACCCTAGGACCGACAATGTCGGCCTAATGCAATCAAGAAGAACAAATTGTTTCGTGACTCCATTCAATGGGTGACAAGTCCCATAGTTTGATGCGACACTTGTGCAACAAGTTGCAGAGTTGCATGATCTTATGATTTGATCACAAGGGAATGGCCAATTCCTCGGAATGAGATTGGCAGATTTTTACACAAGTTTATCTTGCAAGAGGATGAATAATTGTCCTGATATAGTACCTTTCTTGGGTAAAGTGACCAAGAATACAGGGATTAGATATTTTCCTAGTAGAAAAGGACCAATCAGTAAATCAAAATTATATATTTACTGCTAATAGCACTTAAGGTTATGGTTAAGGTGGGTTAATAGGATATGACCCTAACCCAAGGATATAGGGTTAACAAACAAACCCTTGGGGATCTTGCCAAGTTGCAATTGATCCCGGATAGAGTGTTGGATGCTTTCAAAAAGAAGGATTCACTCCTTAGCAGTTGGCCAAAATAACGACCAATGGAAACGATTGTGCTTGTAACAGTTTCAAGAGCACTGTTTTGCTTTGTTTGCTCAAAGAATTTAAAGGATGAAATGATATCTAATGCTTCAGGTTGAAGGCTTGAAGGGAGAGGCAGCTTCAGTTATCCTCGACTGTCTACCTGACCCTAACCAAGGGGGTTGTTAACCGCGCCGAGAAGGTGGACCGTACCTGCTGCGAGAGGTCTCTCCGTTGAGCACTACTTGGAGCAGGAGGATGTTTGGGTGCCAAAGGGGGCTCTGGCCGTAAATCCCTCACCTTCTGGGCCCTGCACAAGAGGCCAACGTGACTTGGGATTGGATCTCAAGGCCCACATACTAGTCTACGGGTGGAATCTTGGATTAGTAATCCCTGTGGATTGCTGGATAGCCTTTGGGTAGCCTTTGGGCAGATTATGGATAAGCCTACGAGTTGGACTTTATGTATTTAAAAGATAAATATGATAGCCTGTTGAAAATAAAATTGTTTGACATTGTTTTTCTATGTCAAATGCTATGATTGTGTGAAGGAATCGGTGCATAATGGGTTAATTAAGGAAGCTTATTGATACATGTCCAACTAAATGTGTTAGGTAATTAAATAACTAAACAACCTGAGGAAAGTGCGGAGGATGTGGCCATAGGTCTGTCCTACGGATGGGTGGTCCCGGTTGGCCGAAACTTTTCTCAATCATGATGGATAGCAAGAAGATCATTCAAAGAACACGAACAACAAGAGCGTTGACCTAGACTCTAAGTTATAAAGGATCCCAATTTAAGTTGTTTTAGGGGAACGGAATGGGAGTATGCCTTATGGCAGAGAGGTTGAGCTTCGCATCCCTCTCGTTTCCCATTCTCCTTGAGCCAAGTGCAGTGTGAATCCGTTTCATACTTGGCGTTTCTGCGTAAAGTAGTTCACTCCGGTTTGACGCTAGTTGCCATTAGGAAATGACCAATAGAGAAAACCCTAATTCAGGTCAGTTCTAAGTGGGATCGGCCATAATACTTGTGCTACGTGGCAGACGCAGAAAGTCCTAGATTGTGAAGCCCATAACATTCCATGGGAGTGCTAGGTGGAGCTTTCTAGACATCCTTTTCGATGGACTGCTAAGATGTGTCCTGAAGATAACACGTGGACATGTTACAATCGATTTAACCATTCCAAAGTGATTCCTCTCGGGTTTAGGTGTTTAGGGTAAAACAATGTACTTGTCTATTCATGAAAATATTGTCTTGATCAAAGAGGGGAAAAACTAGTTGCATTACGATACCATTGTCGTAAGCACACGATTCATTGCCTACATATGATTAGATGTACATCCCCTAACTTTTTTGGTTAAGATCAAAGCGTATGTTAAGTTACAGAATAAATTCCATTGATGCATTCATGATTCATGCTGCTAAGCTTTTAGGATTTATGTTAAAATGAACTATGCAGCCTTTTCCTAATTTAATTTCTGAATGAATTATTCGTATGCTGAATGAGCATTACACAACCTTTCGTAACTAATTACCTAATTGATTGAGATTTATGCCAACTAACTAGAGTTTAAACTACTTCATGCAGCCTAGAATCATTTCCAAGCCTTGCAAATTCCGACGGTTGTTAGCAATCTTCTTTAATGAATCCTTTCGAAGAAAGAGATGTCTAATAATGCAACATAGGATTTTATCTTTCCATGCATAATTGAAGTGTACAACAATAATTTCGACATTGTAAAGATGATCATTAGTTGATCTAAATTCGTTACTTTGCAATGCATAAAAACAACTTTCTAAGAGTGCATAGACATCTTACGTCATTCTTTCAATCGTTTCTTTGAAAAATACAAATGATTGATTCTTTGATTGTGAGTTATTTCCTTTAAAATATCCAAAAGTGCATCCTAATTCCATAAATTATACATGCACAATTTTAATATTAGGAAGAAAACCTGGACTTGTGGATTCGGTGAAATGTCAACATGAATGTTAGGAGATGATCCTCGTGCGGTTGCGCCTTGTGCCTTTTTAGGGGCCATCGAGGATTTGACCTTCTTGCCTTGGCCACAGACTTATGATCTTGGCTGGTCTCCCTTGTACGCCCAATTCCCTTTTGAAATAGGGCTTCCTTGACCGATGCACCTTCTTGCGGAATTTGGGCTTTGGAAATGGGAACTTATGAGCTCCCCTTCTTTTCGTAGAAGTTCTGGGAATACAATTGATCGTCATGGAAATGGGGCTTAAGAAAATCCCCGAGGTAAAATGGTTGTGGGAGTTGAAATGGGAAAGGGTTTAAAACCCGGCTAATATGGCTTTATGTGAGTCCACGAAAAGGGCTTTAAAAGAAAGCTGAGGGATAAAGTGGACTTAAGGAGATTCAGGGGATTAAAACGTGTTAGTGTGGGAGTCCACAAAAAGGAGAGAAATAGCTTTGTAGTATGCAAGGGGGGAAAGGGTGCTTAAATTCTAGGGGTTATAAAGACCCCTTGAGAAGGGCTTATAAAAGTACACAATAAGGGCTTTAAAAGAACTTGTGTGGGGGAAATCCACGGGAATGGCTTTGTGGAAATGCTAAGGGGAGGGCTTTGAAAAACCCAGCTATGGTGTCTTTTGGGGAAACCAAGGGGGGGAAAAGGGTTCAATTCCCATAGTAAGGTGAACTTTAAGGGACTTGGGTGGAACCCCATAGGAATGGGTGCTTGGAGAGCCCCCCCTTAGAAAAATCAAGGATGAGAATCAAAAGTTGCAAGCTAAGTATTAGGAATTTTTCATTGATAATGGACTTGTCTACTACAGAACAAGGCTGTGTATACCAGCAAGCTAGTCACTTAAGCAGAAGATAATATGGGAATCTCATGATTCTCCTTTCGTAGGACATCCTGGCTACGCTAAGACTCTCAATGCAGTTAGGAAGAGCTACCATTGGGAGAGGCTCAAAGGTGACGTTCTCAAATATGTCACCGAGTGTTTGTCTTGCCAATGGATTAAAGCCAAACATGTCATGATGCCAGGAAAACTGCAACCGCTTGACATTCCTCAAATGAAATGGGAATTCATCAATATGGATTTTGTTGTACGCCTATGCCAAGTCCAAGGAGGATACAACTCCATCATGGTTGTGGTTGACATGCTCACCAAGGTTGCACACCTTATTCCAGTAAAGACAAACTATAAAGCCTCCGACATTGCAAGATTGTTTATCAAAGAGATACTCAAGCTACATGGTTTACCCAGAAGAATCATTAGTGACCGAGATTCTCTCTTTACATCACACTTTTGGAGAGCTATCTTTGAAGCTATTGGGACTCAACTCTATTTTAGCACCGCCTACCATCCCCAAACGGATGGACAAACAGAGGGAGTAAATCAAGTCATCGAGGATATGCTTAGGGCATACTGCTGTCGAGAGCTGAAGAGGTGGATTCAATACTTGCCATTGGTAGAATTCGCATACAATGCTTCTTATCAGCAAAGCATTCAGATGACCCCTTTCCAAGCATTATATGGTCATGACTATCGAAGTCCCCTAAACTTTTCCGATCCAACCTTAAGGGTTGAAGCTTCAAGACAGATGTTGGAAGACATGGATGATCAAATAAAGTCAATAAGATAGGACATACAAGTGGCCAAGGATAGACAGAAGGCATACGTAGATTTGAAGCGTCAAGAAAGGGTCTTCAAAGAAGGAGACATGGTCTTCATTCCCGTATGCCCTAAAAAGAGTTCTCTAGCCTTAGCAGATTGCAGGAAGCTAAGTCCAAGGTATTGTGGGCCATACAAAATCCTCAAATTCCTAGGACCCAATGCTTATAAATTGCAACTTGTTGAGAACCTAAAGGTTCACAATGTATTCCATATTAGCCTATTGAAAAAATATGTACCTAATCCTAACCATGTACTTGACGATCAACAAGTTGTAATGCCTAGTCAAGGAGTCCTTGAACTAAGGCCTCATAGGATCTTAGATGTTAGGGAGAGAGAATTAAGATCCATAACCTTGAGAGAATGCCTCGTCTAGTGGAAAGACTATCCCGAAGAGGATGCCACTTGGATAGATGAAAGCACTCTCAACCATCAATATCCCCATTTTGTCTCGAGATGAGGACATCTCGATTCCTCCAAGGGGGAGAGAATGTAATATTTCCGTTGATAATATTTCTAAACTACATGATACTCATGCAAGGGAATGCCGGCATTGAATAAATGGACGGTGCGATTATACAAACTCTATTTGGCATAAACATAGGAACCAAATATCCTCATATGAACCTCCTCTTGGGAGGAGGTCAAGAGGATAAGGATTAATTTATGACAAATAAAAAAAATCAAATTATCCAGCCAAAGCTGTGTTGGAGGAGAGGGAATAGACGGGGATGAATAAGCTAGCTTGCTAGAGCTCGTGGGAGGGAATGGGCATGCACTTGGTCCGCGTGGGGGAGGGGAGGTACCTCTCCCTCTCCCATAAAAACCCCCTGTGGGGAAGGGAAGGAGAGAGATGATCGTGGGAGCCACCATACTACCGGCGACCGACAAAGAGGAGGAAGGCTGTTTTGGACAGAGGGGAGGAGGCAGTAAACATCCTTGCTGGGCAGAAGGAAGGTTGTGTGATTGCTGTCGCCGTCGGAACTGTCAGCTGCTGCTGCTGCTACCATTGAACCCATTTGCTACCTTCATTCTCTCTCCCCACGTGGCCCTGACCACAGAATCTTCAAGAAACTTCTTGAAGCTTCTAAGGGGTGGGCTCTTCTAAGCCCCCCTTCTCGTGGAGGCCCTTCAGCCCCTTCCCATTGGAGCCCAATTTCCTCCCTCGTGCCCCCCTTTTTTTTAGACACCCTTTTACCCCCCTCGTGTTAAAATTTCCCCCCTCTCAACCCCATGTTGGACCTTTAAAAAGCCCTTTTGTTTTTTTACCCGTGCTTAAACCCCGTTCCCATTCCCTTGGAACCATTATCACCTTTTTCCCCTTATGCCTTTTGAAACCCCCTCTCACCCTTCACCTTTCCCCTTGGCTTGGAACTTACCCCCGTGTCCAAAAATCCCTTCAAGATCCCCCTTTTTATACCCTTTCACTCCCGTGCCCAAAAATCTCCCAAGGCCCTTCATATGTTTGTGAAACCACACTCACATACACCCTTTTCACTGTGTATATACCCCTATAGGGCCATTTTAGGCTTTGTAAACCTTCCCCTCCCGAAGAAGCTAAGACCTTAAAGGACTTATTACCCCCTTCTCGTGGTTAATCCCTTAACAATTCCTTGCCTCGAAAAAGAGAAGAAGAGTATTGAAGCGACGGTGGAATTTCGAAAAGGAGTGTAAAGCTGCTTCCACGTTCGAAGGACTACATCTGCGATGCCGCCTAAGAAAGTCCAAGGAGTAGCTGCGGGAGGGTCATCTCCCGATATCCATGTGGATATCTCACCCCAAAACCAGGTTTTTCCTTCTTAATTTTATATCGATTTTAATTCCATCATGCAAGATGAATTGTTAGGGATAAGATATATATTTATGTCCTAGTTATTTACGATGAAAGAATTTAGTTTAATTAAACATGCAAAATAAATAAAGTATAGACATAGTTTTCCTTCAAAAAGTACTATTAACCCTTATTCATTTTATAACGAGTCATAGACATAGTTTTCCTTCAAAAAGTATTATGCATTGAAAGGAATTAAGAGCAAGATTATTTACCCACTAAAGTAGTATACTTCGGTTAAGTCTAGAAGATATAAAACTGCATCTTGCACTATTAACCCTTATTCATTTTATAATGAGTCATCATGGAAGGTGTGAATCATGAAAAGTTTCTTACATTGCTTGAAATCTCTAGGAAGTTATCGTTGCTAAACTTAGCAAGGAAAAGATTGCTTATTTGGCATGATTTTTGTCCGCAAGGAAAAAGGAAGATTAATTGAATTTACCTAACCTCAAATCAATAAAGTTTAGGATTGAAAAATCAATCAACACATAGATAACAAATCATGCAGAGGTGATCTCCAAATTACCTTCTAAAAATTAACCAAATTAATATAAACTTAGAAATACCTATACTGCAAAATATTCATTGGGAATTATTCAAAATCCAAGAAACGTTTATACCTAAAAAACTCACCCACATTCCCTGAATTGTAGGGTCAGTAAATCTAAACGTAATAGAACTAAGGTTCGTCCCTGAGTTTCTTAAAAGAAAATAATAAAGCTAGGAAACCCTAGGTCTAACAAACGTCAGCTTAAAGAAACTGAAACGGATTGTTTCATAACTCCATTATCGCTTAGTTCGATGCAGGACTTGCGCCGCAAGTACGAAGTCATATGGTCTTGTGATTGATTCACAAGAAGAAAGATTAAACACCCTCAATAAGGATGGAGGATCCTTACGCAAGTTATCTTGCAAAAGGATGTATTCTTTGATATCCTTCTAAGTAAGGAAGGTTAAAAACCGGGAACTAAAGTATCCAATGAACTTTAGGGTTGACCAAGTTGGGTTGATAGGGTATGCCCTAACCCAGAATATAAAGGATCTTGCTAAGTTGCAAGGCACCCCGGATCAAGTGCTAGATGCATTCAGAAGGAAAGATTCATTCCTTAGCAGTTTGCCAACAACAAGATCGATCAATGGAAATGTTTGTGCTTGCTAGAGATTTTTAAAGCACTATTTGACTTGTTTGACCAATGAATTACAAAATAAATAAGTATCTATACTTCAGGTTGAAGAACTGAAGGGAGTGGCAGCTTCAGTTACCCCCGACTGCTTGCCTGACCCTAACCAAGGGGGTTGTTGACCAGGCCGGGAACGTGGACCGAACCCGCCGCGAGAGGTCTCTCCATTGAGCGCTACTTAGAGCAAGAGGATGCTTGGATGCTTGGGGGCTTTGGCCGTAAATCCCTCACCTTCATGGTCCTGTATAAGAGGCTAATGTGACTCGGGATTAGATCTCGAGGCCCGTATACTAGTCTATGGGCGAAAACTTGGAATAGTAATCCTTGTGGATTGCTGGATAGCGGATCGTGGACAAGCCTATGGGCGGAACTCCTTGTATTTCAAAGATAAATATGATGATATGTTAATAAAGAACTTTTCTGATATAATTTCTTTCTATGTCACGTGATAAGATTATGTGAAGGAACCAGTGCTTAATGGATTAATTAAAGAAGCTGATTGTTACATGTCCAATTAATGTGTTAGATAATTACATAACTAAAACAAACCGAGGAAAGTGTGGAGGATGGGCCATGGGTCCGTCCTACGGTTGGGTGGTCCCGGTTGGCTGGGAACTTTTCTCAAATCTCGAAGAATAGCGGGATGATCATCAAAGGACATGAACAACAAAAGCCTTGACCTAGAGTTATGTCTTACCCGATTTATGTTGTTTTAGGGAACGGAATGGGACTATGCCTTATGGCAGAGAGGTTGAGCTTTGCATCCATCTCGTTTTCCATTCTCCTTGAACCAAGTACAGCATGAATCCGCTTTGGACATGGTGTTTCTGCGTAAAGTAGTTCGCTTGGGTCCGACGCTAATTGCTATTAGGTAAAGACCAATCAAAAAACCCTAATTCCTCTCAATCCTAAGTGGGAACAGCCAGAATACTTCCGCTACATAGCAGATACGGGAAGCCCTAGATCGCAAATCCCGTAACATTCCATGGGAGTGCTAGGCGGAGCTTTCTAGACATCCTTTCCGATGGACTGCTAGGACGTGTCCAGAATGATACTAGTGGACACGTTACAGATGGACCCATGGTCACATCCACCATACTTTCCTTAGGGTGCTTAAGTTATCTAATTACCTACCACATTTAGTTTGACACACAAAAATAGCTTCCTTAATTAGCCAATTAATCACCAGTTTCTTCATGTAACTTAAGCACTAACATAGAAAAACAACGTCAAACAAGTTCATTTTCAACAATTTATCTTATTTATTAGTCTTTGGAATATATCATATAATCCAACCCAAAGGCTATTCCATAATCCGCCCGAAGGCAATTTCCATAATCCACCCGAAGGGAATTCTAGCAATCCTCAAGGATCACTATTCCAAGTTTACGCCCGCAAACTAGTATGCATGCCTCGAGATCCAATCTCGAGTCATGTCGGCCTCTTGTGCAGCACCCGGAGGCAAGGGATTTAATCCAGAGCCCCCCTGTCACCCAAGCGTCCTCTTGCTCCAATTAGCCCCCATGAAGAGACCTCTTACGGTGGGTTCAGTCCACGTACCTGGCGCGGCTAACAACCCTTGGATAGGGTTAGGCAGACAGTCGGGGGTAACTGATGCTGCCTCTCTCTCCAAGCCTTCAATTTGAAGCATTAATTATTTTTCCAGCTTTAGTTCCTTGAGCAAAGAAGTACAAACAGTGCTCCTAAGTGTACAAACACAAGCATTCCAGTGGTCGTTTGCACAGCCAATTGCTAAGGTGTGAATCCTTCTCTCCGAATGCATCCAGCATTTGATCTGGGATCAGTTGCGACTTGCGAAGATCCCCAAGGGTTTCGTTGCTTGTTTACCCTTTTATCCTTGGGTTAGGGTTTATACCTAGTTAACCCAAATTGTTTCCACCTTACGTTTCCTTAAATTAAAGATAATAATTCCTGGGCAACCTCGTCACCCTAACTTAATTGATCAATTGCTTTCTAGGCAATTAAAAATTACCCTAACTTGGAAAATCAGCCTCAAAGAAGGGTGATGAAGCAGGATGACTAGTCATCCTCTTGCAATTTAGAATTGTACTTAGAACTTGCAAATCTTGTTCTAATGAGAGGCAATACCTTTTTTTTATCAACAAAACCATGCGATGTTGCAACTTGTTGTACGAGACAAGTGTCGCACCTAGCTTGTGGGATTATTTCTCTAATAAAATGGTATTCCTTGGCCAAGGATACTTTGGTCAAGGTGTAGAGTTTGGGATGTCCTCTTGACCCAACCCATCCCTAACCCTACTAGGCCTTAGGGTTTCTAAATCCATACGGAGGTCTAGTATTTGGCTAATTTATCCTTAGGGTAAGAACCCTAGGTCGTTCTTGCATAGGCGTTTAGTTAACCCTAACATTCTGTGAATGTGGGTAGGACCTTTGAGGTCGGAAATATTAAGTCGATTTTCCGAGTGCGATACTAGGCAAAATTTTATCGCGGCTTAGCTCTACCTAGCGCATGGAGGTGATCATCATTTGAGTTACACCATTACAAGCGATTTACCTAATTGATCTAATTGTCTTGCGAGAATACTTTTCCTAAAAGATGTAAATAATTGCAAGATATAACATTCCATACAAATATGTGAGTCATACACTTTTTCCTTCTATGTAACTATAAGATTTACAATGACCATTTCTTTTCCTTGCCTAAGCTATAATGATTAACAATTTAAGGCTACTCATATAATCCCTACATTGATTTACATCAAGAACTATGCCCATAAATCATTTGTTTAATGCATTGAATTCAAGCTTTAATATGACAATTGCATCCTTTCCCATATCCAACTTTGATAAAAGAAGTCCATGCATGAGTGAATGCCATGAGTCCATTGATTATTTAACCTGTCCTTTAGCACTTAACTCATTTCAAAATGAACTATCATCACATGAAATTTACAAGATCATAAATTCCTTCCCATGTATTGCGACTATTTTGGACAACATTCAATGGGCGTCTAGGATTATCTCATGCACCAGTCATGATTAGGAAGTTCTTATCTAAGTACATTATGCGCTGTTCTTTTCCGCGAGGTAATCTAGGATGCATTTAGACAAACCCATCTTTTTAACCTATGCAATATGCATTCAGGATTGCAACTTGGAAGTGCAAGCAATTTCAAATGCACGTCATGCAACTAATTCTTGTACATTGGCGAGTAATTAAGATTTCCAAATGTGATTAAACTTGCCTATGAGAATTGGATATGCCTAGTGCATTCTTTTCATATCGAATAAATTTTAAGAACGTGGGCATTGAGGTTTGGGATGTTGTCCATAGGCGAACTCAGAGTAGAAGCTCCCATGTGTGCTCCTCTTGCCTTTAGCTTTAGAGCTATTGACACAGTAGCTTTTTGGCTCAACAAAATTTCCCCCGATTTCGTACGCGTTCCGAAGTCTCTTTTTGCCTAGGGTTCCCTTCTTTTGCACAGGAATGGGCCTTACAATCGCATTTTTTGAAAAACCCGAGAGGTGTGGATGAATAAGTCTTATGGAAGCCTTGTTTAGAAGCTTACGTGGAGGGAGAAAGAAATGATGGAGGAGATGATGATGAGGATAATTAATATGATGATGACGATGATGATGGTGGAGGTGGTGTGGCAGCAGCGTGGAGGGGCAGCTCCTAGTAGCATGTCGTCCTCCTCTTCCTCCCTCCCCTTAAGCTTCAGAGGGGGTGGGGGGGGGGGGGAGATAGCCACACATGTGGCTCTACATGCCTCCTCCCTCCCCCATGCTCTCCACCACTCAACTCATGCTCTTCCCACACTCCCTCTCTCCGCCATGCATCGGCTGAGGGGAGGGGGTTAATAATAAGAAAATTTCACACAATTTCAACCATTATCCATTTTCCTTTTCCTGTCAAGGGTATTCTCGCGTGGGCTTGCGGTTTCAAGCCATGGTCTTCCATACACAACACGGAGCTGGAATTTATTAATGCACGCAGAGGGAACACTTAGCCAACAACATTTATCGATGCAAAAAATTATTTGGAGCCGCTTTTTGCGCGTCCTGTGCGGGGTCATTAATATTTTTTGTGTCCTGTGTGGGGTCATTAATCTCTCCCCCTTGGAGAAATTGAGATGTCCTCATCTCGAGAAGAACTGGGGGTATTCTTGGTTGAGATTAATTTCATCCATCCAAGTGGCATCCTCTTCGGGATAATCTTTCCACTGGATGAGATATTCTCTCAAGGTTCTGGATCTTAAATGCCTCTCTCTAGCATCTAAGATCTGGTCATGCCGTAGCTCAAGGACTCCTTGGATAGGCATTACAACTTGTTGATCATCAAGCACATGGCTAGGGTTAGGTACATACTTTTTCAATAGACTGATATGGAATACATTATTAACCTTTAGGTTCTCAGGGGGTTGAAGTATGTAAGCATTAGGCCCTAGGCACTTGAGAATCTTGTAAGGTCCACAATACCTTGGACTTAGATTCTTGCATTCACCTAAGGATAGGGAACTCTTCTTTGGATGTACACGAATGAAGACCATGTCACCTTCAACGAAGGATCTGTCTTGACATTTTAGGTCCACGTAAGCCTTCTGCCTATCCTTGGCGGCTTGGATGTCCTTTCTTATTGACTTGATTTGGTCATCCATATCTTCTAGCATCTGCTTTGAAGCTTCAACCCTTAAGGTTGGATCTGAAAAGCTCAAAGGGCTATGACAATCGTGCCCATACAATGCTTGAAAAGGGGTCATCTGAATGCTTTTTTGGTAGGAAGCATTGTAGGCAAACTCAACCAATGGCAAATATTGAATCCACTTTTTGGGTTCATGACAACAGTGTGTCCTAAGCATATCCTCAATGACTTGGTTGATTTTTTCCATTTGACCATCAGTTTGGGGATGATATGTTGTTTTAAAGCAGAGCTGAGTCCCAATGGCCTCAAAGATAGCCCTCCAGAAGTGTGATGTGAAGAGAGAGTCATGATCACTAATGATTCTTCTGGGTAATCCATGTAGTATGAATATCTCTTTGATAAATAACCTTACGATGTCTAAGGCTTTATATTTTGTCTTAATAGGGATAAGATGTGGAACTTTGGTAAGCATATCTACCACAACCATATTGGAGTTGTATCCTCCCTGAACTTGGGGCAGACCAACAAGAAAATCCATACTAATGAATTCCCATTTCATTTGGGGAATGTCAAGTGGTTGCAATTTCCATGGAGTTTTGATATGTTCAGCCTTAATGTGTTGACAAGACAAACATTCGGTGACATATTTGAGAACGTCACCTTTAAGCCTCTCCTAATAATAGCTCTTTTTGACTGCATTGAGAGTCTTAGCATAGCCAGGATGTCTTGAAAAAGGGGAGTCATGGGCTTCCCAAAGTATCTTTTGCTTGAGTGATTGACTTGCCCGTATACATAATCTCATTCTATAGTAGACAAGTCCATTATTGGTAGAGGATTATTGATAGTTTGTTTGTAGCTTCGGGTCTTGATCCTTGACATGGATCTCCCTTAGCAATTTCTGATAGGTTGGGTCATGGCATGCCTCTTCTTTAGCTAGCTCAAGAATTGGGTTGTTTGGCATGGATACCTTTGTGGCTAGAGATCTGACTATTGATGGATTTTTCAAAATCAGAGAATGTAGAAAAGCCTTGCGACTGAGTGCATCGGCAACTATATTCTCCTTTCCAAGCCAGTATTTGATCTCAAAATCATATTCCTCCAACACTTCAATCCTTTGACGTTGCCTCATATTGAGCTCATTCTGGGTAAAAATCCATTTAAGACTTTAATGATCCGTCACTAGGGTAAACTTGTTACCCATCAAGTAGTGTCTCCAGAGCTTGAGAGCATGGATGACAGCAAACAGCTCCAGATCATGGGTAGCATAATTCCTCTCATGGCTCTTTAGTTTCCTTGAAGAGTATGCTATAGGATGACCTTCTTGCATAAGCACAAATCCTAAGGCAAGTGTGCTAGCATCACTTATCCCTTCAAACTCCTTACTAAGGTCTGGAAGTTTCAGAATAGGTGCTGATACCAAGCTTTGCTTTAGTTTGTCAAAGATGGACTGTTCAGCAAGTGACCATACAATTGATGCTTGCTTCTTCAGTAGATCAGTTAGAGGTGTTGTTATCAAGGTGTAGTTTTTTATAAAGACCTTGTATCATCCTGTCAATCTAAGAAAACTACGTATTTCTTTGACAATTGTTGGTGTTGGCCATTCCAGAACATCTCTGACCTTGTCCAGATCTACTAAAATTCCTTCCGCTGATATAATGAATCTAGATATTCAATCTGTCGCTTGAAAAATGCACACTTCTTCTTCTTAGCATAAAGTTTGTGTGACCTCATTGTTTCAAGGACAATGCGAAGATGGGGTTCATGATCTTCTTCCCATTTGGAGTAGACTAGGATATCATCAAAGAAGAGGAGTACAAAGTCATCAAGGTAGGGCCTAAAGATATCCTGGATTAGCCTGTTGAAGGTAGCAGGAGCATTTGTCAACCCGAATGACATGACTAGGAATTCAAAGTGTCCATACCTCGTGCTGAATACCGTCTTTGGGATATCTTCTTCCTTGATCCTTATCTGATAATACCCAAACCTGAGATCAAAATCTTAGAGAAGATCTTTGCACCTTGAAGACGGTCAAGAAGTTCATCTATTCTTGGGATGGGGTATTTGTTCTTAATGGTTGATTGATTCAATCCTCTGTAGTGAATGCATAGCTGAAGCATTCCATCTTTCTTCTTTTGAAACAACACTGGAGCTCCCCAATGTGAATTGCTAGGACGCATGTAGCCTTGGTCTAGCAGTTGCTTGAGTTGCTCCTTTAGCTCAATCGCTTCCGGGATGGACATTATATATGGCCTCTTTGCAATTGGTGCAGCTCTTGGCACTAGCTTGATTTCATGATCGACTTCCCTTTGAGGAGGAAGTTCTATCAGCTCTTGAGGAAATACGTCTGCGTACTCCTTTAGCCATGAAGGTTCTTCCCTAGACTCATGATTTTGATTTAGCTTATTTAGCTGAATCAAATAGACAAGTAGCCCCTTTCTAACTCCCTTTATTATCCGAGATGCTTTGGCCAGTCAAATTTTTGGCTTCCCAACCTCTCCTTGAGTTGTGACCAATTCCCCTTCAAAATTTCGAAAGGAAAGTTGGCACTTTCCACATTGAATGTGGGCATCATTAGGTTTAAGCCAATCCATTCTGAGAAAACACTCGTGGACACCTGGGTTCATAACCTGAATTTGTCTGAAGTCGACTTTCCACCCAGTAGGAATTTCACCTTAGCAGTTTGCCTGATATAAGTGACCTCACGACCATTTGCTAATTCCATAAGCAAGGTAGGTCCATCTTTTGTGGCTATTCCTAATCTTCTTGTACAAACTGGTGAAATGAAGGAATGCATACTGCCAGAATCAATCAAGGTTTTGAATCTTTTACCTTGATAATCCGATGGTGTTTGAATCATCGAGAATTGGCGATTCGGGCCTTTCTTGTGAAGAGCGGCATGAATCGGTACCCTCTCAATGTCAGCTTCCAGGGTTGGATCTTCTTCATCACACAGCTCCTTGTTGGCAACACTGGAGGTTCTCTCTCTGGCCATGATGGCGGCTCCTTGGCCATGGATGGTTCCTTGGGATGGCCCTTGACGTTGTCCTCTGCCAAGCTTGGGACATTGTCTTTTGAAATGACCAAGCTCATTGCAATGGAAGCAACTGAGATTGTGGCCGTTACCTTGGGTAGGAACGAAGTTGTTGACAATGCTGGTTCTAGCTTTCTTCCTTTGTCCCTGACTTTGGCCCTGCATTCTCTTGTCCTGGGACCTATACACTCCCTTATTTTGATCCTTGTATGACCAAGTCCTGTTATTCCTTGGCTTAGTCTACACCTATTGTATTATCGGTGCAGCTCGAATGAGCACATCGTGTAGATCTGTTGAGTGCATTAATTCTAGGCGAGTGTTTATAGGTGGGTTTAGTCCAACACAAAACTTTGACACCTGTTGTGTCATATCCATTTGTGGCGTATACTTCAAAAGAGAGATGAACTTTGAATAGTATGCATCAAGAGATAGTCCAAGCTACTTTAGTTCATAGAACTCGTTTATATTTTGCGTGCGGTAGGCAAGTCGTAGATATCTTCCTCGCACAACTCTTTTTACCTTTTTCCAAGTAATTGACCCTTCCGAGATCCCTTGGTCTCTAGACCATTGCTTCCACCAAAGTCTTGTTTTGTCGGCAAGCTTCAGCTTGGCAAGCATTGCTTGGTTATCGGGTGCAGTACCTGCTACCTCGAAGTAATCCTCCATGGATTCAATCTAGATCTCGGCATTAGTTTGGACGGTCTTTCCCTTACCATCACATTCTCGTGGCTTGATTTGTTTGAGAAGAAAATTCTTCTCCTGAATTACAGCCACTCCATTGGAGAGGATGTTTGCCTGTAATCTTCAGGACACGTCTTAGCACTCCATCGGAAAGGATGTCTAGAAAGCTTCGCCCGACACTCCCATGGAATGTCACGAGGTTTGCGATCTAGGACTTTCCGTGCTTGCCGCGTAGCCAAAGTATTCTGGCCGTTCCCACTTAGGACCGATCTGAATCAGGGTTTTTTCCTAATGTTCATTTCCTAAATGGCAACTAGCATTGAATCCCAAGCGAACTACTTTACGCAGAAACGTCAGGGCCGAAGCGGATTCTCGCTGCACTTGGTTCAAGGAGAATGGGAAACGAGAGGGATGCAAGGCTCGACCTCTCTGCCATAAGGCATAGTCCCATTCCATTCCCCTACAACAGCGTAAATCGGGATTATTATAACTTAGACTCTAGGTCAACGCCCTTGTTGTTCGTGTCCTTTGAAATGATCTTCTTGCTGTCCATAAAGATTGAGAAAAGTTTCCGGCCAACTGAGACCACTCATCCATAGGACGGACCCATGGCCACATCCACCGCACTTTTCTCAAGTTGTTTTAGTTATCTAATTACCTACCACATTTAGTTGGACATGCATCAAACAACTTCCTTAATTAGTCTGTTAGGCACTGGTTCCTTCACGTAATCATAGCACTTGACATAGAAAAGCAATGTCAAACAAGCTCCTTTCCAACATATTATCATATTTATCTTTGGAATACATTTATAACATCCATCCCGTAGGCTTATCCATAATCCTCTCGAAGGCTATCCAGCAATCCACAGGGATTAGTAATCCAAGATTCTACCCGTAGACTAGTATGCGGGCCTCGAGATCCAATCCCGAGTCACGTTGGCCTCTTGTGCAGGCGAAAGGCGAGGGATTTACGGCCAGAGCCCCCTTGGCACCCAAGCGTCCTCCTGCTCCAAGTAGCGCTCAACGGAGAGACCTCTCATGACGGGTTCAGTCCACCTACCCAGCGTGGTTAGCAACCCCCTTGGTTAGGGTCAGGTAGGTAGTCGGGGGTAACTACAACTGCCTCTCCCTTCAGGCCTTCAACCTGAAGCATTAGATATCCTTTCATCCTTTAATTATTTGAGCAAACAAGGCAAATAGTACTCTCTAAATTGTTACAAGCACAGTCATTTCCGATGGTCGTTATTTTGGCCAACTGCTAAGGAGCGAATCCTACTTTTCGAATGCATCCAATGCTCGATGTAGGATCAATTGTGACTTGGCAAGATCCCCAAGGGTTTGTTTGTTAACCCTTATATCCTTGGGTTAGGGCCGTACCCTACTAACCCTACTTAACCAATACCTTAAGTTCTATTAGCAGTAAATATATTATTTCAATTTACTGATTGGTCTTTTGATTCAAGCAAATATCTAATCCCTGTATCTTGGTTACTTTACCTAAGTAATGTACTACATGAGGGTGATTATTCATCCTCATGCAAGATAAACTTGCGTAAGAATCTGCCAATCTCATTCCAAGGAATTGGCCATTCCCTTGTGATCAAATCACAAGATCATGCGACTTTGCAACTTGTTGCACAAGTGTTGCATCAAAACTATGGGACTATTTACCCATCAACTGGAGTCTTCTAATCAGAAATCATGATTAGATATAACAATCCATTTCTGATTGCACTAGGCCGACACGGTCCTAGGGTTCCAATTTCAAATCGAGTTTCATCCTTTTAGCGAGCGATCCTTAGGGTAAAAATCCTAGATCATTTCTCGCAAATATGTCCTATTGTCCCTACATTCCGTGAATGTGGGCAAGTCTTGAGGGTATAAGAGTTTGAGCTTTGGCAATAAGAGTGATTGGGTCATGTCCTCAACGTGCTAAATCCCAGTTAGCACTTAAGATATCATTGCTTTAACCATTCTTGAACAAGTCCCTCATGGTTTAGGTGTTTAGGTTAAACCAACTTACTTGTCTATTCTTGAAGATATCTACAATACCATTTTCGTAACTACATGATTCATTGCTTACGTTTGAGTAGATTTACAAACCCTACTTTTTTGGTTAAAATCAAGCATATACTAAGTTATGGCATAACTTCTATTGATTCTTCTAGAACATACATTCAAGATTCATGCTACTAAGCGTTAGGGATTTATGTGAACCATGCAACCTTTTTCCCACTTCTTTTCTAAATGAGATATTCGTATGGTGAATGAGCATTACACAACCTTTCGTAACTATTTTCGTAGTTGATTGAGATCTTAAGCCAATTGACTAGAGTTTAATCTACTTCATGCAGCTCTAGAACCATTTCCATGCCTTGCAAATTCCTACGGATTATTAGCGACCTTCTTTTAATGAATCATTTCGAAGGAAAGATGCCTAATAATGCAACATGTGATTTATTCTTTCCATGCATAATCGAAGTGTACAACAATAATTTTGACTTTATAAAGATGGTCATTAGTTAATCCAAGTTCGTTACTTTGCAATGCAAAAAAACCACTTGCTAGGCATGCCTAGAGATCTTATGCTCTTCTTTTTCATTCGTTTAATACAAATGATTGATTCTTTGATCGAAGTTATTTCCTTTAATTTAGCCAAGGTATTTCAATCGAAAAAGTGCATTCTAATTTTCGTAAATAAATCATGCACAATTGAATTATTACGACGTAGATCAAAACTAGGAAGAAAACCTGGACTCGTGGTTAAATATCCACATGAATGTTAGGAGATGATCCTCCTACGGTTGCGCCTTGTGCCTTCTTAGGGACCATCGCGAATTCAGCCTTTTCATGTTTGACAAATATTTATGATCTTGGCCGTCTCCTTCGCATGCAAAACTTCCTTTGTGATTCAGCTTCCTTGATTAATTTCTTCGTCTTTTGGAACTAGCTTTAGAAGTCCTTAAAGGCTGCCTCCATGAAGTAGGGAATGGATTTAAAAGACTTGAGAGGGAAGGCTTTTAAAAGGAGACCAGGGTTATAAGGACCAATTGGGAAGGCTCATGGAAGTCCAAGGAAGGTAGTTTTAAATGGGATTTGTGAAATGCTAAAAGGGGGAAAAAAGTTTAATTCCCGGAATAAGTCAAACTCTAAGTGGACTTGGGTGGGAATTTCAAGAAGAAGGGACTAAGGTGGAAATTTCGAGGAGAAAGGCGACTTGGGTGGAAACCTCATGGAAAGAGGTTAGGTGGAAATTTCAAGGGAATGGATGCAAAAATCCCGGGGTTGAAAATGGCCCAAAAGGGACTTATATGGAACCCATGGGAAGGGGGTTTTAAAATGGACTTGATATAAAAAAAAGGGAGGGAAAAGGGGTGTAAGGATCGCCTGTGAGGGGGTTAAATTCCCAGGGGTGGGGTTATAAAAACCCTCTTTGTAAAGGCAATAGGAAAGGGGGCCTAGATCCCTCCCCTTAGAAGCTTCCAAGAAGCTTCTTGGAAGCTTCTGAGCTTGTATATGTGGTGTGGAGAGGCTACATGGATGAGAAGACGGCCGAATCTTTGCAGCTGGTGATGTGGGGGCTTCACAAATGAGGCGGCAGCAGCTGGCGTACCTCCTGATTGGCGGCAAATGACAGCGTTCCTCATCCTTCCCTCAAACTCACGACTACACAGTTCCTCTTGTCTGGCAGCCCTCCCTTACTCCCCTCCACGCAGGGTATTTATAGGTGAAGGGAGGGGATCCTCCCTCCCCCACACGGCCTTACGCATGGTTATATCCCATTCGCGAGCTCCAGCAAGGAGCTTAATCATCCTTGCTATACCCCTCTCCTCCAACACGTCAGTCGGTTGGGGGAAAAGAGGGGATAATTTTAAAAAATTTTAAACATAATTCAATATTATCTTTTTGGCCTCCTACCAAGAGGAACTTTCCATGTAACTAAATAGGTTTTTTTTTCTTTTGACTCATTTATGCAAGTGGAGATCAAGATACGTTGTGTATAGTTTGAAAATCACACCGTCAATATTTTTGATGCTGGAATTCCCTTGCATGAGTATCATGCGGGTTAGAAATATTATCAATGGAAATATTACAGCCGTACTTGGTGTAGGGGTCAGACTAGGAATCTGCACTTGAGGTTGCGCCTAGGAATGTAAAATTATTTATGTTAAAAACTTGCTAAGCGTTTCTCACATTACATTACATGCCCAGTTCAGCTTTTAGCCACCAAGTGACCTAATCACTTAACTCCGTTACCAACACTTACAGCCAAGACAATCATTAATAAAAAAGTCTATTTCATTCGTATGGGCATAGCCCTTCTGAGTACAATTATTCTTGGGATGGTAGAGCAAGCTGATACATTAATTTGGGGAGAATAAGATTATGTTACATTCAGCTACGAAAACTGAGTAATAGTATGGATTGGGATCATGGATTTTCAGGAATGGATAGGTCATAGGAAGCTTGGGGTATCCCTTCCTTTGATACCCATTCTTCTCATAATGTCCCAACACCTTGATTCTATAGGCAGGAATTACTTGAGTTACTTCCTCGTACACATATTTGTTTTGCTTGACCTTTCGACTGCTGACGTGTAGGGTTTCATTTGTGTGAGCCTCAACAAAGATGAACAACTTCACGATCTTTAGGTCCTCCATCCACTTGATTCTCTTCAAGTTGGTCTGAAGATATGCAAGTCGGTGGGCAGCTATGTAATAAATTCCAAAATCACTCGTCCATCTCTGTTCCTTGTACAGGGGTAAAGGATTGTAGATGCGGTCTAGGATATTCATCATACCTAGCCTCTGTCAGTAATCCGAAGCACGAATTGCAATCATAAACATAACGTGGAACACCAAGAATTTGTTCCATGCTTCGTGACTCTGCATGCCAACATCAATAAGTGAATAAAGAAATATTCTTAACAGCAACATTTTCTCTACTTCACCTCATTAAGTTTCCTTGTAAATATTCAATCTTATTGGTTCGCTCTGATACCAACTCTAACGTGTCCGCCTGTCCAGTTGTAGGACACCTCTTAGCAGCCCATCGAGAAGAGAGTCCAGAAAGTGCCGCCGAGCACTCCCACGGAATGTCACGGGGTTTGCGATCTAGGTCTTTCCGACTCCCCTAAAATAGTATAAATCGGGACTCTAGCTTTCTAGATTCTAGGTTATCGATACCTTGCTGTTAATTCCATTGAGAAAAGTTCCCGGCCAATCGGGACCACCCTTCCATAGGACAGACCCATGGTCACATCCACTGCAATTTTCTCAAGGTGCTTTAGTTATCTAATTACCTACCACACTTAGTTTGACATGCAAAAATAGATTCCTTAATTAGCCAATTAATCACCAGTTCCTTCACATAACTTAAGCACTGACATAGAAAAACAACGTCAAATAAGTTCATTTTCAACAATTTATCTTATTTATGAGTCTTTGGAATACATCATATAATCCAGCCCGAAGGCTATTCCATAATCCGCCGGAAGGCAATTCAAGCAATCCTCAGGGATTGCTATTCCAAGTTTCCGCCCGCAGACTAGTATGCGAACCTTGATATCCCATCTCGAGTCACGTTGGCCTCTTGTGCAAGATCCAGATGCAGGATTTACAGCCCGAGCCCCCCTTGGCACCCAAGCGTCCTCCTACTTCAAGTAGCACCCATGGAGAGACCTCTCGCGGCGGGTTCAGTCCACGTATCCAGCGCGGCTAACAACCCCCTTGGATAGGGTCAAGCAGACAGTCACGGGTAACTGATGCTGCCTCTCCCTCCAATCCTTGAACCTGAAGCATTAATTATTTTTCCAACTTTAGTTCCTTGAGTAAAGAAGTACAAACAATGCTCCTAAGTATACAAACACAAGCATTCCAGTGGTCGTTTGCACGGCCAATTGCTAAGGTGTGAATCGTTCTCTCCAAATGCATCCAGCATTCGATCCGGGATCAATTGCAACTTGCGAAGATCCCCAAGGGTTTCATTGCTTGTTTACCCTTTTATCCTTGGGTTAGGGTTTATACCTAGTTAACCCAAATTGTTTCCCCCTTACATTTCCTTAAATTAAAGACAATAATTCCTGAGCAACCTCGTCGCTCTAACTTGATTGGTCAATAGCTTGCTAGGCAATTCAGACTCAAAGAAGGGTGATGAAGCAGGATGACTAGTCATCCTCTTGCAATTTAGAATTGTACTTAGAACTTGCCAACCTTGTTCTAATGAGTGGCAATACCATTTTGTGATCTAGACACAAAACAATGCAATGTTGCAACTTGTTGCACGAGACAAGTGTCGAACCTAACTTGTGGGATTATTTCTCTCATCACACGGTATTCCTTGACCAAGGATACTTTGGTCAAGGTGTAGGGTTTGGGATGTCCTCTTGACCCAACCCAACCCTAACCCTACTAGGTCTTAGGGTTTCAAAATCCATACAGAGGTCTAATATTTGGCTAATTGATCCTTAGGGTAAGAACCCTAGGTCGTTCTTGCATAGGCGTTTAGTTAACGCTAACATTCTGTGAATGTGGGTAGGACCTTTGAGGTCGGAAATATTAGGTCGGTTTCCTAAGTGTGATACTAAGTAGAATTTCATCACGGCTTAGCTCTACCTAGCACATTGAGGTGATCATCATTTGACTTATACCATTACAAGCAATTTACCTAATTGATCTAATTGTCTTGTGACAATACTTTTCCTAAAAGATGTAAATAATTGCAAGATATAACATTCCATGCAAATATGTGATTCATACACTTTTTCCTTCTATGCAACTATAAGATTTACAATGACCACTTCTTTTCCTTGCCTAAGCTAGAATGATTGACAATTTAAGGCTACTTGTATAATCCCTACATTGATATACATCAAGAAATATGCCCATAAATCCTTCGTTGAATGCATTGAATTCAAGCTTTAATATGACAATTGCATCCTTTCCCAAATCCAACTTCGATAAAAGAAGTCCATAAATCCTTCATTGAATGCATTGAATTCAAGCTTTAATATGACAATTGCATCCTTTCCCAAATCCAACTTCGATAAAAGAAGTCCATGCATGAGCGAATGCCATGAGTCCATTGATGATTTACCTAGTCCTTTAGTACTTAACTTGTCTCAAAATGAACTCTCATTGCATGCAATTTACAAGATCATAAATTCCTTCCCATGCATTGCGAATATTTTGGACAACATTCAATGGGCGTCTAGGATTATCTCATGCACGAGTCACGATTAGGAAGCTATTATCTAAGTGCATTATTCATTGTTCTTTTCCGCGAGGCAATCTAGGATGCATTTAGACAAATCCATCTTTTTAACCTATGCAATATGCATTCAGGATTGCAACTTGGAAGTGCAAGCAATTTCAAATGCACATTATGCAACTAATTCTTGTACATCGGCGAGCAATTAAAATTTCCAAATGTGATTAAACTTTCCTACAAGAATTGGACATGCCTAGGGCATTCTTTTCATGCCGAATCAATTTTTAAGAACCTCAGCATTGAGGTTCGGGGTGTTGTCCACATGCGAACTCGGAGTAGAAGCTCCTATGTGAGCTCCTCTTGCCTTTAGCTTTTGGAGCCATTGATGGAGTAGCTTTTTGGCTCTGTGAACTTACCCCCGGTTTTGTACGCGTTCCGAAGTCTCTTTTTGCTTGAGGTTCCCTTCTTCTGCACAGGAATGGGCCTTACAATCACCATTTTTGAAAAACTCGAGAGGTGTGGCTGAATAAGGCTTATGGAAGCCTTGTTTAGAATCTTCCAAGATTATGTTCCACAGAATGACGTGGAGAGAGAAAGAAATGATGGAGGAGATGATGATGAGGATAATGAATATGATGATGATGATGATGATGATGGTGGAGGTGGCGTGGCACCAACGTGCTGGCGCGGCAGCAGCCTGGCATGGTCGTGTGGTGGCTCCTGGCAGCACGTCATCCTACTCTTCCTCCCTCCCCTCAAGCTTCAGGGGGGTTCGTATAGGATGAAGGGGAGGGGAGATAGCCACACACGTGGTTCTACATGCCTCCTCCCTCCCCCATACTCTCCACCACTCAACTCATGCTCTTCCCACACTCCCTCTCCCCGCCATGCATTCGCTCAGGGGAGGGGGTTAATAATAAAAAAAATTGCCACAATTTTAGCCATTATCCATTTTCATTTTCCCATGAAGGGTGTTCCCGCATGGGCTTGTAGTTTCAAGCCACGGTCTTCCATACACAACACGGAGCTAGAATTTATTAATGTGCGTGGAGGGAACACTTAACCACCAACATTTATTGATGCGGAAGATTATTTTGAACCGCTTTTTGTGCGTCGTATTACATCATTTTACTCATAGATTAGGAAGTTTGACTAGTTTACTAATGTTAAATCAATTTCTTTAGATAAATTACTATCTTTTGGAAAAAAAAAAGACTTTTTTGTTCATGTTTGAATGTTTTAAAAGTGTAATTTTTACTTATAACAATATTCAAGAGATGATAGAATTGTTGAATGCATTATATCAATGATACAACCATATGCATTTCACTTATAGTTCCAATGTTATACTAGCCAAATAGAAAGCTATTAAGGTTATTTGTACCAAAATGAAAAATCCAACTTTTGCAATGGCCAAGCTCATTCTTGGTTATTTAGTATAGGTAAAGGAGTTGCAAGGGTTGTAAGCCTATAACTCATGGATAGCCGTATTATAGGAAATGTGAGAACTTCTTAATTACGGACACCTAATTTGGATGGAGGATCTCAAATTCTAGACAAGATCTAAAACAATTTCATTTGAGTTGGAAATACCATGGGGATTTAATAAAGAAACTAAATCTTACATAAAAAGGGAGCTCTTCTTCAATAGTTGATTAATCAATCAATTTGTTATCTTCAGAGAGTCATATTAGATAGCTTTTTCAATAGTCTAATTAATAATAATAATTGTATATGTTAGTATAAATTGCACAAACAAATAAAGTCTATCAAGGGTCTAGATTTAAGGCAACTGGATGGAGACCTCAATGACCAGATCATACGACACAGCTACCTACATGGTGAGATAGAACTCAAAGCAATAGTTTTATAAGGGAACAAAATGTGACAAGTTTGCTATGATACAAGGGTTCATGGATTTCTACAATATGCTCAAAATTGGAAGCATCAATGGGGATTAAAAGTAATACCTCTAGAAGTACTTTCAAATACCTAGACCTTTAGCTTTGGGTCTAACAATGACCCAAGAACCCAAATAGATATTTAGTGAGAAAAAGTTAGAGAAAGATTTTGGAAACCTTACCTCTTAGATTGTGAGTTAGAATTGTTTTCATAGATAAGATCATCTTACTATTGATCCTATTATTTATTGCAAGTGCTTGTGAGAGTGAAATGGGAGAAACTTGAGAAGATTCTTAGAGGTTTTCCATGGAGTATTAAAATCAAATGTGGTTGCCATGTCATTGATTGAATTTTAAAATCAAATGTGCATGCCATGTCATTGATTGGAAAAACCTTAATACTCCCAAGGTCTCAAGAGACTTTGAATTGAGAATATTCAATCCATTGGAATTAGGTCCCGATTCTCCCTAGGATTCCTTCATAAGAACCTTGGGCATTCATAGTGAGGTAATGTCTCCTACAAGAAAAAGTACTTGGTGCAAAGTAGAATGACTTAACTAGACAAAATATCACTTTGGTGATAGACTACAAGTTCAAAGTCTTAGTCCCATAAAATTTGCAAGTGCTTTTGGAAATTTGGAAACATGTCATCAATAAATTACCTTGGAAGAATGGTGGATGCAAAATATATTTTTCTCTTGTAGATCATATGACTTTCCAATAGTGCCTTTTTTTATGGGCTTGTCTCTACAAACCAAATTTAATCTCTATCCAACAAGTTTAATTTAAAAGAGATTAGAAGTTGGATAGACATAAGGAATATTAAAGTTTGTTAACTAATGCTTGAGGAAACCATAAGTAAATAATTTAGTCTCTCTAAAAAGGAAGTAGAATGGCTTCAAAAATTCTTACTCAAGAGATTAAGTAACTGTCCTCCACTAGCCTTTATTGGCCTATTTGACGCCTTCCACACCCTCTTAAACCATTCAAGAAAACATACTCTAAAACCTATGAGGAGGATGGACTTTCTAAAGAATGATTGTAGGGTTTTTTTGAGAGTGAAGGGACCATACATGAGCATATATCTCGAAAACTCTTCAAAGACATGGAAAAATAGGAGAAGAGTGGAATTAAGGGTGTTACCATTGCCATCGCTTCACCCAAACTCAATTCATTTGTTTAAAAGATAATTTCCAAAAGGTTACTAGCCAAGGATATTGATGTCTTCCAATTTTAGATAGTTTTTGCATACTTATGTTTTCTAGTTCATAAGTAGATTTGGAAGATCTTTTTTTGGAAATTTTCTACTTTCCTAGTCCTTATGGTGCACAGTGATTTAAAAAAGTCATGATAAGTGCTATCGTGGGCATGCACATGCATTTCTATGGTGATAATGGTGATTTGGATGAGGAAATGCTCATCAAAACATTGTTGCATATACTTTTTTGAAGTAAACATAGTCTCATAAAAATAATGTTATAATGTGAAAATAGAAAGAAAACTAAAGCAATCACGATCTCATAAAATTAATTTCATCAACAACATTCTGGAAGTTGTGAACAACTCCTTTGAAAGGTAATTAGAGGGTGTCTTGGCAAGCATAAACCTATCCTAAAGAAATTGGCATAACTGCTTCCAAACAAGATTAAAGATCATGGAGGCACTGATGCCTGAGGTAGTAATAACCTTCTTAGGGTCCACATCCTATGTTTGCTTCTGCAACAACTTAAGGATATCCTCATTTGAGAACAATTATCGAGTAGTAGGAAAAGAGTCTTCAGGATAGGGTGAAGACAATAGAGCCTTGCCCAAGCAAACCCTAAAATTCCATAGCCAACTTACTTTAAACTTTATATTTCCTTCATTTTCTCTCTCCTGTCACTCAAACCAAACCTGTGCCACTCTAATCCACTAAAAATTTAAGTTTCAAGCAAGCATTTTCCATCAAATTAACAAGGAGGGGAGAAATCCAAGCATCAAAGCACCAAACTCAAGTTCTTGAAAGCATGGTATCTATTGATACTTATAAAGTGTTATTTGACACTACATTCCTTGTGTATCTCTTTAAACAATTAAATCTTCTACTACTCAAATGTGAGAGTTTTGGTGCTGATTTGTTACTCTAGCATGGGTAAAGAATCTCCAACTATTCAGTTCAAAGGGGTCAGATTCCACACCTAGCCAACCCGCATCAAGATCATCCTAATGAAGAAGGGTCTTTGGGCCATTACCAATGGCAAGGAAAAAAAACCTCAGGATGCGGACCTTGCAATTACTTGGAAAAAGAATGATGACAAAGCATAGGCCATCATTAAGCTAGAATTGGATGATAGCTACATCTACCATGTGGATACCTATAAAACTTCTAATGATAATGGAAGAGATTAGATACTTTGTTTGGTGCACAATCAAAGTCATCTAAGTATGGATTATTGATTGATTTTTTTATACTAGATATGAAATCAAACACATCTCTTGCAACTCACTTAAACTACATGGAAAGTCTCTTAACTCAACTTGCAGAATTTGATCTCAAGATGGATGAAGATATTTGTATTGGTGTGTTGTTAAAAATCTTGCCTCTTGACTATAATAATGTATCAACTACATTGATCAACATGCCTAGTCCTAAACTGGTTGACTTAAGGCCTCCCTAATAAAAGAAGAAAAGAAGGTAAAATTAAAAAAATAACCAAGCATCTCTAAAGATGGAACAAATGTTATATGTAGGTACCAGGTACAAGGGCAAGAAAGATCAACTGATATGTGCCTTCTACAGAAGGATCGGACACACGGAGAAATTTTCTCATGCTAGGAAGAGGTCCCAAATGGCCTATCTAGTTGATGTTAAAGAAGCAGAATACCATGGAGCAAAAGAATAAGAAGAAGAAGAAGACCACCAAGAGAAGGACAAACCTTGACAGTCCTATTCTGATAGACATTTTTAGCCTTGTATTGCCTAGCTCAAATGCTTCTAACATAAGCTTGTAAACTCCTCATGTAACCTTGTACTACAACCTCTCTACACTTTTTGAGGCTCTTGTTATAGCCTCTATATTTCCACCACGTCTTTGGTACCTACACTTAGCCTTTTCTACGACAATCTTTAATGTTTATGATGTTTGTGGTGTGCCCACACTTTGCAGGTGGTTGCCCACTAAATCCTCTACACACTTTGTACTTCTCTGGTTGTGATTGAGGAGGGGTATTGAGATATTTTCTATCACAACAAAATTAGCCTCTTTGTATGGATTAGTGTGGGCTCAAGATGCAAAATCCCATATGCACTATGCTGAAAAGTGTAGCCTAGTCTATTCCTATAAAGCATTGTACTTGCTCTCTTTTTTAATACAATATCATAGTACTTTTGTACTTCCAGCAAAGTGTCTGTGTCATTGTCAACACAAAAAATTGTGTTTATGAGTCCAAGCTTCCATCTTGAAACCTAAATTACTTGTGTGACATTTGGTCTTGATGCCTGTTACATCATGAGCTCACTCTCTCTTTCAACCTCCATGGCCATGCTCTAGATCTAACATTCTTTACAATATGGCATTGATCAATATTGCATCAAACATCTCTCCTAGATGGCCACCTTTATTTTGTTACTTAATGAAGGTGAAGACCTATCTCCAATCACATTGAGTACTCAAGATCGCGTATGAGGATTGTTGAAAGATGTCTTTAACCCAAAGCTTTCACTAGTTGGCAATGCTAGAGAGAAAGTAGAGGCTACAAAAGAGAGAAAATATCTAGGCCTTATAGTTAATAAAGCTATAGTTGTTGTGGAAAGCATTGTGAGGTATGTCTTAAGTGAGCAAGAGGATGCACCATCTACCATCAATACAAACTATCACATAGATAGCATGAGCAAAGTCTTCATCCGTGACAAATAATTTATGTTTCTCCAAGATGTGGAGAGATTTTTTGAAGTGAGGGAGGATGAAGTGTTGTCAATGCTCACAATGACCAATGAATTCTTCCTTGTGTACGATAATCTACCTCTAGAGTACAGCAACCCAAAGCTTGAAGACATAGAGAGGATACACTCATAGCTCTTCGAGATGCCATTAACATGGTGGAGGACGTCGTGATTTAAAAAAGTGCAAGCCAGCTTGGTAGAGTAGGACAATTGCTCCAAGAAGAGAAATAAGACCCCTTGATCAACAAGTCTAAATCAAGTGTAGACTTAACCAAATCATCAAAGGATGGAAGGGATATCAACTAGGAAGTATACCAAAATTTTGCCTAAACATTTTGTTTTACTATGCATACTATTTTGAGCTAACTTCATATCAATGTAGACTATGCTCAACATCAATGATTTTGTAAGTCATGAGAATGGCTCATGAGTATTTGAGAAGGATGCGTTGATATGGCACTACATTGATCAAATCCTTAGTGGTAACATAGCAATTATCTACGTGAAATTCACCTTAGAGAGGTGGCTTAACTCTTTATCTTGAAAGCCCTATCAAAAGTGTTATGTGCTTCCACCATCTTCCCAAATGCGATAAGGTATAAACCTTGATGAAAAGAAATTGCATGTATTTGGTACATGCTTTAGGATACTACAAACCATAGGGTTCGGAAAAGTCATATAGGGGCTATGTAGAGAGCCATATAGGAGAGCATCATGATTGGGTTGCTATTGGATGCCAAGAAGAGAAGCACCTCCACAAGAAAAACAAGCACCTAAAAATGATTTAAAATTTATAGTGAAGCCTCACATTCCAGGCAAAGCCTTGTAAAAAGAAAAAGTCCCTTATACTCTCTACACTAATAGAAATATATTTTTCTTACAATCTATCCCTTGAAAATATTATCTATTTTTTTGTATTCAACAATCATAATATTAAAGTCTCTTATGAATTGACGTTACATGGTACAAACATTCATATTTTTAGAGTGTGAAACATGATAGAAATATATTTTAAATTAGAAAATTTTTATTGATAACTTATTTTTCAATGTCAAAAACGAGAAAAACATGCTGAATGAGCTACATAAGAAGCATAGACACTACGGTGTATGAATCACATGTTACAACATCCAAAACTTTGTGGATAGCTCAAATGTCATTTTAATCCCTATTATTTGGAATTCTAAGAAAAAACTAAGCTATTTGGTGTAATGTCCCTGTGCCCATAGGAACCCCCCTTTCTTTTCTTCTTTTTCAAATTTGTATTCCCTCTCCCTCCACCCAACAGTATGTCGGGGAGAGAGAGAGAGAGGGAGTGAAGTAGAAAAGGGGGTTGCATGCCACCCAAGTGGCGGCGTACCACTACGCCCCCTATAAAACCTCCCCCTCCTCCCTCACATAGAGGCAGTGCCCCCCCTCCCCCTGACTGATGCTGCAGCTTCCCCCCCCTCCAACTCCACAGTGTGCCCTTCCAGCCCTCGGACAGTAGGAGCAGCAGCACAGTGCACCCCCTCCCTGCGACAGCATTTCCCCCCCTCCACCCTATGATCCTGCAGCCCTGATGCTGTAACGTGTCCCCTAGTATCATCCAGGACATGTCTTAGTAGTCCATCGGAAAGGATGTCTAGAAAACTCCACCCAACACTCCCATGGAATGTTACGGGTTTTGCGATCTAGGTCTTTCCGCATCTGCCACGTAGCGGAAGTATCCTGGCCGTTCCCACTTAGGATCAACCGGAATTAGGGTTTTCCTGATTGGTCATTAGCTAACATCAACTAGCATCAGACCCGAGCGAACTATTTTATGCAGAAACGTCACGTCCAAAGCGGATTCACACTGCACTTGGTTCAAGGAGAATGGGAAACGAGAGGGATGCAAAGCTCAACCTCTCTGCCATAAGGCATAGTCCCATTCCGTTCCCCTAAAACAGCGTAAATCGGGTAAGACGTAACTCTAGGTCATCGTTCTCGTTATTTGTTTTAGTTATGTAATTATCTAACACATTAATTTGACATATAACAATCAGCTTCTTTAATTAATCCTGTTAAGCACTGGTTCCTTCACGTAATCTTATCACGTGACATAGAAAAACAATATCAAGCAAGTTATTTTTTTTAAAACATTTCATCAATTTATCTTTGAAATACAAGGAGTTCCGCTCATAGGCTTGTCCATAATCCGCCCGAAGGCTATCCAGTAATCCCCAGGGATCACTATTCCAAGCTTCCGCCCGTAAACTAGTATGCGGGCCTCGAGATCCAATCCCGAGTCACGTTAGCCTCTTGTGCAGGACCCGAAAGGCGAGGGATTTACGGCCAAAGCCCCCCCTCGCACCCAAGCGTCCTCCTGCTCCAAGTAGAACTCAACGGAGAGACCTCTCACGGCGGGTTCGGTCCACGTTCTCGGCGCGGTCAACAACCCCCTTGGTTAGGGTTAGGCAGGTAGTTGGGGGTAACTGAACTGCCTCTTCCTTCAGGCCTTTTACCTAAAGTATAGGTACTCATTTAATTTGTAATTCATAATTCAAACAGAGCCCTAAAATCTCTTGCAAGCACAAACATTTCCATTAATCAACCGTGTTGTTTGGCAAACTGCTAAGGAAGTGTTCTTTCCTTTTGAGCGTATCAGCACTCATTCCCAAGGTGTCTTGTAAATTGGAAAGATCCTTTACATTCCGGTGTAGGGCGTACCTTATTAACCCAACTTGGTCAACCCTAAAGTTCCTTAGATATGCTAGTTTCCAGTTTACAACTTTCCTTATTTAGAAGGATATCCAAAAATACGTCCTTTTGCAAGATAACTTGCATAGGGATCTGCCATCCTTGATGAGGGTTTTTACCCTTTCTCCTTGTGAATCAATCACAAGACTAAATGATTTCGTACTTGCTGCGCAAGTCCTTTGATGGAGTAATCCGTTTTAGATCCTTTAATCTGACATATGTCGGGCCTAGGGTTTCTTTTTAAGGAACTCGTGGACAGCCCTAGTTCTTTATCTTTACGAATTTGTTTGACCCCTACAATAAGGAAAATAGTCAAGTGCTTAGGGTATGAATATTTCTATGTTTAGATTGGTTTGGATAATTTTTGGAAGGTAATATTAATCGCCTTGTCACAGTTTTTGCTATCCTTGTGACAATTTACTTTTCAGTCAATACAGTTCAATTTAAACTTCCTTTTTCCTTGTAGATGAACTCATGCCAAATAACAAACATTTCCCTTGCTACGATGTGTAAATAGCAATGATAACTTCCTAGTAATTTGAGCAACGAAAGAAACCTCTCATGAATTTAATCATTTATAATGATTCCTTGTGAAAGGAATAAGACTAATGGTGCAAGATATAATTTCTATATCTTTAGGATTTAACTAAAATATACTACTATAGTAAATGGATAATCTGCTCGTAATTTATAATGCTTGATGCAATTCGAAGGAAACTAAGTTCTATACACTATCATTCATTCAAATAAGCTAAAATCCTTCATTATAAATAACTCAGACAAATATATCCTATCCCTAACAATTTCCCTTTTGCATGATTGACTTAAAACGGAATTAAAGCCAAGAAGAAAAACCTGGTTTTGGGGTGAGATATCCACATGGATACCGGGAGATGATCCTCCCGCGGCTACGCCTTGGACTTTCTTAGGAGGCATCGCAAATGTGGTCCGTCGAACGTGGAAGCAACTTTACAATTCCTCCTTAGAATCCACCGTCGCTCCCTTGCACTGTTCGTCAAAAGTAGTTTTTGGAAGGCTCCCTCCTTGAATTCAGGAATTGGAAAGGGTGTTTTAGAAACTTTTACAACTAAGACCAATTAAAGCCATGGGGAAGGCTTAATGGCCTTTGTAAGCTCGCACGAATGGGAATAACAAGGTGTGGAAAAGACACAAGGTGTAGGAGAGCTTTAAGGGAAAATAATAACTATAAAGGTTATAAGTAAGGGTCTAAGGACCGTTAAGCAATTTAGGAGAAAAGGGGCTTATGAGGGTTTACACACGTAGGAGGGGAAATGATTCCGAGGCCAATGAGGAAGGCTAAATGAATTTTTTTTTTTAAAAACACGGGGGTTGGGTTCCAACTATTGGAAGGGGTATATAATGCTTTAAACACGGGGGTAATAAAAAGGGTTTTGTAAGGCACATGAAGGGGGTGAAAGGGTTTTTGAAGCCCGTAAAAAGGGCTTAAGGGTTAAATCACAGGGGGGGTTCGAAGCTAGGGGAAAGGGGCTTTTAGGGATTATACACAGGGGAAAAAGTAATAAGACCGTTAAGGCCTTTGTGCTCTTGGGGGGAGTGACTCCAAAGTGAAGGGAAGGGGTTTTTGCACGAGGGTTAAAGGGCCTTAAGGGTTTTTAAAAACCCGGGGGGGGAGGGGGGGGGATTCATAAAAGGTATAGGAAGGGGGGTTAAAGAGGTCCCCCCCTTGGAAGCTTCGAAACCTCAAGACCACGTGGAAGGGGAGGCTAAGATCTCCACGTAGGGAAATTTGGAGGCTGTTACACGGCTGCGAGGACCAATAGACTGTGGCACGGCAGATGGTGGCGACCTCACTCCCTCAATCTCCTCGGCGTGACCAACAAAACTCGCCTCCTTCCTCCAGCCTTTCCCCCCTCTCGCTCAGCGGTGATGCCCCCCCTTCATGGTAGCTTCATCCTCCTGATCTTTCGGTGGCCCCTTCACAGCGTGTCGACGGTCCCCCCTCAGCTTCATCCCCCTCGATTTAAATAGGGGAGGGGAGGGGGATCCTCCCTCCCCTACGTGGCATCACGCATGCCTTCCCCTTCTCTCCAAGCTCCACCAAGGAGCTTAATTACTCCTTCTATTCCCCTCCCCCTCTAGCTCGTCAGTCGGATGGGGGGATAAGGGGAATAAAATTTTTTTCATTATCCTTATTTCCAAACAAGAGGTAGTCCACGCGAAAAAGATTTTTTTAGAATGTTACAGATGCTCGGGGAAAGAGGAGAAGGAGAGAGAGGAGAATAAGGAGAAGAGGGAGGGAAGAGAGAGAAGGAGAAGAGGTAGAGGAGAAGGAGAGAAGAAGAGAAGGAGAGAGAGGAGAAGAAGAAGGAGAAGAGGGAGGGAAGAGAGAGAAGGAGAAGAGGTAGAAGAGAGGGAGAATAAGAGGAGAGTGAGAAGAAGAAGGGAGGAAAAGAAGAGAGAGAAGAGGGAAGAAAGAAGAGAAGAGGGAGAGAAGAGAGAAGAGGGAGAAGAAGGAAGAGGGAGAGAGAGGACAAGAAGAAGAGGAAGTGAGAAGAAGAAGAGTGAGGGAGAAAAAGAAGAGAAGAGGGAGAGAGAGGACAAGAAGAAGAGGAGAAGGAAAGAGAGGAGAGGAAGAAGGAGAAGGGGGAGGGAAAGAGGAGAAGGAGAACAGAGAGAAGGTGGAGAGAGAAGAGAGAAGGAGAAAAAGAAGAAGGGAAAGGAGAGTGAAGAGAGAGAAGAGGGAGAGAGAGAAGAAGACAAGGAGAAGAAAAGAAGGAGAAGAGAAGGAGATAAGAGAGAGAGAAGTGAGAGAAGAGAGAAGGAGAAGAAGAAGAAGGAGAAGAGGGAAGAGAGAGAAGTAGTGGAAGAAGAAGGAGAAGAAGAGGTAGCAAGAGGAAAAGAAGAGAAGGAGAGAGAGAGAGAAAGTAGGAGAATAAGAGAAAAAAATGAATAAGTGGAGGAGAGAGAGAAAGAATAGGGAGATAGTAGAAAAGAAGAGGAAGAGAGAGGGGGAGGGAAAGAAGGAGAGGGAGTGGGAGCTGGTGGGTAGCTGCAAGGAGCCACACCCATACCAACCTCTCGTTGAAGGGCCCCATCCAGCAGTCTTTTCTTCCGCACCTATCAACCCAAAACCCATCAAGGTCCGGACTGCCCAATCTCCGTGAGGTGAATGGCTCCCAAGAGGATAGTCGTGGGAAGCATAGGCGCCCAAGCCACCGTCAATGCTGGAGGGGTGAGCGGAACGACCAACGCAACACACACAAATCAAGCCCAGGTTCTAGCCGTTAAAAAATTAATTTAGGAGTTATTTATCATGGAAGGGATGAAAGGATTGATGTCATGCATAGGGTTTTGTTTACTCTAAGAGCTAAGTTGCATGTGCGAAATGGTAGAGTTTGGAATTCGGATAAGATTTTAGGCACAAAATGATAGCTTTTATACACATAAAATGAAAAGGTTATTGCCTTACTTCACATAAAATGATAGCTTTTTAACAAGTTTATTGCATGAATAGTCATTTAGAATTCACGTTTCGCAATCATGGTTAAAAGAAACACATGAAATGTTAATTTTTGTTCATGAGATACACTTGCATCGTTAGACAAAACCTTAGACTTTCATAGACGCAAGTCACATGTGATCCGGGCATTAGGAATAAGTATAATTGCCTACAAATTGTTTTATTGATATTGTTGTGGGCTATTGCAAATGGATACACTCCTAGCTTAGTTGAAGCTAGTGACCTAACCCTAAATGGATTGTTAACCCAAGTTATGTTTGAAGTTTTGAAAAGGTTGTAAATCCCTTAAGCAAGTGTTTTGATACATCTAGTTAAAATTCTGATTGTGCATGCAATGGGATTGCGATGCCTTGAAGCAAGAGGTTGTGCATTCAACTTTTTGTTAATGTGGTTTTGGATGTTAACCTAAGTGGGGAGTGTTTGATGATTTCATGGCTGGGTCTGAGATGATTGATTGCCATGGAAACCAAAGGAATGTTTTTCCTAGCAATTGTTATTATGCTGGTTGCTTCAGCTATGGTTGATTTTCCAAAGGGATAATTAAGGAAGGATGGCGCTAGCTATCCCCCGCAAGTCGCCAAACCCTAACCAATGGGGTTATGAATCCGCGCCAGGAATGTGGACCGAACCCGCCACGAGAGGTCGCTCCATGGAAATCACTTGGCGTAGTAGGACGCTTGGGTGCCAGTGGGGGCTCTGGCCATAAATCCCAATGCCTTCGGGCCCTACACAAGTGTTCTACGTGAATCGAGATGGGATCTCGAGGTCTTCATACTAGTTACAATGCGGAATCTTGGAAGGAAAAACCTTCGGGTTTTATTACCAGAAGATGGAGGGATTTTTCTGTGGAGGTAGAAAGGAGCACTTAATTCTCCTGTATGGGCAAGAGACACACATTATTCCAAAGATAAGTTAAGGAAGTGTTTGATTTTGTTTTATCTTGTCTTCATGTCTATGGCCTAAATTACGTAAAGGAACTTGTGACTAATGGGTTAACTAAGGAAGCTGCTTTTATGTGTCAAGCATAACGTGGTAGGTAATTAGATAACTAAAACAACCCTCAAGGGAAGTGTGGTGGATGTGACCCATGGGTCTATCCTATGGAAGGGTGGTCTCGGTTAGTCGAGAGTTTTCCTCAAAGGAGATGTTAACAGGAAATTTTAGGAAAAATTTAGTCTATGACCTTAGACAATGTTGACTAGGAACCCACACCCTAGGTTGATCCTAGTGAAAACGACAGGATAAGTTCCGTTGTGGGGCAGAATCGAGAGACCCTAGTTGCTAAACCCGGTGTCATTCCTTGGGAGTGTCGAGTGCCGTCTTCTAGATATATCTCTTGATGGACTGCTAAGACATGTCCCGCGATTTGAGGAGTAGGCATGTTACACTTGGTATCAAAGCAATTGGTATCAGAGCAAAGCTTCTTAATGATGCATGATTGATTAATGTTTGGATCATAGACATATCCTAAATAACCTAAGCGGTATGGCTTGATTGTCAGACACCTTCTACACCCACGAATGCTGACATGCAAGAGAAGAAGTTCCTTCTCAAGCAAATTAAGCCACCCGAGTTTGATGGCAGGGGAGGGACTGTTCAAGCTGACGCTGAGATCTGGATTGAGTCGATGAAGGACTATATTGATGCAAGAGGAACTGCACCTGCTAACCAAGCCATGCTCGCCAAACTTAAGCTTAGAGGTGAAGCGAGACTTTGGTGGAATTAGTGGTGTAGAGACCAAGTGATCTCGGAGGGGACCGTCACTTGGAATAAGCTTAAGGAAGTTGTGTGAGGGAGGTATCTGCCACCTACCTACCACACACAAAAGATGAATGAAATATACTACTTGAAGCAGCTAGGATTATCCCTTGAAGCATACTATTGGAAGTTAGTTTCACTCCTAAAGTACGCGCTCCCAATGGATATGACACAATAGGTGTCAAAGTTTTGGTGTTGGGTTGAATCCACCCATAAAAACTTGATTGGAATCAATGTGCCCAATGGACTTGCAAGACGCATTACTCCAAGTGAATCCAATCATCCAAGAACTTAAATCAGGCAACTATCATGACATCAGCTGGAGGAGCAAAAAGCAACCAACAATTGCATTATCTAGCACTGGGGCAGAGTACAGGGGTGCTACATTGGCAGCATGTGAGATTTCATGGCTGCTCAAGCTTATGGCTGATTTGGATATTCAAGTGGATGCTCCAGTGACCTTATTATGTGACAATCTCAGTAGTGTACTCCTGGCAACGAATCCAGTATACCATGCCAGGAAAAAACACATAGAGGTACACTACCATTTTATCAGAGAGATGGTTCTTGCAGGGAGAGTAGATCTTATGCATGTGAAGACTGATGAACAGGTTGCAGATATCTTTACCAAGTCTTTGGGTAAAGATAAGTTTAGTAGTTTTATACAGCTACTTGGAGTTCATCAGATGATTTGAGCTTGAGGGGGAGTGTTAGAATATCAAGCTCATACTATTCTCTTACTAGTATGTATGACCGACATTAGTCTTGTCCAGCTGTATCAGCAAGTGTGGGACATTAAATAAGTTGGTGGTCTTAGACCCAGTGTGAATGGTCCTACAGACCTTAGTACTATTATATACACTTATGTTATGTTAGTAGTCTATGAAATAATGGAAGATGGTGAATGAGCTGAAGGTTAGGTTGCTGCTCCATTACATTGTCTCTCTCCCTCTCTCTTCCAATACTTAGTTAGCATGTCAACCACAACCATAATGGAGTTGTATCCTCCCTGAAATTGGGGTAGACTAACAACAAAGTCCATACTGATGAATTCCCATTTCATTTGGGAATGTCAAGTGGTTGCAACTTCCCTGGCATCTTGATATGTTCGGCTTTGATATGTTGACAAGACAAACACTCAGTGACATATTTGAGAATGTCGCCTTTAGGCCTCTCCCAATAGTAGCTCTTCCTAACTGCATTGAGGGTCTTGGCATAGCCAAGATGTCTTGAGAAAGGGGAATCATGAGCTTCCCACAATATCTTCTGCTTAAGTGACTGGCTTGCTGGTATATACAACCTCGTTCTATAGTAGACAAGTCCACTATTGATAGAGAATTCATGATACTTAGCCTGTAGCTTTTGATCCTGGTAGGCTGTATCATGGCATGCTTCTTCTCCAGCCAGCTCAAGTATTGGATTTTTTGGCATAGATACCTTTGTAGCTAGAGATGTAGCTGTTGATGGATTTTCCAAGATTAGAGAATTAAGGAATGCCTTGCGACGAAGTGCATCAGCAACTACATTCTCCTTTCCAGGTCGGTACTTGATTTCAAAGTCATACTCCTCTAGCACTTCAATCCACCGATGTTGCCTCATGTTGTCGTTCTGGGTAAAGATCTGCTTGAGACTTTTATGATCACTCACTAGTGTAAACTTGTCACCCAACATGTAGTGTCTCCAAAGCTTTAGGGCATGGATGATAGCTAAAAGTTCTAGATCATGGATAGCATAATTATTCTCATGGCTCTTCAATTTCCTTGAAGAGTATGCTACAGGATGACTTTCCTGCATGAGCACTCATCCTAAGGCAAGTGTGCTAGCATCAGTTACTACCTCAAACTCCTTACTGAGGTCCGAAAGTTTTAGGATAGGTGCTGATACCAAACTTTGCTTCAATCTCTCAAAGCTGTTTTGTTCGGGAGTTGACCAAGCAGTGGAAGTTTGCTTCTTCAATAAGTCCGTCTGAGGTGCTGCAATCAAAGCATAGTTTTTAACAAAGACCCTATACCATCTTGTCAATCCAAGAAAACTGTGTATTTCTTTGACAGTTGTTGGTATTGGCCATTCTAGCACATCTCTGACCTTGGCTGGGTCCATTGAGAATCCTTCCGCTGATACGATGAATCCTAGATGTTCAATCTAACGTTTGAAGAATGCACATTTCTTCATCTTAGCATACAACTTGTGTGACCTCATTGTCTCAAGGACAATCCAAAGTTGGTGTTCATGATCTTCCTCCCATTTGGAATAGACTAAAGTGTTGTCGAAGAAGACGAGTACAAAGTCATCAAGATATGGCCTAAAAATATCCTGCATTAACCTGTTGAAGGTGGCAGGTGCATTCGTAAGCCCGAATGACATAACTAGGAGCTCAAAGTGCCCATATCTTGTGTTGAAGGCCATCTTTGGGATATCTTCTTCCTTGATCCTTATCTAATAGTTGATGTCATTTATGATTGAGAAAAGTTCCCGGCCAACCGGGACCACCCAACCATAGGACGGACCCATGGCCACATCCACACACTTTCCTAAAGTTATTTTAGTTGTCTAATTACCTATCACATTTAGTTGGACATGCATCAAACATCTTTCTTAATTAGTCCGTTAGGCACCGGTTCCTTCACGTAATCATAGCACTTGACATAGAAAAGCATTGTCAAACAAGTTCCTTTTCAACAGCTTATCATATTTATCTTTGGAATACATTCATAAAGTCCAGCCTGTGGGCTTATCCATAATCCGCCTGAAGGCTCCGCCCGAAGGCTATCCAGTAATCCACAGGGATTACTAATCCAAAATTCCACCCGTAGACTAGTATGCAGGCGTCAAGATCCAATCTCGAGTCACGTTGGTCTCTTATGCAAGGCCTGGGAAGGCTAGGGATTTATGACCACGGCCCCCCTGGCACCCAAGCGTCCTCCTGCTCTAAGTAGCGCTCAACAAAGAGACCTCTCGCGGTGGGTTTGGTCCACTTTCTCGGTGCGGTTAACAACCCCCTTGGTTAGGGGTAGGTAGAGAATCGGGGGTAACTGAGGTTGCCTCTTCCTTCAGGCCTTCAACCTGAAGCATTAGATATCTTCTCATCCTTTATATGCTTGAGCAAACAAAGCAAAATAGTACTCTTTAAACTGTTACAAGCACAATCATTTCCAGTGGTCGTTATTTTGGTCAAGTTCTAAGGAGTGAATCCTTCTCTCCAAATGCATCTAGCATTTGATCCAGGATCAATTGCAACTTGGCAAGATTCCTAAGGGTTTGTTTGTTAACCCGTATGTCCTTGGGTTAGGACCGTACCCTATTAACCCAACTTAACCAATACCTTAAGTTCTATTAACAGTAAGTATGTTGATCAAATTATTGATTGGTTTTTTGCTTCCCAAGCAATTATCTAATTCCCTTATCTTGGTCACTTTTCCCAAGAAAGGTGCTATATCACGACGACTACTCATCCTCTTGCAATATAAACTTGCACAAGAATTTGCCAATCTCATTCAGAGGAATTTGATTATTCCCTCTTGATCAAATCACAAGATCATGCAACTCTACAACATGTTGCACAAGTGTCTCATCTAATCCATGAGACTATTTTACCCATCAAACGGCATCTTCTAATCATGGAATCATGATTAGATAGGAAATAGGGTTAGGGTGTCTTCATAACAATCTGTTCTTGATTGCACTAGGCCGACATTGTCGGTCCTAGGGTTCCAAATTCAAACCGAGTTTCATCTTTTTAGCGAGTGATCCTTAGGGTAGAAACCCTAGATCGTTTCTCGCAAGTATGTCCTATTGTCCCTCCATTCCATGAATGTGGACAGGTTTTTAGGGTATGAGAGTTTCAACTTGGCAATAAGTGCGACTAGGTCACATCCTCAACGTGCTAAACCGTAGTTAGGACTTGGGATATGTTGCATCAATTTAACCATTCCTAAGCGAGTCCTTTGCGGTTTAGGTATTTAGGGTAGTCCAATTTACTTGTCTATTTATGAAGATATTGTCTTGATCAAATAGGGGAAGAACTAGTTGCATTACGATACCATTCTCATAAGCACACAATCTATTGCCTACGTATGATTAGATTTACAATTCCTAACTTTTCTAGTTAGGATCAAAGTGTATGTTAAGTTATGGCATAATTCCTATTGATCCTTCTATAACATGTAATCAAGATTCATGCCACTAAGCTTTTGGGGTTTATGTTAAATCGAACCATGCAGACTTTTCCTAACTTCATTTCTAAATGAGATATTCGTACGACGAATGAGCTTTGCATAGCCTTTCCTAACTACATACGTAGTTAATTGAGATTTATACCAATTGACTAGAGTTTAATCTACTTAATGCAGCCCTAGAATCATTTCCATGCCTTGTAAATTCATATAGTTTGTTAGCAATCTTCTTTAATGAATCCTTGCGAAGAAAGAGATGTGTAATAATGCAACATGTGATTTTATCTTTCCATGCATAATCGAAGTGTACAAAAATAATTTGGACTTTGTAAAGATGATCATTAGTTGATCTAAATTCATTATCTTTAGTGCATAAAAACCACTTGCTAAGAATGCATGGAGATCTTATGCTCTTTTTTTTTGTTTATTTCATTGAAAAATACCAATGATCGAATTCTTCAATCGTGAGCTATTTCCTTTAAATTAGCCAAAGTATTTCAATCGGAAAAAAAATGCATCCTAATTCCATAAATGATCCATGCACAATTGTAATATTATGACATAAATCAAAATTAGGAAGAAAACCTGGACTTGTGGATTCGGTGATATGTCCACATGAATGCTAGGAGATGATCCTCCTAAAGTTGCGCCTTGTGCTTTTTTAGGGCCCATATGTTCTTGGCCGATCTCTCTTGCATGTGAAACTCCCTTTGAGATTCGACTTCCTTGACCGATTCACTATCTTGTGGAATTGGGCTTTGGAAGACCTTATAGGCTTTCTCCTCGAAGCTTGGAGGAAAGAGAAGTTATCTTTAGGAGGGTTCAATGGGAAAGCCCTTAACCCCGGCAAGGATATTGGACTTGTGACTAATGAAATGAAATAGCCTTTAAATTCCGGGTTCAATAGGGACACCACGGGTAGGACTTAACAATTCAAAAAATGGCTTTTGTGGGACTCAAGGGAAAGGGAACTTGAAAATTCTGAATATAAATGGCCTCCACGGGAAGGGATAAAATGGCTATAAGAGGACTTGTGTGGGAAGGATTTAAAAGGAAACCGGGGGTGTAAAAAGGCTTTGTGGAAATGCTAGGGAAAGTCCTTTAAAAACCCGGCTAGTGTTGCTTTTTTTCTTGGGGGTCCAAGGGGAAAAAAGGTTTCATTCCCGGGGGATGCAAGGGAAAAGGGTGCTTAAGTCCCCGGTTTGAAAAAAACTGCTTTGTAGGGCCAATGGAAAAGGGTCCACAGGAAGGGGTTTAAAACCTCGACTAATGTGAGCTTATGGGGGATGCAAGGGGGGAAAATCCAGGGGAAGGGGGTTTAAGTTGACTTGGTTGGAACCCCACGTCAAGGAGGACTTAAACCCCGGGGGGGGGGGGGGGGGGGGGGGTGGGCGGTTATAAAAAAAACCACTTGGGAAGGGGCTTATGAAAGCCCACAAGAAGGGGGGCTTTCTAAGGAGCCCTTACAAGCTTCCCAAGAAGCTTCTGAGAAGCTTTTGGGGGTCATGGAAAAACCACGTGGATGAAAATGAAGGCGCCAGCTAGCGGCGACTTCACGGCCCAGTTCCTCAAGCTCAGGCGGCGGCTTCCTCCTCCTCACCACTACCACACGACGACGATGCTCTCCACTCTCTCTCTCTCGACACAGTCTCGCGACTGCTTCTTCCTCCACATGCCTGATTGCTTTTAACCAGCCTCACAATTCTATTTTCCTCCCTCCTTCACCCCTTAGAGGGGGGAGGTATTTATAGGAAGAGGGGGGGGGGGGGTAAGGGCTTCCTTCCACATATTGCCTTGCATGGCTATCCCCCCTGTCACCTCTCTCCTTCCCATTTCAGTCATCCCCTTCCCTCAGCCACGCTTCAGCTCGGGGAAGGAAATAAAAAAATTTGCACTAAACTATAACATTATCTCTTGACCTCCTCCCAAGAGAAGGTTCTTATGAAGATATGCGGGATTCTTAGTCCTTAGACTCGATTGGCTAGTGGAGAGTGTACTACATAAAGATCACACAGTCTGTATCTTCGATGCCAGGTCTGTCATTTGCCTCAGACTCACACGAGCTCATAATATTTTTCAGCAAAAATATTACATTCTCTCCCCCTTGGAGGAATCGAGATGTCCTCATCTCAAGATAAACTGGGGATATTGATGGTTGAGAGTGCTTTCATCTATCCAAGTGGCATCCTCCTCAGGATAATCTTTCTACTGGATGAGGCATTCTCTCAAGGTTCTGGATCTCAGTTGTCTCTCCCTGGCATCTAAGATCCTGTCAAGCCGTGGTTCAAGGACTCCTTGACTAGGCATTACAATTTGTTGGTCATCAAGTACATGACTTGGATTTGGTACATAATTCTTCAATAGGCTGATATGGAATACATTATGAACCTTTAGGTTCTCAATGAGTTGTAGTCTATAAGCATTAGGTCTTAGGCACTTGAGGATCTTGTATGGCCCACAATACCTTGGACTTAGCTTCTTGCAGTCTCCTAAGGAAAGGGAACTCTTCTTTGGGTGAACATGAATGAAGAACATGTCTCCTTCCTCGAAGATTCTATCTTGACACTTCAAATCCGCGTATGCCTTCTTTCTATCCTTGGCGGCTTGGATGTCCTGTCTTATCAACATCTGCCTTGAAGCTTTAACCCTCAAGGTTGGATCTAAGAAGTTTAGGGGACTTCGACAGTCATGACCATACAATGCTTGAAAAGGTGTTATTTGAATGCTTTGTTGGTAAGAAGCATTGTAGGAAAATTAAACCAAAGGCAAGTATTGAATCCACCTCTTTGGTTCACGAGAGCAGTGTGCCCTTAGCATATCCTCAATGACTTGATTCACTCTCTCTGTTTGGCCATCGGTTTGGGTATGATAAGCTGTACTAAAACAGAGTTGAGTCCCAATGGCTTCGAAGATAGCTCTCCGAGAGTGTGATGTGAAGAGAGAATCACAATCACTAATGATTCTTCTAGGTAGCCCATGTAGCTTGAATATCTCCTTGATAAATAACCTTGCAATGTCTGAGGCTTTATAGTTTGTCTTTACTAGAATAAGGTGTGCAACTTTAGTAAGCATGTCAACCACAACCATGATGGAGTTGTATCCTCCCTGAACTTGGGGTAGACCAACAACAAAGTCCATACTAATGAATTCCCATTTCATTTGGGGAATGTCCAGTGGTTGTAACTTCCCTGGCATTTTGACATGTTCGGCTTTCATACATTGACAAGACAAACACTCAGTGACATATTTGAGAATGTCACCTTTAAGCCTCTCCCAATATTTGACAAACACTCACTGACAGTCTTAGCATAGCCAGGATGTCCTGAAAAAGGGGAATCATGAGCTTCCCACAATATCTTCTGCTTAAGTGACTGGCTTGCCGGTATACATACTCTCGTTCTATAGTAGACAAGTACACTATTGATAGAGAATTCATGATACTAAGCCTATAGCTTTTGGTCATGGTCCTTGATAGAGATCTCCCTTAAAATCTTTTGATAGGATGGATCATGGCACGCTTCTTCTCTAGCTAGCTCAAGTATTGGGTTGTTTGGCATGGACACCTTTGTGGCTAGAGATCTAGCTGTTGATGGATTTTGCAAGTTTAGAGAAACAAGGAATACGTTGTGACTCAGTGCATCAGCAACTACATTCTCCTTTCCCCGGTCGATATTTGATTTCAAAATCATACTCCTCCAGCACTTCAATCTACCGACATTGCCTCATGTTGAGTTCATTCTGATCAACTTGAAACTTTTATGATCAATCTCACTAGAGTAAGCTTCTTACCCAACAGGTAGTGTCTCCAAAGATTTAGAGCATGGATGATAGCTAACAATTCTAGATCATGGGTAGCATAATTCTTCTCATGGCTCTTCAATTTCCTTGAAGAGTATGCTACCGGATGTCGTTCTTGCATGAGCACACATCCTAAGGCAAGCATGCTAGCATCCGTTACAACCTCAAACTCCTTACTGAGGTCTGGAAGTTTTAGGATCGGTGTTGATACCAAACTTTGCTTCAACCTATCAAAGCTAGATTGTTCAGCACAACTGACCATGCAATGGATGTTTGCTTCTTCAGTAAGTTTGTCAGAGGTGCTGCAATCAAAGCATAGTTTTTGATGAAGACCCTATACCATCTGTCAATCCAAGAAAACTACGTATTTCTGTGACAGTTGTTGGTATTGGCCATTCTAGAATATCTCTAACTTTGGCCAAATCCACTGAGATTCCTTCCGTTGATACAATAAATCCCATATATTCAATCTGACGTTTGAAGAATGCACAATTCTTCATCTTAGGATACAGCTTGTATTCCCTCATTGTCTCAAGGACAATCCAAAGTTGGGGTTCATGATCTTCTTCCTATTTGGAATAGATTAAAGTGTTGTCGAAGAAGACGAGTATGAAGTCATCAAGATATGGCCTAAAGATATCCTGCATTAACCTGTTGAAGGTGGCAGGTGCATTCATAAGCCCGAATGACATAACTAGAAACTCAAAGTGTCCATATCTTGTGTTGAAGGCCGTCTTTGGGATATCTTCTTCCTTGATCCTTATCTGATAGTAACCACACTTGAGATCAATCTTGGAGAAGATCTTTGCACCCTGAAGACAATCAAGAAGCTCATCTATTCTAGGAATAGGGTACTTGTTCTTGACAGTTGATTGATTCAACCCTCCGTATAATCAATACACAGTCGAAGCGTTCCATCTTTCTTTTTTTGGAACAGTACTAGAGCTCCCCATGGTGAACTGCTAGGACAGATGTAGCCCTGATCTTGCAGTTGCTTGAGTTGTTCCTTTAGCTCAATTGCTTCCGGGATGGACATTCTATAAGGTCTCTTTGCAATTGGCATAGCTCCTGGCACTATCTTGATCTCATGATCCACTACTCTTTGAGGCAGGAGTTCTGTCAACTCTTCAGTAAATATGTCCGAGTATTCCTTTAGCCGTGAAGGTCCTTCACTAGACTCTTGCTTTTGGTTTAACTTATTGAGCTTAATCAAGTAGACAGGTTGTCCCTTTCTAACTCCCTTTATAATCTGAGATGCTTTGGCCAATTGAATTTTTGGCTTTTGAGCCTCACCTTGAGTTGTGACCGATTCCCCTTCAGAGTTTCAAAAGGATATTTGGCCCTTTCCACAATGGATGTGGGCATCATTAGGTTTAAGCCAATCCATTTTGAGTAGACACTCATGGATACCTAGGCTCATGACTCTGAATCTGATCGAAGTCGTCTCTCCTCCCAAAAAGAATTCCACCTTATCAGTTTGCATGGTACAAGTGACCTCATGACCATTTGCTAACTCCACAAGCAAGATAGGTGCTTCTACTGCGGCTATTCCTAATCTTCTTGCACAGCAGGTGAGATAAAGGAATGTGTACTGCCACAATCAATCAAGGTCTTGAAACCTTTACCTTGATAGTCCGATGGTGTTTGAATCACCAAGAAGTGGCGATTCGGGCCTTTCTTGTGTAGAGCGGCATGGACTATCGCCCTTTCAAACTCTGCTTCCATGGTCGAATCTTCTTCTTTGCACATTTCCCTGTTGGCAATGTAGGGGGTTCTTCCTCTGCCGTGGGTAGCAGCTCCTTGACCACGAACAGTTCCTTGGAAAGGTTCTTGGCGATGTCCTCCTCCAAGCTTAGGACATTGCCTCTTGAAATGATCGGACTCGTTGTAGTGGAAATAACAGAGGTTTTGGCCATTGCTTTGGGTAGGGATAAAGTTATTGACATTATTATTCCTTGCTTTCTTTCTTTGTTCCCTATTCTGACCTTGAATTCCCTTTATTTGAGGCCTATGTGCTCCTTTGTTCGGGTCATTATAAGACCAAGTTTTGTTACCTCTTGGTCTAGCCTGCACCTCTTGAATTATAGGCACAGCTCGAATGAGTCCGTCCTAAAGATCTGATGGCCGCATAGATTCGAGACGGGTATTCACTTGTGAGTTTAAACTAGCACAAAATTTTGACACCTGCTTTGTCATGTCCATCTATGGCGCATACTTAAGAAGTGAGACGAATTTAGAGTAGTATGTGTCAAGAGTGATTCCTAGCTGTTTCAGCTCGTAAAACTCATTTATTTTTTGCGTGCAATACGCAGGTGGTAAGTATCTTCCTTGCATTGCTTTCTTCAGTTTTTCCCAGGTAACGGATCCTTCTATGATCCCTTGATCTGTGCACCATTGCTTCCACCAAAGCCTAGCTTTGCCGGTGAGCTTCAACTTGGCGAGTATAGCCTGGTTGCGGGTGCAGTACTGGCTGGTTCAAAGTAATCCTCGATGGATTCAATCCAAATTTCAGCATCCACTTGGACAGACTTGCCTTTCCCGTCAAATTTAGGTGGCTTAATGTGCTTGAGAAGAAAGTTCTTCTCTTGGATTACGATAGTACTTGATGTAGGAGGCAAACTGGGAATCTATACATGGGGTTGTGCCTGGATAAAGGTTTCTTAATGTTATTACTCATTACTCGTTATGATTTATATTTCATCTCCATTTCAGCTATCAACCAAGCAATCTAGCCACTTAACTTTTTATCAATTCTCATAGACAAAACAGACATTGATAAAAAGAAGTCTTATTGCATTTATATGGGCATAACCCTTTTGGAGTACAACATTTCCTGAGATGATAGAGCAATTGTTATATTTAGTTTGGGGAGAATAATGTTGTATTACATTTATCTATGGGAACTGGATAATAGTATGGTTTCAGGTCATGGATCTTAAAGAATCAGTAAGTCGTTGGAAGATTAGGGTATCATTTCCTTTGGAACCCATTCTTCTCATAGCGCCCCAACACCTTTATCCTATTGGCGGGGATTACACGGGTCACTTCCTTATATACATATGAGTTCAGCTCAACCCTCCAACCTCGAATATATAAAGTTGAGTTTACGTGAGCCTCCACAAAAATGAACAGCTTCACAATCTTCAGGTCTTCCAACCACTTGATCCTCTTTAGGTTGGTTTAAAGGTATGCAAACGGTGGGCAGCTATGTAGTAGATTCCTCAGTCACCCAACCATCTTCGTTCCATGTACAAAGGTGATGGGTTATAAATACGATCTAGGATGTTCATCATCTCATCCCTTTGTCGATAATCCGGGGAATGTATCGTGGTCATAAACATGACTCGAAACACTAAGAACCTATTCCATGCTTCATAATTCTACAAGACAGCATCGAAAGTAAGGAAATGTTCAGAACAACAACATTTGCTTTACTTCTTCTTATTAAGATTTCTTAAAAACAAATCCTTCATTGGTTTTCTCTGATACCAACTCTAATGTGTCCACCTATTCCCTTCAGGACACGTCTTAGCAGTCCATCGGAAAGGAGGTCTAGAAAGCTCCGCCCAACACGCCCAAGAAATGTCACAGGGTTCGCGATCTAGGACTTTCTGTGTCTGCCAAGTAGCAGAATATTCTGGCCGTTTCCCACTTAGGACCAACCTGAATCAGGGTTTTTCCCAATGGTCATTTCCTAAACAGAAACTAGCGTCGAACCCCAAGCGAACTACTTTACGCAGAAATGCCAGGGCCGAAGCGGATTCATGCTACACTTGGTTCAAGGAGAATGGGAAATGAGAGGGATGCAAAGCTCAACCTCTCTACCATAAGGCGTAGCCCATTCCGTTCCCCTAAAACAGCGTAAATTGGGATTATTATAACTTGGACTCTAGGTCAGTGCCCTTGCTATTCATTTCCTTTGAAACGACCTTCTTGCTATCATTTATGATTGAGAGAAATTCCCGGTCAATCGGGACTACCCATCCGTAGGACAGACCCATGGCCACTACCACATTTAGTTGGACATGCATCAAACAGCTTCCTTAATTAGTCCGTTAGGCACCGGTTCCTTCACGTAATCATAGCACTTGACATAGAAAAGCAATGTCAAACAAGTTCCTTTTCAACAGCTTATCATATTTATCTTTGGAATACATTCGTAAAGTCCAACCTATAGGCTTATCCATAATCCGCCCAAAGGCTGTCCAGCAATCCGTAGGGATTACTTATCCAAGATTCCACCCATAGACTAGTATGCGGGCCTTGAGATCTAATCCCGGGTCACGTTGGCCTCTTGTGCAGGGCCCGGAAGACGAGGGATTTACGGCCAGAGCCCCCCTAGCACCCACACGTCCTCCTCCTGCAAGTAGCACTCAACAAAGAGACCTCTCATGGCAGGTTCGGTCCACCTTATCGACGCGGTTAACAACCACCTTGGTTAGGGTCAGGCAAACAGTCGGGGGTAACTGAGGTTGCCTCTCCCTTCAGGCCTTCAACCTGAAGCATTAGATATCTTTTCATCCTTTAATTCCTTGAGAAAACAAAGTGAAACAGTGCTCTTCAAACTGTTACAAGCACAATCAGTTCCAGTGGTCGTTATTTTGGCCAACTACTAAGGAGTGATTCCTTCTCTACGAATGCATCCAGCATTCCATCTGGAATCAATTGCGACTTGGCAAGATCCCTAAGGGTTTATTTGTTCACCCGTATGTCCTTGGGTTAGGACCATACCCTATTAACCCAACTTAACCAATATCTTAAGTTCTATTAACAGTAAGTATGTTGCTCAAATTATTGATTGGCCTTTTGCTTCCGCAGCAATTATCTAAGTCCCTTATCTTGGTCACATTTCCCAAGAAAGGTGCTATATCAGGACGACTACTCATCCTCTTGCAAGATAAACTTGCGCAAGAATCTGCCAATCTCATTCTGAGGAAATTGGCCATTGCCTTGTGATCAAATCACAACATCATGCGACTCTGCAACATGTTGCACAAGTGTCGCATCTAATCCATGCAACTATTTTACCCATCAAATGACGTCTTCTAATCACAGAATCATGATTAGATAGGAAACAAGGTTAGGGTGTCTTCATAACAATCCATTCCTGATTGCACTAGGCCGACATTGTCGGCCCTAGGGTTCCAAATTGAAACCGAGTCTCATCTTTTTAGCGAGCGATCCTTAGGGTAGAAACCCTAGATCGTTTCTTGCAAGTATGTCCTATTGTCCCTACATTCCGTGAATGTGGACAGGTTTTTAGGGTATGAGAGTTTCAACTTGGCAATAAGTGCGACTAGGTCACGTCCTCAATGTGCTAAACCGTAGTTAGCACTTGGGATATGTTGCATCGATTTAACCATTCTAAGTGATTTCTTTGTGGTTTAGGTGTTTAGGGTAAACCAATTTACTTCTCTATTCATGAAGATATTGTCTTGATCAAATAGGGGAAGAACTAGTTGCATTGCGATACCATTCTCGTAAGCACACAATTTATTGCCTACGTATGATTAGATTTACAATCCCTAACTTTTCTGGTTGAGATCAAAGTGTATGTTAAGTTATGACATAATTCCTATTGACCCTTCTAAAACATGCAATCAAGATTCATGCCACTAAGCTTTTGGGGTTTATGTTAAAATGAACCTTGCATCCTTTTCCTAACTTCATTTCTGAATGAGATATTTGTACATTGAATGAGCATTCCATAGCCTTTCGTAACTACTTACCTAGTTGATTGAGATTTATACCAATTGACTAGAGTTTAATCTACTTAATGCAGCCCTAGAATCATTTCCATGCCTTTTAAATTCATACAGTTTGTTAGCAATCTTCTTTAATGAATCCTTGCAAAGAAAGAGATGTCTAATAATGCAACATGTGATTTTATCTTTCCATGCATAATCGAAGTGTACAACAATAATTTTGACTTTGTAAAGGTGATCATTAGTTGATCTAAATTCATTACCTTGCAATGCATAAAAACCACTTGCTAAGAATGCATAGAGATCTTATGCTCTTTTTTTTTGTTCGTTTCATTGAAAAACACCAATGACACAATTCTTCAATCGTGAGCTATTTCCTTTAAATTAGCCAAAGTATTTCAATCGAAAAAAAAATGCATCCTAATTCCATAAATGATCCATGCACAATTGTAATATTATGACGTAAATAAAAATTAAGAAGAAAACCTGGACTTGTGGATTCGGTGAAATGTCCACATGAATGCTAGGAGATGATCCTCTTGCAGTTGCACCTTGTGCCTTTTTAGGGGCGATTGCAAATTTGATCTTCTTGCCTTGGCAGCAGACTTATGTTCTTGGCCCATCTCCCTCGCACGTGAAACTCCCTTTGAGATTCGGCTTCCTTGACCGATTCACTGTCTTGTGGAATTGGGATTTGGAAGACCTTATAGGCTTCCTCCTTGAAGCTTTGAGGAAAGAGAAGTTATCTTTAGGAGGGTTCAATGGGAAAACCCTTAACCCCAGCAAGGATATTGGCCTTGTGACGAATGAAATGAAATAGCCTTTAAATTCCGGGTTGCAATGGACTTTACTAGGGACACCATGGGTAGGACTTTACAATTTGAAAAATGGCTTTTGTAGGACTCAAGGGAAAGGGAACTTGAAAATTCCGAATATAAATGGCCTCCACGGGAAGGGATAAAATGGCTATAAGAGGACTTGTGTGGGAAGGATTTAAAAGGAAACCGGGGGTGTAAAAAGGCTTTGTGGAAATGTTAGGGAATGTCCTTTAAAAACCCGGCTAGTGTGGGTTTTTTTTCTTGGGGGTGCAAGGGGAAAAAAGGTTTCATTCACAGGGAATGCAAGGGAAAAGGGTGCTTAAGTCCCCGATTTGAAAAAATTGGTTTGTAGGGCCAATGGAAAAGGGTCCAAAGGAAGGGGTTTAAAACCCCGGCTAATGTGAGATTATGGGGGATGCAAGGGGGGAAAATCCACGGGAAGGGGGTTTAAGTTGACTTGGGTGGAACCCCACACGAAGGGGGCTTAAATCCGCGGGGGGGGGGGGGTTTATGAAAAAACCACTTGGGAAGAGGCTTATGAAAGCCCACATGAAGGGGGGCTTTCTAAGGGGCCCTTAGAAACTTCCCAAGAAGCTTCTGAGAAGCTTCTGGGGGTCGTGGAAAAACCACATGGATGAAAATGAAGGCGGAAACTGGCGGCGACTTCACGGCCTAGTTCATCGAGCTCAGGAGGCGGCTTCCTCCTCCTCACAACTACCACATGGTGACCATGCTCTCCACTGTCTCTCTCTCGACATGGCTTGGCGAGTGCTTCTTCCTCCTCATGCGTGATTGCTTTTAATCAACCTCACGATTCTATTTTCCTCCCTCCTTCACCCCTTAGAGGGGGGAGGTATTTATAGGAAGAGGGGAGGGTAAGTGCTTCCTTCCACGTATTGCCTTGCGTGGCTATCCCCCCTGCCACCTCTCTCCTTCCCATTTCAGTCATCCCCTTCCCTCACCACGCTTCGGCTGGGGGAAGGAAATAAAAAAATTTAACACACATTATCTCTTGACCTCCTCCCAAGAGGAGGTTCTTATGAAGATAAGCAGGATTCTTAGTTCTTAGACTTGATTGGCCAGTGGAGAGTGTACTACATAAAGATCACATAGTCTGTATCTTCAATGCCGCAACTGTCCACGGGCTTGTAATATTTTTCAGTAGAAATATTACAATTGTTGACCCGAGTTATGCTTGGCGGTTTGAAAAGGTTGTAAGTCCCTTAAGCAAGTGTTTTGATACATCTAGTTAAAATTCTGACTGTGCATGCAATGGGATTGCGATGACTTGAAGCAAGAAGTTGTGCATTCAATTGTTTGTTAATGTCGTTTTGGATGTTAACCCAAGTGGGGAGTGTTTGATGATCTCATGGCTGGGTCTGTAATGACTGGTTGCCATGGAAATGAAAGGGATGTTTTCCCTAGCAATTGTTACTATGTTGGTTGCTTCAGCTATGGTTGATTTCCTAAAGGGATAATTAAGGAAGGATGGCGCTAGCTACCCCCCGTGAGCCGCCAAACCCTAACCAAGGGGGTCTTGAATCCGTGCTGGGAATGTGGACCGAACTCGCCACGAGAGGTCTCTCCGTGGAAATCACTTGGCATAGGAGGACGCTTGGGTGCTAGTGGGGGCTCTGGCCGTAAATCCCAATGCCTTCGAGCCCTACACAAGTGTTTTACGTGACTCAAGATGGGATCTCGAGGTTTTGATACTAGTTACAAGGCGGAATCTTGGAAGGATAAGCATTTGGATTTTATTGCTAGAAGATGGATTCAAGATTTTTCTGCGGAGGCAGAAAGGAGCACTTAATTCTCCTGTATGGGAAGGAGACACACATTAATCTGAAGATAAGTTAAGGAAGTGTTTGATCTTGTTTTATCTTGTCTTCGTGTCTGTGGCCTAAATTACGTAAAGGAACATGTGACTAACGGGTTCATTAAGGAAGCTGCTCTTATGTGTCAAGCATAACATGGTAGGTAATTAGATAACTAAAACAACCCTGGAGGGAAGCGTGGTGGATGTGACCCATGGGTCTATCCTATGGAAGGGTGGTCTCGATTAGCTGAGAGCTTTCCTAAAAGGAGATGTTAATAGGAAATGTTAGGAAAAGTCGATCTATGAGCTTAGACAATGTTGACTAGGAAGCCCGACTTCAGGTTGGGAACGACCGGATAAGTTCTGTTGCGGGGCAGACTTGAGAGACCCTAGTTGGCAAACCCCATGTCATTCCTTGGGAGTGTCAGGCATCATCTTCTAGATATATCTCTCGATGGACTGCTAAGATGTGTCCCGCGATTTGAAGAGCGGGCACGTTACATTTGGCCTATTAAACAACAAATTTCTTAACTAAAAATTTTCAATAAATATTCTTATACTTTGTCACTTATATGATTACATGCTTGAATTTCTTGCCTCAAAGATTTGGCTAATGTAGTAGCCTTAACACTCTCCAATGCAATGGATTGATTGAAGGTATATCTATAAAACCAATCGAACATTTCTACAATGTGGATTTCTTGACTACCTCCATCACAAGTGTTCTTGAAATACACACCACATCCTCAATAATGATACTTCCTTGTACCTTGGGTGCTTGAATTTCCAAATCAAAATTCTCCAAAAATAATAATCCATGAACATATAATGTGTGGTGCAAATACATAGAGTATTGACATTACACTTGAATCTTTAAATTATACAAATATAAATAAACATACTAGTAAACTTGAAGACATATCATGTAGTGAGTGATGTTTTCTCCCTATGCATTAACAAATAGCTTTGTAAAATCATTAAAAATATATGAAATATCAACTTGAGTGGAACAAGTTGTTATTAGTGTTAGCATCTACACACTAGCTTATGAGAATAATGATAAATTTTGGCTTGAGTATTCTTAAAACTAGGGTGTCTTTCTAAATCTATACTACATTTGTATAAATATTTTCATAGTATTTAGTTTAACAATTGGTTATTAGTTTTAGCATTCTACACACTAGATTGTGAAGAACGATAATCTTTCACCAAATATTATTAAGACTAGGTCCATCTCTTTCCAAATCTGTACTGCATTTGCATTAATATTTCATAGTTCCCAGCTTAACTTTCATAGCTTGCCAGTCGTATTGTGCAAGAATCTCATTGCTTGTATCCCACTCATTGATATTTTCTATGCTATGTCATAAATAGACCTAACATTTTTTTATCCTTTTTCATCTTATCATTGTACACTTAATGAATTCAATAGCTCCTTGACTTTCTCAATAGTCTTGCACATCTAGAGGAAGGCTTCATTGTGTATACAAAATTAACATGAAACTTCAACAACTTTTCAAATATACATGAGGCAATGCAAAGTGTAAATATAGACAATGTCAACGTTAATTTAACATATGGCTTTCAAATTCTCATCAAAACATTGGGATGGACTTTTCTCTCAAGGAACTAATACCCAGCAAGCACCAAAAGAAAAGCATATGCAAAGGATCACAAAGATCTAGGATTATTGTGCGATCAAAATACAACAACCTTGGATAGATACACAAGGCCTACAATCCATCCCAAGAAAATAAACCATTGGAAAAGGGTTTACTATATACTATATTCATAAAAATTTAAAGTTTTATTATTATGAGATCTTATGTTCACCTAGAGTTGTACTTTAGGTTCATATCTCCCAATCTTCATCAACCCAACCTCATATAAGTTTTCTCACTTTATGAGTTATTACCTATATTAGCCTTAGATTCCACATTGCTACTCTCTAACAGCCCATCATATAATATAAATTTGTTATCTTATTAGCTATAAATCCCATCAAAACTTAAACTTTTCACTTCATAATACAAGATTTCAAACAAGAGCACATATAGCATGTCATACAAACACTCCATGATTGATACAGCTAGTAGTTGGCTAGCCTCAAATCTACACTAAGCTTCTTAAGAATTCTTTTTATCAAGAGCTTTCTAAAAATATGGCATGACATACTTCTACTATTACATAACTCCAATAGTTACATTGCATAATCTAATGAAAATTCTTAAAAACCATTTGAAAAGCTATAAATATTTTTAGACACCTAAGGCTAAAACCACATAAATAAAGATGTTGATTAAGATAATGACCTTGGAATTTTAATGGAAATAGTAAGGTAATATTGACAAGCATAATGAGCATTAGGATGATTGGGTGCAAGTTACAAACCGTAGCTAGATGCATGTCTAGCGTTGCAAGTTGCTCTGATAAGTTGTTGCTTAGCAGTGAGTTTGTGACCTAGACATACATGCTCTCCATCTTGGTTAGTCCCACTTTCTTGTTATTTTTCCAATCCTTCTACAACCCCCTTGATCCTTTTTTCTTCATGTGCCTATTTTACCTTGTCATCCCCTCCAACTTGCCCTTTTTAGTGGCAAGAAGTCCTGCAATCTAAGTAGTGGTCTCATTTAATCAATCTCCTCATCCTCTGGTTCTTTCATAAAGGCCTTGAAATACTAGTTTGAACATAGCAAAGGAAAGATCAAGAGTAGATGGCCATGCCAATTCTTCAAGCTCATCATCATCCTCATATCACTATAAAAGTTCCCTCTCTCGTGCTCACTTGATCTTGGTCTTTCTTTATAATTGTATACACTAGATTGTAAAGAGAGTTCTAGGGATGGAAGAATTAAACATAATAGGAAAGGAAGAGAGCCATCATAGTTTACAAGCGATGAGAGACCCAAAAGGGTCTGTTTAAGGAGAAGAAAGAGCTCTAAATGGCATTTCTTTATAAGCCATAATCAATGCGAAGCAATGTCCAAGTCATAGGTGCTATTTTTTTCTACAATGGAGTGGCTCAACATTCTTCACTTTTGAGGTTTCCTTTCACTTTCTCATGTTATGAATCTTGCCATGTTCTCATTCCATCATAGCACTACTTGAAATATATCCTCCTATTAGCACTCCAGTGTCTATGTACATCTAGATAGAGACCTCCTATTTTCCAAATTGGAGGATGCATTAGGTTCTACACTTTAACATATTTTCCAAATTGGAAGATGCATTAGTTTATCTTTTATTATTCTTTATGGAGCTAAGGTTATGAGATTAGAAGGGTAGATTATTCTTTCTTGGTACTACTATCAATACGTACTAAGAGGTTATTTTGATTGCAAGAAGAAAATACTCAGGTATATACTTTTATGAGTAGATCATAAGCTTCCCAAAATAAGGGAGACGAGTTCAAATACAAAAGCTCAAGTTGTAACTATGTGATGGAGCATGACAAAGCTGAACGTGACGGATAACACGCATAGAGAGTAGAGAGTAGTAGAAACGAGAGTGAGCACGACACACTTGATGTTCGGCACAAAGGCTAGTGTACCACTTTTTAGATTTTGAACATATATATAAAGTACAAGAAGTTTAAGGGTGCGTTTACACCCGAAGATGGTAAAAGAAATGGTGAGCCTTTATTCCCAACAACCTCCCATCTAAAGGCAATGTGCTTGAAGGGAGAGTAAAGAATCAGCTAAGTCTATGTTTGTAGAAAGCTGAAATACACACATACTATCCATCCCCCATCATTTAGTGGCAATGAGCAAACCACTCACCTCGGAGACCCTTCATGAGAAGGTCTGTAGGGTTATCATTTGTATATACCTTGACAAACTCAATGTCCTTGCTGTCAAGTACATCCCTCATAAAGTGATACTTGACATGTATGTACTTTATCTTTGTGTGAAAGACAGGATTCCATGCTCGCATGATAGCACTCTAATTGTCATAGTGGAGGATAGAAACTCTATAATACCAAGCTCTCTCACTAGACATGAAAGCCATAAAGTCTCTTTAAATGCCTCTGTGGCAGCCACATATTTTGCCTCTATAGTAGACAATGCAACACACTTTTGCGGGCCTAGATATCCAAGATAATGCTCCTCATGTGAAATGAGCACATATCCTAAAGTAGACTTCATGTAGTCAGGATGGCCAGTATATTCTACATCCATGAAACCAACAATAGATGACTTTTGCTTACCAAAATAGATGCACAAATCCTTTGTACCCTTAAGGTATCTCATGATATCCTTCATTTCTTCCCAATGCTTTTTGCTAGGATATACCATGTATCTACTATCCACTATCCCAAAAATGCAACCTCAGGACGTGTAGAAACCATAGTATACATCTAGCTACCAATAGCTGAAGCATAAGGTATCTTGGCCATTTCAGCCTTTCCATAATCTAATGTGGGGCTTTCATTTGCACTAAGTTTTCAGATATGGAGGTAATGGTGCACTAATGGCTTTTCCTTCCTCTATATTGAAACACTTCAAAACTTTAGTAACATACTCCTATTATGACGGATAAAGTAATATTTCTGGCCATGTGAAGTCTCGGGAAAATAATATGGTTGCAGTGAGGTTTGGGATAGGATAGTCTAAACTAATACACTCTCCAATGAGTCCATACGAGACACAGCTTTTTGAAACCACGTATTTCTCATAGGAACCTCCTCTTGGGAGGAGGATAAGGGATAAATATGGGATTTAATGCAAATTTTTTTTACCTTTTCCCTCAGTTGAAGCGTGGCTGAGGGAAGGGAATGGTGCTAAAATGGGATGGAGTAGTGGTGGAGGGGAGGGATCACATGTAGGATCCATGTGGAGAGGGAAGGCCCTACCCCCCTCCTCCCATAAATATTCATCTTCTAATGACGACGAGAAGAGAGGAAGACGGTGATATTTAGTTTGTGAGGGAGACGATTGCGACAAAATTGATGTGGAGTGAAGGGCGAGGAGATAAGAGGCTATGCCTTCTACGCACGTCACGGGCCCATTAGCTACTGCAGGGCCCTTGAGGCCACTGACTAGAAGTTTCCCCCCTCCTCGCTCGATAGCGCTGCACATCCCTTCCCTTGGACCTTCGGCCATAGTTGCCAGACGTTGCCTGGGCCCTCCGAACGGCGCTGTTTCCCCCCCCCTCGTTCTGCTGCAAGGTTAGCCGTAGGGCTGACGTACCATGTTGCCACCCAGGCGGATGTCCCAGCCTACTTTTCCCCCCCATCCCGCTGAACGGGCCCTGGGCCATGATCTTAATCACCCCCCTCTGATTTCCTGCCATGCACTGAAACGGACTTGGATTACCACGATCATAACCACAAGCCTTTTTTTAAAAACGATTCAAACATTAATTCTTAGGCTATCTGATTCAAACCTTAATTTCTGATGGGATTTTGCATCGTGGGGTCCCGTGAGGAAAAGATAAGGAAGGGAAGTAGAGAGGAGTGAAGAAGAAAAGAGTGGTGTGAAGGAAGAAGAGGGTGGAAAAAGATAAAGAAGGGAAGTAGAGAGGAGTGAAGGAGAAAGGAGTGGTGTGAAAGAAGTAGAGGGTGTGGAAAAAGATAAAGAAGGGAAGTAGAGAGGAGTGAAGGAGAAAGGAGTCGTGTGAAAGAAGTAGAGGGTGTGGAAAAAGATAAAGAAGGGAAATAGAGAGGAGTGAAGGAGAAAGGAGTGGTGTGAAAGAAGTAGAGGGTGGAAAAAGATAAAGAAGGGAAGTAGAGAGGAGTGAAGGAGAAAGGAGTGGTGTGAAAGAAGTAGAGGGTGCGAAAAGATAAAGAAGAGTAAGAAAGGAGTAAAAGAGGAAGAGTAGAGAAGGAATAGAGGGAGGTAGAATGGTAAAAAGGGAGGAAAAAAAAGAGGAGTGAAGGAGGAGGAGTAGGGAAGGAGAAGAAAAAGGTAGAGGAAGTGCAAGGAAAGAGAATAATTTCCTTCTATACCTTTTACCCCAAGCCAAAGTTCTCCAAAGTTTCATGTGGTTGCAAAACCACACTCACCCATAAACTTTTTGCCAAGTACATACCCTATAGGGCCTTCTTAGGCTTTGTAAATATTTTTCTCTCCAAAGAATCTAAGAACCTAAAGGTCCTAACATTCCTTCTCGTGATCAACTATTTAAACGGCACCTTGCCTCGAAAGAGAGTCGGTGGAGATCCGAAAGAAAGAGTAAAAGCTACCTTCACATTCGAACTGCGATGCCGCCTAAGAAAGTCCAAGGAGTAGCTGCGGGAGGGTCATCTCCTGGTATCCATGTGGATATCTCACCCCAAAACCAAGTTTTTTCTTCTTGGCTTTAAATCGGTTTTAAGTCAATCATGCAAAGAGAAATTGTTAGGGATAGGATATATTTTTCCGAGTTATTTACAATAAAGGAGTTTAGTTTAATTGAACAAATGATAATGTATAGAACATAGTTTCCTTCGAATAGCATCGTGCATTATAATGAATTATGAACAAGATTATCTATTTACTATAGCAGTATATTTCAGTTAAATCCTGAAGGTATAAAAATTGTATCTTGCACCATTAGTCCTATTCCTTTTTGCAACGACTCATTGTAGATGATTAACTTCATGAAAGGTTTCTTTCGTTGCTCAAATTACTAGGAAGTTATCATTGCTAATTGCACATCTTAGCAAGGGAAACGATTGTTATTCAGCATGAGTTTCGCCTACAAGGAAAAAGGAATTGTATCCACTGAAAAATCAATTGTCACAAGGATAGCAAAACCATGACGAGGCGATCAATATTACCTTCCAAAAGAGAAAGAGATTATTTATGTGACGTTTGAGCATGTTTACTATAAATGCAATGATTACACTCTTCAAAATCAGCATACCTCAAAGAAGGTAAATAACCCAAATGAGAGAGCACTTTCATTCTAGATTGACTCATGTGTCCCAACTGGCTATGCCACAAAGAAACACTTAGCTTCTCAGTTATGGTGACTACATGGTCACACACACTAGATGCATGTAAAGGATACAAGGTATCACTTTTGGACCCCTTCTCAACAATGCAAGAGCCCTTACAAATTTTCCATTTGGTATCCCCAAAGGTGGTGTGATAGCCTTCATCATCTAGTTGCCCTCTTCTTATCAAGCTCTTCTTGAGCTAAGGTACATGTCTCACATTATGCAAAACAAACATGAAGCCATGCTAAAATTTCACTCACACTGCCAATGCCTACAATTTTACATGCATAATTATCCCCCAAATGGACAACACCATGTACACCACCATTGTAGTCAAAGAACCACTCATGATGTGGTGTGACATGAAAGGATGCACTTGAATCAAGTATCCAAGTGTGCATATCATTCTAAGAATCTGCAATCAATGCATGTGCACTCAAAGAAGAAGCAAGCAGTACATCACTATCACTGTCATTATCATGACTGACTACATTAATTTGTTTTATTTTCACATTGCTCTTCTTTTGCAGGCTCATTGTTCTTGTTTTCAGCATTGTTGGCTTTAGTGTTTTTGTTTTTGCCCTTCTTTTTCTTAAATTCAAAAAAACTTTGTTTGTAGTGCCCTTTTCTACCACAATAATGGCACTCCACATTTTTCCACGAGATTTGCTACGTGCTCTATTTTTAGAACTTCCCTTATGCTAAAAACTGCCTCTAGTGTGTAATGCATTAGAAGACTTATTTGCTGAGTTATTCTACCTATCGAGTTCTTCGATCAACAAAGACCTCTCCACATTAGAGTATAACAAATTATCATTTGAATTACTCAAAGCTGTCATGAAAGCATCCGAACTTCCAGGTAAAGTGCATAGCAAGAAAGTAGCCTTGAACTCTCTATCAATATGGAAATCCAAAGCAATAAGGTGACTAAAATTTGAGTTAAACTCATTCAAATGTACAGACATGGATGTACCTTCTTTCATGGAAAATGCCATTAGTTTTTTCAACCAATAAATCTTACTGGCTGCACTTTTTTGAGCATACAAATCTTCAAGCCTTCGCCACATTTCTTATGCTGAATTTAGCTTCTCAATGTTAAAGAGCAAGTTGTCTGATACTGAGAGCTCAATGGTAGAGCAAGCAAGCTCATCAAAGCCATCCCACTCGTTTTGTTCCATGTCTATTGGGTTGATTCCCTTTGTTCTGATGGGATTTACATGTTTCTTCTACACCAAGACATCGTAGCATTTTTTCTGCCAAATTTCAAAATTATGTGCTCCCTCGAGCTTCTTGATGTGCAAAATATTATTGTTGTCACTATTTCTAGACGTAATTTGCATGTCCAAAATTGATTGACCAATCACCAAAGGCAAGCCCAAATGTCACACACAAGTAACCATGGTACACAAAAGTACCAACCAGCAATGAGAATCCTGAGATTGTAAATATTTCAGATCTACAAATAGATTTTCAGAATTAAAAGGTGTCTATTGCTGCACTCCTCAAGCAATTATTGACACATTTAGAGACCAAGGTACCAGTTACATGTGAATTCCCCAAAATTTCACTACGATTTTTGCTCCAAATGTATTCTCATGCAAAATTTGAAAATTTTGATCAAAAGCCCCACAATTTTAGAGGGTAATCCATTCATATTGCATCAACACACATATCCAAGTGCATATACCAAGTACTTCTTGCACAAGTTGATGAAATTTTGCAAAATAGCCTTGTAAAGTAACCCTAAATATATCACATGTTATTTGAACTTCCTCCATCAATAAATTATCAAGAACATTAGTAAGAACCTCATTTAAAGTAGCAAGATGGAGGACTTGATAAGAAAATCCTCTCACAATTCCAATGAGATGCTTAGTTTTAAGAATGCCTTTAGAAGTTCCATCTGCTAACCCTCACCTTGACCTCTAGTATCATAAAAAAAGTTCCTTTAAAAAAGGATATATTTTCAAGAATTTTAGTCAATTTAGGTTTAGTTAAATTTTCTTTCAATGGAAAATGACTAACCATAATGCTTGCATACATTGTTCTCACACGCCACCATTCAAGGATTGAACCCCCTCCCCCCAACAAAAGGTATATAAAAGCAAGTTTAGAGGATGCACTCAAAGAACATAGAAAAAATCTTCAATGATGTGGAATCATGAGAGCTTGAGTAAGAAGGATTCTTTGACATCTTCATCCAGCTCTATTTCCTGTATCATGACTTATCTCATGATAAATTCCATTAGCCTCTACATCATGCTAGCCTTACTCAAACTCCCCTTCACCATCCCCTCAACCCCTATCTTTGGGAAGTCATAGAACTAACATATTTTGAGCTCATTTTCCCGAATGTATGTCTCCTAAATAAAATAAATACCCTGGCAACCATGAGTGCAATGCCTCCTAATTCCACCCAATCACTAGTGGATAGTGCAACTCCTACACCACCCTCAACCCCTACTGGCGAGAATAAATCTTTCATCCATATTTCCTCTTCTTCCCCATGAGTACATCATGTGCAGTGTGGTCAACCATCCTTAAGACTCTGCAACTACTCAAACCATAAGAAAATCCCCTCACATCATAAATAACATTTAAGAGTGCAATCCTCTTTAGTTTTCATATTATTCCTATAATATGTTCCTAAATGTTGTTACCACTTACTAGTGTTTGTGAATAAGGAAGTTATTAGCTCAATTATATAGATTTTTAATTATGTAAAGTATAAATTGAATAGATTAGAAATAATTACTCAATATTTTGATTGCACAAATAGTTATGCTAAGGTGAAGCTATACTACTATAATGTTTTGAAATGATTTTTTGCATTAACTTATCTACTGTTTGCTAGAAATGTAAATTTCCATATATATCTATTGACAATATTTTCCATATAGGCGGTACATGAATTTGCAAGATTGAATACCCCTCAATACCCCACATGGTTCCGTCACTAGAAACTAGTTTCCAATAGGAGTGCTAAGAAATAGCTCACTGCTGAAGGTCTTTTCATACAAGTGTCCACTTTGTTGAGGATTTTGATAACCAAGAGGGTTCTACTTTGTAAATACTATAAGACCAATCAACTAAAAGCATATTATGAGCCCAACAGACTCCAAAATATCCCATAATAGTTGGGGGATGCTTTGATAATTGTAAGTTGGGATGGCAATGTTTTACTTTTACACCCAACCTGGGAAATGTTTTGTGATTAGGGAGCAAATGTTTTGTACTTCCTAGTTTAAAATGAAGATTACTTGTTTGGAAGAAATTTTTTTGTAATACTTTTTTATTAGTGCTTAATTTTTTAAGGGAACTAGTGCTAATACGAATAATTCAAAAAGATTATTTATATGTCTCAATTAAGTACACATAGATAATAAGAAAACTAAAGGATTTCTTCTCTAGAGGAAAGTAGAAGGGTCATTTTTCAACTAAAATGTCCCATATCGATCAATGCAGTGAGATCGTGTCTCTCTACATATCGAGTATTTAGGTCAGTGGAATCACGGTTTGTAATGGAGTGCTACAAACAAAACAAAATATGACTGTTAGAAATAGGATCTAGATAAGTCTTTTGGCTCCCACTCCCAAGATAATGGACCACTCCTACCTCCAGTCATGCCCTCGCTGCCTTACACCACTGTCTCCAACATCTTGAAGAATTTGTAGTCTCCTCTGTGAGTCGGTGCCAGTCATTTGCATCTAGCCACTCAGGCTTTGAGGCCCCACTCTTAAGTGCCTTGTGTGCATCTAGTCATCTATGTGACATGTACCCATAAATGCACTCCATCATCCAACCTATCGAAAAGCTATCTACTGCGATGGTGGGTACTGAAAACTTCTCATGCAAGGATGCTACTATGTAGTCCTTGTTCCCCTCCGATATGTTCTTCCAATGATCCAAGACGTTGTACCAAATTTTTTTTTGACACAACTCTCTCATACGAGCCATCACCCTCCTCCCCTCATCATTCATGATGATGGCTCCTATCCTATCATCTATAAGGTATCCATACCCCTTTGGGGTATGTCTAAGATGTGCCCTCTCCCACCTGTGACCACGCTCCTAGGCATATCTAAGAGACCCCTTTACATCTGGTGTACCCACAGGGATCCATACCCCTTTGGGGTATGTCTAAGATGTGCCCTCTCCCACCTGTGACCACGCTCTTGGGCATATCCAAGAGACCCCTTTACATCTAATGTACCCACAGGGATGGTATCTCTCAAAGTAGCATCCACAGGGATGCCACCTAGGGACGGCTGATGGAGTGATTGGAGTAGACATCTCCATAGGTTTGACAAATCCTACACCTGACACAACTCTAGTAGAATGACGAGATGGAGACACTGCATTGGTACCTCCATAACAACCACCTGAGCCACCCTCTCTTAACCTTACACGAGAGCAAGGAGTAGCCTTTGTATCTGGAGTTGACTGTGAGATCTACATCTCCCCAGCATCCCCTAGAACCACTCTCTCCATCCAAGCTAAAGTCTAGAGTGTGGACCTCGTCTACTAGAAATCAAAGCATCAGAGTGTGCTGAAATAGATATAACGGAATGGTCTAATGGTGTCCAAGACAGCTCCTGGTCCACCATATCTCTGAATTGAGCCATCTAATCTAGAGATATACGTGTGAAGATCTCTTGTAGCTCCTCATTGCTTATCCCTCGACTCATCCTTTTGTCCAAATATCTATAAAGGTCACATGCATAGAAAAAATATTATGTTAGTATAATGAGTATAAATATTTAAGCAAAGCACCTTAATATAACTCTTTAAAAAATTATCTTACTTAAAATTCATATTCTAGAGTACCCTTATAAGCGATTCATCAACAAATTGAGTAGGTGCATGCTCCAAGTATGACATAGCCTATGGTTTCATGTCAATCTTCTGACACAACTGCGCATATACTGGAAGGTTGATACAAAGGTCACCACAAAATGATGATTCTACCTCGTTCTCAAAGAATTCTTGGCCTCTTGTCTTTTCTTCATTTTTACCCAATTCTACCTCCTCTACATGCTCCAAGCTTTGGGCGACCTCCACCCCTTTCAATGTCAACCCCTCTATCTACATACTATCCTTGTCTACGCTGGGAGCATTGCTTTCATCATATACTCTTGCACTTCGAGGAGCTAAAGGTACAATGTACCACCATCGAGGTTGTTGAGGATTTGGATAGAAAATTACATGTTCAAAAGCCCATACAAGAGAGATTTAACATTGGTGGCATAAACCTTGTCGTCATAAAATTTTAAAAAATATGAGTCAACAATAAAAACGTGTCACGCAACATCTTTTTTCAAAATCTATTACAAGAAATCTAAATGGACCTCGTCGAATAGTTTTCAAGCTCCTTCTAGTACCACTTTGAGCCACTACATTGAATAGGATCATGGAGAAGCTACAGTAATCCACCGTGATAATACTTTGCAAGTTCCCAAAATACTCCATATCATCTATAAAGCTGTTTGGATCAGTGGCTTACCATTGGCTCTCTTGCTTGAACTTTGCCATCATATCACATTGTGGAGCCCATTTTTTTGATACCCTCCACGTTGAAATATCATACGCGTGACCATCTTGCATTGTCTATTTTATACTATATACTGAAATGATTAATAAGTTGTCACATATAAAATCTAGATATGATAACTTTTAAAACATGTGGTCATCTTTGGGCTACATCCCCTCAAGAATTTCAACTCCTCAATTGATACCTCCACCCCTTTGTGAGAGGGTGTGATCAAAGCTCCGCAGCATCTCCTCCATGCCCTCGAGATATCAAATCGGTCTATGGTGCATATTACGTAAAAATTTGGATTGCGCTTATTCCCAATCTTTCTTGGCTTGATCATACCTAGTGAGACACATCTCCATAAAGGAATGGTGCAACATAAAAAAACGATTCACTTTCCCCTCCATTGCAACATCCATCCTTTTTTCTACCCCATTTCCAACTACCACATCTCTGGTTAGTCTATTATCATCCTTTAGTCACCATAGCATACTCTTGTCTAAATCCACCATTGGTAGCCACTGTGAAATATGCACTAACGCCTTAGACACCAACCAACCTTTAGCCATGCTACCTTTTGGTCAAGCTCATTGTCATACAAAGCCTCTTATGGTTTTCATGAAGCATTCCAAGAAGAACATCTATCACATATGGACATGCCCTACAATCTCCACTTTGTCTACAAGATGCACAAAGAGGTGGGTTTTTATCATGAGCATGCTAGTGGGTAGATACTTCTCAAAGAGACGTATTTTCTCCACTACTTCCCGCCTTCTAGATTCAATAGAGGATATCTTGATCTCCTTTTTTGAGATCCATTGCACTATATTTGACAACCTGTAAATTGCCCCACATATTTTTGGATTAAGGCATCTTGCAATTGTGATCGGTAGTACAAATTGCCACAAATGAATAAGCATTACGAACAACGACTACACTCCAAATAGCAAAATACACAAGTCACTTTCAATCCATTCCTAGTACAAACATTACATATCTTATGGCAATCATGGGATTTTAGCGCTGATAATTAGTCATATTTAGAAAACACGGATCTAATAGAATGCATCATACCCATTGTCGGAGTGCAGATAGACCTAATAATTTGCTTCACAAAGCATTCTTCTTTAGTGGACAAAACCCAAGGAGCACGATGTAGTTGCAAGCAACCATCAGCACTTGACTATGGCCAAAGCATCTCCACCTTGCCTACCTCCTTCAAATCCATTCGTGCCCCTACAGTGTCTCTTTTTCCTATGATGTGGTCCCATAGTAAGCTATCCACATTCTTGAAAATATGCATGGGATCCAAAAAGTGGTTGATCTGTAAGTGGGTCCAATGTGGCAACTCGTAGAAAATTGAGAACCATTGCATTCTGTTTGGATGTGACTCCGTGTGGACCATTTTTAGCTCATACCTGCTTTGGGCATTCATTCGTGCTGGAGGTTGTCTAAGAAAACCTTTCCTCAGGTCATTACCCTCCGGTAAGAAAGCAGTGTGTCCTTGATATACCATCTTCTTCATGGTTCGTGACCTTCGAGAGTCTAACTTTGGCCCACACAATGGATATGCATGATAACCTAAGGTAGCCTAACCTGTCCCAACACCTCTATCCTATGATTGAATGAGCTATGATAGATATTACAAAAAAGAACAGAATCCTACTTGCTTGAGCACTCCCTAAATCTTGGAAAGTCATGCATGGTCCACATGAAAATGGCTCGAATATTGGGGAACCGTTAACCATCCCACTTGCTCATATCTTCCACGGCAACCACCTCCTCCCACAAAATCTTAAGCTCATCGACTAATGGACCGAGACAGATTTCAATATTATTGACTTTGTAGTTGCCAAGAATAAGTAAGCTAAGGGTCAAGTGTCCTGTCTTCATAGAAAGCCATGGTGGAATGTTGTAGTTAACAAGGACTACATGCCACACATTGTAAGAAGTTGAGCAGAGATTGAATGGGTTCATGCCATCCATAGTAAGACCGAGCCAAAGATTACTTGGCTCTCGTGCAAATCTTGGAAAGGTAGAGTCAATGTAGCTCCATGTGCATGAATCGGCTAATATTCATTGGGCCAAGCCTAACATACGAAACATGTGATGTATACGGGGGGATAAGTGAAAAGTGTCTAAGAAATTTTTGAAGGATGGTTTGTTGTATGAGTCTTGTTGATACCTGTGAGCACCATACTTTGGACATGTCTCCATAGTCTCGTATTCTCCTCAAAATAGCATGCAGTTGTTGACACATGCATGGATGATGTTGTAGTCCATGCCAAGCTTTCGTAAAACATGTCGTGTATCATTATGAGACTCAAGTATAGTATTTGTAAGTGATAATATATGATACTTTAGCAACCTGAAAAGAAATCATAAAACACCTTGAAAAAGTACAATTCCTTTTTATAATGGTGACAAAAAGAAATCAACGAAGCGTATGTAGAAGGTACATGAACAACTCCGTCACACTCCTGTGGCTCCACTTGTATTTTGTTTGTACACTTAGGAGCGCAAGAAACATCTTCAGGTGAGATACTAGGCACCCATCATATAATGGTATGAATTCTTCCTCTCTAAGCTTATTAAATATCTCGGCATCCATGGGCATAAATGCATCAATCATCACCTCCATCTTAGGCTCTAAGGTTGTAGGAAATTCTGAAAGACTACTTGTCTCCTCTTCTATTAAGTAGTGACATCCAAATGGTGGATTAGCTCAAGCACTCCATCCATCAGACGCCCACAAACTCTTCCACACTTCCTCGTCTTCTTTGCAAGCAGTGGCACCGGTGGTGAGAAGCTTTCCTTCTCTCTCTTTCTCTCCCTCTCCCTCCCAAGTACACAATCTATTTCGCTCTCTCTTTCTCTCTTTGCGGAAAAATACCATGCTCGGATTTCGACTCATTTTTTCTTTTGTCTGAGTACCATCTCTAGTGGCATTGCTAATTTGTATCATAACTACTCATCGCTATTCCCCTATATCCTTGTAGTTTCTACATCTCAACATGGTATCAGAGCTATCACGATCAACTACAACCAATTCCTTGAAGAAGATAATTAGGAAGTATACATATATAATATCTCTTCCATTCTTAATTCATGTTCTTTTTATGCTTAGATTTGATGTATTGTGATTAATTTTAAGCATAGAAGAAGTTCACTGGATCATCATGTAGGTTGTAGATATGTTGATTTGTAGATATGCCTTGCTTGGACAGCCTAAAAGTTTCTATTTGGAAAAATCTTAAGAGAATACCTTTCTCAAGAAAACCACAAGCTTTCTTCCTATCAAATATGTGCTCAACTCTAACATCCTTGACAACAATCACCTCAATGTTTTTTCCTTTATACATCCATTGTGGTGAGTATCAAGGAAGAACTATAATATACACCTTTATTTTACTCATTTTGGCAAAGGTTCCTTATTTCTTGATGGACTAAAATTCATGACCTTGGGTTTCATCATTACTCTTAAACTTCTATGGATTGTCATGCTCTCCAATTGCATAGGAGTAGCTAACTAAGAATATATATTAAAAGAGACTAGATCAATAAATGAAAAAAATTTGAGAGGGAATGGGCCATAGTTTTGGCCCTTCGAGCAAATACTCTTGGGAAAATTAGACCTTGTGAGCAAAGACTCTCGGTTTCTTGCCTTGCTCCCCTTCTCTATTCATGTCAGTGGTGGCCGCCTTTCTCCCTCCTCCTAGCGTCACATTGGATCATACATCGCTATATCCCTGTGAGCAAAGACTCTCAATTTCCCACCCTATTTCCCTCTTTCTATTCACGTCAGTGGTGGCTGCTTTGCTCCCTCTTCCTAGTATTACATTGGATCAGACATCACTACATCCCAATGTCCATGGAAATTTGAAACTAAAATTTGGTTCATGGAAGTTTTTATTCACTTACTACATCTAATCAAAGTATTTTTTAATATTTTCCATAGCTATCATTACATGTTTATGTATTTAGGTAAAATTAAGGACCTACTGTGGAGTGAAAATCCCCTTGCTTTAACAAGCCACTATGTGCATGAGCTAACCACTAGCTGGCCATATTGTGGAGCAAGTCTTGAGTTGGTGAAAGCTTTAAAGGAGATCTATCTTAGCTCTCTTTACACGCATATGTATACATAAGAGAAAAGCTAGAGTTTTGGTTTTACCAATTTGTTAACCCATCATTAGACCCATAAAAAATATCAAATGGTTAGCATGTATGCGTAGGTATTTCTAATGTGCAATATTTCTAATTTTACTAGGAAATAAAGATAGAATTTATTCTGTGATAAGTTTTAATTGGTCAATAGCTCATGAATCAAACTATCCTCCTATTTTGAAAATCTTTTATGGAAGGCTTAACTCAAAGGCCTATATGGCATTCTATTCACATTTTATTGATAGGATGAAGAAAAAAAGGAATTTGTGCTAGATTATTTGTAAAAACCTCCATTTAGACGTCACCACTTACTCTAGGCCTACCTTACTTTGTGCAATAATTTCCACGCTAGAAGAAGCTTTAAATCAAATATTTCATAGCTACCTTACTTTTTGCAGTTATTTCCAAGTTAGGCAAAGCTTTAAATAAAATCTATCATAGCTACCATGCCATGCTTATTAGTCTACATGAGAGTGATGCAAAGAGATGTTACACTTATGCAAATGTATTTGAGAGTAATGGGCATGGAACATGGGAGGATTGCTCTAGTGACTAGTGTCATAGATTTCTTGTTTGATCATTCATGTGTTCCTGTTTTCTAGCTACTTGTCTACATCCTCTATTTCATTTCAAGTTTCCCTTTGAGAATGTCTTATGAAAGGTTTTATTCCCTCTAATAATGCTTGAAACATGCTTTTCAATGCCACTTTATTGCAGCTAGAAAGGTTATCCATGATGATCCATGGATGATCTATTGAAGATCGAATCAAAGAAACATATGAATTTCAAAAGCTTCTCTAAATTAGTAAGCTACTCTCTTGCATTGTACGCCTTGATCTATGCATTGTTATGGGTAAACAAAGTATATGCCATGGTTACTAGATTATGTTTTCTCAATCCTACTATTAAAGAATTCTCTTTTATTATCAATTATAAAAATAGATCTATCATGAACATGAAGTATCCTTTTTGGAGAGAGAAAATAACTCTCACAATTTGCTTCTTTAGTTGTGTTGTCATGTGTAGCATCATATGCTCTATTACGATCTAAATCAAAACACCTATTGCGACATAGATGGATTTGTTGATTTATTTTGATTGTGTGTCCTCTTGTGATATCATAACTGTTTCTTGATTTGTGTATCACCATTCATATTGTTGTGAATATTCAATCAAAGATATAAAAGCTTGATCAAAATTGATCCCATTGTTGTTAGATAATATGGTAATAATATTATCATAAATAGGATCCTTTATAGTGTCAAGGAGCTTCGTTGCCAATTGGTTTAATGGAATAGCATCACTAGCAAGCTAGCAAGCTAATTGATAATGATCTTAAATGATTTAATATGTATTGTCATAGAAGTTCCAATATTGTATTGTAGCTCAATGAGCTAAATACAAAGAAAAAGTGTTTATGCAATAGATTTCTTCTCAAATTTTGCTATCAAATACTACAATATAGCTTGTGCGGTTGAAAGATTACATACATCAAGCATAAGAGATTATTGAAGAGAAAAAATAATATAGCGACAAGTTGCTTTGCCACGTTTGACCCACTCATTAGCAAAATTTTGCCATTCGTCAAAGATGGGTTGTTCAATTACAAGGGTATTATCATGAGCCTAATCAATTGATTGAGGTGAGCATTCCTAATTACCAAGAACAATATCATGCAAGTCATGGCCTTGAAGAATAAGAATCATCCTTACTTTCCACCCAAGGAATCCTTTTCCTTGAAAGTGACGGATGCAACATTGTTTAGAAGGAAACCTATTGACGATTATAGAATTTGGCATAGCTAGCCAAGAGAATATGTACAATATGAGATCACAAAATTTGCACACCATATATGAAATGACAATGAAAGTGAAACACAACAAATCATACATAGAAGTGATGTAAGGAAAGAGGTTTAGTTCAAAAAGCATACTCCAAAAGAAAGAAACCCAAGATGGATAAAATGTAGGCAAGAATAGAGCAACCTACAATATACAAAACATGTGAGAGAAGAAAGTGGTCCAGCATAGATGAGAAATATGAACAACACTCAAAATGTTATTGCCTTACTTTTTAGCCAATAATAGATAATCATCTGGCTTATTTTGGCAGAAACACAGAAACGAAAGAGTGTATAATTGTGATGAAACCTGTGTCATAGAGGTCTACATGAAAAGCTATTGTCTTGTTTGTTTTCCTGTTTCAAGTTGAGTTTACCTAGGAACTAACATAACTTTTGACACCACCTTGACGTGAAGTAAACCTTAGATAGTCAATTGATATAATAGTGATTTTCACTTTAATATGTGCTATTATGAGTAGAAGTTAATATAATTACATGTTTATTTTAAGTACAAGGAAATGTATTTGTAGGGATGCATAGAGATAGTTAATTTTTTCTTCATAGCGGTGATTAGAGAGAAGTTTTATATTTGATTATCTAGTATAGTGGATGGAAACATAGCACATGGTCTTTAAGAAAGGAATGAAAAAGTATATCCAACAACATCGGTGCAATAGATGACATATGGTGGAGAGATAGCATATTCTCTTCAAGAAGTGTGATAGAAGGAAAACTGCATTTCCTAGTTGTCAAAGCAATGGCATGCCAAGTAGAATGCCTTGTACCATAATAGTGTTATGTAGAGGCTTGAACATCCATTTTCATTCTCAAATGAGTCTCAATTTAGGCATGCACTTCTAGTAGTGAGCACTTCTACCAAAGCTAGTAGCGAGCACTTACCATCCTTTATGCTATCAATTATGGGACTTTTAATGCTAACGTATGTATAAAATGTGTGAGACATATAAATTTTGGTATCTTTGATCATAATACATTAGTGTCTCTCATGTCACCTACTTGTACTCAACTTTCATGGCTTCTCTCTCTTCTTTTCTATATTTTTAGTATTTCTCTCTCCTCTTTTATCTCTTTTTCTCTTCTTTCTTTCACCTCTTGTCCCTCTTCTTGACAAGAGGTATTAGAGCATTGGTTTTTGATCCATTTAGTATAATCTTTTCTTGGATTTCTTCTAGAGTTGTGTTACTTCCTAGTTACTCAAGGACATGGTGTTAGTTTAAGAAAATGGAAAAGTGCAATAACCAAGGAAGCCAATGATAGCTAGTTGGAGCTAAGTTTAGTACTACTTGAATGCAAAGTTGGAGGCATCTTAGAGAAAATGGCATGTGGTGCATCCATAATAGGCTATTTTGGAGGTAAATTTGTTAAAGACAAGGACATTTGAGTTAGTTTTAGTTAGAAATTCACTTACTTTTTAGAACAAGCTTTTTATTTCTTCTCTCTTCCAAGCTTTTGGCTAAAGCTCCCATGGTGACTGCAAAGAAATCTCTAATCTTGTTTCTTAGTGATTTGGTTCTTCTTCTTGAGCATGGGAAAAATAATCTTGGTTTTGTGCGCATCATGAAAAGTATACTTCTTAGAGGTTTTAACTAGAATTTGAGTCAAAATCAGCAAGCACAAATTTTGATGCTTTTTGCATAGATCCTTACAAGTATTTCATCTAGCTGGTCATGTTTTATTCCTTGATGATCAAGCATCACTTGGCCACTTTTGCAAGGTAGAACAACTACTATTTGAACCTAAATTGAAGCTTCTCTTCCAACTCCTTCAAACCTTAGCTATGTCAAAACAAGAAAATAGCTTCAATGGTTAAGAATCTCGACAAATCTCACAAGATCATCTATCTTCTTTCACGTGAGGCTTTCTATTTGGCTATGGAGCATAAAATGGCAGTAATATTAATCCATTTCTTTATCTCTTCAAGATTTCTTCACCTTCTAATGGCCATAAAAAACAAGATATTACTAAAAATCTTTTAATAATTCAATATTACTTAAGAAAGCTTGCATTTAGGGCTAAAGGATATTGCTCTAGCAAGCATTCAGATGGATGATTGAGTAGTTAAAGAAATTTTAGCATATTTTTGCCTGTTGAAGCTCATATTGGAGATATATTTTGGAGCTTTTGATCAAGAAGCTTGGATCTTCAACATTCAAGTGTTTAATCAAGCTCAAGGCATCAATTCTTCACGCATTTAATATTGTTCAAGCATGTATGGACTAATCTTATGGATTCTTTGAGCTTCATGATGGATTCATGATAGGTTATGGAAGTTTCTTCAACTATTGGACTGAACCTTGAGTCAATCTTCTTTAAGCTTAATCAATGTATTTTACTTGTTTAATCTCTAAAATCATTCAATATTCACTTGTTTTTAAGCTTTTTCACTTATTGATGGGAGAATATTGATCAATTTATTCTCTGAATTGATGAATAGACTAGAGATTAGTACTCTTCTAATTTGTTAGAGCCCTTTTTATTAAATTTCAACATTCATTTCAGTCCTATTTCATCATGGATATCATTTACATTGTCTTGATGAATAACTGTTATTTGGTTGTATGATTTTCATTACCTAAGAATGAAATATTGTTAAGGTTAAGTACTAGCAATCTGTGAGTCTCTAAATTGCATTAGTGTGACCCTTAACTAACCCCCATTAATTCATTTTAATCTTTCATCGATCAATCATGCGTATCATTAAAGACTGTAAGAAATATTGAGTTATATATTTCATCCCTAATCGCTTAATTAGAATGCTCCTTCTATGTTGATATTTTCATTAAGGAAAAAGGTGGATGTCGTGGAGATAGTTGGGCAATAGAGAGGTGACCCTCCCTTACTATTGAAGATCCCAAAAGGATTCAACAAACCAACCCAAGGAGACTAGAGCCCGTGTAGGAGCCTATTTTGAGCATTCATGGGTCAAATCCTCCTTAAACCACTAGAAATCAATCACTTATTCCTCTAGGCAGGTTTCAAACCAACTATCATAGGAGTATCTCTAATCTTTTAAACCCCAATGGCAATTACATGGACATGTAGCCCCAACTAATTAATGGAAATCGAGGCTTTCTTTAGAGGAAACTTGGTGATAAGATTATGTTAACCAAATATGGTGGTCATTCATCATCATTGGCCGATTAGGAGCAGTGGACTTCAAAGTTAGAGTCCTACTTTGATATTTTCCCTAGGTCAGATGACCAAAAGATTCATTTTGCTACTCTTCACCTTAAGGGATTCACATACATGGTGGAGGTACATAAAGAGAAAAAATGAGTAGGTTGATAGTTGGGATGAATTCAAAGCTAAGATAAATCGAGTGTTTGTATTCCCATTGAGAAAGAAAAGTTGGGAAGAAGATGCTATTAGTTGGGTGACCAAAGAAGTATATTAGTTAGAGAGTATACAAATTGGTTTTTGAATCTTACCATGTATCTAGAGACTACTAGTGATGATGCAAAGTTGCATAAGTATATCTATGGTTTGAAGCCTAATTTGCTAGATGATGTTATGGCCTAGAGACTTAATACACTATTTCATGCCATTGAACTAGTAAAGAGGTATTCTCCTAAGTATAAAAGAGACATTCCTATGCATGTTTCTTTTGGACAGCAAAGATTTATTGCTAAATAACACAACTTTGGTGGAAATTATGGAGGTTTTAATACTTCATTTGGCACTCTTGAAGTCCCTACATACCTTGATTTCAATGCCTCAAGACAACAAAGTGCTTCAAAGCTAGCTATCAACTATAGAGTGGAGCCTAGAAAACATGACAATAGACCTCAAAGTAATTATGCAAATAATGGCAAGCTCATACCTATTGATATTTTCAAGGAAAAAAAGAAAAGGGTCTATGCTTTAAATGTTGTAAAAAGGACATGACTGATCATGCATCCAAGTGTACTTTCAAGAATGCAAAGGCTAAGAATTACAATATAATAGTACTTGAGCATATGGATGATGAGGTTGTTGATGAACCAATGGTGAGTGCAAAACCTAAATTTGAAGAGCATGATGAGGATCTTGATCTTGATTAGTCTAATGAGGTTGCATATGGATTTCCATTTAACCTTAGTGGACATATTCCTTTTGATCTTGGTGTGATAGATTTACCTCTTGCTACATCACCCTTTGTTCTATTTCCATTGATGCTTAGATAGGTTCAAACAGCCCTAATATACTTTGTATGAAGGGAACCATTCATGGAAAGGATATGTTTATCTTGATAAATAAGGCACTATACATAGTTTTATGAATAAGTTAGTTATGGACAAGTTACATTGTTTTTTCACTAATGTACATCAACCCATAAGAGTACAAGTAGCTAATGGTGAAGAGGAAATCAAAACTCAAATGTGGCCATAGATTCCCATATATTTAGCTAAAAATTAAGAGGTACATGTGAATCTAATTTCTTTGAAAATGGGACCCATAGATATTGTGCTTGTTGGTTGTGATTGATTGATGGCTACAGGATAGATTACTATGGATTTTTTACAATTGTACATGGAGTTATCCATTGATGGGTAGCCTATCCATCTACAAGGGTTTCAGCTTATCACCATTAGAAAACTCAAGAAGGAGTACATGAAGCGCTCATAGATTTTTATTTTTCACCTAAATAAGGAGGTAAAATATTAGTCCATGAATTCAATAAAGTATCTAGCTTTGAAGCTCTACCTGAGAAGTACAGGGACTTGTTTGATGTATCTACTTCATTACATCTTAAGAGAGCACTGGATCACCCTATTGATTTAGAGCCTCATTCAAATCCAATCAATAAGCCACCCTACATATTGTCAAAATGCGAGCATCATGAAGTAGCCAAGCAAGTAAAATATCTTTTACAAATGGGATTTATTGAGCCTAGTTCTTCCCCTTATGCATCTCTAGTCCTATTAGTGAATAAGAAAGATGGATCCTTAGGGATGTGTATTGACTATAGTGATCTAAAGAAGATCACATTGAATAATAGGTATTCAATTCCTAGAGTTAATGACTTTCTTGATGAGCTTAAGGGGGCAAGATTATTTACCAACATTGATTTGAGGTCCGGATATCATCAGATTGGTATGTGAGAGGATGATGAAGTTAGAACTTCATTTAGGAGATCCTAGGCTATACCATTTCTTAGTGATGCCATCTAGGCTTACTAATGCTTCAACTATCTTCCAGAGTTTGATGAATAATATTTTGTAGTATTTTCTCTTCTAGGTTGTTTTAGTCTTCTTTGATGACATATTAATTTACACCAAGACTCTACAATACATTTATCACATATTTCAAAGGTTTTTAATGTATTGGGACATCATACTCTCTTTGCTAAGGAGAAAAAGTACTCTTTCATCCAAATTGAAGTGGAATACTTGGGTCATATTGTTAGTGAACAAGGGATCTAGGCTATAACTAAGAAGGTGCAATGTGCCAGAGATTAGCCAAAACCTACCACCACTTTTTCACTTAGAGGGTAAATTGGTCTATTTTCATTCCATTGTAGCTTCATTCAACATTATGTAAATTTAGTAGCTCCTTTTATTGACAAGTTGAAGAAGGATGCTTTATTTTATAATACACTTGTAGATAATAGCTTCAACCAATCGAATGAATTACTTACTTATGCTCCTATTCTAGTATATCCAGATTTCTCTAGGGAGTTTACCATAAATTTTGAGACCAGTGGGCATGGTATAGGGGCTATTTTGCTATAGGAGCATGGAGTTATTTCCTTTGAAAGTCAAAAGCTTATAGATTTAAAAATGGCTATAAGTATCTATGATGAAGAGATGTTGGCTAGTCTACATGTGATAAAGAAATTGCACTATTATTTGTATGAAAGCCGATTTAGAGTTCAAAGTGATCAAAGGGTTCTAACACTTTTTATTTATTAGTCAAATCCTATCTCATAATAGCGTAGGTGCGTAGTGACCTTGAAAAACTATGATTTTGACATTACTTATATAAGGACAAAGACAATGTGGTATTTGATTCTCTCTAGGATGTGGACATGTTTGGTTTTGGCTATGATTGAGTTATATGGTGACTGGATTGAGTAATAGAGAACCCATATTTTGGATGATGAGCTCAACCATGTACTTCAAAAATTATAGCAAGATCTTATAGAGTAAAACTCACATTATCAACTTAAAAATGAACTCATTTGGCTTAATGGCAAGATTGTTATTCCCTCTACTTCAAAAAATACAGCATGGTCTTATAGAGGAAAACTCACATTATCAACTTTAAAATGAACTCATTTGGCTTAATGGCAAGATTTTTATTCCCTCTACTTCTTCTTATAAGTGAAAAAATATTGAGGAGTTACATTTTTCACCCATAGCTCGGATACTTTGAAGTGTTTAAGACATATGATAAAATCAACAAGATATTTCACAAGAAAGGATTGTGAAAAGATATTAAGGACTATGTCATGAAGTATATACCTTGTTAGTAGAATAAGGATAGTACATGTAAGCCAAGTGGTTTATTACAACCATTCTCTATTCTAGAAGGAAAATGGACACATATTACCATGGATTTTATTATTGGTCTACGTATCACCAAAAAGAGTTAGAATACAATTTATATGGTGGTCGATAAACTCACTAAAGCAACCTATTTCATTCCTACCAAGATTGAGTTTACTGTATAAGTGGCTAGTCAGTTCATGGTTCAAATCTTTAGATTACATGGATTACTACGTGTGATTGTGCACAATAGGGATATCAAATTCATAAGTAACTTTTGGAAGGCCATGTTCAGCTCCAAGGGAAGTAAATTAGCTCCTTCTATAGCACATAATCCACATACTTATTGTCAGATATAGAAAGGGTTAATAAGTCATAAAATACTTATCTTTGCCATTTTTTTCATGATCTACAACATGCTAGGATTCATGGTTACATTTGGCTAAGTTTGCCTATAATAACTGCACTCATGCTAGCATTGGAGTTTCATCCTTTCAAGCTATGTATGGCTACAAGGTATCTTTACCCATAGGTATTTTCAATGAGAAGATTAATCCTTATAGAAATGAAGAATTGGAAAGAATACATACCCTTTTTCAATAATCTAAGATGAATCTGAAGGTGTATACTGATGAGAAGAGACAACACTTGGAATTTCAAGAGGGAGAGTTATATAACATGTCCACCTGTTATCTTCAGGACATGTCTTAGCAGTCCATCGGAAAGGATGTCTAGAAAGCTCCGCTCGGCACTCCCATGGAATGTTAGAGAGTTTGCAATCCAGGACTTTTTGCGTCTGCCACACGTAGCGGAAGTATTTCGGTCATTCCCACTTAGGACCAACTTGAATTAGGGTTTTCCCTTTTGGTCATTTCCTAACTGCAACTAGCATCAAACCCAAGCGAACTACTTTACACAGAAATGCCAGGTCCGAAGCGGATTCACACTGCACTTGGTTCAAGGAGAATAGAAAACGAAGGGATGCGAAGCTCAACCTCTCGGCCATAAGGCATAGTCCCATTCCGTTCCCCTAAAACAACATAAATCGATATCATTTATAATTTAAACTCTAGGTCAGCGTCCTTTTTCTATTTGTATCCTTTGAACAATCTCCTCATTGTCCATCATGATTGAGAAAAGTTCCTGGCTAACCGGGACCATCCATCCGTGGGACGGACCTATGTGGTCACATCCACCACACTTTCCTCAAGTTGTTTTACTTATTTAATTACCTAATACATTTAGTTGGACATGTATCAATCAGCTTCCTTAATTAGCCCATTAGGCACTGGTTCCTTTACGTAATCATAGCACTTGACATAGAAAAACAATGTCAAACAAGTTTCTTTTCAACAACTTATCATATTTATCTTTGGAATACATTTATAATGTCAAACAAGTTCATTTTCAATAGGTTATCATATTTATCTTTGAAATACATAAGTCCAGCCCCGTAGGCTTATCCATAATCCAGCCGAATGCTATCCAACAATCCACAGGGATTACTAAACCAAGATTCCACCCATAGACTAGTATGCGGGCCTCGAGATCCAATCCCGAGTCATGTTGGCCTCTTGTGCAGGGCCTGGAAGGCGAGGGATTTATGGCAAGAGCCTCCTGTGGCACCCAAGCGTCCTCCTGCTCCAAGTAGCGCTCAACGCAGAGACCTCTCGCGGTGGGTTCGGTCCACCTTCCAGGCGCGGTTATTAACAACCCCCTTGGTTAGGGTCAGGCAGGCAGTCGAGAATAACTGAAGCTACCTCTCCCTTCAGGCCTTCAACCTGAAGCATTAGATATCTTATCATCCTTTAATTTTTTGAGCAAACAAAGAAAAATAGTTCTCTCAAAACTGTTACAAGCACAATCATTTCCATTGGTCATTATTTTTTGCCAACTCCCAAGGAGCGAATCCTTCTTTCCGAATGCATCCAATACTCTATCCGGGATCATTTGCGACTTGGCAAGATCCCCAAGGGTTTATTTGTTAACCCTATATCCTGGGTTAGGGTTGTACCCTTTTAACCTGGCTTAGTCAATACCTTAAGTTCATATATTATTCCAATTTATTGATTGGTCTTTTGCTTCCAAGCAATTATCTTTACCCAAGAAAGGTACTATATCAGGACAATTTTTCATCCTCTTGCAAGATAAACTTGCGTAAGAATCTGCCAATCTCATTCCAAGGAATTGGCCATTCCCTTGTGATCCAATCACAAGATCGTGCGACTCTACAACTTGTTGCCCAAGTGTTGCATCACACTATGGGACTATTTACCCATCGAATGGAGTCATTAAATCATGATTGGATATAACAATCAGTTCCTGACTGCATTAGGCCGCCATTGTCGATCCTAGGGTTCCGAGTTTCATCTTTTTAGTGAGAATTTCTTAGGAAAAACCCTAGATCACTTCTCGCAAGTAAATTCCAATGTCCCTACATTCCGTGAATGTAGGCAAGTTTTTAGAGTATAGGAGTTTCATCTTTGGTAATATGAGCAACTAGGTAATGTCCTCAAGGTGCTAACCCTAGTTAACTCTTTGGGATATATTGCATTGAATTAACCCTTTCTAAATGAGTACCTCTCAGTTTTAGGTGTTTAGGTTTAAACCAATTTAACTTGTCTATTCTTGAACATAATTACGTTATCATTTCTGTAACCACATGATTCATTACCTACGTATAAGTTGATTTACAAACCCTAACTTTTCGGGTTCAGGTCAAAGCATAGGTTAAGTTATAGCATAATTCTAATTGATTATCCTATAACATGCAAACAAGATTCATGCTACTAAACTTTAGGATTTTATGTTTAAACTTGCAACCTTTTTCTATTTTCTTTTCCGAATGAATTTTGTTGTATGCTAAGCTTACACACCCTTTCGTTGCTTTAAGTTTTTCAGCCACTTGCCTAAAGTTAAATCTTCTTCATGCAGCCGTAGCAATTTTCTATGATTGCTAATTACTTTCTTTCAGAATCCTTTCGAAAAAGATGTTCAATAATGTGATATGCGGTTTATTTCTTCCATGCTAAATTGAAGTGTACTATCATAATTCCATTTTGTAAAAATGGACATTAATTAATCTAATTTCATTTCTTTGCAATGCATAAAAACCACTTGCTAGAAATACATAGAAATCTTATGCTTACTTTATTTTGTTCATTTTATTGAAAATACTAATGATCGGATTCTTCCATCGTGAGATATTTCTTTTAAATTAGTCAAAGTACTTAAATCAGAAAATGCATCTTATCTCCAAAAATGATCCATGCACGATTGAATTATAACGGCGTAAATCAAAACTAGGAAGAAAAACCTGGACTTGTGGAGAAATGTCCACATGGATGTTAGGAGACGATCCTCTTGCAGTTGCGCCTTCTGCTTTCTTAGGAGCCATCGCGAATGTGGCCTTTCCGTCTTGGATGCAGATTTATGATGTTGGCCATCTCCTTTACACGCGAAACTCCCTTTGTAATTCCACCGTAGAAGCTCCGGTGCAAATTGTATACACGGAAAGGGGTTTAGCACTTGGGACTAATTGGGAGATTGTAGGAAATCCAAGAGGGAAAAAGGGTTTGATGAGGCTTTTTAAGGCCTCGGATGGGACTCCACAGGAAAGGCTTTGAAGAAGGCCCACAAGAAAGGATTAAGGGGGCTTGCAATATGAAAGTGCTTTCATCTATCCAAGTGGTATTCTCTTCGGGATAATCTTTCCATTGGACGAGGCATTCTCTCAAGGTTCTGGATCTTAGTTGTCTATCCCTAACATCTAAGATCCTGACAGGCCTTAGTTCAAGGACTCCTTGACTAGGCATTCCAACTTGTTGGTCATCAAGCATATGGTTAGGATTAGGTACATACTTATTTAATAGGCTGATATGGAATACATTATGAACCTTTAGGTTCTCAGGGAGTTGTAGTCTATAAGCATTAGGTCCTAGGCACTTGAGGATTTTGTATGGTCCACAATACCTTGGACTTAGCTTCTTGCAATCCCCTAAGGACAGAGAACTCTTTTTTGGGCATACTCAAATGAAGACCATGTCTCCTTCCTTGAAGGTTCTATCTTGATGCTTTAAATCCACATATGCCTTCTGTCTATCCTTGGCAGCTTGGATGTCCTGTCTTATTGACTTTATTTTGTCATCCATCTCTTCCAACATCTGCCTTGAAGCTTCAACTCTCAAGTTTGGATCTGAGAAGTTTAGGGGACTTCGACAATCATGACCATACAATGCTTGAAAAGGGGTCATCTGAATGCTTTGTTGGTAAGAAGCATTGTAGGCAAATTCAACCAAAGGCAAGTATTGAATCCACCTTTTTGGCTCACGAGAGCAGTGTGCCCTAAGCATATCCTTGATGACTTGATTGACTCACTCTATTTGACCATCGGTTTGGGGATGGTAAGCTGTGCTAAAACAGAGTTGAGTCCCAATGGCCTCAAAGATAGCACTCCAGAAGTGTGATGTGAAGAGAGAATCACGATCAATAATGATTCTTCTAGGTAGCCCATGTAGCTTGATTATCTCCTTGATAAACAATCTTGTAATATCTGAGACTTTATAGTTTGTCTTTCCTGGAACAAGGTGTGCAACCTTAGTTAGCATGTCAACCACAACCATGATGGAGTTGTATCCTCCCTGAGCTTGGGGTCAAGACAACACTCAATGACATATTTGAGAACGTCACCTTTAAGCCTCTCCCAATGGTAGCTCTTCTTAACTGCATTGAGAGTCTTGGCATAGCCACGATGTCCTGAGAAAGGGGAATCATGAGCTTTCCATAATATCTTTTTCTTAAGTGACTGGCTTGTCGGTATACATAGCCTGGTTCTATAGTAGACAAGTCCAATATTGATAGAGAATTCATGATGATCATGGCATGCTTCCTCTCTAGCTAACTCAAGTATTGGGTTGTTTGGCATGGATACCTTTGTGGCTAGAGATCTAGCCGTTGATGGATTTTGCAAGACTAGACAATTAAGGAATGCCTTGCGACTGAGTGCATCAGCAACTACATTCCCCTTTCCAGGTCGATACTTGATTTCAAAGTCATACTCCTCCAGCACTTCAATCCACCAACATTGCCTCATGTTGAGCTCATTCTGGGTAAAGATCCACTTAAGACTTTTATGATCAGTTAGTAGTTTAAACTTGTTACCCAACAGGTAGTGTCTCCAAAGCCTTAGAGCATGGATGACAGCTAACAATTCTAGATCATGGGTAGCATAATTTTTCTCATGAATCTTCAGTTTTCTTGAAGAGTAGGCTACTGGGTGACCTTCTTACATGAGCACACATCCTAAGGCAAGTGTGCTAGCATCAGTTACTACCTCAAGCTCCTTACTAAGGTCTGGAAGTTTTAGGATAGGTGTTGATACCAAACTTTGCTTCAATCTATCAAAGCTAGTTTGTGCGGGAGTTGACCATGCAATGGAAGTTTGCTTCTTCAGTAAGTCTGTCAAAGGTGCTCCAATCAAGGCATAGTTTTTTATGAAGACCTTATACCATCCTGTCAATCCAAGAAAACTGCGTATTTCGTTGACAGTTGTTGGTATTGGCCATTCTAACACATCTCTGACCTTGGCTGGGTCCACTAAGATTCCTTCCGCTGATACGATGAATCCCAAATATTCAATCTAATGTTTGAAGAATGCACACTTCTTCATCTTAGCATATAGCTTATGTGCCCTCATTGTCTCAAGGACAATCCGAAGTTGGTGTTCATGATCTTCCTCCTGTTTGGAATAGACCAAAGTGTCATCGAAGAAGACGAGTATGAAATCATCAAGATATGGCCTAAAGATATCCTGCATTAACCTATTGAAGGTAGCAGGTGCATTCGTAAGCACGAATGACATAACTAGGAACTCAAAGTGCCCATGTCTTGTGTTGAAGGCTGTCTTTGGGATATCTTCTTCCTTGATCCTTATCTGATAGTAACCAGATCTAAGGTAAATCTTGTAAAAGATCTTTGCACCCTGAAGGCGATCAAGAAGCTCATCTATTCTAGGAATAGGGTACTTGTTCTTGACAGTTGATTGATTCAACCCTCTGTAATCAATACATAGTCGAAGTGTTCCATCTTTCTTTTTTTGGAATAGTACTGGAGCTCCCCATGCTGAACTGCTAGGATGGATATAGCCTTGATCTAGCACTTGCTTGAGTTGTTCCTTCAGCTCAATTTCTTCCAGTATGTACATTCTATAAGGTCTCTTTGCGATTGGCGCAGCTCCTAGTACTAGCCTGATCTCATGATCCACTTCTCTTTGAGGCAGGAGTTCTGTCAACTCTTCAGGAAATACGTCCGCGTATTCCTTTAGCCGTGAAGGTCCTTCACCAGACTCCTACTTTTGATCTAACTTGTTGAGCTTAATCAAGTAGACAGGTAGTCCTTTTCTGACTCCCTTTATAATCCAAGATGCCTTGGCCAATTGAATTTTTCACTTCCCTGCTTCTCCTTGAGTTGTGACCAATTCCCCTTCAAAGTTTTGAAAGGAAATTTGGCCCTTTCCACAATGAGTGTGGGCGTCATTAGGATTAAGACAATCCATTCCGAGTAGACACTCATGGATACCTAAATTCATGACTTTTAGTTTGACCGAAGTCGTCTTTCCTTCCAGAAATAATTCTAACTTAGCAATTTGTGTGGTACAAGTAACCTCACGACCATTTGCCACTTCCACAAGCAAGATAGGTACTTCTACTATGGCTATTCCTAATCTTTTTGCACAAGCTGGTGAGATAAAGGAATGTGTACTACCACAATCAATCAAGGTCTTGAAACCTTTACCTTGGTAGTCCGACAGTTTTTGAATCACCAAGAACTGGCGATTCGGGCCTTTCTTATGAAGAGCGGCATGGACTGTCTGTCACAACTCTATAGAAATAGAATTTGTGTCCTTTTTCATTAACTTGTCTATATAATGATTTATTAAATTTATTTCCTTTGCACTAATTAGATATAAAGAAAAGTGCATTGGAGTTGGCCCACTAATGAGTGGTCACAGGTTATGGTGGACCCACGCGGTGGGTTAGAGAAAAGATAGTTCACACTTCCACCTATATGACCCGATTGGGCGCCTGTGACTAGAACTCACGCATATCAGGGTTAGACTCGCACACAGAAAGGATTGATGCCTTGAAGTGTGGGCTAGATCCACTAGAACAAACACTTACAATCAACAAGATGGCATGATCACGAAATGCTTGTATAATGTGCATGTGTGGGCTGAAAGCTTGAAATGCACATTTCTTTGCATAGGAAAGTCACATGAAGATTCGGATACCATTTTTGTGATGTACACGGAAAAAGCTTTCATATGACACCCATATTGGGGGGTCCCTAAATTTTAGGAGATCCCTAAATTTTAGGAGGTCCCTAAAATTTAGGAGCCTCGAATTAGCCTAAAAATACTAGTCCTAAAAAATAGGGATGTCATTCTAAAAATAGTAAGTTCTGTACTCTGACTGTGCTTACTAAATTTTGTTGTTTCTATTCTTGACAGCATTCAACCCAAAAAGGAAGGCCATAGAGAAGAGACAAGTGTCAAGACACTTGTCACACAAGTTTCCAAGTGTCCCACCACTTGTCACATCTCATGACATGTGGCTGGACACTTGTCTTATGCTACTCCACTTTCCCCTTTTGTACTAGCTCTCCCCTCTCCTATAAATAAAAGCTAGTTTTTCTTCATTCAACATCATTTTTCTTTGCTATAAACTCATGTACAGCACCCACAGATAGCCAGAAACTAGCCCCATCCATCCCCATCATCATCCCCCACTTCTCCATTATCAAATTCCTCCATATTTCCTCTTCTATCACTGCTGTTTTACAGGACAGCAAGCCTGTAAATTCATTATAGCACCTCCTTCTTGAGCTCTTTCTTCCATTTTAGCAACAAGAAGCAAGCCCTATCCATGTACTACTAATCAACGATGGAGAAAGGCTAATTTCCCCTTTTTCTTCTCTCATGTTGTAAAGAAATTAGTTCTTATCATTGCATAATAGATAATGCATGTGTGTTTGTACATCTTTGCATGATCTTGTGAGAGTGAGAATTACTTCTTTTCACTCTCAGGTTGATTGTAACTGAGCTCTTCCCTAAGGGACTTGGGTTGAGCAGAAATACATTCCTTCGGGGGGGGGGGGGCGGGGGGGGGGGGGTTTGCCCATCTTTACATTTTCATTGCTATAACTTTGTGAGTAATTTTCATTTTCAGCTTGAAGTGTTCATTCTCTTTTATATTAAATCTCAAAAACAAGCGAATATCATAATTGTTAAGCATACTACGTTGTTTGGGGCGTTTACAGTGGTATCAGAGCTTTGGCTCGGTCCTCACTCCCAACGCTGGTAGTGCTTACAACTATAAGTTTGTTTGTTTTCAGCCCTTGCATTGAGTACTGGAGCATATTTTTTTTCTTTAGTCTCAATGGATCAATCGAGTGCTATCCTTCAAGCCATTCAAATTCTTAGAGAGGAGAATCAGCAAATTCGTGAGCAACTTCTCAAACTAGAAAAAGTTGAGAATCCCAAAGAATTCAAGGAAAGAAGCCCATCTACTTCAAGGAGACAAAGCCATACCAATGAAAGGAGCCGATCAATAAGTCCAACTACTTCTAAGAGGCAGCCCCATTCTACTTCAAGACAAAGAAAGAGATCGCGTCGAAGCTCATCCTCTTCTTCAAAGTCATCTGGCGCCTATTCTGATGGATCCTCTTCTAGTAATGAAGAGTCACACCCTTCTCGTGGAAGACCTCATCATCGTCAAAGGCGTCGACATTCTTCACCCTCGTCTCCATCTTCATCCCCATCAAGCACTTCATCATCTTCAACCTCAAGATCCGAGCATGGACGAAGGCATAGGAAGAAGAAGAAGACTAAGTCACTATCTCAACTTGAAAAGAAGATGAAGTTCAGTATGTATGATGGTTCCCGAAATCTTGATCTTCTTCTGAAGTTTATTCATCAATTTCAAATTTTGTATGGTCGTGACAAGTATAAAGAAAAAGAAAAGATACTTAGCCCATACTTGGTGGACGGGGTTGGAATATGATCATGGTGCCCCAAAATCATGGCGGTCCTTTGTTCGCCTGATACAAAGCCAATTTCTTCCTGTTCATTTCAAAAGAGATGTAAAAATGAAATGGGATCGGCTTTGGCAAAGGAAAAATGAGTCACTTGGTGACTATACCAAGAGATTTTGGGAGCTACTTTTGAAGGTCCAACATTTCAAGATGATCAACAGTTCGGAAAAGCTTAGGAAGTTTCAAGGAGGTTTGCATTTTAAACTTCGTACTGCTCTTAAACATTATCATTTTTCTAGTCTCAAGGAACTCATTGACCATGCTGAGACATGGGAAATGGAGCACAATGGCAACAAATCATTCCAAAAGAATGATAACAAGAGAGTATCTGACAATGAGGAGTATTCAGCCCCAAATGAAGGACAAAAAAAACGGCAAAAGCAGCCATCAAATCAAAAGAAGATGAAGCCCTATGCACCTCCTAATGCTCCTTAGTTTTGCTCCAATCTATACCCACAAGCAAAGCAAATTTCCGAAGAAGAAAAGCAACGCTTCATGAAAGAAGGGAAATGCTTTAAATGTGGACAAACAGGCCACATAGCGAAGCAATGTCCAAACAAGGGACAAAGCAAGGTTTCTGACAACAAGCCTAAGTCACCAGTGAAAATCAATGCTATCAGTGATGTAGTTGCAAACACAACTCACACTCCAGAGACGCGCAAATTATTAAAATCTTGGGGACAGTTGCAAGGTAAGCAAGCACTATTCTTGATAGATCTTGGGGCGAATGAAAATATCATTTCCTTGCAATTAGCTAAAGAGCTTGGATTAAAGAATGAAGAGATGGACACTCCTGTAGAAGTTCACCAAGCTTTAAATGCTGATGAAGGTGACACAGTGAAGACTGTGAAACCCTACATTGGCAAGCTCAAGTTTCAAATTCAAGGCTACAGTGACGAAGATACCTTCTGTATCGGAGACCTTGATGGTTGCGATGTGATTCTTGGCATGCCCTGGAATCTTAGAGTAGATTCAACCATCTTCTCTCAGAAAAAGAAGGTAGAACTCACCAACAAAGGCAAGAAGTACGAGATCCAAGCTGGAGTTTCTGGAGACACCATACCTATGGTAAGCCATATGCAAGTCTCTAGAGCAATTAAGGATTGTGTTCAATGTTGTCTGCTTTATGTCACTGATGTAAAAGATAATATGAATGCTAAAAACCAAGAGCGACTTCAGCTCTTGGAAAAGTATAAAGATTGTTTTTTGGAAGATCTTCCTTATTAGCTTCCTCCAGAAAGGCCAAAAGACCATCATATTGATATTATCTCGGGCAGTTCTCCTCCTAATATAGCACCATATCGTGTGAGCCGTCCTCAACAAGAAGAAATCAGAAAGCAAGTCGAAGACCTACTCAACCGTGGGCTAATTAGGCCAAGTAGCTCACCATTTTGTTCACTGGTTCTTCTTGTTCAAAAGAAAGATGGCACATTCAGGATGTGCATTGATTATCGAGCCCTCAACAAAATCACTGTGAAGAATCGGTTTTCTATTCCCAGAATTGACGACATTTTGGATCGTCTAGGAGGCTCAAAGGTTTTCAACCGCATTGATCTAAAGAGTGGTTATCATCAAATTAGGGTAATACCACAAGATGTACACAAAACTACTTTCTGCACTTCATACGGTCTTTATGAATTCTTGGTGGTTCCTTTTGGATTAACCAATGCACCAGCCACCTTTAATCGAATGATGGAGCGCATCTTTAGAGAGCATCGACAATACGTCGGTACTTTCTTTGATGATATTCTTGTCTTTAGCAAGAATGAAGAGGAGCATCATCAACACTTGGAAATTGTTCTACAATTACTACAACAAAATCAACTCTTGGTAAATGGTAAAAAGAGTGAAATTTTCATGCATAAAATAAATTACCTTGGGCATGTCATCTCTTCTGAAGGGATTCATATGGATCCTGAAAAGATCAGGATAATCAAAGAATGGCCTCATCTTCATGATGTACATGAGGTACGATCGTTTCTTGTCTTATGTTCTTATTACCATCGCTTCATCAAGCATTTTGCACATATGGTTTCTCCACTTCATGACCTTACAAAGAAGAAGATCTCTTTCCAATGGAAGGAAAAAGAGAAGACATCCTTCACAAGGCTGAAAACAGCTCTTACTTCTAGACATGTTCTTATCATTCCAGATCTGGTAAAACCATTTGTAGTGGAAGCAGATGCTTGCGGTGATTGTATTGGTGCAGTGTTAAATCAAGAAGGCCATGCCGTATCCTTTGAAAGCCGCCGTCTAAATGATGTGAAGAAAAGGTATGACATTTATGAAAAAGAGCTCTTAGCAGTGGTTCATGCTTTAAAGATATGGAAACATTATCTTTTAGGCAATGAATTCCTTATTAAAACCGATCATCAAAGCTTGAAGTATTTCAAGACTCAAAAGCATTTGCAGGAGAAACATGCAAGATGGGAAAATTTCTTGTCTATGTTTCATTTTCAAATTATGTACACTCCAAGGAAAAAAAATGTAGTTGCTGATGCACTTTCTAGAGTGCCTCGCATTGCAACTATTACAGTGGCTCATAATGAAGATTTTCAAACGATGAAGAATACTTATGATGAAGATACTGATTTTGCAACAATTTGGTCAAATTTACAGCAAGGAGGTTTTCATCCAGATTATTCCATCAAAGACGGTTACCTTCTCATGAGCAATTGTCTTTGTGTCACTCTTCCTGTTCGACAAAAGGTGCTTAAAGAAAGTCATGAACCCCCTTATGCAGGGCATAGAGGGAGGGCAGCCACTCCAAGTGCAATTGAGCGCTACTTTTATTGGCCAACATTACGAAAAGATACACATAACTTCATTGAGGCTTGTCTGGTATGCCAAAAATCCAAATATGATAGGCAGAAGATTCCAGGATTGTTACAACCTCTTCCAGTGCCCAAAGATCCATGGGAATCTATCACAATGGATTTCATCTCAGGTATTCCAAGAACACCTCAAGGTCATGATATGATTTGGGTCATAATTGATAGATTCAGCAAACAATCACATTTTATTCCATGTCATAAAACATTGAAATCTGCACAAGTTGCAAGACTTTTCATTCAACATATCTTCAGATTACATGGTATGCCTTCTGAGATCATTTCAGATAGAGACTCCAAATTCACAAGTAACTTTTGGCATGCTTTATTTGAGAATTTGGGAACCACTTTAAAGTTCTCCTCAGCTTTTCATCCTCAAACTGACGGCCAAACAGAGGTGATGAATCTCACTCTTTTGGATATGTTGAAAGCTTATGTTAGTGAACATAAGTCACAATGGAAGAAATATCTTCCATTATTGGAGTTTGCTTACAACAATACAGTGCACTCATCCACAGGGAAAGCTCCAAATGAAATAGTATAGGGTAAAGTGATTCCTCCTCCAATTATTCGCACTAAAGATAAGATTTTTGTTGCTGATGAGTTTGCTTCAGATTTAAAAACCGCAATGGATCAAGTTGGAGCCACTATCAAAATTTCCCAAGAGCGACAAAAGAAGCAAGCAGATAAACGAAGAAGACCTTTGGCTTTTGAAAAAGGTCAATTTGTCTTGCTAAAGTTTGATAAAAGCAGGCTCAAACAAGGTTCTGGTCAAAATTTATCTTTTCCAAAGCTCTTCAGTAGATACTTTGGACCCTTCAAAGTGATTGAGAAAATAAATGAAGTTTCTTATCGACTTGAGCTTCCTCATCATTGGAAAAGATACAATGCTTTTCATGTAAGTTTGCTAAAACCTTACATAGGACCAAAACCAAAGGAACCCATTACTGAAGATCCCCTAGAAGTCAAAGAAACAAAGCAACTCTTGGAACCTGAAAAGATTTTGTTTCTCAAGGATCGAACCACGAGAAGTGGCCTTGTGACACGAAAATTCTTACTAAAATTCAAGAATCTACCCACAACAGATGCACAATGGGTAGATGAAAGATTCATGAAGGATTACCCAAATATTCTACAGCAATATCAAGAAGCTTTTCAGCTGAGGACAGCTGAATAAAAGCCAGAGGGCTGTCACAACTCTATAGAAATAGAATTTGTATCCTTTTTCATTAATTTGTCTATATAATGATTTATTAAATTTATTTCCTTTGCACTAATTAGATATAAAGAAAAGTGCATTGGAGCTGGCCCACTGATGAGTGGTCACAGGTTATGGTGGACCCACGCGATGGGTTAGAGAAAAGATAGTTCACACTTCCACCTATATGACCCGAGTGGGCGCCTGTGACTAGAACTCACGCATATCAGGGTTAGACTCACACACAGAAAGGATTGATGCCTTGAAGTGTGGGCTAGATCCACCAGAACAAACAATTACAATCAACAAGATGGCATGATCATGAAATGCTTGTATAATGTGCATGTGTGGGCTGAAAGCTTGAAATGCACATTTCTTTGCATAGGAAAGTCACATGAAGATTCGGATACCATTTTTGTGATGTACATGGAAAAAGCTTTCATATGATACCCATGTTGGGCGGGTCCCTAAATTTTAGAAGATCCCTAAAATTTAGGAGCCTGGAATTAGCCTAAAAATGCTAGTCCTAAAAAATAGGGATGTCATTCTAAAAATAGTAAGTTTTGTACTCTGACTGTGCTTACTAAATTTGGTTGTTTCTATTCTTGACAGTATTCAACCCAAAAAGGAAGGCCATAGAGAAGAGACAAGTGTCAAGACACTTGTCACACAAGTTTCCAAGTGTCCCACCACTTGTCACATCTCATGACATGTGGCTGTGTGGACACTTGTCTTGTGCTACTCCACTTTCCCCTTAAGTACTAGCTCTCCCCTCTCCTATAAATAAGAGCTCGTTTTTCTTCATTCAACATCATTTTTCTTTGCTGTAAACTCATGTACAGCACCCACAGATAGCCAGAAACTGGCCCCATCCATCCCCATCATCATCCCCCACTTCTCCATTATCAAATTCCTCCATATTCCCTCTTCTATCACTGCTGTTTTACAGGACAGCAAGCCTGTAAATTCATTACAGCACCTCCTTCTTGAGCTCTTTCTTCCATTTTAGCAACAAGAAGCAAGCCCTATCCATGTACTGCTAATCAACGATGGAGAAAGGCTGATTTCCCCTTTTCTTCTCTCATATTGTAAAGAAATCTGTTCTTATCATTGCATAATAGATAATGCATGTGTGTTTGTACATCTTTGCATGATCTTGTGAGAGTGAGAATTACTTATTCTCACTCTCAGGTTGATTGTAACTGAGCTCTTCCCTAAGGGACTTGGGTTGAGCAGAAATACATTCCTTTGAGGGGGGGGGGGGGGTTTGCCCATCTTCAACCCTCAATCTTGTCTCCATTACTTTTACATTTTCATGGCTATAACTTTGTGAGTAATTTTCATTTTCAGCTTTAAGTGTTCATTCTCTTTTATATTAAATCTCGAAAACAAGCGAATATCATAATTGTTAAGCATACTACGTTGTTCGGGGCGTTTACACTGTCGCCCTTTCAAACTCTGCTTCCATGGTTGAATCTTCTTCTTCTTCTCACATTTGCCTATTGGCAATGCAAGCGGTTCTTCCTCTGCCTTGGGTAGTGGCTCCCTAGCCACGGCAAGTTCCTTGGAAAGGTGATTGGCGATGTCCTCCTCCAAGCTTGAAACATTGCCTCTTGAAATGATCGGGCTCGTTGCAATGGAAACAATGGAGGTTTCGACCATTGTTTTGAGTAGGAACAAAGTTGTTGACATTATTAGTCCTTGCTTTCTTTCTTTGTCCTTGATTCTGACCTTGAACTCTCTTCATTTGAGGCCTAAATGTTCCTCTATTCGGGTCATTATAAGACCAAGTTTTGTTACCTCTTGGTCTAACCTCTACACCTCTTGAATTATAGGGGCAGCTCGAATGAGTGCGTCCTGTAGATCCAATGGCTGCATAGATTTGAGACGGGTATTCACTAGTGGGTTTAAGCTAGCACAAAATTTTGACACCTGCTTTGTCATGTCCATCTATGGCACATACTTAAGAAGTGAGATAAATTTGGAGTAGTATGCGTCAAGAGTGAGTCCCAACAGTTTTAGCTGGTAGAACTCATTCATTTTTTGCGTGCGATATGCAAGTGGTAATTATCTTCCCTGCACGGCTTTCTTCAGCTTCTCCTAGGTAACGGATCCTTTCACGATCCCTTGATCTCTGCACCATTGTTTCCACCAAAGCCTGGCTTCGCTGGTGAGCTTCAGCTTGGTGAGCATAGCCTAGTTGGCGGGTGTAGTACCGACTGCTTCAAAGTAATTCTCCATGGATTCAATCCAAATTTCAGCATCTTCTTGGATGGACCTACCTCTCCCATCAAATTCGGGCAGCTTAATCTGCTTGAGAAGAAACTTCTTCTCCTGGATTATAAGAGTGCGTGATGTAGGAGGCGAACTGGGATTCGATACCTGGGGTTGTGCCTGAATAAAGGTTTCTTAACATTATTACTCGTTAATCATTACGATTTATATTTCAGCTATCAACCTAGAAATCTAACCATTTAACCTCTTCTCAATTCTCATAAACAAAATAGACATTGATAAAAAAAAGTTCTATTGTATTTATATGGGCATAGCCCTTTCGGAATACAACATTTCTTGGGATGATAAGCCAAATGTTTACATTTAGTTTGGGGAGAATAATGTTGTATTACATTTATCTACAAGAACTGGATAATAGTATGGTTTCAAGTCATGGATCTTCAGGAATCGATAAGTCATTGAAAGATCAAGATATCCTTTCCTTTGGAACCCATTCTTCTCATGGTGCCCCAACACTTTGATTCTATCAGCGGGGATTACACGTGTCACTTCCTCATATATAGATGAGTTCAGTTCAACCCTCCAACCTCAAATATGTAATGTTGAGTCTACGTGAGCCTCCACAAAAATGAACAGCTTCACGACTTTTAGGTCTTCCAACCACTTGATCCTCTTTAGGTTGGTTTGAAGGTATGCAAATCGGTGGGCAGCTATACAGTAGATTCCTGAGGCACACGTCCATCTTCGTTCCATGCACAAAGGTGATGGATTATAAATACGCTCTAGGATGTTCATCATCTCTACCCTTTGTCGATAATCTGGGGAATCCATCGCAGTCATAAACATGATGCGGAACACTAAGAACTCCATGCTTCGTAATTCTGCCAGACAGCATCGAAAGTAAGAAAATGTTCAGATGGCAACTTTTGCTTTACTTCATCTTATTAAGATTTCATAAAAACAAATCCTTCATTGGTTGGCTCTGATACTAACTGTAATGTGTCCACCTGTTATCTTCAGGACACATCTTAGCAGTCCATCGAAAATGATGTCTAGAAAGCTCCGCCTAGCACTCCCATGGAATGTTACGAGATTTGCGATCTAGGACTTTCCGCGTCTGCCACGTAGCGGAAGTATTCCGGCCATTCCCACTTAGGACTGACTTGAATTAGGGTTTTTCCTATTGGTCGTTTCCTAACGGTAACTAGCATCGAACCCAAGCGAACTACTTTACGCAGAAACGCCAGGTCCGAAGCAGATTAACGCTAGACTTGGTTCAAAGAGAATGGGAAACGAGAGGGATGCAAAGCTCAACCTCTCTGCCATAAGGAATAGTCCCATTCTGTTCCCCTAAAACAACGTAAATTGGGATTATTTATAATTTAAACTCTAGGCCAGCGACCTTTTTCTGTTTGTATCCTTTGAATGATCTCCTTACTATCCATCATGATTGAGAAAAGTTCGCCAACCGGGACCACCCATCCGTGGGACGGATCTATGGTCACATCCACCGCACTTTCCTTAGGTTGTTTTACTTATTTAATTATCTAATACATTTAGTTGGACATGTATCAATCAGGTTCCTTAATTAGCCCGTTAGGCACTGGTTCCTTCACGTAATCATAGCACTTGACATAGAAAAGCAATGTCAGGTAAGTTTCTTTTCAACAGGTTATCATATTTATCTTTGAAATACATTACTCCAGCCCGTAGGCTTATCCATAATCCGCCCGAAGGCTATCTAGCAATCTACATGGATTACTAATCCAAGATTCTGCCCGTAGACTAGTATGTGGGTCTTGAGATCCAATCCCGAGTCACGTTGACCTCTTGTGCAGGGTGTGGAAGGCAAGGGATTTACGGCCAGAGGCCCCCCTCGCACCCAAGCGACCTCCTACTCTCCAAGAAGCAGGACAATTATTCATCCTCTTGCAAGATAAACTTGCGTAATAATATGCCAATCTCATTCCAAGGAATTGGCCATTCCCTTGTGATCAAATCACAAGATTGTGTGACTCTACAACTTGTTGCACAAGTGTCGCATCAGACTATGGGACTATTTACCCATCGAATGGAGTCATTAAATCATGATTGGATATAACAATTCGTTCCTGACTGCATTAGATTGCCATTGTCGATCCTAGGGTTTTGAGTTTCATCTTTTTAGCGAGAGTTTCTTAGGAAAAACCCTAGATCACTTATCGCAAGTAAATTCCAATGTCCCTACATTCCGTGAATGTGGGCAAGTTTTTAGGGTATAGGAGTTTCAGCTTTGGTAATATGAGCGACTAGGTAATATCCTCAACGTGCTAACCCTAGTTAACTCTTTGGGATATGTTGCATTGAATTAACCCTTTCTAAACGAGCACCTCTCGGTTTTAGGTGTTTAGGTTTAAACCAATTTAACTTGTCTATTCTTGAAGATAGTTATGCTATCATTTCCGTAACCATGTGATTCATTACCTACGTATAAGTTGATTTACAAACCCTAACTTTTTGGGTTCAGGTCAAAGCATAGGTTAAGTTATAGCATAATTCTAATTGATCATCCTATAACATGCAAACAAGATTCATGCTACTAAACTTTAGGATTTTATGTTTAAACATGCAGCCTTTTTCTACTTTCTTTTCCGAATGAATTTTGTTGTATGTTGAGCTTACACATCCTTTCATTGATTTAAGTTTTTAGGCTACTTGCCTAAAGTTAAATCTTCTTCATGCAGCCGTAGCAATTTCTACGATTGCTAATAACTTTCTTTAAGAATCCTTTCGAAAAAGATGTTAAATAAAGCGATGTGTGGTTTATTTCTTCCATGCTTAATCGAAGTGTACTATCATAATTCTATTTTGTAAAAATGGACATTAATTAATCTAATTTCATCTCTTTGCAATGCATAAAAACCACTTGCTAGAAATGCATAGAAATCTTATAATTACTTTATTTTGTTTGTTTTATTGAAAATACTAATGACCAAATTCTTCCATCATGAGCTATTTCTTTTAAATTAGTCAAAGTATTTAAATCAAAAAATGCATCTTATCTCCAAAAATGATCCATGCACAATTGAATTATAATGACATAAATCAAAACTAGGAAGAAAAACCGGGACTTGTGGTGAAATGTCCACATGATGTTAGGAGACGATCCTCCTGCAATTGTGCCTTATGCTTTCTTAGGAGCCATCACGAATGTGGCCTTTCCGTCTTGGATGTAGATTTATGATGTTGGCCAACTCCTTTGCACGCGAAACTCCCTTTGTAATTCCACCGTCCTTTATGAATTTTTTTCCCTCCTTTCGTAGAAGCTCCGATGCAAATTGTACACACGGAAAGGGGTTTAGGACTTGGGATAATTGGGATATTGTAGAAAATCCAAGAGGGAAAAAGGGCTTGATGAGGATTTTTAAGTCCTCAGATGGGACTCCACGGGAAAGGCTTTGAAGAAGGCCCAGAAGAAAGGATTAAGGGGCTTGCAATATGAAAGGAATTATAGGACCCTAAGGCATTTTATGGGGGAAAGACCATGAGGAGGGTTTTTAAATCCCGAGGAGGAGGTGTTTTAAAATCTTACGAGAGTAAGGCCTATTAAAGCCACAAGAAGGGGGCTTTTTTTTGAATTCCGAGGGGGAGGGGGTACCATGCCCACTTAGCTAAGGCTTACTAAAAACCCACAAGAAAGGGGGGAAAAGGGTATAGAAGACCCTTAAGAGGGGATTTTGTGTTTGGGGGGGGGGGGGGGGGGGGGAGGGTATGAAAGGGGGCTTAAAAGAGGCCACATGAAGGGGGGCTTCTTAGGAGGCTTTAGAAGCTTCCCTAAGAAGCTTCTAAAGCTTCAGGGAGGCCCACATGGGAGGAACGAATTGGTGAGAGATAGCGATTGGCAGCTCAGTGGTGGCTGGTGGTGTGTTCCCCTGTGGCGACGGCGATGTTGTGGTAGTTGGTGGCTCTCCTTTGCCCTTTAGTAGTGGTAGTAGAGCAAAACATTCACGATCGTTTCTCTTGATGGCAGTGTCAGCAACCTCACGGCCCCCCAGCTCACGGCAGCGATTAGGCAGTCTTTCCCCTTTCTTTCTTCCCCACAAGGGGTTTAAATAGGAGAGGGAGAGATACCTCCCTCCCTCCATGCGCCATTATGCATGGCCTCCCCCCCTTGCGAGCTCCAGCAAGGAGCTTAGTTGCCCTTATTATTCCCTTCCCCTCCAGCACAACAGTCGGCTAGAGGAGAGAGGGATAACTAATAAAAATATTTGCCATTATCCTAACCTTTTGGCCTCCTAAGAGGAGATTCATATAAAGAATGCGTGTTTTAGCTTTGGGAATGTTACAAGTTAGTTCTTTTGAAAGTACCCAAGTCTCATTATTCTACTCTTAAGGATGTCTCTAGAAGCAACAAACTTGTTCACATGTTTTATGGGGCCCTATAGGAACTTGAATCCTATTGGAAATGTAGCATATCGATTGAAACTTCACTTTTCCACTAAGATTCATAATGTATTTCATGTTAGTCATCTCAAACCCTCGCTATTCCATACAAGCCTCGTACCAACATTCAAAGCGATGCAAATGTTCATTAAAAAATTACCCCCATTGTCAGTAAAGTGTCAATATAAACATCTCTATAAAATTGTTGTAGAAATCATCACTATTTGTGTTGCTATTTGAGTTTCATTTGTGATACAAATAGCGACATTCAGTGTGACATGGATAGTGCTGGCGATAGCAACATGTGCAAAGAAATTGGCGATGCTAATAGGGGCGATTACATAGAAAAAAAATTGTGGATGCACCATGTGATGTATAATATTCTACAAATGAATTAGATATTGGCTATGCAATGGTTGTGAAGACGAGTGTAGAATCTACTTGAACCCAGAAGACTAATAATTCATAGAATAAGTACATGACTAGTGATGAAAAATCATGATATTACTTGGAACCATGGAGAGAGAGGAGAGCCAAAATAAACATGAAATTCTGTCTGTAATTATTGCAAGATAGAATTTTATACAAAGGATGATATGTACATCTAAGAAATAGTACATGCAAGATTCTTGAATAGATCACAAGACCAAAAAAGAAGAGAGTGTGCACTCCATGAATCCAAGTATAAGCTATAGATCCTTGCCATTAGAAAGCTCATCCCGATGTAAAGGAGTATCAAACTGACTCTGCAAAATGAACAACTACACATTAATCCACCATACATGATACATTTAAAAAAAATAGTGACTACAAATAAGAAAGATGATTGGCTTGCTGGGCCGCCGCACACATTCTACACTCTATAGATGAGTGCAATGAGACCATGTCTCTCTGCATATCAAGTCTCCAAGCTAGTGTGATCGCAGTTTGTGATGGAGTGTTGTTGTAAAGAAAATAGAATACAATTGTTAGATACACAATAGTTAGTGTAAGTGATATTGCAAATAAGAAAGTGAGAAGAAAAAAAGAAAAACTTACAAAGTTCTCCAGATAAGTCCTGTTGCCACCACTTCCTAGATGATGCACGACCCCTGCCTCCAATCATGCCCTTGCTGCCTCCCGCTGCTGTCACCAACATCCTCAAGAATCTGTAGACTCATCCCTAAGTTTCCACCAATGATCTGTGTCTAGCCACTTGGGCTTTGAGACACCACTCTTAAGTGCCTTGAGTGCGTTTGATCATCTATGGGACAAGTATGCACTCATACACTCCATCATCCATCTAGTGGAAAAACTCTCTACCATGGTAGGTATTGAAAACTCCTTCTACAAGGATACCACTACATAGTCCTTGCTCTCCTCGAGTATATTCTCCCAATGGTCTAAGAAGTTGTAGCTAAAAACTTATTGACACAGCTCTCTCATGTGACACATCACCCTTTTTCCCTCATCATTCATGATCACATCACCTATCCTATCATCTACGAGGTATCCATACTCCTCTGGGATACGTCTAAGGTGTGTTGAGGGTGTGTCTTCTCCCACCAACGACTGTGCTCCTAGGCATAACTACTAGGATACCATTGTATGTCTAGTGTACCCACCACGGGGATAGTATCTCTCAGAGTAGCATCCATAGGGGTGCCACCTGATGCTGCTAACGGGCTGATGAGCAAAATAGAGAGTTAGTGGAGTAGATGTCCCCACAAGTATGACAAATCATGGAGGTGACAAGTATCCACTAGAAGGATGAGACAGAGACACTGCATCGGTGTTTCCACAACACCCACTTGATCCAACCACTCTAGAACCTATATGAGAGCAAGAAGTAGCACCTCTATGTGGAAGTGGCCGTGGTGTCAAAGGGGTTTTTGTTAAAAGGTCGAATCCACCAGGGATCACAGGTAGAAGAAAGTAGAGATAGGAGATGGAAGAGAAGAAGACAAAGACAAAGCACAATGAATTGAATCAATATGTTTTCACAAAACTTAAATTCTTTTGTCTGACATTACTTAGAAGCAATCTCCAGCATTAGATCTGCTGGAGCTCCTTCATAGAACAAAAACGTGCATCAAAATAACAGCTCCTTCTCTACTGCTCGGAACCCAAATCTAATGGCTCTATTGGATTCAGAAGGGGGATCAAACACCAAGACACCTAATCGGGGATCTCACATATCACTCCTTCTTCTTTTAGTTCAAAGTGTAATTTTCAGCCTGTCTACAATGATCATGATGCGCGTAATCTCGCCGAGCTTTCTTCTATTTGAAAAATCCAATAAAGCCACTTGCTTTTTGTATGCCATCCTAATCTAGAAGCTTTCTTAGATTTTTTGAATATTTATAATAAATAATCAGCTAAAATTGTCCAAAAATCTAATATTTTTGGACCGTCTATGCCACTCACACTAGTACTAATGAGCAAGATCACATTAACTCTCTTAATCAATAAGAAAGTCAGATGATGATGCATTCTATGCTTTTTCACACTATGTCTACATAGCATCATGATATCCACCCCCTCTGAACCTACACATCCTCTGGTATGTGCCAAAATCCTAGTTGTCACCAGATTTCGAGTCCTCATCCTATGCAACCATATCCTTTGCTTCTTCATCTTTCATATCTTCTTGGCTAGCCCCTATATCATGGCCACTATTTTCTTCCAATTGTAGCAACTCATAGGCATTAGATTCCCGCCTCTTGAATAATTGATTCTTTTCCCTGCTAGTGGATTTTTTATGGCTATCCCATCCAATTCATTTAATGCATAAGTAGCATTATCAAACACCTGTCTTACCACATAGGGTCCAAACAATCTTTGGGAAACTTTACGCATGGCACTATGCTGGTTGTCTAAACTGTTATCATAAACCAATATCCAATCCCCATCTTGTATGGTGCTTGGTCTTAGTCTATGTCTTTTGTCAAATCATTTCTTGTTCTGTATCCTTGCTGCCCTTAATTTTGCAATTGCTATCTCTATGTCTTTTGACTTTCTTTCCAACTGTCTAATGTGCAAGGCAACAACTCCTCTCGATTCAACTCCTCCTCCCAAGGAAGCACACTCCATGTGACCATCATCTCTTCTATCGGCATGATAGGGTTTTGACCATACATCAATTCAATAGGCATATATCATGTGAGAGCACTATGTGTTATTCTATCAGTCCACAAAGCATAAGGGAGTAATCATGGCCACTCTTTTACCTTCTCTCACATGCTTTAGCCAATACCTTCACAATAGGTGGATGACCTCTTTCAGTTTTTCCATTTCCTTTAGGGTTATAAGCTAAAGTTAAAGTAATCTTTATCCCCAATTGTGCAAAGAAATCATGAGCTTCATTTGCATCCAGCTTACCCCTATCTGCAGTAATTCTTCCCACACAGCTATATCGACAAAAGATCACTTTTAAGAGAAAAGTACACATAACATTTGTTGTCTTAGTATGTAGAGCTTTCCCTTCCACTTGATTAGTCAAGTATTCATGGGCAAGCACAAGATATGTCATTCGTCAAAGACTTATAGGCCTTGTGACTAAATCCACCACCTACTTAAAACAAAGAAACAATGGATATGTGGGCTGCAATCCATCCTGATGTTTCACATATGAATACATTTGACATGTCGTACATGTTTTTACAAAGTCAGCAACATCCTTATACATATCGTGCCATCAATATCTTTCTTTGATCTTTGCAAAAGTACCCCAAACACCTCTATGACCAGTCCACAAGCTTTCATAAAATTCTTGCATAACATTTACTTGTGAAACTAGATCACCCAAAACTTGCAATGGCATACCCTATTTCTTTTTAGCATGATTCCATAAGTATCCATCTTTTAAGAAAAACCCATAGGCTTTCCTCTTGATCTTCTTAAACTCCTCATTTGACCATTGATCTCTCTTTGTTAATGTACTGAGGTGTTGACCAATTCTCAGCCACTCTCTTGCATATTTGTCTTCCAGAAACACTTCTACATAAGATGCAAAACATCTAAAGTGTCTTCTCTTTGTTGTCCAAGCTTCTATTAATGTTGTAGCAACACCTTGCATTACTAAATTCACTCTTGCAACATCATTTTGAGTAGCAAGAAAGTCATCTTCTTCCTCCTCATCCATCATCCCATCTTCATTCTCATAGCGTGCTTGAGATAACATGTTTGCCACTAGGTTATCTCTTCCTGCAATATAGTGAAATTCAAGGTTCAAAGATTTGATATATGCAATCCACCGGAGCATAGCAATGTCAGGGGTAGCACAACTAGTAATCATACCCAACATGAAAAAACAATCAGTCTCAATGACTACATGAGACCATATAAAATACTCCTTATCACATTTAAGGGCTATCATGATTCCCTATAATTCTCGTTTTACTTGCGAATACCTTCTCTGTCATTTAGTTAATACTTTAGCACCAAAGCGTATTGCATATCTTTTCCCTTCCTTATCATCTTGCCCAACTGCCCATCCAATCTCGATTGGGCTTGTATCAACAGTAATAATGATCAGATTTCCATGTGAATAGTTAACCTTTCTCAATGTAGGAGTAGATTTTAAGAGTTTCTTCAAAATTTTCATTGCTTTTTTATGCTTCCTTTCCCAATGAAATCTATGACGTTTCCTCAGAAGCTGATAAAAAGCATTGGCTACATGTGAGGAATCCATATCAAATAGAACAGACATGAACCCAAGAATCTACACACCTCTCATACATTCGTGCATACATCTTGCATACTATTAATCCCATCTATTTTTGCTAGTGATGGTCTTCACCCATAGGGCCCACACATATGCCCAACAATCAAAACCTATTCAACTCCAAAGACAAAATTTTGTCTAGAAAGAGTTAAATGCACCTCTTCTAGACGTGTGAAAATCCTCTCACAATCCACAATATGATCTGCAACGAGCTGTTTGCATCCATGAGCATCTACCTCTTCATTCTTTTCATCCACTATGCACCCTTTGATTGGAACATCATCCAAGAAAGGCATTGTCAATTGTGGTATAAAATCCTTGAGTGTCCTATTCATAGCATTTGTCATGTGTGCCATTGAGTTTGTTGCACCTTGAGGAAGAGTACACATCCGTACTAACCCCAAGGGAGTCTTCATGGTTGTGATATCCCTACTTTCAATTGCAAATTGAAATTGATCATATCCCAAGTAAAGATCACCCAAAGAATAGATCACTTTGCCTGTAAAAGCCTCTGCAAATTCATCAACTACAAGACTTGCAGCCACATTTCTTATGGTCACTTTATTGACTAGTTGCCTGTCTTGAATAAATCTCAAAGCCTCATTCTTTTTTGGCATAGTAAACCAACAATCTGAGTATGAGGCTGAAGAGGGATCCAAGATCTTCATGTGAATCTTTTCATTTAGCAAATCCATTAGCTTTGGCAAGTAAGCTTTAGGCACTGGAATAGGCCTCAAGTTCCATGGCGCATGTGGCACAATAAATATTACCATAGGAGAGACAAAATTTTGGCAAGTAAGCTTTAGGCACTAGAATAGGCCTCAAGTTCCATGGCACATGTGGCACAATAAATATTACCATAGGAGAGACAAAATTTGGATCCACACAACCTATTTCAATTGGCTAAAATGCAAATGCCTTTCCATGCCTAGCCAACATCTGCATAAAACAGTCTCTTTTAGCATGTAAAAGAAACCCTTCTACACCAACTTTCAATTCTTGTAATGTTTCATATGTAAACTGATGACCTATATCTTTAGGATCCCGTAAGCTTGGCTACCTTGACACTTTTTTATACAAACACTCACTTTCTGCTGGAAGTGGCAAAGCAATCGGTTTCACGTTTTTTCCAACTCTCTAATACTTTGTCTTCACAAGTGCTTCATCCCATTGTAATCCTTCCTACTGAGCAAACAATGCTATAACATCATACATGTCCAAAGAACATAGTACTGGTAACACTCTGCTTTTAGCCTCATTTTCTGCATATATAGTTGTTGAGATTTCAGCCATAGTGTCATTAATATTCAGCCCATAAAAGATGTCAGAAATGCCTTCATTTTCAGCTAACAATCCCAATGCTCTCAGTTCCTTAGTAGCTCATTTCATAGATATGCGTTCAGCCTTGCACATAGCTTCCATAGGCTTAAACCAACATGAACTGTTTGCTATAAACAGAGAATAACCACTAGTAAATACATGATTCATTCCATCAAGAGGGGAGTACATCCTCTGAATAGCACTACTATAGCCCCGCATTACATCAGTGCTTAGTGAAAATATAGGTCTTTGAATTCCCTTGCATTTGAAGCCAAAGGAGACTCTCGAAGTGTATTCTAATTTCTAGGATGATTAGCACAAACAGTAAGAGATTGGACTGCTTTCCTCTCATCCTTTCTTGTAACTCCTGCATAAGCAGAACCATCATCAAGCACCTTTGTTTCCATATGCACTCCTATAATATAGGGCTGTCCCAAAATCACCACATATGAGGAATTATCTTGCCACAAAAAGAAGTGTTGCTCTTCTTGTACATCACCAATTGTCACTTTCACATTAGGACATGCAACATAAAGCTCTCCCAAAGAATTACTTGCAGCCCTCATATGCCAACCATGATCAATGTCCACAAGCCATGCACCATTCTCATACAATCCACGCTCAATGACATTTATCTCAGACCCATGGTCAAGTAAAGCAACACAAGGAGTTTTACGTTTCCCTATTTTCACTACCGTTTCAGCGCTAGCCATGGCCTAATGATACCTTGTGTAATGACTTCGAGGAATAAATCCTAGAGTCTCTTCCCCATATTGTTGCATATGCCTTACTCCATCATGCATATTGCTACAAGACAATGCATTTTTAGTCACTTTTTTCTCTTTTCCACATGCTATACACTGATTAGTAACATCTTGCATAGATAATCTAGTACTTACTTCGTGCTTATATTCAGCCCGAATACCCAACAAATGAGCTTACTTCATGCTCATATTCAACCCGAATATCCAACAAACCACTTTCCTCTTCAAATTGTAGCAATGAACTAGTGGTATCATCAAGAAACTAACGCTTCCTCTTAATTATGTCAATGATCTCATCATGAAATTCTTGCTTGGCGATACCAAGCACCTCTCCCAAGGTGAATTTCACCAAATTTTTCAAGATCCGTTCTTCAAGAACCTTCTTAAGATCTATGGTTTTGTTAATGTCAGATTGCAACTTATATCCTGGTTGCTTACCCTTCTGTTTGCCCTCTTGTTTTCTATCATGTTTTTGCTCATGACCTCTTCCATAACATGCTCAAGAGGTGGTTGATTTGTAGCTTTAGGCTTATCCACACTTCTTTTTGTCATTCTTTTAGATGTTCATGCATTATCTTTGTCTCTCTTTCATTTTTCTTCCATAAGTGCATCCGTGTTTTGTACCTTTGCCAAGTATGCATACTTTGAATATGCATCTACCAATGATTCCTGACGAGTTATGTCACGAATGTCTTGCCATGCATGAGACATTTCACAACTAGTAACCTTTCTCTTTTTTGCTGCATGTAAAGCATGTGTCCATATTTCAACCATTGGACCACAACCATCCCTTAACCATGCATTCTATCCAATTGTAGACCAAAAGTAGAAGCATGTACCGCCACATAAGCATTTCGAATAGCCAAGTCTTCCAACAACTTCTACATACCTCTCTTTCCAAAAATTAAAGCAAGAAGTAATCATGTTCTTGTGCATGGATCTTGCCATCTTTACAAAAGATGAGTTATCATGCCAAGGCCTCTTGATAGGTAACACAATCCTTTCTCTCATGCTACAAACTATCACACCACATACATCTTTTTCTTGGCTTAGAGGTTGCTGCATGTCCCCTTTGCTCTTGTCCTTTTTCATCCAAATTGGCAACCTTTAATTGAAGATTCCGCATGCCTTTGATCAATTCATCTAAGGCATCTTCCCTAACAAAGAAACAAGAGCAAGTACAACCATAGGGTTAGCCAAAGAAGTAAGTGGCTTGCTAGATATATCAATTGTCTTGCTCGTAACATTAGGCAAGCTAGAGACATGTCTTCACTTTGTTTTCAAACGTGTCTCTGTAGTTTGATCCTCCAACAAATCATCAAGCTTCTCTTGAGACTCAGGCTCAACTGCCTATAGAAACAATTCAATTTTTTGACTTGCAAGAGCTTGTTGTTCTGTAAGATCCAATTGCTCAAATCGACTTTCAAATTCTCTTCACAATTCTGTAGCAATAAGACCCTTATTGGGTTGTAAAACCCACTCTTGAAAATGCTTGCATGTAATCAAACTAGTATCCTCAATGTAAAATTCTTCTCTGAGTGTCTTCTTGAAAGCTATCTAGTCAACATTTTGCATATATAATTCAATAATTCCCGCTTTCAGTTCATGTATAGTAACACGTACAAAATAATGGCTCCAAGTTGAGCCACCCCAAAGTATTCCATCTTTTGAGCATAGATATGTATATATGCAGATACATTCCTACCCTTGAATAACTTCATCTCATGCTCAACTACTTGTAGAGCATTCACAACACTTTCTCTTTGAGTAGAAGCTTGCATCACCTGTTGTTGTTGTTGTTATACTTGCATAAGCATATTCATATTTTGCACAAATTCTTGCAAAATATCATTGGAGATTGTGTTCAAAGATTCTCCCATCTTGTCTTTCCTTCTTCTAATGACCTTTCACGTCGGGTTCACCAATGTCAGAGGGGTTTCTATTGAAAGATTGAATCCACTAGGGATCAGAGGTAGAAGAAAGTAGAGATAGGAGATGGAAGATAAGAAAAAGAATAGACAAGATGTAAACACGACAAAGACAAAGAACAATGAATTAAATCAATATGTTTTGACAAAACTTGAATTCTTTTGTCTGACACTACTTAGAAGTTTCCACAGGTTTCCATTCAATACTTGTTGACGGAAAGATATCTACAATGACGAACCGTTTGTTAGAACTTGCATAAATGGAAAAGAATTATATACGTTATTCAACTAATAACTTACAATGTGTTTGTTGGGGAACACATTCGTTTGGAGGCAAGTGCATATCCTTGGCCATGTAAACATGTTGCACCTTGACAAACCAGCCTTCGGGCATAATTTTGAAGTCAATGATACGCCCTTTCCAGTGATGTTTTATATCATATCGTTTTCTTCTTTTCACCTTATGAGAGCCCTCGCAAGATGGCAGCATGGTAACCCAATCATTTATAGCAAAGGTTTTGGGCTCAAAATTTCCATCTGCTCCCTGGCTATAGACCATGCAAGAGTGTATTAAACGAGAAGGGTGCCTGGAGGAAGCCATCAAAAGAATGAAAGCGCAGAGAAAGAAGCTCAAAGAGGGGTGAATGAACTAAAAAGATGCGCTAAGAATACAAATGAGTATGTATTGGGCACCAAAAACAATATTGAAAGATCTCCCGACTTTCAAAAAACTCATTATTAATTTCATCACATCTCTGTCACGTATTTTGTCAGATTTGTAAGTAAATAACGTCTTTGGGACTCCAAAACATGTCAGACTTTAGGGGTTTTGGCTAAAAAAGAAGAGAGAATCACGAAATGGGCTCCACTATCTCTAAAAAAGAGGAGACAAGAATACCATATTCTTGCACACGTGGCGAACTCTCTTTGGCCCTTTTCTTAATCCCGTGATTAACAAAAGTGCATTTTTTGAAGCGTTTTTGGCCCTAATGAACATAGAAACATTCATACCCTAAACACTTGACTACTTTCCTTACTGTAGAGACAATAAATTTGTATATATAAGGAACTAGGGTTTGTCCCTAAGGTTCCTAAAAGAAGAAACCCTAGGCCTGACATACGTCAGCTTAAAGGATCTAAAATGGATTATTCTATCATAGTACTTGCGCAGCAAGTACGAAATCATTTAGTCTTGTGATTGATTCACAAGGAGAAAGGGTAAAAACCCTCATCAAGGACGGCAGTTCCCTACGCAAGTTATCTTGCAAAAGGACATATTTTTTTGATATCCTTCTAAATAAGGAAAGTTGTAAACCGGAAACTAGCACATCTAAGAAACTTTAGGGTTAACCAAGTTGGGTATGCCCTACACCGGAATGTAAATGATCTTGCCAATTTACAAGACACCTTGGGAACGAGTGCTGATACACTCAAAAGGAAAGAACACTTCCTTAGCAGTTTGCCAAACAACTCCGTTGATTAATGGAAATGTTTGTGCTTCCTAGAGATTTTAGGACTCTGTTTGAATTGTGAATTACTAATTAAATTGGTACCTATACTTCAGGTTAAAGGCTTGAAGGAAGAGGCAATTTCAGTTACCCCCAACTGCCTGCCTAACCCTAACCAAGGGGGTTGTTGACCGCACCGGGAACATAGATCGAACCCGCCGCGAGAGGTCTCTCCGTTGAGTTCTACTTGGAGCAAGAGGACGCTTGGATGCCAAGGGGGGCTGTGGCCGTAAATCCCTCGCCTTCCGGGTCTTGCACAAGAGGCTAACATGACTCGAGATTGGATCTCGAGGCCCGCATACTAGTTGACGGGCGGAAGCTTGGAATAGTGATCCCTGGGAATCACTGGATAGCCCTTGGGCGGATTATGGACAAGCCTACGGGCAAAACTCCTTGTATTTCAAAGATAAAATGATGAAATGTTAAAAGAACTTGCTTGATATTGTTTTTCTATGTCACGTGATAAGATTACGTGAAGGAACCAGTGCTTGACAGGGTTAATTAAAGAAGCTGATTGTTATATGTCAAATTAATGTATTAGATAATTACATAACTAAAACAAACCGAGGAAAGTGCGGAGGATGGTCCATGGGTCCGTCCTACGGTTGGGTGGTCCCGGTTAGCTGGGAACTTTTCTCAAAAATCTTGAAGAACAGCGGGATGATCATCATCATCAAAACGAATAATGAGAACGATGACCTAGAGTTACGTCTTACCCGATTTAGGCTATTTTAGGGGAACGGAATGGGACTATGCCTTATGGCAGAGAGGTTGAGCCTTGCATCCCTCTCGTTTCCCATTCTCCTTGAACCAAGTGGGGCATGAATCCACTTCGGACTAGCGTTTCTGCGTAAATTAGTTCGCTCAGGTCTGACGCTAGTTGCTGTTAGCTAATGACCAAACATGAAAACCCTAATTCCGGTCGATCCTAAGTGGGAAACGGCCAGGATACTTCCGCTACGTGGCAGACGCGGGAAGACCTAGATTGCAAAACCCGTAACATTCCTTGGGAGTGCCGGGCGGAGTTTTCTAGATATCCTTTCCGATGGACTGCTAAGACGTGTCCTAGATGATACTAGGGGACACGTTACAGTTGGTATCAGAGCCGACCAACAACGGAATTGTTTTTATGCGATCTCAATAAAATGAAGTAAAGAAATTGTTGATGTCCAAACATTTTCTCATCTTGAAATGCTGTCTTGCAGAACTATGAAGCGTGGAACAAGTTTTTGGTATTTCGGGTCATGTTTATGACTGCAATGCATTCTTCGCTTTATAGACAAAGAATTGAGATGATGAACATCCTAGAGCAGATTTATAATCCATCACCTTTATACATAGAACGAAGATGGACAGGGTCTTCAGGAATCTACTATATTGCTGCCCACCGGTTTGCTTATCTACAGACCAACCTAAAAAGGATCAAGTGGTTGGAAGACTTGAAAGTCGTGAAGCTGTTCATTTTTGTGGAAGCTCACGTAAATTCGACTTTACATATTCAAGGTCGGAGGGTTGAAATGAACTCATATGTATACGAGGAAGTAACCCGTGTAATCCCAGCCGACAGGATTGAAGTGTTGGGCCGCCATGAGAAGTATGGATTCCAACGGAAAGGGTATCCTGAACTTCCAATGAATTATCGATTCCTAAAGATCCATGATCCAAAACCCTAATATGACACAGTTCCTGTAGACAAATGCAATACAACGTTGTTCTCCCCAAACTGAATGTAATGATTGGATTATCATCACACGAAGCATTGTATAAGGCTATGCCCATGTAAATACAAGTAAAGACTTCTTTTATCAATATCTGGCTGTGCATAAGAGATGTTAAAAAGTTAAGTAGTTACATTGTTTACGAGATAGCTAAACTAAAAATCAAAGATAAGCTAACATCGATTATCATATAATAAAATTAAGAAAACTTTTATCTAGGCACAACCCCAGGTACAGGTTCCAAATTCGCCTCCTACATCAAGTACTGCTGTGACCCAGGAGAAGAAGTTCCTCCTCTAGCAGATAAAGCCACCCGAGTTTGACGGGAGAGGCAGATTCGTCCAGGATGAGGCTGAAATTTGGATTGAATCCATGGAGGATTACTTTGAAGCAGCTGGTACTGCACCTACAAATCAGGCCATGCTCGCCAAGTTAAAACTCACCGGCGAAGCCAAACTTTGGTGGAAGCAATGGTGCAGGGATCAAGGGACTTCAGAGGGGTCCGTTACCTGGGAGAAGTTGAAGAAAGTCGTGCAGGGAAGATATTTGCCACCTGCATATCGTAGGCAAAACATGAATGAGTTCTACGAGCTAAAACAGCTAGGACTCACCCTTGACACATACTACTCTAAATTCGTCTCACTCTTTAAGTATGCGCTATAGATGGAGATGACGCAGCAGATGTCCAAATTTTGCGCAGGCTTAAATCCGCCCGTAAATACTCGTCTCGAATCTATGCGTCCATCTGATCTTCAGGATGCACTCATTCGAGCGGCGCCTATAATTCAGGAGGTGCAAGCTAGACCAAGGGGTAACAAAACTTGGTCCTATAGTGACCCCAATAGAGGAGCATTCAGACCTCAAATGAAGAGAGTTCAAGGTCACAATCAGGGACAAAGGAAGAAAGCAAGGACAAATAACGTCAACAACTTTGTTCCTACTCAAACTAATGGCCGAAACCTCCGTTGTTTCCACTGTAATGAACCTGGTTACTTCAAGAGGCAATGTCCCAAGCTCACTGGGGGACATCGTCAAATGCCTTTCCAAGGTGCAGGCCGCGGTCAAGGAGCCGAACATGTATCAAAGCCGAACATGTCATGATGCCAGGGAAAATGCAACCGCTTGACATTCCCCAAATTAAATGGGAATTCATCAGTATGGATTTTGTTGTGGGCTTACCCCAAGTCCAAGGAGGATACAATTCCATTATGGTTGTGGTTGACATGCTTACCAAGGTTGCACACCTGATACCAGTAAAGACAAACTATAAAGCCTTTGACATTGCAAGATTGTTTATCAAGGAGATATTCAAGCTACATGGGTCACCTAGAAGAATCATTAGTGATCGAGATTCTCTCTTCACATCACACTTCTGGAGAGCTATCTTTGAAGCTATTGGGACTCAACTCTGTTTTAGCACCGCCTACCATCCCCAAACGGATGGCCAAACAGAGCGAGTAAATCAAGTCATCGAGGATATGCCTAGGTCATACTGCTGTCGAGAGCCGAAGAGGTGGATTCAATTCTTGCCTTTGGTTGAATTTGCCTACAATGCTTCTTACCAACAGAGCATTCAAATGACCCCTTTCCAGGCATTGTATGGTCATGATTGTCGAAGTCCCCTAAACTTTTCTGATCCAACACTAAGAGTTGAAGCTTCAAGACAAATGTTGGAGGACATGGATGATCAAATAAGGTCAATAAGACAAGACATACAAGCAGCCAAGGATAGGCAAAAGGCATTCGCAGATTTGAAACGTCAAGATAGAGTCTTCGAAGAACGAGACATGGTCTTCATTCGTGTATGCCCTAAAAAGAGTTCTCTATCCCTAGGAGAATGCAAGAAGCTAAGTCCAAGGTATTGTGGGCCGTACAAAATCCTCAAATGCCTAGTACCCAATGCTTATAGATTGCAACTCCCTGAGAACGTAAAGGTTCACAATGTATTCCATATTAGCCTATTGAAAAAATATGTACCCAACCCTAATCATGTACTTGATGACCAACAAATTGTAATGCCTAGTCAAGGAGTCCTTGAACTAAGGCCGGATAGGATCTTAGATGTTAGGGAAAGACAGTTAAGATCTAGAACCCTGTGAGAATGCCTCATCCAATGGAAAGATTATCCTAAAGAGGATGCCACTTGGATAGATGAAAGCTCTCTCAACCATCAATATCCCTAGTTTATCTCGAGAAGAGGACATCTCGATTCCTCCAAGGGGGAGAGAATGTAATATTCCATGTGAACTGCCTCAAATGAATATGATTTTGGATACATAATTTTTTTTAAAAAAAATTCCCCCCTATCCCTCCACCCGACTAACGAGCTAGAGGGGGAGAGAAATAAAAGGAGCCATTAAGCTCCTTGGTGGAGCCTTATTGAGGGAGGGGGAACATGCGTGATGACACGGAGGGGAGGGAAGATCCCCCTCCCCTCCATTATTTAAACGAGGGGGCCGCCGGAGATCAGAGGTTGGAGCCGTGAGGAAGAGAGGAAGAAGGGTCGTAAGAGGCCGTCCCTCTGCTGCGTCGTGTCGTTGCCGATAGGGAGGAGTAGAGACACTGCCATCACTGCCGTAGAGGTCGAGGGGATTCCAGTCGTAGCTGCTGTCCATAGGGGGGCCGTGAGGCTGCTAACATCGCCACCGAGAGTGGAGGGAGGAGTTGTTAGACTCCTAGTCGAGCGTGAAGAAGAGCGTGAAGCCACCTCCAATTAGCCGTCAAGACGGACGGCCATAACCACCGCCCAAGCTTCTGGAAGCTTGGAAGCTTCCAAAGGGGGGGCCTCTTTAACCTCCCTTCCTATACCCTAAGCCCCCTTGTTTCCCCGCCCCCCTCCCCCCCCGGGTTTTAATCCCCCTAAGCCTCCTTGTTCCCCCCCTGGGTTTTAATCCCTCTAAACCCCCTTTTTTACCCCCCGGGTTTCAAAAATCCCCTTAGCCCTTCCCATGGTTTTTGGAACCACACACCCCCCTAGGATTTCAAATTCCCCCTTTCCCTTAAGCCCCTCCCTTGACTTTGTGAACCTACCCCCCCCCCCCATGTTTTATTCCCCTAAGCCTTATCACCTCCTTATAACCCTTTTAACTCTTTTTCAACCCCCCTCATAACTCTTTTATTTTTTTCCCCACAACTCCCTAAGCTTTCCCCTTAATCCCCCGTATCCCCCTTATTATTTTCCCCCCTTGAACCTAAAAATCCAAATCACCATCATGGCCTTGGATAATATCCCGTAAGGGAAAAGTAGCCGTGAGATAAAAGATAGGGAGAAAAAGTAGAGGGAGTGAAAAGAAGGAGTGAAGGAGGAAGAGTGGGAAAAAGATAAAAGAAAAGGGAAGGAAGGAGAATAAGTACTTTCTATTCCTTCTACCCCAAGTAAAAATCCTCCAAGGGTTCCGTGGTTGCAGAACCACACTCACCCATAAACTTTTTTTTGATTCAAAGAGACGGTGGAATTCCAGAAGAAAGAGGAAAAGGCTATCTCACATTCGAACTATGATGCCGCCCAAGAAAGTCCAAGGTGTAGATGTGGGAGGGTCATCTCCCGGTATCCATGTGGATATCTCACCCCAAAACCAGGTTTTTCTTCTTGTCTTTAATTCGATTTTTAAGTCGATCTTGCAAAGAGAAATTGTTACGGATAGGATATATTTGTCCGAGTTATTTGTAATGAAGGATTTTAGCTTATTTGAATGAATGATAACGAATACAACTTAGTTTCCTTCGAGTTGCATCAAGCATTATAAATTACGAGCAAGATTATCCATTTACTATAGTAGTATATTTTTGTTAAATCCTAAGGTGTAGAAATTATATCTTGCACCATTAGTCTTATTCCTTTCACAACGAATCATTGTAAATGGTTAAATTCATGAAAGGTTTCTTTCGATGCTCAAATAAGTAGGAAGTTATCTTTGTTAATTGCACATCTTAGCAAGGCAAATGTTGTTATTTGGCATGAGTTCATCTGTAAGGAAAACAGAAGTTAGAATTAAACCGTATTGACTGGAAAGTAAAACCGTGACAAGACAATTAATAATATCTCCCAAAAATTATCCAAACCAATCTAAACATAGAAACATTCATACCCTAAACACTTGACTACTTTTCTTACTGTAGAGACAATAAATTCGTAAATATAAGGAACTAGGGTTTGTCCCTAAGGTTCCTAAAAGAAGAAACCCTAGGCCTGACATACGTCAGCTTAAAGAATCTAAAACGGATTATTCTATCACAGGACTTGCGCAGCAAGTACGAAATCATTTAGTCTTGTGATTGATTCACAAGGAGAAAGGGTAAAAACCCTCATCAAGGATGGCAGTTCCCTACGCAAGTTATCTTGCAAAAGGACGTATTTTTTTGATATCCTTCTAAATAAGGAAAGTTGTAAACCGGAAACTAGCATACTAAGAAACTTTAGGGTTAACCAAGTTGGGTATGCCCTACACCGGAATGTAAATGATCTTGCCAATTTACAAGACACCTTGGGAACGAGTGCTGATACACTCAAAAGGAAAGAACACTTCCTTAGCAGTTTGCCAAAACAACTGGGTTGATTAATGAAAATGTTTGTGCTTGCTAGAGATTTTAGGACTCTATTTGAATTGTGAATTACTAATTAAATTAGTACCTATACTTCAGGTAAAAGGCTTGAAGGAAGAGGCAATTTGAGTTACCCCCAACTGCCTGCCTAACCCTAACCAAGGGGGTTGTTGACCGCGCCGGGAACGTGGACCGAACCCGCCATGAGAGGTCTCTCCGTTGAGTTCTACTTGGAGTAGGAGGATGCTTGGGTGCCAGGGGGGCTTTGCCCGTAAATCCCTTGCCTTCCAGGTCCTGCACAAGAGGCTAACGTGACTCGGGATTAGATCTCGAGGCCTGCATACTAGTTGATGGGCGGAAGCTTGGAATAGTGATCCCTGGGAATCACTGGATAGCCCTCGGGCGGATTATGGACAAGCCTACGGGTAGAACTCCTTGTATTTCAAAGATAAAATGATGAAATTTTAAAAGAACTTGCTTGATATTGTTTTTCTATGTCACGTGATAAGATTACGTGAAGGAACCAGTGCTTAACAGGGTTAATTAAAGAAGCTGATTGTTATATGTCAAATTAATATGTTAGATAATTACATAACTAAAACAAACTGAGGAAAGTGCGGAGGATGGTCCATGGGTCCATCCTACAGTTGGGTGGTCCCGGTTAGCTGGGAACTTTTCTCAAAAATCTCGAAGAACAGCGGGATGATCATCATCATCAAAACGAATAACGAGAACGATGACCTAGAGTTACGTCTTACCCGATTTACGTTGTTTTAGGGGAACGAAATGGGACTATGCCTTATGGCAGAGAGGTTGAGCCTTGCATCCCTCTCGTTTTCCATTCTCCTTGAACCAAGTGTGGCGTGAATCCACTTTGGACCTGGTGTTTCTACGTAAAGTAGTTCGCTCAGGTTTGATGCTAGTTGCTGTTAGCTAATGACCAAATAGGAAAACCCTAATTCCGGTCTATCCTAAGTGGGAAACGGCCATGATACTTCCGCTACGTGGCAGATGCGAGAAGACCGAGATCGCAAAACCCGTAACATTCCTTGGGAGTGCGGGGCGGAGTTTTTTAGACATCCTTTTCGATGGACTACTAAGACGTGTCCTGGATGATACTAGGGGACACGTTACAATCACCGAGACAGCATCCTTTGCCGCTCTTAGTTTTTCTTGGATTAGGGTCGTGTTCCTAGGTGTATTATGATGCCTGTAACCCGAGAAGGGGGGAATATACGGTTGGGCGGATGTTGATGGTTGGTATGTTTACTGGGATGTGAGGCCGTTCTTGGATGCAGCTCTTCGCAGTGGCGCCCTTCATGGAGACGAACTGTGTCCTAGAGTGTCACCCTAGTGATTGCGAGAGCAACGCAGAAAGCAAATGGCATCATGGTGACTGCAACAAATTGGAGCCATCCTTTACGTGCGGTGTATGTGAATCGGACCTCCCTTTGCAGATGCTTGGGCCTGATCTGGCATCTTGGGCCTGATTTGGCATGCAGCTGTTGTGCTGTGCTCCATGTCTACAGAACTATGTAGAACTGCAGCTCTTACAAGATATCACAGCTCAGTAGGACAGTAGTGGGCGAGGTTTTACAGTGTTTTTCTCCTTAAAGGGGACCATGAACTCGTTTTGTTGCTCCTCATATGCACAGGCATCAGCTTTATCCATGTGCAACATACAATTGCTTGCAACTAAGGCCTGAAGAAATTGGGGGGAAGAAGCCAGCAAAGTTTTATTCAAATCTTCTCACTAAGAGTTGGATGATGTTGGCAAACCCTTGTCACGAGCAGCTCTTTTCCACAGGTACAATAATTATTTCCAGGTTCCGTATCACCTTGGTTATTCCTGTGAAGAGTATGACAATTTTAAAAATGCAACACATTGTTTATATTGTCAAGCACCAATTCCTAGGAATGAGTGGCTCACTATACAAGCCAGCTCTCTGAGTGTGAAGGATTTGTGGAAGGCTTTAGACAGAGAGTGTGTGGATACATCATGGTATGTCCTTCGAGCATCATGGGTCTCTTGAGGCAAAGCCAAACATTGTGTATTATGCCCTTTCACATCTGCTCAGTTATCCAATTGTAAACCCATTCTTGTGTCCAGAGCATCATGATTTTTATCAAGAACCTAACCATGCACACCATAGAATTTATACCCATCTCCAGTATTTGCAATATCAGGATTGAAACCAGCAGAGCAGCTTGCATAGCAAGATTGAAACTAGCAGAGGGGCTTGCACAACAAGTTTCTCATCAAAACCAACAATCTGGATTAGAGTCACAGTGTTCACCTACCTAATTGCCTGCTGTAAACATTATTTATTACACACACATTCAGCTGCATGTTTGTTTTTGGAACAGTTGCATGCTAATTTTCCTAGCCAAGATAGATATATGTTGCAGGTGACGATTTTAAATTTGTTTGGATGCTTATAAGCAAGCAGTTCTTGTGTGTAGAGAGTGTTCCAACAACGTTTGACGACTTCCATTGTAATGGATGCTGCTCCAATCTGATTGATCCTATCCATGGTTATAGAGAAAAATGATATACCTACAAACATCAACATTACTTTTGGATGTTGATATTGCCATGCCTCATGATGATCGTCCTCGTTCATTTTATATTCTCGTTTGTCATTCCATTGATGAGCGTCTATATTCTAGCTCATGATACATTGTTTCGTTTATATTCTTTCCAGCTGATAAGGGTCTATATTCCAGCTGATGACACATTATTTTGTTTTGACACATTATTTTGGTTTATATTCTTTCCAACTGATGAGCATCTATATTCCAGCTGATGACAAACTTTTTTATTTATATTCTGTTCATAGGGCCCCACATGTGTTATGTTATCTATAGAGCGGCGTCGCGAACTGTCTCTATAGACCTTGTGTTGTTCTAATGTCATTGTAACGTTTCTCTTTAAGTTTTGATGTGATAGATATACTGCTTACATCCCAAGTTCAGTTGAAGGAATTTCTTAGAGATAAAATTAGAAGTGATAAAGCTCTTTTGATGCCTCTAAAAATGTTGTTGTAATTCAGAAGTGATGTAGCTCCTTCTTTGTTTGATGCCTATGAATAGGATCTTGTAAGTTCAACTTTGTAATTTTATATTTTGAATATTAATATAATGGTAGGCCTATATAGAGCTGTGGGTTTTTCCCTTGAGCCCCCAAGGGTTTTTTCATCCATAGAAAGGGACCTTTATTTGAGTGGGACTGTCAGCTATATATAGTCTATATATATATATGTTAGCTATATATAGTCTGTCTATATATAGCGCCCCAGTTCCCCTCTATATATTCCTATCATGTGTGCTCAGTTGACACACCTCTGGGGTTCCACTTCCGGTGTCTCATATCTCTCTTCTCTCTTCTCTTCCTTTTGTCTCTCGTCTTCCTTGCAGTTTCCAACATGTTAGCTATATATAGTCTATCTATATATATGTTAGCTATATATATTCTATCTATATATAGCGCTTAGGTCCCCTCTATATATTCCTATCATGTGTGCTTAGTTGACACACTTCTGGGGTTCCACTTCCGGTGTCTCATATCTCTCTTCTCTCCTCTCTTCCTTTCGTCTCTTGTCTTCCTTGCAGTTTGCAACAAATAACAGCTCCTTCTCTCTTGCTCGTAACCCAAATCTAATGTCTCCGTTGGCTTTCAAGGGGGGTAAAACACGAGGACACCTGATTGGGGATCTCTCAAATGACTCCTTCTTCTTCTTCTAGTTCAAAGTGCAGTTTTTAGCCTGTCTATAGCGATCAGAATGCATGCAATTTTGCCCGCTTTCTTCTTTATAAAAAATCCAATAACTGACTGAAAAAGCCACTTGCTTTTTGCATGCCATCCTAATCTAGAAGCTTTCTTAGCTTTTTTGGATATTTATAATAAATAATGGGCTAAAATTTTCCAAAAATCTAATATTTTTGGACCATCTATGCCGCTAACACTAGTACTAATGACCTAGATCACATTGACTCTCTTGATCAATACGAAAGTTGGATGATGATGCATCCCATGCTTTTTCACACTGACATCCGGCTCACAATGTTGAGACTTCAAGCTCACTATCTTTTTTGTGACTGACAATATCTTATGTGTGTCCAACTGTACATGTGTGGGACATTTAATAAGTTGGGTTAGTCATTGTGGCGTAACTAGAGTTAGTCATCGCTAGTTAAACCTAGTGTATGACTTACACTTGAGTAAGTGAAGAAGAACAATAAAATAATGTATGAATAGAGAAAGCATGACTGAGCTCTCTCTTGTCTCTCCTCTATCTCTGTTTCGTCTCTCCTAACATGGTATGAGAGTCATCTTGGATGGGCTCTCTGTAGCTTAGCAAAGTGAAGAAGACCTAAACATTAAAGAGATAGGATGTCTATGAACATAAGTAGGTTGCCATTGCCCATGCTGAGTAAGTGTTAGGTAATTTGTGTTTCTCTTTGCTATTGGAGGGTGCCTAGGTCCTGTCTAGAGCATTTGGAGGCTTCATTGACCACATTAGAGAGAGCATTGCTCATCATTGTGACGGATATTTGTTGAGATACACTCTAGGCTACTAGCATGATTGTGTGTGTTGTCAAAATGGATCTCCATGGCTACTAATCATGACAATAATCACTACTCAAGTGATCTACAACTTGCATACATACTTTGGAAGGTACTTTGATGACCTAACATGCTAATGGTTGACTTGGAGATGAGATATGAATTGAATTACATGTATACAGACTTGGAACAGAGCATGAAGTGCTGTAAATAGTGAATGTAGAGTATACACTGACATTGGAAAGAACTTGGAGTTCTTGGCCATGCTTGGAAGGTCTCATTAGAGTATATATATGCTCCAAGAAGACATATGTATTGTGTTGTATGCATTTGAGTTGCAATTTATTGAAGAAAATGCTCAGATCTTGAAGCATATGACAGGCTGAAAACTACCATCAAACTATCAACAGCAAGCACTCGTTGGTCTTGAAGCATTATGTCGCATCGCTTAGCTTTTATGACATGGCATATGTCTATTGAACTTCTAGAGGACTGAGATGAGCATTGAATGCTCAAAGATTTTGTACTGTACATTGGAATGATGAGATTAGTCGTCACATTTTAATCTAGATATGATAGCTTATAAAACATACACCCACCCTCGGACTACATCCCCTCGAGAATTCCCACTCCTCAGTAGAGACATCTACCCCTTCAGAAAAAATTGCAATCAAAGATCCATGTAACCATTGCATAGACATAAACCACGGCATCTACTTCATTTCCTCGAATATTGAATCAATCAATGGCGTGTATTGTGTCAAAATTCTGAATGTGTTTCTTCCTGATCTTTCATGGCTTGCTTGTATCCAGCGAGCCCCTTCTCCATGGATGTATGATGCAACATACAAAAATGATTCACTTTCTCCTCCATTGTAGTATCCATCCTTCTTTCTATCCCATTTCCAACCACCACATCTCCGATCAGTCTATCATAGTCCTTCAGCGGACCATAGCATAGTGTTGTCTAAATCCACTATTGGTAGCCACTATGAAATATGCAGTAATGTCTCTGACAAAAGCCAACCTTTAGCCATGCTATCGTTTAATCGAGCTCGTTGTTGCACCACAAATCCCTTCAGGGTTTTCATGAAGCACTCCAAGAAGAACATCCATCATGTATGGATGGGTCCCGCAATCTCTACTTCATCTACAAGATGCACCAAGGAGGTGAGTTTGTATCATGAGCATGTTGGTGGGTAGGTAATTACCAAAGGGATAGACTGTCTCCACCACTACCTACCTTGCATATTCAATAGAGGATGTGTTGATGTCCTTCTGTGAGATCCATTACACTAAATTTGACAACCTGTAAATCTTGTCATGTATTTTTGGAGAGAGGCATCGCGCGATCACAATTGGAGAAGCATTATAAACACTGACTACACAGTAAATAGCAAAATATGCAAGCTACTTATAATCAAGGCCAATACAAACCTGACATATATTATGCCAATCATGGGATTTTATCCCAATAGTTGGTTGTGTTTAGAGAAAGTGGATCGGAGGGAATGCATCATACTCGATAGGGTAGACGTGATAATATGCTTCAAAATATGCTATTCTCTTTATTGGACAATACCCAAGGAGTACAAGGTAGTTTGCAAGTGAGCATCAACGCTGGCCAAAGTGCCTCCATCTTGCCTACCTCCTTCAAATCTACTCGTAACCCTATAGTGTCTCTCTTTCTTGTGATGTGGTTCCATGATAAGTTGGCCACATTCTTGAAAATATGCATGGGATCCAACAAAATGTTGATTTATAAGTGGGTCCAATATGACAACTCGCAGAAAATTGAGAACTACTACATTCCTTTTGGATGTGACTTCATATGGACCATTTTCAAATCGTACCAACTTTGGGCTTTAATTTATGATGGAGGTCGTCCAAGAAAACATTCCCTCACTTCATGACCCTCTGACAAGAAAGCAGCATATCCTTGATATACCATCTTCTTCATGGTTCGTGACCTGGAGGAGTCTAACTATGGCCCACACAATGGACATGTATAATAACATGAAGTAACCAGACCTTTCCCAACACCCTTATTTAGTTAACACAAACTTGAAGGAGCTATATTAGATATCATTAACGAGAATAGAAGCCTACTTACTTGAGCACTTCCTGAATCTCGAAAAGTCATTCATGGTTCACATGAGAATGGCTTGTATATTGGCAGATCATCGACCATTGCGCTTGCTTATATCTTCCATGGCAACCCCCTTGTCCCACAAAATCTTGAGCTCATCAACTAATGGATGAAGATAGATTTCCATATTCTTGACTTTGTAGTGTTTAGGAACAAGAAAGCTAAGGATCGTGTGTCTTTCTTTGTAGAAATCCATGGCAAGATATTGTAGTTAACAAAGACTACATGCCATACTTGTAAAAAGTTGAGCAGAGAACAAATGGATTTACACCATCCATAGCAAGACTGACCTAAGGATTCCTTGGCTCTCATACAAAGCTTGGAAAGGTAGAGTCAATTGGCTCCATGGCGTGAATCTCCTGATATTTGTTGGAATCCATTTGTGGATCTATTTTGTGCATACCACATTGTCAAGCTTGCCTTGCCCAATGTACGAAACATGTGACATATACATGGTATAAGTAGAAAATGTCTAAGAACTTTCTGAGGGATGGTTCACCCTTGCAAGTCCTATTGATACCTGTGAGTACTACACTTTGGGCATGTCTCAATAGTTTGGTAGTCTCCTTGAAACATCATGTAGTCGTTAACACATCCATGGATGTTGTTGTAATCCATGCCAAGCTTTCGTAATACTAGTCACACATCATCACGAGACTCATGAATCATGTTTCCAAGGTGGTAATATATGAAACTTTAGAAACTTGAAAAAAAATCATAAAACATCTTGAAAAAACACAACAAGTATTTTTTATAATGGAGTCAAAAAGATCAACGGAGTGTTTGTAGAATGTACCTAAACAGCTTCATCACACTTGCATCACTCCAGATGTAGTTTGTCTCCACACTTATTAGGAGTGCAAGCAGTCTCTTCAAGTGAGATACTTGGTACCCATCATATATTGATATGGACACTTCCTCTCTTAGTAGATAAGATGGCTCGACATCTATGGGCATCAATTATTGATCATTACCTCCATCTCAGGCACCAAGTTTGTAGGAAGGTTTGAAAGGCTAACTGTCTCCTTTGGTATTGAGGGTGTGGATTGAGTCATGCCTTCCAACTAGTGGATTTGGCTTAGGCACTTCATCCACCATCACACGCCCATGAACTCTTTTAACTAGCCGCAATAGGTGCATTCCTTCTTGGGATGAGGTATCACCTTCCTGTATAAACTTTACGGGCACATATAATGTATGATATTCAATTACTTTTCCAATGTAAGGCATGATGGATACACAGTTTTCTTACCTTTCACTCAAAGTTTGAGATGTTCTGATCAATGATCTCCGATCCGAACTCATCAAAGTATCGTATGTGTTCTATAGACAAGCAACACTTTCATCTAATTTCCATCTTTCATTGAGAGCAAGGACATGGGACATGCTGATTAAGATACACCTTGTGATCTTGGACATCATGACCATCATTTTTTTCTATTTGTTCTACATTTTGATACACAGGACATGTTGATTAGGATACACATCGCGATCTTGGACATCAGGACCATCATTTTTTTTCATTTGGTCTATAGTATGATAGACAATAGGTTATTGTTCCCCTCATTTATGATCTTCCTTTGTTCTATTTGCTACTCCTCTTTCTCTCCCTTTTTTTTTATTTGTTTGCATGCCTCCATCTCTCATTATCCATTCTTTTTCTCTCCATGTCCCTCTACCTTTATCTATACCCCTTTTTATTTCTCTCCCCATCCCTATTTCTCTCTCTCGCTTCCCTTTTTTTATTTGCCTCCCTTCATCCTTCGTTGTTTCTCTCTCCCCCTCTCTCTCTATGAATGTTTCTCTCTCCCCCATCTCCCCTCCGCACTCTCACTTATTCTCTCTTTTACTTTCCCTCCCTTCTTTTCTCTATGTCTTTCTCTCTTTTCCTCTCAACTTTTCCTTGACACATGTCATAACAATCAAAGTCAAAGATAGAAAATTAAAAACTCATAAAACAGGACATTGAAAGACCCTCTCTCCCCACCCCTCTTCGTGCTTCTCTTTCCCTTGTGCCTTTAATTTTCTATCATTTATTCTCTCTAATTCTCTTATTGTTTCCATTTTTCTTGTTCCTTCTGTGTTGCTCTCTATTTGTTGTTTCCTTTATCGCTCTTTTTCTCCCTCTTTTCATTCCTTTTTTATCCCCTTCTCTTTCTAGTTCTCTCTTTTTTTTTCACTCTCCTTCCTTTCTTTACCTCACCCTTTTATCCACCTCTTCCTTCACTCTCGGTTTCTTTTTCTCATCCCCCTCTCTTTCTTTCTCTCTTTCTCTTTATTTGCTGCCTCTCTCTTTGTTTTTGTCGACCCCCTGGTTATTTCTCTTACTCATTCTCCTCTCTCCAACCCTTTCTCTCTGTCTCTTTCTCTCTTTCTTTGATATCTTTCCTCTTTTTTTCCTCTTCTTTTTCATTCCTTCTTCTCCCTCCCTCCTTTCCTCTCTTTCTCTTTCAATGCATCTCATTACAAAGAAAAAAAAAGTATATATATATAAAAGGAAAAAATAAGAAGAGGCAATGTACCTACTGCAAAGGCCTAAGGATGAATTCTTTGTCTCCTCTTCGTGACATCCCTTCTTTCTCCCTCATGAACTTCTCCCTCTTCTTTGTGTATGGCGATAGAGGTGGCAGCACTGATGAGAAGCTCTCCTTCTCTCTCTTTTACTCTTCATATTCCTCTCCCTCTCCTTCTTAAAGCCATGATCTGTTTTGCTCTCTCTTGAAACTATTTGTGGAAAATGTTGTGCTTGAGTTTTCAGCGCTTTTTTTCTCAAAACGGTATCACTATTAGTGTCACTAATAGCATTGCAAATGCGACATTGTTAGCGGCTTTTATAGCAATAACACTATTTTCCATTGCAAACAACCGTTTGCTATTTGCGTATTCCCTTGTAGTTCCTTTCATGGTACCCATGTAGAAATAGTTGATGAATTGTCTCCTATGGACAAAGGAAGAGTTATTCAATATATTCTTGAGAAGGTTATAGGTTAGCGTGAAAAGAATCTTTGCTCTCACTCCATCATTAAATATTTGATCAAGTGGAAGGGTTTACCGCTTGAGAAATCTTCTTGGAGGCCAGGTTCCATTTTGGCTAAGTTTTCCTATCTACATGCATTGGCGGGTGGTTGAGACATAGTTACATGGAAGCCAATTGCACCCTAAATAGGATCTCAATAGCACCCTCTTTTGGAACAAATTTTATTCTACCTAATTTTTAGAACTCTATCACCTATATAAACTCAAAGTTATCTTCAATATCTACATTTTTATATATGGCATGTTGTATTTAGATATTTATACAATAAGTTATGGTAGTTTTCTTTAGCATACTTTTTTTTTTTGCAAGCTCTGTATTCTTTACACAGCCTATTTCTCGAAGATTTGAAGGCTTGAATTCCTTATATTGTAACAATATTACCATAAAATTGATACATTTTATCAAATGTGATAAATTAAAATCATCCAAAACTGTAGTGAATTTGATGTGCTATATAAAAACTTGATGGATTATAGTAATCCAGGTGAAAAAGTAAAAAAATTTCAAATGTACTTGATGCATTGCATCAAGTAAGATAAAATATTTATATTAAAATTCAAGTAAACTTAATGCATGGTACCAACTCAACCAAAATATTTGCTAAAATTCAAGGAGACTTGATATACTACATCAATTAGGAAAAATTTTTAGGAAAGTTTATAAGAAACTTGATGCATTACATCAAATTGCTCAAAAAATTAGCAGAGCTTATAAGAAACTTCATGTATTACATCAACATGACTAAAATATAGTATAGTTTGTACATGTAACGTGTCCCCTAATATCATCTAGGACACGTCTTAGCAGTCCATCGGAAAGGATGTCTAGAAAACTCTGCCCGACACTCCCATGGAATGTTTTGGGTTTTGCGATCTAGGTCTTTCCGCGTCTGCCACGTAGCGGAAGTATCCTGGCCGTTCCCACTTAGGATCGACCGGAATTCGGGTTTTCATGATTGGTCATTAGCTAACAACAACTAGCGTCAGACCCGAGCGAACTACTTTACGCAGAAACGCCAGGTCCGAAGCGGATTCACGCTACACTTCGTTCAAGGAGAATGGGAAACGAGAGGGATACAAAGCTCAACCTCTCTGCCATAAGGCATTGTCCCATTCCGTTCCCCTAAAATAGCGTAAATCGGGTAAGACATAACTCTGGGTCATCGTTCTCGTTATTTGTTTTGATGATGATGATCATCCCGCTGTTCTTCGAGATTTTTGAGAAAAGTTCCCGGCTAACCGGGACCACCCAACCGTAGGACGGACCCATGGTCCATCCTCTGCACTTTCCTTGGTTTGTTTTAGTTATGTAATTATCTAACACATTAATTTGACATATAACAATCAGCTTCTTTAATTAACCCTGTTAAGCACTAGTTCCTTCATGTAATCTTATCACGTGACATAGAAAAACAATATCAAGCAAGTTCTTTTAACATTTCATCATTTTATCTTTGAAATACAAGGAGTTCGGCCTGTAGGCTTGTCCATAATCCACCTGAAGGCTATCCAGTAATCCCCAGGGATCACTATTCGAAGCTTCCGCCTGTCAACTAGTATGGAGGCCTCGAGATCCAATCCCGAGTCACGTTAGCCTCTTGTGCAGGACCCGGAAGGTGAGGGATTTACAGCCAGAGCCGCCCCTGGCACCCAAGCATCCTCCTGCTCCAAGTAGAACTCAACGGAGAGACCTCTCATGGCGCGTTTGGTCCACGTTCCCGGTGCGGTGAACAACCCCCTTGGTTAGGGTTAGGCAAGTAGTGGGGGGTAACTGAACTGCCTCTTCCTTCAGGCCTTTAACCTGAAGTATAGGTACTCATTTAATTTGTAATTCAATTCAAACAGATCCCTAAAATCTCTAGCAAGCATAAACATTTCCATTAATCAACCCAGTTGTTTGGCAAACTGCTAAGGAAGTGTTCTTTCCTTTTTGAGTGTATCAGCACTCGTTCCCAAGGTGTCTTGTAAGTTGGCAAGATCCTTTACATTCCGGTGTAGGGCGTACCTTATTAATCCAACTTGGTCAACCCTAAAGTTCCTTAGATATGCTAGTTTTCGGTTTACAACTTTTCCTTATTTAGAAGGATATCCAAAAATACGTCCTTTTGCAAGATAACTTGCGTAGGGATCTGCCATCCTTGATGAGGGTTTTTACCCTTCCTCCTTGTGAATCAATCATAAGGCTAAATGCTTTAGTACTTGCTGCGCAAGTCCTGCGATGGAATAATCTGTTTTAGATCCTGTAAGCTGACGTATGTCAGGCCTAGGGTTTCTTCTTTTAAGAACCTTAGGGACAAACCCTAGTTCCTTATCTTTACGAATTTATTGTCCCTACAGTAAGGAAAGTAGTCAAGTGTTTAGGGTATGAATGTTTCTATGTTTAGATTGGTTCAGTTATCTTTTGGAAGGTAATATTGATCGTCTTGTCACAGTTTTGCTATCCTTGTGACAATTTACTTTCCAGTCAATACAGTTTAATTTAACTTCCGTTTTCCTTACAGATGAACTCATGCCAAATAACAACATTTGCCTTGCTAAGATGTGCAATTAGCAAAGATAACTTCCTAGTAATTTGAGCATTGAAAGAAACCCTTCATGAATTTAACCATTTACAATGATTCGTTGCGAAAGCAATAAGACTAATGGTGCAAGATATAATTTCTACACCTTAGGATTTAACTAAAATATACTATTATAGTAAATGGATAATCTTGCTCGTAATTTATAATGCTTGATGCAATTTGAAGAAAACTAAGTTCTATACATTATCATTCATAAGCTAAACTCCTTCGTTGCAAATAACTTGAACAAATATATCCTATCCTTAACAATTTCTCTTTGCATGATCGACTTAAAACCGAATTAAAGTCAAGAAGAAAAACCTGGTTTTGGGGTGACATATCCACATGAATACCGGGAGATGACCCTCCCGTGGCTACACCTTGGACTTTCTTAGGAGGCATCACAATTGTAATCCTTCAGACGTAGAAGAAGCTTTACAACTTCTCCTTAGAATTCCACTGTCACTCCCTTGCACCGTTCGTCAAAGTAGTTTTTGGAAGGCTCCCCCCCTTGAATTCGGAAATTTGAAAGGGTGTTTTAGAAGCTTTTACAACTAAGACCCATTGAAGCCATGGGGAAGGCTTAATGGCCTTTGTAAGCTTGCACGAACGGGAATAAAAAGGTGTGGAAAAGACACAAGGTGTGGAAGCAAACTCCAAGGAAATATAGTAACCGCAAGGATTACAAGTGAGGTCGAAAGACCTTGGGTTAATTTGGAGGGAAGGGGTTTCAATACGCCATAAGGGAAGGGGTAGGGAAGGATCTAACATGGAGGTGTTGTAGGCTTAAGGGATAAGAGGGGTGATAAGACACGGGGAAAAAAAAGTAATAAGACCCTTAAGGTCTTCGTGCTTTTAGGGGGAGTGACTTCAAAGTGAAGGTAAGGGGTTTTTTTAGTACGAGGGTGAGTGGTGCTTAAAGGTTTTTAAAACCCGGGGGGGAAAAAGGGAGCTTAGGGGGATTAAAATCGGGGGGGAAAAGGGGGCTTAGGGGGCCCTAAGGAGAAATTTTTGGAGGGGGGAAAATAGGCAAAGGTGTGGAAAAGGGGGCTTAAGAAGGCCCCTTGGAAGCTTCCAAGGGCCTTCTAGAAGGCTTACGAAGGGCATGTGGGGGGTGGAGGCTGTCGACAAATGGCGACAAGGATAAGGCGGCTAGCAGTGATGTGGGCAGAGTCAGCTGGCGCAGTGTGGCTCTCTCCCCCTTCCTCCACATGGCATGGCACGTCACAGTCCTCCTTCCTCCACACGGTGATCTTCCATAGTCTGCCAGCCTCTTCTCTTCCCTCACGCCCTCACTTTTGGCACAGCGTCATGGCAACGGCCTTCCGTCCTTCTCCTCATCTCTGGCCCGTCATTTAAATAGTGGAGGGGAGGGGGATCTTCCCTGCCCTGCGTGTCATCACGCATGTTTCCCCCCTCATTCCAAGCTCCACCAAGGAGCTTAATTGCTTCTTCTATTTCCCTCCCCCTTCAGCTCATTAGTCGGCTGGGGGGATAGGGGGAATAATTTTAAAAAATTTTCATTTATCCAATTCGTTTTGTATTTGAGACAGTTCACGCGGAATATTACATTATCTCCCCCTTGGAGGAATCGAGATGTCCTCGTCTCGAGATAAACTGGGGATATTGATGGTTGAGAGAGCTTTCATCTATCCAAGTGGCATCCTCTTCGGGATAATCTTTCCACTGGACGAGGCATTCTCTCAGGGTTCTAGATCTTAATTGTCTCTCCCTAACGTCTAAGATTCTATCCGGCCTTAGTTCAAGGACTCCTTGACTAGGCATTACAATTTTTTGGTCATCAAGTACATGATTAGGGTTGGGTACATATTTTTTTAAGAGGCTGATATGGAATACATTGTGAACCTTTAGTTTCTCAGGGAGTTGCAATCTATAAGCATTGGGTCCTAGGCATTTGAGGATTTTGTATGGCCCACAATACCTTGGACTTAGATTCTTGCATTCTCCTAGGGATAGAGAACTCTTTTTAGGGCTTACACGAATGAAGACCATGTCTCGTTCTTCGAAGACTCTATCTTGACGTTTCAAATCTACGTATGCCTTTTGCCTATCCTTGGCCGCTTGTATGTCTTGTCTTATTGACCTTATTTGATCATCCATGTCCTCCAACATTTGTCTTAAAGCTTCAACTCTTAAGGTTGGATCAGAAAAGTTTAGGGGACTTCTGCAATCATGACCATATAATTCTTGGAAAGGGGTCATTTGAATGCTCTGTTGGTAAGAAGCATTGTAGACAAATTCAACCAAAGGCAAGTATTGAATCCACCTCTTAGGCTCTCGACAGCAGTATGCCCTAAGCATATCCTCGATGACTTTATTTACTCGCTCTGTTGGCCATCCGTTTGGGGATGGTAGGCGGTGCTAAAACAGAGTTGAGTCCCAATAGCTTCAAAGATAGCTCTCTAGAAGTGTGATGTGAAGAGAGAATCTCGATCACTAATGATTCTTCTAGGTAACCCATGTAGCTTGAATATCTCCTTGATAAACAATCTTGCAATGTCACAGGCTTTATAGTTTGTCTTTACTGGTATCAGGTGTGCAACCTTGGTAAGCATGTCAACCACAACCATAATGGAATTGTATCCTCCTTGGACTTGGGGTAAGCCCACAACAAAATCCATACTGATGAATTCCCATTTCATTTGGGGAATGTCAAGCGGTTGCAGTTTCTCTGGCATCATGACATGTTTGGCTTTGATACGTTGGCAAGACAAACACTCAGTGACATACTTGAGAACATCACCTTTAAGCCTCTCCCAATGATAGCTCTTCCTAAGTGCATTAAGAGTCTTAGCATAGCCTGGATGTCCTGCGAAAGGAGAATCGTGAACTTCCCATAATATATTCTACTTAAGTGACTGGCTTGTTGATATACACAGCCTTGTTCTATAGTAGACAAGCCCATTATCAATGGGGAATTCTTGATACTTAGCTTGCAACTTTTGATTCTGCTCCTTGGTAGATATTTCCTTTATCATTGTTTGGTAGGCCAAATCATGGCATGCTTCCTCTCTAGCTAGTTCAAGTATAGGGTTGTTTGGCATAGATACCTTTGTAGCCAGAGATCTGGCCGTTGATGGATTCTGCAAGATTAGGGACTTTAGGAATGCCTTGAGACTAAGTGCATCGGCAACTACATTCGCCTTTCCTGGTCGCTACTTAATTTCAAAATCATATTCCTCCAATACTTCAATCCACCGACGTTGTCTCATGTTGAGCTCATTCTGGAAAAAAATCCATTTGAGACTCTTATGATCGGTTACTAGAGTAAACTTGTTACCCAACAGGTAGTGTCTCCAAAGCTTTAGAGCATGGATGACAACTAGTAATTCCAGATCATGTGTGGCATAATTCTTTTCATGACTCTTCAATTTCCTTGAAGAGTATGCTCCTGGATGACCTTCCTGCATAAGTACACACCCCAAGGCAAGAATGCTAGCATCAGTTACTACCTCGAATTCCTTATTGAGGTCAGGAAGTTTTAGAATGGGTGTTGATACCAAACTTTGCTTCAATTTGTCGAAGCTATTTTGTTTAGGAGTTGACCATGTAATGGAAGTCTGCTTCTTTAGTAAGTCTGTAAGAGGTGCTGCAATCAAAGCATAGTTTTTGATGAAGACCCTATACCATCCTGTCAATCCAAGAAAGCTATGTATCTCTTTGATGGATACTGGTATTGGCCATTCAAGCACATCTCTGACCTTGGCTGGGTCTACTGATATTCCTTCTGATGATAATATGAATCCCAGATATTCAATCTGACTCTTGAAGAATGCACACTTCTTCATTTTTGCATACAGCTTATGAGACCTCATTGTCTCAAGGACAATCCGAAGTTGAGGTTCATGATCTTCTTCCTGTTTAGAATAGACTAAAGTGTCATCGAAAAAAACAAGCATGAAATCATCAAGATATGGTCTAAAGATATCTTGCATTAATCTATTGAAGGTGGCAGGTGCATTTGTAAGCCGGGATGACAGAAACCAGGAACTCAAAGTGCCCATATCTTGTATTGAAGGCCGTCTTTGGAATATCTTCTTCCTTGATCCTTATCTGATAATAACCTAACCTAAGATCAATCTTGGAGAAGATCTTTGCACCTTGAAGATGATCAAGAAGCTCATCTATTCTAGGAATAGGATACTTATTCTTGACTATTGATTTATTCAACCCCCGGTAATCAATACATAGTCGAAGTGTCCCATCTTTCTTTTTTTGGAATAGTACTGGAGCTCCCCACGGTGAGTTGCTAGGCCGGATGTAACCCTGTTCTAACAGTTGCTTGAGTTGTTCCTTCAACTCAATTGCTTCCGGTATGGACATTCTATAAGGTCTCTTTGCAATTGGTACAGCTCCAGGTACTAGCCTAATCTCATGATCTACTTCTCTTTGAGGTGGAAGTTCAGTCAATTCCTCAGGGAATACGTCAGCGTATTCCTTTAGCCAAGATGGACCTTCATGAGATTCTTGCTTTTGATCTAACTTGTTGAGTTTGATCAAGTAAACGGGTAATCCTTTTCTGACTCCTTTTATGATCTGAGATACTTTGGCTAATTGGATTCTTGGCACTCCTGCCTCACCTTGAGTTGTGACAAATTCCCTTTCGGAGTTTCGAAAGGAAACTTGACCCTTTCCAGAGTGGATGTGGGCGTCGTTGGGCTTAAGCCAATCCATCCCGAGTAGACACTCATGGATACCTAAATTCATGACTTTGAATTTGACTGAAGTCTTCTTTCCTCCCAGAAAGATTTCAGGCAGTGAACAACACTCCAAAGTGGGAGATGAAGGAGTGATCTGGATGAGTTCTGACTAGGTGTCTTGGTATTTAACTCCCCTTTTAGAGCCAATGGAAGCATCAGATTAGCAATTTGAGAAGCATAAAGGAAGGTATTATTATATACACATTTTTATCTATTAGAGTTTAATCTTCTCATAATGCAAGAATAAACTGATAGGCTTCATCTCTATTAGTGTTCTTCTACATTATCTAATTCTTTTTGGGAGTATTCTTCTAAATATTCAATTTCTTTGAACCCCTTCTCTTCCGTCTACTCCTCTCCTTGAATCTCTGTTGTCTCTTATTCCCACGGTGGACTCTTGACACCAAACGCACCCACACCGTGTTAGGGGAAGTTTATGCTATCATCATAGGTGAGTTTCGAAAGATATTTGGGTTGATATCTTTATTCAAAAAATTAGCTACATCATTGTTCTTTTAATTCATTTCTTACTATACAGAAGACATCTTCTCAAAATATGCAAGTATTATGTTCCCCTATGGCAGGCAATATTTGTACATCATTCATAGATGCTTTGAGTTGAATTAAGAGGATATTTTTCTCTTATTTCTTGGTTGTGGTAACTTATCCTTATCATGAACTCAATTTGAAGCTCTCTTAAAGAAAATATGTTTGCCCTATAATCCTTGTAATTGATTCAGAAGCTTTTGTCCCTAATAGTCTACATTGAATGTAATCATGCAAAGTTGATTCATGCTATGCCTTTATGTATGAATGATGGGATGCAGAGTTTTTTATGATACATGAGAGCATATTGTACTTGTTCTATAATTTGTGATTGCTCTTACAGTTACAAGCTTGATTTGACTTAGAACTTATGAGATAATACTCTTGTGATCTTTGCTAAGAACATGCCGTTGGAAGCTCTATTAACTTCTTCAAGAACTTGGCTTGAAACCTTCAATCATTCTCTTATCTCTACCACCTCCGGAGTCTAAGATCTTGAACCCCAATACATTCTTCTCTTGCCAAACCCCTGTGGTGACCTTCATCCCTACTCAATGCTACAATGGATTTGAATGTGAGTGAAATATGGTATGTGTGATCTCAGGTGTAAATGAAATTGGAGATGAGTTACCTCAATGAATGGGTTTTATGAGTGAGCTACATGGTGCTTGGTGGAGTGATGCAAAGCTTGGGTGCAAGGTAAAGTGCAAACTATGAGGTAGTACAACTGTAGGCCAAAACTAAGTGGTGCAAGCCCTAACTGCATGTATACTAGGGTTTAATATGAGTGGGGTGGATGTGTTGAAGTTAGGTATGTGTGGAAGTTAGGGTTATTGATGATGTGTATGATATTGAGAATTGATGTGTAGTGTATATGTAATATTTCTGCTGAAAAATATTACGTGCGCGCATGAGTCCCGGGCAAATGTCAATACTGGCATTGTACACTCTCCACGGGCCAATCGAGACTTAGGACTATGGTTTAATAAAAACCCACGTTCTTCATAGGAACCTCCTCTTCGTAGGAGGGCAAAAGGATAATATTGGAATAATGGCAATTTTTTTAAATTATCCCCTCTTTCCCCCAACCGACAGTCGTGCTGGAGGAGAGGGAGAGATGCGCTAATGACTAAGCAACTAGCTAGAGGACATAGGGAGGGCAATGGTCATGCCATTGGCCACGTGGGAGAGAGGAGGTACCTCTCCCTACCATATAAATACCCCTCTATGGGGGTGAGTAAGTAAGGAGGAAGCTAGGACGCTGCCACGCCAAGGATGTGGAGGGAGAGGATTCTTAGAAGAAGGAAGGCCATAAGCTGTGCCGTGTCAAGAGAGAGTGAGGGGGAGAGTATCATCGCCGTCGAAGGAAGAGATGTAGTCGTGAAGTCTATGCCGCTGAAGTTGCTGCCTAGGATCATGAGCTACCGCCTGGGGATCGCAAGCTGCCGCCAACAACATCTCCTCTCCTCCCAGTGGTGAAATCACACCTACAGAAGCTTCCCAAAAGCTTCTTGGGAAGCTTCTAAAGGGCCTTAGGAAGCCCCCCTTCTTGTGGGCTTCCATAAGCCCTTGCAAGTGGGTTTTATACCCCCACTGGATTTAAGCTGTCGTTTCCATGGGCTCCACCTAAGCCCCTATCCTATTGCCTCTCAAACGGGTTTTTTAAAACCTCCCTTCCCCTCGGAGTTTAGGCCTTTCCCAAGCTTGCTTTACACCCCTTCCTCATTGGAATTTAATCCCTTTTGCCCACCTTAGGCTGGGATTTAAAGACCCTTCCCATGGTCCATTTAAAGCAACCCTTCCCATGGAAATCTGCACTCTCGGGTTTTAAAAACCCCTTTTCCATCGGCCTTACAAAGCGGGTTTTATTGAAAATTGGATTTTAAGCCCTTGCATTCCACAAAGTCTGAGCCTTCCCAATTGGTCCTTATACCCCCGGAATTTAAGCACTCTTTTCCCCCTTGCATCCCCCATAAAGCTCACAATAGCCGGGTTTTTTCAGGACCTTTTTCATAGCATCCCCACAAAGTTTTTAACCCTATTTCCTTTCAAGGCCTTCCATTACAATCATTTTAAATCCATTCCCTAATCATGAAATCACTACTTCGAGGAGGAAGCCTATTAAGCCTTCTAAAGCGTGATTTCGAAAGACGGTGCAATCGGTCGCAAAGGGAGTTTCGTGTGGGAAGGATACGGGCCAAGATCATAAGTATGCGACCAAGGAAAAAAGGTCAAAGTCTCGATGGCTCCTAAGAAGGCACAAGGGGCAACCACAGGAGGATCATCTCCTTACATCCATGTGGACATTTCACCACAAGTCCAGGTTTTCTTCCTAATTTTGATTTACGTCGTAATATTTCAAATTGTGCATGGATCACTTATGAAATTAGGATGCACTTTTTTGATTGAAATACTTTGGCTAAATACCTTACGATCAAAGAATCGATCATTTGTATTTTTCAAATAAATGAATGAAAAAGGAGCATAAGATCTCTATGCATTCCTAGAAAGTGATTTTTATGCATTACAAAGTAATGAATTTAGATCAACTAAAGATCATATTTATAAAGTCGAAATTATTATTGTACGGTTCGATTAGGCATGGAAAGAATAAATCGCATGTCGCATTATTAGGCATCTTTCCTTTGAAATGATTCATTAAAAGAAATTGCTAATAATCCATAGGAATTTGCAAGGCATGGAAATGGTTCTTGAGCTGCATGAAGTAGATTAAACACTAGTCAATTGGCTTAAATCTCAATCAACTATGTAAATAGTTACGAAAGGTTGTGTAATGCTCATTCAACGTACGAATATCTCATCTAGAAAAGAAGTTAGAAAAAGGCTGCATGGTTGAACATAAAATCCTAAAGCTTAGTAGCATGAATCTTGTTTGCATGTTATAGGAGGATGAATTGGAATTATTCTATAACTTAAGATATGCATTGATCTTAACCAGAAAAGTTAGGGTTTGTAAATCAAATCATACGTAGGGAATGAATCATGTGATTACGAGAATGGTATCATAAATATCTTCAAGAATAGAGAAGTAAATTGGTTTACCCTAAAAACACCTAAACCGTGAGGGACTCGTTAGGAATGGTTAAATCGATGCAACATATCCCAAGTGCTAACTAGGATTTAGCACATTGAGGACATGACCTAATCGCTCTTATTGACAAAGCTGAAACTCTTATACCCTAAAGTCTTGCCCACATTCATGGAATGTAGGGACAATAGGACATACTTGCCAAAAATGATGTAGGGTTTTTTTACCCTAAGGTTCTCTCGCTAAAAGGATGAAACTCGATTTGAAATTGGAACCCTAGGACCAACAATATCGGCCTAGTGCAATCAAGAACGCATTGTCATGAAGACACCCTAACCCTCTTCCCTATCTAATCATGAACCCGTTATTGGATGACGCTGCTTGATGGGAAAAATAGTCCCATGGATTGGATGCAACACTGGTGCAACATGTTGTAGAGTCGCATGATCTTGTGATTTGATCACAAGGGAATGGCCAAATTTCTCGGAATAAGATTGGAAGATTCTTGCGCAAGTTTATCTTGCAAGAGGATGAGTAGTCGTCCTCATATAGCACCTTTCTTGGGAAAAGTGACCAAGATAAGGGAACTAGACTTTTGCTTGAAGCAAAGGATCAATAAAAAATTTAACATAGTCACTCTTAACAGAACTTAAGGTATTGGTTAAGTTGGGTTAATAGGGTACGGCCAAGGGCATAGGGGTTAACAAACAAACCCTTAAGGATCTTGCCAAGTCGCAATTGATCCCGGATTGAGTGCTGAATGCATTCGGAAAGAAGGACTTAGCAGTTGGCAAAAAATAACAACCACTGGATATGATTGTGCTTATAACAGTTTAGAGAGCAATGTTTGCTTTGTTTGCTCAAGGAACTAAAGGATGAAAAGATATTTAATGCTTCAGGTTGAAGGCCTGAAGGGAGAGGCAACCTCAGTTACCCCCGACTGTCTGTCTGACCCTAACCAAGGGGGTTGTTAGCCGCGCTGGGAAGGTGGACCGAACCTCCCGCGTGAGGTCTCTCTGTGGAGCGCTACTTGGAGCAGGAGGACGCTTGGGTGCCAGGGGGGCTCTGGCCGTAAATCCCTTGCTTTCCAGGCCCTGCACAAGAGGCCAATGTTACTCGGGATTGGATCTCTAGGTCTGCATACTAGTCTACGAGCGGAATCTTGGATTAGTAATCTCTGTGGATTGCTGGATAGCCTGATTATGGATAAGCCTATGGGCTGGACTTTTTAAATGTATTTCAAAGATAAATATGATAACCTATTGAAAATGAACTTTTTTGACACTGTTTTTCTATGTCAAGTGCTATGATTACGTGAAGGAACCGATACCTAACGGGCTAATTAAGGAAGCTAATTGATGCATGTCCAACTAAACATGGTAGGTAATTAGATAACTAAAACAACCTGAGGAAAGTGTAGTGGATGTGGCCATGGGTCCGCCGTCCTACGGATGGGTGGTCGCGGTTGGCCGAGAACTTTTCTCAATCATGATGGATGCTAAGAAGATCGTTTCAAAGGACACAAATAGCAAGGGCGCTGACCTAGAAATCTAAGTTATAATAATCCCGATTTACATTGTTTTAGGGGAATGGAATGGGGCTATGCCTTATGGTAGAGAGGTCAAGCTTTGCATCCCTCTTGTTTCCCATTCTCCTTGAACCAAGTGCACCGTGAATCTGCTTCGGCCCTGGCGTTTCTGCGTAAAGTAGTTCACTTGGGTTTCGACCCTAATTGCCATTTAGGAAATGACCATTAGGGAAAACCCTGATTCAGGTTGGTCCTAAGTGGGAACGGCCAGAATACTTCCGCTACATGGCAGACGCGGAAAGTCCTAGATCGAAAACCCTGTGACATTCCATGGGAGTTCCGGGCAGAGCTTTCTAGACATCCTTTCCAATGGACTGCTAAGACGTGTCTTGAAGATAACAGGTGGACACGTTACAATATATATGGGAGTAAGGGTTGTTGGTGGGAGTGAGTATGGTGGTATATGTATGGGGGTGAAGTTTTGATGAGTGTGATGTGTGGGAGTGGGGATTTGATGTGTGGGAGTGTGTGGGTAGTATGAGTGAGTGGATTAGTGAGATATATGTGTGGATCATGAATATGGTTTATAAAGTGGGTGTGTATTGTGTGTTTACATGTGTTGTGCGGAAGGATTGGTGATTATGCAAGTATATGCATAATGAAAGTGAAGTTTCTAAAGAGAATGTGTATATGAAGTGGGTGTTTATGTGAATGTGGGGTATGGGATGTATAGGTAAGGATGTGGGTTGTGTGTGGAATGTGTTAAGTGTGTGTGGTTGCATGTGACCACATGTGATGTATAAGGAGGTGTGTGTGTGTGTGCGTGCGTGTGTGTGTGTGTGTGTGCGTGTGTGTGTTGGTGTGTGTGTGTGTGTGTATGTGTGTAAATGTATGGGAGTGGATGTGGTGTGTATTAGGGAGTGAGAATAAATTTTTTTAAAAAATTGGAAATAATGATAAGAAAATATGATGACTTATCTCTGATTTCAACAGCAAGCTACAATGCACAATCCACATGCCACTCTAGCACAACACTGTCAACACACTGGTCCATTGTATGAGCCACCTATCTAGAATGCCACCTAGGTCACTAGCTCCTAGAAACACTACTCCACCTACTAGCTAATATGATGGCATAGCCACCAATTGCCCATTTCCAACCACCTAAGGATTTCCAACACCACCGCTAATACTTGTTGCTAGCTACCTAGTGTGCCACCGACAACATTCCTAGAAACACGGTGTGGTTCACCAACAATGCTACCATGGCACAAACATAGGAAGAGAGAGTGTGATGATTAGATGGAGGGATCTACTGGACAATCCCTCAATCTTCTTCCTCCTCTTCTTTTTCTACTTCTTCTTCTTTCTCTTACTCTTCTTCTTCTTCTTCTCACTTAGTTTCACTTTTTCTTCCTTCACTCCCTTCTTCTTACTCCTATTCTTCTTCTTTCATTCTTCTTCTACTTCTTCACTTCTCTTTTCTTTTTGTCTTCCTCTCTACTCCTCTATTATTCTACTTCTTCATCAGCTCTTCTTCTTCTATTCTTCTACTACACCTTCTATCCTCCTTGTTTCTCTTTCACCACCTTTTATCTCTTTCTTCTTCTCTTATGTCTTATTTATTCTATCTCTTCTTCTTCTCCTTCCTCTTTCATCTTCTTCACTTTCTAATTCTTCTTAGTTTTTCTTGATTATTCTATGTTACCTCCTCCTTCTTCATCTTTCCTTCATGTATCTACAAAAAGCTTCCCAAGAAACTACAAGCTCAAGCTTTATGTTAGGATAGATTTTAATCATGAGCACACCTACAATCCTCCATCTCTCTATTTCTCTCTCTCTCTCTTACTCTTATTTTCTATCTTTTCCTCTCTTTGATTCCCTCCCTTCCTCTTTTTCACTTTACCCTCTCTCTCTATTTTTGTATTTTCATCCATCTCTCTATTTTTCTTTTCCTCCCTCTCTATTCTTTTCACTCTTCTTGGTCTCTTTTGCTAACTCTTCTTTTCTATCTCCTCCCTCTCTCTCCCTTGATTCTCGCTCCGCCTCTGTATTTTTATCTTTCTTTCCCTCCTTTTCCTTTCCTTCTCACTCTTATTTTCTCTCTCCCCTATTTCTCTCCCTCATTGTTTCTCTCCCTCACCCTCCTCTCTCCCTCTCTCCATCTCTCTATTTCTCTCTTCCTTCCTCCCTCTCCCTCCCTCTTTGTTTCCCTTCTCCTCTTTCTCAATCTTTGTCTCCTTCCCTCTCTCTATTTTTCATGAGGTCCCCCTCTCTCCCTCCCTCTTTCCCTCTTTGTTTCCCTATTGCTCTTTCTCGATCTTTCTCTCCTTTCCTCTCTCTATTTTTCATGAAATCCTCTCTATCCCCCTTTTTCTTTCTCTCTCTCTTCTTCCCCATATCTCTCTTCCTTCGTCCCCCTCCCTCACTCTCTCAATGCATCTCTCCACAAATAAAAGTAAAGAAAGAAGAGGCAATCTACTTACCTTAAAGGCTTGAAGATGACACCCTTTACACCTCCCTTCTTCTTCCTTGCCTTTGTGGCTTCTCTCCATTATCCTTTATACCCATCTCCTTCTTCTTCATGTACAACAGATATTGTGGTGGAGGTGGTGATGAGCTCTCTCTCTCTCTCTCTCTCTCTCAGCTTTGAACTCTCTCATTCTCTCTTTCATTCTCTTTCACAAATGGTTTGTAGAAATGTGGTGCTTGGATTTTTGGTGTTTTTTTTTAGAACATCGTCACAATTTGCGTCACTAGCATGTATAAGCGATGAAATAGTGACACTACTATTTTTCATCAGAAGCAGGTGTTGCGATATGCCTATTCCCTTGTAGTATAGGGTCATGTTGAATGAAAATAATTTATGTAATTCTTATTAGCAAAATTTTGTGGACTTTCATCTTACATTCTAATTAGAACTCCTATGTGGGCATTCATGATACTAATCCATCAAAGATATTTTTCAAAGGAAACCAAATATTAGCCATGTCAAATTTTTGTCTTGTATTTCTTGTGTTAGTATGCATAATTGCTATGAAAATTTATTTTAGAGTCCAGAAATGTGATTTCACTAGCTATAATCAAGTAAAAAAATATGAAAAATTTGATAGTCCTATAACCCATTAAAATAATTTGCATCATGTTGTATTTTCCAAGACCGATTTCTATGATTAATAATGGTCTTAGCCAAGAACCATCCCTAGCACCAACAACCATTCGGTCTAGTCCTTCCAATGATGTATCTTCAAACATAAGTCCTTCGATAGCTAGATTGAGGAGTAGTACATATAGTTTCACTAGCATTGGTATGTCAATGAGGCAAAGACATAAAGGAAGGGAAGTAACAATGTATGTGAATCTTGCACCCTCTAATACTATGTTTAGATCTTTAAATAAAATAAATTGAATAAAAATTTAGATATCCCACTTTTAATTGCACTTGGAATGAAGAAACATAGATATGCATCTCTACATGCAAGACATGAGTCAAATAATAGTGCACCTCAATCCTAGATATTTGAAAAAATTAGACATTAACTTGATATGCTCACTTAACTTAAATTTACTACAAAGGATTGTGTTTTTATGTCAGAGTCTATGAATCCTAAATGAACCTTTTGAGTTTTTTAGTATCGTCAATGATCATTCCTAGCAAGAAGGCATGGATGAAGAAATAAATAAAGTCGTCACAAATGATGGTTGCGACCTGGTTAAACATCCAAAAGGGAAGGATTCATTGTGCAAATGGATTTACAAGGTCAAGAGGAAGTAAAATGACTCAATTGAGAGGTCTAAGGCAAGGTGGATAGGAAAGCAATATGCACAATAGTATAAAATTACAAATAATTATTTAATCTTATTAATAAAATTAAAAAATTTCACTACAAGGAAATAGAGCCATGGTGACAATGGTTTTGACAAGATTTTGTGTTGTTGTTAAATGTGTCATTATATGCATTGCTATATATAGCAATGCTTTTAGAAACACCTTGTGACACATATAGTGATGCTTTGGGACAAACATAATGACCCTTTGGAATGCATGCAACCAAGACATACTGAGAAACAAAAGCACACACAACTTGAGTGTGACATTTTTATAGTAAAGGAATGAGATAAATAGAGAGAGAGAGAGAGAGAGAGAGAGAGAGAGAGAGAGAGAGAGAGAGAGAGAGAGAGAGAGAGAGAGAGAGATCTCAAAGAAGTTAATGTAGCCTTGAATAAATAGAACTTCTGTACCTCTTCTTGCAACAGGCTAAAGGGTCTTCAACAAAGGATTAAGGTAAAAAAATAAGGAAACCCCTAGATTTTTAGTTTGTAGATAGGTGATGGGTGAATGTTTGGCTAATCAATGGTAAAGAGTTTAGAAACTTGGGTGAATATTTAAAAAAACTGAGTGCCCCTCCCACAAACATGAAGAACAACAAGAAAAGTAGAGAGCACTCCCACAAAATATATGTGGAAAGCTTGGCTTTCAATCTCAAGCCTCTCTTTCTTCCACAAACATGGCATGCAAAAGATCAACACTTTCTTCATCCTCACTCTCTCCCTCCTCCATGGATACAATAAGAAATACACAAAGAGAAAAAAGTAAGAGTTGTGCCCCAAAAAGAGAGAGGAAAAGATACATTGATAAAGAGAGAGAAATTCAATTGCAGCTCCCCAACTCGGGGAAGTTACTATATGTATATCCTCTATATCACATGCATTCAAGGCCTATTTATAAATATCATTATTTGTGATTTTTAAAAAATAAAACATAACCTTTTCCTATTCAATTTGTAAATAACCCCTATATATTATACCCTTTTGTATGTAAAAATGTATAAAAATGGTGTTTAAAAAATACCTTATTTTGAACCCACGTGATGCACACATATATTGATGAATAGCTTACTCGAGCTCCCCAACCACCTCACCAAACTCTTCCATATTAATATTTCTCCATAAAAAGTATTTTGAGTACATAAAAAAGATTGGACTTTATAACCTTGGTCCTCATTAACCACATGGTAGACCATACAACATTTTGCATTTTATATCTTGAAATACATAAACGGATAGGTTACACGAAATCTTGATACAAGAAATTCACTTTACATGCCATATATTTTCCACATATTCAAGCTCCCCTCAGAAACCCCCATTTTGAGCTAGTTTTTGGTAAATTTTATGATAAAATATGTAATTTTTTGTATATGTGGGCTTTTTTGGAGTTTTTAAGCCTAAAAATTTAGCCCAATGAGAAAGAAAACCTCCAAAAAATAGCCATTGGACTAAAATTATCCCCGTATTCTCACCTTGCAAAGGATGTCACATGATAATACCCTAATCGTGAATGGTATTCATCATATCCTTCCTACAGAAGTCTAATTTTATGCCATGTAAGATATCCTAGTGAAGATGTTATCAATTGACAAGGCAAAGTAATGTTGAAAGGTTATGCCATGTAATTATGTAGACCTTACTAGCTCCATGGTTTACTTGATAGTTTTGAAGGCTTCAGTTGTCCAATACTTTTGTTTGGATAAAACAAAATTAGTTAAAACTCAAAGTACTATAGGGACCTTGAGAGATAAAATTCAACAATAAGAAAATCGTATTGTAGCATTGTTTTATTTTATCCAAGATAATGTACCATCACATGTTATACCTACATCTCAAAAGTCTATTCAAGTCAAGGAGACCTCTCATCTTACTGAGTTCAAGACTAGTGGGAGAGAATATAATAGCTCTACACCAAAGAAAAGGGGTCTCCAAAGGCCAATATCTCCATTAAAAAGAAATATCACAAAACAAATTCAAGAAAGGTGGAACATAAGCCAACTACTAGTGCTAATTTCAAGGAGTTCAAAGATGAGTCAACTATTGGAGAAGAGAAACTCATAATGCCAAGTGGGGACCTCAAATCAAGTACCTTACCTTCAAAATAAAATATACTTAAGTGATATATAAGAAAACATAAGTTTGTAAGAGATAATTTCATCTCCCTTCCAATTAGGCAAATACATCATGCCCTCATAGATGAGAGTTTAAGGCTCACACCATTAGAGGTTTTTGAACCCATCAAATAACTTTTTAGTACCTTGAAAAGAAAAATGAAAATCAATTCTTATGCTACAAGCGTTCCTTTGTTTGGTGGTTATGGTAAATCTTTAATAGTTTCCAAAAAAAGGAAACTTTGACATGTCTAAAGTAGAGACATATGACTATTATATCATAGGTGGCTCACACTCAATTGAAGTAGGAAGGCACCTTCTAGAAGAGTATCCTCATACATATCACTTTAAATTTGTTGAGTGTAAGGTGTATGCAGGATTAAGTTTTTAAAAAACTAAAATTTGACCTAGAATCACAATAATGACACCATTTATTAATCATGGATGTGCATGTGCCCCCCCCCATGTGTAAGGGTGTATTTTAGTGCTTTTACAACAAAATGAATAATATTCCCTTTACGAAAACTAAAAATGTGGCAAATGCATGGACATCTTTGTGCCTTGATTTTATGCTTCTTTTGATGTTATCATTTCCATCTTTGTGACTTGTTTTTATGCTTCTTTTGGTGTTATCATTTCATCTTTGTGCCTTGTTTTTATGCTTCTTTTGGTGTCATCACTCTTGCTTTTTTCCTCTCCAAATGGATCAAGAACTATGGAGGGTAATAATCACCCTACAATGTGGCTTATCCTTTTCCATTCCTTTTACCGTTGGTTGGTTTTTTTTAATAGAAAAAGAAAACTATTACCATCTATGCACTACAAATAAGTTACGTTTCAAGATAAGAAGTATCAATACCTATGCAATCCTTGAATGTTAGGAAGAAATCTTTGAGCATAGTTATAGAACTCGACTCTCAATATTCACAAGTGACTTCATCCCATGAAGAACAATTGAGGCACTTTGTCATTGTCTATTGTGTTTTCATATAAACTTCAAGTCTCGAAAGAGAAGTACTTTATTCATATTTGAAAGAGTAGACTATATATTAACATAGACATATTGAGAAAAAAACTTACAAGTTTAGTTCAATGACCATCTCATCTTGGGAGAGTTAATCTGCTATTACTTAGATAAGGTGAATGTAAGCACTCTTTCATCTTTCATGTCTTGAAGAGAGTGCCATGGTACAAATTTTATATCATCAATAAGCTCTTCAATGGACACATCTATCTTCTTGGACTTTTCCTTGCAAAACCTCATTTGCATCATTTGGAACCTTCTTTAACTTTTAACATTTTAATTGCTTATTTTCTCACATGTGGAACATTTGATCCCCTCTTTCTCTCTCTCTTTTCCCCTTTTTTATTTTCATCCCTTCATCCTTCCTTATTTCTCTTACTACCTTTCATACTCTCTCTCTGTTTCTCTTTATTTTCAAAGAAAAATGTCCATTGAGAAAACAAGATTTGTTCATACAAAATATGAGGAGTATATGAAAAAGTCTAAGAAGGTAGACATGAAACTTAGAAGACTATGATTTTAAGAGGTCGGTGTGGTAATTAATGAGAGCTTAAGGCAAAAGGGTTTTTGTAGGTACAATACAATATTTCAAGTTGTATTTAGGATAGGCCAAAATTTCTATACACAAAAGTGTACATGCATGGCTTTCTAATGAGTTAGAAAGAATTAAAATGTAAAAAAAAGAATTTAAAAAATCAAAAAAATAATAAAAATATGAAGGGTTGCATGTCTTTTGGGAAAAGGATGGCGTGGAGTACACAACTAATTATGTACATCATTCTCTTCTTTTTTCCAACACACACTACAAGATACATGCCTTATACCGACATTCAAAGTGATGAAAATGTTCATAAAGAAATTTGCCCTTGTCGTTGCAAAAAACGTTGATATTAGTGATGCCATAGAATAGTCGCTATCAGTGTCACTATTTGCATCGCGAAGTTGATAGCGACACTTTACGACGCACATTGCAAACATTGCGATGCTAATAGCGATGCGTGTAGTAAATTTGCGACACTAAAAGCGACACTAACAAGGAAAAATAAAATTTGTGGCAAGGCAGCAAGATGTCCTGCCACAAATAGCACTATGTGATTTATTTGGGCCATACAAAAGAGTTTCAGTAATGTGTACAATGGTCATCTAAATGAAGGAAAATCTTACTTGAATCTATAAGACTGATATATGAAATAAATACAAGATCTTGTAATGAAAGTGGTGGCACAATCATGGCACGATATAAAGGATTATAATATCATAGTGCATAGAAAATGCCTACATAAATCACATGACAAAAAAACAAGAGCATGTGTGCTCCACGCATCCAAGGGGATCCTAGCCATCCGAAAGCTCATCTTGCCACAAAGGAACATTGAACGGACTCTATAAAAAAAGAAACAACTACATATCAGTCCACCATACAATAATGCATTTTAATTAAAATTAGTAACTATGGACAAGAAAGATGAGTGACTAATAGGGCCGCCCCATCCATACAATCGATAGATCAATGGAGTGAGACCGTGTCTCTCTGCATATCGATTCTCTAGGCTACTGGGATCGCGGTTTGTAATGGAGTGCTACAAAGAAAACAAAATACATTTGTTAGAGACACGATTATTTAGTACCGTGGATATTGCCAAAAAATAAGCAAGTAGAACAAAATAAAAACTTACAAAGTCCTCCAGATAAGTCGTGTGGCCACCACTCCCAAGATGATGGACCACTCCTGCCTCCAGTTCAGCCCTCGCCGCCTCGCACTGCTAACTCCAACATCCTGGAGAATTTGTAGCCTCCTCCTTGAGTTGACGCCAATCATCCACGTCTAGCCACTCGAGCTTTGAGGCCCCACTCTTAAGTGCCTTTTGTGCGTCCGATCGTCTATGTGACATGTACGTATGCATGCACTCCATTATCCAGCCTGTGAAAAACCTATTTGCTGCTGCGGGTACCGAAACTCCTCATGCAAGGATGCTACTATGTAGTCCTTGCTCCCCTCCAGTATGTTCTTCCAATGATCCAAGACATTGTGTTAAAAAACTTGTTAGCACAACTCTCTCATATTAGCCATCACCCTCCTTCCCTCATCATTTATGATGATGGATCCTGCCCTATCATCTATTTGGTATCCATACCCCTCTAGGGTATCCCAAAGATATGTCCTCTCCCACCTACGACCATGCTCCTTGGAATATCCAAGAGACCCCTCTACATCTGGTCTACCTGCGGGGAGAGTATCTCTTGAAGTAGCACCCATAGGAGTGCCACTTGCATAGACGACCGAGCAAAAGCTGGAGTGACTGGAGTAGACATCAGCATAGGTGTGATGCCATCCCATAGGTGACACAACTCTAGCAGAATGATGAGACGGAGATACTGTGTCAGTACCTCCACAACAACCACCTGAGCCACCCTCTCTCGAACCTACATGAGAGTGAGGAGTAGCACCTTCATGCTGAGGTGACTACAGGCTCATTGTATCCACGTCTCCGCACCATCCCTTAGAACCACTCTCTCCATTCGGCTCAAGTCTAGAGCATCGACCTTGTCTACTCGAAACTAAAGCATCAGAGCGCACCAAAGTAGATCTAACCGAATGACCTGATGGTGTTCAAGAAAGCTCCTGGTTTGCCATATCTTTGAATCGAGCTATCTGATCTAGAGACATATGTGTGAAGATCTCCTATAGCTCCCCGTTGCTCATCCCTCGACTCATCGTGTTGATCTAAATATCTACGAAGGTCACTTGCATAGACAAAAAATGATGTTAGCATAATCAATATGAATCAAGCAAAGCACATTAATATAAATCTTTAAAAAATGATCTTACTTAAAATGCATATCTTATTTATGCATATCTTATGTATCCTTATAAGCGATTCGTCAATGAATTGAGTAGGTGGATGATCCAAGTATGAAGTACCCTATGGTCCCATGTCAATCTCCTGACACAACTCCGTAGACACTGGAAGGTCAATAGATAGGCCACCACAAAAGGATGAGTCCACCTCATTCTCAAAGAATTCTTGGATTCTTATATTTCCATCATTCTTACCCGATTTTGGCTCCTTTACATACTCCAAGCTTTCGGTGGCCTCTATCCCTTACAATATCGACCCCTCTATTTTCATACTATCCTCATCTACGCTAAGAACATTGCTTTGATCATATACTCTCGCACTTTAGGGAGCTGAAGGTATAACATACCACCGTCAAGGTTGTTGGGGGTTTGGATAGAAAATTACATATTCAAAATCACGTACAAGAGAGATTTAACTTTTGTGACATGTACCATGTCGTAATAAACTTTTAAAAAAACATGAGTTCATACACCTATTCATAATAGGCTGGCAACACAAACGTGTCACGCAAATCCGTCCATCTTTTTTGGGAATCTATTTCAAGAAATCTAGATTGACCTCATTGAATTGTTGCTCCAGCTCCTTCAAGTACAACTTTGAACCACTGCACATCGAATAGGATCAGAGAGAAGGTACGGTAATCCACTGTGACAATACTTTGCAAGTTCCCAAAATACTCCATCTCATCTATAATGGTGTTTGGATCCGTTGCTCGTCATGGGCTCTCTTGCTTGAACTTTTCCATGATACCACCATTTGTTGTGGAGTGTATTTTGTCGATAGGCTTGACGTAGAAATGTCGTTCACGCAACCATGTCGCACTATATATTTTGTACTATACATTGAAACACTCAATTAGTTGTTACATATAAAATGTAGATATGACAAACCCTAAATACATTGTCACCTTTGGACTACATCCCCTCTAGAATTCCCACTCCTCAGATGAGAACTCGGCCCCTTCGTGAGACATTGTGGTCAAAGCTACATGCAACCATCACGTTGACATAAACCGCGGAATCTCCTCCATGCCCTTGGGATATTGAATCGGTTGATGGCACGTATTACATCAAAATTCACATTGCGCTTCTTTGCAATCTTTCCTGGCTTGCTCGTACCTAGTGAACCACGTCTCATGGACACATGGTGCAACATACAAGAGTGATTCACTTTCTCATCCATTGCAATATTCATTCTTTCTTCTACCCCATTTCCAACCACATCTCTAGTCATCATTATCCTTCAGCAACCATAGCATACTATTGTTTGAATACATCGTTGGTAGCCATTGTGAAATATGCACTAATACCTCAGACACCAACCAACCTTCAGCTATGCTACCTTTTGGCCGAGCTCGTTTCCGCACAAAGCCTTTTAAGGTTTTCATGAAGCGCTCCAAGAAGAACATCCATAACGTATGGACAGATCCAAAAATCTCCACTTTATCTATAAGATGCACAAGAAGGTGGATTTATATCATGAGCATACTAGTGGGGAGATATTTCTCAAAGAGACAGACCTTCTCCACTGCTCCTCACCTTGTGGATTTAATAGAGGATGTCTAAATCTCCTTCTATGAGATCCATTGTACTAAATTTGACAACTTGTAAATCGCCCCACGTATTTATGGAGTAAGGTGTCCTACGATCGTGAATGGTAGTACAAACTGCAACAAATGAGGAAGCATTATGAACAATGACTATACTGTAAATAGCAAAATACACACGCCACTTACAATCCATTCGTAGTACAAACCTGTCATATCTTATGCCAATCATGGGATTTTAGCCCTAATAATTGGTCGTCTTTAGAAAATGCGGACTTGAGAGAACGCATCATACCTGTCGAAGTGCGGATAGACTTAATAATTTGCTTTACAATGCACTTTTGTTTAGTAGACAGAACCCAAGGAGCGCGAGTAGATACAAGCGATCATCGGCACTCGACTGCGGCCAAGATTGCAACCAACAGCGGCTAAAGCACCTCCATCTTGCCTACCTCCTTCAAATCCCTTTGCGCCTCTATAATGTCTCTCTTTCCTGCGATGTGGTCCCATAGTAAGCAACCCACATTCTTGAAAATATGCATGGGATCCAACAAGTGGTTGATCTCTAAGTGGGTCCAATACGGCAACTCATAGAAAGCTGAGAACCATCGCATTCCATTTGGATGTAACTCCATGTGGACCATTTTCAACTCGTACCAGCTTTGGGTGTTCATACATGCTAGAGGTCATCCAAGAAAACCTTCCCTGAGTTCATGACCCTCTGGCAAGAAAGCAGTGTGTCCTTGATATACCATCTTCTTCATGGTTCGTGACCTTCAGGAGTCTAAGTGTGGCCCACACAATGGACATGCATGATAACTTGAGGTAACCAGACCTGTCTCAAAACCTCTATCCAATGAATACAAACTTGAATGAGCTACGATAGATATTACCAACGAGAATGGAAGCCTACTTACTTGAGCCCTCCCTGAATCCCAAAAAGTCATGCATGGTCCACATGAGAATGGCTCAAATATTGGTGGACTTTCAACCATCGCGCTTGCTCATATCTTCCATGGTCACGCCCTCCTCCCACAAAATCTTAAGCTCATCGGCTAATGGATGAAGATATATGACCATATTTCTGACTTTGTAGCGATTGGGAACAAGCTAAGGAGGAGATGTCCTTTCTTCGTAGAAATCCATGGAGGGATGTTGTAGTTGACAAGGAGGCCACACACTACAAGAAGTTGAGCGCAGACTGAATGACACTACAACAGAAACGAGGCATAGACGCGCATATTAGATGCACAAAGTCGGGCGCATCTATCAGAGCGTCTATAAGTGCGTGTAAATAGACACAAATTTTGCGTCTATATATCCGTGCAAATAGACGCCAATATAGACGCGCCAACAGATGCACAATTATTTAACCACCTAAAATTAGCAATTCACATAATTAAAAAACCAAAGTTAATAATTATTTAACCACCTGAAATTAATTCTTAAGCATGCACATGTGCGCATGATAAAAACCATAGAATTAAGAATACACATTGAATCATTGAATTAAAAAAATAGAGTTAATAATTACTTTTTCATTGCTCTCTAATGAATGGAAGTTCCTCCAGTTGACAAGGCTGATATAAGTAATTAGTGGCAAGCAACAGAAACCTTACAATTAGTAGCAAGCATTGCAATATGTATCTCGTAATTTCTCTACGTACTTGAAGATGATAAAAGATACTTCCTTTTTATTATGGAAAATTCAATTTAGCTTTAAAATTGACTATTGATTCTTGAGTATGCATATGTGCGCATGATAAAAAGCATAGAATTAGGAATACACATTGAATCAATAAGCAAATTAAGTATGTTACAGTGAATGATCCATCTCATCTTCAATGAGATCAGCCCTTGCTAAACTATCTACTTCTAGATATATGTTACCAAGAGGTAACAAAACAAATAAGTCTATCCCACTATCAGATGCGTTGCTATATTGCTCAATAACTTCATCAATATCATTGACAATCACATCATTGTCTTCTTCTGTGTTTCCTTGAACATCCTCGTGAGGTTCATCTTGTACTATATCACGCATATCATCCATTATGGTGTCATCATGCACATCATCATTAATTGTTGGATTGTCATCTGCTATCTCCATTTCGGTAATATTACCATATATTGGTTTTGAACGATTAGATATAGGGATGACATACCACCATCGGTTATTTTTTACCATTGGATGATACACAACCTGTATTTGAAAAACAAAAGCAAAAAACTTAAGTAATTATTATATTGTGTATATGTATCACATGTATACATATAAAAAAATTAGCCTTTGCATATATACATGCTCGCATTGTTGAGGTAGTACTAATGTGTCATTCTTGTTTTGGTGAAATTTTGTAGAGTCGATGATTACAAAACCACTTGGATGACGTCTGATTGTGCAATGCTCACCAGTTTTTACCACTTCTTTAAACCAGTTCACATCCAGTACATATATAAAGAATCGTCTGAAGTCAAGCTTCAAAATATCTTAGATTAAGCCACAATAACCTTTCATGGTACCATTGGCATCCTCAAAGTGAGCAAGGACACCACAATCTTGGATATATCTTTTCTCATATACGTTGAGTTCGAAGATGTTTACCCTCACACCAAAGTGCATTGAATAATGTGCACTAGTAGTAAAAGATAAAAGATCAAACATTTCAATTATTTATATAAAATAAAACTTATAGAAATAAATTAATTGATAGTATGTCTCACTTTTGATAAGCAACCTCGTGCGTATTCCCACTCTTCTTGAGATATATTAATTTCCTCCTCTTTTTCCACTCTCTCCATTTCCTCATGTAACCAATCTATATCAATATGACATGGGAGCGCATTTAGATGATCTAGAAATGAGACATTACATCTATATCTAGTGCGAAATTCTTGTCTTTCGCTTTTTCTTCTTGCCCTTTCTTCATTATATAGTGTCACCCATTTGCTCATTACATCACTATTGAGCACACAAAAACTATTTAACTTACGAAGTTCTTCTTTTGTTAACACTTTACTCATTCCTTTTCCTTGAGGTACTATAGAGCTCATCCTCAAGTCTTCATCATCTTTCCATAGTCCTAGTTGAGAGGGATCCACTTCAGCAAGATATTCAGAGATATAAACAAGGGATGATTGCACTAACCAACCCTCAGCCATGCTTCCCTCACGGCGTGCTTTTTGCCTCACAAAATCTTTCAAGGTTTTCATGAAGAGCTCAAGAAAAAACATCCACCTTACATGAACTGCCCCACAAAGTGCGATCTCATCAATCAAATGTACGAGTAAATGTAATTGAGTAGTCAAAATGGATCAAGGAAAAATTTCCTCCACCAAACAAACCACCTCAACAGATAATACTCGAGCATCTTGCAATGTGTTTGAATCAATTTCCTTCGAGCTCACGTATCTGTCAAGATGTATTTGAGATTTGTTTATTTTTGTGTAGAAATTCAAAGATATATAATGAAAAAATGCAATGTATACACACCTCACAAGCTCTCCCATCTTGTAAATGATATCACGTACATCTTTGGATACACAATGGAATATGCTAGTAGGAAGTACGAACTGAATGTAAAAAATATTCATAGATCAAATGATTAGTTGAGGAAAAAGTCATCATACACCAAAGTTTACACATAGTTACTCTACTAATTACTATATTCATGGTTAGAGATACCCTTACTTGAATCATTTTGTGCCAATCGTGGGACTTCAAACCAGATAGTTGCTTCACACCTCTTTACTTTTTCTTTATGAAGGCTCCCTTGAGACATCTCATACATCCTATGGGTGTTCGAAAGCTATATATTTGTTCCTTCACTATTTTTTCCTCCTTCTTTGACAACATCCAAGGTGCATGGGGTAGCTCAATCTTTCCTCTGTGTCCAATGCACGGCCAGGCTCGTCTCATGCGACCAATGTTACGTAAATACTCCCTTACATTAACTGAATCACGAGCCCCTATCAAGTGATCCCATAATGTAGATACAATATTTTTGAATATATGCATGGGGTCCAATAGGTGATTGATCTTGAGTTCAGTCCAGTACGGAAGATGAAAAAATATAGAGAACCTATAAACAAACAATATATTATGTAAACAATTCATCATGCTAAATACTTTAAAGTCAATCGAGAGAAATGCACTTCTTACCGACTCATGCCGAGTGGAGGGTGGCTGTCGACATTAATCCATCTCTCCTTCCAATCTCGAATGGTTAGAGATTGTGGAGTCATTCCATTAGTAGGGAGAACATATTTGGGATGGTCAATAGGAAGAAATTGATGATGATTGTCATAGATAACCTTCTTTAAACGTGCCAGTCTAGAGGAAACTAGAGAGGAACCACAAATAGGATATGCATGATATCCTGACGTGGTTAAACCTGAAAAAACAAGTGAATTAATAAAATGCAATTGATTCAAGTCTTGAATTTCAAATATAGAGTTATATACATGTACGTGAACACTCTCCCTATCTTGGAAAGTCGTGCATGGTCCACAATAAGATGGCCTTCAATGTGAAATCTCTAGAGGATGCAAATGCACTTCTATCTTGCGCCTCAATACCTTTCCATAACATTTCTAACTCTTCAATCAAAGGCTCTAAGTAAATGTCCATGTTTTTACCTTGTGCTTTCCAGGAATCAGAAGGGACAACATCACATGTCCCTTTTTAATTGCCATGGATGGAGGAATATTATAGTTCATCAATACCACTAGCCATACACTGTATGATGTGCTTTTGATGCCAAATGGATTGATTTCATCCATACGTAAACCAAATCTCAAATTTCTTGGCTCTTCTTTGAAAACGGGGCCACAAATTATCTCTATGTTGCCATGCGAGTGTGTCTGCAGGGATCCTCCATTTTCCATCACTTGAACGATGACTAGCATGCCATGACATGAGCTTTCCAATAGACTTACACTTGAATATAAGTTTTATACGTGGAACAATCGGAAAATGTCACATTACGAGGCACATCCATTGACTTCATCTCAACTTCGTATCTTGATTCGCCACAAACAAGACACTCTCGTGCGAACTCATGAATCCCATGAAATAAGACACAATCATTGACACATACATGGATCTTGACATAATCGAGGCCTCCCAGAGATGTCAAGTAATATCTTGCTTGCTCTCTCTTAGTTGGCAATTTGTTTCCTTTTGGAAGCATTTATGATAATAACCTACATATATTTTTAAAAGTGAGTTAAAAAACCATCAACATATATTTTTGTCCGATTTCAAAATAGAATTAACAATTAATATTATGATTCATAAGCCAAAATGAATTGATATCTACTTCAATAACGCATCCAAACTGACATTACTCCATCCATAAATTGTTTGCAAGTTACATATCTCGAGGGACGCACGAAGAACGGAGTACGTACAACCTTCATACAACGGAGTAGATGATGCTACATATCGTGGATCATCAGGCTTTGTAGAATGACCTTCTCCCTAAACCGGTTGCGAAAATAGATGGTGTACCATGTTGTCCAAAATCTTATCCTCTACGACTTGATGGGGCATTTCATGAGGGCTACTATCATGATCGTCAGTCTCTACTCTTCTTGAAGACTCTGCCTCCTTGCGTCGACGTTTTGCAGCCTCTTGACACCCGAGAGGGAGCATCTGAGGATGTGGCACCGCATCCTACTCAACCACAAAAGGGAGTTTCATGTGCGTTAATATATAATTCACGTAACATAGACATGCAATCTTAGTGGTAAAAAAAAACAATGAATACTGGTGATTTTTCTCGGTCCCATTCTCCATACAAGCTGAGGTGTGACATTGCAATTCGACATGCTCGAAAAATACACCCTCGACAACGATCACACATGCATTTAATTTTTCGTCGTAGCCATACATCTCGATTATGAAGATGCAATGTTTCATCCTCACTTGAGGATGTGCTCATTAACTCACCAACTTGCACCGCACTAGGTGATGACGACATCGACATGATTAAACCTAATTCATGACAACATCAAAATATTTGTCATTCATATATTTACATAAGATCTTAATTTTAAATACACAAAAATCATCATAAATACATTAAAACTTACGATAAGAATTCACTAACAAAACTTATCTTAAAAACAAAAAAGTATGATAAATCTCAAATGCGCGTCTATATCCACGTTTAACTATGCGTCTATATTCGCGTCTATACTTGCGTCTATCTGAACAATAGACGCACATATACACGCGAAAATAGATGCACACGTCAAAATTAAAACCATACTTAAATAATTTCTTTTCAAACTGCGCCTTTCCTTTCCTGCGTTTTTTGCGGTTCTAAAGCTTGATTTTAGCCGACATGCAGTCTCTTCATGCCTCACCTCCTCATGACTCACCTCTTATTTCATTTCAAACACACAAGAAGGGAAAAATGAAAGCCAAGGAGAGGAAGAAAGAGAGAACAAGAAAGAGGAGAACAAGAAGAAGCAGCAAGCAAGCAAGCAAGCATCAAGGGAGGGTAACTTATCAAGGAGAGGAAGAAGGAGAAGGAAGAAGCGCCACCACCCGCCACACCAAACACCCAAGGTGACTCTCTCTCTCTCTCTCTCTCTCTCTCTCTCTCTCTCTCTCTCTCTCTCTCTCTCTCTTTGTTGCTCTCTTCCTCTCTCTGCTCTGTCTGTTTATTTAGAATTTGTGATTCCATTATGTATTGCATTTTGTAAATCATCAATGGCGGTCGTCGGCCTAAAATCGACCGACCAAGCACGTCTGATAGCGTGTCTACATCTCAGTGTAGACGCTGACATAGACACGAAAAATGTTTCCTCTCAGAGCATCTGAGGGCGCGTCTTAGAGCGCGTGTGCTGGCGCGTGTGCTCTGCAGTGTACACGCGATGATACACGCGCTCCACAGATGGTTGACATGTAGTCTACATGTGATTATACATGCGCATTGACTTGGGATGCACGTCTGATAGCGTGTCTGTGCTGCATCTTAGATGTGCAGATGGACGCACTGGACAGAAGGTTCACTCTGGAATGCGTCTGAGGGCGCATCTAACTTGCAATTTAGACGCGGGGATACACGCGGAAGGTCTCCCAGTTCTGATAGTAAACAATATATTTTTGCAATGATGAATGTGACCAATTCCATGTTTGTGTTTATCATTTTTCTTGTTTAAGAGAAGCATTAGCACTTAAGTGTTATGCTCAATGTCTAAAGAAAGCTCTTTGAAAATGTAGGTAATATATGATTTTTTGTATGCAAATAAATTTATCTTTTTTCTGTGTTTTTCTTGCAGATGTTGTATCCTGGTTCATCTAGCAATGACCCAGATGTGGATTGCATGAATGATACATTGGCCTCCTTTGGCAAGGGGAGTAATGCATTTTTTGGAGGTTTTCCTAGTAGGGAAGACTTCATGGGAGAGATGATCAGACACCTTGGCCGCTCTCCCATAGCGGACGAGGTGCTTAGTGTCATGTCTGGGACGCCTTTGGCTTCTTTGCCTAGCACTACTTCCCAGACTCCACATGCATGTACTCCACATATAGGTACTCCATATGCAGGCACTCCATATGCAGGTACTCCATTTGTAGGTACTCCATGTGCTCCACGTGCATCGGCTGAAGCACAAGCATCTGTAGAAGCACATGCATCTGCAGAAGGTCGTGCGTCCAGCGAGGCAGAGGGTAGTCGACAGAGAGGGAGGAGGGAGAGTCGAGGGGGAGGACGAGGCTTGTGTGGGGGTTGCCTAGGAGGTGGCGAGCGATCACCCTCACTAGTAGATCACGTAGAGGAGGTTGTATGCCAGTACTATAGAGTTACAGATGCTGGTGGCATCTTTCATGATCATGAGGGAAGGGATGTAATGGCGTACATGAGGAGCGTCGTGCATGCGACGTATAAAGATTGTTTCATTGCCTTCAAAAATCAGAAAAGCGGCTTGTGGCAGGAGGTGTTGAGGGCAGTCTAGAGGAGGTACCCAAATCCTGAGGGTTAGCGATTCTCGGATGATTGGGGACGTACAAAAGTGAGGAATATGCTTCACAACAAAAGATCCCACCTCATGACATGGGCCAGGGACTCACTGTGGAGGCTGGAGGAGGGGCGTGGAGCCTATAGCCAACCACCTATGTGCCACCGCATAGAGTGGAAGAAAGCCAAGAAGAAAGCAGCTGAGAAAGTGAAGAGTCGGCAGCATGCAGAGGCGTGACGGATCCAAATGGAAACAATGGGATCGTCGCATTACGGATTGAGCGACAGAGAGTCGTGAGAGGTAGAGTTTGTAAGTATATTTTGATTTCTAGTTTTTTTTAATTTATATTTCTTTCAATTCTTTATATATTTTAGTCTAATATATTGTGACTCATAATTGTTTGTATATCTCTAAATGTTTTACAGACTACCATCGTTGGTAGGACACCTACTCCTAGAGAGGTAGGTTACCATCAAGGCAATAACCGCGCAGCGACATGGCTTCACTTTTATGAGGAGGGTCTCATCACTGAGGACCAATACAACCGGGCCATGAGGATTCGACAGCCAGAGGAGGTATGTTTTTCTTACTTTCCTATTAAAAGTATAGCTAATTATAACTTTTTCTCCACCTTGTCTATGTAAGCAACCCTGATCTATTGTGTGTGTAGGCGAACCCAGATGTGGAGCATAGAGAGGAGGGGGATAGCGACGCTAGTAGCCATGGTGGTACTAGCGAAGATGTTTCCTCTTCAGATTTGTAGAGGAGCACCATACCTCCTCATGAGGCCTTCTTTTCTTGTATATGTATGATATCTCTTTGAGCCTACTACTTGCGGCCACGCTTTAGGTCGCAAGCACTTAGACTTCCCTTGTAAATGTTTTTGATATATAATGAATACATGGACTTTTATTTTCAATTCTCGTGCCCGTAAGATACATTATCTTTTTCCCAAATACACAATCTGATGTATGGGAGGGGGAAAAAAAAAACCAGAGAGCAACCACATGCTCTCTGGTTTTTTTTTCAAGTTCTGCTTTGCGCGTCTATCAGCGCGTCTAAATTGTAGATAATTTGCGTTTATTCACGCGTCTATAATGCAGACTACACGCGCTTCATAATTCAAATTAAAAAAAGAAATTAAATATATATATTTTTTAAATGTAATTTTTTGTTTTCCGTTCGCGTCTATCAGTGCTTGTAAAAGTGCGTCTACCAGCATGTCTATATACGTGTATATATGTGCGTCTATTACGCGTCTATTTGTGCATGTAAATTTGTTGATACATGCGATTATAGACACGAAATGGTAAATGCGCAAATAGACAAGCCGATAGACGTGCCTGTAAGAATTTCTCTATATTCAAAAATCGCATCTAAATGTGTGTCTATGAGGCCTTTTTGTTCTAGTGTGGGTTTATGCCATCCATAGTAAGACCGAGCCGAAGATTCCTTAGCTCTCACGTAAAGCATGGAAAGGTAGCGTCAATGTGTCTCCATGCGTGTGAATCCACTGATATTCATTGAACTCCATCTATGGATCTATTTTGTATATGCCATGTTGTCAAGCTCGCCATACCAGACATACGAAACATGTGGTTTATGTGGGGGATAAGCAAAAAGTGTAGATTACTTTTTATGCCGAGAAGTGCTTAAAAATAGCCAAAATTTATGAATATCAAGGGAAAAATAGACTTCGTCGAAGGCGGCGATGGCAATCAGTACGATTTTAAGCGACAAGTCCTTAAAGCACTAGCGCTAATTTTCATGGAAAATCAAATGATGGCGGATGGCCGAGCTAGAGTTTTCCTAAATGAAAAACGATATCAGGAATCCAACGTAAGTCTCAGATCCAATTCCGAGGTCATTTGATCCCCCATTTAATCACCGCAAGGTTTGGGGTTCTGAAGTGGCTACTGAATCGGGGAGCCAGGAAAAGTGGGATGGGGCCCAAATTTGTAGATTTCAACATCACGAAGCCACCCGTCATACGGATCTCAAATCCGATGTCGTTTGGCCCTCCAAAAGCAAAAAAACCACTTGCAGTAGTATGAAACCAAAAAGCTAGAACTAAAATTTTTTAAAGGTTTAAAGCTTAAGCTAATAATGAAGGAGGAAAAAAAAACTTTTTTTGCATACGACAAGGGGGGCGTAAATTTTTTTGTGCCCCCTGAAATCCACGATTGATGCCTCCTGGAGGATAGCGAATGAAGAGAAAGAAGGGGAGATTGTTGATCTACTCGCTGTGTAACGTGTCCACCTGTTATCTTCAGGACACATCTTAGCAATCCATCGAAAAGGATGTCTAGAAAGCTTTGCCTGGCACTCCCATGGAATGTTATGGGGTTTGCAATCTAGGACTTTCCACGTCTGCCACGTAGCAGAAGTATTCCGGCCGTTCCCACTTAAGACCAACCTGAATTAGGGTTTCCCCTATTGGTCATCTTCTAATGGCAACTAACGTCGAACCCGAGCGAACTACTTTATGCAGAAATGCCCGATCTGATGCGGATTTACACTACACTTGGTTCAAGGAGAATGGAAAACGAGAGGAAGGCGAAGCTCAACCTCTCTGCCATAAGGCATAGTCCCATTTTGTTCCCCTAAAATAGCGTAAATCGGGATCAGTTATAACTCTAGGTCAACACTCTTGTTGTTTGTGTTCTTTGAACAATATTTCTACTATCCATCTTGATTGAGAAAAGTTCTTGGCTAACCAGGACCACCCATCCGTAGGACGGATCTATGGCTAGATCCACCGCACTTTCCTCACGTTGTTTTAGTTATTTAATTACCTAACACATTTAGTTGGACATATATCAATCAGCTTCCTTAATTAATCCATTAGGCACTAATTCCTTCATGTAATCATATCACTTGACATAGAAAAAACAATGTCAAACAAGTTCCTTTTTAACAGGTTATCATATTTATCTTTAAAATACATAAAGTCCAGCCTGTAGGCTTATCCATAATCAGCCCAACGGCTATCCAGAAATACACAGGGATCACTAATCTAAGTTTTCGCCCGTAGACTAGTATGTGGGCTTCGAGATCCAATCTCGAGTCACATTAGCCTCTTGTGTAGCGCCTAGAAGGTGAGTGATTTATGGCTAGAGCCCCCCTAGCACCCAAGCATCCTCCTGATCCAAGTAGCGCTTAACAGAGAGACCTCTCGCGGTAGGTTTGGTCCACCTTCCCAGCACGGTTAACAACCCCCTTGGTTAGGGTCATGTAGGCAGTCGAGGGTAACTGAAGGTGCCTCTCCCTTCAAGCCTTCAACCTGAAGCATTAGATATCCATTTATCCTTTAATTCTTAGATCAAACAAAGCATAATAGTGCTCCTAAATCTGTAAAAAGCACAATCATTTCCATTGGTCGTTATTGTTGGCAAACTGCTAAGGAGTGAATCCTTCTTTCCGAATGCACCTAGCACTCGATCCGGGATCAATTGTAGCTTTGCAAGATCCCCTATATCCTGGGTTAGGGCGTACCCTATTAACCTGACTTGGTCAAAACCTTAAGTTCATATGTTATTCCAATTTATCGGCTGCTCTTTTGCTTCCAAGCAATTATCCTTTACTCAAGAAAGATACTATATTAGGACGATTATTCATCCTCTTGCAAGATAACTTCCGTAAGAATCTTCCAATCTCATTCCGGAGATTTGGCCATTCCCTTGTGATCAAATCACAAGATCATGGGACTCTACCACTTGTTGCACAAGTGTCGCATCAACTATGGGACTATTTACCCATCGAATGGAATCACGAAATAGTCTATTCTTGATGGCATTAGGCGGACTTGTCAATCCTGTGGTTTCGAGTTTCATCATTTTTGTGAGAGATTCTTAGGAAAACCCTAGATCACTTCTCGCAAGTAGGTCCTACTGTCCCTACATTCCATGAATGTGGGTAAGTATTTAGGGTTTAGGAGTTTCAATTTTTGGCAATGCCTGTGACTAGGTAAATGTCTCCACTGGGCTAACCCTCGTCAGTTCCTTGGGATACGTCTTATTGATTTTAAGCGACAAGCCCCTAAAGCACTAGCGTTAATTTTCATGGAAAATCAAATGATGGCAGATGGCCAAGCTAGAGTTTTCCTAGATGAAAAACGATATCACGAATCCAATGTAAGTCTCAGATCCAATTCTGAGGTCGTTTGATCCCCCATTTAATCCCCGCAAGGTTTGGGGTTGTGAAGCGGCTACCGGATTGGGAAGCTAGGAAGAGTGGGATGGGGCCCAAATTTGTAGATTTCGACATCACAAAGCCACCCGTCATACGGATCTCAAATCCGATGTCATTTGGCCCTCCAAAAGCAAAAAAACCACTTGCAATAGAAAGAAACCAAAAAGCTAGAACTAAATTTTTTTAAAGGTTTAAATCTTAAGCTAATAATGAAGGAGGAAAAAAAACTTTTTTGGCATACGACAGGGGGGGCGTAAAATTTTTTGCGCCCCCTCAAATCCACGATTGATGCCTCCTGGAGGATAGGGGATGAAGAGAGAGAAGGGGAGATTGTTCATCTACTCCCTATGTAACGTGTCCACCTGTTATCTTCAGGACGCATCTTAGCAGTCCATCGAAAAGGATGTCTAGAAAGCTTCGCCCGGCACTCCCATGGAATGTTATGGGGTCTACAATCTAGGACTTTCCACGTTTGCCACGTAGCGGAAGTATTTCGGCCGTTCCCAGTTAAGACCAACCTGAAGTAGGGTTTTCCCTATTGGTCATTTTCTAATGGCAACTAACGTCAAACCCGAGTGAACTACTTTACGTAGAAACGCCCGGTCTGAAGTGGATATACACTGCACTTGGTTCAAGGAGAATGGAAAACGAGAGGAAGGAGAAGCTCAACCTCTCTGCCATAAGGCATAATCCCATTCTGTTCCCCTAAAATAGCATAAATCAGGATCAGTTATAACTCTAGGTCAACACTCTTGTTGTTCGTGTTCTTTGAACGATATTTCTGCTGTCCATCTTCATTGAGAAAAGTTCCTGGCTAACCGAGACTACCCATCCATAGGACGGATCTATGGCCACATCCACCACACTTTTCTCAGGTTGTTTTAGTTATTTAATTACCTAACACATTTAGTTGGATATGTATCAATCAACTTCCTTAATTAACCCATTAGGCATTGGTTCCTTCACGTAATCATATCACTTGACATAGAAAAAACAATGTAAAACAAGTTCCTTTTTAACAAGTTATCATATTTATCTTTGAAATACATAAAGTCCAGCCCATAGGATTATCCATAATCAGCTCGAAGGCTATCCAGAAATCCAGAGAGATCACTAATCTAATTTTCCACCCATAGACTAGTATGCAGACCTCCAGATCCAATCTCGAGTCACGTTAGCCTCTTGTGTAGGGCCCTGAAGGTGAGGGATTTATGGCCAGAGCCCCCCTGGCACCCAAGCGTCCTCCTGCTCCAAGTAACGCTTAACGGAGAGACCTCTCGCGGTGGGTTCGTTCCACCTTTCTAGCGCGGTTAACAACCCACTTGGTTAGGGTCAGGTAGGCAGTCGAGGGTAACTGAAGCTGCCTCTCCCTTCAAGCCTTCAACCTGAAGCATTAGATATCCATTTATCCTTTAATTCTTTGATCAAACAAAGCAAAACAGTGCTCCTAAATCTGTGAAAAGCACAATCATTTCCATTGGTCATTATTATTGGCAAACTGCTAAGGAGTGAATCCTTCTTTCCGAATGCACCTAGCACTCAATCCGAGATCAATTGCGGCTTGGCAAGATCCCCTATATCCTGGGTTAGGGCGTCCCCTATTAACCCAACTTGGTCAAAACCTTAAGTTCATATGTTATTCCAATTTATCGGCTGCTCTTTTGCTTCCAAGTAATTATCTTCACTCAAGAAAGATACTATATTAGGACGATTATTCATCCTCTTGTAAGATAACTTGCATAAGAATCTTCCAATCTCATTCCGAGGAATTGGCCATTCCCTTATGATCAAATCACAAGATCATGAGACTCTACCACTTGTTGCACAAGTGTCGCATCAACTATGGGACTATTTACCCATCGAATGGAATCACGAAATAGTCTGTTCTTGATGGCATTAGGCGGACTTGTCAATCCTGTGGTTTTGAGTTTCATCATTTTAGCAAGAGATTCTTAGGAAAACCCTAGATCACTTCTCGCAAGTAGGTCCTACTGTCCCTACATTCCGTGAATGTGGGTAAGTATTTAGGGTTTAGGAGTTTCAATTTTTGGCAATGCGTGCGACTAGGTAAATGTCTCCACTGGGCTAACCCTCATCAGTTCCTTGGGATACGTCTTATTGAATTAACCCCTTTCTAAACAAAGTACTCTACGGTTTTTAGGTTTTTAGGTTTATGCTAATTTTAACCTATCTATTCTTGAAGATCATTGCACTATTATTTCCATAACCACCTGACTTATTGCCTATGCGTAAGTTGAATTTTCAAATCCTAACTTTTCGGTTTAAGATCAAGCATAGATTAGGTTATAGCCTAATAACGATCAATCATCCTATAACTTGTAAACAAGGTTCAGGCTCAAACATGCAGCCTTTTATATCTATTATATAGTTGAAAAAACGATATTTATACCAATTTATGCAACTTAGGAATCATTTCATGCCTTGCAATTTCCTATGGATTATTAGCACTTTCCATAATGACTCATTGCGAGGAAGATATGGCCTAATAATGCAACATGAAATTTATACTTCCATGCCTAAACGGAGTGCACTATCTTAATTCCATTTTGTAAATATGGACATTAATCTAAGTTCAGCTCATTGAAATGCACAAAAACTACTTGCTAGAAATGCATATCAATTTTCTGCTCACTTTATTTTTACTCGTTTTATTGAAAATACTAATCACCGAACTTTTCCGTCGTAAGCTAATTCTTTTAAAATTAACCAAAATATTTAAGATGGAAAATGCATCCAATCTCCAAAAGTCATCCACGCGCGAAAAGTTATAACAATGAAAAAATAAAAATTAGGAAGGAAAACCTGGACTTGGGGTGAGATGTCCACATGGATGTTAGGAGACAATTCTCCTGCGGCTGCGCCTTGGGCTTTCTTTGGAGCCATCCCGAATGTAGCCTTTCTGTCTTGGATGCGGCTTTGCAAACTCCTTTTTGAAATTCCACCGTAGCTCCTTTTGTGATAACTTGCACCGTCCGTCCGAAACGGTTTTAGAAGGCTTCCTCCTTGAAGTAGGGATTTCACAAAAAAGGGGGTGCTTAAACCTCGGGAGGGTTTTAAACGGTCTTAGTGGATTGGAAAAGGAGGGAAGGAGAATGTATAACTCGCTAGTGAGGGGTTAAATCACGGAATAACTGGGCTTTCAACCCACTTGAAAGGTATTAGGAATGGGCACGAGAAGGGGCTTTGAATCGAAGGGGGGGAAAAGGAAAATAACTCTTGGTGGAAAGGAAAAAAAAAGGGGGGGAACAAAGGTATAAAAGGGGTTAAGAATGAATTTTTTTCATGGGGGGGAAAAAGGGCCTAAGGACCACACAAAGGCTCTTCAAGTCAAATGTTAGGGGGAAAAGGGGGCTTATGGAGCCCTTATGAGAGAATCTCGTGTATGGGGGGTGTTATATGAAGAGCACATGAAAGGGCTTTGGATTTCCAGGGGCAAGGGGTGTTTTAACAAGCCCACAAGAACTAGGGCTAGGGGGGAGCCTGAAAGAAGGTTTTGGGGGGTGTGTAAAGAAAGGCCTTAAATAGGCCACGTGAAAGGGGGCTTATAAGGAGCTATAGAAGCTTCCTAAGAAGCCTTTGAGCTTCCTGGTGGAGTCGTGAGACCTCCACGTGGCGAAAGACAAGGCGACGGTGACGGCTTCACGACTCCTTTCCTCCTCCATGGCAACACGGTGGCGTGCACCTTCATGGCAGTTGGTTTCCCCCCTCTCTCTTATGGCAGCGACAACCTCTTTGTCTCAACGACAAATTCTCGTTTTGCAGTGTCGCATCCGCTCCTCTCTCTCTTCCTCACGGCCGCCAACGCAGAGTATCTCCTCCCTTCTCTCCCTCACGCAATTAGAGTATCTCCTCTCTTCTCTCCCTCATGCATTCAGACGGCATCTCATGGCAGCGCCTCCCTCATTGTCCCACCATCCCTGATTTAAATAGGAGAGGGGAGGGGATCCTCCCTCCCCTGTGTGGCTTCACGCATGCACCCATAGCCTTAGCAAGCTCTAGCAAGGAGCTTGCTTACACATGCTATTCCCCTCCCCTCCAGCATGACTATTGGTTGGGGGGTAAGGGGAATAAAAATTTTTGCCATTATTCAAATCAACAATTATCCTTACTACTTATAAAGACGGTTCACGCGTGCTATTGAAAGTTTGGTATGTTACATTCTCTCCCCCTTGGAGGAATCGAGATGTCCTCATCTCGAGAAAAATTGGGGATATTGATGGTTAAGAGTGCTTTCATCTATCCAAGTGGCATCCTCTTCGGGATAATCTTTCCACTGGACAAGGCATTCTCTCAAGGTTCTTGATCTCAGTTGTCTCTCCCTAACATTTGAGATCTTGTCAGGCCTTAGTTCAAGGACTCCTTGACTAGGCATTACAACTTGTTGGTCATCAAGTACATGGTTAGGATTAGGTACTTACTTCTTCAATAGCTGATATGGAATACATTATGAACCTTTAGATTCTCAGGGAGTTGCAATTGATAAGCATTAGGTCCTAGGCACTTGATGATCTTGTACGGTCCACAATACCTTGGAATTAGCTTCTTGCAATCTCCTAAGGATAGGAAACTCTTCTTAGGGCATACACCAATGAAGACCATGTCTCCTTCTTCGAAGGCTCTATCTTGACGCTTCAAATCCATGCATGCCTTCTGCCTATCCTTGGCAGCTTGGATGTCCTGTCTTATTGACTTTATTTGGTCATCCATCTCTTTCAACATCTGCCTTGAAGTTTCAAACCTCAAGATTGGATCTGAGAAGTTTAGAGGGCTTCGACAGTCATGACCATACAATGCTTGGAAAGGGGTCATCTGAATGCTTTGTTGGTAAGAAGCATTGTAGGCAAATTCAACCAAAGGTAGGTATTGAATCCACCTTTTTGGTTCACAACAGCAGTATGCCCTAAGCATATCCTCGATGACTTGATTGACTTGCTCTGTTTGGCCATCCATTTGGGGATGGTAAGCTGTGCTAAAACAGAGTTGAGTCCCAATGGCTTCAAAGATGGCCCTCCAGAAGTGTGATGTGAAGAGAGAATCACGATCACTAACGATTCTTCTTGGTAGCCCATGTAGCTTGAATATCTCGTTGATAAACAATCTTGCAATGTCTAAGGCTTTATAGTTTGTCTTCATTGAAATAAGGTGTGCAATCTTAGTAAGCATGTCAACCACAACCATGATGGAGTTGTATCCTCCCTGAACTTGGGGTAGGCCAACAACAAAGTCCATACTGATGAATTCCCATTTCATTTGGGGAATGTCAAGCGGATGCATCTTCCGTGGCATCTTGACATGTTCGGCTTTGATACGTTGACAAGACAAACACTCGGTGACATATTTGAGAATGTCACTTTTAAGCCTCTCCCAATGGTAGCTCTTCCTAACTGCATTGAGAGTCTTGGCATAGCCAAGATGTCTTGAGAAAGGGGAATCATGAGCTTCCCACAATATCTTTTGCTTAAAAGACTGGCTTGCCAGTATACATAGCCTCATTCTATAGTAGACAAGTCCATTGTTGATAGAGAATTCATGACACTTAGCCTGTATCTTTTGATCCTGGCCCTTGATAGAGATCTCTCTTAGCATTGTTTGGTAGGCTGGATCATGGCATGCTTCCTCTCTAGCTAACTCAAGCATTGGATTGTTTGGCATAGTTACCTTTGTGGCTAGAGATCTAGCTGTTGATGGATTTTGCAAGATTATAAAATTAAGGAATGCCTTGCGACTGAGTGTATCGGCAACTACATTCTCTTTTCCTAGTCGGTACACTTGATTTCAAAGTCATATGTTAGATAGTGTCTCCAAAGCCTTAGAGCATGGATGACAGCTAACAATTCCAGATCATGGGTAGCATAATTCTTCTCATGACTCTTCAACTTCCTTGAGGAGTATGCTATAGGATGACCTTCTTGCATGAGCACACAACCTAAGGCAAGTGTGCTAGCATCAGTTACTACCTCGAACACCTTATTGAGGTCTGGAAGTTTTAGGATAGGTGCTGATACCAAACTTTGCTTCAATCTGTTGAAGCTAGTTTGTTCGGGAGTTGACCATACAATGGATGTTTGCTTCTTCAGTAAGTCCATCAGAGGTGCTGCAATCAAAGCATAGTTTTTTATGAAGACCCTATACTATCCAGTCAATCCAAGAAAGCTGCATATTTCTTTGACAGATGTTGGTATTGGCCATTCTAGCACATCTCTGACCTTGGCTGGATCCAGTGAGATTCCTTCCGCTGATACTATGAATCCCAGATATTGAATCTGACGTTTGAGAATGCATATTTTTTCATCTTAGCATATAGCTTATGTGACCTCATCATCTCAAGGACAATCCGAAGTTGGGTTTCATGATCTTCTTCCTGTTTAGAATAGAATAAAGTGTCGTCGAAGAAGATGAGCATGAAATCATCAAGATATGGCCTAAAAATATCCTGTATTAACCTGTTGAAGGTGGCAGGTGCATTCGTAAGCCGGAATGACATAACTAGGAACTCAAAGTGTCCATATCTTATATTGAGGGCCGTCTTTGGGATATCTTCTTCCTTGATCCTTAATCTAATAGTAACCCGACCTGAGATCAATTTTGGAGAAGATCTTGGCACCCTGAAGACGATCAAGAAGCTCATCTATTCTAGGAATAGGGTACTTGTTTTTGAAAATCGATTGATTCAACCCTCTGTAATCAATACATAGTCGAAGCGTTCCATCTTTCTTTTTCTGGAACAATACTGGAGCTCCCCATGGTGAACTACCAGGACGGATGTAGCCCTGATCTAGCAGTTTCTTGAGTTGTTCTTTCAGCTCAATTGCTTCTGGTATAGACATCCTATAAGGTCTCTTTGCAATTGGTGCAGCTCCTGGTACTAACTTGATCTCATGATCCACTTCTCTTTGAGGCAGGAGTTCTGTCAACTCTTCAGGAAATACATCCGCGTATTCCTTTAGCCAAGAAGGTCCTTCACTAGACTCTTGCTTCTGATCTAACTTGTTGAGCTTAATCAAGTAGACATATAATCCTTTTCTAACTCCTTTTATGATCCGAGATGCTTTGACCAATTGGATTTTTGGATTTCCAACCTCACTTTGAGTTGTGACTAATTCCCTTTCAGAGTTTTGAAAGGAAACTTGGCCCTTTTCACAATGAATGTGGGCATCATTAGGTTTAAGCCAATCCATTCCAAGTAGACACTCATGGAAACCTAGGCTCATGACTGTGAATTCAACCAAAGTCTTCTTTCTTCCCAGAAAGAATTCCACCTTAGCAGTTTGCCTGGTACAAGTAACCTCATGACCATTTGCCAATTCCACAAGCAAGATAGGTGCTTCTACTATGGCTATTCCTAATCTTTTTGCACAAGCGGGTGAGATAAAGGAATGTGTACTGCCACAATCAATCAAGTTCTTGAAACTTTTACCTTGATAGTCCGATGGTGTTTGAATCACTGAGAACTAGCGATTCGACCCTTTCTTGTGAAGAGCAACATGGACTGTCACCCTTTCAAACTCTGCTTCCATGGTCGGATCTTCTTCTTCTTCGCACATTTTCCTATTGGCAATGCAGGCAGTTCTTCCTCTGCCTCGAGTGGAGGCTCCCTGACCACGGCCCGTTGCTTGGAAAGGTGCTTGACGATTTCCTCCTCCAAGCTTGGGACATTGTCTCTTGAAATGACCGGGCTCATTGTAGTGGAAACAACGGAGGTTTCGGCCATTGCTTTGAGTAGGAACAAAGTCCTTGACATTGTTAATTCTTTCTTTCTTTCTTTGTCCCTGATTCTGACCTTGAACTCTCTTCATTTGAGGCCTGAATGCTCCTCTGTTCGGGTCATTATAAGACCAAGTTTTGTTACCCCATGGTCTAGCCTGCACCTCCTGAAGTATAGGCGCAACTCAAATGAGAGCGTCCTGAAGATCTGATGGACGCATAGATTCGAGACGGGTATTTACTGGTGGGTTTAAACCAACACAAAATTTGGACACTTGCTATGTCATGTCCATCTGCGGTGCATACTTAAGAAGTGAGACAAATTTAGAATAGTATGCGTCAAGAGTGAGTCCCAGTTGTTTTAGCTCATAGAACCCATTCATTTTCTGTATGCGATACGCAGGTGATAAGTATCTTCCCTGCACGGCTTTCTTCAGCTTTTCCTAGGTAACAGATCCTTCCGCGATCCCTTGATCTCTGCACCATTGCTTCCACCAAAGCCTCGCTTCACCGATGAGCTTTAGCTTGGCGAGCATAGCCTGGTTGGTGGGTGCATTACCGGCTGCTTCAAAGTAATCCTCCATGGATTCAATCCAAATTTCAGCATCTGCTTGGAGACTTGCCTCTCCTGTCAAATTCAGGTGGCTTAATCTGCTTGAGAAGAAATTTCTTCTCCTGGATTACACCAGTACTTGATGTAGGAGGCGAACTGGGATCCTGTACCTGTGGTTGTGCTTGGATAAAGGTTTCTTAACGTTATTAATCAATAATCGTTACGATTTATATTTCGTTTCTATTTCAGCAAATCAATCCAAGTAATCTAACCACTTAACTTTTTATCAATTCTCAACGACGGAACAGACATTGAAAAAAAATAAGTCTTATTGTATTTATATGGGCATGACCCGTTCGGAATACAACATTCCTTGCAATGATAAGCCAACTGTTAACATTTAGTTTGGGGAGAATAATGTTGTATTACATTTATCTACAGGAATTGGATAATAGTATGGTTTCGGATCATGGATCTTCAGGAATCGGTAAGTCATTGGAAGTCCACGGTATCCTTTCCTTTGGAACCCATTCTTCTCATGGTGCCCCAACACTTTAATCCTGTCGGCGGGGACTACACAAGTCACTTCCTCATATACATATGAGTTCAGTTCAACCCTCCGACCTCGAATACGTAGAGTTGAATTTACGTGAGCTTCCACAAAAATAAACAACTTCACGACTTTCAGGTCTTCCAACCACTTGATCCTCATTAGGTTGGTCTGGAGGTATGCGAACTGGTGGGCAACTATATAGTAGATTCCTGAGGTACCCGTCCATCTTCGTTCAATGTACAAAGGTGATGGATTATAGATTCGTTCTAGGATATTCATCATCTCAACCCTTTGTCGATAATGTGGGGAATGCATCGCAGTCATAAACATGACTTGGGACACTAAGAAATTGTTCCATGCTTCATAATTCTGCAAGACAGCATTGAAAGTAAGGAAATGTTTGGAATAGCCACATTTTCTTTTATTTATCTTCTTAAGACTTCATAAAAACAATTCCTTTATTGATTGGCTCTGATACCAACCGTAACGTGTCCACCTGTTATCTTTAGGACATATCATAGCAGTCCATCGGAAAGGATGTCTAGAAAGCTCCACCCGGCACTCCCATGGAATGTTACTAGATTTGCAATCTACGACTTTCTACGTCTGCCACATAGCGGAAGTATTCCGACTGTTCCCACTTAGGACCCCGACCTGAATTAGGGTTTTCTCTATTGGTCATTTCCTAATGGCAACTAGCGTCGAACCCGAGCAAACTACTTTACACAGAAACACTCGATCTAAAGCGGATTTACACTACACTTGGTTGAAGGAGAATGGAAAATGAGAGGGAGGCAAAGCTCAACCTCTCTGCCATAAGACATAGTCCCATTCCGTTCCCCTTAAACAGCCTAAATCCGGATCAGTTATAACTCTAGGTCAACGCTCTTGTTGTTCGTGTTCTTTGAACGATCTTTTTGATGTCCATCTTGATTGAGAAAAGTTCCTGTCTAGTCGGGACCACCCATCCATAGGACGGACCTATGGCCACATCCACTGCACTTTCCTCAGGTTGTTTTAGTTATCTCATTACCTAACACATTTAGTTGGACATGTATCAATCAGCTTCCTTAATTAACCCGTTAGGCACTGGTTCCTTCATGTAATCATATCACTTGATATAGAAAAAACAATGTCAAACAAGTTCTTTTTTCACAGGTTATCATATTTATCTTTAAAATACATAAAGTCCAGCCCGTAGGCTTATCCATTATCGGCACGAAGGCTATCCAGCAATCCACAAGGATCACTAATCCAAGTTTCCGCCTGTAGACTAGTTTGCGGGCCTCGAGATCCAATCCCGAGTCACGTTAGCCTCTTGTGCAGGGCACAGAAGGTGAGGGATTTACCACCAGAGCCCACCTGGCACCCAAGCATCCTCCTGCTCCAAGTAGCGCTTAGCGGAGAGACCTCTCGCAGCAGGTTCCGTCCACCTTCCCGGCACAATTAACAACCCCCTTGGTTAGGGTCAGGTAGGCAGTCGGGGGTAACTTAAGCTGCCTCTCCCTTCGAGCCTTCAACCTAGAGCATTAGATATCTATTTATTCTTTAATTCTTCGATCAAACAAAGCAAAATAGTGCTCTTAAATCTGTAACAAGCAAAATCATTTCCATTGGTCATTATTGTTGGCCAACTGCTCAAGAGTGAATCCTTCTTTCTGAATGCATTGAGCACTCGATCCGCGATCAATTGCAGCTTGGCAAGATCCCCTATATCCTGGGTTAGGGCGTACCCTATTAACTCGACTTGGTCAAAACCTTAAGTTCATATGTTATTCCAATTTATTGGCTTGTCTTTTGCTTCCAAGCAATTATCTTTACTCAAGAAAGATACTGTATTAGCACGATTATTCATCGTCTTCCAAGATAACTTGCATAAGAATCTGCCAATCTCATTCTGAGGAATTGGCCATTCCCTTGTGATCAAATCACAAGATCATGCGACTCTACCACTTGTTGCACAAGTGTCGCATCAACTATGGGACTATTTACCCATCGAATAGAGTCACGAAATAGTATGTTCTTGATGGCATTAGGCCGACTTGTCAATCCTGTGGTTTCAAGTTTCATCATTTTAGCGAGAGATTCTTAGGAAAACCCTAGATCACTTCTCACAAGTAGGTCCTCCTGTCCCTATATTTTGTGAATGTGGGCAAGTATTTAGGGTTTAGGAGTTTCAATTTTTGGCAATGCATGCGACTAGGTAAATGTCTCCACCAAGCTAACCCTCGTCAATTCCTTGGGATACGTCATATTGAATTAACCCCTTTCTAAACGAGTACTCCGCGGTTTTTAGGTGTTTAGGTTTATGCTAATTTTAACCTATCTATTCTTGACGATAATTACACTATTATTTCCATAACCACCTGACTTATTGTCTATGCGTAAATTGAATTTTCAAATTCTAACTTTTCGGTTTAAGATCAAGCATAGATTAGGTTATAGCCTAATTTTGATCAATCATCCTATAACTTGTGAAGAAGGTTCGAGCTAAAACATGCAGCCTTTTCTATTAATTATACAATTGAAAAAATGATATTCATACCAATTTATGCAACTTAGGAATCATTTCATGCCTTGCAATTTCCTATGGATTATTAGCATTTTCCATAATAACTCATTGCGAGGAAGATATGGCCCAATAATGCAACATGCAATTTATACTTCCATGCCTAAACAGAGTGCACTATCTTAATTCAGTTTTGTAAATATGGACATTAATCTAAGTTCAGTTTATTGAAATGCACAAAAACTACTTGCTAGAAATGCATATCAATTTTCTGCTTGATAACCCAAAATTTATGCAAGAAAAAGGCACAAAATGTGGTCTACATCGGCAAAAAATAAATTTCAAGCAACTATCATTGATAATATTCTTTGTAATTTGCCACAGTATTTTAGTGGGTCTGCATTATAAAGCCATGGGCATGAGAAGTAGTGTGTGTGTTTTGCAAAAATTTGAAAGGTTTTAATGTTTTAATATTCATAGACCTCCTTTCTAAGGTCTAAGAATGCTCATGTAAAACAAACCCTTAAAGTAATATGAAAAGGTGAAAATGAAGAGCCATGCAATTTGTGGAAAAAGGTGGTTTGGGGAGTTACAACTTCTCTTCCTCTCCTTTATCTACCTACTTGCACGTATCTTCTTTTCTCTCTTGCATTGGCACAACTCTTGCTCTCTTTCCTTTCTTGTGCTTTCTTGATTTATCTCTTCCATGGAAGGAGAGAGTGAGGATGAAGATGATGGTCTTATCTCTTGTGTGCCCAAATCTTGTGTGTGAGAATGGTTTCTTGTTGAGAGGAAGGGTGTTTCTTGCAAGTTTTTGAGGGCACGGGCATTGTAGATGCCACCATGAGGCCTGCTCTCTTGGTAGATTAGGTGCTATCCTTGGGCTGTTCATTTTGGCAATCCTGCGAGGGGTCTACTCATGGATGCTCTCAAGCTTTGCAAGAAGGAAATGAGAAAAGTGTATTGCAGCTTGCTGTGTGGAGAGAGACGAGAGGTTGAAGGCTTGATGTGGGAACGACAGCAACTACCTTGACTTGCAATGAGCAAGAGGAGGAGGACAAGGTCAAGAAGAAGAAAAAAGGGAACCATGAAGGGAATGCAGAGCGGGCTAATGGCACGTATAAGAAAGGAACCAAAGAGACTTTTCAAACTCAAGAACATAGTAGAGTTCTCCGGGACGGTGATGTACCTATCAGTAATAATGCAAGAGTTGATGACAGCACAAAGGTCACCGTGTCTGGTCCTGGTTTAGAAGATAAGAAATTCAGGCCCTTGATGTCATTCCAAGACTTGCAGGTGCCAGAGAATGTGCTGGATTGCTACAGAAGCTTTCAAAAACCATCACCTATTCAAGGTCACGCATGGCCCTTCCTCCTCCAAGGACGAGATCTTATTGGCATTGCGGCAACTGGCTCAGGGAAGACTTTGGCATTTGGTCTCCCTTCTCTGGTCCATGTTCTCAAAAGAGACCGGAAGAAACCCAAGCAAACTAGCCCAGTATGCCTGGTTCTTTCCCCTACAAGAGAGCTTGCACATCAAATCTCTGAGGTTCTTGTTGAGGCTGGAGAACCTTGTGGAGTGAACACTGTATGCCTTTATGGAGGATCTTCAAAAAAACTGCAAGTTATAGTTTTGAAAGCTGGAGTGGCAGTGGTTGTGGCTACACTAGGGCGTTTGATGGACCTAGTTGAGGAAGGTTGTTGGTGTATTCAGGATGTTTCATATGTGGTAGTGGACGAGGCAGACCGGATGCTCGATCTTGGGTTTGAGCAGGTAGTTCGTGCACTAATCAATCAAACATCAAGAAGTCGACAAATGATCATGTTTAGTGCCACGTGGCCTTCAGCAGTCAACGAGCTATCAAAAGAATTCATGAAGGAGAATCCCATCAAGATCTGTTGAAGGATTATCACAAAATTGAAAGAAATCAAGTTCTTGTGTTTGTGCTCTACAAAAAAGAAGCTATACGTGTGGAGTGTATGTTACAAAGAAGGGGCTAGAGGGTTCTGCAGTTCATGGAGACAAAGGCCAAGCAGATCGCAACAAAGCAGTAATGTCATTAAAAGATGGGACCCGTCCTTTACTGATTGCGATAGATGTAGCAGCAAGAGGCTTGGATATACCGGATGTGGAATATGTGATTAATTACAGCTTTCCTTTGACGACAAAAGATTATGTGCATCGTATAGGGCGAACAGGTCGAGCAAGGAAAAAAGGGATTGCACACACTTTCTTCACACATGGGGATAAGGCTCGTGCTTTTGCAAGTGATGATATTGAGAAGCCCGTGTATCTGTTATCGATACCTTCGGGCCAATGGAAGCTAGAGGAGGTGAAAGAAAAGGCTCCAGAACCCACCATCGGCATCAACCTCTCCATCCCCATAGAAACACGTAGAGAATGGCTATGGCACCTCATAGTAAATAATAAGAGTAGAGAGAGAGAGAGAGAGAGAGACCTCCCACTTCACTCCTCTCTTTCTATTTTCTTCCTCTCATTCCCCATATCCCACATAGACGACAATAGCCACAACTTTCTCATCTCTCTCTCATCCCCTACAATGAACAAGCAAAATCTCTTTAAAGTCTGTTCACATGATCTTCTCAACTAAGAGCCTTGCTCCCTCACACAAGCATCATACTAGGCTCTAGCTATTAGAATAGTTATTTTCCTTTATAAATAAAACCAATCTTCTTTCCTTTTATACCAAACATACACGAGTACATCAACCTGGTGGAGTGATGGAGAACTCCACATTAAGGAGTTTCAAATGCTCATGTTCAACTATCGAATGCAAGATGAAGGACACCTAATGATGTTCTTCAATATGATGTTAAAAGGAAGAGTAGTAGTGTGGTATCACGGTTTAGAAGCCAGAACCATAACTAGCAGTGCGCCCAATTCATTATGGCGTTCCCTAGAGAGTTTGCCTTTGAGAAGGGTGGAGAATATTGGTTGCATGTTCAGAATGTAACACACCAAGAGCCAAATGCGAATGTCCAGGAGTATGCCAAGAAACTAAAGCAAGTCCTTCGCAAACTTACCGTTTATATTCCTATTCCAACGGCAGCACAGTTGCAATATTTCCTACATGGATTGGATTTTAATATCCAAGTGCAGCTGAGTAGTGTTGCTCTGTCTAATATTGACACTGCCATTACCCAAGCAAAAGGAGTAGAGTCACGCTTACAAGCGGCTTATGCAGCAACAATAAATTGGAATGTTAATAATTTGACCTTGACCAATGGGAGTCAAGGGGACCCCATGTTAAATAGGAGTGGTAGAGGAAGTATTATGTCAAATTTGCCTATGTTACTAGCTCCTCCTAGCATGACTATGCCTATGGCTAGTCAGGCGGCCTCCCTAAATAGTGGTGGAAACCAAACAATGAGTCCTAATATTGTCCCAGTTGGTCAACTACCGATTCCTAATCAAGTGGTTAGGCCCATGGGACGACAGACTGACGTTCGCACTATGAGTCGAGTGCTTCTAATGTCCTTGGTGAAGTTAAGGACATGATGAAGCACTGCACCAATATGATCTCTGAATAGTATCGACAAATAGTTGTGGATATCAATTTTCTTAAGAAGCAACATAACTTGATAGGGAGTGGACGCCCTGAAGAGGGTGGCCCCTCAAGATTCAGCTGTAAGTGGTGTGGGGGCCAACATTTCCCTAGGAATTGTCTGAATGTCAAATGTGATATTTGTCGGAAGTCAGGCCACTTAGTCGCTACCTGTTGGAGTAAGATCACTTCTCTCCAACAAGGGAGTAAACAACCATGTCCAGTTAACCATGGTGCATAAGGGAATAATCTCTAGCAAGACGATGGACCAAGGCAAATACTATAAAGAGGAAAGGTTGTTGTAGAGAAGTTACCTCATGGCAGTGGAGTCAGCCTTATTGAGGCTGTACGTGTCAATGATGCTGAAACTTCTAATCTATGAGCCGTAACAAGAGGTCAAAAGATTAAAGAGGGTGACAAAGTAATTGTAAAACCAGTCGAGGGAAGCCCTAAGCAAGATGCTAGGGAAAGGCAAGTCCTGAATCCTAATATGGAAAGTGGACCATTAAGACTTGTTGGTAGTAAAATCACTCTCGAGGAGGATAAAGGATTGCCAAGAAAGAAGGTAAAGCTAAAAAAGAGGCACCAAAGCTGATGGAAAGACCAAAGGAGAGGATTGTTTGGCGAGAGAAGAGAACTTTGGCAAACTATCATGACTTTGATCTAGCAAGTTCCCTTTGCGAAGTCAAACCAAACGTGAATCTCCTGCAAAAACTGATTAAACTTTCTCCACGAGTACGCAAAGAATTCAAGAAAATCCTGCATATAGGGTATATAGTAGAACCTTTGGGCATAGCTAGAGTGAGGGAAGATTGGTTGGATCATGTTGAAAAGCATTGCCCTAGGGTTCCAGCATATGTAGATGGAATATTAGTGGAGCACGCTATCGTGGACATTGGATTCCCTGTCAATATCATAAGTTCAGACTTGATGGAGAAGCTAGGTCTAGAGATCCAAAAAGATGGCTCCACACTTCTTAGGATGGCTGATGATAGTCTAAGAAAACTAGAAGGTTGCATTACTAAGGTCCACGTTACAGTTGCGAGTGTGGAATGCTATCTAGACTTTAGGGTGATAAGGTTTGCAGGACGTCCTAGCTATCGAGTTTCGCTAGGCACGCCATGGATTCTAGGGACAAATTGTCAAGTCCATATACCCATTGGTCAAGTGATTCTAGGTTGAGGTGCCCATCATGTAAAAGTGGATGCTTATCCTGAGTCTCCTCATAGTGAGAGAGCTCCACTATCCTTCATTGAACTAGAAACCGTAGATGATCCATCTGGTAGTGAGACGTCATCAAGCGATGGATCTAAGGAAGGGTCCACTATAGAGTATATTTATCTGATAACCTTGCATGAGCCGATAGAGACTCATGATTGAATAAGAGATGGAGACGTTATTGAGTTGGATCTTGGTACGCTAAATGATTCGCGGCCAATTAAATAAGGATCCATGCTTAATTCGGAAGAAAGAGAGGATTATATGTCCTTAATTCGAGAGTTCCAAGATATCTTTGCTTGGAGCTATGACAAACTTCGGGGTATTCCTCCCAGTCTAGCTGTGCATACTGTTTATTAAAGGAAGGTACCTGCCCTGTATGTCAGAAAGTAAGGTGTATGCCTTTTGAATTAAGGGGCGGGTTGTAGAGGAATTGCAGAAGTTGCAGAAAGTGGGTTTGATCTTCCCTATTCAACATATAGAATGGTGCTCAACAGTTGTGATCAAGAAGAATAATAATAATCAAATCCATCTTTTTGTAGAATTTGGAGAGTTGAATAAGCAGACTGTTAAAGTTTACTACTTGTTGCCATTTATTGACCAAATATTGGATCAACTAGCAGGTAGGAAAATATATTAGTTCATGGACTGCTTTGCAAGGTATAACCAAATGGCGATCGCTGAGCAAGACAAGCTAAAAATGACATTTATTACAACCTTCAGTACCTTTTCGTACCATGTGATGGCATTTGGGTTGTGTAACGCACCTGGTTCGTGGCAAAGAACAGTCCACAAGACCTTTTGTGACATCTCCCTAGAGGAGCTGAAAGTATTCATTGACGATCTCGGGGCAGCCATCGTAAGGGATAGAGAGTTGATCATTTTGCGCAAGTGTTTTGAGCATTTCAGACAATTTTGCATAGCTCTTAACCCACGGAAGTGCGTCTTTCGAGTCCCTTATGGGCTCTTGTTAGGCCATGTGGTCAGTTCTGTAGGGATTGCGACTGATCCTAAAAAGATCAAGGTCATACTCGCCGTCACTTACTCCAAAGGAAGTGCATACCTTTCTGTCATAAGTAGGGTATTATTGGAGGTTTATCAATGCCTTGGTAGAAAGAACGTTGACGCTAATGAACCTATTGTCCTTTCAATTTACATAGAGTGATGCTTGCAAAGTATCTTTTGAGGATGTGAAGCAGGAGCTTGCCAAAGCACCTATTTTAAAAGCACCAAAAATGGGTGAAATGTACTATATATTTATAGTAGCAACCATGTATAGTATTCGCTACTCTTTGGCCCAACTCTAGGAGGAAAAGTGGTACCATCTGATAGCTTTTTCCAGTCGGAAGTTGGGTGAATTGGAAATTAACTACACCTATATGGAGAAGTTGTGCCTTGTGATGGTATTTACGACCAAAAAGTTCAGGCATTACATTCTTTATGAGAGGGTGGTTTTTTATAGGAAGGCAGAAGGGCTTTGATTATTGTTGAATAAGTTACAGCCGCCTGACCCTTTAGCAAAGTGGTTAATCACTTCGCATGAATTTGATTATGAGATTAAGAGCAAGCCGCCAAGGCTTCAAGGAATTGTAGAGTGTCTTGTGGATTTCGGAGAGCCAAAAGAGGTCTTGGCTGAAGGAAGTGACATGGAGACTTTGTTCAAGATTGATATGGCGTCTGTTCCCTCTTGGTATGCTGTTATAACATACTATCTTTCTACGGGAGAGAGTGGAGCTACTTTATCAAAATTGGAGAAGAGGAAAATAAAACCGCAGGCATTGAAATTTTCCTTGATCGCAGGCACATTATATTAGCAGGGTGTTGATGATATCTATTGGTGACGTGTGATGTCTGACGAGGTTACCTTTATTTTGGAAGAGTACCATGACTGCGCTTGTGGAGGGCACTTTGCTGGGTTGTTAATGGCACACAAAGATTTAAGATCTGGATATTGGTGGCCATCCATCTTCCAAGATTACTTTGAGTATGTTAAGAGATGTGATACAACCTGTCAAAGGCATAACAATCGAGGAATAGGAAATGTCCACTTACGCCTTTCATGGCTATCCTTCCATTTGAGAAGTGGGGCATTGACTTTGTGGGTCCTATTACCCCGTCGTCTACTACTCAGAAAAGATATATTATAGTAGCAACTCATTAGTTTACAAAGTGGTCAGAAGCACGGGTGACGAGGCAGGACAATGCAAAAGAGACCACTAGTTTCCTACTTGAGCAAATCATCTGTCGATTTGGTCCACCAAAAGAAATAGTATCGGACTGTGGAACTCACTTTTTAAATAAAGTGATTATAAATCTGAATCAAGCTTGGAAAATCAAGCATAACAAGATGACCCCCTATAATCCGCAAGCAAATGGACAAGTCGAAAGTACCAATAAGCAGCTTGTGGGTATCCTATCCTAGATAGTCTCCGAAAAGAAGCGAGAGAGGGATACAAAATTATATGTGGCGATTTGGGCGTATAATACGATGTTTAAACGAGCCACTGGTCACACCCCATTCAAATTAGTATTACGGGGAGGAGTGTGTATTTCCATTAGAAATTGAGTTGCCAACCATCAGATTTGCAATCAATCATTCTTTGGGTGATGAAGATGCCCTATTTGAGCGGTTTACGACTATAGCCCACTTAGACAAGCTCAAATTGCAGAGTTTGTTGCACCAGGAGGTAGCTAAAGGGTGGATAAAGCGGTTGCATAATCTGAAAGCAAAGAAACATACTTTTAAAAAGGGGCAATTAGTTCTATATTACGATGCACATAGGGAGCTATTTCCAGGAAAGCTGGAACCTCGATGGGATGGCCCTTACAAGATAGTTCGGATAGGTAAAGATAAGTCCACAATTCTATTAGCTAATCTACAAGGGGTGGAATTTATTTTAAGGTTAATCATAATAAGATTAACCCTTATTATTTTTAAGTATACTAACGCAAAAAAATGCATTGCAAGTCCATGCTAGGGTTGATTGGAGACATGTGGGAGGAGAGCTTAAATTGATTGATGGGGCGATGAATTCCTTATTTGGAGCACCCATGTCTTAAGCAAAGATATCATGAGGGGAGGCTTATCTGGTGGAGCAAGGGATATAAAGTGATTGAGCAAGAAGATGGTATCTTTGTGTGGAAGATTGAAGTTTTCTGCCATCATTATTTACAAATCTTGATAAGCATCCCTGTTGAGTTTAATGAAGAAGGTGTGATGGATCCATCAGTTCATCTGTCAGTTTAATGAAGAAGGTGTCGATGTAGAGTTACAATGAAATTAGCTGCTTACCTCAAGGTAGGATTCACTAACAACATGGCCAAGTATAAAGCTCTCATTATGGGATTGAATATTGCCAAGAAAGGTAGCATTAGGCGGTTGTTAATAAAAGGGGATTCCTAGCCGATCTTGAATAAACTCAACAAGACATATACAGTCCAAAATCCTCAATCAGTTTGCGGATTCCTTAGCTAATTTTGCTTATGAAGAGGACCTCTTTTTCAATTGTGGTTCTAGTCCGTACGTCGTTATTGATACTGAGATAGGACCTGGTTGCTTGTGGGGGATGTTATCCGACCACGCGTTATATGGCAGGCGATGGTTGATATGGGTAATGCAAAGAATAGTCGAGACCCATCTACCACTATTATCTTGGACCCATAGGTTGATCAGAAGACATGTTATGTGTACGCCTCTTGCTACATATGGAGGAGGTGTGGGCCATAATTTGATGCATTTAGTTTAGGGCTGAGAGCCCTATTTTTCCCCTTGGAATGGACCGTATTTGTGTATATCTGCCTTCTTCCAAGGAGGGATCTCTATGAGCTGGTTTATTTGTTTCATTAGGCCAAGAGGGCAAGTAGCCTTAAGTAGTTAATGTCTAATTTCTTTAGGCTAAGAGGTCCCTTTGTTTTTAGGTTTTAATAATCTATCTCTTTAGACCAAGAGGGCCCGTTAGTTTGCAGTGAAAACTGCTATTTCTTTAGGCCAAGAGGGCCCTATCTCTATTTGGTGCAGGTACGTTTAATGCTTTATTGTTTTAGTGATTGCACCATACAGGTTGACGAAGTCGCTGTAGGGAGGCGTTGCTGCAAAGGAGCTTCTTGTGGTGATTCTAGGTGGTTTCATCTCCCTTTTAGAGTTTTTTCCTTAAGCAATTTTAATGATATATGTGCAGGTGAGGGTTACTTTCTTTTGTTTGTTGGGGACCAGCACTTAAGGCATGAAGTCCCAAGTTTAGGTTCTGTATATCTGGGGGAGGTTTGAGTAGTCATTGCCTCCTGCAAGGCATTTTCATGCATTGAAAGACTTGTTTTAGATGGGAGTTTTAGTGACCCTATTTTGCTGACCTTCTTGGCAGTTGTTTTAGGAGTTCTTGCTAGTTGTGAGGTAGTTAGAGAAGACTACTAAAATAATGATGGAAAGAGGCAAAACCCTAAATATCTGCAAGACAATATGTGAATATACAGAGGTGTGTAAAAAGGGGTTCTAACCCCTATAAAGATAGAAAAGGAAAGAAACAAAAATCCTTGAGTTATTGTTTATCGCTTTGCGAAGGCCTGGTAGGTTCCTGGGGACGAGACAAGACCCAAGGCCGATGCCTTGTCTTCCGAGGGGTGGCATCTAGTTGAAAAAACAAAGAATACAAGAAGGTTGGAGCAAAAATAAAAGTGAGCATTAGAAAAGGATTAAGTGTCACATTGCGAGGGCTTGGTAGGTTCTTGGGTTCTGAGACAGGACCTGAGGCCGATGCCCTTTCTCCTCGGGTGACTACGCTCAGCTCCCTCCCTTTTACATGCCCGAGTATGAACAATTAGACGCTGAAAAAGAAGAAATATACTAAAAGAATATATTTCTTACTCAGGCTATAGGAGTCCTTGCCTAGTAGGAGCTCCTGGTTGAGTTGTCCTTAGCTAGTTAGGTAGTTCAGACCACCACTTAGAGTGACCTCTTTGATAGTTCTTTTTAGCTTGGTTGTGTTGGAGCAGTTGGTTAACGACTTGCTTCGGGCCTTCTATTAGATTATGCTGGGCCTACTCCTCATGGATTTCATGCCTTGGTTTTGTTAGGGGGTAGGGTATGAGATGTGATGTATTGTGTTCTGTATTTTTTGTATCAGCTTGATGCACCTTTTGTTGTTTATGTGCAGATCTTTTCATGGGATTCGACGGGCTGAGTTGCCCTATCCCATGGTCGCCAATGAGAGATGATTTTTTATGCCAAGAAGTGCTTAAAAATAGCCAAAAATTACGAATATCAGGGGAAAATTATACTTCATCAAAGACGGCGGTGGTAATCAGTATGATGCTAAGCGGAAAATCCCTAAAGCGCTAGTGCTAATTTTCGTGGAAAATCAAATGATGATGGATGGCCGAGTTGGAGTTTCCCTAGATAAAAAACGACGTCAGGAATCCAACACAAGTCTTAGATCTCAATTTTGAGGTTGTTTGATCCCCCATTTAATCCCTCCAAGGTTCAAGGTTGTGAAGTGGCTATCAGATCGGCAAGCCAGGAAGAGCGGGATGAGGCCTAGATTTGTAGATTTCGATGTCACGAAGCCATCCGTCTAGACCGATCTCGAATCCTATGTCGTTTGACCCTCCAAAAGTGAAAAAACCACTTGTAGTAGTTGTGAAACCAACAAGCTAGAACTAGTTTTTCTTAAATGTTTAAATCTTAAGTTAATAATGAAGGAGGGAAAAAAAAAACATTTTTTGCATACGGCAGGGGGGCGCAAATTTTTTTGTTCCCCCTCAAGTCCATGATTGATGCCTCCTGAAGGATGGGGGATGAAGAGAGACAAGGGGAGATTGCTAATCTACTCCGTGAGAGGAATATGATGGCTCCAATCTTGTAGAATATAGTGGAGAATTGAAGAAACTAGTTTTCAGTATTTCTCTCTCCTCCCTCTCTCTCCTGCATAGAGGCAATTCATGTGCAAGAAATCAAGAAGAAGGGGGACTGAAGGATGCTTGTCCGGCTGTGATATTGCTTCAAGATGAAGAGGAGGCTGAGGAAAGAGGTTGAGAACTCAAAGAATGGTTGCTGGTTGGTCCGTGGGCTGCCCCAAAATAATTATTAAAAAACCCGCAACACGCAAGACACGTGGTATGCTTCAATTTTATAAAGAAATTTGATTGTTTTTTGTGTTTCATGGTCCAAATGTTATTCATACGCGATGAATTTTTGTTTGAACCTTGTTTGCATCAAATTTGAGGGCTATAACTATAAAAATATAGAACCTGTAATGATTTAGAGCCGTTATTAATTCTTTAAAACATGGAAAACGTCATTTTTAATGGAAATTAGTGGCTTTTTCTGTTTTTGAGTTGAAAAAAGGAGTAAAAATGGGACAAACTCATAGGAAATGTTAAGCTTCAGTCAAAATAATAAGACAACACAAATAAATCAGAAAATAGTTATTTTCATGAATAATAAATAGAGAAAAAAAAGTAAAAAATAGAAAAAATTGGGATTTTTGCTCTCAAAAAATATGAAAAAATAAGATTTATGTGTGTGAATGTTTGGCAAGGATAAAGCATGAGGTCAAGCCTCAGTTTGGCCTCGTACATTGTATTATAGTACATTGTCGTATTGATGCGTATCCGAGGTGTGAAATCCACCCAAAAGTTGTGTGTTTTGTTACTTTGTACATACTAAGTCGTGTTTACATTTATTTTCTGCATGCGAGTATAGTGGAGAGAAGTTTGAAAGCATAGTAATGGAAAAGTTTGGGAAGTTTGGATCAGTTTCAGAAGCACTAGAAGATCAAATACCATCTACTTTGGATTTTGCAATGGAGGTTTCAGCAGTTAAAAAGTTAAGGGTCTAACAAGTAGTGTGGGTTTTAGGACTCCTATTTTAAGAGACATATAGACTTGGTTGAGACTAGTGTCTGCTTCATGAAAGGTTCTTTGCGATTATTAAAAGATGGTTGTAGGTGTGTTCTGATTCCTGGAGGTGTTAGAGAGATGCTCTTTATAAAACATGATCGTGAGGTAGCTTATCTGAAGCAGAGTATTGGTGCAATTGAGACAGGATCTTCTTTAGTGCCTTGCTTTATATTTGGGCAGACCCATGTTTACAAGTGGTGGAAACCTAAGGGCAGGGTATACAATCAGATTTGTTGACTTCTTTGCTTTCTATCATTTATGTTTTGGGGAAGGAAAAGTGAGGGATCCTATTTTGAAAGGGTGTCCTATTTTTGAAAGAAGGTTTTTTTGGGGGAGATTTTTTTTCGTCAATGGGAGAGAATAGGAGTTTTTGGGGCAGAAGGAAATCGGAGGAAGAGGGACAGAATAGGAACATGAGAAGAGGAGGGAGAACACAAACATTGCTGCGATGCAAAGAGACTAGAAGGCTGCAATGAAGATGAACATGAAGATGAAGTGGAATAGAATTCGATGACAAAGCAGATGAATTTGTTGTGATAACAGGATCAAGACAAAGAAGCAACAGCCAAACTGTCTTCGAACTCTGAAAATCGGGGCAGAATGCCTTCTGTATGGATGTCTTTCTAGGAACCGTCCACGAAAGTTCCCTGCGTCTCCCACGGCGCTTTCTTTCACTCTTTGAGCTTGTTCCCAAATTGGAGTCTGTCTGATGCATTATGACAGCAAAAAGCTGAAAAAGCAATTGTCAAGTGATCGAGATTGCTGGCAAGTGGACTCTTCAGTTGGAGAAAAAGAGGACAAAGCTCTGCAACTTCGAAGGGGGTAAAAAAGGACAGACTTGATGGACCTAAAAGGTTGGGAGAGACACCTCGGAATGCTGATGCAGAACTACTAGAGCTATACTCTGTTCATCGCTAAAGTCTAATCTGTGCCGCTGTTTGGCATATTTGTCAATTTGGATGGCTTCTTAAAACAGGGTCTTGTCCACTTGTCATAGCTCAGTGATCATGAGGTAAAAAACAAGGATGATTTTGATGAGGTGAAGCAGCGGGCTATTGCAGCACTTGCAAAAGAAGGCGATATAGGCATTTGCTTTAGTTGGTCTGGACCATCATGTGCTCTCTCTCGCTGTCTATGTCTGTGTAGCGAACATGGCATTTGGGTGATTGCCAAAAGACTCAGGAAAAAGAGAACCCAAAAGGAAATTATACCTCCAGGCTTTTAGTGTGGACGACTTGATGCAACTCCCTCAAGCTTTATAGCTCACATGGACAAGATCAGCACTTGCTGTAGTCTCCACTCCATGCAATTCTTCTACCACCATCTTCTGCACAAGGTGGCGATGCATGCGTGCAGCTTTGGCTTTAGAATGACATCCTGATGCAGGTCTTTGGAATGGCCTAACTCGCAGTATGATAGAAGTGTTAGTCCTGCTTAATGTATGATTGGAAACTGCACAGAGGTACTTGCGACAGATTGCTAATTGCTTCTAGCCCTGCTAACGAGACAGTCAAAGCATTATGGACATCCCTGAAGTAGATTGCTATCTACAATTCATGTTATCTATGCTAGAGGGCTCAAGAGGTTTAAGAACTGTTTGCAATTGCACTAAGATGGGCTGCATTCTAATGGATTTTGAAAATTGTCACAGTCTGTCATGACTCTGACAATGTTTACTCTTGCCACTCAAACTCAACCCCTATCATCACTACAAATAGTATCAGCTGGGCTCATATCAATTATTACATGGCTACTTCTATTCTAATTAAAATATCATATAAATTGTTCTAGATGCAAAGTCTTTGTACCTGGAGGTGTCATACATGGCATTCCTGCAATGACACTCTTGGAATCGCTCCTATCATGATGCTTGGATCACATTGTTATTCATGTTACTACCGCCCTGTAAGTATTGGTATTGCTTGCTGAAATGAAGCAAATTACAGCAGGCACATGATATATACCATGTTTCAACGTTTTGCATTAATCCACATTCTGAAATGAAGAGAACAAACCAGAGATGTCAAAAACATGTTGATATATGATAGGAAAATTCATAGCAGTGAATAAGACTGCTGTGTGCACTTCTTCCACGTTTATGAAGGACTGTTGGTTCACTCAATACAAAAGGTTGTGCATGACCATGAAAACTATAGATCCTTCCAAGTGATCAACATCACAAGAGGCCATTGCAGTCATATTAGGCCTAGAATTGAAACTAAATGTTGCTGGGCATGATTGTTAAAAATATTCTTTTGCTCAATGCACATTATGCTAGAGTTGCTGTTGCAGATTTGTATTCATTGGTTTGATTGATCTTCCATCTTGAAATTTAACAAGGTCTTCTGTAGACATGACTTTGCTTTCGAAAACCCTTCGACATCTTTGGTGAACCCGACGTGAAAGCGTCACATAAATTTCAGGATGGGAGATACTTCAGCATCCATTTAAGCCTCTTCTACAATTCCAGCTTCGTCTTCTACTTCAGCTCCATCGCTTCAAGTACTTCAACAGATGATCTAAAGCAGATTTTGCAGAATATGTCCATGTATATGCAGCTTCAAAATCAACAGACACAATTGTATATGCAGCAGCAGCAGCAATTGCATCAACAACAGTTGTCTCAGCAAAGGCAACTATATTCGGAGCAGGAGAATGCAATTAGCGCGACTAAGGCGATTGAAGCAGTTGAGAATGAGAAGAAGCTATTTGATGGCCGTAATGTTTCAGCATATTTAAAGACATATGAGATTAAGATGGGATTTTCTGGAGTACCAGATAGACTTTGGGATGGCTACACGGGGGTCATTCCGAGAGTGGGTCTACATGCCAAACAAAGGTCTAGCTGCTTTAGAGTTGATACGAGAATTTGAAGAAAGGTATAGTCAGCTTGATGCCATTGAACAAAGAGCATTGGATGTTGAGATAGTTGAGCTTTTCTTGCAAGCTGCAGATCCTACTCTTCAGGAAGAATTGGGAGAGCTTCTTGAGGATCGCACGAAGCCTATGGGACTTAATATGGATTGGCAAGATGCCCAGGATGCAGTCTCGACTTTGACCAAGAGGAGGATATGGAAGACCCGCCTACAGAATGGTTCTATGACACTGACACCGTCTTCTGTTCTTATGCCTGCTTCTATCCCTGTTATTTCTTCTCCTCCTCAGCCAGTTTCTTGGCCTATGCCAGTGCCTACTATTTCTACTCCTCCTATTCCTCTTGCTCCAAGACCAATGCCGGTTCCTTCTGCTCCAAAACCATCCCCTCCATCGGTGCCTTCCTCTCTTGATGACATAATCAAAGGCATAACGGATTTGACACTAGAGGCAGTTAAAGCAAAATTGGTGGGAAAATTGAAAGAGCGGTTTGCTTCAACTGCGCCTACTATTTCTTCTAGTGCACCTACTGCACCTAGAAGTGCTCCTAGTGCACCTAGGAGAGATCGAAGATGTATTTGGTGCGATAGTACAGACCATCAGCATTGCAGGGATTGTGAATCTTTTCAGGATGCAAGGAGGAAGAATTTGGTATTTTGGGGACAAGATGGTAAGATTTGGCTGACTGAAGCAGGAGCTCCGCTTGCTACCAACTTTGGGAAAGGCGGAATGAAGAAGTTAGTGGATGACATGGCTGCGCGTACTTCTTATGTGGCAGGTAGAGGAGATGCTTCTGCATATGGAGTCCAGATTGAGAAAGGATCAGAGAATCAGTCAGCATTATGGACTTATGCTATGGAGACGGCAAACAAGGGAAAAATTCAGCAAACTGTTTTGACTAGTGCAGGCTCTAGCATCAGATCTGAGACAGGTTGGGCTTCGCCTGTTGACAGGTACTCTATTTATGCCTACTTGGCTAAGTCTCAGGGAGCAGATGTACTTGTTGAGGAGAAGCGTAAGAGGGATGAAGAAAATCCAAGTGTAGCTAAAAAGACTAGAGGGGGTGAGTTTTTTACTCCACCTACTGCAGGACCGTCTTTGAGACCAGGGCCAGAACGACAGATGGAAGATGCTCAAAAGAGAGAAAAGAGGCAAGAGCCTAGAGAGAGAAAGCAGTTAGGGTTTAGATTGATGTCCGATATTGAAACATCTATAGACATGAAGAAAATCTTTAATGACAAGATACTTGGCAGTGAGGTGACTTTTACTATTTCTGAGGTTTTGGGAATCTCGAAAAGAGAGTTTCAAGATCAGTTTCAAGAGGTCTTGAAGAGGAAAAGACATGCATTGGCTACTACTAATACATAGGGAGTTTTGATTGGGGAGTTGGATGACGATGAGGATGAGGTTATGGTTGAGAATGCTTCTGTTTTTCCACAAATAGAGAAGAGGGTTCAGCCTATGCATTATGTTGAAACTGATGAGCCTGTCTTGATACCGCGTGGTCACTTTTGGCGGAGTCATTGAGCTAGGGCAACTACAGAGACGATGGTAAAAATTGGAGAGAAACAGGTGCCTTATGTTGCTTTGGTGGATCATAGTTCAGAGATTAATCTCATAGTTTGTGGAGTTTATGAAAGTAACAGATGACCTATGGATGTAGAGTATGGGTGGCGTATGAGAGCCGCCAACAACATTGCAGGTGATTTGTATACTGTCTATCCCAGTGTCACAGTTTCTATTGGAGATGTAGAGGAGGATTTTCATTTCTTTGTGCAGGATTCATGCTCTTATCCCATAATTCTTGGACATCCATTCATCACAGAGATGCGCATGGAAACAAAGGTAATGGATGATGGATCTGCTTATGCACGGATTTGCAGTAAAGATGGTATGAGAGCAGTTCAGTTTATGACTCTGTGTGTGAACCATGTTAGAAACAGGGATACTCTTAGAGATGCACCTTTGCCCATTGTGAGGGATTCGGGTTTTCGTTAGGTACCGTTGTTTCGCGAGACGACAGTGGTACAGAGCAGAGGAGATTGGAGTTCTCGCCTCTTGGCAGCAGTGTTTTCTCCTCCAATTTTGTTGGAATTTCAGCAAACAGTTTGATGAGTTATCAAAAGACTTCTAAGTTGCCTAGAGCTGCTAGGTAGTACATATGCAGGAAGGAGAAAAATTTGAAAAATGTAGGAATTTTAGAAGATGATGAGCATATAGATGGGATGTATGATAGTATGATTTGTGCAGATACGATGATAGAGATGGAAAATATGCTGAAAACTGATATGCAGAGTTGTCACAGTAATGTATTAGTGCAATCCCTGGACATGTTTCATGAAATTGCAGATTTTTTGTCACAGATTGAGTCCAAGGCTGAGGTGGCTCAGCAAAAAGTGTTGAGTGCTGAAGAAATTCAGTAAACAGAGTTTCCCGCTAATTATGATCAGCTTATAGAGACACAGAGGGCTGAAAACTTTCAGCCAACAGAGTTTACTACTGAAATATTTCAGCATCCAGAGTTTAGGGCTGTTCCTATGTAGTCCATAGAGCAGAGGGCTGAGGATATTCAGCGAAGTGCAGAATTGCTGATTTACAGCAAGATTTGAGTAATGCAGAGGATCATAATGAAGCCACGGTTGACACGAAATACAAGACTGTGGATAAGAAGGTGAAGCCGATAGCTGTACTGCTTCCACCTGACAGTGATCAGCAAATAGAGAGGGCTACCAAATAGCCAATTTTGAGGAATCTGGAGCATATAGGCCATAAATTTTCAGCAGATACTCTTACTGAATTCAAAATTGGAAATAGTGATTCATTGCTACACACAGAGAAGCAATGCTTTCAGGAGATGCTTGAGCGACATGGAAGGGGGTTTTCTTTTTTGCCGCATGAGATTGGATGTGTGAATTCGGATATTGTTGCTCCTATGGTCATTTTTACTATTTCTCATATTCCATGGAACCTCCGACCTATTCCAGTGCCTTAGGCACACCTGCCAAAGCTGATTGATTTATTGAATGAGAAAATCACGATGGGAATTCTTGAGCCTTCATCTGCACCATACTCAAATAGGTGGTTTACGGTTCTAAAGAAGAATGGTACTCTTCGATTTATACAGGACATGCAGCCAGTAAACAGAGTTACTATCAGGAATGTTGGTATAGATCTAGTTATGGATGAGTTTGCAGAAGCATTTGCTGGACGTGCCATCTATTCTTTAGGTGATTTGTATTCAGGATATGATCAGTTTCAGTTGGCTTTGGAAAGCAGGGACATAACCACCATGAGAACTCCTATTGGGCTTGTTAGGATGTATACCTTGCCTCAAGGTGCCACTAATTTAATTGCGCATATGATGAATGCCATGCATAAGGTCCTTTGTAATTACATACCTCAGCTTACCATGCCTTTCTTGGATGATGTGCCCATTAAGGGATGTGCAAAAGAAGAGAAGAATGAGAGTCTAAATGAGCAAGGATGCAGATACTTTGTGGCTGATCATATTTCAGCTTGTGAGAAGATTTTGGCTAGGTTAGAAGAAGTGAACTTGACACTATCAGGGCAAAAATCTATTTTTGGAGTGAATGAGGTTGTCATTGTTGGAAATATGTGTGGATATTATGGCAGGAAATCCTCACCTGATAAGGTGGATGCTATAGGCAAGATTACGGAGTATTGTTCTACCACTTAGACGTACGGAGGTTCATTGGAGCTTGTGTGTTTTATATGATTTGGATACCTCATTTTGCACACATAGCAGATTGTTTATATCAGTTGCCTCGAAAGGGGCAAAAATTTTATTGGGATGAGAGCCACACTAGAGCCATGTGGAAATTGAAGAAGTTATTGCAGATTGCTCCTACTCTCAAGAAAGCGGATTATAATTGTGGAAGGCCTATTCTATTGACAGTTGACACTAGTCCAATTGGCATAGGTTGGGATGTGGGTCAAGATGATGCAGATGGAAACATGTATGCTATTCGGTTTGGGGCAAAAGTCCTAAACGAGAGACAGAGGAGATATCCGCAAATCAAGAGGGAGTTACTGGGGATTGTTACGGCTCTCAAATGTGACAAGAAGTACTTTATTGGAGCTTTAGTTGTGGTAGAGACAGATTGCTTGCCATTGATAGGTATGATTACGAGTTGCTCTACTCCGGATATAGCTATGCTGAGATGGATTGCATACATCAAGTCATTAAATCCAAAATTTGAACACATAGCAAGGAAGGATAATCTAGTGGTAGATATGTTATCTAGAGCCAGATATGATAATGAGGAGACTCTACTTGTACAAGAGGATGATGCAGAAATTTGAGCCACTATGGTTGATCATGTTTGCCATGTTTATGATATTGTGGCTTTCATAGAAGAACTCTATGTTGGAGATTGGTTGCAGATTGGCAAGTACCTTAGTACACTAAGCAAAAGAGATGAATGGACAGATGAAGAGTTCAAGAAGATCAGAAGAAAAGCCTATGGTTATTTTCTCAAATACAGATTTATTTGGAAGCATCCGAAGAAAAGAGGTGGATTACCTTTGCAGGTTGTCTGCGATAGAGAGACACAGTTACAGGTGATGAGGGAGTTTCATGAGAGTCCTTGGGCTCGTCATAGAGGAGTGCGGGCTACTTATGAGAAAATCAAGGAGAAATATTGGTGGAAAGGCACGTATAGAGATGTTTCTCACTTTGTAGAGACTTGCAGAGACTGCCAGATGTGCTCGGTAGTGCGTCATCAAGATGAGCTTCATTCGACCTATCCGCTATGCATTCATTATAAGTGGGTAGTTGACTGGATTACTATGCCTATGGGTCTATGGTAGATGAGGTATATTGTTTTGGCTAGAGAGGATCTTACCAATCATGTTGAGGGCAGACCTTTGAGAACGAAGACCACTAGTGTAGTGTGTAAGTTCTTATTGGAAGAAATTTTCTACAGGTATGGCTGTGTGGGTAAGATCACTACGGATCGTGGTGAATTGGATGCAGATGAAGCTAGGGAGTTTTTCTCTCAACTAGGAATCAAGTTGGCTCTAACCACAGCATACAATCCAGAGGGAAATGGGAAGAGTGAAAGAGGGCATCCGCCGAGAGTGAAAGCATTAGCTAAAGCATGCAGAGGACAGATTGGAGAATGGCCAAGACTTCTACAATTTGCTTTGTGGGCTGATCGTACGACTCACAGTGTTACCACAGGATATATGCCCGCAGAGTTGATGTAGGGTCAGAAACCGGTTATGCCGATTGAGACTTGTGCTTGGACTTGATCAGTTTTACCTTGGCAGGAGGATTTGACGAGAGAGGAGCTCTTAGCTCTTCGAATTCGGCAGTTGTAGAGAAGACCAGAGCTAGCTATTGACAGGTTGAAGATTGCTAGACTAAGAAATAAGGAGAGGTTTGATAGCAAGCATCGCTTGCGACCTAGAGCAATAGAAGAGGGAGACTGGGTATTAGTCTTTGATAGCAGCCTTGAAAATCAGCATACTGCACTTCGGAAGATGGTGAAAAGATGGTTTGGGCCATACATAGTCAGACATGTCTTTGATAATGCAACATATGAGTTGACAGAATTGGATGGAGCAGTGCTTAGAGTGCCTATTGCAGGAAGAAGAATCAAGATTTTCAAGAAAAGAGATGATGAAGATTATGCATTGGAAGAATTTGCAAGAGAAGAGCAACGAGAACAAACTCCAATAGAAGAGACAAATGATATGACAGATAATCTTGTTGATATACCGGAAATGCACAATGAAGAGATTGATCTGTTTGTGGATCTTGATGATAATGATCATGGGTAGTTGGCCCATCCAGAGGATGCGTAGGATTAGAGGGGGTGGACGTCGTATTGCTACATATCCGAGGTGTGAAATCCACCCAAAAGTTGTGTGTTTTGTTACTTTGTACATACTTAGTCATGTTTACATTTATTTTCTGCATGCGAGTATAGTGGAGAGAAGTTTGAAAGCATAGTAATGGAGATGTTTGGGAATTTTGGATCTGTTTCAGAAGCACTAGAAGATAAAATACCATCTACCTTGGATTTTGCAATGGAGGTTTCTGCAGTTAAAAAGTTAAGGGTCTGGCAAGTAGTGCGGGTTTTAGGACTCCTATTTTAAGAGACATATGGACTTGGTTGAGACTAGTGTCTGCCTCATGAAAGGTTCTTTGCGATTTATTAAAAGATGGTTGTAGCTATGTTCTGATTGCTGGAGGTGTTAGAGAGATGCTCTTTATGAAACATGATCGTGAGGTAGCTTATCTGAAGCAGAGTATTGGTGCAATTGAGACAGGAGCTTCTTTAGTGCCTTGCTTTATATTTGGGAAAACCCATGTTTACAAGTGGTGGAAACCTAAGGGCAGGGTATACAATCAGATTTGTTGACTGTTTTGCTTTCGGTCATTTATGTTTTGGGAAAGGAAAAGTGAGGGATCCTATTTTGAAAGGGTGTCCTATTTTTGAAAGAAGGTTTTTTTGGGGGAGATTTTTTTTCGTCAATGGGGGAGAAGAGCAGTTTTTGGGGTTGAAGGAAATCGGAGAAAGAGGGACAGAATAGGAACACAAGAAGAGGACGGAGAACACAAACATTGCTGTGATGCAAAGAGACTAGAAGGCTGCAACGAAGATGAAGATGAAGATGAAGTGTAATAGAATTCGATGAAAAAGCAGACAAATTGGTCGTGATAACACGATCAAGACAAAGAAGCAACAGCCAAACTATCTTCGAACTCTGAAAATTGGGGCAGAATGCCTTTTGTATGGATGTCTTTCTGGGAACCGTCCACGAGAGTTCCCTGCGTCTCCCACAACGCTTTCTTTCACTCTTTGAGCTTCTTCCCAAATTGGAGTCCGTTCGATGCATTATGACAACAAAAAGCTGAAAAAGCAATTGTCAAGTGATCGAGATTGCTGGCAAGTGGACTCTTCAATTGGAGAAAAAAGAGGACAAAGCTCTCCAACTTCGAAGGGGGTTAAAAAGGACAGACTTGATGGACCTAAAAGGTTGGGAGAGACACCTCGGAATGCTGATGCAGAACTACTAGAGCTATACTTTGTTCATCGCTAAAGTGCAATTTGTGCCGTCGTTTGGCATCTTTGTCCATTTGGATGGCTTCTTAAAACAGGGTCTTGTCCACTTGTCATAGCTCAGTGATCATGAGGTAATAAACAAGGATGATTCTGATGAGGTGAAGCAGCGGGCTATTGCAGCAATTGCAAAAGAAGGTGATATAGGCATTTGCCTTAGTTGGTCTGGACCATCATGCGCTCTCTCTCGGTGTCTATGTCTGTGTAGGGAACATGGGGTTTGGGTAATTGCCAAAAGACTCAGGAAAAAGAGAACCCAAAAGGAAATTTTACCTCCACGCTTTTAGTGTGGACGGCTTGATGCAACTCCCTCAAGCTTTATAGCTCACATGGACAAGATCATCACTTGCTATAGTCTCCACTCCATGCAATTCTTCTACCACCATCTTCTGCACAAGGTGGCGATGCATGTGTGCAGCTTTGGCTTTAGAATGACATCCTGATGCAGGTCTTTGGAATGGCCTAACTTGCAGTATGATAGAAGTGTTAATCATGCTTAATGTATGACTGGAAATTGCACGGAGGTACGTGCAACAGATTGCTAATTGCTTCCGACGACAGGCTTTTGGCCCTGCTAACGAGACAGTCAAAGCATTATGGACATCCCTAAAATAGATTGCTATCTACAATTCATGTTATCTATGCTAGAGGGCTCAGGAGGTTTAAGAACTGTTTGCAATTGAACTAAGATGGGCTGCATTCTAATGGATTTTGAAAACTGTCACAAGCTGTCATGACTCTAACAATGTTTACTCTTGCCACTCAAACTCAACCCCTATCATCACTACAAATAGTATCAGATGGGCTCATATTAATTATTACCTGGCTGCTTCTATTCTAATTAAAATCTCATATAAGCTGTTCTAGATGCAAAGTCTTTGTACCTGGAGGTGTCATACATGGCATTCCTGCAATGACACTCTTGGAAATGATCCTATCATGATGCTTGGATCACATTGTTTTTCATGTTACTACCGCCCTGTAAGTATTGCTATTGCTTGCTGAAATGAAGCAAATTACAACAGACACATGATATATACCATGCAAAACATCCTTTTTTTATGGCAAGAAGGCAAATATGATTGCAAATTATTCACAAATTTCAACGATTTGCATTAATCCATATTCTAAAATGATGAGAACGAACCAGAGATGTCAAAAACATGTTGATATATGATAGGAAAATTCATAGGAGTGAATAAGACTGCTGTGTGCACTTCTTCCACGTTTATGAAGGACTGTTGGTTCTCTCAATACAAAAGGTTGTGCATGACCATGAAAAATATAGATCTTTCCAACTGATCAACATCACAAGAGGCAATTGCAATCATATCAGGCCTAGAATTGAAACTAAATGTTGCTGGGCATGATTGTTAAAAATATTCTTTTGCTCAATGCACATTATTCTAGAGTTGTTGTTGCAGATTTGTATTCATTCTCTTGATTGATCTTCCATCTTGAAATTTAACAAGGTCTTCTGTAGACACGACTTTGTTTTAGAAAACCATTTCACAATGTGTTTATTGGTTTTTACATATAAAAATGATACAAAATAATCATTTACACCTATGCACCGCAGCAACACCTAAACTGGGGGGGGACGAAGTTTGTGCGACAATATAATTGCTAAAAAGATACAAATTCTAATTTCCCTCTTTGTGAATAGCATTTAGGGATCGTTCCATAATTAAATATAGGTGACTAGTAGCACGAAAGTTCTGGTGCTAGTCCCTAAAGCAGCGCATCACGTAATGCTTAGTTAAAATTCGTGAAAGGGTTGTTTTCCGCACCTCATATGGCTGTTTTTAAAGTCTTAAAATGGTTGTGCACAATTTTCATACACCTTGCATCAAGCATGTCACGTGGTATCTCCTAGAATGCATTGCAATTGATTGATAAAATTTGACTAACGCTGATAGGATAGAAAACCTAAGTCGTCAATTAGACGAGCGCTTCCATTGAAGAAAGTTTTGTGAGGAAAATCAAAATCTCCTGGAACGATGAATTATGAAAGTGTGGAGTTTGTGCGATTGTTATGTGTGTTAGCGATACATCTTGGGCCCAATCCCCGAGGTGTAGAAAGATCGTAGTGAAGCCGCGGCAATCAATCGAGAGGTGCTTCCCTATGTGTGTATTACGAGGCATTACACCTATATGTTATGGAATCTCCCTCTGAGGAGAAGGGAAAATGAACGTTGGACTACATATTGGATACAAACACAAAATTTTCATAAGCATTTAGTGCAAACTGAGTTTTAGATGCTCTTGGCCTGGGAGGCCGTGTGGTGGGGTTGTCTATTGTATGCATGAGACGTGGTTAGTGCCATAGCTAGTGCCGGCCCATTTTAGGTCCCATCAAAATGTGTCTAAGAAAATTTTGAGGGACGGTTTTCCCTTGCAAGTCCTATCGATACTTGTGAGCACCACACTTTGGACATGTCTCCATAGTCTCGTACTGTCCTAGAAAGAGTATGCAATCGTTGATAAATGCATGGATGTTGTTGTATTTCATGCCAAGTTTTCATAAAACATGTTGCGCAACATCACAAGACTCATGCATGGTATTTGCAAGTGGTAATATATGATACTTCAGTAACCTTAAAAAAATCATAAAACACCTTGAAAAATAATTATTATTTTTTATGATAGTGCCGAAAAAAAATCAACAAAGCGTACGTACAAGGCACCTGAGAAACTCGGTCACACTCGTATCACTCCACCCGTATTTTGCTTGCACACTTAGGAGTGCAAGCAATGTCTTTAGGCAAGATACTCAACACCCATCATATAATGGTATGGATTCATCCTCTCTAAGTGGATCAGATGTCTTGACATCCTTGGCCATCAATGCATCGATCATTTCCTCCATCTCAGGCTCCAAGATTGTAGAAAAGTCTTGAAGGTTTCTTATCTCCTCTAGTATTGATGGTATACATTGGGTAGTATCTTCCAAGTGGTGGATTGGCTTAGGCATTCCATCGATCGCGTGTCCACGAACTCTTCTAACTAGCTGCAAAGGATGCAGTTCTCCTTGGGATGAGACGTCACCTCCCTGTAATAAATTTGTTGGCCACACCCAATGTTTTTGTATATGATATTCAATTAGTTTGCAAATGTAATGCATGATTGATATATACTTTTCTTACCGTTTTCTCAAAATTTGAGATCGCCTGATCAATGATCTCTAATTGAAACTCATTGAAGCATCGTACGTGTTCTATAGACGATTGACGTTCATCTAATTGCTAGCTTACATTGAGAGCAAGGACAAGGGACATGATGATTAAGATACACCTCATGATCTTGAACATCACGACCTTCATCGTTTTCCATTTGGTCTACATTACGACAAACATTTTTTTTAATTATCATTCTTTTTTTCTTTCTTAAATTGTTTGAGAAGGGATATCTTCTCTTGTAACTCAGCAAAATTAACATATGTAAAGTCTCCACTCGCCCACAAATTAACATATGTCCCCCGAGTATTTCCCGTCTCGTGGTATTGTACTGAACCTCACCAAACCTCACCACCACCACCACCACCACTACTACTACTACTACTACTACTACTACTACTACTATGATTACTATATAAACAAGAAAAGAAGAAGTTAAAGAACAAGATCTTACCCTCTCTTTGTTTTTTATCCATTCATTCTCTTCTTTCCCTCCCTCTCTCTCTCTTTCTCTCTTTCTTTATTATGTTGCATGTTTATTCCCTCTCTCTCTCTCATTCCTTTTTTCTTTTTCTCTCTTTCTCTCCCTCTCTCATTTCCTTTAACAAAAAATCTCTCTCTCTCTCTCTCTCTTCTTCTACTACTACAACAACAATAAATAAGAAAAGAAGAAAAAAAACAACAATAACAACAACTACTACTACTACAACAAACAAGAAAAGAAGAAAAAACAACAACAACAACAACAACTACTACTACTACTACTACCACCACCACCACCACCACCACCACCACCACTACTACTACAAACAAGAAAAGAATAAATTAAAGAACTACTATTACCACTACTACTACTACTAACAAGAAAATAAGAAATTAAAGAACTACTATTACTACTACCACCACTACTACTACTACCACTACAAACAAGAAAAGAAGAAATTAAAGAACATGATCTTACCCTCTTGTTGTTTTTTATCCATTCATTATCCTCTCTCCCTCCCTCTCTCTCTCTTTCTCTCTTTCTCTATTATGTTTAATGTTTTTTCCCTCTCTCTCGTTCCTTCTTTCTCCTCTCTCATTTCCTCTCTTTCTCTCTCAGTACACATCATTTTTAACAAAAAAAGTTTTACAAAATTAGAAAAAATAAAACCAAACCAAGAGGTAAAAATGCACTCACCGCAAAGGCCTGGGGATGGATTCGCAGCTCCTCTTCACGATGGCGCCTCCTCTTCGCCCTCTGTACACTTCCTCCTCTTCTTTGCAAACGAAAGCAGCGGCGGTGAGAAGCTCTCATTCTCCGTCTTTCTCTCTTTCTCTCCCTCTCCCTCTCAAATGCAAGATGTAGTTTGCTCTCCCTTTCGCTCCCTCTTTCGTTCGTTCACGCAAAATGCTACGCTCGGGTTTTGGCCCAATTTTTTTCACTTGAGTACCATCGCTATTTGCATGGCATTTTCCAAGCAAATAGTGACGCCGCTAATTTGCATCGAAAATGGCCGTTGCATACTCCTGTACACACATTCTCCTTTTGGATGGTTTCAATATTTCTCTCTCCTCTCTCCTCTGTCTTTTTTCCAAAAATTCCTCTTTTCCCTTTTTGCTCCTTCTTTTGTGCGTAATGGTTGAACCTATGGATGAACATGAAGAAGATGATGAATTTATTCATTATTAAGAGAGATATTTATGGTTTCTTTACAATTTTGAGATCAATGGCATAGCCATACACATAGATTTTGTGTGCTTTGTTATCGGTTTTGTAGTTGTTTCTATTAGTGGGAAAGCTGCTTTCATTTTGGTACGTAGCCAAGGAAACAAGCTGATCTCAACAACAACTTGATAGAGATTACATGGTGACAAGAACAACTAATGTGGCAGTGAAATGAGAAGCTGGTGGCACCCCAATATTGTTGAGAAGAAAAGGATAAGAGAAGAAATATAAAATAAGATATGAAAGTGACAAAAAAAAGATACGAGTGAAGATATTATGCATAAAATGTGAACATGACATGGAATAAGAATGCAAGATTAAGAGAAAGAATTAAAGGAGAAAGAGAAAGTCAAAAGCCAAGCTCAAGATTGTGGAATACACTAGAAGGACTAGTGATAAATGACCCACCAAGGTGGAATTTTTTGGAGGCAATGACAAAGACAACATCTTCAAACTCACTATGATCTTTTGTATCATTTCCTATTCACTTCAACATGGCTATAAGAAGAACAAAAAGAGAGCGAGATGGAAAGTTGTAGGGGATCATCACAAAATGAAGTAGGGAATCAATGCTTGTGAAAAAAAAGAACCCTAATCCAAGGTCCTTCCAAAAGAGAAGATGGCGATTTATGTCTCCCATGTGTGACAAAAGCAAAAGCTCCTTCTACCTACAAGTTAGCAACCATCGTGCAAGGAGGATGTTCCATAGAAGGTCATTTTTGGTGGGAGAGAATGTTGTTAATTTGAAGAGACGAAGTGAGGTGGATAGCGAGAAGAATAACAAGAAGAAGAAGAACAAAAAGGTGCAAGTAGGTAGGGGGTCTCCACAAGAAGCTCCTTCCTATCCCCCTTGGCCCCTTCCTTGTTCCATGCCCCTTCCCCTTCACCATTCCGTCTCTTGGCCCTTTTTCCTTTTCATTTTCCTACCTATGTCTTCAGCCATGTAGGGGATGGAGTGAAGAAGAATAAGAAGAAGAAGAGCGAATATCATAATAATAACCAAGCACTCTCTTTTTGTGAAAAAGACAGAAAAATGCATACTGGTTTTCGACAAGAAGAATAAGACCCGGAGACGCACTATTTTTGTGAAGAAGAAGAAGAAGAAGAAGGAGATTTCATCAAAACAAGGACACCATGATGATATAGAAGTCGTGGAGAGGTGAGTCAAAAAGTTGTAGAGAAGAGGATGGCAAAGATGGATTTTGAAATGTCAATGGAGAAGAAAGAGAAGATAATGAGGAACTAGACAACAACATTTGCTTGTTCAACCTTCTTTCCTTGATGCACCCCAAGTAGAAACAAGAGCATAAGGAGAAGAAAGGAGAAGCATCATTGAGGAAAGAGAAAGCATCAAGAGCCAATTACTATTGCTCCCTTTCCAACAACGTCAAATTATGTTTCTCAATTTGGGATTCACAATCTCGAAAACCTCCTCTTCTCTACATCCAGCCAGGATTACAATGCTGCTCCTCTCCACCTCATCTTCCCTTCCATGGTAGTATATTGTAGCATCTCCCACAATTCCTCCCCTCCTTTGTCCTCCTCACCTACCTCTCCCCATCAAACACAACACCATTTGTGCCCTCCTCCTCATATATCTAATAGGCCCTCATCAATGGATACTTCCAAAAATATGCATATAAGAACATAACCTAATCATAACTTTTCACCAAAAAAATCAATATAATTTCTTTCAAGAGGTAATGCCCACGTTTTATCTTTTGAATTCCCACAATCCTTGAAAAAGAGACAAGACCCAAGCGTATCACATACACTCTAGTGAGAAGATTGTTATTCCAAAGCTCTAGCCATTTCCTTGTGCATGTCCCCCCCTCTTGCCCTTCTTAGTACATCCCTTTCCTTCTCAACACATATCATCATGCTCTACCTATAATTCCACTTTTGGTAGTCCATCTAGCATAGTAAGAATCACAAGGGAGCATAGAGATAAGGTTTAACAAAGGAGTAACCCTTGAAAAAACATTTTCTTCAAGAAAAATATCATTTTTCAAAAGAAAAAGAAAAATAACAAAACAAAACAAAGAAAAAATTCCACATGATAACCTAAGGCTTAATAATCCTAACTTCATATAAAAAACATTCAAAATGAAAACATTTTTGCTAAGCTATAACTCTCTTTAAGATTTGTTCTCACAAGAGTTGTTGATTTATCCTCGTGTCTAATAGCACTAGTAAACTCCACCTAATTAAACACTTGAAGCTATTTCTACAACCAACCCTTTCATCCTCAAGTGCCTATAGAGCTACATGCTGGAGGGAGTCATTCTTCTTTCCCCTATTGGGATGGAGGAGTTATTCCTGTGAGGCCATGTTGACAATAGAACCCTATCCTTTGGAGACTATATAAGTTTTTTAGTGTGGGAGTGCCTGAGGTAGGAGTTCCCTTGCTCTACTGGTCATGGATTTGAAGTCCATATACCCTACCATGGCTAGGCCTTGTGATCAAAGTTGTTTTACTAACAATTTTGGAAGTGTTTTGTAACGTGTCCGCTAGAATCATTTCGGACACGTCTTAGCAGTCCATCGGGAAGGATGTCTAGAAAGCTCTGCCCGGCACTCCCATGGAATGTTACGGGACTTGCGATCTAGGTCTTCCTGCGTTTGCCACGTAGCGGAAGTATCCTGGCCGTTCCCACTTAGGATCGACCTGAATTTGGGTTTTCCTGTTTGGTCATTAGCTAGCAACAACTAGCGTCAGATCTGAGCGAACTACTTTACGCACAAACGCCAGATCCGAAGCGGATTCACACTGCACTTGATTCAAGGAGAATGGGAAACGAGAGGGATGCAAGGCTCCACCTCTCTGCCACAAGGCATAGTCCCATTCCGTTCCCCTAAAACAGCGCGAATCGGGTAATAGTTAATTCTAAGTCATCGTTCTCGTTACTTGTTTCGGTGATGACGATCATCCTCTGTTCGTTGAAGACTTTGAGAAAAGTTCCCGGCTAACCGGGACCACCCATCCATAGGACGGACCCATGGTCCATCCTCCGCACTTTCCTCGGTTTGTTTTAGTTATGTAATTACCTACCACATTAGTTTGACATATACAAACAACTTCTTTGATTAACCCTGTTATGCACTGGTTCCTTCACGTAATCTTATCATAGGACATAAAGAAAACAATGCCAAAACAACTTCTTTATTATCATTTTATCCTTTTATCTTTGAAATACAAGGAGTTTCCGCCTGTAGGTGTATTCATAATCCGCCCGAAGGCTATCCAGTAATCCACCAGGGATCACTAATCCAAGTTTCCGCCCGTAGACTAGTATGCGGGCCTCGAGATCCAATCCCGAGTCACGTTAGTCTCTTGTGCAGGGCCCGGAAGGCGAGGGATTTACAGCCAGAGCCCCCCTTGGCACCCAAGCGTCCTCCTGCTCCAGGGAGAACTCAACGGAGAGACCTCTCACGGCGGGTTCGGTCCACGTTCCCGGCGCGGCTAACAACCCCCTTGGTTAGGGTTAGGCAGGCAGTCGGGGGTAACTGAAGCTGCCTCTCCCTTCAGGCTTCAACCTGAAGTATTTAGATATGTTTTCCTCCTTTAGTTCATTGAGCAAACAATGCAAACAGTGCTTTCTAAACTGTTACAAGCACAATCAAATTCCAGTGGTCGTTTGGCTGGCAAACCGTTAAGGAGTGACTTCCTTTCCTCCGAATGCAGCCCGCATTCGATCCGGAATCAATTGCAACTTGGCAAGATTCCTATCATTCTTGGGTTAGGGTCATACCCTACCAATACTTTAGGTTTTGTTGTGGTAGGTTCCAGCGACCATGTCATTTTAGTTTATTGTCTGGTTATTTGCTTCAAGGCAAATACCTAACTTTCCTTTTTCCTTGGCAATTATTCCCCAAGAAAACTGAGTAACAGGATGATTACTCATCCTCTTGTAAGTTAAATTCTTTCACTAACTTTCCAACCCCATTTCGAGAGATGACAAAACTCTCTTGTGGACAAATCTCAAGTCTATACGATGTTGCAACCTTTTTGCACATGCGTTGCATCATTCCATGGGATCATTCCACCCACTGAATGGCGTCCTCCGGCCACGGAATTACCTCTAGCCGAGTAGCAGGGTTTAGGGTATCTTCTTACCCAATCCATTCCTAATTATATTGGCCCACGGCCCTAGGAATTTCCAACTCAGTCGGAGTTTCATCATTTGTACGAGTGATCCTTAGGATGAAACCTTAGATCATTTTATGTATGAGCATCCACTTGACTCGACATTTAGTGACTGTGTGTAAGATCTTTGGGTTTGCGGTTTTGACTTGGCAACAAGTGTAAAGCTAGGTCGAATTCTTACCGCACAAAACCCTAGTTAGCACTTGGGCTACCTATCATATCGACTGAACCATGCCCAAATGAATCCCTTGTGGTCTAGGTGACTTAGACAACACCATATACTTGTCTTGCGACAAGGATGAACCTTTCCCAAAGGTAATAAACTAGGTCAACAGTTACAACTACTCCAATACGTGTAAACATGCGATTCATTGCTTCTACGCATCACATGGTTCACAATAACCCTATCCTTCCTTGGCAAAGCAAAAATGCCTGATAATCCGGACACTAACTTTCCTAGGTCCTACTAGGACTTACCTCAAATAATCATGCCTCTTGCAAGTCCATAGATCAATTTCGTGCCTTCTATTCCTTTTCGAGTAACGTCTTATGGGTGTTAACTTTCCCTCATGAATCATTACAGGGAGGATTTATCTAAAAAGGTGACATGCCATTAATCTTTCCATGCCTAGTAAAAAAAGTGTACCTCAATAATTTCAACCTTGAAATGAGGCAATAGTTGTCCTAGGCTCGTCACTTTTGAATACACAAAAAGGAAACTTGCTGATAAGGTCCTACAAATGCATAGACACCTTATGCTCTTTTCACCCATTCCTTTGAACGTACCAATGATCAATTTTTCATATCTTAGGCTATTTCTAATAAATGTTCAAATAGCCAATTCATTTTCCAATTGCACTTAACTTGACTAGTTGAATTCGAGCATGCATGAGTGCTTCCTAATCCGTGAAGTTATCGTGATTAATTCAATACTTTTGTGTGGAATCCAAATAGATCAAACCTGGACTTGTGAATTCCGGGAAATGTCCACGTATGCTCGGGGTGAACCTTCCGCATCGCACCTTGTGATCTTTTTAGAGGCCATCGCGAATTCGATCTCCAGTTAGCCTTTGTGGATTTCAACTTTTGGCCTTGGCTTGCAGTCTTATGACCTTGGTCCGTCTCCCTTGTATGCGCAATTCTCTTTGATATATGGCTTCCTTGACCGAAGTTCCGACTTGCGGAATTTGCCTTGGGAAGGCCTTAGGGTTCTTATGAGATCCCTTGGACAATGTAGATTGGAGAGCTTTAATCCACCTTGAAATTCCGGGTTTAGGAAGGATTGTGTGGGCCTTACGATGATGTTCGCGGAAAAGGGCTCTTGCGAGTGGGCCTTGCAAGAATGGGCTTTAGAGTTCTTCTTCTCCTTCCCAAAAATCCTAGGACTGGCCTTGTAAGTGATTAGTGGGAGGGCCTTTATAGGCTTCCTCTTTTACTCTTCAAAATCTCGGGGGTTAAAGATATTGGGGAAAGGTGTTAAGAGATCCCCTCTTCTTCTCTACAAGATCTGGGCCTAGAGGCCTTATGGAAAATCGGTGAGAAGGTCCGTCGCCTCCTTCTCTTCAAAGACCTGGGGGGTGTGTGGATAGATCTATGGCCAATGTAGTGGGAAGGGGTTTAAAAACCCGCCTAGGGCATGGCTTGTGTGAGATCAAAAAGGAAGGGGACTTAAAAATCCCGGTGTAAAATGGGCTATAAAGGCTCCACGGGAAGGGGGGGCTTTGGGAAGCCCCTTAGAAGCTTCCTAGAGAAGCTTCTAAGAAGCTTCTGCAGCAGCGTCCACGTGTGGAGGAGGAGGGGGATCGTATTCCAGTGGCGGCGGACTGAAGGGCCGGCGGCTTCACAGCGGCTATGGCGGACTGGGCGGCTGGCGGACTGAGGTGGCAGCGTTGCGCTTGATGACGGTGGCCTGGCGGCCCTTCCTTCACACGGCCGACACCCCTCACGGCCCCTTTCTTCACACGGCGACCTCCCCCCCAGTTCGTCCAGCCCTCCTCCTCCCTTCCACACGGCCCGCTCTCCTCCCTCTCACGCCTGCACCTCCTCCAGCTCATGTCCGGCACCCCCTCCCTCTCATGTCCGGCGCCTCCTCTCTACGGCCCTTCCATATGACAGCCTTCTGTCCCTCCACAGCCTCCCTCTCACGCTTTTTTCCCCCCCCCCCAAGAGGGGGTTCTTATAGTCCAAGGAGGGTGAGGGGTCCTCCCTACGTGTCAGTTGCATGGCTCTCTCCCTTCTCACCTCCCTCATGCTAGCCCATCCCTTTCCCCCAGCCACACTTCGGCTGGGGAAGATAATAAAAAAATTTGTAATAATTCCACCTTTATCCCCTTATCCTCCTCCCAAGAGGGAGTTTTCCCGCGGCTATGCCGGTTTGAATCCCTGACCTTATTTTCCTAAGGTGGAGTGTCTCCATTACCCGCGTATGGCTATAGATTAGCTGCTGGCACTAGTGATAATCTTTGCACGAGATTTACACGACATGCGGGAAGTCAATATTTACGGCACGCAGTGTGCGGAAATATTACATTCTCTCCCCCTTAGAAGAATCGAGATGTCCTCATCTCGAGATAAACTGAGGATATTGAAGATTGAGAGAGCTTTCATCCATCCAGGTAGCATCCTCCTTAGGATAATCTTTCCACTGGACGAGCCATTCTCTCAGTTGTCTCACCCTAGCATCTAAAATCTTGTCCGGCCTTAGTTCAAGGACTCCTTGACTAGGCATTACAAGTTGTTGGTCATCACGTACATGATTAGGGCTAGGTGCATACTTCATTCTTCAATAGACTGTTATGGAATACTTTATGAACCTTAGGTTTTCAGGGAGTTGCTGTCTATAAACATTAGGTCTTAAGCACTTGAGGATCTTGTATGGTTCACAATACCTTGGACTTAGCTTCCTGCAATCTCCTAAGGATAGAGAATTCTTCCTTGGGCATACGTGAATGAAGACCATGTCTCCTTCCTCAAATATTCTATCTTGACACTTCAAATCTGTGTATGCCTTCTGTCTATCCTTCGCAGCTTTGATGTCCCGAGAAAGTGAAATCATGAGCTTCGCACAATATCTTCTATTTAAATAACTGGCTTGCTCGTATACATACTCTCGTCCTATAGTAGACGTGTCCATTATTGACAGAGAATTCACGATACTTAGCCTCTAGCTTTTGTTCCTGGTCCTTGATAGGGACTTCCCTTAGCATCCTTTGATAGGCTAGATCATGGCATCCTTCCTCTCTAGCTAGCTCAAGTATTAGGTCGTTTGGCATGGACACCTCTGTAGCTAGAGATCTAGCTATTGATAGATCTTGCAAGATTAATGAATTAAGGAATGCCTTGCGATTGAATGCATCAACAACTACATTTTCCAGGTCGGTACTTGATCTTAAAATCATATTCCTCCAATACTTCAATCCGTCGACGTTGCCTCATGTTGAACTCGTTCTGGGTAAAAATCCATTTGAGGCTCTTATGATCGGTTACTAGAGTAAACTTGTTACCCAACAGGTAGTGTCTCCAAAGCTTTAGAGCATGGATGACAGCTAATAACCCCAGATCATGCGTGGCATAATTCTTTTCGTGACTCTTCAATTTCCTTGAAGAATATGCTGATGATTTTCCTACATGAGCACATATCTTAAGGCAAGCATGCTAGTATCAGTTACTACCTCTACTCCTTACTGTGGTCTAGAAGTTTTTGGATCGGTGGTGATACCAAACTTTGCTTCAACCTATCGAAGCTAGTTTGTTCGGCAGTTGACCATGCAATGGACGTTTGCTTCCTCAATAATTCTGTCAAAGGTGCTGCAATCAAGGCATAGTTTTAGATGAAGACCCCATACCATCCTGTCAATCCAAGAAAGCTGAGTATTTCTTTGATAGTTGTTGGTATTTGGCCATCCTAGAACATTTCTAACTTAGGCTGGCTCCACTGAGATTCCTTTTTGCGATATGATGAATTCTAGATGATCATTCTGATATTTGAGGAACGTGCAATTCCATCATCTTAGCATACCGCTTGCGTGACCTCCTTGTCTCAAGGAAAATCCGAAGTTGGGATTCATGATCTCCTTCCTGTTTGGAATAGAGTGTCGTCGAAGAAGACAAGCACGAAATCATCAAAATATGGTCTAAAAATATCCTGCATTAATCTATTGAAGGTGGCAGGTGTATTTGTAAGGCCGAATGACATAGCCAAGAATTCAAAGTGCCCATATCTTGTATTGAAGGCCGTTTTTGGAATATCCTCATCCTTGATCCTGATTTGATAGTAGCCTGACCTGAGATAATCTTGGAGAAGTTCTTAGCATTCTGAAGGCTATCAAGAAGCTCATCTATTCTAGGAATATGATATTTGTTCTTGACTGTTGATTAATTCAACCCACGGTAATCAATACATAGTCGAAGTGTCCCATCTTTCTTTTTCTGGAATAGGACTGGAGTTCCCCATGGTGAATTGCTAGGTCGGATGTAGCCTTGGTTTAACAGTTGCTTGAGTTGTTCCTTCAACTCAATAGCTTCCGGAATGGACATCCTATAGGGTCTCTTCGCAATCGGCGCAGCTCCTATTACTGACTTGATCTCATGATCTACTTCTCTTTGAAGCGGGAGTTCTGTTAACTCTTCAGAAACTACGTCCCCGTATTCCTTTAGCCAAGTGACCAAATCACTTTACTTCTTTATCAATATTCATAGTCAAGATAATCGGGAAAAAGTTTTATTCCATTCATCTCAGTATAGCCCTTACAATTATTTCTTGGGCCGATGGAACAAGTTAATACATTAATTCGAGGAGAATAAGATGTTGTTGCATTCAGCTACAGGAACTGAGTAGTAGTACGGATTGGGGTCATTGATTTTCAGGAATCGATAGTTCATTGGAAGATTAGGGTATCTTTTCCTTTGATATCCATTCTTCTCATGACGTCCCAAAACCTTGATTCGGTCGGCAGGGATTGTTTGAATCACTTCCCCGTACACATACTTATTCTGGTTAACCCTTCGACCTCCGACCCGTAGGGTCACGTTTGCGTGAGCCTCAATAAAGACGAACAGCTTTACGATCTTCAAATCCTCCATCCACTTGATTCTCTTCAAGTTAATTTGAAGGTACACAGGTTGATAGGCAGTTATGTAATAGATCCCTGTAACACCCATCCATCTCCATTCCACGTACACAGGTGATGGATTGTAAATGCGATCTAGGATGTTCATCATCTCAACCCTTTGTCGATAATCCGTGGAATGCATCGCGGTCATAAACATGACTCGGAACACTAAGAACCTGTTCCATGCTTCATAATTCTGCAAGACAGTATTCAAAGTAAGGAAATGTTTGGGACACAACATTTGCTTTACTTCTTCTTATTAAAATTTCCTAAAAACAAGTCCTTTGTTGGTTTGCTCTGATACCAACTGTAACGTGTCCGCTAGAATCATTTCGGACACGTCTTAGCAGTCCATCGGGAAGGATGTCTAGAAAGCTCTGCCCGGCACTCCCATGGAATGTTACGGGACTTGCGATCTAGGTCTTCCTGCGTCTGCCACGTAGCGGAAGTATCCTGGCCGTTCCCACTTAGGATCGACCTGAATTTGGGTTTTCCTGTTTGGTCATTAGCTAGCAACAACTAGCGTCAGATCCGAGCGAACTACTTTACGCAGAAACGCCAGATCCGAAGCGGATTCACACTGCACTTGGTTCAAGGAGAATGGGAAACGAGAGGGATGCAAGGCTCCACCTCTCTGCCACAAGGCATAGTCCCATTCCGTTCCCCTAAAACAGCGCGAATCGGGTAATAGTTAATTCTAAGTCATCGTTCTCGTTACTTGTTTCGGTGATGACGATCATCCTCTGTTCGTTGAAGACTTTGAGAAAAGTTCCCGGCTAACCGGGACCACCCATCCATAGGACGGGCCCATGGTCCATCCTCCGCACTTTCCTCGGTTTGTTTTAGTTATGTAATTACCTACCACATTAGTTTGACATATACAAACAGCTTCTTTGATTAACCCTCTTATGCACTGGTTCCTTCACGTAATCTTATCACAGGACATAAAGAAAACAATGCCAAAACAACTTCTTTATTATCATTTTATCCTTTTATCTTTGAAATACAAGGAGTTTCCGCCTATAGGTGTATTCATAATCCGCCCGAAGGCTATCCAGTAATCCACCAGGGATCACTAATCCAAGTTTCCGCCCGTAGACTAGTATGCGGGCCTCGAGATCCAATCCCGAGTCACGTTAGTCTCTTGTGCAGGGCCCGGAAGGCGAGGGATTTATAGCCAGAGCCCCCCTGGCACCCAAGCGTCCTCCTGCTCCAAGCAGAACTCAACGGAGAGACCTCTCACGGCGGGTTCGGTCCACGTTCCCGGCGCGGCTAACAACCCCCTTGGTTAGGGTTAGGCAGGCAGTCGGGGGTAAGTGAAGCTGCCTCTCCCTTCAGGCTTCAACCTGAAGTATTTAGATATGTTTTCCTCCTTTAGTTCATTGAGCAAACAATGCAAACAGTGCTTTCTAAACTGTTACAAGCACAATCAAATTCCAGTGGTCGTTTGGCTGGCAAACCGTTAAGGAGTGACTTCCTTTCCTCCGAATGCAACCCGCATTCGATCCGGAATCAATTGCAACTTGGCAAGATTCCTATCATTCTTGGGTTAGGGTCATACCCTACCAATCCTTTAGGTTTTGTTGTGGTAGGTTCCAGCGACCATGTCGTTTTAGTTTATTGTCTGGTTATTTGCTTCAAGGCAAATACCTAACTTTCCTTTTTCCTTGGCAATTATTCCCCAAGAAAACTGAGTAACAGGATGATTACTCATCCTCTTGTAAGTTAAATTCTTTCACTAACTTTCCAACCCCATTTCGAGAGATGACAAAACTCTCTTGTGGACAAATCTCAAGTCTATACGATGTTGCAACCTTTTTGCACATGCGTTGCATCATTCCATGGGATCATTCCACCCACTGAATGGCGTCCTCCGGCCACGGAATTACCTCTAGCCGAGTAGCAGGGTTTAGGGTATCTTCTTACCCAATCCATTCCTAATTATATTGGCCCACGGCCCTAGGAATTTCCAACTCAGTCGGAGTTTCATCATTTGTACGAGTGATCCTTAGGATGAAACCTTAGATCATTTTATGTATGAGCATCCACTTGACTCGACATTTAGTGACTGTGTGTAAGATCTTTGGGTTTGCGGTTTTGACTTGGCAACAAGTGTAAAGCTAGGTCGAATTCTTACCGCACAAAACCCTAGTTAGCACTTGGGCTACCTATCATATCGACTGAACCATGCCCAAATGAATCCCTTGTGGTCTAGGTGACTTAGACAACACCATATACTTGTCTTGCGACAAGGATGAACCTTTCCCAAAGGTAATAAACTAGGTCAACAGTTACAACTACTCCAATACGTGTAAACATGCGATTCATTGCTTCTACGCATCACATGGTTCACAATAACCCTATCCTTCCTTGGCAAAGCAAAAATGCCTGATAATCCGGACACTAACTTTCCTAGGTCCTACTAGGACTTACCTCAAATAATCATGCCTCTTGCAAGTCCATAGATCAATTTCGTGCCTTCTATTCCTTTTCGAGTAACGTCTTATGGGTGTTAACTTTCCCTCATGAATCATTACAGGGAGGATTTATCTAAAAAGGTGACATGCCATTAATCTTTCCATGCCTAGTAAAAAAAGTGTACCTCAATAATTTCAACCTTGAAATGAGGCAATAGTTGTCCTAGGCTCGTCACTTTTGAATACACAAAAAGGAAACTTGCTGATAAGGTCCTACAAATGCATAGACACCTTATGCTCTTTTCACCCATTCCTTTGAACGTACCAATGATCAATTTTTCATATCTTAGGCTATTTCTAATAAATGTTCAAATAGCCAATTCATTTTCCAATTGCACTTAACTTGACTAGTTGAATTCGAGCATGCATGAGTGCTTCCTAATCCGTGAAGTCATCGTGATTAATTCAATACTTTTGTGTGGAATCCAAATAGATCAAACCTGGACTTGTGAATTCCGGGAAATGTCCACGTATGCTCGGGGTGAACCTTCCGCATCGCACCTTGTGATCTTTTTAGAGGCCATCGCGAATTCGATCTCCAGTTAGCCTTTGTAAATTTCAACTTTTGGCCTTGGCTTGTAGTCTTATGACCTTGGTCCGTCTCCCTTGTATGCGCAATTCTCTTTGATATATGGCTTCCTTGACCGAAGTTCCGACTTGCGGAATTTGCCTTGGGAAGGCCTTAGGGTTCTTATGAGATCCCTTGAACAATGGAGATTGGAGAGCTTTAATCCACCTTGAAATTCCGGGTTTAGGAAGGATTGTGTGGGCCTTACGATGATGTTCGCGGAAAAGGGCTCTTGCGAGTGGGCCTTGCAAGAATGGGCTTTAGAGTTCTTCTTCTCCTTCCCAAAAATCCTAGGACTGGCCTTGTAAGTGATTAGTGGGAGGGCCTTTATAGGCTTCCTCTTTTACTCTTCAAAATCTCGGGGGTTAAAGATATTGGGGAAAGGTGTTAAGAGATCCCCTCTTCTTCTCTACAAGATCTGGGCCTAGAGGCCTTATGGAAAATCGGTGAGAAGGTCCGTCGCCTCCTTCTCTTCAAAGACCCGGGGGTGTGTGGATAGATCTATGGCCAATGTAGTGGGAAGGGGTTTAAAAACCCGCCTAGGGCATGGCTTGTGTGAGATCAAAAAGGAAGGGGACTTAAAAATCCCGGTGTAAAATGGGCTATAAAGGCTCCACGGGAAGGGGGGGCTTTGGGAAGCCCCTTAGAAGCTTCCTAGAGAAGCTTCTAAGAAGCTTCTGCAGCAGCGTCCACGTGTGGAGGAGGAGGGGGATCGTATTCCAGTGGCGGCGGACTGAAGGGCCGGCGGCTTCACAGCGGCTATGGCGGACTGGGCGGCTGGCGGACTGAGGTGGCAGCGTTGCGCTTGATGACGGTGGCCTGGCGGCCCTTCCTTCACACGGCCGACACCCCTCACGGCCCCTTTCTTCACACGGCGACCTCCCCCCCAGTTCGTCCAGCCCTCCTCCTCCCTTCCACACGGCCCGCTCTCCTCCCTCTCACGCCTGCACCTCCTCCAGCTCATGTCCGGCGCCCCCTCCCTCTCATGTCCGGCGCCTCCTCTCTACGGCCCTTCCATATGACAGCCTTCTGTCCCTCCACAGCCTCCCTCTCACGCTTTTTTTTTCCCCCCCCCAAGAGGGGGTTCTTATAGTCCAAGGAGGGTGAGGGGTCCTCCCTACGTGTCAGTTGCATGGCTCTCTCCCTTCTCACCTCCCTCATGCTAGCCCATCCCTTTCCCCCAGCCACACTTCGGCTGGGGAAGATAATAAAAAAATTTGTAATAATTCCACCTTTATCCCCTTATCCTCCTCCCAAGAGGGAGTTTTCCCGCGGCTATGCCGGTTTGAATCCCTGACCTTATTTTCCTAAGGTGGAGTGTCTCCATTACCCGCGTATGGCTATAGATTAGCTGCTGGCACTAGTGATAATCTTTGCACGAGATTTACATGACATGAGGGAAGTCAATATTTACGGCATGCAGTGTGTGGAAATATTACATTCTCTCCCCCTTAGAAGAATTGAGATGTCCTCATCTCGAGATAAACTGGGGATATTGAAGATTGAGAGAGCTTTCATCCATCCAGGTAGCATCCTCCTTAGGATAATCTTTCCACTGGACGAGCCATTCTGTCAGTTGTCTCACCCTAGCATCTAAAATCTTGTCCGGCCTTAGTTCAAGGACTCCTTGACTAGGCATTACAAGTTGTTGGTTATCAAGTACATGATTAGGGCTAGGTGCATACTTCATTCTTCAATAGACTGTTATGGAATACTTTATGAACCTTAGGTTTTCAGGGAGTTGCTGTCTATAAACATTAGGTCTTAAGCACTTGAGGATCTTGTATGGTTCACAATACCTTGGACTTAGCTTCCTGCAATCTCCTAAGGATAGAGAATTCTTCCTTGGGCATACGTGAATGAAGACCATGTCTCCTTCCTCAAATATTCTATCTTGACACTTCAAATCCGTGTATGCCTTCTGTCTATCCTTCGCAGCTTTGATGTCCCGAGAAAGTGAAATCATGAGCTTCGCACAATATCTTCTATTTAAATAACTGGCTTGCTCGTATACATACTCTCGTCCTATAGTAGACGTGTCCATTATTGACAGAGAATTCACGATACTTAGCCTCTAGCTTTTGTTCCTGGTCCTTGATAGGGACTTCCCTTAGCATCCTTTGATAGGCTAGATCATGGCATCCTTCCTCTCTAGCTAGCTCAAGTATTAGGTCGTTTGGCATGGACACCTCTGTAGCTAGAGATCTAGCTATTGATAGATCTTGCAAGATTAATGAATTAAGGAATGCCTTGCGATTGAATGCATCAACAACTACATTTTCCAGGTCGGTACTTGATCTTAAAATCATATTCCTCCAATACTTCAATCCGTCGATGTTGCCTCATGTTGAACTCGTTCTGGGTAAAAATCCATTTGAGGCTCTTATGATCGGTTACTAGAGTAAACTTGTTACCCAACAGGTAGTGTCTCCAAAGCTTTAGAGCATGGATGACAGCTAATAACCCCAGATCATGCGTGGCATAATTCTTTTCGTGACTCTTCAATTTCCTTGAAGAATATGCTGATGATTTTCCTACATGAGCACATATCTTAAGGCAAGCATGCTAGTATCAGTTACTACCTCTACTCCTTACTGTGGTCTAGAAGTTTTTGGATCGGTGGTGATACCAAACTTTGCTTCAACCTATCGAAGCTAGTTTGTTCGGCAGTTGACCATGCAATGGACGTTTGCTTCCTCAATAATTCTGTCAAAGGTGCTGCAATCAAGGCATAGTTTTAGATGAAGACCCCATACCATCCTGTCAATCCAACAAAGCTGAGTATTTCTTTGACAGTTGTTGGTATTTGGCCATCCTAGAACATTTCTAACTTAGGCTGGCTCCACTGAGATTCCTTTTTCCGATATGATGAATTCTAGATGATCATTTTGATGTTTGAGGAACGTGCAATTCCATCATCTTAGCATACCGCTTGCGTGACCTCCTTGTCTCAAGGAAAATCCGAAGTTGGGATTCATGATCTCCTTCCTGTTTGGAATAGAGTGTCGTCGAAGAAGACAAGCACGAAATCATCAAAATATGGTCTAAAAATATCCTGCATTAATCTATTGAAGGTGGCAGGTGTATTTGTAAGGCCGAATGACATAGCCAAGAATTCAAAGTGCCCATATCTTGTATTGAAGGCCGTTTTTGGAATATCCTCATCCTTGATCCTGATTTGATAGTAGCCTGACCTGAGATAATCTTGGAGAAGTTCTTAGCATTCTGAAGGCTATCAAGAAGCTCATCTATTCTAGGAATATGATATTTGTTCTTGACTGTTGATTAATTCAACCCACGGTAATCAATACATAGTCGAAGTGTCCCATCTTTCTTTTTCTGGAATAGGACTGGAGTTCCCCATGGTGAATTGCTAGGTCGGATGTAGCCTTGGTTTAACAGTTGCTTGAGTTGTTCCTTCAACTCAATAGCTTCCGGAATGGACATCCTATAGGGTCTCTTCGCAATCGGCGCAGCTCCTATTACTGACTTGATCTCATGATCTACTTCTCTTTGAAGCGGGAGTTCTGTTAACTCTTCAGAAACTACGTCCCCGTATTCCTTTAGCCAAGTGACCAAATCACTTTACTTCTTTATCAATATTCATAGTCAAGATAATCGGGAAAAAGTTTTATTCCATTCATCTCAGCATAGCCCTTACAATTATTTCTTGGGCCGATGGAACAAGTTAATACATTAATTCGAGGAGAATAAGATGTTGTTGCATTCAGCTACAGGAACTGAGTAGTAGTACGGATTGGGGTCATTGATTTTCAGGAATCGATAGTTCATTGGAAGATTAGGGTATCTTTTCCTTTGATATCCATTCTTCTCATGACGTCCCAAAACCTTGATTCGGTCGGCAGGGATTGTTTGAATCACTTCCCCGTACACATACTTATTCTGGTTAACCCTTCGACCTCCGACCCGTAGGGTCACGTTTGCGTGAGCCTCAATAAAGACGAACAGCTTTACGATCTTCAAATCCTCCATCCACTTGATTCTCTTCAAGTTAATTTGAAGGTACACAGGTTGATAGGCAGTTATGTAATAGATCCCTGTAACACCCATCCATCTCCATTCCACGTACACAGGTGATGGATTGTAAATGCGATCTAGGATGTTCATCATCTCAACCCTTTGTCGATAATCCGTGGAATGCATCGCGGTCATAAACATGACTCGGAACACTAAGAACCTGTTCCATGCTTCATAATTCTGCAAGACAGTATTCAAAGTAAGGAAATGTTTGGGACACAACATTTGCTTTACTTCTTCTTATTAAAATTTCCTAAAAACAAGTCCTTTGTTGGTTTGCTCTGATACCAACTGTAACGTGTCCGCTAGAATCATTTCGGACACGTCTTAGCAGTCCATCGGGAAGGATGTCTAGAAAGCTCTGCCCGGCACTCCCATGGAATGTTACGGGACTTGCGATCTAGGTCTTCCTGCGTCTGCCACGTAGCGGAAGTATCCTGGCCGTTCCCACTTAGGATCGACCTGAATTTGGGTTTTCCTGTTTGGTCATTAGCTAGCAACAACTAGCGTCAGATCCGAGCGAACTACTTTACGCAGAAACGCCAGATCCGAAGCGGATTCACACTGCACTTGGTTCAAGGAGAATGGGAAACGAGAGGGATGCAAGGCTCCACCTCTCTGCCACAAGGCATAGTCCCATTCCGTTCCCCTAAAACAGCGCGAATCGGGTAATAGTTAATTCTAAGTCATCGTTCTCGTTACTTGTTTCGGTGATGACGATCATCCTCTGTTCGTTGAAGACTTTGAGAAAAGTTCCCGGCTAACCGGGACCACCCATCCATAGGACGGGCCCATGGTCCATCCTCCGCACTTTCCTCGGTTTGTTTTAGTTATGTAATTACCTACCACATTAGTTTGACATATACAAACAGCTTCTTTGATTAACCCTCTTATGCACTGGTTCCTTCACGTAATCTTATCACAGGACATAAAGAAAACAATGCCAAAACAACTTCTTTATTATCATTTTATCCTTTTATCTTTGAAATACAAGGAGTTTCCGCCTATAGGTGTATTCATAATCCGCCCGAAGGCTATCCAGTAATCCACCAGGGATCACTAATCCAAGTTTCCGCCCGTAGACTAGTATGCGGGCCTCGAGATCCAATCCCGAGTCACGTTAGTCTCTTGTGCAGGGCCCGGAAGGCGAGGGATTTATAGCCAGAGCCCCCCTGGCACCCAAGCGTCCTCCTGCTCCAAGCAGAACTCAACGGAGAGACCTCTCACGGCGGGTTCGGTCCACGTTCCCGGCGCGGCTAACAACCCCCTTGGTTAGGGTTAGGCAGGCAGTCGGGGGTAAGTGAAGCTGCCTCTCCCTTCAGGCTTCAACCTGAAGTATTTAGATATGTTTTCCTCCTTTAGTTCATTGAGCAAACAATGCAAACAGTGCTTTCTAAACTGTTACAAGCACAATCAAATTCCAGTGGTCGTTTGGCTGGCAAACCGTTAAGGAGTGACTTCCTTTCCTCCGAATGCAACCCGCATTCGATCCGGAATCAATTGCAACTTGGCAAGATTCCTATCATTCTTGGGTTAGGGTCATACCCTACCAATCCTTTAGGTTTTGTTGTGGTAGGTTCCAGCGACCATGTCGTTTTAGTTTATTGTCTGGTTATTTGCTTCAAGGCAAATACCTAACTTTCCTTTTTCCTTGGCAATTATTCCCCAAGAAAACTGAGTAACAGGATGATTACTCATCCTCTTGTAAGTTAAATTCTTTCACTAACTTTCCAACCCCATTTCGAGAGATGACAAAACTCTCTTGTGGACAAATCTCAAGTCTATACGATGTTGCAACCTTTTTGCACATGCGTTGCATCATTCCATGGGATCATTCCACCCACTGAATGGCGTCCTCCGGCCACGGAATTACCTCTAGCCGAGTAGCAGGGTTTAGGGTATCTTCTTACCCAATCCATTCCTAATTATATTGGCCCACGGCCCTAGGAATTTCCAACTCAGTCGGAGTTTCATCATTTGTACGAGTGATCCTTAGGATGAAACCTTAGATCATTTTATGTATGAGCATCCACTTGACTCGACATTTAGTGACTGTGTGTAAGATCTTTGGGTTTGCGGTTTTGACTTGGCAACAAGTGTAAAGCTAGGTCGAATTCTTACCGCACAAAACCCTAGTTAGCACTTGGGCTACCTATCATATCGACTGAACCATGCCCAAATGAATCCCTTGTGGTCTAGGTGACTTAGACAACACCATATACTTGTCTTGCGACAAGGATGAACCTTTCCCAAAGGTAATAAACTAGGTCAACAGTTACAACTACTCCAATACGTGTAAACATGCGATTCATTGCTTCTACGCATCACATGGTTCACAATAACCCTATCCTTCCTTGGCAAAGCAAAAATGCCTGATAATCCGGACACTAACTTTCCTAGGTCCTACTAGGACTTACCTCAAATAATCATGCCTCTTGCAAGTCCATAGATCAATTTCGTGCCTTCTATTCCTTTTCGAGTAACGTCTTATGGGTGTTAACTTTCCCTCATGAATCATTACAGGGAGGATTTATCTAAAAAGGTGACATGCCATTAATCTTTCCATGCCTAGTAAAAAAAGTGTACCTCAATAATTTCAACCTTGAAATGAGGCAATAGTTGTCCTAGGCTCGTCACTTTTGAATACACAAAAAGGAAACTTGCTGATAAGGTCCTACAAATGCATAGACACCTTATGCTCTTTTCACCCATTCCTTTGAACGTACCAATGATCAATTTTTCATATCTTAGGCTATTTCTAATAAATGTTCAAATAGCCAATTCATTTTCCAATTGCGCTTAACTTGACTAGTTGAATTCGAGCATGCATGAGTGCTTCCTAATCCGTGAAGTTATCGTGATTAATTCAATACTTTTGTGTGGAATCCAAATAGATCAAACCTGGACTTGTGAATTCCGGGAAATGTCCACGTATGCTCGGGGTGAACCTTCCGCATCGCACCTTGTGATCTTTTTAGAGGCCATCGCGAATTCGATCTCCAGTTAGCCTTTGTAAATTTCAACTTTTGGCCTTGGCTTGCAGTCTTATGACCTTGGTCCGTCTCCCTTGTATGCGCAATTCTCTTTGATATATGGCTTCCTTGACCGAAGTTCCGACTTGCGGAATTTGCCTTGGGAAGGCCTTAGGGTTCTTATGAGATCCCTTGGACAATGGAGATTGGAGAGCTTTAATCCACCTTGAAATTCCGGGTTTAGGAAGGATTGTGTGGGCCTTACGATGATGTTCGCGGAAAAGGGCTCTTGCGAGTGGGCCTTGCAAGAATGGGCTTTAGAGTTCTTCTTCTCCTTCCCAAAAATCCTAGGACTGGCCTTGTAAGTGATTAGTGGGAGGGCCTTTATAGGCTTCCTCTTTTACTCTTCAAAATCTCGGGGGTTAAAGATATTGGGGAAAGGTGTTAAGAGATCCCCTCTTCTTCTCTACAAGATCTGGGCCTAGAGGCCTTATGGAAAATCGGTGAGAAGGTCCGTCGCCTCCTTCTCTTCAAAGACCCGGGGGTGTGTGGATAGATCTATGGCCAATGTAGTGGGAAGGGGTTTAAAAACCCGCCTAGGGCATGGCTTGTGTGAGATCAAAAAGGAAGGGGACTTAAAAATCCCGGTGTAAAATGGGCTATAAAGGCTCCACGGGAAGGGGGGGCTTTGGGAAGCCCCTTAGAAGCTTCCTAGAGAAGCTTCTAAGAAGCTTCTGCAGCAGCGTCCACGTGTGGAGGAGGAGGGGGATCGTATTCCAGTGGCGGCGGACTGAAGGGCCGGCGGCTTCACAGCGGCTATGGCGGACTGGGCGGCTGGCGGACTGAGGTGGCAGCGTTGCGCTTGATGACGGTGGCCTGGCGGCCCTTCCTTCACACGGCCGACACCCCTCACGGCCCCTTTCTTCACACGGCGACCTCCCCCCCAGTTCGTCCAGCCCTCCTCCTCCCTTCCACACGGCCCGCTCTCCTCCCTCTCACGCCTGCACCTCCTCCAGCTCATGTCCGGCGCCCCCTCCCTCTCATGTCCGGCGCCTCCTCTCTACGGCCCTTCCATATGACAGCCTTCTGTCCCTCCACAGCCTCCCTCTCACGCTTTTTTTTTCCCCCCCCCCAAGAGGGGGTTCTTATAGTCCAAGGAGGGTGAGGGGTCCTCCCTACGTGTCAGTTGCATGGCTCTCTCCCTTCTCACCTCCCTCATGCTAGCCCATCCCTTTCCCCCAGCCACACTTCGGCTGGGGAAGATAATAAAAAAATTTGTAATAATTCCACCTTTATCCCCTTATCCTCCTCCCAAGAGGGAGTTTTCCCGCGGCTATGCCGGTTTGAATCCCTGACCTTATTTTCCTAAGGTGGAGTGTCTCCATTACCCGCGTATGGCTATAGATTAGCTGCTGGCACTAGTGATAATCTTTGCACGAGATTTACACGACATGCGGGAAGTCAATATTTACGGCACGCAGTGTGCGGAAATATTACATTCTCTCCCCCTTAGAAGAATCGAGATGTCCTCATCTCGAGATAAACTGAGGATATTGAAGATTGAGAGAGCTTTCATCCATCCAGGTAGCATCCTCCTTAGGATAATCTTTCCACTGGACGAGCCATTCTCTCAGTTGTCTCACCCTAGCATCTAAAATCTTGTCCGGCCTTAGTTCAAGGACTCCTTGACTAGGCATTACAAGTTGTTGGTCATCACGTACATGATTAGGGCTAGGTGCATACTTCATTCTTCAATAGACTGTTATGGAATACTTTATGAACCTTAGGTTTTCAGGGAGTTGCAGTCTATAAACATTAGGTCTTAAGCACTTGAGGATCTTGTATGGTTCACAATACCTTGGACTTAGCTTCCTGCAATCTCCTAAGGATAGAGAATTCTTCCTTGGGCATACGTGAATGAAGACCATGTCTCCTTCCTCAAATATTCTATCTTGACACTTCAAATCTGTGTATGCCTTCTGTCTATCCTTCGCAGCTTTGATGTCCCGAGAAAGTGAAATCATGAGCTTCGCACAATATCTTCTATTTAAATAACTGGCTTGCTCGTATACATACTCTCGTCCTATAGTAGACGTGTCCATTATTGACAGAGAATTCACGATACTTAGCCTCTAGCTTTTGTTCCTGGTCCTTGATAGGGACTTCCCTTAGCATCCTTTGATAGGCTAGATCATGGCATCCTTCCTCTCTAGCTAGCTCAAGTATTAGGTCGTTTGGCATGGACACCTCTGTAGCTAGAGATCTAGCTATTGATAGATCTTGCAAGATTAATGAATTAAGGAATGCCTTGCGATTGAATGCATCAACAACTACATTTTCCAGGTCGGTACTTGATCTTAAAATCATATTCCTCCAATACTTCAATCCGTCGACGTTGCCTCATGTTGAACTCGTTCTGGGTAAAAATCCATTTGAGGCTCTTATGATCGGTTACTAGAGTAAACTTGTTACCCAACAGGTAGTGTCTCCAAAGCTTTAGAGCATGGATGACAGCTAATAACCCCAGATCATGCGTGGCATAATTCTTTTCGTGACTCTTCAATTTCCTTGAAGAATATGCTGATGATTTTCCTACATGAGCACATATCTTAAGGCAAGCATGCTAGTATCAGTTACTACCTCTACTCCTTACTGTGGTCTAGAAGTTTTTGGATCGGTGGTGATACCAAACTTTGCTTCAACCTATCGAAGCTAGTTTGTTCGGCAGTTGACCATGCAATGGACGTTTGCTTCCTCAATAATTCTGTCAAAGGTGCTGCAATCAAGGCATAGTTTTAGATGAAGACCCCATACCATCCTGTCAATCCAACAAAGCTGAGTATTTCTTTGACAGTTGTTGGTATTTGGCCATCCTAGAACATTTCTAACTTAGGCTGGCTCCACTGAGATTCCTTTTTCCGATATGATGAATTCTAGATGATCATTCTGATGTTTGAGGAACGTGCAATTCCATCATCTTAGCATACCGCTTGCGTGACCTCCTTGTCTCAAGGAAAATCCGAAGTTGGGATTCATGATCTCCTTCCTGTTTGGAATAGAGTGTCGTCGAAGAAGACAAGCACGAAATCATCAAAATATGGTCTAAAAATATCCTGCATTAATCTATTGAAGGTGGCAGGTGTATTTGTAAGGCCGAATGACATAGCCAAGAATTCAAAGTGCCCATATCTTGTATTGAAGGCCGTTTTTGGAATATCCTCATCCTTGATCCTGATTTGATAGTAGCCTGACCTGAGATAATCTTGGAGAAGTTCTTAGCATTCTGAAGGCTATCAAGAAGCTCATCTATTCTAGGAATATGATATTTGTTCTTGACTGTTGATTAATTCAACCCACGGTAATCAATACATAGTCGAAGTGTCCCATCTTTCTTTTTCTGGAATAGGACTGGAGTTCCCCATGGTGAATTGCTAGGTCGGATGTAGCCTTGGTTTAACAGTTGCTTGAGTTGTTCCTTCAACTCAATAGCTTCCGGAATGGACATCCTATAGGGTCTCTTCGCAATCGGCGCAGCTCCTATTACTGACTTGATCTCATGATCTACTTCTCTTTGAAGCGGGAGTTCTGTTAACTCTTCAGAAACTACGTCCCCGTATTCCTTTAGCCAAGTGACCAAATCACTTTACTTCTTTATCAATATTCATAGTCAAGATAATCGGGAAAAAGTTTTATTCCATTCATCTCAGCATAGCCCTTACAATTATTTCTTGGGCCGATGGAACAAGTTAATACATTAATTCGAGGAGAATAAGATGTTGTTGCATTCAGCTACAGGAACTGAGTAGTAGTACGGATTGGGGTCATTGATTTTCAGGAATCGATAGTTCATTGGAAGATTAGGGTATCTTTTCCTTTGATATCCATTCTTCTCATGACGTCCCAAAACCTTGATTCGGTCGGCAGGGATTGTTTGAATCACTTCCCCGTACACATACTTATTCTGGTTAACCCTTCGACCTCCGACCCGTAGGGTCACGTTTGCGTGAGCCTCAATAAAGACGAACAGCTTTACGATCTTCAAATCCTCCATCCACTTGATTCTCTTCAAGTTAATTTGAAGGTACACAGGTTGATAGGCAGTTATGTAATAGATCCCTGTAACACCCATCCATCTCCATTCCACGTACACAGGTGATGGATTGTAAATGCGATCTAGGATGTTCATCATCTCAACCCTTTGTCGATAATCCGTGGAATGCATCGCGGTCATAAACATGACTCGGAACACTAAGAACCTGTTCCATGCTTCATAATTCTGCAAGACAGTATTCAAAGTAAGGAAATGTTTGGGACACAACATTTGCTTTACTTCTTCTTATTAAAATTTCCTAAAAACAAGTCCTTTGTTGGTTTGCTCTGATACCAACTGTAACGTGTCCGCTAGAATCATTTCGGACACGTCTTAGCAGTCCATCGGGAAGGATGTCTAGAAAGCTCTGCCCGGCACTCCCATGGAATGTTACGGGACTTGCGATCTAGGTCTTCCTGCGTCTGCCACGTAGCGGAAGTATCCTGGCCGTTCCCACTTAGGATCGACCTGAATTTGGGTTTTCCTGTTTGGTCATTAGCTAGCAACAACTAGCGTCAGATCCGAGCGAACTACTTTACGCAGAAACGCCAGATCCGAAGCGGATTCACACTGCACTTGGTTCAAGGAGAATGGGAAACGAGAGGGATGCAAGGCTCCACCTCTCTGCCACAAGGCATAGTCCCATTCCGTTCCCCTAAAACAGCGTGAATCGGGTAATAGTTAATTCTAAGTCATCGTTCTCGTTACTTGTTTCGGTGATGACGATCATCCTCTGTTCGTTGAAGACTTTGAGAAAAGTTCCCGGCTAACCGGGACCACCCATCCATAGGACGGGCCCATGGTCCATCCTCCGCACTTTCCTCGGTTTGTTTTAGTTATGTAATTACCTACCACATTAGTTTGACATATACAAACAGCTTCTTTGATTAACCCTCTTATGCACTGGTTCCTTCACGTAATCTTATCACAGGACATAAAGAAAACAATGCCAAAACAACTTCTTTATTATCATTTTATCCTTTTATCTTTGAAATACAAGGAGTTTCCGCCTATAGGTGTATTCATAATCCGCCCGAAGGCTATCCAGTAATCCACCAGGGATCACTAATCCAAGTTTCCGCCCGTAGACTAGTATGCGGGCCTCGAGATCCAATCCCGAGTCACGTTAGTCTCTTGTGCAGGGCCCGGAAGGCGAGGGATTTATAGCCAGAGCCCCCCTGGCACCCAAGCGTCCTCCTGCTCCAAGCAGAACTCAACGGAGAGACCTCTCACGGCGGGTTCGGTCCACGTTCCCGGCGCGGCTAACAACCCCCTTGGTTAGGGTTAGGCAGGCAGTCGGGGGTAACTGAAGCTGCCTCTCCCTTCAGGCTTCAACCTGAAGTATTTAGATATGTTTTCCTCCTTTAGTTCATTGAGCAAACAATGCAAACAGTGCTTTCTAAACTGTTACAAGCACAATCAAATTCCAGTGGTCGTTTGGCTGGCAAACCGTTAAGGAGTGACTTCCTTTCCTCCGAATGCAACCCGCATTCGATCCGGAATCAATTGCAACTTGGCAAGATTCCTATCATTCTTGGGTTAGGGTCATACCCTACCAATCCTTTAGGTTTTGTTGTGGTAGGTTCCAGCGACCATGTCGTTTTAGTTTATTGTCTGGTTATTTGCTTCAAGGCAAATACCTAACTTTCCTTTTTCCTTGGCAATTATTCCCCAAGAAAACTGAGTAACAGGATGATTACTCATCCTCTTGTAAGTTAAATTCTTTCACTAACTTTCCAACCCCATTTCGAGAGATGACAAAACTCTCTTGTGGACAAATCTCAAGTCTATACGATGTTGCAACCTTTTTGCACATGCGTTGCATCATTCCATGGGATCATTCCACCCACTGAATGGCGTCCTCCGGCCACGGAATTACCTCTAGCCGAGTAGCAGGGTTTAGGGTATCTTCTTACCCAATCCATTCCTAATTATATTGGCCCACGGCCCTAGGAATTTCCAACTCAGTCGGAGTTTCATCATTTGTACGAGTGATCCTTAGGATGAAACCTTAGATCATTTTATGTATGAGCATCCACTTGACTCGACATTTAGTGACTGTGTGTAAGATCTTTGGGTTTGCGGTTTTGACTTGGCAACAAGTGTAAAGCTAGGTCGAATTCTTACCGCACAAAACCCTAGTTAGCACTTGGGCTACCTATCATATCGACTGAACCATGCCCAAATGAATCCCTTGTGGTCTAGGTGACTTAGACAACACCATATACTTGTCTTGCGACAAGGATGAACCTTTCCCAAAGGTAATAAACTAGGTCAACAGTTACAACTACTCCAATACGTGTAAACATGCGATTCATTGCTTCTACGCATCACATGGTTCACAATAACCCTATCCTTCCTTGGCAAAGCAAAAATGCCTGATAATCCGGACACTAACTTTCCTAGGTCCTACTAGGACTTACCTCAAATAATCATGCCTCTTGCAAGTCCATAGATCAATTTCGTGCCTTCTATTCCTTTTCGAGTAACGTCTTATGGGTGTTAACTTTCCCTCATGAATCATTACAGGGAGGATTTATCTAAAAAGGTGACATGCCATTAATCTTTCCATGCCTAGTAAAAAAAGTGTACCTCAATAATTTCAACCTTGAAATGAGGCAATAGTTGTCCTAGGCTCGTCACTTTTGAATACACAAAAAGGAAACTTGCTGATAAGGTCCTACAAATGCATAGACACCTTATGCTCTTTTCACCCATTCCTTTGAACGTACCAATGATCAATTTTTCATATCTTAGGCTATTTCTCATAAATGTTCAAATAGCCAATTCATTTTCCAATTGCACTTAACTTGACTAGTTGAATTCGAGCATGCATGAGTGCTTCCTAATCCGTGAAGTTATCGTGATTAATTCAATACTTTTGTGTGGAATCCAAATAGATCAAACCTGGACTTGTGAATTCCGGGAAATGTCCACGTATGCTCGGGGTGAACCTTCCGCATCGCACCTTGTGATCTTTTTAGAGGCCATCGCGAATTCGATCTCCAGTTAGCCTTTGTAAATTTCAACTTTTGGCCTTGGCTTGCAGTCTTATGACCTTGGTCCGTCTCCCTTGTATGCGCAATTCTCTTTGATATATGGCTTCCTTGACCGAAGTTCCGACTTGCGGAATTTGCCTTGGGAAGGCCTTAGGGTTCTTATGAGATCCCTTGGACAATGGAGATTGGAGAGCTTTAATCCACCTTGAAATTCCGGGTTTAGGAAGGATTGTGTGGGCCTTACGATGATGTTCGCGGAAAAGGGCTCTTGCGAGTGGGCCTTGCAAGAATGGGCTTTAGAGTTCTTCTTCTCCTTCCCAAAAATCCTAGGACTGGCCTTGTAAGTGATTAGTGGGAGGGCCTTTATAGGCTTCCTCTTTTACTCTTCAAAATCTCGGGGGTTAAAGATATTGGGGAAAGGTGTTAAGAGATCCCCTCTTCTTCTCTACAAGATCTGGGCCTAGAGGCCTTATGGAAAATCGGTGAGAAGGTCCGTCGCCTCCTTCTCTTCAAAGACCCGGGGGTGTGTGGATAGATCTATGGCCAATGTAGTGGGAAGGGGTTTAAAAACCCGCCTAGGGCATGGCTTGTGTGAGATCAAAAAGGAAGGGGACTTAAAAATCCCGGTGTAAAATGGGCTATAAAGGCTCCACGGGAAGGGGGGGCTTTGGGAAGCCCCTTAGAAGCTTCCTAGAGAAGCTTCTAAGAAGCTTCTGCAGCAGCGTCCACGTGTGGAGGAGGAGGGGGATCGTATTCCAGTGGCGGCGGACTGAAGGGCCGGCGGCTTCACAGCGGCTATGGCGGACTGGGCGGCTGGCGGACTGAGGTGGCAGCGTTGCGCTTGATGACGGTGGCCTGGCGGCCCTTCCTTCACACGGCCGACACCCCTCACGGCCCCTTTCTTCACACGGCGACCTCCCCCCCAGTTCGTCCAGCCCTCCTCCTCCCTTCCACACGGCCCGCTCTCCTCCCTCTCACGCCTGCACCTCCTCCAGCTCATGTCCGGCGCCCCCTCCCTCTCATGTCCGGCGCCTCCTCTCTACGGCCCTTCCATATGACAGCCTTCTGTCCCTCCACAGCCTCCCTCTCACGCTTTTTTTTTCCCCCCCCCCAAGAGGGGGTTCTTATAGTCCAAGGAGGGTGAGGGGTCCTCCCTACGTGTCAGTTGCATGGCTCTCTCCCTTCTCACCTCCCTCATGCTAGCCCATCCCTTTCCCCCAGCCACACTTCGGCTGGGGAAGATAATAAAAAAATTTGTAATAATTCCACCTTTATCCCCTTATCCTCCTCCCAAGAGGGAGTTTTCCCGCGGCTATGCCGGTTTGAATCCCTGACCTTATTTTCCTAAGGTGGAGTGTCTCCATTACCCGCGTATGGCTATAGATTAGCTGCTGGCACTAGTGATAATCTTTGCACGAGATTTACACGACATGCGGGAAGTCAATATTTACGGCACGCAGTGTGCGGAAATATTACATTCTCTCCCCCTTAGAAGAATCGAGATGTCCTCATCTCGAGATAAACTGAGGATATTGAAGATTGAGAGAGCTTTCATCCATCCAGGTAGCATCCTCCTTAGGATAATCTTTCCACTGGACGAGCCATTCTCTCAGTTGTCTCACCCTAGCATCTAAAATCTTGTCCGGCCTTAGTTCAAGGACTCCTTGACTAGGCATTACAAGTTGTTGGTCATCACGTACATGATTAGGGCTAGGTGCATACTTCATTCTTCAATAGACTGTTATGGAATACTTTATGAACCTTAGGTTTTCAGGGAGTTCCAGTCTATAAACATTAGGTCTTAAGCACTTGAGGATCTTGTATGGTTCACAATACCTTGGACTTAGCTTCCTGCAATCTCCTAAGGATAGAGAATTCTTCCTTGGGCATACGTGAATGAAGACCATGTCTCCTTCCTCAAATATTCTATCTTGACACTTCAAATCTGTGTATGCCTTCTGTCTATCCTTCGCAGCTTTGATGTCCCGAGAAAGTGAAATCATGAGCTTCGCACAATATCTTCTATTTAAATAACTGGCTTGCTCGTATACATACTCTCGTCCTATAGTAGACGTGTCCATTATTGACAGAGAATTCACGATACTTAGCCTCTAGCTTTTGTTCCTGGTCCTTGATAGGGACTTCCCTTAGCATCCTTTGATAGGCTAGATCATGGCATCCTTCCTCTCTAGCTAGCTCAAGTATTAGGTCGTTTGGCATGGACACCTCTGTAGCTAGAGATCTAGCTATTGATAGATCTTGCAAGATTAATGAATTAAGGAATGCCTTGCGATTGAATGCATCAACAACTACATTTTCCAGGTCGGTACTTGATCTTAAAATCATATTCCTCCAATACTTCAATCCGTCGACGTTGCCTCATGTTGAACTCGTTCTGGGTAAAAATCCATTTGAGGCTCTTATGATCGGTTACTAGAGTAAACTTGTTACCCAACAGGTAGTGTCTCCAAAGCTTTAGAGCATGGATGACAGCTAATAACCCCAGATCATGCGTGGCATAATTCTTTTCGTGACTCTTCAATTTCCTTGAAGAATATGCTGATGATTTTCCTACATGAGCACATATCTTAAGGCAAGCATGCTAGTATCAGTTACTACCTCTACTCCTTACTGTGGTCTAGAAGTTTTTGGATCGGTGGTGATACCAAACTTTGCTTCAACCTATCGAAGCTAGTTTGTTCGGCAGTTGACCATGCAATGGACGTTTGCTTCCTCAATAATTCTGTCAAAGGTGCTGCAATCAAGGCATAGTTTTAGATGAAGACCCCATACCATCCTGTCAATCCAACAAAGCTGAGTATTTCTTTGACAGTTGTTGGTATTTGGCCATCCTAGAACATTTCTAACTTAGGCTGGCTCCACTGAGATTCCTTTTTCCGATATGATGAATTCTAGATGATCATTCTGATGTTTGAGGAACGTGCAATTCCATCATCTTAGCATACCGCTTGCGTGACCTCCTTGTCTCAAGGAAAATCCGAAGTTGGGATTCATGATCTCCTTCCTGTTTGGAATAGAGTGTCGTCGAAGAAGACAAGCACGAAATCATCAAAATATGGTCTAAAAATATCCTGCATTAATCTATTGAAGGTGGCAGGTGTATTTGTAAGGCCGAATGACATAGCCAAGAATTCAAAGTGCCCATATCTTGTATTGAAGGCCGTTTTTGGAATATCCTCATCCTTGATCCTGATTTGATAGTAGCCTGACCTGAGATAATCTTGGAGAAGTTCTTAGCATTCTGAAGGCTATCAAGAAGCTCATCTATTCTAGGAATATGATATTTGTTCTTGACTGTTGATTAATTCAACCCACGGTAATCAATACATAGTCGAAGTGTCCCATCTTTCTTTTTCTGGAATAGGACTGGAGTTCCCCATGGTGAATTGCTAGGTCGGATGTAGCCTTGGTTTAACAGTTGCTTGAGTTGTTCCTTCAACTCAATAGCTTCCGGAATGGACATCCTATAGGGTCTCTTCGCAATCGGCGCAGCTCCTATTACTGACTTGATCTCATGATCTACTTCTCTTTGAAGCGGGAGTTCTGTTAACTCTTCAGAAACTACGTCCCCGTATTCCTTTAGCCAAGTGACCAAATCACTTTACTTCTTTATCAATATTCATAGTCAAGATAATCGGGAAAAAGTTTTATTCCATTCATCTCAGCATAGCCCTTACAATTATTTCTTGGGCCGATGGAACAAGTTAATACATTAATTCGAGGAGAATAAGATGTTGTTGCATTCAGCTACAGGAACTGAGTAGTAGTACGGATTGGGGTCATTGATTTTCAGGAATCGATAGTTCATTGGAAGATTAGGGTATCTTTTCCTTTGATATCCATTCTTCTCATGACGTCCCAAAACCTTGATTCGGTCGGCAGGGATTCTTTGAATCACTTCCCCGTACACATACTTATTCTGGTTAACCCTTCGACCTCCGACCCGTAGGGTCACGTTTGCGTGAGCCTCAATAAAGACGAACAGCTTTACGATCTTCAAATCCTCCATCCACTTGATTCTCTTCAAGTTAATTTGAAGGTACACAGGTTGATAGGCAGTTATGTAATAGATCCCTGTAACACCCATCCATCTCCATTCCACGTACACAGGTGATGGATTGTAAATGCGATCTAGGATGTTCATCATCTCAACCCTTTGTCGATAATCCGTGGAATGCATCGCGGTCATAAACATGACTCGGAACACTAAGAACCTGTTCCATGCTTCATAATTCTGCAAGACAGTATTCAAAGTAAGGAAATGTTTGGGACACAACATTTGCTTTACTTCTTCTTATTAAAATTTCCTAAAAACAAGTCCTTTGTTGGTTTGCTCTGATACCAACTGTAACGTGTCCGCTAGAATCATTTCGGACACGTCTTAGCAGTCCATCGGGAAGGATGTCTAGAAAGCTCTGCCCGGCACTCCCATGGAATGTTACGGGACTTGCGATCTAGGTCTTCCTGCGTCTGCCACGTAGCGGAAGTATCCTGGCCGTTCCCACTTAGGATCGACCTGAATTTGGGTTTTCCTGTTTGGTCATTAGCTAGCAACAACTAGCGTCAGATCCGAGCGAACTACTTTACGCAGAAACGCCAGATCCGAAGCGGATTCACACTGCACTTGGTTCAAGGAGAATGGGAAACGAGAGGGATGCAAGGCTCCACCTCTCTGCCACAAGGCATAGTCCCATTCCGTTCCCCTAAAACAGCGCGAATCGGGTAATAGTTAATTCTAAGTCATCGTTCTCGTTACTTGTTTCGGTGATGACGATCATCCTCTGTTCGTTGAAGACTTTGAGAAAAGTTCCCGGCTAACCGGGACCACCCATCCATAGGACGGGCCCATGGTCCATCCTCCGCACTTTCCTCGGTTTGTTTTAGTTATGTAATTACCTACCACATTAGTTTGACATATACAAACAGCTTCTTTGATTAACCCTCTTATGCACTGGTTCCTTCACGTAATCTTATCACAGGACATAAAGAAAACAATGCCAAAACAACTTCTTTATTATCATTTTATCCTTTTATCTTTGAAATACAAGGAGTTTCCGCCTATAGGTGTATTCATAATCCGCCCGAAGGCTATCCAGTAATCCACCAGGGATCACTAATCCAAGTTTCCGCCCGTAGACTAGTATGCGGGCCTCGAGATCCAATCCCGAGTCACGTTAGTCTCTTGTGCAGGGCCCGGAAGGCGAGGGATTTATAGCCAGAGCCCCCCCTGGCACCCAAGCGTCCTCCTACTCTAAGCAGAACTCAACGGAGAGACCTCTCACGGCGGGTTCGGTCCACGTTCCCGGCGCGGCTAACAACCCCCTTGGTTAGGGTTAGGCAGGCAGTCGGGGGTAACTGAAGCTGCCTCTCCCTTCAGGCTTCAACCTGAAGTATTTAGATATGTTTTCCTCCTTTAGTTCATTGAGCAAACAATGCAAACAGTGCTTTCTAAACTGTTACAAGAACAATCAAATTCCAATGGTCGTTTGGCTGGCAAACCGTTAAGGAGTGACTTCCTTTCCTCCGAATGCAACCCGCATTCGATCCGGAATCAATTGCAACTTGGCAAGATTCCTATCATTCTTGGGTTAGGGTCATACCCTACCAATACTTTAGGTTTTGTTGTGGTAGGTTCCAGCGACCATGTCGTTTTAGTTTATTGTCTGGTTATTTGCTTCAAGGCAAATACCTAACTTTCCTTTTTCCTTGGAAATTATTCCCCAAGAAAAGTGAGTAACACGATGATTACTCATCCTCTTGTAAGTTAAATTCTTTCACTTATAACTTGCCAACCCCATTTCGAGAGATGACAAAACTCTCTTGTGGACAAATCTCAAGTCTATACGATGTTGCAACCTTTTTGCACATGCGTTGCATCATTCCATGGGATCATTCCACCCACTGAATGGCGTCCTCCGGCCACGGAATTACCTCTAGCCGAGTAGCAGGGTTTAGGGTATCTTCTTACCCAATCCATTCCTAATTATATTGGCCCACGGCCCTAGGAATTTCCAACTCAGTCGGAGTTTCATCATTTGTACGAGTGATCCTTAGGATGAAACCTTAGATCATTTTATGTATGAGCATCCACTTGACTCGACATGTAGTGACTGTGTGTAAGATCTTTGGGTTTGCGGTTTTGACTTGGCAACAAGTGTAAAGCTAGGTCGAATTCTTACCGCACAAAACCCTAGTTAGCACTTGGGCTACCTATCATATCGACTGAACCATGCCCAAATGAATCCCTTGTGGTCTAGGTGACTTAGACAACACCATATACTTGTCAACAGTCAAGGATGAACCTTTCCCAAAGGTAATAAACTAGGTCAACAGTTACAACTACTCCAATACGTGTAAACATGCGATTCATTGCTTCTACGCATCACATGGTTCATAATAACCCTATCCTTCCTTGGCAAAGCAAAAATTCCTCATAATCCGGACACTAACTTTCCTAGGTCCTACTAGGACTTACCTCAAATAATCATGCCTCTTGCAAGTCCATAGATCAATTTCGTGCCTTCTATTCCTTTTCGAATAACGTCTTATGGGTGTTAACTTTCCCTCATGAATCATTACAGGGAGGATTTATCTAAAAAGGTGACATGCCATTAATCTTTCCATGCCTAGTAAAAAAAGTGTACCTCAATAATTTCAACCTTGAAATGAGGCAATAGTTGTCCTAGGCTCGTCACTTTTGAATACACAAAAAGGAAACTTGCTGATAAGGTCCTACAAATGCATAGACACCTTATGCTCTTTTCACCCATTCCTTTGAACGTACCAATGATCAATTTTTCATATCTTAGGCTATTTCTAATAAATGTTCAAATAGCCAATTCATTTTCCAATTGCACTTAACTTGACTAGTTGAATTCGAGCATGCATGAGTGCTTCCTAATCCGTGAAGTTATCGTGATTAATTCAATACTTTTGTGTGGAATCCAAATAGATCAAACCTGGACTTGTGAATTCTGGGAAATGTCCACGTATGCTCGGGGTGAACCTTCCGCATCGCACCTTGTGATGTTTTTAGAGGCCATCGCGAATTCGATCTCCAGTTAGCCTTTGTGGATTTCAACTTTTGGCCTTGGCTTGCAGTCTTATGACCTTGGTCCGTCTCCCTTGTATGCGCAATTCTCTTTGATATATGGCTTCCTTGACCGAAGTTTTGACTTGCGGAATTTGCCTTGGGAAGGCCTTAGGGTTCTTATGAGATCCCTTGGACAATGGAGATTGGAGAGCTTTAATCCACCTTGAAATTCCGGGTTTAGGAAGGATTGTGTGGGCCTTACGATGATGTTCGCGGAAAAGGGCTCTTGCGAGTGGGCCTTGCAAGAATGGGCTTTAGAGTTCTTCTTCTCCTTCCCAAAAATCCTAGGACTGGCCTTGTAAGTGATTAGTGGGAGGGCCTTTATAGGCTTCCTCTTTTACTCTTCAAAATCTCGGGGGTTAAAGATATTGGGGAAAGGTGTTAAGAGATCCCCTCTTCTTCTCTACAAGATCTGGGCCTAGAGGCCTTATGGAAAATCGGTGAGAAGGTCCGTCGCCTCCTTCTCTTCAAAGACCCGGGGGGTGTGTGGATAGATCTATGGCCAATGTAGTGGGAAGGGGTTTAAAAACCCGCCTAGGGCATGGCTTGTGTGAGATCAAAAAGGAAGGGGACTTAAAAATCCCGGTGTAAAATGGGCTATAAAGGCTCCACGGGAAGGGGGGGCTTTGGGAAGCCCCTTAGAAGCTTCCTAGAGAAGCTTCTAAGAAGCTTCTGCAGCAGTGTCCACGTGTGGAGGAGGAGGGGGATCGTATTCCAGTGGCGGCGGACTGAAGGGCCGGCGGCTTCACAACGGCTATGGCGGACTGGGCGGCTGGCGGACTGAGGTGGCAGCGTTGCGCTTGATGACGGTGGCCTGGCGGCCCTTCCTTCACAGGGCCGACACCCCTCATGGCCCCTTTCTTCACACGGCGACCTCCCCCCCAGTTCGTCCAGCCCTCCTCCTCCCTTCCACACGGCCCGCTCTCCTCCCTCTCACGCCTGCACCTCCTCCAGCTCATGTCCGGCGCCCCCTCCTTCTCATGTCCGGCGCCTCCTCTCTACGGCCCTTCCATATGACAGCCTTCTGTCCCTCCACAGCCTCCCTCTCACGCTTTCCCCACCCCCCCCAAGAGGGGGTTCTTATAGTCCAAGGAGGGTGAGGGGTCCTCCCTACGTGTCAGTTGCATGGCTCTCTCCCTTCTCACCTCCCTCATGCTAGCCCATCCCTTTCCCCCAGCCACACTTCGGCTGGGGAAGATAATAAAAAAATTTGTAATAATTCCACCTTTATCCCCTTATCCTCCTCCCAAGAGGGAGTTTTCCCGCGGCTATGCCGGTTTGAATCCCTGACCTTATTTTCCTAAGGTGGAGTGTCTCCATTACCCGCGTATGGCTATAGATTAGCTGCTGGCACTAGTGATAATCTTTGCACGAGATTTACACGACATGCGGGAAGTCAATATTTACGGCATGCAGTGTGTGGAAATATTACATTCTCTCCCCCTTAGAAGAATTGAGATGTCCTCATCTCGAGATAAACTGGGGATATTGAAGATTGAGAGAGCTTTCATCCATCCAGGTAGCATCCTCCTTAGGATAATCTTTCCACTGGACGAGCCATTCTGTCAGTTGTCTCACCCTAGCATCTAAAATCTTGTCCGGCCTTAGTTCAAGGACTCCTTGACTAGGCATTACAAGTTGTTGGTTATCAAGTACATGATTAGGGCTAGGTGCATACTTCATTCTTCAATAGACTGTTATGGAATACTTTATGAACCTTAGGTTTTCAGGGAGTTGCTGTCTATAAACATTAGGTCTTAAGCACTTGAGGATCTTGTATGGTTCACAATACCTTGGACTTAGCTTCCTGCAATCTCCTAAGGATAGAGAATTCTTCCTTGGGCATACGTGAATGAAGACCATGTCTCCTTCCTCAAATATTCTATCTTGACACTTCAAATCCGTGTATGCCTTCTGTCTATCCTTCGCAGCTTTGATGTCCCGAGAAAGTGAAATCATGAGCTTCGCACAATATCTTCTATTTAAATAACTGGCTTGCTCGTATACATACTCTCGTCCTATAGTAGACGTGTCCATTATTGACAGAGAATTCACGATACTTAGCCTCTAGCTTTTGTTCCTGGTCCTTGATAGGGACTTCCCTTAGCATCCTTTGATAGGCTAGATCATGGCATCCTTCCTCTCTAGCTAGCTCAAGTATTAGGTCGTTTGGCATGGACACCTCTGTAGCTAGAGATCTAGCTATTGATAGATCTTGCAAGATTAATGAATTAAGGAATGCCTTGCGATTGAATGCATCAACAACTACATTTTCCAGGTCGGTACTTGATCTTAAAATCATATTCCTCCAATACTTCAATCCGTCGACGTTGCCTCATGTTGAACTCGTTCTGGGTAAAAATCCATTTGAGGCTCTTATGATCGGTTACTAGAGTAAACTTGTTACCCAACAGGTAGTGTCTCCAAAGCTTTAGAGCATGGATGACAGCTAATAACCCCAGATCATGCGTGGCATAATTCTTTTCGTGACTCTTGAATTTCCTTGAAGAATATCCTGATGATTTTCCTACATGAGCACATATCTTAAGGCAAGCATGCTAGTATCAGTTACTACCTCTACTCCTTACTGTGGTCTAGAAGTTTTTGGATCGGTGGTGATACCAAACTTTGCTTCAACCTATCGAAGCTAGTTTGTTCGGCAGTTGACCATGCAATGGACATTTGCTTCCTCAATAATTCTGTCAAAGGTGTTGCAATCAAGGCATAGTTTTAGATGAAGACCCCATACCATCCTGTCAATCCAAGAAAGCTGAGTATTTCTTTGACAGTTGTTGGTATTTGGCCATCCTAGAACATTTCTAACTTAGGCTGGCTCCACTGAGATTCCTTTTTCCGATATGATGAATTCTAGATGATCATTCTGATGTTTGAGGAACGTGCAATTCCATCATCTTAGCATACCGCTTGCGTGACCTCCTTGTCTCAAGGAAAATCCGAAGTTGGGATTCATGATCTCCTTCCTGTTTGGAATAGAGTGTCGTCGAAGAAGACAAGCACGAAATCATCAAAATATGGTCTAAAAATATCCTGCATTAATCTATTGAAGGTGGCAGGTGTATTTGTAAGGCCGAATGACATAGCCAAGAATTCAAAGTGCCCATATCTTGTATTGAAGGCCGTTTTTGGAATATCCTCATCCTTGATCCTGATTTGATAGCAGCCTGACCTGAGATAATCTTGGAGAAGTTCTTAGCATTCTGAAGGCTATCAAGAAGCTCATCTATTCTAGGAATATGATATTTGTTCTTGACTGTTGATTAATTCAACCTACGGTAATCAATACATAGTCGAAGTGTCCCATCTTTCTTTTTCTGGAATAGGACTGGAGTTCCCCATGGTGAATTGCTAGGTCGGATGTAGCCTTGGTTTAACAGTTGCTTGAGTTGTTCCTTCAACTCAATAGCTTCCGGAATGGACATCCTATAGGGTCTCTTCGCAATCGGCACAGCTCCTATTACTGACTTGATCTCATGATCTACTTCTCTTTGAAGCGGGAGTTCTGTTAACTCTTCAGAAACTACGTCCCCGTATTCCTTTAGCCAAGTGACCAAATCACTTTACTTCTTTATCAATATTCATAGTCAAGATAATCGGGAAAAAGTTTTATTCCATTCATCTCAGCATAGCCCTTACAATTATTTCTTGGGCCGATGGAACAAGTTAATACATTAATTCGAGGAGAATAAGATGTTGTTGCATTCAGCTACAGGAACTGAGTAGTAGTACGGATTGGGGTCATTGATTTTCAGGAATCGATAGTTCATTGGAAGATTAGGGTATCTTTTCCTTTGATATCCATTCTTCTCATGACGTCCCAAAACCTTGATTCGGTCGGCAGGGATTCTTTGAATCACTTCCCCGTACACATACTTATTCTGGTTAACCCTTCGACCTCCGACCCGTAGGGTCGCGTTTGCGTGAGCCTCAATAAAGACGAACAGCTTTACGATCTTCAAATCCTCCATCCACTTGATTCTCTTCAAGTTAATTTGAAGGTACACAGGTTGATAGGCAGTTATGTAATAGATCCCTGTAACACCCATCCATCTCCATTCCACGTACACAGGTGATGGATTGTAAATGCGATCTAGGATGTTCATCATCTCAACCCTTTGTCGATAATCCGTGGAATGCATCGCGGTCATAAACATGACTCGAAACACTAAGAACCTGTTCCATGCTTCATAATTCTGCAAGACAGTATTCAAAGTAAGGAAATGTTTGGGACACAACATTTGCTTTACTTCTTCTTATTAAAATTTCCTAAAAACAGATCCTTTGTTGGTTTGCTCTGATACCAACTGTAACGTGTCCGCTAGAATCATTTCGGACACGTCTTAGCAGTGCATCGGGAAGGATGTCTAGAAAGCTCTGCCCGGCACTCCCATGGAATGTTACAGGACTTGCGATCTAGGTCTTCCTGCGTCTGCCACGTAGCGGAAGTATCCTGGCCGTTCCCACTTAGGATCGACCTGAATTTGGGTTTTCCTGTTTGGTCATTAGCTAGCAACAACTAGCGTCAGATCCGAGCGAACTACTTTACGCAGAAACGCCAGATCCGAAGCGGATTCACACTGCACTTGATTCAAGGAGAATGGGAAACGAGAGGGATGCAAGGCTCCACCTCTCTGCCACAAGGCATAGTCCCATTCCGTTCCCCTAAAACAGCGCGAATCGGGTAATAGTTAATTCTAAGTCATCGTTCTCGTTACTTGTTTCGGTGATGACGATCATCCTCTGTTCGTTGAAGACTTTGAGAAAAGTTCCCGGCTAACCGGGACCACCCATCCATAGGACAGACCCATGGTCCATCCTCCGCACTTTCCTCGGTTTGTTTTAGTTATGTAATTACCTACCACATTAGTTTGACATATACAAACAACTTCTTTGATTAACCCTGTTATGCACTGGTTCCTTCACGTAATCTTATCACAGGACATAAAGAAAACAATGCCAAAACAACTTCTTTATTATCATTTTATCCTTTTATCTTTGAAATACAAGGAGTTTCCGCCTGTAGGTGTATTCATAATCCGCCCGAAGGCTATCCAGTAATCCACCAGGGATCACTAATCCAAGTTTCCACCCGTACACTAGTATGCGGGCCTCGAGATCCAATCCCGAGTCACGTTAGTCTCTTGTGCAGGGCCCGGAAGGCAAGGGATTTACAGCCAGAGCCCCCCCTGGCACCCAAGCGTCCTCCTGCTCCAAGCAGAACTCAACGGAGAGACCTCTCACGGCGGGTTCGGTCCACGTTCCCGGCGCGGCTAACAACCCCCTTGGTTAGGGTTAGGCAGGCAGTCGGGGGTAACTGAAGCTGGCTCTCCCTTCAGGCTTCAACCTGAAGTATTTAGATATGTTTTCCTCCTTTAGTTCATTGAGCAAACAATGCAAACAGTGCTTTCTAAACTGTTACAAGCACAATCAAATTCCAGTGGTCGTTTGGCTGGCAAACCGTTAAGGAGTGACTTCCTTTCCTCCGAATGCAACCCGCATTCGATCCGGAATCAATTGCAACTTGGCAAGATTCCTATCATTCTTGGGTTAGGGTCATACCCTACCAATACTTTAGGTTTTGTTGTGGTAGGTTCCAGCGACCATGTCGTTTTAGTTTATTGTCTGGTTATTTGCTTCAAGGCAAATACCTAACTTTCCTTTTTCCTTGGCAATTATTCCCCAAGAAAACTGAGTAACAGGATGATTACTCATCCTCTTGTAAGTTAAATTCTTTCACTTATAACTTGCCAACCCCATTTCGAGAGATGACAAAACTCTCTTGTGGACAAATCTCAAGTCTATACGATGTTGCAACCTTTTTGCACATGCGTTGCATCATTCCATGGGATCATTCCACCCACTGAATGGCGTCCTCCGGCCACGGAATTACCTCTAGCCGAGTAGCAGGGTTTAGGGTATCTTCTTACCCAATCCATTCCTAATTATATTGGCCCACGGCCCTAGGAATTTCCAACTCAGTCGGAGTTTCATCATTTGTACGAGTGATCCTTAGGATGAAACCTTAGATCATTTTATGTATGAGCATCCACTTGACTCGACATTTAGTGACTGTGTGTAAGATCTTTGGGTTTGCGGTTTTGACTTGGCAACAAGTGTAAAGCTAGGTCGAATTCTTACCGCACAAAACCCTAGTTAGCACTTGGGCTACCTATCATATCGACTGAACCATGCCCAAATGAATCCCTTGTGGTCTAGGTGACTTAGACAATACCATATACTTGTCTTGCGACAAGGATGAACCTTTCCCAAAGGTAATAAACTAGGTCAATAGTTACAACTACTCCAATACGTGTAAACATGCAATTCATTGCTTCTACGCATCACATGGTTCATAATAACCCTATCCTTCCTTGGCAAAGCAAAAATGCTTGATAATCCGGACACTAACTTTCCTAGGTCCTACTAGGACTTACCTCAAATAATCATGCCTCTTGCAAGTCCATAGATCAATTTCGTGCCTTCTATTCCTTTTCGAGTAACGTCTTATGGGTGTTAACTTTCCCTCATGAATCATTACAGGGAGGATTTATCTAAAAAGGTGACATGCCATTAATCTTTCCATGCCTAGTAAAAAAAGTGTACCTCAATAATTTCAACCTTGAAATGAGGCAATAGTTGTCCTAGGCTCGTCACTTTTGAATACACAAAAAGGAAACTTGCTGATAAGGTCCTACAAATGCATAGACACCTTATGCTCTTTTCACCCATTCCTTTGAACGTACCAATGATCAATTTTTCATATCTTAGGCTATTTCTAATAAATGTTCAAATAGCCAATTCATTTTCCAATTGCACTTAACTTGACTAGTTGAATTCGAGCATGCATGAGTGCTTCCTAATCCGTGAAGTTATCGTGATTAATTCAATACTTTTGTGTGGAATCCAAATAGATCAAACCTGGACTTGTGAATTCCGGGAAATGTCCACGTATGCTCGGGGTGAACCTTCCGCATCGCACCTTGTGATCTTTTTAGAGGCCATCGCGAATTCGATCTCCAGTTAGCCTTTGTGGATTTCAACTTTTGGCCTTGGCTTGCAGTCTTATGACCTTGGTTCGTCTCCCTTGTATGCGCAATTCTCTTTGATATATGGCTTCCTTGACCGAAGTTCCGACTTGCGAAATTTGCCTTGGGAAGGCCTTAGGGTTCTTATGAGATCGTATTCCAGTGGCGGCGGACTGAAGGGCCGGCGGCTTCACAGCGGCTATGGCGGACTGGGCGGCTGGCGGACTGAGGTGGCAGCGTTGCGCTTGATGACGGTGGCCTGGCGGTCCTTCCTTCACACGGCCGACACCCCTCATGGCCCCTTTCTTCACACGGTGACCTCCCCCCCAGTTCGTCCAGCCCTCCTCCTCCCTTCCACACGGCCCGCTCTCCTCCCTCTCACGCCTGCACCTCCTCCAGCTCATGTCCGGCGCCCCCTTCCTCTCATGTCCGGCGCCTCCTCTCTACGGCCCTTCCATATGACAGCCTTTTGTCCCTCCACAGCCTCCCTCTCACGCTTTCCCCCCCCCCCCCCAAGAGGGGGTTCTTATAGTCCAAGGAGGGTGAGGGGTCCTCCCTACGTGTCAGTTGCATGGCTCTCTCCCTTCTCACCTCCCTCATGCTAGCCCATCCCTTTCCCCCAGCCACACTTCGGCTGGGGAAGATAATAAAAAAATTTGTAATAATTCCACCTTTATCCCCTTATCCTCCTCCCAAGAGGGAGTTTTCCCACGGCTATGCCGGTTTGAATCCCTGACCTTATTTTCCTAAGGTGGAGTGTCTCCATTACCCGCGTATGGCTATAGATTAGCTGCTGGCACTAGTGATAATCTTTGCACGAGATTTACACGACATGCGGGAAGTCAATATTTACGGCACGCAGTGTGCGGAAATATTACATGTTTTGTGTTAGAAAATGGTTCTTTTTTGACAAGGTTTGTGAGGACGCTTCACATTTTAGTGTGGGATGAAATGATGACACCAAAAGAAGCATAAAAACAAGGCACAAAGATATCTATGCATATGTCACATTTTTAGTTTTTGTAAAGGAAATAATATTCATTTTTTAAAAAGTACTAAAATACACCTTTACACTTGGGGGGGCCACATCCACATCCATGATTAATAACTGGTATACACAAAATTTACGTGTATGCATTTTTAAAGAGTTAGAAAGAATTGAGATGTAAAGGCTAAAGACTTATGAATACAAAGATATTTAAAAAATAAAAGAAATAATAAAAATATAAAGGGTTATGTGTCTTTTGGGGAAAAAATCGAGTGAAGTGCAAGGCTAATTATGCGCCTCTTTCTCTCCTTTCTTCCAACACACACATTCTCCTTTTGGATGGTGCCAATATTTATCTCTCCTTTTATGTGTCTTTTGTCTAGAAAATCCTCTGTTCCTTTTTTGCTCTTTCTTTTGTGCATAATGGTTGAAGCTATGGATGAACATGATGAAGATGACAAATTTGTTCATTATTAAGAGAGGGATTTATGGTCTCTTTTTGGTTTTGAGATCAATGGTAGAGCCATACACATAGATTTTGTGTGCTTTGTCCTCGGTTTTGTGGTTGTTTCTATAAGTGGAAAGGCTGCTTTCAGAGAGATCAAAGAGACTACTAAAGAAGAAATATATATCACAACTTGATGATGTGGAGATACATTGTTTTTATCGTCTATAACATCCTATATAGGAGCTATGTTACAATGTTATTCATAGTATTGTAAATGACTTAGATAAATTAGTAGATTCACATTACTCTATCCTTGCGATTACAGATATACCATACGGATTCAACATGCCATGATCAGCTAATGATAACAAGTCTTTCACATTCAAACAAACCTTACAAATGATAAAAAACTTCAAAAACTATACACAAAGTAGAATGAATCAATGGGATATTATCATTGGTCAGCTTGGATTAAATTAAGTTCAATTTATGGAATTTAAAAAAATTGGGCTTGGATATATTATATCCTCTTCCCCTTCAAATTTGAGATGTCCTCACCTTCAAAGCAATTGGAGATTACCCATTTTCAAAGGCATGTTTGTAACCAAGGAGAGTGGAGCTTAAGCATCGCGGCCAAGGTTCTGACCCTTAGCTCTTTCATTAGCCCAAAAGTGCTTCATGACACACTACTAACTCCCATGCTATAGGGAGGAGAGGTGAGCTTGACTCTTTCAGTGTGGATCCATGAGATTTACTCAAGCACAGGTGCTAAAGCCATATGAGAGGATATCTAGGTGGCTCGTGTTGCAAAGGGAAAGCTCTCAAGTTAAGTGGCATGGTGCATTGGGATCTTGGAGCATGAACCCTGGGGTAGCTTGAGGGGCTCTTGAGTAACTTTTTTTTTTAAATTTGAAAAATCCTAATCTCTTTCTAGAAACCCTCCTTAGATACAAGTTTTTGGATACACAAACAATTTAAGTAGTTAAAGATCAAGTTTGTTACAAGATACTAACTATTGTGCTACATGAGCTCAACATAGTGGGACTTTGAACACACTCTTATTCTTTCAAGAGCTTCAACGCAAGAGAAGAAAATGAATAGCTCTCACATAGTCTCTTACATAGGAGTGCAAGCATTTATTTATAGTGAGTGACATAGCCTTCCTTCACTGTTGAGAAGGATGCACTTTGCACACTCTACAATCCAAGTTACTACTCCTTTGACTCTCAATCCTCTATGACCTCCTCATGCAAAAGAGAACTATGGGTATGGCAAGAGAGAGTGCTTGGAGAGAAGAAGTGTAGATCTTCACTCGCTCAGAGTCCCTCACCCTCACTCTCTCACTCTCTTACTCTCAATCTCTCACTCTCACCCTCACTCACTCTCTCACCATGGAAGTAGGAACACAAGTGCTCAAAGTTTGCACACATACAAATACCTTGTTTTATTCATTCTCATCATATTTACTCATGATTTATAGGGTTAGGGTTTTCCCATCCCTCTTAGGCATCTAGCTCACTTTTAGGGCCTCAAGATAGATAATTTCTTGTTGCATGCTTTTCCTATGGAGCGAATAAACTAGAACCTTTGTGGTTTTTCTACAAGGGCCTATGCTATCATTACAACTTACACAAGATCATGCTAAACTTGCAAATAGATCAATATAACTATTGCAACCATTTATAAATTCAAATGCGCATGTGCTTCATGCACATTCTATCATGGTTAATAATTTAAAGAATATTTTTAAAATTTTAGGCTCCTTCTCATGCTTGCTTGCACCTTGGATATTGTGTACTTATTGTGGTTTACATTATCCCTCTCCTAGATGACTGCTACTCCCATGGCATAGTGCATGTAGATGGCATGCTTCAACTTGCTCCAAAGACATGGATGCTAGGGATTGCATTGGAGGAGTGCTTCATCAATGGTGTAGAAGCTTTTGGTTGTAATGTAAGTAGATGTCCGAGTTACTAAAGTTGTTGGGATTCCTTTGGAAATCATTCGATGGATTTATGTGATCATTTTTTTGTGGGAAATTCTCATGCAGGTGTGGTAGATTGAAAGTATTAGTTGAGAATGGAAGATCTTGGAGAACAACTAGTTGTATGTTGATCCTGGAATCTTCTGTATTTGCAATTGAAAACCTTTCATGTAGTCTCTCCCTAGGGGATAATGCTAGTATTCTTAGTGTATGGAAGACATATTTTGTTGGTTTCGGAGATGACCAAAACTCTAAATGAACCTAAAGTGTTGTCTTGCACTTGAGAACCTAAACCATGTAGATATTATGCAAGTGCACATGAATATAGATATTATGTAGAAGATAATTGTTGTGGTTCCTCCTAGTGTTGTTGTTGACAAAGGGATAAAAAAAGCATTGTGGCTAATTGAAGTTATAGTTGAAGAAATTTCTGAAGACATCATTATTAGCTAGATAAGATACATTGTAGTTAAATGGTCTAAGAATAAGGTTTTTTAGTAGCTAAAGCTACTTCCAGTGAGATTGAAAAGAATGGTCCCTCCTAGCACTTTTCCACCTTCATTTGTCAGGTCATTGATATCATCTAAGAAAAAAAATGTCCAATTGACCCAAGGTGACAGGTCTTACCATAGGAAAGGCATGCTTCCTAGGTATGTTGTGCCCTTAATATGCCCTAAGTGTTTGTGGGGGAATGAACAAAGGGGCTAGGGCATTAGAGACAAATCCAATTGACCAAGGCTACTGAGCATACCTAATTTGCAATCCCCTAGGTATAGTGCAATGATAACATATGCATTTGTTTATTTTCCTTCTATTTTTCAAAATAATACAATTAATGCTATACAATGAGGCTTTCAACTTGCAAATAGGATAAAAAGAATTTAGGGCTCGAAAGGATGAAAATTGTTACTCCTTAAAAGGTAGTTTTTTTACCTTTAAGCCTTGATTTGAAGTTGTGAAGAACCTATTTTTGAGATAAAGAGTTGAAAATTTGGGAGATGGTTAAAATTATTGGCTGGTAATTGCTCTTCATGGTGGAATGGTAGAGAGATTGAGATAGGCGATGAGATTTTCTTGATAAAATTTTCTCTTCAATAGTGGGTTTTTTTCTTGCATTCCCTTAGAGTTTGTTGAGAATTCTACACATCCAAGTCTTTAGTATTGCATATGTCTTTTATGTCCTTCATAGCTCACTGATTTGATACTTCTTTGTTGTTGCATTAAGCATATCATTCGCTACTTGTTTGTCTTCATTCACTTAATAAAACTTGAGAGCATATGTAGTTTACCTCAATAAGGATTGAGAGAAATTTTTTAAAAGTGATGTAAATATCACCTACCTTTTTGTGTTGTTAACCATCGATTGCTTCTGCTTGCTCCCTCCCTACATGAAAAATATTGTAGTGCTTCCAAGCATTGCCGAGGTACTAATAGTGTGGTGTGCATGGATGTTTTTATTTATGTGGATTGGTTGGTTTGTGTTTTTGTTTTTGTAAAATTGTTTGTGTATGAATTTGTAATGTAAAAGGTTTTATGGTATGGGGTTACTCTACTAATATTTGAGCCATTGACAAAAATCAAGATTATATTGGAGTACAACATATTTGTCAAAAAGTTGCAGCATTTTTGCTAGTAGGGTTAAATATGCAATAGTGTCAAATACAACACCCTTTTGGTTTAATCTACTTTTTGCAACATGGAGCTCTTTCTTTTGTGAGGATTTTGTTGAGTAAGGGAATGTCTAAGAGAGGTCCAATTAGTGTGACTCCTCCTTGTAAAATGGCAAATACACAAAGGGAAGTCAAAGCTACATAAGTTGGGTCTTTTTGGGATTTCCAAATGGCTCATCATTGCTCTAAAATGGTCATGAGCTGACTTTCGAGTTCAACCATTGATATTCTCAATGTGTACTAGACTTACTCGAATGAGCTTCTATTTGTTTCTTTCTCTTTGAGGACTAGGAATTCATTGATGGTTGGAGGGTATAATGGATTGTAGAATGTTTGAGTTTGATGATGTTCCTTGACTTTGTCTTCTCGAATGTGTCATAGAAGGTTATCTAATAGATCACTATATTGTCGGGCTGAGATGTTCCTACTCTTTCTAAGATATTGCTAATGTGAAGTAATCCTTAAATTCCTCAAGGAGGATTCCAACATCAAAATGGGTGTAAACACGAGCAAGGAACGTGACTTTATCACACAATTCTTGAAGATAGATAGTCACTCATTATTTATCATTTTGGTAATTTTTGCTACACTACCTTTTAATTTTCTCAGCTACAAGTTAGGTTTCAACAAAGGTGGAGGCCTTGGTTGGTTTGAGATTGACTTGAGAGCTATTGACTATCTTCGTGTCATTCGGTTGGTGATTGCATCACTTTTTCTTGAAGGAGTAGGTATATTTTCCTAGGCAAAATTGGTGGATTTTGTCATGACTCCGAAGTAGGTTGTTTTGGTTCCACTTCTTGATGGAATGTAGTAAGGACTAATTTAGTGGGTTTGGAGGTTGTAGCAGTTGAGGAAAACTATGATCTTAGACCTCCGATCTCTTTGGAAGGATTCTTGGGGTTAAGGGACTCTTATGAGTTAGGGAAATTTTCTAGGGTTAAGGGGCTCTTGTGAGTTTTCTGGCTCCTTGTGGATATGGTTGTAAGGGTAGTGATTTATCCTCGATAGAGCCTTTGTTAAGGGTTTTTGTAAGATGTATGCATCATTGACTTGGATCTGCACAGTGATTGTTCTAGTTTACTCTAGTCATGGGAGATAAGGACATAGGCAAGTCACTCTACTTTCGAGTTTTCAATGGAGGACCAGATGGGACTAGGGAAAAGTTGAGAGCTAGACTAGGTTTCATGTCACATAGTTGAAGACTAAATCACTTGAAGAATTCGGGATTCTATTGAAGCAAAACATAGCCATTTAGGATTATTGGGTCTTTGGTAGTAAGGCAAAAAATGTATGCACATACATAAAGTATCATGCTTCCTACTCCTAGCCTACTAGCCATGTTTAAGTTTTGTTTGACAATAAGTTTATCGAATGAGGGATGATTCTTGATGGTGGATAAAAGTTTGACATCATGAATGATTGATAACACTTGTAGGAATGTAGGAGCAACATATGTCGAATAATTTAAAGAGGTCCAAAGAGCTTTCCTTTGCTGTGCTGTGATCATTAGTCGATGGCTAATTTTAGCTATTAGATTGTGGTTAGAATGCCATTTGTGCTCAAAAGTACCTTGTTTATTTTCCTTCCATTCCATTGCTTCTACTTATTTCTTGTTTGTCTATTGTAGGGTAGTGTAGAAAGTAGGAACTAGATGAAATTCTCTAGTTATGGCTTTTGGCATACCATTCGTAATTTCCTTGGAAATGGTTATGTAGCAAGAGGAATTTTGGTGCTACTTGTCCCATGTCAATGGTAGTTTTAAGAGTTGTTTGTGCTTGTTTGCAGGTTTTCAATGTCCTTATAAATATATGCTCATGTGAGAGATGCTAATTTTGCATCAAGATGGACTAGATAATTCATTGGTTGTTCATGGGTCTATTGTGCTAGCTCATCAACCATCTCCTCAAGAGTTTTCTTTGTGGGTGTAGGCTTGAGGTGCATTGGAGGTTCTAGAGGTAACAAAGATGTTTCTTGAAACATCATTTTGGTGAATGGGCTGACAAGGGCTTGTTTCTCTGTGGTTGCGAGCTCTGTCTCATCAACCAAAGGCAGTGACTATTGAGATTCCCATTAGAGAGTAATAGTAGCACAGTTAACAAATTGGCTATATGTATTAGGTTGATTTTTGTGAGTTTATTTGTTGGGCTTCTTATTTTTTCTTAGGTGAGATAGTATTAAGAGACTTAGGACTCTTAAGCAGGCTCCTTGATACATCTAATGATAGCTCATTTCTTGCGACTTTTTTGTCTTCTGAACATTCTTCGCACCAAGAAAATTACGATGGAGTGGACACATTGAATCCTCATGTGGCTTTGTTGTCTTATGAGGTGTTATCATGGTCTTCTTGGATTGGACAACTACATTATGTGATTGTATCTCAACATTAGGCTTTGTCTTATTTGTTGCATAGGTGAAGTTTGGCTTTTTGGTTTTTCTCTTAGGTTTCTCACTTTCTTTAGTGGCTTTTGACCTTGGCCATGTTTCATGTTCAGGTTGTTTTGTTTGGGCTATATTTGAGAGAGGTGGTGACACATGTATTTTGGATAACCCAATCCATTCATTTCTTGTGATATCCTTAAGCATGTAGCAACACCTTGGGAATCTATCATGGCATTGTGCTAACTCTCCTTTGATGTTTATGACAATGTTCCTATTGGAGCTATATATAGCTCATCCGTCGATCTAGACTAGGTCTTACCTATATATATGTAGATTGTGATCAATATGAAATAGTCTTTGGAAGTGTACATGGTGTGTCTCTTCTCTCTCTCTCTCTCTCTATCATATCTCTATATATCTTCTCTCTCTATATCTCAACATGGTATTAGAGCTTTCACAATTTGTTATAACAAATTCCTTGAAGAAGACAATCAGGAAGAATACCTATGTAGTATCTCTTCCATTCTTGATTAATGTGTTTTTAAATATTTAACTTTGATGTATTGTGTATGTTATGAGTATCTTATGTTATGAATTTTAATCATAGAAGAAGTTCATTTGATCAGCATTTAGATTGCAAATATGTTGAAATGAAGATATGCCTTGGATACCCTAAAAGTTTCTATTTGGAAAACTCTTAAGGAAACACCTTTCTCAAGAAAACCAATTTTCATGATGTTCTAGGACTTAAAAGCTTTCTTTCTAGCAAGTCCATGCTCAATTTGGAGTTCTGTATTAAAACATATGTCAATTCAAGTAAATTGGACTTGAAACTGGAAAATAAATAGACAATAGCTTTTCATGCAGACTTTTATGACACAAGTTTCATCACGATTACTCACTCTTGAGTTTCTACCAAAATTATCAAGATCATCATCTATTATTGACCAAAAAGTAAAGTGATAATATTTTGATCACTATTCATATTTCTTGTCTATGTTGTGTCAATTTAGTCTTGCACATGTTCCATCTATTTTATGTTACTTTATTCTTGTCCACGGGTTATCTATCTTAGGTTTCTTTGTTTTGGAGTATGCTTTTTGAACTAAACGTCTTTCTTTATAGCATAGCTTCTGCATATGTCTTGTTGTGATGCAGTTTTATCCTCATTGCATGTATGGTATGCAAATTTTGTGATCTCATATTGTACCTATTCTCTCAGTCATCAGCGATGTTAAATTCTATAATCATCAATGAACTTTCTTCTAGACAACTTTATTTTCCTCACTTTCCACGACGACAAGGATTCCTTGGATGGAAAGTAAAAATGCTACTAACTCTTGAAGGCGATGACTTGCATGATATTGTTCTTGGTGATTATCAATGTTCGCCTCAACCAGTTGATCAAGCTCATGATAATACCCTTGTAACTGAAGGACCTATCTTTGAATAATGGCAAACTATTCATAACGAGTGGGTTAGATGATGTAATAAATTAGCTCGTGGGTTTATATTATTTCTACTCTTCAAGAATCTCTTATTCTTAATGTATGTAATCTTTCAGTCTCACAAGCTATATGTGAGTATTTGATAGCAAATTATGAGAAGAAATCTATAACAAAAATACTTTATCTTTGTAGTCAGCTTACTAAGTTACAATACAATATCAAAACGTCTATGATAACAGATACTAACTCATTCAAGAACATTATCAATCAGCTTACTACTACTAGTGATACCATTCCACAAAAGCTATTGGTAACATAGCTTCTTGACACTATAAAGGATTCTACTTATGATAATCTTATTACCATATTATCTGACAAAGATGGGATCAATTTTGATCAAGCTTATATATCTTTGATTGAATATTCACAACAACATAAACAATAACACAAAAATCAAGAAACAATTATGATCTAATACGAGGACACATAGTCAGAACGAATTGACCAAGTTTTAGTTGCTCCAAGGCGTCCCTTTCCACAATTTACATGTAGTAGGAGTTGTCGTGGTGGTAACTTCTCTCGTCTCAAGTTTTCTAATACAGATTGTTCTTATTGCAATAGAAACAGTCGTACTACACTACAATAAAAAGGCTCCATAGATGCGCTTGTAGATGCAATATTTGAATTGTGAAAAAAAATGTCGTGCGCGTTTATTAACGCGTCTATTTCTGCATCTACAAAATCGCGTCTAAAAGCGCGCTTATGATCAGAGTTAGACACACACTTAGACGCTTATAGACATGCGTATAAACGCACTACGTAAATATATAATCATATTTATAAAAAAGTGGACATATTCATATTGTGCATCTATACACACGTGTATCTATGCGTCTAAAACCGCGTTTACTCTGAAAGTTTTTGACAAATTTTTTTTCCCCCATCAACATCAAATTGTATGCTTAGGAAAAACAGAGAAAGATTATTTCGAAGATTGGATACTGAAAACAAAACATTATATGTAGCACACGAAATTTCATATGTATAGATGAAACGTTTTTACATTATGAGTTATAGTGCTTGTGACGTCATGGTCGCAAGCACTAGCTGAAAGTAATACATATCAAAAATGAAAATTACAAGCCAAGGGGAGACATGCATGCATGGGGCTCCTCTATATCTCCTCAAAAGAGGCATCATCATCGCTACCACCACCGTTGCCTGTGCCGCTGTCGTTGCCGCCAACGCTACTGCTAGTCCCCCCTTCGCTATCCTCAACTGCATTAGGGTTCGTCTACACAAAGGATTAAGGTATATAAATACCATTACAAACAATAAATTAGAGTTATCTATATTTTTCATGTAAAAAATAAAACATATCTCTTCTGGTGGTGGAATCCTCATGGCACGATTATATTACTCCTCCGTGATGAGTCCCTCCTCATAGAAATGCTACCAAGTGGACGCCTAGTTATGACCTCGATGGTAGCCTACCTCTCTAGGAGTAGGCACCCTACCAATGATATGGAACTACAAAACAATTTGAACATACAACGTATTAAAACACACTACATAATGAAGTGAAACAAATTACAAAATTTAACTTTTTTAAAAAAATCAAATAATACTTACAAACTCACCCTCCCGTGACTCCCTGCCACCCGATCCATAATGCGTCAATCCCATGGTTGCCATCTGGATATGTTGCACCTCTGCATGCTGGCGACTTGTCATTTTCTCCATTGCTCTCTTCTTGGCCTCTTTCCACTCCTTGCGGTGGCAATTGAGTGGTTGGCCATATTTAGGACGCCCCTGCTCTTGTCTCCGCAATGACTCCTTGGCGTGCATCATAAGGTGAGACCTCTTGTTATGAAGCACGTCTCTCACCTTTGACCGTCCCCAATCATCTGAGAATCGTGAATTCTCGGGATTAGGGTACCTTTTATGTACTGCCCGCAACACCTCTTGCCACAAACTATTTTTTTGGTGCTTGAAGGGAATCATGCAATCTTTGTATGTGGCATGCACGATACTCCTCAAGTAGGCTATCACTTCTCTCTCTCAAAGTCATGCAAGATACCACCAACATTAGTGATAGAGTAGTACATTTGTGGAGGCTCGCCTCTCTCATTTTTCGGTGAGGGTGATCGAGAGCCACCACCTAGGCAACCCCCACAAAGCCCTCAACCTCCTCGTCCTCCCGCACCACTCTCCCTCCTCCCTCGATGTACACTACCCTCTACGTCACTCGATACACATGCCTCTACAGATGTACATGCTTCGGCCGATCCATGTACCTCAGTTGATCCCTGTGTAGGCAAAGATGTGATAGGTGTCCCAAACATCACACTGAAAACCTCATCTGCAGTGGGAGGGCGACCAAGATAATTGGTCATCTCCCCCATGAATTTCTGCTTGTTGAATGGAGTGCTGGAGGATCCAGGATTCCACATCTACACAAGAAAAATCATATTACCCTATGTAGATAAAACATATTACATACATCGTCTATACATGCGTCTCTATGCGCGTCTATACCTGCATTTCTGTGGGCGTCTGTTAGTGTTTGTATCCTCGCGTGTACACTGCAGAGCACACGCACCCACACACACACTCAAAGACGCATCCCCAGAGAAACATTTTTTGCATCTATATCTGCGTCTACACTGAGATGTAGATGTGCTATCAGATGCGCTCGATCGGTTGATTTTAGCAGACGATCGTCATTATTGATTTACAAAATGCAATACATAATGGAATCACAAATCCTAAATACACAGACAGAGCAGAGAGAGGAAGAGAAAAACACAAAGAGAGAGAGAGAGAGAGTGTGTGTGTGTGTGTGTCACCTTGGGTGTTTGGTGTGGCGGGTGGTGGCGCTTCTTGCTTCTCCTTCTTCCTCTCCTTGGTAAGTTACCCTCCATTGATGCTTGCTTACTTGCTTGCTGCTTCTTCTTGTTCTCCTCTCTCTTGTTCTCTCTTTCTTCCTTTCCTTGGCTTTCCTTTTTCCCTTCTTGTGTGTTTGAAATGAAAGAAGAGGTGAGTCATGAGGAGGTGAGGCATGAAGAGACTACATGTCGGCTAAACTCAAACTTCAGAACCACAAAAAATGTAGGAAAGGAAAGGAGTAGTTTGAAAAGAAATGATTTAAGTATGATTTGAATTTTGACATGTGCATCTATTTTTGTGTGTATAAGCGTGTCTATTTGCGCAGATATATAGACGCAAAATTCGCGTCCATTTACATGCACAGTTACATGCGCTTATAGACACTGTGATAGACACACCCGACTTTGCGCGTCTAACATGTGCGTCTATGCCTCGTTTTTGTTGTAGTGCTATAGATGATTGTTGGGCAAAAAAATATGATAAAGAACATGGTACTATAAATAAACAACCATATTAATCTAGAGATTATTCTCCTTGTTGGTGACTATTGCAAAAAGAATGATCGTCCAACCCATCTATGTTTCAAGAGACATTTTAATTCAAATCGTAATAGAGCATATGCTGCTACACATGACAACACTACTGAAGAAGCAAGTTATGTGTTGCGAGCTGAAAAAATGAATGGGTTGCCTCTTATCAGCCTAGGACATGACAACACTACTGAAGAAGCAAGTTATGTGTTGAGAGCTGAAAAGATGAATGGGTTGCCTCTTATCCACCCAGCCTCCAATTCTCACTAAGAGAGCTAAAGAAGTGCATCACCTAGCCAAAGGGAGCATGGGCTAGGACATCCCTTTCCTAAGTAAATGGAAAGAACCAAAACAAAACTTCACAAGAGAGAATTTGTAGCCCATCTTAAGGAAAATGAAGATGATGGAAGATTAAGAGAGGTGATGGCTCCTAATTTCTCCCATGAACATATATATATCATGAGGAAGTAAGGATTCCCCACCAATAGAGTATATGGCAAGTCTTACTTAATAAGTTTAAGTATGAATGCAGAGGGAGAATTAGAAGAGAGTACAAATGATCTGGACACCATATGATCTAGATGTCATATTAGAATATGAGAGAGAGAGAGAGAGAGAGAGAGGGAGACAAAAGGAAGAGGTAGAGTAAGCTTTCCATTATGTGATAAGGATAAAAATTGTTAGCTATATATATTCTGTCTATATATAGTGCCCCAGGTCCCATCTATATCTTTCTATCATGTGTGCTCAGTTGACACACTTCTGGGGTTCCACTTTCGGTGTCTCGTGTCTCTCTTATCCTCTCTCTTTTTCTGTTCCTCATCTCCCTCACTTTCAACATGGTATGAGAGCAGGCACAGGTCAGTAGCTGAGAGTATCTTGCCTTGTTGTACTTGCGGCCATTGTTCGAGCCATGGCGCTGGGAAGGCCTGTGAATAATAACAAGAGGCCAGCGTCAACAGCGATAGCAGCTTCTTTCTTCTCCTGCTGGAAGACTACCAAGCTGTTCGCCTCTGCAACGTCTCATGACACAGAGAAAACAAAGGAGGCCTTAGAACAGAAGAGCAACTGCATCGGCGCGACGAGCATGTCTCGCTCCTCAGCATCAAACTTCTCAAGTCTCCACCGACACATAGTTAATATCCCGAAGACCTGTGAGACGCTCCTGAGGTCCAGATCGAAGGTTGATTGCGAAGGACGGGACCCAAAAACGAAGGACAATAGGTATGGATTAGAATATAGCTTCGATGGAGAAGGCCAGACGAAGCTTTTATACAATAGAAAGATAGAACACGACCACATACGCAAGGAAATGAAAGGTGCAAGACACACAATGGTGTGAGGGGCAGGAATCCCCCTCACAAAATAGAAAAAAGTCTGCTCCAGGCGGACCCACCCTGTGAGCGCACCCATAGGGGAAGGATCCTCTCTTGTTGCGTCTCCAGAAAACGCAAAGCAGAGATAAAATCTCTCTGTTTCTCTCTCAAGATCTAGTAGCCTCAATCCAACTATGAGGATTACGGCCTCATAGGTAGCGTAATATTGGCAGTGAGATTACTAACTGGGTTAATAGAAGTTGGAAGTTGGAAGATCTGAAGAAAATAGAAGAAAGAATCAAGGCGGCTCACATGGCAAGAATGTTGTGGCAGAGCAAGGCACTAGGAAAGATTCTAATGGCGATGATGAGAACAGAGTTGCTCACACAGGGAAAGTTCTTGCCGGGCTTAAAGTCCTTCATGGAATTGACAAGGTGATGGAAGTATGCAGCGAAAATTTTGTCCTTCGCATCAGCTTGATGCCTCCGTTTGCAGAGCCTGGCCAACATCCACCACTCCCTGTGGCGTCTCGATGCTCCCAACTCGTGCTACCAGGAACTGGGGATGATGTGATTGATGAATTAGATCAATTTGAGAATCTAGAAATAGCACAGCAACGTGTTCGAGATGAAGCTTACAAATCAGCAAAGAAAACTACAGGGATGTATGAGGATAAGTTCCAGAATGATATCAATGCTGTGCGAACAATACTTCCGCAGTATGATGAGGAGATGAAAGAAGCAGGCATGGTTTTGGATGAGAAAGGAGGATTTAGTGAGGAAAGTCGTAAGAGATTGGAAGAGATGAAGTTAAAAGTGCAAGGTGTAGGTGAGAGAGCTCATGTTTCTTTGGTGGGAGCTGGTAATGTTACTTCAGAATATTACACACCAGAAGAAATGTTACAGTTTAACAATTCCAAGAAGAAGAAAAAGCTGCGAAAGAAGGAGGTTCTTGATATTGATGCACTGGAAGTTGAGGCAAAGGTAGAAGGCTTGGGTTCCTACGATCTTGGAGGCAGAATGTTAGGTGCAAGGAGAGCTGCAAAGCAGGAAAAAGAGAAGGCTGCTGAAGAAGCTCTTAAAGCAGCCTATATGAATGATTGGCAATTGGGGCAGCAATGACTCCAATTGTTCGAGTGCTGGTTTTCTTTTTCTTTCTTCCCCATAACATATCCAATTAGCAAGGTAGAGGTCTACCTCAGAATCCTAGGGTTTAAATCCCATTTTGGAAGAAGGGAAGCTTGGAAAGAGCAGATGATCAGTGACCAATGAAGAGGTTTATGTGCGCACGCCGTCAGGACCTCCGCCAGCATATAGAGCAAATGATTAGTGACTAATGGAGAGGTTGAAGTGCGCAGTTGAACTTACAAGAGCCTATTCTTAGGCATCAAAGGAGCTACATCACTCATGAATTACAACATCAACGGAGAAGGAGCTATATCACTCCTGAATTACAACAGCCTATTCAGAGGCATCAAAAGAGCTTTATCACTCTTAAATATACAGCATGTAAAATAAGGATAAGCGACATCACTGCAAAAGATAAAATCTCCAAGAAATTCCTTCAACTGAACTTGGGATGTAAGTAGTATATTTGTCACATCAAAACTTAAAGAAAAACATTATAGTGACATTAGAACAACACAAGGTCTATAGAGACGGTTCACGATGCCGCTCTATAGACAACATAACACATGTGGGGCCCCATGATAGAATATAAATAAAACAATTTGTCATCAGCTGGAATATAGACGCTCATGAGCTGGAAAGAATATAAATGAAACAATGTATCATCAGCTAGAATATAGACGCTCATCAATGGGAAATAAATAAAATAATTTGTCATCAGCTAGAATATAGACTCTCATCAGCTGGAAAGAATATAAACAAAACAATGTATCATCAGCTAGAATATAGATGCTCATCAATGGAATAACGAACGAGGACGATCATCATAAAGCATGGCAATATCAACAAGGCATTGCAAGACACTATTGAGATAGCAAGTGTTTCCAAGATTCTTGAGCCCCAATGGTCCACCTTTCCTTTTCTTCAGAGGTAACCAACTCATTTGCAAGCTTGTTGCCCCAGCCATGCGGGTTTGGACACCAACCTAATCATTAGACTCAATGCACAAATCCATGTGCATTAAACCACAAGCCAGACCAATGAGCCATCTGTTCCTGATAGCAATACCACTTAATTTCATGATCCATAATAAAAGCATTTTTATCGAGAAAGATAGCAGGAACTGCTGCTTTTGTGATGGGAAAAGGAAGCAAGCAGAAACATGTACAACATAAATAGAAGCTACACTATCCATCCAAACGGAGTAACATCTTGCTCAACGCCATGCTCATGCATCTAAAAACAAAGCGGATGCATTTTACCTCTTGGAATGAATTGTTCATCCATTTGACATAGGCTTTGAATATTTACTGAAAGCTGCTGCCAAATGAGCTGAATGAAGTCCTACAACTTTAGGACACTGCAAATTCCAAATCACTATGATTACTTAAACAATACAATCGATGCAGAGCACTCTTCGGGTTGTGACCCCATGCTCATGCACCAAAAAACAAAGCAGATGCACCTTTACCTCTATCCATTTCACATCGGCTTAGAAAATCTACTAAGAGCTACTGCAAATCAATTGAATGAGCTTCTACAAATTTTGGACACTACAAATTCTGGTGTATGACAATTGGTCCAGTTCCAAATTGCTATGATTGCTTAAATGATACAATCGATACAGAGCACTCTTCAGGCTGTACACCATGCTCATGCATCAAAAAACAAAGCGGATGCATTTTACCTGTTGGAACGAATTGTTCATCTATTTCACATAGGCTTCTAAAATCTACTGAAAGCTACTGCCAAATCAACTGAATCAGCCCCTACAGCTTTCAGACACTGCAAATACGGGTGCTCGATGATTGGTCCAGCTTCAAATCGCTATGATTACTTGAGTGATAGAACCGATGTAGAGCAATCGTCAGGCTGTACGACTCAACTCTAACATACATGAAAACTTGCACGGGAGGTCGACAACTCTATAACAAAAGATACTCAAACAAGAACATCATTCTTTAAGTAAGAGAAAGGCATTATGCAAGGCTAGACACACCTTTAAGCTTCCTGTGATCTACAGTCAAGTTCCTAATTCCTTTCATACCCCTTCGAGTGCTGAAGTTTTTGCTGCAACCGATTGATAAAGGGACAATTGATAGGGGCTCTAGCTTGCAGCGTATCTGGGGGCAGGGGGGAGAAGGTCCTCCCTCCTCCTTATGCTCCTAATTCACAATTCTCCTCCGCCACGACCTACGGTGCAGGTTGCACCTTGAATTAGCCATATCCAAGGAACGAAGCTCATGTGTATAGAATGGGCTGGGGGTGGGGGGGGAGGTCCTCCCTCTTCCTTATGCTCCTAATTCACACGTCTCCTCTGCCATGACCTACGGTGCAGGTTGCACCTTGAATTAGAGCGCAACTGGAAGAGCACCTTGTGTGCAGTGCCCTCTGTGCATCCAGTCCCTTGTGCAAATCCAATTCGTAGTCGAGCTCAAGGATTGGAGCGATAGCTACAATACAATCCTCTGACGTTCCATATCCGGTGGAAGTAAGACACACGGATGTTGATGAACAAGAAGATCAGAGGACCGCGGTTGTTGAGATAGAGGTCCCAAAGCCTCAAACAGGAACTTGGATATGGAAGCACGTCGAATACGATGTGAAGGTGTTTTTTGAGTACACAGGTGCAAGCTCTGATACCATGTTGGAAACTGCGAGGAAGACGAGAGACGAAAGGAAGAGAGAGAAGAAGAGAGACATGAGATACCGGAAGTGGAACCCCAGAAGTGTGTCAACTGAGCACACATGATAGGAATATATAGAGGGGACTTGGGGTGCTATATATAGAGGGCGCTATATATAGACAGACTATATATAGCTAATACTATATATAGACAGACTATATATAGCTAACACTATATATAGATAGACTATATACAGCTACAAAAATTACTTACAATAAACATTAGAGACAAAACCATCACCTCCACCATCTTGTACCCTAGTTTTGATGTTCTCATTACTCTACTAGAAAAGTAAACCGACCACATCAAGCTAGTTTTAGCATCCTTTTGTATTAGTGCTACCCCTAGAGCATCTTCACCAAAACTTGAGTTGACAAAAAACTCTTGATCCCAACAAGGCTATAAAATTATCGGAAGGGTGTTGAGAGCCTTATTCACCTCGTGAAAGCACCTTTCACTTTTGTCACTCCATAAAAGCTCCTCAAAGTGGGTCAACTGTTGCAGTGGAAAAACTAATTGGGAGAGGAGATGAATGAACCACCCCATATATCACACTTTTTGAATGAAAGAGGTTAGTTTCTTCATAGAAGATGGTGACGAAACCGCCAATAGGGCTTTAATTTTGTTTGGATTGGCTTCAATACCCCTCTCACCTACGACATGCCCTAACAAAGTTACACTACTTTCGCCAATACAACACTTTTTATGGTTTAGCTGCCCCCCCATTTGTGCAAGGCAATTGAAACCTTCATCCACCTTCCCTAGATATAGAGCCTTAAAACTATAGAAACAAAAATCATCAATAAAGACCCTGATGGACTTACCAAAATATGGCTAGAAGACATAATTCATGAACCGCTGGAAGGTAGCTGGGGCATTTGTTAATCCAAATGTCATTACTTTGTAAGAAAAACACCCCCAAGATGTGATGAAGGTGGTCTTCTGTCAATCTTTCTCAACTATTTGGATCTAGAAATAACATAAATACCCATCATAAATAGTGTAGCTCTCATGCATGGCCACCTTGTTGAGTATCTCATCTTGAAAGGGAAGAGAGAAGTGATATCTCTTTGTTGCAGCATTTAGCGGCTTGTAGTCCACACAAATCTGCCATTTGCCATTCTTCTTGGGTGTCACCACTATAGGTGAAACCCAGCCCGAGTCTCCTACTGGATAGATGAAGCCTGCCTTCAAAAATCACTGCACCTTAGTGAATAGAGTGTTTTGTTGAACTACTCCCAACCATCATAGCTGTTGCACCACTGGCCTTGCTCCATCTTCTAGAATAATGTGATGTTGTACTACCCTCACACCTATGATGTGTTCATAATCAGAAATAGAAAGTGCAGAGTGTTTTATCACCACTTTCATGTAGGCTGATTCTCGTCAGAGCTGATAGATGCTTAGCCAACATATTTTCTAATCCCTCCTTCTCGACCTTGGCATGTTGATGCGGAATTTCACTACTAGAAGGCCCTTTCAATGTAATCCCCATCACTTCTAGAGAGCTTTCTTCCTCCTCATTAGAAGACTTTCCCTTTGTCGTAGATGACCCTCGCTAGAACTCCATTCATCAGCAGTGGTCTCTAACACAAGATCCTCATGTCGGCCCTCCTTCATGTTGTAAATAGTGCTCTTCCATTTTTTCTGTAGCCCCTTTTGTGTCCATAGCTCTAAAGCCCCTATCTCCCAATCTTGTCTAGGTTTCATTCCCATTAGCCATGGTCGCCCAAGAATGAGTTCATAGCCGTCCCCCTTCACTGGCATCACATACATGTCAAGCTCCAATTGCACTCCACACACCTTTACCTTAACTTTCTTTATAAATTCCAAACAATTTACTACTACATTGTTAGCCATTTTGGCCACAAATTTAGTAGTTTCACTTACCTCTAATCCCAAATGATGCATCAAATTTTCCGTCATGACACAAAATTTTGAACCTCCATCCACATATATCTTTGATACTCTCTGCCCATTGATTTCGGCTTCCACTAGAGGCACAATATCTTTCGTCTTTCTAGCCTTGATTGCATTCACGTTGTCATACTAGTGCGCATCCGAGGTGTGGAATCCACCAAAAAGTTGTGTGTGACATTTGTTACTTGTACATACTTAGTTGTTGTGTTTGCATTTTTGTTCTGCAGTATAGTAGAGAGAGGGGTCTTTTGTTACCTTTCCTTTCAGCTGGCATTGCATCTGATAGATTTTCCTTCAACAATGGTGGGCATGATGGAATTCTTTCAATTTATGTTGAGCAAGGTCAACACAAGAAGACATTACAGTTTTACAGACAGATGCAAGAGAAAGGTGTCATCCCACACCAACAAACATATGTGGTCGGGCTTCAAACATGTGGCATTCTAATAAAGAAGGATAAAGCCATGGTTGAGACAGGACAATTGAACAGAGCAATAGCACTGATTATAGGGCAACCATTGCATTCGGATGTACAAAGCACTCTTGTGAATTTGTATGGCAAGTGTGGAAGCATTGTTGAAGCAGAGAATGTCTTTGTTAGGTTATCAAGGTGAGTCTTAGTATCATGGAACTCAATGCTTACAGCATATGTGGAGCAAGAGCAAGTGGAAAAGATTGTATTGGTGTACAAACAAATGCAAGATGAAGGGATCCTTCCAGATCAGCAGTCCTCTGTGATTGCCATTCAAGCATGTGTGTGCTGACCAGTACCCATCATACCAGGTTCTCTCACTTCGAGAGCTGGGCATGCACAACAACAAGAGAGGCATGTGAATGACAACACTAGTTGCTCCCTTCTATCGTCAAAGCTTCCACATTCCTATCCACCCATCATGATGAACAATCCCAGATTCATCAAGTGTGTGACTATGGGAGATGGAACAGTAGGCAAGACATGCCTTCTTATTTCATGTACCAGCAATACCTTTCCTACTGATTATATTCCTACTGTGTTTGAAAATATTAGTGCCAATGTTATTGTCAATGGATTTATGGTCAACCTTGGCCTTTGGGATATAGTAGGCCAAGAAGATTAAAACAGGTTGCGTCCTCTGAGCTATGGAGGAGCATATGTATTTCTTCAAGCTTTTTTTCTGACTAGAAAGGCCGCTTTTCTGTGGGAAAAAGAGGGCTACTTTTTTGGAAAAAGGGGAGCTATTGTGGAAGGAGTAGAGGGCCTAGGGAGAAAAAGCAAAGGAGAGGAGCGTAGTGTATGGGGAGAGCCGGAAGAAAAAGCAACGAAGGGAAAAAATGTGGAAGAGCTTTTCTGGAAAACGTGAAGAAAATCACCCGGCAGAAAGCACATATGTTATGGTTGCAGGTCTATGAAGTTGCAAGGCAGCTGGTGCATCAATTCCAATGGGTACTTCCTGGCTATGTGATGGAGGATGAAGGTGCTGCTGAGTGAAGGACAGGAACGTGAGGACGAGATAAAGCTGATATGTGGAAGTTGAAGAAGGACAAAAAGGAAGCATGATGGGGACACTATTGTTAGAAGAGCTCGGAGGCTCAGTCACTGCTACGACTGAGAATAGCAAGAACAGAGGATGTAGAAGCCAGTGAGGTGCAACATGTTGCAAAGGAAGAGCTAGAGTTAATTGGATGACACTGCGGCAATTGACGAATGAAGCATTGAGGAGCTCTTCGATACTGGAGGGGCGATGAAGGCTGCGACGGTCTAACGCTGAAGATGCAAGAATAGTTGGAGCTTTCCTAAGGACTAGCTACAACTTGTCTCCGCATGGGATTGTCTACTGCGTCTATCAAGAAGAACTGTTATGTGGCATCCTAACAGCAACGGAGAGGAGATGAGGAGGATAACGAAGTTCAATTGAAGCTCAAAGCGGGGGGAAGAGAAGGAGTCAACATAAAGTAGCAGACGACATAGAAGACGTTGATGGTGAGCTCAGAGATCATGAATACATCATTAAAAAAAAGATGGTGTTGTCTCTAAGGATGACGAACAATGAGGGACTGGGAGGTAAACTATGAAGATGAAGCGGAAGGACGGAACACAGATTGAACGCGAAAGCTGTGAAGATGAAGGATAGTCAACAAGAGACAACGCAAAACGAAGAAGGTGAAGATGTTGTGACCATAGAAGGGGAAGAAGAGTGAATGAAGATGATTCAGAGGAAAGTCATCATTATCTGCTGCCTGAATGAGGTTACTTTGTGTGAGATCTTGACGTTGTTGAAGGGTTTCGAAAGCAATGTCGCAACTTCAGAAGTCCTTGATAAATTTCAGGATAGAAGATCAATCAAGCGTGACATTTACAACCTTATTCAACATCAACAGCTTCAGCTTCATAAAGGAAACAAATTTGATGTATAAATTGGCTGCTCAAAAACTGAAGTCCTTCACGTCCCTTTGATATGCCCTCAACTTTTTCTACAGTCTCCTTTGGTAGAACTCTTTTCAATTTTTAACTAGAACAAAGTCTGCTTCCATGGAAGAAAAAAAATAAACGGTGTTTTCCATTAGCTTGTAGTGAAGTTGACATACATTTGGACCTTCAAAGCCAGATGACTCGTTCAAAGTTTCACCAAATTGAGTGCTCAATGGTTTTCTGTGATGTATGATCATCTGCCCATGCACATCATGGGAATAGCTTGTGGCAAGAGGTTGCAGCAGAATAACAATATCTGATCAATACTCTACCTGATTAGCTACAGCACATTCTTCAGAGATTTGGTAAACATTTGGATGAGCAAGCATCACGATAGAACATTTCTGTTTGCTGGTGGAGAGTGATAGGACATCTCTGTTTGCTGGTGGAGAGTGATAGAACAGTCGTGTAAAAAGTCTAGCAAGTGACTTCTATTCCCTTCTGCCACCACTTCCAATTGTGCTACATCATCGACCAAAATCCAAGCTGCTCGGCCAGGCCTTTGATAGCTTCGTCTCCATCACCCTCAATACGTCTTCTGCAGACTTATCATCTTCTTAATCTATTAGGCCATTGAGAGGGTTCTCGCCTTTGTCCAACAGCGCGATCTTCTTGGCACCATCCTTCTTCGCACCTGAGTTCGCCGTCTCCTACTGCGCCACTTTCAGTCCCTTCATGCTACTTTATCTGCTTCATCGTCCTCACTCAGTTGTATTGTCGCAGCAGAGTTCACGTTGTCTTTTCGTTTTCATCAACAATAAGCTCGATTCTTCCGCTTTGACTCGTTCTTCTGCTGCCTTCGTAGCAATACCATAATCGACTTCGTTCCCTCCCGTTCAATGCCGTCGACTCCCTCCTTTGTTCTGCATCTGCACTTGAGGAACTAAACTCTCCCCTGCATCTGAGCTTTTTTTTTTCCTAGTTCAGCGTATTTTTCTCTTCATCGTATATCCCTCCCTTTTCTTGCATCGAGCACACGTTCTCTTTTTGATTCGTGCCGCCCTTCTATTGAAAGCAGAAGTTTTTTCTTGTGTGTCTGTCTCCCACCTTCTTCCCCACCAAGCGGCCTATAACACAGCCCCTCTCGATAGCTTTAATGCAAAGGTAGGTGATATGTTTCTGCTTCTAATTGAATGGCAAATAACCAGAAGAAATCTCTCTCTCTCTCTCTATTTGAAGCCCAGTCTTCTTCCATGACCTTGAGAATCTATTTGTTTTCGATGCTTCAGACGTATGACGACATGGCCGATACACAAACAAAATCAGTGGATTTGTCTTCCCCTGATTCTCCGAAATCTCTCCTCTCTTACACAAAAATCTCCAATTTGGGCTCCAGTGTTCTCCCTCTTTTTCGCCCGAGGCGGAGTTTTTCTGGTTTTACCACAGCGGATACAAAGCAGGTCCAAAAAACCTTATGATCTTTTTCTATTTTTAGACCAATCCCTCTCCTTTGATAGCTGGGATCTCCTACTTTCCTGATGGTATCTTCATCCTTAGAAACGAAAAGCGCCCACTAATATATCTGTTAGCAAGCTCGGTGGCCTCCACTATGGCACCATCTACGATCCTCACACCATGATGTAGTTCGTATCTCTCCCTTAATCCCCTGAGAATCGAGATAGTATCCTCCGTAGATGGTTGCGCACATAAACTTGTTGGATATGTCTTTCCATATCAGCATCCTTTTCTAAGTACTTTTGATACTCAGTCAAGGTTGTTGCTCCCAGCTCCATCTAATAATTGGTATGTGGCTTGTTCTTTTGAAGGAAAATTTGCATGTGATCCATCTGAGCATTTGCATTGTTAATCAATTCTTCTCCTAGGTCAAGTCCAAAAGTCTCATTGCACTCCATGATATGACATTTCGAAACGGTAAGCCAATAAACATACTCTCTGCTTCTTGTATGGTCCCATGTACTCCATACATACTCACAAGGCCATTATCAACAAAGACATCTAAAGTATAACCCTTCATACAAGCATCATGATGCAATGTCTGACCAATTTCCAGAAACCCAAGTAGAGGCAATTGTTCCTTCCAAACAATAGCTTCTACATCTGTAAGTGTACCACAGGCTTGAAGGGCAGACATGTATGTCAACTCATCGTGAATTGTTTCTTCCTCTTGCTTCAAACCCCTCTTCACTATATTATCCACATAAAGTAAAAGAGCAAACATAACGACTAAGTATATACAAAGTATCAAATCATACACACAACTTTTGGGTGGTTTTCACACCTCGAATGCGAAGCAATACGACATCCACCCCCTCTAATCCTGCACATCCTCCGGATGGGCCAACTACCCATGATCGTTATTATCAAGATCCACAAACAGATCAATCTCTTCATTATGCATTTTCGGTATATCAACAAGATTATCTGTCATATCATCTGTCTCTTCCATTGGAGTTTCTTCTCGTTGTTCTCTTGCAAATTCTTCCAATGCATAATCTTCATCATCTCTTTTCTTGAAAATCTTGATTCTTTTTCTAGCAATAGGCACTCTAAGCACTGTCCCATCCAATTCTGTCAGCTCATATGTTGCATTATCAAAGACATGTCTGACTATGTACGGCCCAAACCATCTTTTCACCATCTTTCGAAGTGCAGTATGCTGATTTTCAAGGCTGCTATCAAAGACCAATACCCAATCTCCCTCTTCTATTGCTCTAGGCCGCAAGCGATGCCTGCTGTCAAACCTGTCCTTATTTCTTAGTCTAGCAACCTTCAACCTGTCAATAGCTAGCTGAATATCCTCTGGTCTTCTCTCCAACTGTCGAATCCGAAGAGCTAAGAGCTCCTCTCTCGTCAAATCCTCCTGCCAAGGTAAAATTGACCAAGTCAAAACACAAGTCTCAGTCGGCATAACAGGTTTCTGACCATACATCAACTCTGCGGGCATATATCCTGTGGTAACACTGTGAGTCATACGATCAGTCGACAAAGCAAATGGTAGAAGTCTCGGCCATTCTCCAATCCATCCTCTGCATGCTTTGGCTAATGCTTTCACTATCGGCGGATGCCCTCTTTCACTCTTCCCATTTTCCTCTGGATTATATGTTGTAGTTAGAGCCAACTTGATTCCTAGCTGAGAGAAAAACTCCCTAGCTTCATCTGCATCCAATTCACCGCAATCCGCAGTGATCTTGCCCACACAACCATACCTGCAAAAAAGTTCCTCCAATAAGAACTTACACACTGCACTAGTGGTCTTCGTTCTTAAAGATTTGCCCTCAACATGATTGTTAAGATTCTCTCTAGCCAAAACAATATACCTCATCTGCCATAGACCCATAGGCATGGTAACCAAATCAACTACCCACTTATAATGAATGCATAGCGGATAGGTCGGATGAAGCTCATCTCGATGACGCACTACTGAATACATCTGGCAGTCTCTGCAAGTCTCAACAAAGTGAGAAACATCTCTATACATGCCTTTCCACCAATATTTCTCCTTGATTTTCTCATAAGTAGCCCATACTCCTCTATGACCAGCCCAAGGACTCTCATGAAACTCCCTCATCACCTCTAACTGTGTCTCTCTATCGCACACAACCCGCAAAGGTAATCCGCCTCTTTTCTTCGGATGCTTCCAAAGAAATCCGTCCTTGAGAAAATAACCATAGGCTTTCCTTCTGATCTTCTTGAACTCTTCATCTGTCCATTCATCTCTTTTGCTTAGTGTACTAAGGTACCTGCCAATCTGCAACCAATCTCCAACATAGAGTTCTTCTGTGAAAGCCACAATATCATAGACATGACAAACATGATCAACCATAGTGGCTGAAATTTCTGCATCATCCTCTTCTGCAAGTAGAGTCTCCTCATCATCATATCTGGCTCTAGACAACATATCTGCCACTGGTTTATCCTTCCCTGCTATGTGTTTAAATTCCGGATTTAATGACTTGATGTATGCATTCATCTCAACATGGCTATATCCGGAGTAGAGCAACTCGTAATCATACCAATCAATGGCAAGCAATCTGTCTCTACCACAACTGAAGCTCCAATAAAGTACTCCTTGTCACATTTGAGAGCCGTGACAATCCCCAATAACTCCCTCTTGATTTGCGGATATCTCCTCTGTCTCTCGTTTAGGACTTTCGCCCCAAACCGAATAGCATACCTATTTCCATCTGCATCATCTTGACCCACAGCCCAACCTATGCCAATTGGACTAGTGTCAACTGTCAATACAATAGGCCTTTCACAATTATAATCCGCTTTCCTGAGAGTAGGAGCATTCTGCAATAACTTCTTCAATTTCCGCATGGCTTTAGTGTGGCTCTCATCCCAATAGAATTTCTGCCCCTTTCGAAGCAGCTGATACAAACAATCTGCTATGTGTGCAAAATGAGGTATCCAAATCATATAAAACACACAAGCACCAATGAATCTCCGTACCTCTGAAGTAGTAGAACAATACTCTGCAATCTTGCCTATAGCATTCACCTTATCAGGTGAGGGTTTTCTGCCATAATATCCACACATATGTCCAACAATGACAACCTCATTCACTCCAAAAACAGATTTTTTCCCTGAAAGTGTCAAGTTCACTTCTTCTAACTTGGCCAAAATCTTGTCACATGTTGAAATATGATCAGCCACAAAGTATCTGCATCCCTGCTCATTTAAGCTCTCATTCTTCTCTTCTTCTGCACACCCCTTAATGGGCACATCATCCAAGAAAGGCATAGTAAGCTGAGGTATGTAATCACGAAGGACCTTATGCATGGAATTCATCATATGCGCAACAGAATTAGTGGCACCTTGAGGCAAGGTACACATCCTGACAAGCCCAATAGGAGTTCTCATGGTGGTTATGTCCCTGCTTTCGAAAGCCAGCTGAAACTGATCATATTCTGAATACAAATCACCTAAAGAATAGATGAAACGTCCAGCAAATGCCTCTACAAACTCATCCACAACTGGACCTATACCAACATTCCTGATAGTAACTCTATTCACTGGCTGCATGTTCTGAATAAATCGAAGAGTGCCATTCTTCTTTGGAACTGTAAACCACCTGTTTGAGTATGGAGCAGATGAAGGCTCAAGGATTCCCATCCTGATTTTCTCATTCAATAAATCAACCAGCTTTGGCAAGTGTGCTTTAGGCACTGGAATAGGTCGGAGATTCCATGGGATATGAGGAATAGTAAAAATGACCATAGGAGCAACAATATCAGGATTCACGCATCCAATCTCATGTGGGAAAAAAGCAAATCCCCTTCCATGACGTTCAAGCATATCCTAAAAGCATTGCTTCTCTATGGGTAGCAAGAAATCACCATTTCCAATTTTCAATTCAGCAAGAGTCTCTGCTGAAAATTTATGATCAATATGCTCCGGATTCCTCAAAATTTGTTGTTTAGCAGCCCTCTCTATTTGCTGATCACTGTCAGGTGGAAGCGGTACAGCAACCGACTTCACCTTCTTATCCACAGTTTTGTATTTCGTGTCAACCCTGGCTTCATTATGCTCTTCTGCATTACATAAATCTTGCTGTAAATCAGCAATTTTGCACTCCAATGGCTGAATATCCTCAGCCCTCTGCTCTATGGACTGCATAGAAACAGCCCCAAACTCTGAATGCTGAAATATTTCAGCAATAAACTCTGTTGGCTGAAAAATTTCAGCCCTCTGTCTCTCTGAAAGCTGATCATAACCAGCTGGAAACTCTGTTTGCTGAATTTCTTCAGCACTCAACACTCTTTGATGAGTTACCTCAGCCTCTGACTCAATCTGTGACATAAAATCTGCAATTTCATGAAACATGTCCAGGGACTGCACTAATACATTACTGTGACAATTCAACATATCAGTTTTCAGCATATCTCCCATCTCTGTCATCGTATCTGCACAAATCACACTGTCGTACATCCCATCTATGTGCTCATCATCCTCCAAAATTCCTGCATTTTTCAAAATTTTCTCCTTCCTGCATATATACTGCCTGGCAGCTCTAGGCAACCTAGAAGTCTTCTGATAACTCATCGAACTGTTTGCTGAAATCCCAACAAAACCGGAGGAGAAAACACCGCTGCTAGGAGGCGAGAACTCCAATCTCCTCTCCTCTGTACCACCGTCGTCTCGCGAAACGGCGGTACCTAATGAAAACCCGAATCCCTCACAGTGGGCAAGGGTGCATCTCTGAGAGTATCTCTGTTTCTAACATGGTTCACACATACAGTCATAAACTGAACTGCTCTCATACCATCTTTACTGCAAATCCGTGCATAAACAGATCCATCATCCATGACCTTTGTTTCCATGCGCATCTCTGTAATGAATGGCTGACCAAGAATTATGGGATAAGAGCATGAATCCTACACAAAGAAATGAAAATCCTCCTCTACATCACCAATAGAAACCCTGACACTAGGACAAGCAGCATATAAATCACCTGCAGTGTTATTGGCGGCTCTCATACGCCACCCATGCTCTACATCCATAGGCCATCTGTTACTCTCATAAACTCCACGAACTATGAGATTAATCTCTGAACCATGATCAACCAATGCAACATAAGGCACTTGTTTCTCTCCAATCTTTACCATTGTTTCTGTAGTTGCCCTAGTCCAATGGCTCCGCGAAAAGTTACTACGCGGTATCATGACAGGCTCATCAATTTCAGCATAATGCATAGGCTGAACCCTCTTCTCTACATGCGGAAAAATAGAAGCATTATCAACCATAACCTCATCGTCATCCTCATCCAACTCCCCAATCAAAACTCCCTGTGTATCAGTGGTAGACAATGCATGCCTTTTCCTCTTCAGGACCTCCTAAAACTGATCCTGAAACTCTCTTTTTGAGATACCCAAAATCTCAGAAATAGTGAAAGTCACCTCACTTCCAAGTATCTTATCATTAAAGATTTTCTTCATGTCTGTAGATGTCTCAATATCGGACATCAATCTGAACCCTGGCTACTTTCTCTCTCTAGGCTCTTGCCTCTTTTCTCTCTTTTGAGCATCCTCCATCTGTCGATCTGGCCCTGGTCTTGAAGACGGTCCTGCAGTAGGTGGAGTAACAAACTCACCCCCTCTAGTCTTCTTAGCTGCACTTGGATTTTCTTCATCCCTCTTGCGCTTCTCCTCAACAAATACATCTGCACCATGAAATTTAGCCAAATAAGCATAAATAGAGTACTTGTCAACAGGCGAGTCCCAACCTGTCTCTGATCTGATGCTAGAGCCTGCACTAGTCAAAACAGTTTGCTGAATTTTCCCCTTGTTTGCAGTCTCCATAGCATAAGTCCATAGTGCTGACTGAGTCTCTGATCCCTTCTCAATCTGGACTCCATATGCAGAAGCATCACCTCTAGCTGTCACATAAGAAGTACGTGCAGCCATGTCCTCCACTAACTTCTTCATTCCACCTTTACCAAAGTTGGTAGCAAGTAGAGCTCCTGTCTCAGTCAACCAAATCTTACCATCTTGCCCCCAATATACCAAATTCTGCCTCCTTGCATCCTGGAAAGAGTCACAATCCCTGCAATACTGATGGTCCGTACTATCACACCAAATACATCTCCAATCTCTCCTAGGTGCAGTAGGAGCGCTAGAAGAAGCAGTAGGCGCAGTCGAAGCAAACTGCTCCTTCAACTTTCCCACCAACTCCGCTTTGACTGACTCCAGTGTCAAATCTATGATGCCTTTGATTATGTCATCAAGAGAGGTAGGCACCGATGGAGCGGATGGTTTTGGAGCAGAAGGTGTAGGCATCGGTCGTGGAACAGGAGGAATAGGTGGAGTGGAAACAGTAGGCACTGGCATAGGCCAAGAAACTGGCTGAGGAGGAGAAGAAATAACAGGGATAGAAGTAGGCATAGGAGTTGATGATGGTGTAGGTGTCATGGAACCATTCTGTAGGCGAGTCTTCCATATCCTCCTCTTGGTCAAAGTGGAGACTGCATTCTGAGCATCCTGCCAATCAGTTTTAAGACCCATAGGCTTCGTGCGATCTTCAAGAAGCTCACCCAATTCTTCTTGAAGAGCAGGATCTGCAACTTGCAAGAAAAGCTCAACTTTTTCAACATCCAATGCTCTTTGTTCAATGGCATCAAGCTGACTATACCTCTCTTCGAATTCTCGAATCAACTCCGAAGCAGTGAGACCTTTGTTTGGCATGTAGACCCACTCTCGGAATGATCACCGAGTAGCCATACCAAAGTCCTCAAGGAAGTATTCTTCTTTCAAGGCCTTCTTAAAATCTTGCGAATGTGTATTTTGAATAAAAAGATTAGTCACTTTTGTCCTCAAAGCAGGTGTGACAAGACGAAGGAAGTACTTACTCATAAGTCCAACAGGAACTCCAAAAAACCCCATCTTGATCTCATATGTCTTCAAATATGCTGAAACATTACGCCCGTCAAATAGCTTCTTCTCATTCTCAACTGCTTCAATAGCCTTAGTCGCACTGTTTGCATTCTCTTGCTCTGAATAGAGTTGCCTTTGCTGAGACAACTGTTGTTGATGCAATTGTTGTTGCTGCTGCATATACAATTGTGTTTGCTGATTTTGGAGCTGCATATACATGGACATATTCTGTAAAATCTGCTTTAGATCCTTTGTTGAAGTACTTGACGCAACAGCCATTGATGGAGCTGAAGTAGACGCAGCTGGAATTGTAGAAGAAGCTGAAATAGAGGCTAAAGTATCTCCCATCCTGAAATTTCTGCGATGCTTTCACGTCGGGTTCACCAAATATGTCGAAGGGTTTCGAAAGCAATGTCGCAACTTCAGAAGTCCTTGATAAATTTCAGGATAGAAGATCAATCAAGCGTGACATTTACAATCTTATTCAACATCAACAGCTTCAGCTTCATAAAGGAAACAAATTTGATGTATAAATTGGCTGCTCAAAAACTGAAGTCCTTCACGTCCCTTTGATATGCCCTCAACTTTTTCTATAGTCTCCTTTGGTAGAACTCTTTTCAATTTTTAACTAGAACAAAGTCTACTTCCATGGAAGAAAAAAAATAAACTGTGTTTTCCATTAGCTTGTAGTGAAGTTGACATACATTTGGACCTTCAAAGCCAGATGACTCGTTCAAAGTTTCACCAAATTGAATGCTCAATGGTTTTCTGTGATGTATGATCATCTGCCCATGCACATCATGGGAGTAGCCTGTGGCAAGAGGTTGCAGCAGAATAACAATATCTGATCAATACTCTACCTGATTAGCTACAGCACATTCTTCAGAGATTTGGTAAACATTTTGATGAGCAAGCAGCACGATAGAACATTTCTGTTTGCTGGTGGAGAGTGATAGGACATCTCTGTTTGCTGGTGGAGAGTGATAGAACAGTCGTGTAAAAAGTCTAGCAAGTGACTTCTATTCCCTTCTGCCACCACTTCCAATTGTGCTACATCATCGACCAAAATCCAAGCTGCTCGGCCAGGCCTTCAATAGCTTCGTCTCCATCACCCTCAATATGTCTTCTGCAGACTTATCATCTTCTTAATCTATTAGGCCATTGAGAGGGTTCTCGCCTTTGTCCAAGAGCGGGATCTTCTTGGCACCATCCTTCTTCGCACCTGAGTTTGCCGTCTCCTACTGCGCCACTTTCAGTCCCTTCATGCTACTTTATCTGCTTCATCGTCCTCACTCAGTTGTATTGTCCCAGAAGAGCTCACGTTGTCTTTTCGTTTTCATCAACAATAAGCTCGATTCTTCCGTTTGACTCGTTCTTCTGCTGCCTTCGTAGCAATACCATAATCGACTTCGTTCCCTCCCGTTCAATGCCGTCGACTCCCTCCTTTGTTTTGCATCTGCACTTGAGGAACTGAACTCTCCCCTGCATCCGAGCTTTTTTTTTTTCAGGTTCAGCGCCTTTTTATATCCCTCGCTTTTCTTGCATCGAGCACACATTCTCTTTTTAATTCGTGCCGCCCTTCTATTGAAAGCATAAGTTTTTTCTTGTGTGTCTGTCTCCCACCTTCTTCCCCACCAAGCGGCCTATAACACAGCCCCTCTCGATAGCTTTAATGAGAAGGTAGGTGATATGTTTCTGCTTCTGATTGAATGGCGAATAACTAGAAGAAATCTCTCTCTTTCTCTCTATTTGAAGCCCAGTCTTCTTCCATGACCTTGAGCATCTATTTGTTTTCGATGCTTCAGATGTATGACGACATGGCCAATACACAAACAAAATCAGTGGATTTGTCTTCCTCTGATTCTCTGAAATCTCTCCTCTCTTACGCAAAAACCTCCAATTTGGGCTCCAGTGTTCTCCCTCTTTTTCGCCCGAGGCGGAGTTTTTCTGGTTTTACCACAGCGAATACAAAGAAGGTCCAAAAAACCTTATGATCTTTTTCTATTTTTAGACCAATCCCTCTCCTTTGATAGCTGGGATCTCCTACTTTCCTGATGGTATCTTCATCCTTAGAAACGAAAAGCGCCCACTAATATATTTGTTAGCAATCACGGTGGCCTCCACCATGGCACCATCTGCGATCCTCACACCATGATGTAGTTCATATCTCTCCCTTAATCCCCTGAGAATCGAGATAGTATCCTCCGTAGATGGTTGCGCACATAAATTTGTTGGATATGTCTTTCCATATCATCATCCTTTTCTAAGTACTTTTGATACTTAGTCAAGGTTGTTGCTCCCAGCTCCATCTAATAATTGGTATGTGGCTTGTTCTTTTGAAGGAAAATTTGCATGTGATCCATCTGAGCATTTGCATCGTTAATCAATTCTTCTCCTAGGTCAAGTCCAAAAGTCTCATTGCACTCCATGATACGACATTTCGAAACGGTAAGCCAATAAACATACTCTCTGCTTCTTGTATGGTCCCATGTACTCCATACATACTCACAAGGCCATTATCAACAAAGACATCTGAAGTATAACCCTTCATACAAGCATCATGATGCAATGTCTGACCAATTTCCAGAAACCCAAGTAGAGGCAATTGTTCCTTCCAAACAATAGCTTCTACATCTGTAAGTGCACCACAGGCTTGAAGGGCAGACATGTATGTGAACTCATCGCGAATTATTTCTTCCTCTTGCTTCAAACCCCTCTTCACTATATTACCCACATAAAGTAAAAGAGCAAACATAATGACTAAGTATATACAAAATATCAAATCATACACACAACTTTTGGGTGGTTTTCACACCTCGAATGCGCAGCAATACGACATCGTCTTCTTCCTTTGCTGGTCTTCATCTTCTTTGTCCATTCGTGCTTCTACTACTGTGTCGTTATCCTATTTGCCATTGAACCTCTGATAGCCATTCAACTTCGGCACCCTGAAATCGTCCATCCCCTCTTCAATATGATAGTGAGCTTTGACTTAAATGGGAATCAAGCTATGGCAAAGAGAAGCTACTTTCATTTTATTTGGACTCCCTAGATGAGGTGAGCTCTAGCAACAGTGCTAATAAACAGAGACATTGTAGAAAGCCAGTCAAGAGATCCAGGAAACATAAAATTAAAAGTACTTTCCAACTATTGCGAGGTATCAAACAAGGAGTAGAAGGGTTTGCAAGCCTAGCTTCAAGAGCTCTCGGCGTCCTCTCAAACTCCGAGCTCCATCAGCTCCGCCTCTGTGACTACTTGATGCCATCTGAACAGGCCCACCCTAACAGTCAACAAAGGGACAGTACTGACAGGTCATAAGGTGCTCTGAAAAATTCAAAGCCTTCTTTTAATCTACCAAAGTTAGCACCAGATTTTGATAGCAATGACTGCATTAGTACTCTGATTGGATGGTGAAGAGATTTATCCTCATTAAATTTTGTTCCCTCTTTTACTACTTGGTCTAGGCTAGAGCTTTATTTGGCTACCAAAGAGGCCATGAACAACTACTCTGAAATATCTATGTGATACAATTACTACTTTCTTAAGGGCTATGGTGACAGTAGCCAGATGTCTTTGCAAAGATTTTTGAGTTCAGTAGGCACAATGCAGTTTAAACTTGCTTGATTCTCTGTGAGACCATGATTTCACTTTGTCAATGAGTATGAAGCTAAAGCTGTTGATGCCATTATCCGAAATTGAGGTGACCTTCTTTCAAATTGAATCGTGATCTCACTTAGTCAAGGTCCTCACTGGTCACGACTTTGCTTTTGAAAACCCTTTGACATCTTTGGTGAACCCGATGTGAAAGCGTTGCATTAAAAAAATTTCGGGATGGGAGATACTTCAGCATCAGTTTCAACCTCTTCTACGATTCCTGCTTTGACCTCTACTTCAGCTCCATCATTGACTGCTGCTTCAAGTACTTCTACGGATTATCTAAAGCAAATTTTGCAGAATATATCTATATATATGCAGCTTCAAAATGAGCAGACACAATTGTATATGCAGCAGCAGCAGCAGCAGTTGCATCAACAATAGTTGTCTCAGCAAAGGCAACTATATTCGGAGCAAGAGAATGCAATCAGTGCAACTAAGGCAATTGAAGAAATTGAGAATGAGAAGAAGCTATTTGATGGCTATAATGTTTCGGCTTATTTGAAGACGTATGAGATCATGATGGGATTTTTTGGAGTACCAACAGGACTTATGAGTAAATATTTCCTTCGCCTTGTCACACCTTCCTTGAGGGTAAAAGTGACTGATCTTTTCCTTCAAAATTCACATTGGAAAGATTTTAAGAAGGCCCTGAAAGAAGAGTATTTTCTTGAGGACTTTGGGATGGCTACATGGCTGTCATTCCGAGAGTGGGTCTACATGCCAAACAAAGGTCTAGCTGCTTAATAATTGATACGAGAATTTGAAGAGAGGTATAGTCAGCTTGATGCCATTGAACAAAGAGCATTGGATGTTGAGAAAGTTGAGCTTTTATTGCAAGCTGCAGATCCTTCTCTTCAAGAAGAATCAGGAGAGCTTCGTGAGGATCGCACAAAGCCTATGGGTCTTAAAACGGATTGGCAAGATGCCCAGGATGCAGTCTCGACTTTGACCAAGAGGAGGATATGGAAGACCCGCTTACAGAATGGATCCATGATATCGATATCGTCTTCTACTCCTATGTACGCTTCTACCCCTATCATTTTCTCTCTTCCTCATCCAGTTACTTGGCCTATGCCAGTGCCTACTGTTTCTATTCCTCCTGTTCCAAGATTGATGCCGACTCCTTCTGCTCCAAAACCATCTGCTCCGTCCGTTTCTTCCTCTCTTGATGACATAATCAAAGGCATAACAGATTTGGAACTGGAGTAAGTTAAAGCAGAATTGGTGGGGAAATTGAAAGAGCAGTTTGCTTCCACTACGCCTACTATTTCTTCTAGTGCTCCTATTGCACCTAGAAGTGCTCCTAATGCACCTAGGAGAGATTGAAGATGTATTTGTTGTGATAGTATGGGCCATTAGCATTGCATGGATTGTGAATCTTTTCAAGATGCAAGGAGAAATAATTTAGTATTTTGGGGACAAGATGGCAAGATCTGGTTGACTGAAACAGGAGCTCCGCTTGCTACCAATTTTGGGAAAGGAAAAATGAACAAGTTAGTAGATAATATGGCTGTGCATGCTTCTTATGTGGCAGTTAGAGGTGATGCTTCTACATATGGAGTCTAGATTGAGAAAGGATCAGAGAATCAGTCAGCATTATGGACTTATGCTATGGAGATGGCAAACAAGGGGAAAATTCAGCAGACTGTTTTGACTAGTGCAGGTTCTTGCATCAGATTTGAGACAAGTTGGGATTCGCCTGTTGACAGGTACATTATTTATGCCTACTTGGCTAAGTCTCAAGGAGCAGATGTACTTGTTGAGGAGAAGCGTAAGAGGAATGAAGAGAATCCAAATGCAGCTAAAAAGACTAGAGGGGGTGAGTTTGCCACTCCACCTACTGCAGGGCCGTCTTTGAGATCAGGGCCAGAATGACAGATGGAAGATGCTCAGAAGAAAGAAAAGAGGCAAGAGTCGAGAGAGAGAAAGCAGCCAGGGTTTAGATTGATGTCCGATATTGAGACATCTACGGACATGAAGAAAATTTTTAATGATAAAGTACTTGGCAGTGAGGTAACTTTTACTATTTCTGAGGTTTTGGGCATCTCGAAAAGAGAGTTTCAAGATCAATTCCAAGAAGTCTTGAAGAGAAAAAGACATGCATTGCCTACTACAGATACACAGGGAATTTTGATTGGGGAGTTGGATGAGGATGAGGATGAGGTTATAGTTGAGAATGCTTTTATTTTTCCGCAGACAGAGAAGAGGGTTCAACCTATGCATTATGTTGAAACTGATGAGCCTATCTTGGTACCGCGTAGTCATTTTTCACGGAGTCATTGGTCTAGGGCAACTATAGAAACGATGGTAAAAATTGGAGAGAAACAGGTGTCTTATGTTGCTTTGGTGGATCATGGTTCAAAGATTAATCTCATAGTTCGTGGAGTTTATGAAATTAATAGATGGCCTATGGATGCGGAGCATGGGTGGCGTATGAGAGCCGCCAACAACACTGCACGTGATTTGTATGCTACCTGTCCAGTGTCAGGATTTCTATTGGAGATGTAGAGGAGGATTTTAATTTCTTTGTGCAGGATTCATGCTCTTACCCCATAATCCTTGGACAGTTATTCATCACAGAGATGCACATGGAGACGAAAGTAATGGATGATGGATCTACTTATGCACGGATTCGCAGTAAAGATGGTATGAGAGCAGTTAAGTTTATGACTGTGTGTGTAAATCATGCAACAAACAGAGATACTCTTCGAGATGCACCTTTGCCCACTATGAGGGATTTGGATTTTCATCAGGTACCGCTGTCCCATGAGATGACGGTGGTACAGAGCAGATGAGATTGGATTTCTCGCCTCCTGGCAGCAATGTTTTCTCCCCAAGTTTTATTGGAATTTCAGCAAATTGTTCGATGAGTTATCAGAAGATTTCTAAGTTGCCTAGAGCTGCCAGGCATACATATGCAGGAAGGAGAAAAATTTGAAAAATGCAGGTGTTTTAGAGGATGATGAACATATAGATGGGATGTATAATAGTATGGTTTGTGCAGATACGATGATAGAGATGGAAAATATGCTGAAAATTGATATGCAGAGTTGTCACAGTAATGTATCAGCGCAGTCCCTGGACATGTTTCATGAAATTTCAGATTTTGTGTCACAGATAGAGTCAGAGACTGAGGTGACTCAGCAAAAAGTGTTGGGTGCTGAAGAAATTCAGCAAACAGAGTTTCTGGCTGATTATGATCAGCCTACAGAGACATAGAGGGCTGAAAAATTTTAGCCAACAGAGTTTACTGCTGAAATATTTCAGCATCCAGAGTTAAGGGCTGGTCCTATGCAGTCCATAGAGCAGAGAACTGAGGATATTCAGCCCACCAGAGTGCAGAATTGTTGATTTACAGCAAGATTTGAGTAATGCAGAGGATTATAATGAAGCCAGGGCTGACACAAAATACAAGATTGTGGATAAGAAGATGAAGCCAGTAGCTGGACCACTTCCACCTGACAGTGATCACCAAATAGAGAGGGCTCCCAAATAGCCAATTTTGAGGAATCCATAGCATATAGGCCATAAATTTTGAGCAGAGACTCTTGTTGAATTAAAAATTGGAAATGATGATTTCTTGCTACCCTCAGAGAAGAAATGCTTTCAGGATATGCTTGAGCGACATAGAAGGGGGTTTGCTTTTTTCTTGCATGAGATTGGATGTGTGAATCCAGATATTGTTGCCCCTATGGTGATCTTTACTATTCCTCATATTCCATGGAACCTCCGACCTATTCCAGTGCCTAAGGTACACTTGCCAAAGTTAATTGACTTGTTGAATGAGAAAATCAAGATGGGAATCCTAGAGCCATCATCTGCACCATACTCAAATAGGTGGTTTACGGTTCCAAAGAAGAATGGTACTCTCGGATTTATATAGGACATGCAGCTAGTAAACAGAGTTACTATCAGGAATGTTGGTATAGGTCTAGTTGTGGATGAGAGTTTGCAGAAGCATTTGTTGGACGTGCCATCTATTCTTTAGGTGATTTGTATTCGGGATATGACCAGTTTCAGCTAGCTTTGGAAAGCAGGGACATAATCATTATGAGAACTCATATTGGGCTTGTTAGGATGTGTACCTTGCCTCAAGGTGCCACTAATTTTGTTGCGCATATGATGAATTCCATGCATAAGATCCTTCGTGAGTACATACCTCAGCTTACCATACCTTTCTTGGATGATGTGCCCATTAAGGGGTGTGCAGAAGAAGAGAAGAATGAAAGTCTAAATGAGCAGGGATGCAAATACTTTGTGATTGATCATATTTCAGCTTGTGAGAAGATTTTGGCCAGGTTAGAAGAAGTGAACTTGACACTATCGGGGCAAAAATCTGTTTTTGTAGTAAATGAGGTTGTCATTGTTGGACATAAGTGTGGGTATTATGGCAGAAAACCTTCACCTGAGAAGGTGGATGCTATAGGCAAGATTACGGAGTATTGCTCTATCACTTTCAAATGTATGGAGATTCATTGGAGTCTGTGTGTTTTATATGATTTGGATACCCCATTTTGCACACATAGCAGATTGTTTATATCAGCTACTTCGAAAGGGGCATAAATTTTATTGGGATGAGAGCCACTCTAGAGCCATGCGGAAATTGAAGAAGTTATTGCAGATTGCTCCTACTCTTAGGAAACTGGATTATAATTGTGGAAGGCCTATTGTATTGACAGTTGACACTAGTCCAATTGGCATAGGTTGGGCTGTGGGTCAAGATTGTAACGTGTCCGCTAGAATCATTCCGGACACGTCTTAGCAGTCCATCGAGAAGGATGTCTAGAAAGCTCCGCCCGGCACTCCCATGGAATGTTACGGGTTTTTCAATCTAGGTCTTCCCGAGTCTGCCACGTAGCGGAAGTATCCTGGCCGTTCCCACTTAGGATCGACCTGAATTTGGGTTTTTCCGTTTGGTCATTAGCTAGCAACAACTAGCGTCAGACCCGAGCGAACTACTTTACGCAGAAACGCCAGGTCCGAAGCGGATTCACGCTGCACTTGGTTCAAGGAGAATGGGAAACGAGAGGGAAGCAAGGCTCGACCTCTCTGCCACAAGGCATAGTCCCATTCCGTTCCCCTAAAACAGCGTGAGTCGGGTAATAGTTAATTCTAAGTCATCGTTCTCGTTACTTGTTTCGGTGATGACGATCCTCCTCTATTCATCGAAGACTTTGAGAAAAGTTCCCGGCTAACCGGGACCACCCGTCCATAGGACGGACCCATGGTCCATCCTCCGCACTTTCCTCGGTTTGTTTTAGTTATGTAATTACCTACCACATTAGTTTGACATATACAAACAGCTTCCTTGATTAACCCTGTTAAGCACTGGTTCCTTCACGTAATCTTATCACAGGACATAAAGAAAACAATGTCAAACAACTCCTTTATTATCATTATATCCTTTTATCTTTGAAATACAAGGATTTCCCGCCCATAGGCGTATTCATAATCTGCCCGAAGGCTATCCAGTAATCCACCAGGGATCACTAATCCAAGTTTCCGCCCGTAGACTAGTATGCGGGCCTCGAGATCCAATCCTGAGTCACGTTAGTCTCTTGTGCAGGGCCCGGAAGGCGAGGGATTTACAGCCAGAGCCCCCTCTGGCACCCAAGCGTCCTCCTGCTCCAAGTAGAACTCAACGGAGAGACCTCTCACGGCGGGTTCGGTCCACGTTCCCGGCGCGGCTAACAACCCCCTTGGTTAGGGTCAGGCAGGCAGTCGGGGGTAACTGAAGCTGCCTCTCAGGCACCAACCTGAAGCTTTAGATATATTTTCATCCTTTAGTTCATTGAGCAAACAATGCAAACAGTCCTTTCTAAACTGTTACAAGCACAATCAATTTCAGTGGTCTTTTAGCTGGCAAACTGTTAAGGAGTGACTCCTTTTCCCCGAATGCAACCCGCATTCGATCCGGAATCAATTGCAACTTGGCAAGATTCCTATCATTCTTGGGTTAGGGTCATACCCTACCAATACTTTAGGTTTTGTTGTGGTAGGTTCCAGCGACCATGTCGCTTTAGTTTATTGTCTGGTTATTTGCTTCAAGGCAAGTACCTAACTTTCCTTTTTCCTTGGCAATTATCCCCCAAGAAAAGTGGGTAACAGGATGATTACTCATCCTCTTGTAAGTTAAATTCTTTCAATAACTTGCCAACCCCATTTCGAGAGATGACAAAACTCTCTTGTGGACAAATCTCAAGTCTATACGATGTTGCAACCTTTTTGCACATGTGTTGCATCATTCCACGGGATCATTCCACCCATTGAATGGCGTCCTCCGGCCACGGAATTACTCTAGCCGAGTAGTAGGGTTTAGGGTATCCTCCAACCCATTCCTAATTATGTTGTCCCATGGTCCTAGATATTTGCAACTCCGTCGGAGTTCCATCATTAGAACGAATGATCCTTAGGATAAAACCTTAGATCATTTTATGCATGAGCATCCCGTTGACTCGACATTTAGTGACTGTGTGTAAGATCTTTGGGTTTGCGGGTTTTGACTTGGCAACAAGTGTAAAGCTAGGTCGAATTCTTACCGCACAAAACCCTAGTTAGCACTTGGGCTACCTATCATATCGACTGAACCATGCCCAAATGAATCCCTTGTGGTCTAGGTGACTTAGACAACACAATATACTTGTCTTGCGACAAGGATGAACCTTTCCCAAAGGTGATAAACTAGATCAATAGTTACAACTACACCAATACGTGTAAACATGCGATTCACTGCTTCTACGCATCACATGGTTCACAATAACCCTATCCTTTCTTGGCAAAGTAAAAATGCATGATAATCTGGACACTAACTTTCCTAGGTCCTACTAGGATTTATGTCAAATAATCATGCCACTTGCAAGTCCATAGATCATTTTCGTGCCTTCTATTCCTTTTCGAATAACATCTTATGGGTGTTAACTTATTACAAGGAAGATTTATCCAAAAACGGGACATGCCATTAATCTTTCCATGCCTATTAAAAAGGTGTACCTTAATAATTTCAACCTTGTAATGAGGCAACAGATGTCCTAGGTTCGTCACTTTTGAATGCACAAAAGGAACTTACTAATAAGGTCCTGCGAATGCATAGACACCTTATGCTCTTTTCATTAACTCCATTGAACGTACCAATGATCAATTTCCATATCTTAGGCTATCTCTAATAAATGTTCAAATAGCCAATTCATTTTCCAATTGCACTTAACTTGACTAGTTGAATTCGAGCATGCATGAGTGCTTCCTAATCCATGAAGTTATCGTGATTAATTCAATACTTTTGTGTGGAATCCAAATAGATCAAACCTGGACTTGTGAATTCCGGGAAATGTCCTCGTATGCTCGGGGTGAACCTTCCGCATCGCACCTTGTGATCTTTTTAGAGGCCATCACGAATTCGATCTCCAGTTAGCCTTTGTGGATTTCAACTTTTTGCCTTGGCTTGCAGTTTTTATGACCTTGGTCCGTCTCCCTTGTATGCGCAATTTCCTTTGAGATATGGCTTCCTTGACCGAAGTTCCGACTTGCGGAATTTGACTTGGGAAGGCCTTAGGGTTCTTATGAGGTCCTTTGGACAATGGAGATTTGAGAGCTTTTAATCCACCTTGAAATTCCGGGTTTAGGAAGGATTTTGTGGGCCTTGCGGAAAAGGGAACTCTGAATCCCAAGCCTAGGGCCTTATGGGTGATTGGTGGGAAGGGCCTTTATGGGCTTCATTTCTTATCCTTCAAAATCCCGGCCCAGGGATGACTGGCGTGAAGGGGTTTTGTAGCCTCCTCTTCTTCAAGTCCCGGGTTGGACTAATTGGGTGATTGGTGAGAAGGCTCGTCGCCTCCTTCTTCTCACAGTCCCGGGGGTGTGGATAGACTTATGGGGGAAAAGGTAGTGGGAAGGGGGCTTAAGGAAGCCCCCTCCTTAGAAGCTTCTAAGAAGCTTCTTGGCTTCTGAGTGACGTCGAGGGGGGGGAAAAAAAGTCAAAATTCAGCTGCGGGGCGGACTGAGGTGGCCTGGCGGCAGCTATGGCGGATTGGGCGGCAGCGTGGCGCTGGTGGCAGGTCAGGGGCGGCCCTCACGACCCTCCACGGCAGCCTCCTCACGGCCCTTTTGCGGCCTCTCCTTCACGAGCCCCCATCACGGTCACCCTCCCCTCACGGCAGCCTGGCGACCATTCCCCCATCACGGCAGCCTGTCGCAGCCTCCCCTTACACAGCACGTCGCCCTCCTTCACGTCCGGCACACCCTCCTCAGCACGTCCGGCACACCCTCCTCAGCAGCCTTCTGCCGCCATGTTCACCTTTTCCCCCCCCCAAGAGGGGGTTCTTATAGGCCTTGGGAAAGGAGGGCCTCCACACACGTGGAGGACTCCTCATGCATATCTGACCTTCTCCTCCCTTGGCCATTCCTCCCCACACTCCCTCTCTTCCAGCCATGCATCGGCTGGGGGAAGGGATAATAATTAAAAAAATTTGCCTTGATTTATCCAAATTGCCCCTTCAAAAAGGGTGTTCCCTTGCGGCTTCTACGGTCTCCAATCTCGGCCTCATATTTACAATGTGGCGGCCTCATTTTTGAGCATGCACTGTATGGATAATGCTACCAATAATACGATGTAGGGGATCACCTTGCATAGGACTTACACGGCGTGCGGAAAGTCAATATTTACGGCACGCAGTGTGCGGAAATATTACAAAGATGATGCAGATGGAAACAGGTATGCTATTCGGTTTGGGGTGAAAGTCCTAAACGAGAGACAAAGGAGGTATTCACAAATCAAGAGGAAATTACTGGGAATTGTTACGGCTCTCAAATGTGACAAGGAGTACTTTATTGGAGCCCTAGTTGTGGCAGAGATAGATTGCTTGCCATTGATAGATATGATTACGAGTTGCTCTACTCCGAATATAGCTATGCTGAGATGTATCGCATACATCAAGTCATTAAATCCAGAATTTAGAAACATAGTAGGGAAGGATAATCGAGTGGCGAATATGTTGTCTAGAGCCAGATATGATGATGAGGAGACACTGCTTAGAGAAGAGGATGATGCAGAAATTTCAACCACTATGGTTGATCATGTTTTCCATGTCTATGATATTATGGCTTTTATAGAAGAACTCTATGTTGGAGATTGGTTGCAGATTGGAAAATATCTTAGTACACTAAGCAAAAGAGATGAATGGACAGATGAAGAGTTCAAGAAGATCAGAAGAAAAGCCTATGGTTATTTCCTGAAGGACGGATTTCTTTGGAAGTACCCGAAGAAGAGAGGTGGATTACCCTTGCGGGTTGTCTGCGGATAAAGAGACCCAGTTACAGGTAATGAGGGAGTTTCATGAGAGTCTTGGGCTGGTCATAGAGGAATGTGGGCTACTTATGAGAAAATCAAGGAGAAATATTGGTGGAAAGGCATGTACAGAGATGTTTCTCGCTTTGTACAGACTTCAGAGACTGTCAGATGTATTCCGAAGTGTGTCATCGAGATGAGCTTCATCTGACCTATCCGCTATGCATTCATTACAATTGGGTAGTTGACTTGGTTACTATGCCTATGGGTCTATGGCAAATGAGGTATATTTTTTTGGCTAGAGAGAATCTTACCAATCATGTTGAGGGCAGACCTTTGAGAACGAAGACCACTAGTGCAATGTGTAAGTTCTTATTGGAAGAAATTTTCTGTAGGTATGGCTGTGTGGGTAAGATCATTGCAGATCGCGATGAATTGGATGCATATGAAGCTAGGGATTTTTTCTCTTAACTAGGAATCAAGTTGGCTCTAACCACAGCATACAATCCAAAGGGAAATGGAAAGAGTGAAAGAGGGCATCCACCGATAGTGAAAGCATTAGCCAAAGCATGCAGAGGACGGATTGAAGAATGGCAGAGACTTCGACCATTTTCTTTGTGGGCTAATCATACGACTCACAATGTTTCCACAGGATATATGCCTGTAGAGTTTATGTATGGTCAGAAACCGGTTATGCCGACTGAGACTTGTGCTTTGACTTGGTCAGTTTTACCTTGGCAGGAGGATTTGACGAGAGAAGAGCTCTTAGCTCTTTGGATCCGGCAGTTGGAGAGAAGACTAGAGGATATTCAACTAGCTATTGACAGGTTGAAGGTTGCTAGACTAAGAAATAAGGACATGTTTGACAGCAGGCATTGCTTGCAGCCTAGAGCAATAGAAGAGGGAGACTAGGTATTAGTCTTTGATAGCAGCCTTGAAAATCAACATACTGCACTTCGTAAGATGGTGAAAAGATGGTTTGGACCGTACATAGTCATAGATGTCTTTGATAATGCAACATATAAACTGACAGAATTGGATGGGACAGTGCTTAGAGTGCCTATTGCAGGAAAAAGAATCAAGAATTTCAAGAAAAGAGATGATGAGGATTATGCATTGGAATAATTTGCAAGAGAAGAGAAATGAGAAGAAACTCCAGTAGAAGAGACAGATGATATGACAGATAATCTTTCTGATATACCAAAAACACATAATGAAGAGATTGATCTGTTCGTGAAACTTGACGACAATGATCATGGGTAGTTGGCCCGTCCAAAGGTTGCGCAGGATTAAGGGGGTGGATGTTGTACTGCTGCGCATCCAAGGTGTGGAATCCACTAAAAATTTGTGTGTGTGACATTTGTTACTTGTACATACTTAGTTGTTGTGTTTGCATTTTTGTTCTGCGTGGGTAATATAGTAGAGAGAGGGGTCTTTTGTTACCTTTCCTTTCAGCTGGGGTTGCACCTGATAGATTTCCCTTCAACAATGGTGGGCATGATGGAATGCTTTCAGTTTATGTTGAGCAGGGTTAAGGCGAGAATACATTATAGTTTTACAGACAGATGCAAGAGGAAGGTGTCATCCCAGACCAACAGACATATGTAGTCAGGTTTCAAGCATGTGGCATTCTAATACAGAAGGATAAAGCCATGGTTGAGATAGGAAAGTTGAACAAAGAGATAGCACTGATCATAGGGAAAGCATTGCATTCGGATGCACAAAGCACTCTTGTGAATTTGTATGGAAAGTGTGGAAGCATTGTTGAAGCAGAGAATGTCTTTATTGGGTTATCAAGGTGAGACTTAGTATCATGGAACTCAATACTTACAGCATATGTGGAGCAAGAGCAAGTGGAAAAGACTGTATTACTGTACAAACAAAAGCAAGATGAAGGTATCCTTCTAGATCAGCAGTCATCTGTGATTGCCATTCAAGCATGTGTGTGCTGACCAGTACCCTTGGCCTTTGGGATACAACATGCCAAGAAGATTCAAACAGCTTGCGTCCTCTAAGCTATCGAGGAGCAGATGTATTTCTTCTATCTTTTTCTCTGACTAGAAAGGCCACTTTTCTGTGGGGAAAAGAGGGCTGCTTTTCTAGGAAAACAAGAGCTATTGTGGAAGGAGTAGAGGGCTTTGGGAGAAAAAGCAAAGGGGAGAAGCGCAATGTATGAAGAGAGCCGGAAGAAAAATCAACGAAGGGAAAAACTATGGAAGAGCTTTTCTGGAAAACGTGAAGAAGATCGATCACCCGGCAAAAAGCACATATGTTATGCTTTCAGGTCTATGAAGTTGCAAGGCAGCTGGTGCATCGATTCCAATGGCTAGTTCCTAGGTATGTGATGGAGGACGAAGGTGCTACTGAATGAAGGATGGGAATGTGAGGACGAGATGAAGCTGATATGTGGAAGTTAAAGGAGGACAAAAAGGAAGCACGATGCGAACATTGTTGTTAGAAGAGCTCGGAGGCTCAGTCAACTGCTATGACTGAGAAGAGCAAGAATAGAGGATGTAGAAGCCAGTGAGGTGCAGCATATTGCAAAGGAAGAGCTCCAGTTAATCAGAGGACACTATGGCAATTAACGAATGAAGCATTGAGGAGCTCTTCGATATTCGAGGGGCGATGGAGGCTGCGATGGTCTGATGCTGAAGACGCAAGAACAGTTGGAGCTTTCCTAAGGACTAGCTACAACTTGTCTCTGCATGGGATTGTCTACTGCGTCTATCAAGAAGAACTGTTATGTGGCATCCTAATAGCAACAGAGAGGAGATGAGGAGGATAATGAAGTTCAATTGAAGCTCGAAGCGGGGGGAAGAGAAGGAGTCAACTATAACAGCAAACAATATAGAAGACATTGATGGTGAGCTCAGAGATCATGAATACATCATTTAAAAAAAGATGTTGTCTCTAAGGATGAAGAACAACGAGGGACTAGGAGGTAAACTCTGAAGATGAAGCGGAAGGACAATACACAGATCGAACGCGAAAGCTGTGAAGATGAAGGATAGTCGGCAAGAGACAACACATAACGAAGAAGGTGAAGATGCTGCAACCATAGAAGGGGAAGAAGAGTGGATGAAGATGATTCGGAGGAAAGTCATCGTTATCTGCTGCCTGACTAAGGTTGCTCTGTGTGACATCTTGACGTCTTCTTCCTCTGTTGGTCTTCATCTTCTTTGTCCATTCGTGCTTCTGCTGCTGTGTTGTTATCCTGTTTGCCATTGAAACTCTGGTAGCCATTCAACTTCGGCACCCTGAAATCGTCCATCCCCTCTTCAATATGATAGCGAGCTTTGACTTAACTGGGAATCAAGCTATGGCAAAGAGGAGCTATTCCATTTTATTTGGACTCCCTAGATGAGATGAGCTCTTGGAATAGTGCTAATAAACAGAGACATTGCAGAAAGCCAGTCAAGAGATCTAGGAAACAGAAAGTTAAAAGTACTGTCCAACTATTGCGAGGTATCAAACCAGGAGTAGAAGGGTTTGCAAGCAGAGCTTCAAGAGCTCTTGGTGTCCTCTCGAGCTCTTAGCTCCATCTGCTCTGCCTTTGTGACTACTTGATGCCATCTAAATAGGCCCACCCTAACAGTCAACAAAGGGACAGTACTGACAGGTCATAAGGTGCTCTGAAAAATTCAAAGCCTTCTTTGAATCTACCAAAGTCAGCAGTGGAGTTTGATGGCATTGACTGCATTAGTACTCTGATTGGATGGTGAAGAGATTTATCCTCGTCAAATTTTGTTTCCTCTTTTACTACTTGGTCCAGGCTAGAGCTTTACTGGGCTGCCAAAGAGGCCATGAACAACTACTCTGAAATATCTATGTGATACAATTACTACTTTCTTAAGGGCTATGGTGACAATAGATAGATGTCTTTGCAAAGATTTTTGAGTTCAGTAGGCACAATGGAGTTTGAACTTGCTTGATTCTCTTTGAGACCATGATTTCACTTTTTCAATGAGTATGAAGCTGAAACTATTGATGCCATTATCCGAAATTGAGGTAACCTTCTTTCAAATTGAATCGTGATCTCGCTTGATTGATCTTCTATCCTGAAATTAGTCAAGGTCCTCTGTGGTCGTGACTTTGCTTTCGAAAACCCTTTGACAACGTGTCTATTCTTCATGGGTCTAATGCTTACCATCTTTGACCATTGTCACCCCATTGTTGGAGATAGATGCAATTGTGGCCATGAAATTTTTGGTCTTTGATCCCTCATATCAGCAAGCAAATCATAAGCTCTAATATATTTATCGAATGGAAAAATCATATAGCTCAATGCATCGGCGTGAGCGAGCCCTCCTCTTTTTACTATCGCGTGTCTTTGAAGCCTTAGAAGACTCTGCCTCTTCTTCCATATTTTCAACCTCCTCTAGTGGTGTAGGCTCCATCCTCTCCATTCAACGAGCTTTCTTCACCGGCATTACTTCAATCTCTACTACTTTGGCCTTCCCTTTGGCATCACTCTCATCCAAACTGATCATCTTAATGTCACGATTCTCTGGTGACTAGACAGGCAAGGGCGGCACCTCTATAAGTGGTCGAGGATACTAGAGAACTTGAATTGGTGGTGGAGGCCTTGGACTTTGTGAAACATGCCTCTCCCTAGGTGGTGTCACTTGTTGTCCCTTCCTTCTTGGTTGGAACCCATTTCCTAGCAGATGCCTAGGATGAGGGAAAAAATACATATCATGGCCAGTCTCTCCACAATTATAGTAAACTTACTCTCTTTCTTGTCTCCTTGGCCCTAATTGCCTTTATTTGTGAGGGAAGGGGACCATACTCCTTAGACTAAATTCAACAAAAGGCTTTCAAGTTGATTAGTAATGCATTCTAGGAGCTCTTGCTCTGGCATTTTTTGTTCAAGTGGGGCCTTTGCTATTTCTCTAGGTCTTGGCATGGTTGGTAAAACCTGCATGGGCTCAACTCCCCCCTTCAACTAGGCTTGATAGTTCAATTTCCTATCTTTATCCCTAGCATAAGTGATTGATTCTTCATAGGATATGGAAAACTTGCCTTTGACCTTCTCCCTTAGTAGAGGGTAGAGTCCGACTACTAGAAAACAATATTTCTTAAGGCAATCAACAACTCTCTCTCCCTCGGGTAAGGAGGATGTCCATTTATCCCACAATTTTATAAACATGCCTTCATATGCTTGCTAATCCCTTGGTAAGGTTTGGCAAAGATCTAGGAGTTATCTCCAAAGATCTTCAGGAGGCTCTATATCTTGGTACTTGTGCAAGAATGTGGTCTTGAGACCCTCCCAGTTACCCCTTGTAGCCTGTGGGAGATCTTGATACCACACTCGAGCATCATCCTTTAGAACTAAAGAGAAGGCCCGTACTTTAGTTGCTTCATCATCCAGACCTGTGACCAGGAAGGTCATTTCTTAATCATCTAGAAAATTTAGAGCTTTCTCCCCTTTGTGCCCAAAAAATATTGGAAAAGCCATGATAGGAAGATATTGATCTAGCTCAATATAAAACAAAGATGAACACATCTAGGCCCAAGCCATATCTTATTAAGGATAGAATAAATGGATTCACAGATGCATTAATCTCAGCAAGACAATGAGGGCCCAATAAGTCCCTTATGATATTTTGGAACTTGAGCTTTGTGCTAGCTATTATGTGCATGGTTTTCCTAGCAATGGATCCCTACAGATCCCTATGGCTCATGGGATGCACTTAGAGTACAATTAATATGTGCACATTAAAGGATATGTTATAATAAAAAATAGGAAGTATTATGAGGTCAAGGGACAAAAAGATCTTGCTCAACCTTTCATCTCCAAAATATAAGACCAACCTTTGTTGAAAATGTATATTTCTACTAATACAAACATTCACCCTAATGTTTTGATCTAAACACCATGTGATCTAGATGCCATATTAGAATATGAGAGAGAGGGAGAGAGATGAGAAGAGAGGGAGAAAAGAGGAGAAGAGGTAGAGAAAGCTTGCCATTATGTACTCATGGAATTCTATATTAGAAAAGAGACTCACTCATAGCTTACCTCAAAGAGATGGACTAGCATAAGGGTGTTGCATAATTTGCTCTTAATGGCTTCCCTTTGGGCTTGGTGATCTAGAGTGCTCTCATGTACTTGTGATTGTGTGTATCTTTACATCTCCATGGGCACCTTATATAGCCTCTATGAGAGATTAGATTAAGTAATCTTCTTGATTAACATAATCCTAGATTATGCATCCTTGATAATACGGAGAATAGTGGATGGGACAAATCCCCATCTTCGTCATCATGTAAGAAGCAAGGGTGGTGGTAGATAAGCTAGAGAAAGGAACGTGATGAAGAAGCCAAGGGTGGTCGTAGATAAGCTAGAGAAAGGAGCTAGATTACAAGAGGTGGGTGCCCGAAGCACATTTTTATAATATATTTACAAGAAGGATAAAATTAAAAGTTGATGTGATAAGGGTGAAAGAGAGAAGAAAATTGCATACAGCCACAGTAGTTGATGCCTTTGTAACTTTAAATCGGTGAAGAATCTGAAAAAAAATTCTTATGCAACTTTGTAGATCAGGTCAAAACCAGTAGGATTCGAGTGAAAATTTTCTTGAAATTCAATTTTCCCTAGGATTTATTAAAATTATTAAAAACGACTTCCAAAAGCTACTTTTACTTTAATTCCTTTTATATATATATATATATATATACAAGCATGCAAAAGAGGGGATCCATGCTTGTAAGCTTTTGTGTAAGATCTAAATGACACCATGATATGGACATTGAGTTGTGTACAAGGGTGAGGTGTTCTCTAATGATGGTGATAGATCCCAAATCTTGGTGAAGCAGGTGGAATCCAAGTGTAGTTGGAGATTAGTCCTTTGAAAAACATCTATGCACTCACTCAACCCCTAGGTGTAATCCATTTCCATCTTCACTAAGATAACCCATCCCTTTTACCCTTTACATTGACATCTCTCCTAAGAACTTGTTTTTCCACTTGCTAGAGTTATCATAACCGAGAAGCAATGTAGCATATGTAGTGCTTGAAGAGTAAACCCAAAGTGATAAGATGTAGGGTTTAAGCTATAGGTAAGGCTCTTGATAGGGTTTTGACCAAATTTTGTGGTAGAAATTCGGTTTATAAAAAACCCAGATCAGTGCGTTATTCTATCTGTCCGAAAAGTATACTTCATGTTCGTGATTAATCTCTTTTTATTATTGATTCTAGTCCTATGGAAAAATTGACATATCACTCCCAGTGGTTACATAATTATCATTCTAATACTGTGAAGAAATTGGTTTATCTTGTCCATATAACACAAACTATCAAGTCAAACATATAGGTGATTTATAGCTCAGTAATTTAAAAAATGTCTACGTGGATTTTTACATGTCTCTGATCCAGAAAGGATTCTTCTTTCAATTACAAGACTTGTGAATCTTAATCTCTTTGTCAGTTTTGACCATACCAAGTGTTGCATTGAGAAAGACGGCCAAACTATAGATGTCACTCCTTGAAACAACAATCTTTTTGAGTTATCTTTAAATGAATATGTTGCAAACGTTGTTACAGCTCATGGGATCTTAACAACAAAATATGGCATCATTACTTTGTTCACTTCGATTTTTCTAACCTTGTCGATCTTTATTGACATTACCTTGTTCAAGGGAAGGACTTCAAAGCTCATACTCACATGGGTATTTGCAAATATTGTGCACTTGGAAAGCATTTTCTCAAACCCCTTTTCCATTTCCACCACAACGTATTTAAGAGATTTGCTTGACCTTATTCACATTGATATTTATGGACCTTTTCCTCCATCAAAATCTCAATACCACTATTTTATGACTTTTATTGATGACTTCTCAAGATACACCATTGTTTTTCTCTTACGACATAGATCAAAAGTTTTATTATCTTTTAAGTACTATAAAAAAGCTGCAAAACTTCATATTGGTTGTCACATCAAGAAAATTTGTAGCAATAATGATGGAGAATACATTTCTAATGATTTTCATGATTATTGTCATAATCAGGGTATTCTTTATGAATATATAGTTCCCTACTCTCCTCAATAGAATGGTATTGCTAAATGTATAAATAAGACTATCCTCAATGCCATGTGATGTATATCCATTCATTCTACCTTATCTCGATGCACTCTGGTGCATTGCCACTTGGATTCGCCTAAGAGATCCTGGAGTGGTTTGAAGTTTGCTATTGAATTGTAAGCTAGCTTGTCTGTTAAGTATTCCAGAGCCTCCTAGAGTTCTCTTTTGTTGCTTGGTACTTGGAAGGTGACGGGCTTAGGTCTCCCACGAAGGGGGTTCCTTCCACCATGCAAACTGGTACAGAGGGCATGCCGTCAGACGTGCCCATCATCTTGATGGCCTGCTCATATGCCTCTTGATCCGAAAATGGCAGGTCGGCTGTAGCAAGGACATCCATCCAATCTTGCTCATCCTCTGGGCATGGGATATACTTCGTCAAGGACCCATAAGACTTCTTGACTCACTACAACAGAAATGAGGCATAGACGCGCATGCTAGACGTGCAAAGTCGGGCGCGTCTATCAGAGCATTTATAAGTACGTGTAAACGTACATGTAAATAGACACGAATTTTGCGTCTATATATCCGCGCAGATAGATGCTAATATAGACGCATCAGCAGACACAATTATTTAACCACCTAAAATTAGCAATTCACATAATTAAAAAACCAAAGTTAATAATTATTTAACCACCTGAATTTGATTCTTGAGCATGCACATGTGCGCATGATAAAAACCATAGAATTAAGAATACACATTGAATCATTGAATTAAAAAAATAGAGTTAATAATTACTTTTTCATTGCTCTCTAATAAATGGCAGTTCCTCCAGTTGACAAGCCTGATATAAGTAATTAGCGGCAAGCGACTGAAACCTTACAATTAGTAGCAAGCATTGCAATATGTATCTCGTAATTTCTCTATGTACTTGAAGATGATAAAAGATACTTCTTTTTTATTATGGAAAATTCAATTTAGCTTTAAAATTGACTATTGATTCTTGAGTATGCACGTGTGCACGTGATAAAAAATATAGAATACACATTGAATTAATAAGCAAATTAAGTATGTTACATTGAATGATCCATGTCATCTTCAATGAGATCAGCCCTTGCTAAACTATCTACTTCTAGGTCTATGTTACCAAGAGGTAATGAAACAAATAAGTCTATCTCACTATCAGATGTGTTGCTATATTGCGCAATAACTTCATTAATATCATCGACAATCACATTATTGTCTTCTTCTGTGTTTCCTTGAACATCCTCGCGAGGTTCATCTTGTACTATATCACGCATATCATCCATTATGGTGTCATCATGCACATCATCACTAATTGTTGGATTGTCATCTGCTATCTCCATGTCGGTAATATTACCATATATTGGTTTTGAACGATTAGATATAGGGATGACATACCACCATCGGTTATTGTTTACCATTGGATGATACACAACCTGAATTTGAAAAACAAAAGCAAAAAACTTAAATACTTATTATATTGTGTATATGTATCGCATGTATACATATAAAAGAATTAGCATTTGCATATATACATGCTCGCATTATTGAGGTAGTACTAATGTATCATTCTTGTTTTGGTGAAATTTTGTAGAGTCAATGATTACAAAACTACTTGGATGACGTCTGATTGTGCAATGTTCACCATTTGTTACCACTTCATTAAACCACTTCACATCTAGTACATATATAAAGAATCATCTGAAGTCAAGCTTCAAAATATCTTGGATCAAGCCACAATAACCTTCCATGGTACCATTGGCATCCTTGAAGTGAGCAAGGACACCACAATCTTGGGTATTTCTCTTTTCATCTATACGTTGAGTTCGAAGATGTTTACCCTCACACCAAAGTGCATTGAATAATGTGCACTAGTAGTAAAAGATAAAAGATCAAACACGTCAATTATTTATATAAAATAAAACTTATAGAAACAAATTAATTGATAGTATGTCTCACCTTTGATAAGCAACCTCGTGCGTATTCCCACTCTTCTTGAGATATATTAATTTCCTCCTCTTTTTCCATTCTCTCCATTTCCTCATGTAACCAATCTATATCAATATGATGTGGGAGCGCATTTAAATGATCTAGAAATGAGACATTACGTCCATATCTAGTGTAAAATTCTTGTCTTTCGCTTTTTCTTCTTGCCCTTGCTTCATTATATAGTGTCACCCATTTGCTCATTACATCACTATTGAGCACACAAAAACTATTTAACTTACGAAGTTCTTCTTTTGTTAGCACTTTACTCATTCCTTTTCCTTGAGATATTATAGAGGTCATCCTCAAGTCTTCATCATCTTTCCATAGTCGTGGTTGAGAGGGATCCACTTCAGCAAGATATTCAGAGATATAAACAAAGGATGATTGCACTAACCAACCCTTAGCCATGCTTCCCTCAGGCCGTGCTTTTTGCCTCACAAAATCTTTCAAGGTTTTCATAAAGCGCTCAAGAAAAAACATCCACCTTACATGAACTGCCCCACAAAGTGCAATCTCATCAATCAAATGTACGAGTAAATGTAATTGAGTAGTCAAAATGGATCGAGGAAAAATTTCCTCCACCAAACAAACCACCTCAACAGATAATACTCGAGCATCTTGCAATGTGTTTGAATCAATTTCCTTCGAGCTCACGTATCTGTCAAGATGTATTTGAGAATTGTTTATTTTTGTGTAGAAATTCAAAGATATATAATGAAAAAATACAATGTATACACACCTCACAAGCTCTCCCATCTTGTAAATGATATCATGTATATTTTTGGATACACAATGGGATATGCTAGTAGAAAGTATGAACTGAATGTAAACAATATTCATAGATCAAATGATTAGTTGAGGAAAAAGTCATCATACCCCAAAGTTTACACATAGTTACTCCACTAATTACTATATTCATGGTTAGAGATACCCTTACTTAAATCATTTTTTGCCAATCGTGGGACTTCAAACCAGATAGTTGCTCCACACCTCTTTTCTTTTTCTTTATGAAGGCTCCCTTGAGACATCTCATACATCCTGTGGGTGTTCAAAAGCTATATATTTGTTCCTTCACTATTTTTTCCTCGTTCTTTAACAACATCCAAGGTGCATGGGGTAGCTCAATCTTTCCTCTGGGTCCAATGCATGGCCAGGCTCGTCTCATGTGACCAATGTTACGTAAATCCTCCCTTACATTAACTGAATCACGAGCCCCTATCAAGTGATCTCATAATGTAGATACAACATTTTTGAATATGTGCATGGGGTCCAACAGGTGATTGATCTTGAGTTCAGTCTAGTACAGAAGATGAAAAAATATAGAGAACCTAACAAACAAACAATATATTATGTAAACAATTCATCATGCTAAATACTTTAAAGTCAATCGAGAGAAATGCACTTCTTATCGACTCATGCCGAGTGGAGGGTGGCTGTCGGCATTAATCCATCTCTCCTTCCAATCTCGAATGGTTAGAGATTGTGGAGTCATTCCATTAGTAGGGAGAACATATTTGCAATGGTCAATAGGAAGAAATCGATGATGATTGTCGTAGATAACCTTCTTTAAACATGCCGGCCTAGAGGAAACTAGAGAGGGACCGCAAATAGGACATGCATGATATCCTGATGTGGTTAAACCTGAAAAAACAAGTGAATTAATAAAATGAATTTGATTCAAGTCTTGAATTTCAAATATAGAGTTATATACATGTACCTGAACACTCTCTGTATCCTGGAAAGTCGTGCATGGTCTACAACAACATGGCCTTCAATGTGAAATATCTAGAGGATGCAGATGCACTTGTATCTTGCACCTCAATACCTTCCCATAACATTTCTAACTCTTCAATTAAAGGCTCTAAGTAAATGTCCATTTTTTTTACCTTGTGCTTTACAAGAATCAGAAGGGACAACATCACATGTCCCTTTTTAATTGCCATGGATGGAGGAATATTATAGTTCACCAATACCACTGGCTGTACACTGTATGATATGCTTTTGATGCCAAATGGATTGATTCCATCCTTACCTAAACCAAATCTTAAATTTCTTGCCTCTTCTTTGAAAACGGGCCACAAATTATCTATATGTTGCCATGCCGGTGTGTCTGCAGGGACCCTCCATTTTCCATCACTTGAATGATGACTAGCATGCCATGACATGAGCTTTCCAATAGACTTACACTTGAACATAAGTTTTATACATGGAACAATCGGAAAATGTCACAAAACCTTACGAGGCACATCCATTGACTTCATCTCTACTTTGTATCTTGATTCGCCACAAACAGGACACTCTCGTGCGAATTCATGAATCCCACGAAATAAGGCACAATCATTGACACATGCATGGATCTGGACATAATCGAGGCCTCCTAGAGATGTCAAGTAATGTCTTGCTTGCTCTCTCTTAGTTGGCAATTTGTTTCCTTTTGGAAGCATTTGTGATAATAACCTATATATATTTTTAAAAGTGAGTTTAAAAATCACCAACATATATTTCTGTTTGATTTCAAAATAGAACAATTAATATTATGATTCATAAGCCAAACTGAATTGATATCTACTTCAATAACGCATCCAAACTGACTTACTCCATCCATAAATTGTTTGCAAGTTAAGTGTGTCGAGGGACACACGAAGAACGGAGTATGTACAACCTTCATACAACGGAGTAGATGATGCTACATATAGTGGATCATCTGGCTTCGTAGAGTGACCTTCTCCCTGAACCAGTTGTGAAAATAGATGGTGTACCATGTTGTCCAAAATCTCATCCTCTATGACTTGATGGGGCATTTCATGAGGGCTACTATCATGGTCATCAGTCTCTACTCTTCTTGAAGACTCTGCCTCCTCGCGTCAACATTTTGTAGCCTCTCGATACCCGGGAGGGAGCATCTGAGGATGTGGCACGGCATCTTACTCAACCACAAAAGGGAGTTTCATGTACGTTGATATATAATTCCCGTAACATAGACATGCAATCTTAGTGGTAAAAAAAAACAATGAATACCGGTGATTTTTCTCGGTCCCATTCTCCATACAAGCTGAGGTGTGACATTGCAATTCAACGTGCTCGAAAAATACACCCTCGACAACGATCACACATGCATTTAATTTTTCGTCGTAGCCATGCATCTTGATTATGAAGACGCAATGTTTCATCCTCACTTGAGGATGTGCTCATTGACTCACAAGCTTGCACTACACTAGGTGATAACGAGGTCGACATGATTAAACCTAATTCATGACAACATAAAAATATTTGTCATTCATATGTTTACATAAGATCTCAATTTTAAATACAAAAAAATCATCATAAATACATTAAAACTTATGATAAGAATTCACTATCAAAACTTATCTTAAAAACAAAAAATTATGATAAAGCTCAAATGCGTGTCTATAACTGCATTTAACTACGCGTCTATATTGGCGTCTATTTTTGCATCTATATTCGCGTCTATACTCTCATCTATCTGAACAATAAACGCACATATACATGCGAAAATAGACGCACACGTCAAAATTCAAACCATACTTAAATCATTTCTTTTCAAACTACGCCTTTCCTTTCCTACGTTTTTTGCGGTTCTAAAGCTTGAGTTTAGCCGATATGCAGTCTCTTCATGCCTCACCTCCTCATGACTCACCTCTTCTTTCATTTCAAACACACAAGAAGGGAAAAAGGAAAGCCAAGGAGAGGAAGAAAGAGAAAACAAGAAAGAGGAGAACAAGAAGAAGCAGCAAGCAAGCATTAAGGGAGGGTAACTTACCAAGGAGAGGAAGAAGGAGAAGGAAGAAGCGCCACAACCTGCCATACCAAACACCCAAGGCGACTCTCTCTCTCTCTCTCTCTCTCTCTCTCTCTCTCTCTCTCTCTCTCTCTCTCTCTCTCTCTCTCTGTTTCTCTCTTCCTCTCTCTGCTCTGTCTGTGTATTTAGGATTTGTGATTCCATTATGTATTGCATTTTGTAAATCATCAATGGCGGTCGTCGGCCTAAAATCGGCCGACCGAGTGCGTTTGATAGCGCGTCCACATCTCAGTGTAGACGCAGACATAGTCGCGAAAAATGTTTCCTCTCAGAGAGTCTGAGGGCGCGTCTTAGAGCGCGTGTGTTGGCGTGTGTGCTCTGTAGTGTACATGCGATGATACATACGCTACACAGAAGGTTGACCTACAGTCTACATGCGATTATACACACGCATTGACCTGGGATTGCGCATCTGACAGCGCATCTGTGCTGCATCTTAGATGCGCAGATAGATGCGCTGGACAGAAGGTTCACTCTAGAGTGCATCTGAGGGCGCGTCTAACTTGCAATGTAGACACAGGGATACGCGCGCCAGGTCTCCCAGTTCTGATAGTAAACATCACGTATCTTGCAATGATGAATGTGACCAATCCCATGTTTGTGTTTATCAGTTTTCTTGTTTAAGAGAAGCATTAGCACTTAAGTTTTATGCTCAATGTCTAAAGAAAGCTCTTTGAAAATATAGGTAATATATGATTTTTTGTATGCAAATAAATTTGTCTTTTTCCTGTGTTTTTTTTACAGATATCGTATTTTGGTTCATCTAGCAATGACCCAGATGTGGATCGTACGAATGATACATTGGCCTCCTTTGGTAGGGGGGTCAATGCATTTTTTGGAGGTTTTCCTAGTAGGGAAGACTTCATGGGAGAGATGACCAGACACCTTGGCCGCTCTCCCACAGCGGACGAGGTGTTTAGTGTCATGTCTGGGACGCCTCTGGCGTATTTGCCTAGCACTACTTCCCAGACTCCACATGTAGGTACTCCACATACAAGTACTCCATATGCAGGTACTCCATATGCAGGTACTCCACGTGCTCCATATGCATCGGCTAAAGCACAAGCATCTGCAGAAGCACGTGCATCTGCAGAAGCTCGTGCGTCCAGTGAGGCAGAGGATAGTCCACAGAGAGGAAGAAGGGAGAGTCGAGGGGGAGGACAAGGCTTGTGTGGGGGATACCTAGGAGGTGGCGAGCGATCACCCTCACCAGTAGATCACGTAGAGGAGGTTGCACACCAGTACTATAGAGTTACATATGCTAGTGGCATCTTTCATGATGATGAGGGAAGGGATGTAATGGTGTACATGAGGAGCCTCGTGCATGTGACGTATAAAGATTATTTCATTGCCTTCAAAAATCAAAAAAGTGGCTTGGGGCAAGAGGTATTGAGGGCCGTCCATAGGAGTTACCCAAATCTTGAGGGTCAGCGATTCCTCGGATGATTAGGGACGTACAAAAGTGAGGAATATGCTTCACAACAAAAGATCCCACCTCATAACACGGGCCAGGGACTCACTGCGGAGGCTGGAGGAGGGGCGTGGAGCCTATAGCCAACCACTTATGTGCCACCGCATAGAGTGGAAGAAAGCCAAGAAGAAAGTAGCTAAGAAAGTGAAGAGTCGCTAGCACGCAGAGGAGCGACGGATCCAAATGGAAACAATGGGATCGTCTCATTACGGATCAGGCGGCAGAGAGTCGTGGGAGGCAGAGTTTGTAAGTATATTTTGATTTCTAGTTTTTTTTAATTTATATTTCTTTCAATTCTTTATATATTTTTAGTCTAATATATTGTGACTCATAATTGTTTGTATATCTCTAAATGTTTTGCAAACTACCATCGTTGGTAGGACACCTACTCCTAGAGAGGTAGGTTACCATCAAGGCCATAACCGCGCAGCGACATGGCTTCACTTTTATGAGGAGGGTCTCATCACTAAGGACCAATACAACCGGGCCGTGAGGATTCAACAGCCAGAGGAGGTATGTTTTTCTTACTTTCCTATTAAAAGTATAGCTAATTATAACTTTTTCTCCACCTTGTCTATGTAAGCAACCCTGATCTATTGTGTGTGTAGGCGAACCCAGATGTGGAGCATAGAGAGGAGGGGGATAGCGACGCTAGTAGCCATGGTGGTACTAGCGAAGATGTTTCCTCTTCAGATTCGTAGAGGAGCACCATACCTCCTTATGAGGCCTTCTTTTCTTGTATATGTATGATATCTCTTTGAGCCTACTACTTGTGGCCACGCTTTAGGTCGCAAGCACTTAGACTTCCCTTGTAAATGTTTTTGATATATAATGAATACATGGACTTTTATTTTCAATTCTCGTGCCCGTAAGATACATTATCTTTTTCCCAAATACACAATCTGATGTATGGGAGGGGGAAAAAAAAAACCGGAGAGTGGTTAGTTTGCAACCACATACTCTTTGCTTTTTTTTTCCAGTTCTGTTTTCCGCGTCTATCAGCGCGTCTAGATTGCAGATAATTCATGTTTATACGCGTGTCTATAATGCAGACTACATGCGCTTCATAATTCAAATTTAAAAAAAAATAAATATCTTTTTAAAATAAGGACTTTTTTTTTCGTTCGCGTCTATTAGTGCTTGTAAAAGTGCGTCTACCAGCGTGTCTATATGCGCGTGTATATGTGCGTCTATTGCGTATCTATTTGCGTGTGTAAATTTGTTAATACATGCGATTATAGACGCGAAATGGTAGATGCGCAAATAGATGGGCAGATAGACGCGCTCGTAAGAATTTCTCTATATTCAAAAATCGCGTCTAAATGTGCGTCTATGAGGCCTTTTTGTTGTAGTGACTTGAGCGTCACCCTTGAGCATTGTGGAGATGGCATCCAAGTCGACTCTTGAGGTTATATGCTTACAACTAGCAAGCGACATTGAGACTTTGTGAAGGGTATCTTGAGATACTTTAGGGGTACTATGAACATGTATATTTATCATGGTGGCCAAGATACTAGATTCATGGGCTACACAAACTCTAATTATGTAGAACATACATATAGTAAGAAGTCTATCTCTAGCTATGTCTTCACTTTTGCTGGAGGTTTTATTTTTGGAATGTCCAGGATGCATAAATAACTAGCCTTGTCTATTTTCAAGATTGAGTACATAATAGCTATAGAGGCTTGCAAGGAGACTATTTAGTAGCCAATCTTGGTATAATTGTGACTCCTACATTATATTCGAACTCTATCATTGCTATTAAATTGGCATATAATGTAGTCTTTCATACACAAAGATCAAGTACATTAAGGTCCATTATCACTTCATTAGAGAGTTTATTGAAGATAAGCAAATAGAGATTATTAAGATCTCAATCGAAGATTTTATCTCTTTTTCTTTCAAATCTAACTTATGTGTCAAGTGATGCAATGATGGTTTTGTTACTCTTGCTCTATATGTGGATGATACCATACTTATTTCTAATCATTTCGACTTCCTTCAACAAGTAAAGAAGGTTTTATCTTTAGCATTTGACATGGTGGATCTCGAAGATATACACTCATATCTTGGTATTCAAATTCAACGCTATTGAGAAAAATGTGTTTTATTACTGCATTCAACAAAATTTAGTGAAGATATTATTCAAAAGTTTTGTTTGAGTTCTATGCATCCTACTACTACTCCTTGTCTTGTGAGCTCTACCAAGAACTCTTACTTTTTGCAAAATGATGGATAATGAGCATAACATCAACCTTATGCTTATCTTGTTGGATGTCTTTAATTTGTTGGCTTAAATTCTCACCCTCACATACTTTTTGCTAAAAATATTCAGCACCAACAAAACTCCAATTCTTTGCATTCACTTCCCTCTTGGGTTATACAGATGAAATTTTCAATGGTTGTCTGATTTCTCGAACTAACAAGAAACAATGTTGTGTTGTTGTTTCCCCTATAGAGGGTAAATATGTAGCTGCATCTTTAGATGCTCGAGAGTTAGTATGGCTTTCATAACTTCTATTAGACATTGGCCATCCTCCTCTCTCCAGCAAACCACTTTGATGTGATAACCAAAGTTCTATTAGTCTTGCTAAAGAGTATGTTTAACATAAAAAGTCTAAACACATTGCAATACATTATCATTATGTTTGATATGAAGTGAAGAAAGGCACGATCATGATTGAACATTGTCCAAGTGATTAGATGACTCAATGAAGCATGCTCCTCTCTACTGCACTTAGAACTTGGAGTTGTCTCAACTTCAATCTTTGGGAATTAATCTACTATCACATTGTAGTGCCATTATACATACTCTTTATAGGCACCATACACTTCACACGCATGTCACCTCAGACCTCTTGGTCATCTTTGTATATACATTTTCAATTTCACTTCACATGTATGGATTCACTTTACATGTGCACAATAATCCTTACTGATCATGTTTGTACATTTGTCTATAGAAGCTTGGGTTTTTTCCTTGTGCTCCCCAAGGGTTTTTCCGTCCACAACTAGAGACCTTTATTTGAGTGGGGGTATTGGAGCTTAATATAGCTCACCCTATCTAGACTAGGTCTCACCTATATAAATGTAGATTATTATAATCAATATGAAATATTCTTTGGGAGTGTACATGGTGTGTCTCTTCTTTCTCTCTCACGTCTCTACATATATTCTCTCTCTACATCTCAAAAATTTCTATAATCTTTGTCTCTTTTTGCATGGGGTCTACATTTGGTAGTATTAGCCATGGGATGGGAGCAATAAGCTGCTTGGGTTTTCTTGCCGAGAGTGCATTGAGGGGCATTTTCTTGTGTTCTTGTGCTTCAAGTATTTCTCTAAGAACATCATGACACTCTTCCACTGAGCTTTGATCTAGGGAACAATTTGATTTCTTACCCTTGGTGTGAGCTATAACAAGGTCACTTTCACTAAAGATTGTGATGATCTTGACACTAGGTAGGGTTAAGTATATCCAATGCGCCTCTCCTAATCTATATTGCACTTAGTTGCACATTTGAAAATTCTACCAAGTAAGATTTCATTCACAGCATCCTCTAAATTAGAAAGCACATAGAACATAACTAACAAGCTTTCACTTTCTAAGGCAATTAGGAGCTTGCATTTTTCTAGAAGAGAGTATGGTGATCCTCTATAAGGAGTGATTGTAGTGTTTGTGGATAGTAGTTCACGTTGTCCTATGTCTGTCATAGGTGAGGATATTATAATCATTTCCTTCCTTGATGAGAGCTTCAATGGTGTGCTCTCTTTTCACAATTAATGTGACACTAAGATAGGCAAGTGGGATCGGTTCATCATCTTTGGGGTCATTGATGATAGCCTTTGCCATGCAAGTGGAAGTAGCAATTCTAGAATGAGTGTGACAACTACTATCAAGTATTCTCCATTCAAGATATTCATGACTCATGTGAGTGGGTGTGTATTCAATATACTAAGGGTCACTAGTAGATGCTTATTGCGCTAGGAAATAGCCCGGTCTCATGGTATGATTGTTGGTAGGCTCAACAATCATTAGACTTCCAAGGCTCTATGGGGGTTGATTTATGATGTGCATCATTGGATGACTACATTGCACTTGTAGTTTGTCTAATGTGGTCACCTAGACTTTGGATTTTGATTTGCACTTGGTTTGTTTTGTTATGGAGTTGAAAGAGAAGTTTGGTGTATTTAAGAAAATGAGTTTGATGCAAACTCTAGTTATCAAAAGAATTAGGTGTACTTTGAGCTAGGTGGAATGTGCTATGAGAGTTGATATTGGAATTACTAAGCCACTCGATCTTAATATTTTTAATGGTATTTGTGAGCCAATTGGACTCTTGGTTATTTAGCTTTAGGGATTGTGCAATCATTATGGAGAAGAATTTTATGTAGCCAAAATTTTATTAAAGAGTTTGTGGAATGCAAGGGTTTTTGGCATGTGATGAGGACAAGTAGATTAAATGAAACAAAGCTAAAGGTTCCATTTATGAGGATCTATGCATTTCTAGCTCCAAGACAATTGTTGACCATTGAAAACAATGGTTGCACATTTTATGCTTTCAATTATGTGCAAGTGCACAAGTAGGTGTCTGATTCTTTACAAGTACTCATGCACTTTTGAATTATTAATGACTTGCAACACTTAAATCAAGTCAACAAAGGTTGTAGTGATCATGGCACCTATTGTGCTCCTTGGCTCCTGCACTTTCACTTGTCTTCAAATGCATATGAGTTGGCTTTTAGGTCTCATCACTCCACGCCCTCCAGCTTTTGGTTCAAGTTTGCACCTCAAGGGTTACCTATAGCAAAATCCTTCACGTACAATGATGTGTCCTAAGAAAATGTGAGTGTAATTAGTACACTAGGTAGTGTTAATCTATAAGTGTATCATGTGTGTACAATTGGGTCTTACGTGTAAGCGTAGTGCAACTACCTATACATGACTACCAAGGGTGAAGTTGTGATGCAAGGATAGGGGCTAGCATGTAGTTTACACTCATGTAGGGAACATGTGCTTATCCACTCATGCACATGCAAATGTGCACAAAGCCCTAAAGTGCATGTGAAGGGCCGGGGCGTATTTAGCATTAGTTCAACTACTTGCTAAATGCCCTAGGACGATGCAAATGCAATTATGTGTATATCTAAGGTGCAAGTTATGTCTAGGATGCAATGGGTATATGCATGTATGTGCAAGATGCAATGGAGTGCAATGTGCATATGTACAAGTGCTCAATGTATGCTAGGTATACTTAACATGCTATGAATATATGCACACATGTGAATGAGTGCAAATGGGGTGTAAATGCATATGTGCATCTATAGATGTATATGGTAGGCAAATGCACACCTATCTGCAAAACGGATGCATTGTGTGTAGTTAAATGCATACATGTACGATCAAATGCATACACAAATACATTAGGATGAACGGATGCACCAGGGTGTCTATAATGTGGGTAGGATACACACTATGGACGTACAGATGCACATGTGGATACATAATGCACGAATGTGCTATGTGAAGTCGGTGGATGCACTATGTGCAGACAAACACATATGAATGCACGTATGTGCAGTCAAATAGGTGCAATTTGTGGTCAATCCATGAGATTTGCTACATGCAGTAGTATGCGGTTGGCTACAAGCAAGGTGTGGTTGGCTACACGTGGTATGTAGTGAGCTACATGCACTGTGGGATCCACTCCATATGGTTGGTTACACATTGTACAATTATTAGATGTACACATGGGTGTGTTGAAATGTGATGCAAATGATGGATGCACAAGAATATAGAATGCACGACGTGAGGTGACAAATGCACAAGAAAATGTGTAAGTGTTGATGAGTGTACTACAATGTAGGCAAATGTGCATGTGTGTGATCACACTCACACGAATACACACCTATGCACTTGAATGCAAATGAGGTCTAGATGGTTGCACTATATTGATGTTGTATACACAAAAAGTGGTGTGCTATGTTCAATCATGTACGTTGTGAATGCACATGGAAGATACACACAAGTGCAGTTGAATGCACAAAGTTGCACACATGTACAGTATGGGAATGAGTGGATACACTGTATACAATTGGATGTTATACACACTATGAATGTATAAGTGTGTAAGATGTGTGTACGCCACTTTGTGGTCTAATGAGTGGATGCACAATGCATATGTGCTCGTGTTGTGATCATGGAGACATGCAGCATGTAGGTGGGCAGATGTACTAGTGTGTGTGAGTAACTATATGGGTGGCTATGTGTAGTGCATAGCATGCATAGGTGCCTATGTGTGTGCCTAGATGTGCAACTATGTATATCTATATGTGTGTTTATGTATGCAATTATTTGTGTATATATAGCAAACCAAACTATTTTAATTTACATTTTAATATATAGCAAAAAAGTATTTGTGTATATATAGCAAACCAAACTAATATTTTGTGAGTCATAGAAAATAGTTTTGCTTATAATACCAAGCTAAGTTAGCATTTATCACAAGCATGCTATGCTAATGTCCTATGCCTCAAGCTATGTTGCCAAGTATAGGAGATTTACTAGTGTAGCTTATGTCTTGATCTCCTCTTTTGCATGTTTTTATCGAAAACACACTTTTTCATGTATAGATAATGATAGAATAAGCTTTTCTTGTAGCCATTGTTTGTATCAAATAGATTTTTGCAATGCAAAGGGGATGATGTATAGAACTTCTAGTATGATGTAGTAGGTATGGAGATTTATGATGGTAAAATAAGAAACATACAAACCTATGAAGACATAAATTTGTGAATTCAATTTTTTCATACCCATCTATTCATATTCTCGCACATGGTTTATGTTTGATATATGGATAATCATGTATTTGCGTGCACTTTCATTTATAAAAATTGCTCATGCACATTGTATGTATTGCAAGAGAGATACATTTTATATGAATTTCCAATTATTAGATGAGAAGCTTGATCTTTGCAAGGCATAAAGCTTTTAACTACAACACCCACACACACACACACACACACACAATGTGTGTGCATGTGTATGTGCATGCATGCATGCATGCATGATTTGGATCCTTCAATTCTTTGCATGTGGAGGATCAAATATGCATGTGCATGCATGTTATTCTTCTTTTCTAAAACTTGAATGTTTCCCTACTTGGGTGAAACTTAAGATAACCTCATAAGTGAGCTTATTCAATGTTATCAATTTTAATAGATTCGCTCAATTAATTACTTTTGTGTGTGTGTGTGTGTGTTTCAATCTCTCTCCCTCTCTCTCTCCCAACATAATCAAAACACATTAGAAATATAATGTTCACATCTTTTTGGTTATAAATATCAAATTTTGTCAAGTAGACTTCCGAAATTGTGATAGTACTCATATTTGAATGGAGCTCAATATCATGTTAAAGAGGATTTTCGTATGCAAATCAAGTCTTGTTTTAAGTTTCTCCACGCCAACATACACTTTGAAGCCATTCTTAATCCACCTTTCTTTATCATTCTCATGTTACAACTTCTCAAACCACACCCCACATCATTAAGAGACGCCGTTAAAGCATCTATGTGCACAGTATAAGAAGCCAAGTCCAATTCCTAGTGATGGATCGGTGGATTTGTAGCTCAACATGTATAGGGCATTGTGAAGGTATCTAATAACCTACCATAAATGGCATTGCATACAAAAAAAACTTCTCAAACCACAATCTTACTAGAGTACGTATTATGACTTTCCTTTACAAAGCATCAAAGTGTGAAGACAAAACCAAAGGAAAACTCACTAATTTATGTAATGGTATACCCTTAAAAAAATATTTGTTTGGGGATGTGTGTGTGAAGAAAAAAAGATAAGAAAAACTCATGAATCTATGTAATAGTCTTTAAAAATCTGTGTGTGTGTGTGTGTGTGTGCGTGCATGCGTGTGTGTGTGTGTTGTTGACAAACTTCTAAAGGAACAATTGTGCACATGCAAGCGCTAGAGTATTTCTCCTTTTTTTTGTCTATGTTGGGTTCTAGAAAAGGTTTGTGCCTTGCATATTTGTTCAATTACTTTATCATTTAGAGAAATGACACAAAAATATCACAATGGCACTTAGATTGACTAACAATTTTAGCTTTACAAGATAGGACATTGGGATAACAATGTCCTTACAAGGTATATCAGAAGAGCTTGAAAAGTTTTTGGATTTCTCGATATTCATGATTCTAGCAACATAGATGAATTTTATCTCTTGTGAAACTATCATAAGATGAGACGAGAACTCATTTATTTAGACATAGAGGCAACTATTATAAGATAAGATGAAAACACATTTAGTTTGACCACTGGGAGATCATGCACCTATCATGGACATGTGGTACATCTTCCTTATTGGTAAGTAAATTATTAGTAACTTGTCTTTCCCAAAATCCATTGTGCATACAAACAATATCTTCTACTAATTATGTCTATCATGGTAGACTTTTGAGTAGGAGCAAGTTGTTAAAGGAAGAATGCATGATTTTAACAAGAAATGTTTGCCTCAATATACTAATACATACATTATTAATATATTATTGAATTTTAGCAAATGTGTGCATGTGCAAAGGAGCCTCGACATGAAAACTATATGACTTTATGAGATGGGATCCAAAAACTATTGTAGCTATCCTATGTCAAGCCATGGAGATGGGACCCAACAACTATTGCAGCTACCCTATATCAAGCCACTTAAGCATTAGTTGTTATAGGTTGCCTAGGTAGCAGCATGGTAGCAAGAGGCTCCTCCAAAAAGATCACCATGTGTACCTTAACCAATCCCGCCGAATGGCCTTGCTGGGAGGCCTTGTATTCATGATGTGTGATGTCGGCTTTCAACTACACCTATGCTATTGAGCCCTCGATAGTTCTTTAATCATTTTGAATAATGTAATTAGCCACACTTTATTTTGCAAGAAAATGCTGAAGTGGTGGGTCAAGAGTCATTAAGTGGTGGGCAAGAAAGTCGAGGACACAGCTAAAGGAAGGAATAGCAGGGCAGGGAGCGAATGTATCATGTACAGAAAGTTATACACTAGAAAGGAGAGGGGTGGGTCAGGGTGAGGATAAGGATGGGCACGACAAGCTAGGAGGGGCTGCCTTATGATTTTGTAAAACACTGTTGATAGGTTTTTCTATGATTCTGTAGTATTAGGTGGTGTTAGGTATAACCAACTAAAAGCTTTGTATCTATGAGTGTATAAACAATGAATTTGGTTTCTTTATAATGCTATCAGTATACTATCTCCAAAATTTGCAGCCATCATGTGAAGGATCACAAGCTGCAACTTTACATGCTGCTAATTTTAACTCTTCAAATAGGTTATGGTGGCTGAGGGAGCAACAACACATCATTTGAAATTATTGATCCCTACATTGCTCAGGTACCAATTTTCACCAACAAAAATCTTAATTTTGATACACAATCACTATCAAAACTATGTCTAGGGGATAGCAATTAAAAACATAGTGTATGCCTTTCTCCTTTGAAGCACCCCCTATCATATGCCTTGTCAAAAAGCATGTGGATAGACATATTTGGGAGTATAGTCATCAGTGCAAACATCACTAGCAGAAATGGGTAAGCTAAGGTCTGTAGGCTCAAGGTGACATGTGGAAGTAGTTGGAGATGTATACAGTAGAGATGCTGAATTCCATAATGCACAGAATCAATAGAAGCAAAGTAAAAAATGATCCCTTTTGTATGGACTTCTTGGAGCTTAATGAAATAATAAGAAACATTAGGCATATTGGATTTGAAGGAGTGGCTTCCTAAGCTCTCTTCAGACCATCTATGGATTGATACTTTAGTTCACCTTGGATATTCAATAGCTAAGAACAATCTAACTTCTTGTGGAATATGGCTTGCTTGTAGAACATTTTTCATCAGCATGTGAATATTTGTCTAATCTTCTATATGAATCCTATGCGCACTTGAAACCTCCCTACTGAGAGGCTTATTCTATGTAGTAGCTTTTGCCTATGGAGTCAAAGTGGTCATGGTAGCAACTCTTCCAAACATGGGCAATGCCAACAAGGTGCTTGGAGGAGGAGAAGCATATCAAACATTGGATTGCCACCAAAAGGTATGTATCCTTATGAAGGAAATCCATAGAAGGTACAACTCTTGCTACTTTGGTTCTCTTACATTAGATGCTCCTCTTACTACTTTGGTTGTAGCAAGCCTAATAAAAGGTAAGATTGGTTGAATTTTGAGCTTGATGGATCTATATGTTTCATTTGCCTATCTAAACAACTTTCTTAAACATTGAAAATGAAGATTGTAAGTTGAGGGCTTTGATATCCTAGTTGCATGTAGTGGTAAGATAAATCAATTTGACCTCGTATGATACTTCAATCTATTGGATTCCAATCTTATGAGAAAACTCAACACTAGCATATGTGTTTGGTAAACCTTATTGTTTGAGAGTCTAGATAGCATTGCAGATTCCCAGAAGAGTATGAATTTATTTGGATGGGCATTATATTTATCCCCATTAGTAAGTATGATACAATATGGTTCCATGAGCAAATAATTTTAATATCATTTCATTATTTGTCTTGTTGTGGATAGGACTATAAGGTTTGAAGCATACAACTAGTAGAGTAGATCTATGTTGTGGAGCTATGGGAGATTGCAATGCTTTTAGGATCAAGTGGAAGGCAATTTGCTAAAAATGGTAGGTCTTCTCTTGTTGCTCTGATCTTTTTTCACTATGCATAGGTTTTAGCCTTTTGATATCCTTACTAATTGTAAGCACGAAATGCATCTAGGGACAACATTGTTGGTAAAGTAGTAAGGATTTGCATTTCAAAAAAAAGGAAGGGAGGCTTAGGAAGAGCCAACAAGACTCAAATTTTTTGATGGTGGAGCAGATCCGAAGAGGATGACAACTTTAGACTGACCTTACGTGCTTTAGAACATGGTGAAGCAGAAAGAATGTAGTGTTCAAGACAACTTTTTTAGTGGATTCAATCCAATTCTATTGCTAACAATACAACATTGTGAACAAATTGTGATTAGTTTTCTTAATATGATATATTAGTGTGGTAATGGCTTGTATTAATGGTTCCAACTAGTATTCTTATATAGGAAAATTATACTATATCTATGGCACCAACTAGTTTTCTCATCTAGGAATATTTTACTAGATCATTACACTAAAATTTATCAATTTTTCTATATAGAAATATTTTACTATATCACTAATTTGTAAAGTGTTCCACTTTTACTAGTTGAGACTTTTTCTAGATACTATGATAAGTATCTAGAAAATCTCTATTTTTTTACTATATGGGAAAGTGTTAAAAGTTCATTGTGGAGAGGACGAGACCAACATCCTAGCCACAGGGAAGGGCAACTCGAGGATGTAGTGTTGTCATCCACAGGTGGGATGAGGAGATGATAGGCATGCTACAGCTATAGTGGGAGGTTGCTCCAAGGGTGACCATAGGTTTCTTTCTTGGATAAGGGGGTGTCGCACCTTCCTCCCTTTCTTGTCCCGTACCCCTCCTCATTCTTATGCTTCCTTCTCTTCTTTTTTTTCATTTTTTCCCTTTTTTTAACTTTTTTGCTTCTTTTTTTTCTTATCTTTTTTTTAATGAAAAATATTTATTGAAAAAACTTATAGTAGAAAAAATATAGACTCTCTTTTTTGCCCTTCAAGGAGTTTCTCTCACCTCTCTCTCTCTAAAAAGAGATTTCAAAATAATATTATAATAAGAGATTTTTTACAATCAAGAAAATCTCATATGTGTGTTTTTAATAGATCTCATTTATTATTTTTTTCCCAAACTATAGGATAAGGTCACTTTTTAAAAAAATCCTCATAACTAAGAAAATACAATTCTATTTTCTCTAAAAACAAAGCCAATCATTAATATAAAACTCTTTAATGTCCTCATGACTTTTCAACATGAAAATATATTAGAATCATTCTCATTCTTGCTTCTTAAAAGGGTGGAAGTTAAAAAGCGATATAAAATGGCGTGCACACCATATTTTAAGATTAGTTTTTACTCAGAGACACCTTTTTAACTCAAGAGTTTCCTTGTAAATTTTTATCTTTTTTGGACAAGTATATACCTATTTTCGGGCATTTTTTCATTCCCTCTCAAAGCTCTAGTTTTGTCCCAAATTTTGTGTTCTCTTCCCCTTCCCTCCAAAATATAGTTTCTTGCATATGATTTCTTCTAAAGCAACACTTAGTACTATCTACAACACTCTCTACCCTGCTACAAGTAATCTCAAGAGTGGTGTTGATACCATTTACTAAAATCAAATAATCTCTATCTTCAAAACTCTCTACCTTGCTACAAGCAATCTCCCTCGTCAGTACTATGCTATAAGATATCTTCCTCTTCAACAGTCTATACTACAAGCAATCAAGTGATAATGGAGGTATCTTTATTTTTTTAATCTCTTAGTGTTATTATTCTCCATAGTTATTTTTTAATCCTTAAGTATCAATTCAGAGAGAGAGAGAGAGAGAGAGAGAGAGAGAGAGAGAGAGAGAAAGAGAGAGAGAAGGGGAGGGAATTCGAGAGGATCGTGTGAGATGAACTAAGAAAATAAGTGATAGAGTAACAGAGAGTAAAATAGGGCAGAAGATAAGATGATGTTATTGTTTTCCACTAGCCAAGCTTCTATATAAATGTATTTAAATATCTTTGATCAATTCTTGTTGAGAGAGAGAGAGAGAGAGAGAGAGAGAGAATATTCTGGATAGAACATAGTATAAGATTTTATGCCAATTAGAGGTAGATTAAAAGCTAAGATTACAAGCAAATTAGGGTCTATCATGATTCAAATCAAGAGAAAGAGACAAGATCAAATTAGGTAAAAAAGAACACAAATATAGTGAATCAAGAGGGTGTAATTGTGTGGTTTGAATGTTAACCTAGGTAAAAAATGGCATATATTTTTATTTGCAAGATACAAGTGTAAGATATACCAAGAGAAAGAGAGATATTCACTTTCAATTGGAGGATGCATATCCACCAATGTCCAAAATATTTGTGGAAAGGGATGATGCAATAAGATACATGATGCAACAAGAAAGAAATGCAAGGAAAAAATTTTGTGAAACTTTGGGTTAATGGGTGCATTTATCCACCCGATCAAGTCACTCAAAGCCCACCACAATTTGAAGGGCTTTCATCATTTGTAAAGTTTGTTTATGAAGGCAATGAAGGATTGTGTGGATACACATACAAACTTGTCACACAAGGATTAGCAGGGGTTTATCAAGCCTTAACAAATATGCACACAAGATTACAAGGGAATATACAGCCTTTGATGGAAAATGATAAATTATTGGCTGAGAAGGATAGGGAGAACCAAAGCCTACAACAAGTAATGTCTATAATTGAAAATGCTATGCATGCTACACATGTGTAGAATATGGAGTTGCAGTCTAAAGTTATGGACTTGGAGAAGGAGAATCGAAACATAAAGAGGAAGCTCACAAAAACTTTAGAGATTGGACCTACTTTAAAAACCAAAGAAGCATGTCGGCGCATCCAATTAGTTAAACCAATTCACCAATTAACCAAAGTGGACAATATCATAGACAGATATATGCTCTCAATTTGCTACAATGAGAAATATGTTCCCTCATGCAGAGAATGATATTATTGCCAAAGTCCCAAGCAAGGATATGGTCAAAAATGCATCAAAAAATCGTAAATTCAGGGAGATTATAGATGGTGTTGCAAGTGAATATCTTAGGGATGTGAGCAACTTGTTTATTGCTACATATGCTCAAGGATTATGTAACAAGGTGGGAATGAGTTTTAAGTCATACAGTATGATATATCAACAATTGGATATAGGATTTAAGAAAGTCTTCAAAACTAAGCGAGTAATGCCTCAGCCGAAACCATTTTACATAAAGAAGGCTCGAAAACTCCTCAAAAACAATAAATGAAAAAGTTTTAGAACTAATTGGTGAGCCAATGCATCTAAAAAAAATGCACACATATTGAAGTATGGTTCCAAAGAAGTTGCATTGTATTAAATGCATCTAACAACTTTGAATTGGATATATGTAGGGTTTAGATTGCTATCGTTAAGTTCTACAATATGCCTATGGAAGAATGTAGAGGTGAGCTTATTGTTCTCAAACTTGATGAGGGTGAGATTATTAAGGGAAAAAAACTTGAATGTGTGTGTATAACACTTATGAATCGATCATTGAATCCCAACATCAATGAAAACCATCCTTTATACTTCAGTGTACAATCAAAGAATGAAATATGGTGGCTTACAACATTGAAAGTACCAAAGGAGGACCATGAAGTACTTAAAGCTTTTTTAAACCTCACTAATATACCCAATGTTATTCAACAGTAAAATAATGGAGCAATTTTACACATTGAAGGGTTTAGGGACTATCAAGTTGAATGGCATCTTGCAAGTGATTTAAAAACATTGAAGTGTATGTTTAGTTATCAAATGCAATGAATGCAAAATTTCTGTGCATATAGTGCATGCAAACGAGGAAGAAAGGGAAAGATGGAAAGAAAGAATGGGTTGCCAAGGTTGGGCAACAACAAGGTGCTCCAACACGTGATCAAAAATTCATGAGAAATAGAATGCTAGTTCAAGTGGATCCAAAATGGCGCTCTATTTTGGAAATACCACTAACAAGGGTTCACTTTTGCACATTGCATTGTTTGGTTAGAATAATTGAGAAGCTAGTATATGAGTATATATGATTTGCATATAGGATGTAGCCCATGTCAGAAGTTGATGCTACATGCAAAAAGGTAGAATAAGTCCTCTCTGAAGTTGGATTGCATGGGGGCCAAGTAGAAAAAAGAAGGACGAGAAAAAATCAACAAGAGTGGAGATATCCATTGTAAACCATGCTTTGGCAAACCCAAGGCTAGGAAGTTTATATCTTCACCTCTAGATGAGAAAGCCAACATACTTGTAAAAGAACCAGAGAAGTATGAAGCATGGAAAAGTTGCAACTTCCTGTTTCGGATTGGAGCAATAGGGGATGAACGAGGATTGCAAAGGCAGAAGTGTGGATATACCTAGATAGATTAGTAGTTGTCTTACAAAAGTGGAGGTTTAGGGATGGTGATGCTAATACATTGAAAGAGATAGTTGCTAAATACATGTCAAGAAGATAGTGTATTTGATAGATCAAAATGACCTATTCTCTTTAGGCTAAGAGATTCATTTCTTCTAGAGTAAAATGATTTATTTCTTTAGGCCAAGAGGGCCATGTGTTTGGTTGGTTTAGGTGCATTTAATGATTCTCTATTTTAGCTTATGTACTAGACATATTTGAACGAGAATCTAGAGGGAGCCAATCAATTGCAGTGTGGAAGCTTTTTGCACCTAGTCGAGGTGACATCTTTCCTTTCATGTTATTTTCCCTTAAGCAGATTGTGGTATGTGTATTTTGGGGATGTTTCTTTCTTATGTATGGGACTAAGAGTCAAGGCATGAAGTCCCAGGCCTAGGTTAAGTATGTATGGGGAGGTTTGAGCAGTTGTCCGCCTCTTGCAAAGATATTGTTAAGCATGTAAAGAGTTGTTTCATAAAATAGTCCTAATGACCCTATTCTTTTAGCATTCTAGGAATCCCTATTAATTGTGAGGCAACTAGGAGGCCTAATAAATAAAAGAGAAAAATGATGAATATATTTAAAATATGTATAATATAGTGATGTATAAAAAGGGGTTCTAACCCTTGAAATAAGAAAACCAAAAGAAATAAAATTTTCAAAGAGCTTATGTTCATCACCTTGTGAAGGCTTAGTAGGTATCTGGGAACAAGTTAGCAGACCTAGGGCTGACGCCTTGTTTTCTTGGGGACATCATTTCATGAAAAAGAATATGAGGATAGTTGGAGTGAAAATAAAAGTGAGTAGGGACAAAAAGGAAATTAGCATTGCCCTGCAAGAGCTTGGTAGGTTCTGGAGTACCAATACTAGACCTAAGGCCAATGCCCTATTCTCCTTAGGTCACAATACGCTCAGCTCCCTCCTTTTCACATCAAAGTACCAAATAAAGAAAAAATAAAGAATGTGAAAAATGAGTAAAATATGAATTTATATTAGACAAGCTATAGGAGAACTCGTCTAGTATAAGTTCTTGATCCATTTGTCTTACCTAAGGTAGGTAAGTTAGACCACCACTTAGGATGGTCTCTTTGATAGCTCTTTTAGCTGGCCTATATTGAAACAGTTGGTTGATAGCTAGCTCTTGATCTCTTTGTCAAATGATACTTGGCCTATTCCTCATGGCATTTATATCTTGAATTTTGTCACTGGGTAGGGTGAGAGTTGTGTAGTGATATGTTGAGAATTTTATTGGTAGCGGGTTTATACTCTTCATGATTTATATATATGTGCAAATTAGATCATGGGTTCGACGAGCTAGATCGCCCTATCCCATGGTTTCCAATGAGAGCTGATTTTAATCCAGAAATTAAAGCGTAAAAGTGGCCTAAGTGCGTTCAAGTGGCATTTTTAGCAAAAAAATGATGTTGATCACTGCTCAAGGAGCTAGAGTTTTCCTTAGTGCATTTCGATGGTTGAAATTCAAACACAAGTGTATGTTCATCAATGACAGAGTTCAATTGACCCCCTATTTAATACACACAAGGTTTGGCATTATGAAGTAGTTTGTGATGCAGTGAGAAGAAATTTATATTGTTGGATTGCAAATCTGAGGTCATTTGCCCCTTCATTTGGCCTCAAACCACTTTTGAAAAGTGAAAACGCAAGAGGGTTGAAATAGTTATTTGGCAAGTTAAAGTGTTAATGATGTTTAAAAGATGCCTAATTAAAAAAATCATGTCGGGAGGAGGAAGGAGGCACAAGTTTTTCTTTTGCCTTATTTTTAAATCCATTTTTAGGATATTTATGACTTATGAATCAGACCTCCTCTTCCTTGTGAACTAAATCCCTGAATTCTTTGCTCCATACTGCAAGAAATAGCAACATTGTATGAAAAGTTTAGATTTCAATATTTATCTCTCCTTTTTCTCTCTCGCCATAATTGTTGTTGGTATGGGCTGAGAGGATAAGGGAGAATCAGTGTTGGTTCCTATGATGAGATAGAAGGAATGAAACAAGGAAATGCAAAGGTGAGCATCAGAGTTGTGTCATGGCATCAACAGCTTCATTTTTCAAATTACGATACGTCATATGTGTGGGATTTAGCGCTTAAGTGTCAATTTATTGCATATTATATCGTATTTATTGTATCTATCATGGAGCATGATTAAAGATGTTTGAGTTATATTTAATAATGTCTCAAATCATTAAAAAAACTCAATCACTTTCAATCATTTATATAAAATTTGGATTAAAACCACAACATCTGAGAGATGCAGGAGTTAGTGTGAAAATGGGATTTTGGTTGGTGGATTTTATGGCTTCAATGTTGTTTACATGAAAATAATAATTAATATTCTAATGAATCACAGTATATACTAGTCACATAAAAAATAAAAAATAGTATTTTATATTCAAATAAATTTTAAAAACCATGAAAAATAGTTTTGTTGAAGGAAAAGATAAGTAAATTTTGATTTTAATGTATGAAAAATAATCAAAAATTAAAAGGGTGTGTATGTATGTAAAATGAGGATAGGGCATGAGGATTTACCTCATTCTTCCTCTATTCATGTGTGAAAAGTACGTATTTATTGCATATTTATACAAAAAAACAATGACAAAACCCTTTTACGCCTATGCATGAAAGTAAAACTTAAAATAATAAGGGGAAAAAAGGGTTGAAAGGAGATAAGATTTGAATTATTTTTTATTTCATTGCATATCATGGTATATAGGATTCAATTTATTTAAGTTTGAAGAGAAATAATAGCATGGGTTAGCCCAATACTGTCCCTTTGCAATGCAGCATGGCATTAGAGAATGAAATCATGAAAATGCTATTTTTTCATGACACATGGCTAGTTTATTATTGAGATTATTTGACTATAATGAGTCATACATGTTGCATCTTCATTTGAGCATTGTATCAAAAGTGAAACACTTGGATGGATAGCACTTGTATGCCTAGTTATGACCTATGCTAAGGGTGTGAGATTCTCTTACTCTAGGATAGCACACTAATCTTTGGGGAGACATTGTATGAGGTTGAAATACTCATGGATCATTATATGTATCATGAGAAGATCTTGTCCAGTTCATTCTTTATGTTTGAAAATATATATCGTGGGGCCAATCCCTGGGTTGTAAGAGAGCCATAGGAGCCACAATATTTAGCTAAGGGATACTCTATTTGTTTGTATAATGAGTTGTTAGTCACCTATATGTATGGGATACTTTCTTTTCTTTGAGTTGGGATGGGTAGTACATTGAACTATAGTTTAAAACTCATGTCTACAAATCCATTTAATAGACAAACCATTTCTCATTATCTAGATACTCCTACCCACTACACCATGGGAGTTGTTTGAAGAGTATAGAATCTCGGATAGAGCATTAGAGCTAGTGCTAGGTCAACTTTAGGTTTCAACAATCCTTGATCTAAGAGTTACTTGAGTTTTTCTTTCTAAAATCAATATACAATAGGGTTGCTTTGCTATTGGAGCAACTCCTGATGCTAGCTTAATTTTGTGATCAACTTCTTTATGTGAGGGAAGTTCTATTAGCACCTCTAGGAACACATCTACATATTCCTTTGACTAGGGTGGTTCTTCTTTAACTTTCTTTCCTTGCTCAATCTTATTAAGTTTGATTAACTGGATCAGTAATCCTTTTCTTAGCACCTTTATGATCCAATATGTTTTTGCTAGTTGGACTCTAGGTCTTCTAGCTACTTATTGAGTAGTTAGTAACTCTCCCTTATTATCTAAGGATGTAATTTGGCCCTTTTCACAATGAGTTTGAGCATCATTTGAAATTAACCAATCCAACCATAACAAACATTTGTGAGTTTCCACGTTGGAAAGATTGTCTTTTGAGTTAGATTCCACTCTTCTCATCTATTGAACAAAAGTTATATCTTTCCCCTTTCCTTATTCTACTAACAACTTTGGTGTAGATGCATTGTTTATTCTTCATCCTATTGCAAACTTTGACAAGATAAATGAGTGCATGCTTCTACACTTCTAGATCATGGAGAAGTAGCGATTTGGGCCCTTCTTGTTGAAAGCAGCATGTACCATTACTCTTTTCATATGCAAGGTGGACATTTGGGGCAATCCTAGCCATAGAACACGACCTTCAATTTCTTCAAGTTCTCTTTAAGGTTGGGTCCCGGGGCTTCAAGATTGGACTCCTTTCCATCAATGGAGCTTGTCTACCCGATTGGAAGAGCTTTGGAGCACGAGAATGCATTATGGGGTGAGATTTTGGGGCATTCTTCTTCTATGACCTTCAAGGCATGCTGAGAACTATTGAATTTCAACCCTTCATTCTCCCATTGAAGAATCAAGCGTGAAGACTCAATTCTTGGCTGAAGTTGTCATCATGGAGCTAATGGGAGCATTGGAGAGCAATCACGGGACATTGGCCATTGATTCTCAACCCGTCTTCACCAATCAAAGAGGTAATTGACTCTTGAACTCTCTTTTAATTCCATTCTCTTACTGAGCCTAAAAGCCTATTGTTGGAAGAGATTCAAGTAGTCAATCATGCATTTTCTTCAAGATTTCAATCCTTACATGCTGCCAATTTAATTTCAGTCCTCTCTTAGGGTTCCTTGCATTCAGAATGATCCATTCTATGCTGAAAATTCTCACTACTCTTTACTGATTGCCTCACACTAACCTCTTGACTTGTGATGATTGTTTGAGCACAAATTAATCTCTAAAATCCATTGTAAATGAGGTGAGTTAGCAGTGAGTCACTGCTTAGTAAGCCTCTCCTTATTCCCTGCTCAATTTGATGCACTTCATGAAAAGAATTACTTCCAAGCCCCCATGCATAGCATGCTGATTGCTTAATTAATAAATGTCTGCCATGTATAATCTGGGTGAGGAAAAAGTCAAATGCCAGGTGAGGTGGCAAGACAAAAGAGGGGTGACCCCCCCTTGCCATTAGAGACCCTGAAGGGGTGCACAACCTGCCCCGGGGGGCACTTTACCCACCTCCCAGTGATTCGAAGCCCAAACTTTTTGCAGGTGCAGGGATATTTGAGGATAGTGAGAATTGGCATGTCATGACAATGCCATTGATGTCTATGACATATTGATGTACTTCGGATTCTACCACTGATGTATATGACATATGGATGTACCACTAATCTACTTGTAATGATGTATGACTGAGAATCAATGCCACATACAGTCATGTATGCAGTTATGACAGTAAATGCAACAAACAGTGCATGTATGATGCTCATCTATGAGTGACACAGTCATGGGAATGCTCATCTTCATGCTCAACAATGATGTTATGGTGCAGACCATGTATATTTATGCTGAAGAAATGTATGGTGCCATGGGAGAAGTGGTTGCAAACATACAATAAATGAAGGGACCATATTTCAGCTCTCTTGAATTCCTATAGGGTGATGTAGCCATTTTTAGTCAGTTTTACAGAGGTAAGGAGTGAGTGCCAGCACTGAAGACCAGGCCCCCGAAGAGTGTTTGCAGACCTCAGCAAACCCCCCTATCGATTTGACACTTTATTTGGGAACTACCCGTCCCTTACCAGCGAAAACAACCCTCTACTGCTCTCAAATAGGGTGTAGGACTACATAAAACAACCACAGATTTGCTATTACAAAATTTTCCGTATTAAACCTATAGTAGTGTTCTTATGCTCAGTTCGAAGAGGGCATCCTTGGATCCAAATTGAGCACAAAAATAGGTCAATTGGAGCTTCCTAGCTCAAGTTACGAGCAAAATAGTGATAGGTTGTCTAACGGGACTGCACTTTGCCATGGCAAGGAACAGGGGAAAAACTAAGGTAAATCATGATTTGTAGCAACAAATAAGGGATGCACACGCCTTGAGGGATGAAACTAACCCTGAGGGGGAAGAGGAATACTTCTATTAGGACGTGGGAAGCCTCAGCGCACTCACTAATACCCTCAGCTCGCATGAGACAAGGCATGCTGAGAGGCATAGAGAACTAATGGAAGGCATTGCAGCCAATGCAACATACCATGCTAAAATGCATGCTGATATATGTCAAATGAAGACTACTATGGAGAACCTTGTTGCCTAGCTCACTAAATGGATGGACTTCCAAATGAAAGAGAAGGAACATGAGGATAGGTCGGGAATGCATGCTGAAAGAGTGACTGGCCCATCAATGAATGCAGCAAATACGAACTCCCAAGGTATTTTGGGGAGAGTGGGCATCCTTAACAGCACTTTTGAATAGAAAGAGCCTTCACATAGACAGGAGGAGCCCATGAACAATGCAATGAGGGGAAATTCTCAATCGTCACAAGGGTCCATGCCATCTATGGGAGTTCAGCAATCTTTTGGCAGAAATTTCTCTAACAATGGTTCATTTTTGGGCAGCCACATGGATCAACCTCAATTTGGACATATAAGATAGCCACCTAATCATGAAAGAGAGCTGAGAGACAATATTATTTTCTCAAAATTTAATGGTCAATCATCATCTTCAGCTGATCTCAAAGAGTGGCTCTCCAAGCTTGAGGATTATTTTGACATATTGCCTTGTAGTGATGACCAAAAGATTCATTTTGCAACAATACACTTGGAAGGATTTGCACATACATGGTGGAGGTACATTAAAAAAGAAAATCAGCAAGTGAACTCGTAGGAAGCGTTCAAGGCACTCATGGTGCAAGTATTTGTCTCGTCGGTGGAGAAAGAAAAGCTTGCACGCCAGTAGTCTAGCCTTGAACAACGTGGTCTTGCTGTTAAACAATACACCAATCAGTGTCTCAACCTTACCATGTATGTTGAGTCGATAAGTGATGATGCCAAGTTACACAAGTATGTGTACGGGCTAGATCCCCAACTCTCGACTGATGTTTCAACTCAAAATCCATCGGATTTGCTCAAAGCTATTGAATTGGCTAAGAGGTACTCTCGCAAGTATCACCACGATGCTTCATTTCAACATGGATAGCAAAGAGGGGCATCTCTGTAATATTACTGCTTGTGAATATTACCTTTCCGCACACCGCATAAACCTCATGCAAAGGGCATCTTCTGTATCGAAATTGCCGATAATTTATTGGAGCCCGAAGACGAACACCAAGGAAAAGGGAATTCTCTTGCAAGAAAATCTATCTTGTATCATCAAAAAGCTTGTTTATTAAGTTTCATATGATCACAATGAAGAAAAGAATACCAGGCACAACAAATTTTCATGCAGCATCATGTAATCCTCCCACGGATTTAATAGAATCAACCATATTCTTCAATATCTTCACAAAATCCATCAATATAAAAAAGAACGCAAAGGAATACACCATCTTTGAATGGAAATACATCATATAGTATTCATCTTTAATGTCTTCATATTCTTCTCTCTCAATCTCTCATATACAATCACTCTGTTTTAATAGAATTGACTATCTCTAACTCTCTCTCCATCAATAATACATCATATCCTCACTACAATCTCTCATAATTACTCTCAATAATCCTTCTTAGGTCGTGGATACCCCTCCCAAGAGGTACGTCTGATATGAAGAGTCAGCAGAGCCACTACAATGTCTTTTCATAGCTCACTACTGTCACTTCACTCTAGTCTTTACTTGAGTCTTCAGCAGCTACTTCTTTCACTTGTTTTAGCTCTTTTGCACTTGTATTCACCTCTTTCCAAGGCTAGAAAACTTTCCTAAGCTACACTCTCATCCATCAGAACACATACAGAAGCATACAGAACAGTCACAGTACAGTTCCAGAATAGCTATAGTATAGTTGCAGTACAGAGACAGAAGCTCTACAGAAGATCTACAGAAGGTTATCAAAACCTCATAACTCATACCAAAACCATTCCAAACCATTAAAAACTATTCAATAAGCTTTCACAAGATCTCAATCTTCATCAATCATCAATCCATCCCTCCTTACAGAAAGAAAATAGAACAAAACAGAAGCTATACAGAAGGTATATAGAACCAATCAGAACCAATCAGATCATCACGGAACCTCACATCTCCACTAATAAACATCATGAACTTCCAAAACACAATCAATTTCATCCAAAACACTCTCAAACTACTTCCAAACCAATCAATCATCTCATAAAATCAACCATTCAGCTCTCAAAAACAACAAAAATCAGCCAAAAAACAAATCATTTTAACACTCAACATTTATTCCGTAACTCGCATGCGTGGCAATCTAGACCTCTACATCCGCAAACCAAGCACGGGGGTTCAAATCCACAAACCCCGGGTAAACATCCTCTTGGGAGGGGAAAAATGGATATTATTGAAGCAATTTTTTTTTAATATATCCCTTTTTGCCCAACCGATGCACGGCTGGAGGAAAGGGAGAGTGGGGGGATGGGCTTAGTTGAGTGGTGGGCTGCATGAGCAGGGGGAGAGAGAGAGAGAAGAGAAGAGAAGAAGGAATCACCTTGAATATTTGTTGTGATGGGCAGTGGCACAACTACAAACTCCTTCTCCTCCATCTCCTTGCTCTTTGGCTATTTTCCTCGTCGCAACAAACATACCAAAAGCTAAGAAGGTAGCAAAATACAACTCAAAGCAAAGATAGAGAGAGAAAGAAAGAGGGAGGGAGGGAGGGAGAGAGAAAGAGAGAGAGAGAGACAAGAAGAAGGACTCACCTTGAATCGGTGTTGTGATGGGTGGCGACAGGGCTACAAACTCCTTCTTCTCCTCCCTCTCCTTTCTCTTTGCCTCTTGCTTCCTCCTCTCTTTACCCTTTCTTCTTTGCCTCTTCCTTTCTCCTCTCTTTGTGTCGTGCGCCTGTCAAAAAAAACCCAAAAGAAATGCAAGATGGGACTACTTTGAAAAGAACGACACACCAGCAACATTTTTCAAATTTAAAAAAAAAATTAGTGTACGTCTGTGCGCGCATCTGAAAGCGCATGTATATAGAGCATGAATTGCGTCTATATATACGCGCTTATATGCACACAGTTAAACGGGCCCAACTATGTGCATGTACCAAGCGCATCTATAACTACTGCTTGTTGTAGTGGTGGAAAATAAGAGGAGGGTAAAATCATGGGGGATTCACTAGTAGTAATAAGGAGACGTCACCTGTGTGCAAGAAATATGTGAAAATACCCCTTATCTACCCCCTATTTATGGGACGTTACCTTATAAAATGTACCTTCCTTCCCTTAAATAATCCCCCTCCCTTACACTCACATAGTACCATACGGTAAACCCTAGTGGACCCCCGGGGGTAAAATAAGGCTTAGATCATATACCTATGCCAATTTTTGCTTTTGATTAAGAGTGGCTTGAAGCAAAAAGTAGGGAGGATTTCTAGATCTTCAACTCAAAATAGAGAGAGGTACGATGAATCCAAATGAAGCCATTTGGACCATTATATTCTGGATAAGGAGGTGTCGATATATGGGAGGCTGAGTTTGTAAGTATTTAAAGCCTTTCTTAATAGTTTTGTTAAATAAATTTGTGACTAGTTTTCTTGTTATTGATGGTGTTTTTATTTTTCAATTTAAAATTGTGGATCAAATTCTACTGGTCATTAGATGGCCTATAAGCACTCTCATAGCAAGCTTTGATACATGGAGACACATATATGTAGAGGATATCATCACTAAGTGGATGTGGCAAGCAATTACGATTAGTAAAATAGTTGGCTTATTTCTGTAAGCTTTTGAAATGGAGCTTCCTAGTCATTTCTAAGTAAACACGAAGTGGAGAGTTTTTGTATATAGCGTAATGCCCTTTGGCTTGTTGACCAATGCAATGGTTACTTTCTAGCACTCTATATTGATGGTGTTTTTATTTTTCAATTTAAAATTGTGGATCAAATCCTACTGGTCATGAGATGGCCTATAAGCACTCTCATAGCAGGCTTTGATACATGGAGACACATATATGTAGAGGATATCATCACCAAGTGGATGTGTCAAGCAATTACGATTAGTAAAATAGTTAGTTTATTTCTGTAAGCTTTTGAAATGGAGCTTCCTAGTCATTTCTAAGTAAACACAAAGTGGAGAGTTTTTGTATATAGCGTAATGCCCTTCGGCTTGTTGACCAATGCAATGGTTACTTTCTAGCACTCTATATTCACAATCTTCAAAGATATACTACAAAAAGAGAGGAAGTATTTTTAGACAAACTCTATGGAAATTCTAGTCGAAAAAACGCATTGGAATTAAGACTAGCCTTTGAAAGCTATAGGTAGTATCAACTATCTTTGGATAGGTAGTATCTCTTGGTTACACAAATGTTGATCACACAGAAAGCCCAAAGAAAGGCCTCGTATGACAAACATGTGCACTAGAGAACCTTCACAAAGGGAGATCAAGGGCTTGTGCACTCATCATAGTAGCAACATTAAGACTTCCATTCATGTCAACGGGAAAGTTACCCCTAATGATATGAAAAACTTGTTTTGTTGATTACACATTGTGATTTTTGTTCTTGAGTTGTTAATCCTTGAGGTCTCTTTGTTTGAGATCTCCAAATTTCAAACTTCAATGTTCCCATTTGTAACTATGGGTAGTTGCATATTGTATAATCACGATTGGTAAAGGAGAGGGCTGCACATCTATATCATTTTATGCAATGGAGTAGTAACCAAAAAGTGCATGTAAACAATGGTATAAATGCACATATGAATGTTTATCCATTGTGTAAATAACCTTGAAAAGTGACTCTCACATGCATATCAAAGATGAATGTTTATCCTTTGTGTAAATAAGCTTGAAAAGTGACTCTCACATGCATATTAAAGACAAGCACATGTACACATGCACACACCCACAAACACGTAGATTGCATGTAGTTTTTTGTATGATAGTGTGTGATACAAGACATGAGAGAGAGGGGCAGAGGTGTATCTTTTTGTGTGAGAGAGACACACACAAAGTCTGTGTGTAAGTAATAAAATGTAGTTTTAGATTGCCATACAATACAATAAGGAGAAATATTTTACAAGTGAAAGAGATCTTCATACATGGCAATACAAAAACTTTAAATCATACATGGCATCTACCATACAAGTAAAGGTCTTCATACATGGCAATACAGAAACTTTGAATCATACATGGCATCTACCATTTGTGATCTACCGGCTACCATATGTATGCATTAAAGACATAAAAGTGCCATACGATGCGCCAGATTATAGTGATTTGAAAGGGGGTAAAAGTTACAAGTGTCCGCGTATGTGCAGGTGCATGCCTCGCTAATGCTCTGTTATATTTTCTCTCTCTCTCTCTCTCTCTCTCTCTCTCTCTCTCTCTCTGTGCATGTTAAGGGGACGACATGCTTGGCCAGTGTCTCTTATAAATGCTCTTTCTCCTTTCGAGTTTGAGTCTGCAGAGCAGATCCTACTTAACGTCAAGACGACCTTTGCTGATCGTTCTGTATCGCCAACAGCTGCATTCACCAACAACAATATTATTCACATATTCAGACAGCATCAACATGACAATTTGTTGATCATAGCATGGGCATCCACAATATTCCAGGTGATGATCATTACCTTATCTTTGAGCATGTTGTTCTCTTGTACCAGCGATTGGCCCGGAAGATACGGTCACATGTCACGTTTTATAATCTATGTATAATATACATAGGATAATGCCATTGTGCCGGCAAAACAGTTTTGTATGCAATATATGCAGAGGGTCTCTTGAGAACGTGTCTTTTCTGCATACCTGCTCGTTAAGCTCCTGTATTTGTTCCATCAAGTCTTTGATCTGGCTCAATTTATAATTGAGACACAATTGCCTTTGTATGAGGTGGCTTAACCAAGCAGCATTAACCCGTTGGACTGGTGCTTACCTGTCTCGATCTCACACGGTCTACTGCCTTTGCCAGTTGGCTTTCTAGTGCCTGAATCTCGTTTAACTGCAAACCTTCAAGATCCTCCCCCATAATGTGCCTGCAACATTCAAGTATCGACTAAAACATACAACAGAATCAAATTCTATCCATACCTCAAAGCATCCCGCCTGGTTTTCAGCTCATTCTTACATCTGCCAGCTTCTTCTTTCCAATAAAGCAGGAATGAACAAACCATTGCGAGAGCTACACCTCAAGAGGAATTACATAGCTAAACAAAGGAAATACATATAGACTATAGTTCGCTATAATAGTCATTTAAATTATACGACTATTTTCTCGGGGATGCGGGTTCTGAAACCAGCTTCACAACGGTTGAACTGCATTTTTTCCCCATCCAAATTGCAAAGTGTCTTGGATGCTGCTGTCCACACCAACTAGACCACATCACATGCCTGAAGGAAATGCTTTGTTTTGTCTAAGCTTTTCCCAGGGCATGTTCAACACAGTCATCCCGTTGTGCTGTATATAGACTGAAGAACTAACCATAGCAAGCACACCATGAAAAGTCAAGCACAAAGACACTTGCCTTGGTTGCCTGTTGCTCCTAGCGTTTACATGTGAGCAGTTATTTGTTTTTCAAAGAGTTTGTTCTTTACGCAGTTGATTAGCCCACCTGTGCTTACATGTCATTTGAGCTGCACGGTTGAGTGCAGAGTAGCTGAGTAATCAAAATACTGAGGTGATAGTATCAAAAAATAGCTGCTTCGGGCATCTGTTTGATGGTTGGAGCCTAAACCACTTTGTGTGCCCACAAGTCCTAAATTCTGAACCTGGGGTGACTATGGGTGACAATGAATCTTCATAATGCAAAATGCAAAGCGTGTAGCATCTTTCATGATGGAATGTCGTAACCAACTTTATGGAAAGGAAATGGTAGTCTCTAATACCCTAGTTGACAAGGCAGTTAAATTTGTTGTTCTCCACTATTTACACCTCCAAAACTTGACCTCTTATAAGGAGGCATCTGTCTTTCCCATATAAAATGCATTTCAAGTAACAACACTCGCATCATATATTCAAGTTGATGATGATGCTAGTCTTGGAAATTTGAGATGTTCCTTGTAGAAGTCCAACCTTATTTCAAAAAGCATTTCTAGTGAAAACCATGTGTTACTAATTTTCAAAGCATTGGCCCTATAAGAAATATAGAAAAAGCTAAAGTGCAACAAGAAGAAGAGTTATGAAGAAACAAATGAAAGTAGATGAAGAAAGCAAGAACATTACTGCATGCATGATAAGAAGATATGAAAGGCAGTATATAGGAATTTTGAGCCATTTTATTTTTCTTGACTATTGTGAGGGAGTATGAAAAGGGGAGGTCCTCTTCTCACCCTCTTTATCTCTTCATTAGTCTTCTTAGGAGATTGGATGCCACATGAGGTTCAGACATCACCACATCTATACATTCCATCATCTAAACTATAATAAGGGTAGAAAGGGATTTAATCATCATCTAGCTTTCTTTTTTGATTTATTGCTTGAGAATAATATGAACCTTGTGATGTGCTTGTTTGAGATATCCTTAGCAGCTCGATTTAGCATTCTATCGAGATGATTGCTTTTTCTAGGCAATGTTGCTCAATACTCTTCTAAATAATACGAGGTTTTCTATCTAGGCTCTCTCAAGTCCACCTTGCAATGGAAGGTCTTGGCCATTTCCATGACAATCGAGTTGAGTTTCGATTTCTCAGTAAGCTAAGGTCTTATTTTTGGAGTTAACTAGCATCAATCTCAGTATTGCACTTGGTTCAAGCATAGTGAGAAACAAGGGGGAGTATGAATATGTTAGCCTCTCAACCCATAAGGTAAAGTCTCACTCGATGCACTAAAATGATATAGAGCCAAATTTCCTAGTTGATTCAAGGGTCAATTTTTCATTTACTCCAATGTTGCGAATTTGTGAGAAGCTCTCAACTTACTAAGACTACATTGCCTTACGACAAATTAGTAATGGACCAAGCCCTCTCACGTCTCTCGATTGGCTAGTTTTAGTTATCTATTTACCTAACACATTTAAGTTGTATATATAAAATCAATTTTTAAATTAATCTTTTTAATCACAGTGTTCATTTACATAATTTAAAAATTGCAACACACAAACAATGAAAAAAAACCTTTTGAAATACAACTTCTTTATTTTATAGAAATTTCCATATAAGTATTCACCTTCCATCCATGTGAAAGAACAACAAGAAGGCCTTTTTTTCTCTAAGATTTTTCCACCCCTAATAACTAGTACCAAGGTCTCAGGGAATCCATCCTGAGCCAAGTAGGAGCTTGGATAGTTTCTAGGATTCTAAGAGTTTACTGGCCATTGGAGCCCCCTTGGCACCCTCAAATACTCTTGCTCAAGGATTTCCTACAAAGTGACCTCTCGCCATTGCACTTGGGCCAAAAGCTTTCCGAGATAATAATCTCTTCCTCCTTCAAAAGGGACGTCCAACTAGTTTTAGGGAAGGTCTAGTGCGTTTTTTTTAAATCATGTTACAAACTTAAGTGCATTAGATTTTATTATTATTCAATCAATCTTCTAAGTGCATCAAGTTGAGCTTGTATGAATTGTTATAATCACAAACGATTTCTTTCAAGCAATATTCCTAACAAATAAAGAGGCAATTGAGTGAGATCTTAACCTAGGGGCAACCCTGTTCAGCTGGATTCTATTCTAACTCTTGGGTTTTCTTAGTCTCCTTCCGATTTGATTTTTCTATATTTTTTATCTTTTACTAAAAGGGAATGGGCCAATAGCAATGGGGTTTTGCAACGTAAAATAGTTACATCGCTAAAAGCGTTGTGCGATACAAATAGCGACACAAATCTGAGAAAAAAGAGCGTTGAAAGCCTAAACAAGGCATTTGTCAAAAACATTTGCGAGAGTGAGAGAGCTCGCCGCTTTGTGTGTGTGTGTGTGAGAAAGAAGCACACAAGGAATAAAGAAGGGAAGCTGTGAAGATGAGGCACAAAAGATTTCATCTTTAGACCTTTGAGGTAGGTACATTCCCTCTTTTTGCATTGTTTTTGTATTTTTTTCTTTTCTTTTTTTATATTTTTTACGTAATGAAATGCATTGAGAGAGAGAGAGAGAGAGAGAGAGAGAGAGAGAGAGAGAGAGAGAGTGTGTGTGTGTGTGTGTGTGTGTGTGTGTGAGGGAGGAAGGGAGGGTGAAGAAGAAATGGAGAGGAAGAGAGAAACGGGAGAAAGAAAACAACGAGGAAAAGGAAAAGACAAAGGATATATGAAGGGAGGGACAAGAGAAACAAAGAGAGAGGAAAGAAAAAAAGGGAAAGAGAGAACAAAAGAGGGGGAGAAAAAAATAGAGAGGGAGAGAGAAGAAGGAGGTAGAAAAGAAGAATGAGGTAAAGAGTGTAAGAAAAGTGAAAAGAAGGGAGAGGGAGAAAAAGTGATGAAACAAGTGATAGAGAAAAAAAATAGAGTGAGAGAAAAATAGGGAAACAATGAGAGAATGAGAGAGAAGGGAAAGAGAGAAAAATAAAGGGAGGGGGAAAAAAGAGATAAAGACAAATAGGGAGAGAGGGTCTTTCAATATCCTTATTTTTTAAGTTTTTAATATTTTACTTTGATTTTGATTATAAGGAGATGTGTTGAGTGAGAGGAGAGGGAAGGAGAGAGAGAAATAGAGAGAAGAAGGGAGGAAAAGGAAGAGAAAGAGAGAGAAAAAAAATGGAAGATGAAGGGGGTAAACAAAGAAAGGGAAAGAGAGAGAAATAAAGGTGGGGAGAGAAATAAAGAGGGAAATAGATAAAGATCGATAATCATAAAGAGAAAAGAAAAGGAATAGAGAGAAGTAGAGCGATGAAGAAGAGAGAGAAACAATGGAAGAGAGAGAGGGGGGACAAAAACAAAGAAAGATGAAGGGAGGCAAACAATGAAAGGGAAAGAGAGAGAGAAAGAGGGACGGGAAGAGAAATAGAGAGGGGGATATCTAAAGATAAAGAGATGAGAAGAGAAAACGATAGACAAAGAGAGATGAAGAGAGGCAAGAAAATAAAAGGAAAGAGAGAGAAAGAGGGATGGGGGAGAAGTAGAGAGAGATATATATAAAAATAGATAAAGGCAAAGAGCAGGGGAGAGAAGTAGAGATATGGGGAAAGAGAGAAACCATAAGAGAGAGAGGGGGGAGAGAGAAACAAAGAGAGATGAAGGGAGGCAAACAAAGATAGGGAAATAGGAAAGAGAGAGAAAGAGGGGTAGGGAGAAAAATAGAGAGGCGGATAGATAAAGATAAAGAGACTAGGAGAGAAAAGGAATGGACAAAGAGAGATGGAGAGAGGCAAACAAAGAGAGGGAAAGAGGGTGACAAAGAGAAGTGGGGAGAGAAATAGAGAGGGAGATAGATAAAAAGGTAAAGAGGGAAGAAAAAAGAAATGTAGAGAAGTAGAGAAATGGGAAAGAGAGAGACATAAAGAGAGATGAAAGGAGCCAAACAAGGAAACCAAAAGAGAGACAGAAAGAGGGGTGGGGAGAGAAAAAGAATAGAGAAAAATATAAGAATAGAGAGTGAGAAAGATAAGTAGAGTATAAAATGGAGGAAGATCATCAGTAAGGGAAACAAAAACATATTATTTACTATAACATAGAGGAAATGGATGATGATGATAGTCATGACATTCAAGATCGCAAGGCATATCTTAATCAACGTGTCTCATGTGCTTGCACTGAGTGCAAGTTGGTAATTAGAAGAAAGTGTTGCCTGTCTGTAGACCACATGTAATGCTTCATGGAGTTCCAATTGGAGATCATTGATCAAGCAATCTCAGACTTTGAGTGAATGGTAAGAAAAGTATATGCCATACATACTTTATATTCATAGAATATTTCAATATCACATATAATAATATTAGATGTGTCTTGGAAATGTCTATAGAGAGGTGATGCTCCATCCCAAGAAATGCACCTATTGTGACCCATTCGAAGAGCTTGTAGACGTGCGATGGGTAGACGTGCAATGGATGGAGTGCCTGAGCCGATAAACCCATTGGAGAACAGGCCACAAACTACATCCCTGATACCAGAGAAGATAGTGGACCTTTCGAAACTTTCTCCAATCTTTGAGAATGAGATTAAGGCAATGATCAATGCATTACTACACATGGATGCTGGGTCATTTCAACCATTGAGAGAGGAAGCATCCATACCATTGTATAATGGGTATTGAGTATCTCATTTAAAGACATTAATTGTGATCCTAAGTGTGTAGGTAAAATATAGGTGAAGCGATGCGAGTGTAACTGAGTTATTTAGATACATACTATACTCCTTTGATTTTGACTCCATTATAAAAATGCTTTTTGTGCTTTTTGGTGCTTGATTTTTTTTTCAAGTTGCTAAAATATCACATATTGCCATCTTAAAATATGATATCTAAGTCCCCTCATGATATACAATTGGTATTACAAAAGCTTGGCATGGACTACAACTATATCCATACATGTGTCAAGGTATATGTACTATTTTGAGGAGACTACGAGACTATGGACTTGTGTTAGAAGTGTGATACTTACAAGTATTGATAGGACTTGCAAGGGAAAATAGTCTCTTAAAAGGTTCTTAAATACTTTTCACTTATAGCTACATATATTACATATTTTATACATCAGGTATGGCGAGCTTGACAACATGGCATACATCTTAGACATACCCTAGTAGGGTACGCATACCTCGTAGATGAAAAAATAGATGCTAAGATCATGAATGATGAAGGAAGAAGGGTAATGTCTTGTATGAGAGTTCTGCCAACAAATATTTAGACACAACATTCTGGACCATTGAAAGAATATACTAGACAAAAGCAAGGACTAAATAGTAGCATCTTCACATGAGGAGTTTTTAGTACCTATGGCAACAAAGAGGTTTTCCACTGGGTGGATGATAGAGTGTATTGTGTGCATACATGTCACATAGAGAATCAAGCACATGCAAGGCAATCAAGAGTGGCACCTCAAAGCCCAAGTAGTTGGACATAGCGGATTAGCAAAGACTATGGGAGGAGACTACAGACTCTCCATGACAATGGCATCAATAGCGAAAGATAGGTGGTATTCTATTTTCTTTGCAACGCTCCATTACAAACCGTGATCCTATAGGCTTGGAGACTCGATATGTAGAGAGACACGGTCTCACTGCACTTATCGATAGATTGTCTACATGTGACAGTTTAGTAAGTCAATTATCTTTCTTGCTTGTAATCATTTAGTTTTTAGTGATACATTATGTATGGTGGACTAATATTTGGTTGTTTATTTTGAAAAGTCAATTCAATACTCCTTTACATCGATATGAGCAGCTGTGACATGCGCTTGGATTCGTGGAGTGCATATCTTTTTTTTAAATTTAATATTGTGACCCATATAGGTCTCTTCCATATAGCATTGCTTAGATATATTTATTATCGTTTGTATAAAATTACATTCTATGATATCTACACATAGATTTCCCTGTTTGTTTTAGACTCTCCTCCGCATGGTTTCATATAATATTATGAATTATCATCACCAATCTTGTACTTATTTTATGAGTTATCAATCTTGTGGTTTTATGCAATTTTTGCACCTATCATATTCAATATGTAATTTCTTTATAGAATATTATTCAGCACATGGTGCACATGGTGTTGTAGATGGCAGGGCAGCTTACTACCCTACCACTAAGTATTTTTCTCTATAAAGCTAACTTGTTATTTGCGTTGCTAATCTACTTCATGCATCACTATCCAATTCGGTATATATGGCATTACAAAGCATTGCTATTTGCATTGCTATGTGCATTGCTATTAATGTCGCTTAAAGCTTTTAGCAACACAGAAAGTGAAAATTTTGTAGAGATGTCTATATTGATACTTTTAGCAATGACACAGGGGTAGTTTTTTTTCATGAATACCTACATATATTTAAATGTCGATATGTAGCCTATATCTTGTAATGTTTAAACTTTGATTCACCATCCTACTTTAGATAGTTTTCTTAGTTGTAGTTGGTCTTTATTTGCAATCTTTCGTTTGTAATTCTTGTCAAGGATTGGTCATTGATCTTACTAAGAATCTAGAGATTATCCTAAATTGTGATAATTTATTAGTTTTTAAGATAAATAGTGGAGTTCTTCCCCCTTAAGAAGTACTTTTAATAAATGATCTTGATCATTCATTTTAAATTTGAAATTTGCTTAAATACCAAGATTAAGATATTTTTTCTATGTTTATAAGTAGTAAGTGAGTATTTTTTAATATGACTTCATGTATCTTAATGCTTACATATTTATAAGTACACAAGAGTTATTCTTAATTTAACTTTTATCTTTTGAATATTTTATGTTACACACACACACACAAAGAAAGAAAATTTTAATATAGACTTATCTTTGTTGCATTTACATGCTTTATAAATAGAATAATAAATTATTATTAACATAACTGAGACCTTGCCTTGGAGGGGTCTTCTGAGATAAGGAGGGCATTGAGAAATGCTTTGCAACTTAGGGCATTTGTAATGGCATTCTCCTTACATTGCATGTACTTCATCTCCATTACCTTACCTGGCAACAAGGTTGAGTGAAGATCCATTTGAGGCTTTTATGATCGGTGACTCAAGTAAACTTGTTGCCAAGAAAATAGTATCTCCATAGTTTGAGAGTATGAATTATAGCAAGTAGCTCCATATCATAGGTAGAATAGTTATTCTAATGAATCTTTAGCTTCCTAGAAGAGTAGGCTATCCAATTATCTTCTCACATGAGTACACAACCTAATGCAATAGAGCTTGCATTAGTAACAACTTCAAATTCTTGATTCAAGTTAGCTAGTTTTAGAATAAGAGTTGTGGTCAAAATTTATTTAAGCTTCTCAAAGCTACACTATTCAATGGGAGTCCATAGAATGGCAATTTTTTTCTTGATTATATCAATCAAGGGTGCGATAATCAAGTCATAATCCTTGATAAAAATCATGTATCATCCAATTAAGCCCAAAAAATTTTGAACTTTATCTAACTATCATTGGGGGTGCCCATTCTTGTACATCTTTAACCGTGGTAGGGTCTACAATAATCCATTTGTTAAATACTATAAGTCTAAGGTACTCAACTTTCCTTTGTGTGCCCTCATTGTTTCAAGGATTATGTAGAGTTGCAACTCATGATCTTGATTGTGCTTTGGATAGGTCAAGATATTGCAAAGAAAAGAAGAATCAAAACATCAAGGTAGGGTCAAAAAATGTCTTCCACTAGCCTATTAAATGTTGTGGGTGCATTGGTTAACTCAAAAAATATTACAATGAATTTGTAATGGCCATACCTTGTATTGAATGCAGTTTTTGGGATGTGTCCTTCTTTCATCCTTATCTGATAATAGTCTAATCATAGATAAATCTTTGAAAATATATTTGCACCTTAAATACAATCAAGTAATTCATCTGTCCTTGGAATTATATAGTTTTTCTTAATCATCACTTGATTTAGCCCACATTAGTCAATGTAGAGATATAGGATTCCGTTCTTCTTTTGGAATAGCACAGGTGCTTCCCATGGTGAATTGCTTGGCTTGATGTATGTGATCCAAAACTTTCTAAAGTTATACTTTTCACTCAATGGCTTGTAAAATGAACATACAATAGAATCACTTTGCTACTAGTGAAGCTCCTGGTGTTAGCTTAATCTCATGATCAGCTTCTCTTGGTGAAGAAAGTTCTAACAGCTCTTCAAGGAATACATCTACATATTCCTTTAGCCAAGATGGCTCTTCATTAGCTTTCTTTCCTTTCTCAATCTTATTAAGTTGGAGTTAAGTTGAATTAGGTAGGTAGGTAGCCCTTTTCTCAATTCCTTCATGATCCAAGAAGTTTTTGCCAGTTGAATTCGAGGGTTTCTACCTTTTCCTTGAGTGGCTACTAACTCTTTTTTTTAATCCAAGAATGTGATTTGACCTTTCTTGCAATGAATATGAGAATCATTGAAAATTAGCTAATCTATTCCTAAGAAGTACTCGTAAGCTCCTAAGTTCATGACTTTGAACCCCATGTTGAAAAGATTGCCTCCTAATAAAATCCACTCTTCTAGTCTATTGAGTAAAAATTGCTTCTTTTCCATTTGCTAATTCTACTAATAATTTAAATACAAGCTCAATTTTCACTCCTAGCCTCTTTAATGCATACTTCATTGAGATAAACGAGTGAGAGCTTCCACAATCAATCAAAATCTTAAAGGGTTTACCCTTGTAGATTGTAGGCATCTAAGTTACTCAAAATTGACAGTCGAGGCCCTTCTTGTTGAGACGAGCATGTACCATTGCTCTTTTCATGTCCATTTATAGGGTTGGGCTTTCTCCTTCTTCTAACCCTTTGTTCCTTCCCTTGAAGATTATTTTGGCAACTTTGACTTTGGTGGTAAAAAGTACTCAATTTTTGCCACAAAATGGCCCTTGGTGGATTGATTGCTCTAACTTTGGATATTGTCTTTTAAAGTGGCCGAACTCCTTGCAATGGAAATATCTTGGTAACTCCTTGTTGTCAGTTGTAGGTACAATACTTCCAACTACACTTGTCTTGGTCTTCTTCCTTTGCCAAGTCCAATATTATCCTTGAATCCTCTTAACATATGTTCATAGATCTTTGTATGGATAGCTTTTTCCCCAAAATTTGACACTCTTGGACGTTGATTGAAGTTCCTATATAATTGGCCTTTCTTGAGTTAATTCGTATTATAAGTCGGACATATTTCTTGAAGACAAGAATCCATCAAAGGATTTAGCTTGTGGCTAAACTTTGACACCTATTGTGTAATGTTCATGGGTCGAGCATACTTTAGAAGGAACACAAATCTAAAATAATAAGTCTCTAAGGTTAATACAAATTGCTTCAAGCTAAATAAGTCATTCCTTTTCAGTGTACGATAGGCCAGTAGAAGGTAGCATCTTTGTACAACTTCCTTTAGGATATCCCAAGTAGTGGTCCCTTTCACAACCCCTTGGTCCTTGCACCGTTTCTTCTACCAAAGTTGGCTTCATCCATCAACTTTAGTTTAGCTATCACTGCACCTAATTAGGAGGATGTAGCATATATGTAGTACGATTTCCTTTAGGTTATCCCAAGTAATAGTCACTTTCACAACCCCTTGGTCCTTACATCATTGCTTCCACCAAAGCCGAGCTTCATCTGTTGTCGTGCTGTTGCATGGACATCATGTGAACACATCAGATTTATTTGATCAATGCACGTGTTGGAAACTCTAGAGTGCTGCTTCCTTATAGATCTAGAGAGCAAATGCCACTTTAGGCATTAGTGTTAGTGTCCATGGTTCAAAGATATTGGATTTTTGAACAAGTTTTAGCCAATTTTTGATATTTTAGACATTATCTCTCATAAAAATCCATAAAACTGTAGACAACTTCTAAATTAGGATAACATGTAAAAGAAAGCATGTAGCTTTCAGCTATTTTGAGAGGATTTTATGTAAAAAGAAATATTAGCGAAATCGTGCGATGCATGATCGTTGTTTTCAGGCAGTGAATAAGACTCTGAAGGAGTGGGACATGAAGAGGGAGTGATTTGGTAAAATTTTGGACAGTTGTGCTAGTATTTTATCCCCTTTTAGAGCCAATGAAAGCATCAAATTGGCGATCTAAGAAACATAGAGGAATGTATTATTTTATACACATTTTTGTCTACAAGATTTTATCTTCTCATAATGCAAAAATAAACTGGCAGGCTTCATCTCTGTTAGTATTCTTCTAGATCTTTTATTTCTTCGAACCCCTTCTCTTCCGTCTACTCCTCTTCCTAAATCTCCCTTCACCTTGCTCTCTCTTACCCCTGTGGTAGACTTTCGACACCAAACACACTGACACCTTATTAGGGAAAGTTTATGCTATCATCAAAGGTAAATTTCGAAAGATATTTGGGATGATTTGGGGTTGATATCTTCAGCCATATTCAGAGAATTAGCTATAGCATTGTTCTTTTAATTCATTTATTACTCTACAAAAGGCATCTTGTCAAAATATGCAAGTATTATGTGTCCCTATGGCAGGGCAATTTTCATAGATCATTCATAGATATTTGAGTTGAATTAAGATGAGCTTTTTCTCTTATTTCTTGGCTATGGTAACTTATCCTTTTTAGGAACTCAATTTGAAGCTCTCTTGGAGCAAATTTCTTTGCCCTACAAGCCTTATAATTGACTCATAAGCTTTTGTCCCTAACAGTCTACATTGAATGTAATCATGAAAAGTTGATTCATGCTATGGCATCATGTGTGAATGATGGGATATAGAGTTTTTTATGATACATGACAGCATATTGTACTTGATTTTATAATTTGTGATTGCTCTAACAATCAAGAAAACAAGCTTGATTTGAGTTAGAACTTATGAGATAATACTCTTGTGATCTTTGCTAAGAACATGCAGTTGGAAGCTCTATTAACATCTTCAAGAACTTGGCTTGAAACCTTCAACCCTTCTCTTATCTCTACCATCTCCAGAGTACAAGATCTTAAATCCCCATACATTCTTTTCTCTCAAACCACTGTGATTGACCGTGAAGTACCACTTGAACCTTTAAACATTCAGTGTAACCTACTTATCTTTTGAAGACACATCTCTATCTATATTGTCCAATTTTCTTGTCAAACCCCTGGGTGACCTTCAACCCTATGCGTTGTGACAACGTCAACTTTAGTTCAGCTATCACTCTATGATTTGGAGGAGCAATTCCTACAACAAGAAAGGAATATTCCATAGATCCAATCCAAATCTCTATTCAAACTTAATATCATTTCCTTTGCCATCAATCTCAAGTGCTTTGATTTGCTTGAGAAGGAATTTCTTCTCTAACACTTTGGCTGGGGTTAGCAAAGACATGGAAGACACAATACCCTACTTTTATTAACATTTGCAAGATTAGTTACACGTTTGTGTGCTTATAATACTCGTCTCCCTTTAAGAACTTTTTCAATACTTGAATCCACCAATCTTAATTTTATAGTATGTAGTTAGTATGAAGTACACAATCTTGCAAAAACTTAAGACCCCTTTTTTTTATTCACATTTCCCAACAGGTCTAATTGGATCTCTTTATTACATTAAGTAGATAGTTGGAATCAAGCAAGGGAAACTTTGAGGTTACAATAACTTGAATTGTAACATTTAGATATATTGATGGTTTTATAGGTTGGGGATTCATCAAATATTTGTAGGACATTGTACTTTTGAAAAAGATTTGATAAACCATCCAAAAGTGATAATGCGCTTAACTGAGAGACTTTGGAGTACTTGATCATAGAGATTACAGTTTTAGTGAACTAGTTCTCAATCTACATTAAGGATGGGATTAAGGTATTTTCTTTGAAGATGAACAAGTTGATCAATTTAACGTTCTTGATCAAGGATTCTCTTAAGGTTTTTTTGAAGATAAGAAAGTCAATTGTGACATTGATGAAGCAATAAACCATGCTTTGCGCCTATCAATGCTCTCAATATAGCAGCAAATGATTGTTCATACGCTCCAAGTTCCTCATGACGCAATCATGCAAATCAAAGTTAAGGGAATGCATCACAAAGGTAAACATTGCCTAGAATACCACGAATTGTTACCAATCACCACTATTTTTAAAGAGATTCCACTGATTTGTTAGTGGTGATTCATTTTTCCGTCAAATGTTTCTTTAATATGGTTATGGACAAATATTCCTATACATTTGTTTTATTTTCATTATGATATCCCATGTGACGTGTTAGCTCGAGACATCCTTAATGGCATGATTAGTGGTTCATCAATATTATTTTTCTTCCAAGAAACATCGCTTAGTAATATTTCAAATAACACAAGGTTTGCTATCAAAGCTCTCTCCAATATACTTTGCAATTGAAGGTCTTGGCCATTTCCACAAGAATTGACTTAAGTTTTGGTTTCTGGGTAAGCTAATGTCTTATATCTAGAGTTAACAACTATTAATCCTTGAGCTAAATCCTACTTATATTGCACATGGTTCAAGGAAAATGAGAAGCGAGAGGGAGTATGAATACATGGCTCCCTCTACCCATAAGAAAAAGTATTACTCCATTCCACTTCTAAAGCAATATGGAGTCAAAGATTCTAGTTGATTCAAGCATTAATTTTTCTTATAATGTTACAAATTTATGAATATATCTCAATTTATCAAGACCACTCTTCCTTAGGACAGATCCGTCAAGAATCACGCCCTCCTACTTCCCTCAGATGTGTAGTTTTAGTTATCTAATTTCCTAACACATTTAAGTTATACACATAATATCAATTTCCTTAAATAACCTTTTAATCAAAGCGTTCATTTATATAATTTGAAAATCACAATACACATACAATAAAAATAAAAATTTTAAAGAAAATATTTATTTAATAAAAATTTGTTATACAAGTGTGTACCTTTTCCGCCCATATGAAAGAATGATATAAAGGATTTTATTTCTCCAAGATGTTTTCATCCCCTAATTAGTATCAAGCCTTAGAAAATCCATCTTGAGTCACGTAGGAGCTTTGAAAAATCCTAGGAGTCTAAGAGTATAATAGCCATAGCCCCCATGGCACCGTGAGCTCCTCTTGCCCAATAATTTCCCACGGAGTGACCTCTCGCCATCTGGCTTTGTCCAAAAACTCTTCGCAGAAACAATTCTTTTCCCTTGAAAAGGGACTCAGAGCTAGCATTGAGTGAGATCTAGTGTGCTTTCATTTTTCTCCTATTAAAGACTTGAGTGTATTAGGGTTTTTGATTATTCACTCAAATTTCCAAGTGCATCAACTCAAACTTATATGCATTGCTACAAGTACAAACAATTTCTTTCAAGAAATATTCCTTACAAATAAATAGATAATTGAATGAGATCTTAACTTAGATGCAACCCCTTCTGAAATTGATTATCTTCTAGCTCTTGGATTTTTTCTAATTTCCTTCAGATTTGATTTTTCTAATTTTTTGCTCTTTAAACTTTCAGTAGCTTTCCTTCTTTACATAATTTTCTTAGTCCTTGTTAGTCTTTATTTGCAATCTTTCATTTGTAACTCATATCAAGGATTGATTGTTGATCTCACTAAGAATCTAGCGATGATTCTAAATTGCAGTAATTTATCAAATTTTTAGATTTATAATGGGATTCTTCTCCTTTACAAAATACTCTTAATCGATAATCCTAATCATCTATTTTAATTTTCGTCATTCACTTAAACACCAACATAAAGCTATTTTTTATATATTTATAAGTACTAAGGGAAAATTTTTTATATTAAAGAATATGGTAAAGTACAAAGAGAAATATTCTCGATACAGTTTTCACCATCCCTTACATTCATATTATTTGCAAAACCTAAAAGAATTCTTCTTAATGTAACTTCACGTATTCTAATGCTGACATAATCAAAAGTACACAATTTTACTCTTAATGTAACTTTCATTTTTTGACCATTTTACATAATATATATAAATGTAAAAAAATACTTTTTATATTTTTAATAGTTATATGACTTATAAATACAATAAAAATTTATTCTTAATTCAACTTTGATCTTTTCAACATTTACATAACTTATAAATCCAAAAGAAATTATTTCTTATGAAACTTTTATCTTTTAAATATTTAAAATAAAGAAATTTTAATGTAATTTTTTATCTTCCCAAGGTTTACACGATTTATAAATACAAAAAGAAAATATTTCTAATGTAACTTTTATCTTTTTGTACACGATATGGGGAAAATACACGATATGGGGAAAGAGAGAAACAATAAGAGAGAGGGGGGGAGAGAGAAACAAAGAGAGATGAAGGGAGGCAAAAAAAGATAGGGAAATAGGAAAGAGAGAGAAAGAGGGGTAGGGAGAAAAATAGAGAGGCGGATAGATAAAGATAAAGAGACTAGGAGAGAAAAGGAATGGACAAAGAGAGATGGAGAGAGGCAAACAAAGAGAGGGAAAGAGGGTGACAAAGAGAAGTGGGGAGAGAAATAGAGAGGGAGATAGATAAAAAGGTAAAGAGGGGAGAAAAAAGAAATGTAGAGAAGTAGAGAAATATGAAAGATAGAGACATAAAGAGAGATGAAAGGAGGTAAACAAGGAAACCAAAAGAGAGACACAAAGAGGGGTGGGGAGAGAAAAAAAATAGAGAAAAATATAAGAATAGAGAGTGAGAAAGATAAGTAGAGTATAAAATGGAGGAAGATCATCAATAAAGGAAACAAAAACATATTATTTACTATAACATAGAGGAAATGGATGATGATGATAGGCATGACATTCAAGTGCGCGAGGCATATCTTAATCAACGTGTCTCATGTGCTTGCACTGAGTGCAAGTTGGTAATTAGAAGAAAGTGTTGCCTGTCTGTAGACCACATGTAATGCTTCATGGAGTTCCAATTGGAGATCATTGATCAAGCAATCTCAGACTTTGAGTGAATGGTAAGAAAAGTATATACCATACATACTTTATATTCATAGAATATTTCAATATTACATATAATAATATTAGATGTGTCTTGGAAATGTCTATAGAGAGGTGATGCTCCATCCCAAGAAATGCACCTATTGTGACCCATTCGAAGAGCTTGTAGACGTGAGATGGGTAGACGTGCAATGGATGGATTTCCTGAGCCGATAAACCCATTGGAGAACAGGCCACAAACTACATCCCTGATACCAGAGGAGATAATGGACCTTTCCAAACTTTCTCCAATCTTTGAGCATGAGATTAAGGCAATGATCAATGCATTACTACACATGGATGCTGGGTCATTTCCACCATTGAGAGAGGAAGCATCCATACCATTGTATAATGGGTATTGAGTATCTCATTTAAAGACATTACTTGTGATCCTAAGTGTGTAGGTAAAATATAGGTGAAGCGATGCGAGTGTAACTGAGTTATTTAGATGCATATGGAGCCCCGAGAGGAACACCAAGGAAAAGGGAATTCTCTTGCAAGAAAATCTATCTTGTAACATCAACAAGCTTGTTTATCATGTTTTATATTGTCACAATGAAGAAAAGAACACCAGGCACAACAAATCTTCATGCAGCATCATGTAAATCTCCCACGGATTTTAATAGAATCAACCATATTCTTCAATATCTTCACAAAATCCATCAATGGAACAAAGAAAGCAAAGGAATACACCATCTTTGAATGGAAATACATCACATAGTACTCATCTTCAATATCTTCATAGTCTTTTCTCTCAATCTCTCATATACAATCACTCTGTTTGAGTAGAATTGGCTATCTCTGACTCTCTCTCTCACACTCCATCAATAATACATCATATCCTCACTACAATCTCTCAAAAATCACTCTCAATAATCCCCTTAGGTCGTGGATACCCCTCCCAAGAGGTATGTCTGATATGAAGAGTCACCAGAGCCACTACAGTGTCTCTTCACAGCTCACTACTGTCACTTCACTCTAGTCTTCTCTTGAGTCTTCAGCAGCTACTTCTTCCACTTCTTTCAGCTCTTTTGCACTTGTAATATCACCTCTTTCTAAGGCTAGAAAACTTTCCCCAAAGTCACACATACATTCCACAGAACACTTACAGAAGCATACAGAATAGTCTACAGAACAGTACCAGAACAGCTACAGTACAGAACAGAACAGAAACAGAACAGAAGCAGAAGCTCTACAGAAGACCTACAGAAGCTTACAGAAGATCATCAAAACCACATGACTCATTCTCAAACCATTCCAAACTCTCACAAACCATTCAATAAACTTTCACAAGATCTCAATCTTCATTAATCAATACTTCATCCCTCCTTACAGAAGACAATCAGAACAAAACAGACCAAAACAAAACAAAACAGAAGGTATACAGAACCATTCAGAACCTATCAGAACATCACAGAACCACCAACAAACATCATGATCTTCCAAAACACAATCAATATCATCTAAAACACTCTCAAACCACTTCTAAATCAATCAATCATCTCATAAAATCAACCATTCAGCTCTCAAAAACAACAAAAATCAGCCAAAAAACAAGTCATTTCAACACTCAACATATCCCCACACTTAATAAGGAAGCGTCCTCGCGACCCAGGAAAAAGGGAATACAAGTTCAGGGAAAAGCTCAACTTTGATCTTCAATATCTTTTCACAAAGAATCCACCCACCACGACCCCAACTTATAACCTGTTTCTGATAGAAAAATACAAAGAAATGAAAACCCTTTATACATTAACACCTCTGATCAAACTAAAAATCTCCACAAATTTGTAAAGGATATAAGAGTTTGCTTCTTCTTCATCAGCATCAGCTTCAACTCTCCAACCACGACCCCAACTCTACAAATCTCCAAAACAGAGCTCATACACGAAATCCAATAGGAAACCACCACGTTCGTTTGACATACATGAACTCACAACACAAACACTAATACACAACACAACCATCTGAATGACTCCTTCAAAAAGAAAGTTGTTCATTAAAAGCTTCCACCATACATTGGAAAGGTATCAATGAAGATGATCCCTCTTAAAAGATTGATGTTGTCGGAATCGATCCATAGATAAGGATTCATCTACAAAGTTTTTGGGAGGATTTTGAAAAAATTGGAGACAGCACATCCTTTCCAACAGGACCAGGTATCTGCTAGGCAAACAGAGGGCATGAAAATACAGTATCTCCAGCTGCTGGGAATCAATGCTAACATTGACATTCATGCACAACTTTGGAATAGGCTTTGAATCAGTATGAGAGTGCCTATGCATATACGCCAGGTACCAAGCAAAGTGAGCAGTTAATCTCACTGAGGGATCTGCAGACTGTGAATATTGTTGGGCAAAATGAACATAGTTTTGATAAGCTTGACTTGAAGCTGTCCATTCTCCCGGAATTACTGGCCAATTAATCTGTGGTCCTGTAAGGCAATCATCCGAACTCCATCCCCTTCTTCTGGAAATCTGATTATCAAAACCGTCACAGTCACTAACCAACTGAGGTGGTTGAGATATGGAAGTGTTAGGAGAGGGTAGTGGAATAAGGGAAAGTGGATGTAGGGAATGATAGGAAAAATCATAAAAGGAAGAAAAGGTTAAAGAAGGAGTGGCAGAAATTTGTAAGGAATCACTAAGGAACGGTGTTAACTGATAAATAGGAAATGTGGAGGGTACATTAATGAGGGGTGAAGAACAGGGTGGAGAAGGGAAAAATACCCTATCCTCAATAAAGGAACAATAAGTGAAAATAGGAATTTGAGGGAACGATGAAGGTTGGAAAAGAAGGGGTAAAATAATTGTGGAATTAAATTGACAAAGGGAAAGATGTATAGCATAGCGGTGAGCCATTTGTTGGTAATAGAGGAGGGTAGGAACAGAAGGTCCTAAGAGAGATCATCTATGATAGGCATCAAAGAAGGTAGCATCAAATGGATTATGTTTGGAAAGATAGGTTAAGAGATCCATCCTCAGTTGGTTAGTACTCTGGGCAAAGGTAGGAGCTGTGTTTTGTCTTTGATTGAGGACCACCGAATCAATCATGGGATGCCACGAACTATCCTGACAATCAGCTACTTTGGAGGAATAACTTTGGAACATATCAGCTATGCGCAACTCCAAATGATTGACATATAAAACAGCCTGTAAGACCACATCCCCCACATACCATGCCATATCTACCTCATCTGGAATTAACAAATCTCCTCGGAGATACATGTATGACATCAACATGGTATCTGGCGTGACAGAATCTTCAAAGACCATTCTGACTACCTCTGTCAACAACTCAGCAGACCAAGCCCCACTTCAGCCATCCTCTGGAAAAGTAAATCCATCGTAGAAAGCTTCATGTAGAAGACCAACTTCTGTAAGTGGTAGTGGACAAAGAAAGAATGGTCTGGTAAGACATATTCCTGAAACTGCTCAAAGGTAGACCATAACAAGTCCATTCTGGACTGCAATCTTTTCACTTTATCTTGGAATAAAGGGCACAAAGTAGCCTGTCTCTGTAGGGCAGCCAAGTCCTGCTGTGAAAGAGAAGGAATTAATGGAACATGAGGGCTTGGAGGAACAGAGCGGGACTTTGCAAGCTGATCTTGCAACTGCTGGATTTGGGAGGCTTGGTTGGCCACTGTGTCATTAGCCATCTGTAAAGCTGAAAGCTTGTCATCTAAGAGAACTTGGAATTTCATCGCTTCCCTGGACATCCTCTCCTTCTCTGCTGAAAGGCTAGTAACCTGGGATTGAGCCTCGAGTAACTGGATTTTTAATGAAGAAATCTCATCACTTTGGATGGCAACCAGTTGGGTTTGCAGTTCCATTTGCTTAAATAAATCTGCTAGGGTATCCTTAGCAGAAGCTAACTCAGATGTTGCCTTATGCAACTGGTCTTTGGACTGCATGAGCTCCTCATAGAAAGATGCGTACAGCTGTTGAACATAGGCTGTCACTGACAACTCAATGGAACTTTGAATATCCTTGCAGAGGAAAGGAATGGCATCTCCTGAGACAAGACTGTTCAGGGAAGGAACTGAGATCTCCAAGGATCCTTCTCGATGTGCTCTGAATAGGTTATTGCAAGTGAGATACCCAGGGAGGTCACTGCCAGAAGTAGCAGGGATAGGCATTGAGGGAAGTACAGCAGGGGCTTTATCCGCTACCATCTTCAAGCGTTTGCGCTGTATGACCAGGGGAGGCGGAGAATCATCATCCTCAATGTCAATGGGTGCTGACTCTTCTGAAGGTGGAGGAGGAGGTACTGGATCTAATGGAGGAGGTGGAGGCACAGTCTTTTGTAAACCTGAATAGGTCAAGAAGGCAGACAAATATGATCCGTATGTAACGTTGGTAACATTACCCCTGGTGACTTTAACAAAATGCTGATCCATTTTAGTAAGGAGGTAAGTGCTCCAATCAATAGCAACTCCTTTCAGCACCATCCTGGAAGCTGTGAAAAGCTCTTTGGACAAATAGTGGGATGGCGTTTTTGGCAGGCATAAACCTGTCCTGAAGGAACTAACACATCGTCTTCCATACGGGATCAGTAATCATAGAAAAGAAAACTCCTGAAGAGTTTATCACCTTCTTAACATCAAGGACTTTCCTTGTCTGCTTTTGCAACAGCTTGAGAATCTCTTCATTAGAGAAGAGCTGACGAGTGGTCACAAAAGGTTCTCCTTTGAAGGGTAAAGATAGAGCCTTCCCTAAGTCTCGAGATATCAAAGTCATAGACATTCCTTGGACTACTCCTGTCTTCTTGCTGTAAGAGGCCAAGAACTCATCACATAACGATGGATCCTCTGGAAGCAGGGGAAAAGGAGTGGCCACAAAAGCAGCAAGTCCCGCCTTCGTAAGAGGCTCAAAAGTAAGTAGGGAAGAGTAATCCCTACTAACTAATGGGACGTACTGGATAGGGGGAGGAGCATGAGAAGGCGCCATTCAGATGGTTACACACACACCACAAACACAGACAATCAAGGAGAATGCCTGCAAAGCAACAGACAAAAAAAAACCAAGGATAAGAGAATTACCAATAAAACGTGGCACGACCAACTAACCCCAAGCAAACCACATCCTAGAAAAAAATTGACATGACCTTGAGACAAATGCGATCGAAAGCTTCATGCGATGCATCAGACAAACACCTTGAATCCCGTATCAGGCAATAAAAGAAAAAAAACTGCATACCGTACCCATAACCGTAACTAAGACATGAAACCAAAATAATACCACATCTGACACATATTAAAACTAAATCGGTGATAAACCAAGACTGGACCATGGAAAATAACACTAAGAACTGCGCATACCCATCCCTCGAAACGATTCATTAAAAAGGGGAATTAAGTGCAGTGAGGGGGGAATGAATTTAATGAAGGGTTGATTTTAATTAATTAATAAAAATGGGTGAACTTTTATTAGGTGATGAACCTTAACAAGAAAACGGCGGTTCCTTATTAGTTATTTAATGACCAATTATTAGGTTAAGCGGTGCAGTTATTCGATTCCCGGACTTCGATTCCCGACTTGGTCTCTAAATGTAATTCATTGATTAAAAATTAAGGTGATGTGGAGCGTTTTTTTGCCAGCGCGTGCTCATGTGACGGCTGGTTTATTTTAATAAAAATTTTAAAGTGCCTCTGTAGCGCACGTAGCGCGTGCTAAGTGAACGGCTGGTTTATTTTAATTAAAAAAATATGTGTGTTTAGCGCGAATGCGCGTGGAAACTGTGGGTGAATTAAAGGGTTCATTTTAACAATTAATTTTTTATTAAGGGGGAAAATAAAAATAAATAAAGCACATAAATGCGCACGGAAGAGTCCACCAAAAGAAGTGAATCCAGTAAAGGAAAAGTAAAGATCACTAATGAGACAACAACGACAACACCTTAGCGGATGTGTGGATTTGATTGTGGTTGGTTTTTGATTTTTTGTTATTTTTATGTTTATGATTTGTTAGTAGTTTTTTTTTTAATTTATTAATTATTATTATTATTATTATTATTTTGTTTTTGGTGTTAAGTTGTGATTATTTATGGTGGAATAAAGGAAAAATGATGAAGGGAGGTGAGGGGAATTTTTTAGAATTTTGTAGAATTTTTTTTAGAATTTTGTAGAATTTTTTAAATGAATTTTCTACATTGATTGGCAATTTGGAGGTGAAATTAGGAAATATTGAATTGTCAGAAATTATAGGGTAGGCAATTTCCAGCGGACAAATTCCCAAAAATTGGCAAAAGGCAAAAGGAATTTTTAGAAATTTTTCTTTTAAAAAAATTAATGGAAAAATTAATGTAGTGATTAATTAAGTCACCTAAATCACATTAATCAGATAAGTCAGATATGCATAAGTCAGTTAAGTCTGGTTAGTGGGGGTAAGTCAGGTTAGTCTACCTAAGTCTAGTCAGGTTAGTCAAGGTTGCTTAGGTTAGTCAACTAGGCTAGGTTAGTCAACTAAGTAGGTTAGTCAACTAGGTTAAGTTAACTAGGTAGGGGTTAGGTTAACTAGGTAGGTTGGGGTTAGGTTAACTAGGCTAACCAGGGTTAGGTAATTAGGTTGACTATGGTTAGGTTAACACTAACCTAGCTAGGGTTAAGTTAGGGTTAGGGGTGGGGGTTAGATTAGTTAACCTAACCAAGGTTAGTGGGAACTAACTGGGGTTAGTTAACCTGGGGGGTTAATTGAACCTAACTAGGGTTAGTGGGAACTAACCGAAGGTTAGTTGGTTAGGGGGTGGGTTAGGTTTAAGGTTTAGTAAACTAACCTAACTAAGGTTAGTTACAACTAACTGGGGTTAGTTGGTTAGTGGGTAGGTTAGGTTAGGGTGACTAGGGGGTTAGGGGGTTAGACTAACTACTTTAGGGTTAGTGTAAGTTAATTAGGGTTAGATTAACTTCATTAGGGTTAGTTTAAGTAAATTAGAGTTAGTTTAACTAACCTAGGGTTAGAGAGGGGTTAGAGAGGAGGAGGTGGTGGCCCGGCTGGCGGCGGCGACAGCTCCACGGGCGGCAGCGGCTCCACGGGCGCGGCGGCGCGACTGCAATAGGGGGGCGGGCAGAGGCGGAGAGGAGGGCGGCAGAAGGGCGGGGGGGTGGGGGAGAAGCACGGCGGGGGCTGGCGCTGCTGGCGGGGGGCAGAAGGGCGGAGGTCGCTGGCGGGAGGAAGAAGGGAGGGAGGGCGCTGGCGGGAGGGAGAAGGAGCGGAGGTCGCTGGCGGGAGGAAGGGAGGGAGGGCGCTTGCGGGAGGAGGAAGAAGGGTGGGCGCTGCGGGGAGGAAGAAGGGTGGGCGCTGGCGGCAGAAGGGCGGGGTGGGAGATGGCGCGTGGGAGGGAGGAGTTGCAGAGGAGGATGACGAGGAGGGAGGGTGGAGAGGCACAAGGAAGGAGAAGGACGCGTCGAAGGGAGGAGGCGTTGAGGGAGAGGGCACGCAGGAGGAAGGAGGTGGAGAGGAAGAGGGCGCGCAGGAGGAGAGAGATAAAGAAAGGGAGAGAGAAAGAGAGAGAAGGGCGGTTGGGGGGAAGGGGTAGGCAGGTGGGGGGAAAGGGTAGGGGGGTTAGGGGAAAGGGGTGGGGGCCCATGGGGGGCCATGGGTTGGGCAGGTGGGGGAAAGGGTAGGGGGCAAGAGGGTAAGGGGTGGGTAGTGGGCGGGTAGGGGAAGGGGTTATGGGTAGGGTAGGGGAAGGGTTATGGGCGGGGTAGGGGTCCAAGGGGGATAGGGGGTGCCCGAGGGAAGGGGAAGGGTGGGAAGGGATGGGTGTGTACCCTCGTCCCGTGCACGTGCGCGGGGCGGGGTAAAAAAATTTGCCGTGACGGGATTGAAATGGCGCGGGGATGACGGTACGGATGATGCGAACACGACCCGGGCACGTGGAGACTCGTAAAATCGAAAAAGGGCGCGTTCACGCGCAAAACGGTTGCGAGAAAAAAACGTAAAAATAAATAAAAATTAATAACTCCCAATCCGGACGTCAAAACGAAATAGCGTAAAAACAAAAAGTGGGCAGGACGACAGGGGAAAAATAAGGAAAATACGGGACGGGGGTTCCGGGAGGGGTAAAGGGCGGTCACGTGCAAAAAACACAAAAAACGAACCAAAAAACACAATTAAAATTTAATAGCGAAAAATCCATGCATCGGAATGAGGTGCAGGAAAAGGAAAACTGTACAGAAAGATGTGCCCGACAATCCTAGCACATCAAAACATAATTCCGACTGAGATAAGACATGTTCACATGGGAAAAACCCAAAAAAAAACCCAAAAATGGGATCAGAAATTAATAGCGGACAACCCATTCACCGGAATGACATGTAGTAAGAAGAAAAAATGGCCATAGGAAGGGGTGGCATAGGGTTATCATGTTAAACCGCAGTTCCAGTGGAAGTAGAAAGGGTTCACATGCGAAAAACTCCAAAAATACTCCCGAAAACTCATTTAAAATTTAATAAGTAAAAATCCGGAAGTCGAAAAAGGGTGGAGAAAAAAGGAAAAAGGTAGGGGAAGGCACAGGGTACACGGCTGTCAAATCAAATTGGAATTCCGATACAAATAGGGCAGGTTCACATGGAAAAATATCGAAAATACGCATGAAAAAGTTGTAAAAACCCGGAAAATTAATATTGGACAAACCGTGTATCAGAATGACTCGGAGTAAAAAGGGAAAATGTCAAGGGAAAAGTGATTGTCAGGGCTATGATGTCAGATCATGGTTCCGAAGCAAGAAAAGCGCGTTCACATGGAAAACCGGCTAAATTGCGCAAAATGCTTCAAAAATTAATAACGCAAAAATCGTGCACCGAAACAGGGGTAGGTAAAAAGGAAAAATGGTCAGTTCAAGGGGGGAACAGGGCTATAAGGTTGGATTGGGATTTTGGTGAACGTAGGGTGCATTCACATAGTAGGACCTCAAAATCAAGGAATGAAGAAAAACTGGAAGGGAACAGCCCCAAGGGTGGGTGGAACATAACCGGGTGGTTGGGAAGGGATCCCATTAGGGTAAAAGCAAGTCATGGCATACATGCATGAGCAGGGTAAGGCATATGCAGAGGATATGCAATATAGACGCGCAGGGACGCGTCCCCACACTTAAGACCTTAACGGATAGGGTTAACCGAGCAACAGGGACCTAGGACCACGCCACAGACCATCCACTAACTTCCCCACACTTAAAACATGACTGGCACGAAGAAACCAAAGTGTAGGGTTAGAAAAACTTGGCCCATTTTGTTGAGGATCAAAGTAAGGGTGAGTGTCGATGGCACGTCCAGTGTTGTTGTCGGAGTCTGGAGGTACCAAGGCATCTTTACAGCGCACGTTCGTCATGGCAGGGACCACGCGGCAGTACCCAGGGAGGTAGCTAATGGAAGGAATCGTAGGAAATTCGTCGATGATGAGGGATACTACACTCAACTCACAATCACTCAATTGAAATGAAAGAACAGTCACTCGCCCCATGACTAATATCACTCGAGGAAGAATGATTAAAACCCATATCTCATACCCGGTTTAGAGATCGACAAGGGGGAATGGTGCAGAAAGAGTATGCCAGGGTGCACAGTTGATGGTGCATTAGTGCGTCCAACCCGTCCGGCATAGGTGCAAGAAGAAAGGCAAGGGAGCCTTACAGTGCAGTGTACAGAACAGGGTGACGTGCCTTGTGTTGACGGTAAAAACCCATCCCGTGGGTGCATAGGGAAACGGGAACATACCTGACTCCAAGTGTCGTAACGTCCCTCAATCTCACCTCTCGGTAATTGATTGAAGAAACTCCAGTCACACTCAACCCACCCTCTGTCTCACGCTCTGTGGATAGATACAGGAGGGCAGCCTTTTCCTGAAACCCGTTGATGTCATCCTCATGGTCGCTTGTGCAAAGGTTGTATGCCTTGTGCGCATTTGATGGTGCAATTGTGCATCCCGCCCTGTGCCGGCATACGGTGCAAGAAGGAAGGCCAGGAAGCCTTATAATGCAGTGCACAGAAACAAATTGTGCTTTGGGCATTGAGAGGCCCATCCCGTGCGTGCAACACTTTATTCACACTTCTCACCTCTCATTCGATTTAAAGGGAAAAGACTGGTCTCTCGCCCCACCCCCTGTCTCACTCGTTGTTGATAGATACAGGAGGCAACCATACTCACTTCCCCATCCGGTTAGGATGAAAGCTCAAATCACTCGATTGTTTGTCGATGAAGATCGCGTCATCAGTTGTTGAAGAGGCGTACCCAGGGAGGTAGCCATCAAATCGAACGTTGTATTGGACATGAACATGTCATCTGCTAGAGGACAGGTAGTCACTTTGCAGAAAGACCCAGGACACAGCGTACCAAGGGAGGCAGCTTCGGAATTGGATCCGAGGGATATCAATCAATGAATCCACTTTCTGGACTGCTGGGTGTTACCACCTTTTCCACAGCCAGCTTCTCGCCCAAGGGTGTTTACCACCTTTTCTTCGAACGAGGCCTGCTATGACAGGGAATTGCTTCCTTTTCTCTCATGACAGATTTGTTTTTCTTGTTTGTTTTTTTTTTTCTTTTTTTTTTTCTTTTTCTTATTTTTCCCTATTCCCGAGGGTGTTTCCACCTTTTCTCGAAAAATAGGTCGGTATGACAGGGACCTAAGTCCTTTTCTCCCATGACCGATATGTTTTGTTTTTTTTTTTCCTTTTTTTTTTCCTTTTTTTTTCAATATTGAGCAAGGGAATGGCAGAACTACCATTTGTCAGAACCCACCTCGCCACTGTCGCTGGTGGAAAATAGAGGATAAGAAATCAAGGCTGGAAGGGGGTTTTGAGGGGACAGAGGGTTGCGTCCACTTCATCAGGAGTGACTGAAGAACGGCTATCAGAAGTAGCATCATAACAAGTACAATGCCGCACCAACGAGGGAAAGGATCAAGTGTCCGTAATTGTCAAGATCCCCAAGGAGGGAAGTACTTCTTCAAGCGATATCCGTTGATCAGAAAGGGATCATCAGAGGCATCCACGATCTGTACTTGGACAGAGCCATTAGGGTTGACTGCAAGTACCTTATAGGGGCCCATCCACCGCTGCTGGAGCTTGCTAGGAAACTTGCCAAATCGTGAATCATAGGCTAGGACCAAATCACCTTCTTTGAACTCCTTGTGCTTGATGAAACTGTCATGGTAAGCCTTACGTCGAGCTTGCGTGGCTTCCATGCACTAGAGAGCCATCCTGCGAATTTCGTCCAAACATTCCAGGTGCAGGAGACGGCGTTGCAGTGAATCATCATCCCCCAAACGCTCTTTGATAGCCACTCTCAAAGAGGGTAATTCTAGTTCAACAGGAAAAACAGCTTCTATACCATACACCAGCTGGAAGGGTGTCTGTCCTGTTGCGGCTTTATGGGAGGTTCTATACGCCCAGAGGGCCTCTATAAGTCGATCATCCCAATCACGACGATGTGCAGCAATTGTTCTTGTCAGAATCGAGCAGAGGATGCAATTGGTGACTTCGACTTGGCCGTTGGCTCTAGGGTAATAAGGAGTGGACTTGCGATGGCGGATCTTATACAACTCTGTCAACTCTTTCATAACTTTGTTGAGGAAATGAGTGCCTCTATCACTTACCAGCTCTAAGGGACTGCCAAAACGGGTGATGATATTCTCGTACATGAACAGGGCCACGCTGTTACCATCGTCCCGCTTTAGGGCTTTAGCTTCACACCACTTTGTGACATAATCCGTACATACGAGGATGTATCTATTCTGTTTCCTTCTAGTGGGAGGGTCGATCGGACCTACGAAGTCAATGCCCCACTTCTCAAACGGCTTCAACGGAAGGATAGGTTGCAATGGCATGGCACTTGTCTTCGTGGGTTTCCCCATTCTTTGACAAGCATCACATCTTTTACAGTAATCATAGGCATCCTTGTGAATGGTAGGCCACCAATATCCTGCTAGCAGAGCCTTCCTGGCTGTAGCTTCTCCTGCAAAGTGACCTCCACATGGCTCATCATGGCAAGCCTTCAGAACAATCCCAATCTCATTTCGTGCAACACATCTTCTGAGCACTTCATCTTTGCCTTTCTTGTACAGTGCACCACCTAGCAAGGTGTATGGGGCTGATTCTAGCATAAGCTTCTTCCTTTCCCGACTAGAAATACCAGGAGGGTATTGTTGGGTTGCTAACAGATTGGCAATGTCTACATACCAGGGAGTTACAGTTTCTACCAAGAATAGGGAAGCATCAGGGAGGTCTCGATCATCCTGCTCCTCATCTGCAGTTTGTGGGATACACGACAAATGATCAGCCAGAACATGGGAACGACCGGGCTTAGTAATCACCTCAAAGTCAAACTCCTGGAATAGAAGGAGCCATCTCATCGTTCGTCCTTTCACATCTGCTTTGTTCATCATGAAGGACAGGGCCTCATGATCCACATAAAATTTAAAGTGGGTAGATAGGAGGTAATGGCGAAACTTCTCCAGGGCAAACACCATTGCCAAGCACTCCAGCTCGGTCACTGTATAGTTCCGTTCTCTATCAGTGACTTTTCGGCTTGCATAATAGATCGGTTGATCCAACTTCGAGGAGCCCTTTTGGCAGAGGACAGCACCTAAGTCTTCAATTGATACATCAGTGTGTACATGGAACTCTTTCGTCCAATCAGGAGGTTGCAGAATGGGTGCCTCTATCACACACTGCTTCAGAGTGTGGAAGGCTTTGTCACATTCTTCTGTCCAAGTAAACTCTGCATCTTTTCTCAGGAGCTTGTGCAAGGAAGTTGCCTTTGTCGCAAAATGGGCTATGAACCTTCTGTAGTAACCCACATGGCCTAGATATCCCCTCAACTGTTTGAGGTTGGTGGGTGCTGCCAGAGCTGCAATCTTTTCGATCTTTGCAGGGTCTGTTGATATCCCTTGTGCAGAGACAATGTGGCCCAACAGAACCCCAGAAGAGACCCCAAAGATGCATTTGTCGAGGTTGAGGGAAATCCCATACTCCCGGCATCGGTCAAAGCATTGTTCCAGATGTTCCCAGTGTTCAAAGATCAAGCTATAGACACAGAAGTCATCTAAATATACCTCAATAAAGTCGTGCAGATGATTTTGAAATGCGGCCATCATGACTCGTTGGAAAGTAGCAGGGGCATTGCAGAGCCCAAATGGCATCACTCAGTAAGCATAGGTCCCCCATTCTGTGGTGAAGGTTGTTTTGGATTGGTATTCTTCTGCGATTTGGACTTGGTTGTATCCACTGAATCCATCCAGAAGAGAATAAAGTTCATGTCCTGCCACTATGTCCAACAGTTGATCTACGAAAGGGATAGGAAAATGATCCTTCTTCGTCTTGGAATTAAGCTTCCGGAAATCCACACATTTTCGCAATTTGCCATTCTTCTTGGGTACAACCACAATGGGTGAAACCCATTCACTATTTGCCACTGGATAGATGAACTCGGCTTCCAGAAGCTTCAGCAGCTCCGCTTTCACCAATGTGGAATAATTCGGGTTCATTCTCCTTTGTCGTTGCCGTATTGGCTTGGCATCAGGCTCCAAGTCAATATGATGTTGACATATTGTGGAATCAATCCCTTTTAGGTCTTTGTAGGACCACGCAAACACGTCCAAATTCTCTTTCAACAAGTTGTACAAAGTTGACAACTCCTCTTCTGGGAGACTGCTACCCACCTTCAAGTGGCGTTCAGTGCCTTCTGAATCCACAAAGGTTAACTGCCTTTCACCTTCCACTTCACAGATGAAGGTCCCGCGGACTGCTTCTGGGTACAGATCCGACTCCTTCAAGGGAGTGGTGTCCTCTTCTGATGTCCCACTAGAGCCAACTTCTTCTTTTGGTGGAGACTTAGGTTGCTCCTTAAGACGTTGAAATGGGATTAGAGCTGTTTCGGGTTTGGTTTCAAAATTAATTACCTCTTGGCTTGAAGACTCATCTTCTGATGATGACACATCCAGGAACGTCACATAACAGGGACCTGATTTCTGTTGGGTTTGTCGGACTGGTGCTTGTTGGCACGGTGCATCATCATCATCTTTCTTTGGCAAGGATGGATTAGGACGGCAGGAGCCACTCTTGAAAGACGGATTGTTCTTCTTAATCCATTTCTTATAAAGGTTTTGCATATGAGAAGATCCATTTACCAGACCAAATGGTACCATCACCATTCTGTCCCATAGCATGAGCTCATCGGCTTCTGATACTTCTAGAACTTCTTCCTCAAATGTATCCTCTTCAGGTGGGATAGATTCTTCTGGCTCACTTTCATAATCTTCTTCGTCCATATCATATCCATCCTCTTCTGTCTCTGTCTCTGCTTCTGCTTCTGCTTCTGCTTCTGTCTCTGTAGGAGCTCTGTAACAGAAGAACAGATTCTCTGGTTCCTCTCCTGCCTTTGTCTCTGCTTCTGCTTCTGCTTCTACTGTGACCATGTAACAGGGAGAGCAGTACATCCATGCTTCTATCTCACTGTCAGAAGTGATTTCCGAAGTCATTTCTGGTTCAGGCAGGAAGTATTCACCCATTGATAATGGCTTTGTATCTTTTGGAAGTCGACTTACAGTATCCACTGTTAAGGAATGTGCCACTGTTTTCTTGGGAAGGATCTGTTTGACAGCATCTTCGTCTACTGACGTTCCATCCGTAACCTAATTAGGGGAGTCAGAAGATAATTCCAAGGAGGTGGATCCATGTCCTTTTTGAGAACCATACAGTTTCAGCACCACTTTATTGGGTCCTCTGCCCAAGGTCAAGGTTCCTTTGAACCAATCCGTCCTTGCTCTGGCTTCAAAAAGCCATGGTCTGCCCAGTAACAGAGGATAGGATGTACCATAAGAGTTTGGCTTCACCACCAAATAGGTCAACCAATAATCTTTTCCAGCCACTGTAGTCTTCACATATGGAAGAATGCCCAAAGTTTTGATCCTACTCTGATCCGCTAGTCTGATGAGCCATTGGGTGGGTTGCACACCTTGTAGGCCTAGATCCTTCATCGTCACATCCGTCATAATGTTCACTAATGAACCACCATCAATCAGTGCATTTGCAATGAAGCAGCCTTCTATCCACACGCCAGTCTCTAGAGTACCTGGATCTAGGAAAGCATTAGCTATATCCACTTCTTTTATAGGCTCTGGAGCCTTGTTGGACTTTGTTGCTGTTGAAGGAGCAATCCTTAAGCCACGTCGTCTTGTCAGTATACTTTTGAACCTTTTCCGGCAACTGGGAGACAACATCAATAATTGTCGGAATGTGAGGTTTGGTTTAAAGGTATCTAGATCTCTGACCAGATCGTATTTCTTAATAGGATCCACTGGCTTCTCTAACCGATTAGGGAATGGGGCAACACCCATTTTCATTTTCCCTTTTTCTTCCAACAGAGGAATTACATGAGCTTCTTCTACCACTTGTGGCACTTCCTCCTCTTCTGTATCCTGAACCTCTGGTCCTGTCTCTGTAACTGTCTCTGTAACTCTCTGTGGCACTGTAGTACTCTGTACGGCACTGTCAGGCTCTGTTCTGTTCTGTTCTTCTGGTGGAAGATTGAACTTCACTGTTCTGGATGGAGGGTTATTTTCTTTGTGAATAGGTGGTTCCTTCTGCTTTGCATGCGTGATGGCAGCAACTTCCAATTCCACCAAATTGGAGGTAGGCTCTTGGGCCTTGGCTGGACTATCAGTAGCACTGTTTTTCACTGGGGCTGGACTTGGACAATCTTTTGCAGTATGGCATTCTCCTTTGCATCGAATGTATAAGGGCTTGTAATCCACTGACCTTCGAGGATTTGGACAATTTGGTGAGATGTGTCCCTTTTCTCCGCATCTGTAACACTCCACTTCTGATCTCTGACCACCGCCAGACTATCTTCCTCTGTAACTTTGAGAAGGAAATCTTCTGGGTCCGAAATTAGGACCAAACTCTCTAGGCTTGGGTCCAATATCCTATGTTGTCATTTTGGATTCCAGCAGGTTGAATCTTGCGTCTTCTTCCTTCCTTCTCCTATCATGCATCTCCTTCAGAGAGCAAATGTCCTCTGTATGATTCTTCTGCAAACAGTAGGAACAAAAGGCTCCAGGGATAGTTGGTTTTCGTGTACATTCAGTGGCTAAATGGCCTGCTTGATGACACTTACCACACCAAGTATTTGACCGCATCACATCTCTTCGTGCTCCTGCAACGTTGGATATGCTAGCGGTATTCACTTTCAGCGTCTGTAGCTGCTCTGTAATCACATCCATTAACTCCTTTTTTATGTTTGCAACTGAGTTGGATAAATAATCCTTCAAGCTTTCTCCTCCGGACGTACTGGCAGGAGGGTTTTGAAGAGTCTTTGTAATCACTGCATAAACTGGTTGGGCTGGTACAGAGGGGTCTGTTTTGGTTCTGATTCAGTGCTCCTGTTTGAACTATTGGCTGTTGACTCCAGTTGGTAGGGTTCCACTGTTGCTGCTCATTTGGCATTGAGGAAATTGGTTGAGACCATGGTTGTTGTGGTTGAACCACCATTTGAGGCATGGATTGTGGCCACTGTGGATTTGGTACACTGTACTGTGATACCGAGGGCATCTGTTGGTAGGGGTAGGGAACAGTCCCAAGGACTGCATTAGGTGGGTACATCATTCCTGGCATCAGAGGAGGTAGGACTCCTCTTCCTGTATTCATTGCTAATCGAGCTTCCACTTCATCGTACAGTCTTGCACCTTCTGTTGCAGCTTGCAGGGTGGCTGGTCTTTGCAGCTCCACAAACTTACTGACTTCTGGTTGTAATCCTCTGAGAAACACCCCCTTTTGAATGCCATCATCTAGATTATGGTTAGTCCATCTCTTCAGGATGGATTCCATTCTTGAGACATAAGCTTCTACTCTTTCTCCAGAGGACTGACTTAGGTTCATAAATTCCTCTCTCATCCGCTCTTCAAAACCTTCACGCCTGAATTTAGTGAGGAAGGCCAACTTCAGGTCGTCCCATGTGCCAAAAGTTCCTGCTGCTTGTCTCTCATACCACTGAAACGCTGCGCCCTTGAAAGTGGCGGGGAATATTGCTAACCAATGCTCAGGGGTTCTGGCATTGTTAGCCACACACGCTACCATAAACTCTGCTACATGAAGATCGGGATCTTCATTGTACTCTCCCTTAAAAACTGGCAATGGGACTACATTCGCTGGCCTGTCATCAATATTTCCAGGACGGATCTGGCTTGGAAGTGGACCTCCAGCAGGAGGAGGAAGGGCTTGATGTGCCATTGGGACTTCTGTAAAGAGTTCCGCAAGGGCATCAAAGGCGGCTTCTGCTGCGAGCTCGTTCTTAGCCTTGATTTTTGCTTTCTCTCTTCTCACGTACCTCTGGACTCATTCTAACGCTTACATTTTTATTGCGTCATTCATCAGGGGGTTGGCTCCACTATGTTGTTAGTGCTCCACAGAGGGTTAACAGAAGGCCTCAGTCTCTGTAGGACTCTCTTGCCAACATTTCTTCTACTTCTTTCTTTTCAACGTCCCTGAATTCTGCTTTCATGCCACTACACAGAGGAAGGTATTCGGTTCTGAAGGTGTCAAAATACATACGTCTGAGCATTGTGGTGGTACCATCATCATAGTAATGCCAGCTTCTGATGGTTTCAATAGTGTATGTTGTGAAAAACACTCTGTCTACCAACTTCCAGTGGGTTGCTAATTGAACAAACAGAAGATTATCAGTACACCAAGCATCCCATATATCTTGCTGTCGAGCATCCACGAACAAATTCCAACTCTTTTCCTTCTTGTCTTTGTGAACCTCTACAGACCAAGACTCCTGAAGCTTCTTCACAATCTCCCACTTGATGTTGTCTGGAAACTTCTCAATGAATGCTAAATCTTCCATGGATGGTCATTCTCTCTATTTCTGCTCTTCAGTTTGTTCCCAAACAGTTTGCCACCAAGATGCAAGTTTCTGCTGCTTCAACAGGAAGAGGAAAATGTCCACCACATAGAGCATGCATCATAATGGTGATGTGTTTCCGCCATTGTGGGATGAACTTCTTGTGGAAAGTGGCTTTGATTATGAGAAATTCCAACTCTTCAGTGGAAGAAGGAACTTTACAAACATCCATTGAATTCTTCTATTCTTGACAATGCCATTTCCTTCATTTTCAGCCTCTTTTGGTGCTTGTTGTTGGCAAGTTTCCCCGGCTGCGCACCAAAAACATGGTGCCCCGAGAGGAACACCAAGGAAAAGGGAATTCTCTTGCAAGAAAATCTATCTTGTAACATCAACAAGCTTGTTTATCATGTTTCATATTGTCACAATGAAGAAAAGAACACCAGGCACAACAAATCTTCATGCAGCATCATGTAAATCTCCCACGGATTTTAATAAAATCAACCATATTCTTCAATATCTTCACAAAATCCATCAATGGAACAAAGAAAGCAAAGGAATACACCATCTTTGAATGGAAATACATCACATAGTATTCATCTTCAATATCTTCATAGTCTTTTCTCTCAATCTCTCATATACAATCGCTCTGTTTGAGTAGAATTGGCTATCTCTGACTCTCTCTCTCTCACACTCCATCAATAATACATCATATCCTCACTACAATCTCTCAAAAATCACTCTCAATAATCCCCTTAGGTCGTGGATACCCCTCCCAAGAGGTATGTCTGATATGAAGAGTCACCAGAGCCACTACAGTGTCTCTTCACAGCTCACTACTGTCACTTCACTCTAGTCTTCTCTTGAGTCTTCAGCAGCTACTTCTTCCACTTCTTTCAGCTCTTTTGCACTTGTATTCACCTCTTTCCAAGGCTAGAAAACTTTCCCCAAAGTCACACATACATTCCATAGAACACTTACAGAAGCATACAGAACAGTACCAGAACAGCTACAGTACAGAACAGAACAGAAACAGAACAGAAGCAGAAGCTCTACAGAAGACCTACAGAAGCTTACAGAAGATCATCAAAACCACATGACTCATTCTCAAACCATTCCAAACTCTCACAAACCATTCAATAAACTTTCACAAGATCTCAATCTTCATTAATCAATACTTCATCCCTCCTTACAGAAGACAATCAGAACAAAACAGACCAAAACAAAACAAAACAGAAGGTATACATAACCATTCAGAACCTATCAGAACATCACAGAACCACCAACAAACATCATGATCTTCCAAAACACAATCAATATCATCTAAAACACTCTCAAACCACTTCTAAATCAATCAATCATCTCATAAAATCAACCATTCAGCTCTCAAAAACAACAAAAATCAGCCAAAAAACAAGTCATTTCAACACTCAACAGCATACTATACTCCTTTGATTTTGACTCCATTATAAAAATGCTTTTTGTGCTTTTTGGTGCTTGATTTTTTTTTCAAGTTGCTAAAATATCACATATTGCCATCTTAAAATATGATATCTAAGTCCCCTCATGATATACAATTGGTATTACAAAAGCTTGGCATGGACTACACTATATCCATACATGTGTCAAGGTTTATGTACTATTTTGAGGAGACTACGAGACTATGGACTTGTGTTAGAAGTGTGATACTTACAAGTATTGATAGGACTTGCAAGTGAAAATAGTCTCTTTAAAGGTTCTTAAATACTTTTCACTTATAGCTACATATATCACATATTTTATACATCAGGTATGGCGAGCTTGACAACATGGCATACATCTTAGACATACCCTAGTAGGGTACGCATACCTCGTAGATGAAAAAATAGATGCTAAGATCATGAATGATGAAGGAAGAAGGGTAATGTCTTGTATGAGAGTTCTGCCAACAAATATTTAGACACAACATTCTGGACCATTGAAAGAATATACTAGACAAAAGCAAGGACTAAATAGTAGCATCTTCACATGAGGAGTTTTTAGTACCTATGGCAACAAAGAGGTTTTCCACTGGGTGGATGATAGAGTGTATTGTGTGCATACATGTCACATAGAGAATCAAGCACATGCAAGGCAATCAAGAGTGGCACCTCAAAGCCCAAGTAGTTGGACATAGTGGATTAGCAAAGACTATGGGAGGAGACTACAGACTCTCCATGACAATGGCATCAATAGCGAAAGATAGGTGGTATTCTATTTTCTTTGCAACGCTCCATTACAAACCGTGATCCTATAGGCTTGGAGACTCGATATGTAGAGAGACACGGTCTCACTGCACTTATCAATAGATTGTCTACATGTGACAGTTTAGTAAGTCAATTATCTTTCTTGCTTGTAATCATTTAGTTTTTAGTGATACATTATGTATGGTGGACTAATATTTGGTTGTTTATTTTGAAAAGTAAATTCAATACTCCTTTACATCGATATGAGCAGCTGTGACATGCGCTTGGATTCGTGGAGTCCATATCTTTTTTTTAAATTTAATCTTGTGACCCACATAGGTCTCTCCCATATAGCATTGCTTAGATATATTTATTATCATTTGTATAAAATTACATTCTGAGATATCTACACATAGATTTCCATGTTTGTTTTGGACTCTCCTCCGCATGGTTTCATATAATATTCTGAGTTATCATCACCAATCTTGTACTTATTTTATGAGTTATCAATCTTGTGGTTTTATCCAATTTTGGCACCTATCTTGATGATGATTGCATATTCAATATGTAATTTCTTTATAGAATATTATTCAGCACATGGTGCACATGGTGTTGTAGATGGCAAGGCAGCTTACTACCCTACCACTAAGTATTTTTCTCTATAAAGCTAACTTGCTATTTGTGTTACTAATCTACTTCATGCATCACTATCCGATTCGGTATATATGGCATTGCAAAGCATTGCTATTTGCATTGCTATGTGCATTGCTATTAATGTCGCTTAAAGCTTTTAGCAACACAGACAGTGAAAAATTTGTAGAGATGTCTATATTGATACTTTTAGCAATGACACAGGGGTAGTTTTTTTTCATGAATACCTACATATATTTAAATGTCGATATGTAGCCTATATCTTGTAATGTTTAAACTTTGATTCACCATCCTGCTTTAGATAGTTTTCTTAGTTGTAGTTGGTCTTTATTTGCAATCTTTCGTTTGTAATTCTTGTCAAGGATTGGTCGTTGATCTTACTAAGAATCTAGAGATTATCCTAAATTGTGATAATTTATTAGTTTTTAAGATAAATAATGGAGTTCTTCCCCCTTAAGAAGTACTTTTAATAAATGATCTTGATCATTCATTTTAAATTTGAAATTTGCTTAAATACCAAGATTAAGATATTTTTTCTATGTTTATAAGTAGTAAGTGAGTATTTTTTAATATTACTTCATGTATCTTAATGCTTACATATTTATAAGTACACAAGAGTTATTCTTAATTTAACTTTTATCTTTTGAATATTTTATGTTGCACACACACACACACAAAGAAAGAAAATTTTAATATAGACTTATCTTTGTTGCATTTACATGCTTTATAAATAGAATAATAAATTATTCTTAACATAACTGAGACCTTGCCTTGGAGGGGTCTTCTGAGATAAGGAGGGCATTGAGAAATGCTTTGCAACTTAGGGCATTTGTAATGGCATTCTCCTTACATTTCATGTACTTCATCTCCATTACCTTACCTGGCATCTTTGTACAACTTCCTTTAGGTTATCCCAAGTGGTGGTCCCTTTCACAACCCCTTGGTCCTTGCACCGTTTCTTCTACCAAAGTTGGCTTTATCCATCAACTTTAGTTTAGCTATCACTGTACCTAATTAGGAGGATGTAGCATCTATGTAGTACGATTTCCTTTAGGTTATCCCAAGTAATAGTCACTTTCACAACCCCTTGGTCCTTACATCATTGCTTCCACCAAAGTCCAGCTTCATTTGTTGTCGTGCCGCTGCATGCACATCATGTGAACACATCAGATTTATTTGATCAATGCACGTGTTGGAAACTCTAGAGTGCTGCTTCCTTATAGATCTAGAGAGCAAATGCCACTTTAGGCATTAGTGTTAGTGTCCATGGTTCAAAGATATTGGATTTTTGAACAAGTTTTAGCCAATTTTTGATATTTTAGACATTATCTCTCATAAAAATCCATAAAACTGTAGACAACTTCTAAATTAGGATAACATGTAAAAGAAAGCATGTAGCTTTCAGCTATTTTGAGAGGATTTTATGTAAAAAGAAATATTAGCGAAATCGTGCGATGCATGATCGTTGTTTTCAGGCAGTGAATAAGACTCTGAAGGAGTGGGACATGAAGAGGGAGTGATTTGGTAAAATTTTGGACAGTTGTGCTAGTATTTTATCCCCTTTTAGAGCCAATGAAAGCATCAAATTGGCGATCTAAGCAACCTAGAGGAATGTATTATTTTATACTTATTTTTGTCTACAAGATTTTTATCTTCTCATAATGCAAAAATAGACTGGCAAGCTTCATCTCTGTTAGTATTCTTCTAGATCTTTTATTTCTTTGAACCCCTTCTCTTCCGTCTACTCCTCTTCCTAAATCTCCCTTCACCTTGCTCTCTCTTACCCCAGTGGTAGACTTTCGACACCAAACACACTGACACCTTATTAGGGAAAGTTTATGCTATCATCAAATGTAAATTTCGAAAGATATTTGGGATGATTTGGGGTTGATATCTTCAGCCATATTCAGAGAATTAGCTATAGCATTGTTCTTTTAATTCATTTATTACTCTACAAAAGGCATCTTGTCAAAATATGCAAGTATTATGTGTCCCTATGGCATGGCAATTTTCATAGATCATTCACAGGTATTTGAGTTGAATTAAGATGAGCTTTTTCTCTTATTTCTTGGCTATGGTAACTTATCCTTTTTAGGAACTCAATTTGAAGCTCTCTTGGAGCAAATTTCTTTGCCCTACAAGCCTTATAATTGACTCATAAGCTTTTGTCCCTAACAGTCTACATTGAATGTAATCATGAAAAGTTGATTCATGCTATGGCATCATGTATGAATGATGGGATACAGAGTTTTTTATGATACATGACAGCATATTATACTTGATTTTATAATTTGTGATTGCTCTAACAATCAAGAAAACAAGCTTGATTTGAGTTAGAACTTATGAGATAATACTCTTGTGATCTTTGCTAAGAACATGCAGTTGAAAGCTCTATTAACATCTTCAAGAACTTGACTTGAAACCTTCAACCCTTCTCTTATCTCTACCATCTCCAGAGTCCAAGATCTTAAATCCCCATACATTCTTTTCTCTCAAACCACTGTGATTGACCGTGAAGTACCTCTTGAACCTTTAAACATTCAGTGTAACCTACTTATCTTTTGAAGACACATCTCTATCTATATTGTCCAATTTTCTTGTCAAACCCCTGGGTGACCTTCAACCCTATGCGTTGTGACAACGTCAACTTTAGTTCAGCTATCACTCTATGATTTGGAGGAGCAATTCCTACAACAAGAAAGGAATATTCCATAGATTCAATCCAAATCTCTATTCAAACTTAATATCATTTCCTTTGCCATCAATCTCAAGTGCTTTGATTTGCTTGAGAAGGAATTTCTTCTCTAATACTTTGGCTGGGGTTAGCAAAGACATGGAAGACACAATACACTACTTTTATTAACATTTGCAAGATTAGTTACACATTTGTGTGCTTATAATACTCGCCTCCCTTTAAGAACTTTTTCAATACTTGAATCCACCAATCTTAATTTTATAGTATATAGTTAGTATGAAGTACACAATCTTACAAAAATTTGAGACTCCTTTTTTTTATTCACATTTCCCAACAGGTCTAATTGCATCTCTTTATTACATTAAGTAGATAGTTGGAATCAAGCAAGGAAACTTTCAGGTTACAACAACTCGAATTGTAACATTTAGATATATTGATGGTTTTATAGGTTGGGGATTCATCAAATATTTGTAGGACATTGTACTTTTGAAAACGATTTGATAAACCATTCAAAAGTGATAATGCGCTTAATTGAGAGACTTTGGAGTACTTGATCATAGAGATAACAGTTTTAGTGAACTAGTTCTCAATCTACATTAAGGATGGGATTAAGGTATTTTCTTTGAAGATGAACAAGTTGATCAATTTAACGTTCTTGATCAAGGATTCTCTTAAGGTTTTTTTGAAGATAAGAAAGTCAATCGTGACATTGATGAAGCAATAAACCATGCTTTGAGCCTATCAATGCTCTCAATATAGCAGCAAATGATTGTTCATACGCTCCAAGTTCCTCATGACGCAATCATGCAAATCAAAGTTAAGGGAATGCATCAGAAAGGTAAACATTGCCTAGAATACCACGAATTGCTACCAATCACCACTATTGTTAAAGAGATTCCACTGATTTGTTAGTGGTGAATCATTTTTCCGTCAAATGTTTCTTTAATATGGTTATGGACAAATATTCCTATACATTTGTTTTATTTTCATTATGATATCCCATGTGACGTGTTAGCTCGAGACATCCTTAATGGCATGATTAGTGGTTCATCAATATTATTTTTCTTCCAAGAAACATCGCTTAGTAATATTTCAAATAGCACAAGGTTTGCTATCAAAGCTCTCTCCAATATACTTTGCAATTGAAGGTCTTGGCCATTTCCACAAGAATTGACTTAAGTTTTGGTTTCTGGGTAAGCTAATGTCTTATATCTAGAGTTAACTACTATTAATCCTTGAGCTAAAGCCTACTTATATTGCACATGGTTCAAGGAAAATGAGAAGCGAGAGGGAGTATGAATACATGGCTCCCTCTACCCATAAGAAAAAGTATTACTCCATTCCATTTCTAAAGCAATATGGAGTCAAAGATTCTAGTTGATTCAAGCATTATTTTTTCTTATAATGTTACAAATTTATGAATATATCTCAATTTATCAAGACCACTCTTCCTTAGGACAGATCCGTCAAGAATCACGCCCTCCTACTTCCCTCAGATGTGTAGTTTTAGTTATCTAATTTCCTAACACATTTAAGTTATACACATAATATCAATTTCCTTAAATAATCCTTTTAATCAAAGCGTTCATTTATATAATTTGAAAATCACAATACACATACAATTTAAAAAAAATTAAAGAAAATATTTATTTAATAAAAATTTGTTATACAAGTGTGTACCTTTTCCGCCCATATGAAAGAATGATATAAAGGATTTTATTTCTCCAAGATGTTTTCATCCCCTAATTAGTATCAAGCCTTAGAAAATCCATCTTGAGTCACGTAGGAGCTTTGAAAAATCCTAGGAGTTTAAGAGTATAATAGCCATAGCCCCCATGGCACCGTAAGCTCCTCTTGCCCAATAATTTCCCACGGAGTGACCTCTCGCCATCTGGCTTTGTCCAAAAACTCTTCGCAGAAACAATTCTTTTCCCTTGAAAAGGGACTCAGAGCTAGCATTGAGTGAGATCTAGTGTGCTTTCATTTTTCTCCTATTAAAGACTTGAGTATATTAGGGTTTTTGATTATTCACTCAAATTTCCAAGTGCATCAACTCAAACTTATATGCATTGCTACAAGTACAAACAATTTCTTTCAAGAAATATTCCTTACAAATAAATAGATAATTGAATGAGATCTTAACTTAGATGCAACCCCTTCTGAAATTGATTATCTTCTAGCTCTTGGATTTTTTCTAATTTCCTTCAGATTTGATTTTTCTAATTTTTTGCTCTTTAAAATTTCAGTAGCTTTCCTTCTTTACATCATTTTCTTAGTCCTTGTTAGTCTTTTCATTTGTAACTCATATCAAGGATTGATTGTTGATCTCACTAAGAATCTAGCGATGATTCTAAACTGTAGTAATTTATCAAATTTTTAGATTTATAATGGGATTCTTCTCCTTTACAAAATACTCTTAATCGATAACCCTAATCATCTATTTTAATTTTCGTCATTCACTTAAACACCAACATAAAGCTATTTTTTATATATTTATAAGTACGAAGGGAAATTTTTTTATATTTAAGAATATGGTAAAGTACAAAGAGAAATATTCTCGATATAGTTTTCACCATCCCTTACATTCATATTATTTGCAAAACCTAAAAGAATTCTTCTTAATGTAACTTCACGTATTCTAATGCTGACATAATCAGAAGTACACAATTTTACTCTTAATGTAACTTTCATTTTTTGACCATTTTACATAATATATATAAATGTAAAAAAATACTTTTTATATTTTTAATAGTTATATGACTTATAAATACAATAAAATTTTATTCTTAATTCAACTTTGATCTTTTCAACATTTACATAACTTATAAATCCAAAAGAAATTATTTCTTATGAAACTTTTATATTTTAAATATTTAAATTAAAGAAATTTTAATGTAATTTTTTATCTTCCCAAGGTTTACACGATTTATAAATACAAAAAGAAAATATTTCTAATGTAACTTTTATCTTTTAAATATTTAAATTAAAGAAATTTTATGGTATTTTTTATCTTTCCAAGGTTTACACAATTTATAAATGCAAAAAGAAAATACTTCTAATGTAACTTTTATCTTTTAACATTCACGTAATTTATAAATGTAAATAATATTAATTTATGTAAATTTCATATTTCCAACATTTACATGATTTATAAAAACAAAAGTAAATTATTTCCAATGTAACGTTTACTTTTCAATGTTTACATAATTTTTCGATACAAAAAGAATTTCTTGATGTAACTTTCATCATCCTACTATTGACATAGTTTATAGATGTAAAAATAATTATGCTTAATACCATTTTTAAATAAGAGAATTAAGATAATTTACCCAAAATAATTATATACAATTTATCATGACTTCAAATTATATAATTTTAATTGAATAAGATTTACTTGTTTTATCGTTACATTCCTAGGTATGTATTGAATGAGCATTAACTTGGAAAGAAACATTGCATTGATTGGTGCCCCGCTCCTCACTGTAGAATATCTTCTCTTTAGGGCTATCACGAGAAGACATCTATGGTATGAGCCCCAAACTTTGATGGTCTTGAAGTCTAGATGGTTTGCCAACTCAACTTGTGTCAAAGTACTTGTGGGCCGAAGTGGTACTCCTCTTGTGATTGAGAATGACCTCCTCTTTATCTTTCATTTTGCTCCCTCTCTTTTTCCACTCTGTTTCTCTCTATTATTCTCTTCTTCTAATCTACATTGTCCCTTCTTCTCCCCTCCTCTCTTTTTCTCTTCTCTACTCCTTTACCTCTTCTTCTCTCCACCTCTTTTCTTCTGTTCTTTTCTCCCTTCTCTTCTATTATTCTTCATCTTTTCTTCTCATCTCCTCTCTTCTCCTTCACCTCTTCTACTCTCCTTATATTCTCTCTCTCTCTCTCTCTCTCTCTCTCTCTCTCTCTCTCTCTCTCTCTCTCTCTCTCTCTCTCTCTCTCTCTCTCTCTCTCTCTCTCTCATAGCAACTAGCGTACAAGTAATGTAACGTGCCCGCCCCTCAATTTGCGGGACACATCTTAGCAGCCCATCGAGAGATCAATCTAGAAGATGCCGCCCGACACTCCCAAGGAATGGCACAGGGTTTGCCAACTAGGGTCTCTCGAGTTTGTCCCGCAACGGAACTTATCCAGTCGTTCCCACTAGGATCGACCTGAAGTCTGGGTTTCTAACAGTCGAGTCTTCGTAACAGCTTTCTAGCGTCGGTCTATAGCCGCTCCACTTTGCATAGATACAACTGGATCCAAGAAGACTCATACCACACTTGGTTCAAAGAGAATGGGAAACAAGAGGGATGCATCGCTCGACCTCTCTACTTGTAGGGCATAGTCCCATTCCGATCTCCTAAAATGGTATGAATCAGGATTCTAACCATCATTGTCTAAGGTCACCGTTCGTCCTTCCCTAACTTTCCTCATTAACATTTCCTTTTGAGAAAAGCTCTCGGCTAACCAAGACCACCCTTCCGTAGGATAGACCCATTAGTCACATCCACCACGCTTCCCTCGGGGGTTGTTTTAGTTATCTAATTACCTACCACGTTATGTTTGACACATAAAAGCAACTTCCTTAATTAACCCGTTAGTCACAGGTACCTTTACATAACATGAAGACAAGATAAAACAAGATCAAACATTTCCTTAACTTATCTTAAGATTAATGTTTGCCTATTGCCCATACAGGAGAATTAAGTGTTCCTTTTTGCCTCCATAGAAAAATCGTTCCATCTCCTGACAATAAAACCCGAAGGTTTATCCTCCTAAGATTCTGCCTTGTAACTAATATCAAGGCCTCGAGATCCCATCTCGTGTCACATAGAACACTTGTGTAGGGCCCAGAGGCATTGGGATTACAGCCAAAGCCCCCAATGGCACCCAAGCGTTCTCCTACTTCAAGTAATTTCCATGGAGAGACCTCTCATGGGGGGTTCGGTCCACATTCCCAATGCGGATTCATAACCCCCTTGATCAGGGTTTGGTAGCTCGTGGGGGGTAGCTAGAGCCATCCTTCCTTAATTATTCCTTCAGGGAATCAATCACAGCTGAAGCACCCAGCTTACAACAATAACTAAGAAAAACATTCCTTTCATTTCCAATCAAGAAAATATCATTTTCTTCATCAAGCAATCATTTTGCTTATAAACCACTTGTCCTTAGTAGGGGTCTCCTCTTACCAAGGCAACCAGTCAATTCACTTAGAAATATCCTTTTCGAAACAACCAAGCATAAGCCTTGATCAACATTCAATTTAGAGTCAGCTTACTAGCCTAGCTTAAGCCTGGAGGATATCCGCTTCCAATAATCTAAGACAAGATCCTCAAAAACAACTCATAAGCACGTGTGTTTAATCACTCAACTTCTTTTGAATCCCTCTTTTCCTTGGTTTTTCTCTAGGGTTGCAAGTTGTGAATCCTCGATTTTCTTTCACGTATTTTAATATAATTGGTAATGTTTAAAGCACATTAAATATATTGCATGACTTGTCATACATTCTTTCTATCCTCTCTTAGTGCGATGCTATGCAGAATTTTCTAATAAAACTTATCTCGCATGCACATGGTGCATTTAATATATTAGTACAGCCTAAACACTCTTCATATATGACAATGAGTACTTATTTCTAAAGTGCAGGGTCTCATGTGACTTGAGTATATAAAATTTTAAACTCAATTCACTTATCACTTCTATGCTCTGACATAGGTAAAAGATAATCATATAATGTATATAAATCTCTCCTTGTAAGCGGTCCATGAAAGTCTAGGAACCTGTTAGTATTCTAAATGCAATTTTACCCTAATATTTCATGCATTCTTCGAACGTAAGCATTTGCTATCATAGGATAAGACAACCTATTTGTGGTATGCAAGATCAAGACCTATTTTCCGTGTGGAATGCAAGATAGATGACAAGTCCTCTATGCTTCTGTGCAGCTGGATCCTATGAATGGAAACTAACATTTCATGTATTTATTTTAATCACGAAAGTAAACCATGAATTATAGTTAACAAATCATACACTAGACTAAGTGAAAGTCTATCATTTTATGTGATCTATTATGAAAACCTTATCATTTCATGTGGCGAAATGAAATCAATAGCTCTTCCCTAGGCCAAGGAGAACATGGTTCCACGAGACGGGGTCTGGAGTTGTGCTAATTCCCGCGTTGGCTATACCCGGTGCTCCATTAATGGCCGCAATTCCAATGGCTCCATTTGCACCATGAATTCCATATGTACTTATCCCTTGAGAAACTATGGTAGCTCCTGCAGTCTTGACTCCTTCACAATGCTTGGGGGCCATGGTAAGTAGCTAGCCAAAAATTGTAGATATGAGATCAAGAGGGTAAGGTGATGATGATAGTCAACAGGAATGATAACCAAATCTTCTCTCTCTCCCTCTTCTCTCTCTCTTCCTCCCTTCTTCTTTTCTTCTCTTCTTCTCTTCTTCTCTCCTCTCTCTTCTCACTTCTTCTTTCTCTCCCTCTCTCTCCCTTCCTCTTCCCTTCTCTTCCTTCTCTTCTCCTCCTCTTATTCTCCTTCTTTTTCTTCTTTTCTCCTCCTCTTCTCTCTCTCCCCCTTCTCTCTCTTCCTCCCTTCTTTTTCTTCCTCTTATTCTCCCTCTCTCTCTCACCCTTCTTCTTCTCCTTCTCTTCCTTCTCCTTCTCCTCCTCTTATTCTCCTTCTCTTTATTCTTCTCTCCTCTCTCTTCTCACTTCTTCTCTCTCTTCTCTCTCTCTCCCTTCCTCTTCTCTTCTCTTCCTTCTCTTCTCCTCCTCTTCTCTCTTCTCTCTCACCCTTCTTTTCTGCCCTTCTCTCTCCCTCTTCTTCCCCTTATTTCTCTCCCTTCTTCTTCCTTCACACGGATCATGAGGGGGGGGTTTCATTGAAGTCGACGAAGAAGGGGGGTGCTGACGTTACGGGAGGCAGGGGGTGGTGCACTCTGATAACCCAATTGGGGGGGAGGGGGAGAAATTCTGACGACTAGGGGGAGCTTCTTTCTACCAATGGAGGAGAAGGGCTCTAACAGTCTGCCGTAAATGGAGAGGGGAGGTGCAACTGCACACCAGCACAGGGGAGGGGGGGCAAGGGGGGGGGGGGGGGAATTCGCTTTGTAGCGACAGGGGGGGCACTACCACCCAGTCGAAGGAGGCTGCCAATCTACAATGGAGGGGGGGAGGGGAAGGTTTATAGGTGGAGGGGGGGAGGTGGCACGGCAGTGCCACCCACCACCTCGGCGGCTGCATGCCCCCTATCCTCCACACATCATACACTCATACTCTCTCTCTCTCTCTCTCTCTCTCTCTCTCTCTCTCTCTCTCTCTCTCTCTCTCTCTCTCTCTCTCTCTCTCTCTCTCTCTCTCTCTCTCTCTCTCTCTCTGTGCGCCATGCACATGACAGGGGGGGGGAGAGGGTGAGATAAAAAATGTCAAAAATTAAAGGGGGGTGAGTTCCTATGGGGGGGCCACGGGGACGTTACATCCTCTTCCCCTTAGAGGAATCGAGATGTCCTCATCTTGAAAAGACCTGGGGAAGACAAGCATTACTGGGCCTTAGAGCCTGTGGGTTAGGGCCCATTATGCTTCCGCTATGCTACTCTGATTAATTTAATTATTAAAATGAAAACTTGTCACAATTCATAGGATTCAATTGGATTTATTCCAAGTACAAGACTTATTATCTCAAGAGGATCTTCTTAGGATATCTAATCATCCTCAAAGGTTACAACAGGCTCCAAGCCTTCATCATCATGTGGTTCATAATGTGTGCCAAAAAGCAGAGTTTAGACGGCTTCGTTTGACCGCACATTCCTAACTCTCAAGGTCCAACTGACGACAATCTGTTTGGATATGTCCTAGTTCATTGCAGTGGAAATGTCGGCGATTGGGACATCTTTTACGGATGTGACCTATCTCACTGCACTTATGGCACCTCTTGTCTTGATCCTGTGGGTCATCTTCATGAAAGTTGCCTAATTTAAGCTCTTGGACAATTGGAATTTCTCAGAGTAATGCGTCTTGCAAGTCCATTGGGCGCATCGATTCCAATCGAGTGTTTATGGGTGGATTACCCAGCACAGAACTTTGACTTCTGTTGCATCATATCCATTTGTGGCGCATATTTTAAGAGAGAGACGAACTGTGAATAGTATGCATCTAGGGATAGTCCAAGCTGCTTTAATTCATAGAATTCATTCATCTTCTGTGTGCGATAGGCAAGTGGCAAATACCTCCCTTGAATAACTTCCTTAAGCTTGTTCCAAATGACTGTCCCCTCTGAGATCACTTGGTCTCTGCACCATTGTTTCCACCAAAGTCTCGCTTTGCCTGTAAGTTTAAGTTTAGCGAGCATGGCTTGGTTAGCGGGGTGTAGTACCTGCTGCCTTGAAATAATCCTCCATGGATTCGATCTAGATCTCGGCATCAGTTTGGACGATCCTTCCATTACCATCGAATTCAAGTGGCTTGATTTGTTTGAGAAGAAACTTCTTCTCTTACATGTCAGCATTCATGGGTGCGGAAGGTGCCTGACAATCAAGCCATACCACTTCCGTTATTTAGGTTATGCCTATGATCTAAACATTAATCAATCATGCATCATTAAGAAGTTTGGCTCTAATACCAATTGTAATGTGTCAGCCCCTCAATTTGCGGGACACGTCCTAGTAGCCCATTGAGAGATCAATCTAGAAGACGTTGACCGACACTCCCAAGGAATGACACGGGGTTTTCCAAATAGGGTCTCTTGAGTCTATCCCGTAACGGAACTTATCTGACCGTTCCCACTAGAATCGACCTGAAGTCTGGGTTCCTAGCAGTCGATTCTTCCTAATAGCTTTCTAGCGTCGGTCTACAGCCGCTTCACTTTGCGTAGATACAATTGGACCCAAGCAGACTCATACCGCACTTGGTTTAAAGAGAATGGGAAACGAGAGGGATGCATTACTCGACCTATCTACCCGTAGGGCATAGTCCCATTCCGGTCCCCTAAAATGGTATGAATCAGGATTCTAACCAACATTGTCTAAGGTCATCGTCCGTCCTTCCCTAACATTCCTCATTAACATTTTCTTTTGAGGAAAACTCTCGGGAAATGTTAACGAGGATTGTTAGGAAAGGACGGACAATGACCTCAGACAACGTTGGTTAGAATCCTGATTCATACCGTTTTAGGGGAACAGAATGGTACTATGCCCTATGGGAAGAGAGGTCGAGCGATGCATCCCTCTCATTTCCCATTCTCTTTGAACCAAGTGCGGTATGAGTCTGCTTGGGTCCAGTTGTATCTACGCAAAGTGAAGCGGCTGTAAGTTGATGCTAGAAAGCTGTTAGGAAGCCTCGATTGCTACGAACCGAGACTTCAGGTAGATCCTAGTGGAAACGGCCGGATAATTTCCGTTGCGGGACAGACTCGAGAGACCCTAGTTGGCAATCCCCATGTCATTCCTTGGGAGTGTCGGGCAGTATCTTCTAGATGGGTTGCAAACACGTGTCCTGCAAATTGAGGGGCGGGCACGTTACAAGTAATGAAATATTAGCCTCATGCTAGCTAGCTTTTGTAGCCTTTACAAAGGTTAATATTGGCTCTTCCTTTCACATAGTGGGTCGATTGTGGAGTTCTCCGTCTCTCTTATGCAATTGGAAGTTTCAAGATTGGATCAACTCGAGATGGATGGTGGCATGGATGCTTAGTTCCTAATGTAGAGAATAGTGATGACAAGGTCTAATAGGGCTGAGGGGTGGCAGTACAATTGTCTAAGTGGTGTGCTCATTTTGTCACTGGTGAATCAGTCATTTCTAAAGGCTTTAATACCTTTATGCTCTCCCTTCCCCCGAACCCCGAAACCCCCCCCCCCCCCCCCCCTTCATGCATAGGGTATTAGGTTATTAGAAACCTAGATTGGTTTCCTTATATAGTGAATGGATGAGTTGCATTCTAGATGAGAGGTAAGAGGCCACTAGAGTACCTAAAGAACTTGAAGAAATAAAAGCTTTGTCCATGTCCTATTCAACACCATATTAGACAATTTGAAATATTTCTAAGTCCCAATTTCAATTAAGTGATAAATATTAGACCACATGGCTAAATCTTGATCCATATTTGAAAGTTGAATTTGTAAAGGTAGCTTATACAACATTTAGGGTTGACTCCACCTCGAAGTAAGGCAATAAGATTTGACCTTGTGGCCAAACAATAAAGGTATTGGGGATTCCCAAAGTGCATTGAAATTCCAAAAATCCCTAATATAGTGTTATTGGCTTTTAGTTGCACTTTTTCCTGATCATATTGATTCCAATGCTAGAAGAATAGATGCAATGTACACACTCTTTGGATATCTCCACATCCTTTCCAAACTAGAAAAATAATTAATCCAAAGAGCAACCCAACTATGAGGAGATAAAGAAAGATAAAAAAGACCACAAGAGAAAACCCAAGTAGAAGGGTAAGAAAAAAGAAATGCTAATAGAATGAAGAGTCAAGGAAAGATGAATATGTTGACCTATGAAGCCAACAAGAACCTCCTTGAAGATTGGATGCCATGGACAATGAGGACCTTCAGCTAGCCCAAGAGCAATCATGAAGAATGACCACAAGAAAGAAAATTTAGAAATGCTTGACCAATAGTGATCGAGAAGATTAAGAGAGCATCCTTGAAAGAGGACAAGGAGCCAACAAGAACCTCCTTGAAGATTGGATGCCATGGACAATGAGGACCTTCAGCTAGCCCAAGAGCAATCATGAAGAATGACCGCAAGAAAGAAAATTTAGAAATGCTTGACCAAGAGTGATCGAGAAGATTAAGAGAGCATCCTTGAAAGAGGACAAGGAGCATGAGAGGCCCCTTGGTTTATCATCAATACATTGAGCTAAATCCAAGAGAAAGATGAAGCTTCCTAGGAGAATATGATGCCAAAAGAAATAAAAAAACATTGAACCAAATAGAAGAATAGCTTAGTAAAGTCCTCACCTCCGTGACAATTTCCTTTCTTACAAGTAATAAAGGTTCGTTGAAAAGAGATACTAGAGAAGTAAAAATAGGACATAAAGGAATCCCAAAATATGCTAAAGATTCTTATGATAAGTTAGAAGAGCCCCAAGCCATCTTTCTTTCTCAACAAGAGCAACATGAAAAATCCATGCAAGAAAAGTAAGTTTAAGGCAAGATAATGAAATGGGAACTCTAGATCCTCAAGGAAAAATATATTTGCATTACAAGGGATGAAGGTAAGAGAATAGAATGGAAAATTGAGACCCCTAAGGGTGAATATATTAGCCAAACCAATATTAATTCCACCTTGATATCTCAAGTAGCAAAGCTAGAAGACCATAAAAACCAACTTAAAATTGCATTGCTGGCATGTAACATGATCAAGAGCCTAGGAAAGTCTTAGAAAAAGGCCAAGAGTAACTATTAAAATAACTAAATGACCACAATCTTAGCTTTCCTTGAATATGATATTTATAAAACATCACCCTTCTCAAACAACTCATAGGTGGAGAGCATCAATAGTTTTATTGGTCCATCAACCAAGCCATCAATCCTATTAAGGATGATTATGTCCTCAATATAAGTTCTAAGGTTCAAGATACATAGACTCACACACTCTTTTATTGCCTCTTTAGCCCAACCATGCAATACATTCTCTAGGTGGAGTATATCTTCCTCATAGCATCATGTGTAAACCCTCTGTATTCAAAGAAGGACACTAGTGTTTCAAAGAAAATGTCATTCCTCATACACTCACTTCTCCTTTTGATTTGATGATGCTAGAGGGCTTCGTGTGAATTATTTTACTCAAGGATGTCAAAGGTTTAATTTGTGTAAGTGGTCTTTAGAGGAGAGTGATTGTTACCTAAGCCAAATTGCCTACATAGAGTATTGCCTACATAGAGTATCATGCATTTGTTATATAATCAAAAATTTTTAAGGCTATTTAATGCAAAAAAATGTACTAAAAATAAATATTTTAATTTTCAGTATGATTGGTCACTATTTGAGGGAAAATCCCATTTTCTATGAAAAATTTAAAATTTTATATTTGAGCCCAAAAAAAATCCAAGTTGATAATGTGGAACTTTTGGAAGAGTGGTTGGAGGATAAAAAAGGTTACTTACTAGCATGAAAAGAAAAGGAGACCCCCTCCTTTCTAGGTGGGGGCCTACAACAAAAAGTAGGGTGAAGCCAAAGATTTTTGGGGAGCTAGGGGATAAAAAAGCATTCAGTCATGACCATGGAAAAGAGACAAATCCAAGATAGAGATGGTGTGAGCTTGCATACTTTAGTAGCTCCAAGGAAGAGCACATAATCCTAAAGTAGAAGTAATTCTTGCAATGCGTCTCCAATATTCCTCACTTTCACCACACTTTAGTACACTTTAGTTTGTCTAATTTATCAAAGAATATACTTGTCCATATATTGATCCTATATGTCTATGAAAGTATAGAGAACCTAGAAATCAGTCTATGATGTGGCTTGAGATGTTGACCATGATTATAGGGCCCTTTCAATGAAAGAAGTCAAGGTGTATTAAATATAGTATATTTTTTGTGTATAAATGTGTCAAACTAGGGAAACAACAAATATCTTTTACATACAACCATCATTACAATGTGCACATTGAGATTTCTAGATCCGTTAGCCCACGAAGCAAGAAATCCTCTACAAAAAGAAGTGATACTAAATATATATAAACTCAATAGACATTCCTATTGTGAGATATATTCTTCGAGGTAACCCAAATAGCTTAATATTGATATTTTCCTCGTTCATATCGATTGAGCTGGTACATATAGATCAAATAAATATGTGATACATTGGTATACAACATCTCTTTCTTTGATTATAGGTTTTGATCACCAATACTGCCAATAAATAATCAAAATTTAACTTCCTTATTTGCATCTGTGATTTTTTTTTCAAATTGAGCTCATGAAACAATTTTTCACAAATGAAACAATTTAATCCCCTACTTTGGACTCTACTAGGTTTTGACAATACAAATGTTTTTCTATCTCCTTGTAATGTTATTTTAAGAGTATCCCTTCCCCATTATGTTGCTTTTTTTAACCACTTGATTTTATGGATTTTATGTTATTATAGAGACTATTTTAAATAATATGGAATATTCATCAATATGTGGGTTAATCTAATGAAGGAGACCTAGGAGAGAGAAGAAGAGAAGGGAGAGACTGCAGAGAGGAGAGAGAAAGAGGAAGAAGATGAAAGAAGAAGAGAGAGAAAGACAAGAAGAGGAGAGAGAAATGGCTTGCAGCCATGGAAGGACAGGGAAGAAGGTGAAGAAGGTGAAAGGACAAATGTATATTCATAAAATGGTACCCTAACTAGGTCCTTGTACACCTTAAATACCCCATCCATGTAACTAGGTATTCGCATGTGCTATCCCCGTGTTAACCCCGTGTAGGACCCTCTAATCCCATTCTTTACATTCCATCCCGACCCAGAAGGTTTTTGCCCTTAAAAACAAAAAGAGGACGTATTGGTATGGCTGGGTGGGGGGGGGGGGGGAGGGGGGAATCTTGTGGAATGGTGGCCTATGAGCATGTATGCAGTGTGAGCATGAGGGGAAAATGTAACTCGGTACAAAGATAGGCACCAATTCCAAACAAGAAGGGCTGGACAACACCGGACAGCATGCTATCCCGAAGAGGCATGCAATGGAAAACTAATTATAACTTGCCATGGGCAACTCCAAACGAGACATTCCGCATGTCAAAACGAAGCTCGTTGAGCATACTTTCAGCCCAGGTAGGTCCTGCATGAGTGCAATCAATGCAGGCCCGAAATTGTTCAAAAACAGATGGTTGTCTATTGCAAAACATGCCCAAATCGAGTTGTCCTTCAGCCAAGGTTGCCGCCTCAAGGTGAGGGGACTGCATCGGGGGAGTGCTAATATAGATAGAGCTTTTCTTTAATCCCTGAGATCAAATGGACAACCTGCATTGTAAGCATCACTAGCATATAGGTCATCCATGCAAGCGTGGGTCTCTGCACTGCCACTGGGGTCAAATGGAAAGTGGTTATCCTTTCCATGCATTGGGTTACCATCCACAAGTAAAGCTAGAATGGTCAGAACCACTAGCTATTGCATGGAGTCTACCATAAGCATCATATGATTAAGCTCGGTCTAGCTTGGATGTTGTCAACAACACATGGGTTGCATAAGCTAAAAAGTTTACTGCGTTAGCCCCTAAGTGCTGCATATTCATGGACCCTGCATTCTTAGTGATGTCCAAGCATTCAAACTACAGGTCTGTGGACTAAAGGGGCTCTCGCATGGGGTCATGATCATCCAAATCCACATGTTGCCCATGATCTTCTTTCTTGAATTGAAGTTCTTGTTGTGGACCCATACCAAAATGGTCTTCAACAAGATCTTCTCCATCCTTTGCATCATAATACTCTAATACCAAGAGTATTTTGGCAGTCTTTTCCCTACATGTGGCTTGATGATTACAAGATATTGGCTTAGCACATCGATAGCATAAGCCCGCAGCATGCAATTCCCGAATCGTATCACTAGTAAGGTGTCTAATACGTTTAGCCTTAGATAGCAATTTCCACACCTGCTCATCACCATTGGTCAACTTAGTAATAGTTCTAACATGCTGCTCGTAGTCATCTTGTTGCTCATGTACAATAGATGGTTGTCCATGCTCATGACCATAATCCTCATGCTGTCCATATGGATGGTCAGTGCTCATAATGATATTCATACTGTCCATAATGCATATGGTGATAATAGCCCTGTTGCGCATCACACGCATAACCGTCATAAGCATGCTGCCTTTGATCATTGATCCCGCAGCATTGATCATACTGTCCATAATCTCTATGAGAATGCATGTCACAAAAATGTTCATGCTACTGCCCAAATGCATCTATTTGCTGTTGCCTACTATCGAAACTTTGGTCATATTGTTGCCCATAAACATGCTACCCAAGTTTGCATGATGACTATCCAACATGATTACAATGGTGTCCTTGCATCCTAGGCAGACCATAAGTATGATGATTAGCAAGTCCACGAGCATAGGTATCAACATGATGTCGGTCATAATCACTTGCTTGCCACTCCTACATTGCATAAGAATCTCCATATGCATGCTATTGACCAATGATGTATGAGCTACCATATACATGTCCATGATCATGACTTGCATAGGAACTATGTTGTTGCATAAGGGAGTGCTTATAAGCGTAATCATGCTGCCCATAATGGCCTTAATGGCCATCATCATGCTGCCCGTCATAGCCATACTACTGATCAAATCCATTGGAGTATGATCCACCCTCATGACAAGGTACATAGCCTAGGTGTTGCCCAAAGTCGTATTGTACAATACTTTGGTTATCAAAATTTTTGCCATCTAACTTTTGCATACAAGGCCCTTTCATCCGCCTAAAATCATTGCCACGATCTACGTTAACACTGACGCCTTGTACTCTTTTAAATACATCATCAAGTTCAGGGCCAGGAATCCTAGTCCCTTCCATTCTCCTCAGAGTATCATCTTTGGGTCGTGGCATACCAGGTCCGTCCCTTCTCCTAAGAGTCTTGTCACTAGCAGCTCGTAGTATTCCATGACCATCTATCCTCCTAATAGCATTGACATTTTTAGGGTGAAGCACATCAGGGCCTTCTCTTCTCTACAAAATATTGTCATCCTCAGGGTGAAGCATAACAGCACCATCAATCATCCTTGAACTAAGATCCCTTTTAGGGTGCAGTATACCATGGCCTTCCATTCTCTATAAAACATGATTTCCCTGCGGGCATGGCAAAACTGGACCATCCACCTTGAAACCACCAAGGTTGATCAATATTCCTGCAATTTGCCACAGCATGGAAATACTCTCTGCCAAACTAATCACCTAGTTGTGATTATAGCAGATATTCTATTACACCAGCTTCACTAGAAGCAACTATTGCTGCTCCCTGCTCTATCACACCAGCTTCACCAGAAGCAACTAATGTTGCTCCCTTCCAAGCCAACAGAAGTTTGTTTGCACTCAAATCATATGCCAAGATCTAACGGAAGATGCCTCTAATGGTGTTGGTAGCAACCATGAATCCTTCATCTCACACTAGTAAATTAGCAATTCATATGTGCAGGATCAAGTTGGAGCCTTGCACCCAGTCTCATCCCCCTGTCTTCACTAATTCTCTACTTTCTATCCCCCTTCTGGGGGACTCAAATTTCAAAAGATGGATCACCCTGCCAATTTCTTTTTACCTCAAGTATAGTTCCGATCTGCAACCCTAAAATGCTTGAACAAATGGGTACCCCTTTTATCTCAAGAAGCAGTCACAAATCAGAAACTTAACAAGCTTGAAGCTACTCTAGAGGATCCATTAGTTCCAATCCATTGCATGCATTCCTCTCATGTTGAAATTCTGAGCTTCCTACACGGCTGCCCAAATGGAAAACTTGATAAGACTGAAATTGAGAGTGATGTTGTACACCACATGGAGAGCATCCAAACAGATGTGTGACTGGAAACCCATCCTGAAGTTGCAATCCTCTCTTGCACTAAGAAGCATGATGCAAGCCAACATATCACTGCACCTGTCCCTAATCGAAATGATGAGCCTAATGTTGATATCTATTAGCATGGGGCATCAACTGAACCAATAAGCCATAACAATAAGCAACCATCAGATGCAATTGTAGTTCCACTTTGAGCAATAGTTTCAAGACTATTTATCACCTCTTCCTTGCTCATACCAATGCCAAAATTCTTAGTTATCAAAAAATCCCCTTGCTAGGATAGATCGGATCCTGATTGCTCAGCCTGGTAAGCGTACACTTGGAGCGTCTCACCCTTTAACTTCTAGAATTCCAAGTGCAGGGAAGTTTGGCATGGAATCACTTAATGATGGTTCAAACTGGCAAAAGCACATGATTCCGTCTGTGTTAGATCGGCCTGCATCCTCAGAAACTAGAGTTGAAAGAGAGTTGGATGAAGTGCTTCCCTTGTCAATTTAGCAAGATAATAGGTCCACACCAATTGCAGATACTATCCTGGAAGGTCCAATGATGGGACAGAGTAGTATGACTGCACATCGTCCATCTCACCGTTTTAGCAAAGACAGCAGCTCAAGAGGCCATATTCACCACCTTCCTTCATCACTATAGCTAATTTACATATTTCGGTGCCTCCTTCCCACTCCCTTGGACGAGACCTTGAGTTGCTGCTCTCACGTAATCGCAATACTCTAATGTCATCTGAAGAATGGTCTTTTCTGCAAGGTCCGGGCCAAAAGAAGGAAAAGACCAGGGCAACATTCGGATTCTTGCTTCTACATTATCTGCTAATGTTGCCCTTTGATCCACCGGAACGCTCATTTCTGCATTTTCTTCTGGTATTGCTCTTTGATCCAACGACTCCTGGAGGCCGTGCCAGATTTGACCCTCTTGGCCCCTGCAGAGGCCACTACTTTGGACTTGTCCATGCCAGTGCTTGCCGCGGTCTTGATCTTCTTGTTGTAATCAATGAGCTTGCTGTTGCCAAAGTTTTGCTTCTGGTTGGCGCCGATGGAGGCCTTCAAATTGTCGTTCTTGTAGTCCCACTGGTTGCCCCAGGTCAATCCATCCTGGTGCTCATCCTAATATGGTGTGAAAAGCATCAACGAGTTGTATGAACTGGCTGATCATGAATACTCGGGAAAATACACTATACCTCCAACTTCTGAAAATGTACCTCCATTGGCTGAAGGATAAGGCAACTAGATCGATGCCAAGTTCTGGGATTTCATGTGTTGGAACTCCAGAACGAGACACTCCCTCATCATGCTGAAAAGAAGCAGTTCATGGGAAAGAAGCAAAAAGGCCTACTACGAACAGTGTAGCTTTGCTGCCAGCACCACATGGTACTCCATCACTACTTCATACAACTCATGTCCCTACTATACCTCAAAGTTGAAAACGAGCTATCATTTTTCTCTCCTTGCCTCCAGATTTGGCCAATCCTCCTACCATAGCTCCTGTGTGTCTTCCAAGAAAGCTGCCATCTCTGCCTCTGTACTTGAAAAGTAGGGTTTATTGTTGGAAAATGAGACTAGATTTGAGGGAAAGGAGAGAGAAAGGAAGGATCTAAAAACTAAGCTATGATACCAACTATAATAAAGGAGACCTATGAGAGAGAAGGAGAGAAGGGAGAGACTCTAGAGAGGAGAGAAAGAGGAAGAAGATGAAAGAACAAGAGAGAGAAAGACTAGCAGAAGAGAGAGAAATACAAGAAGAGGAGAGAGAAATGGTTGGCAGCCATGGAAGGACAGGGAAGAAGGTGAAGAAGGTGAAAGGACAGATGTATATTCATAAAATGGTACCCTAACCAAGTCCTTGTACACCTTAAATACCCCATCCATGTAATCGGGTATTCACATGTGCTATCCCCATGTTAACCTCGTGTAAGACCCTTTAATCCCATTCTTTACAGTTAATTTAGTCCCTTGTATCGCTTCACTTTTGAAGTAACTACTTAGTATTGGATTTCATAGATGTGGTTTGGTTATTTTTTTAATTTCTACTTATTAGTGGAGAGGTTTCCAAAAAGGCATGTACCTAGTCTCGCCATCTTCTAAACAAAAGAAAAATAGCCACTAAACCTACTTAAAAAAACAATAATGCTTTGCTTTTCAACAGAAACTAGTGTAATATTTGCTAAAAGAGGAAGTGTTTCTTTAATTAAAAAGGGGGTGATCCTTTTGGGATTTTTTTTTGCACAATCAATTTCTAGAGAGCTAAATATGAGTAAAAAACCTTTGGGATGACTAACAATAAGATTCTTAAAGAAATCAAGATCTAATGCTATGTGACCTTATGGTGGACATGATCTACTAGAATCTCTTGCATCTCTATATGAATATGAAAGAATGAAAAATACTAAATAAGATCAAACTAAAAATATTGGTTACTATAAAAATTAGGCCTAAGTACATTGCTATGACTTTCTAAACAAGCCAAGGATTCAAGGGAGCTTTATGAACCTCCATGGTTTCTTTATTGTATCTATATTTGTGCATTTTTACTTCATTACACACATCTTAGCAAGGATAGTTTATCAATGGTTTTTATCTTATCAAGGGAAAACATAGCCATTTATGATATTATTTAATATTAAAACTTTTATTTGCTCAATTAGGGGAAAGGGGAGAGCTTAAAGAGATCATAACCCATCTATACAACCTAAATCAACATTCAATAGAAAATATCTCAAGAATCGCATGGTGGAGGACTTGCTTGAGCTTTTGTGCCAAACATATACATACACACTAGAGAAAGGTCACTCATGAACACAAGAAGAGAGATGGACGCCAAAATGTTTTCTTGCCCGTTTCTTCTTCTTCTCTCACACACAATACAATGTGTGCAAAGTACAGATAATATACAAGATAAAGAAATGTGGCCTTGTAAGTCAAAGAGTGCATAATTGACTATACTAATCAATTGGTGCTAAAACTATGCGAGTTGTAAGTCGAAGAGTGCATAATTGACTATATTAATCGATTGGTGCTAAAACTATGCTAGTTGTAGATAGGTGCAACAAACTAAATATAATAAGTGATACATAAGTGGCTACATGAGGATCATAATGACTACTCACATGCTAAGTGTAGATGTCCAGGCCTATCTAGCTAGGTGGTCCATTATCAATGTCCACATGTATTGAGGATGCCATCTCAACACTCGTCAAGCTCAGCTATATCCTTACAACTCCAAGTAAGCTTTGAAAATTTTGAAGCTTCCCTGTACTTAATGCCTTTGTGAAAATGTCAGTTGTTTGATCGTATGTGCTGACATACACCACGTAAATCTCTTTTGCAAGTAACTTCTCTCTCACAAAGTGGTAGTACACCTCAATTTGTTTTGGCCTAGCATAGAACACTAGCTTCCTAGCTAGTTGTATGCTGCTCATGTTGTCACAGTGAATGACAACTCGACCATTTCCCTACACAATTAAATCACCCAATAAATTCTGTAGCCATACCACCTAATATGTTGCCAGAGCAGTACCTCTCTACTCAGTCTCTGTACTCGATAGAGCAACTACATGTTGCTTTTTCTTGCTCAATGTAGTTTTTGCACTACTAAGGGAGAACATGAGTCCATTGGTGAATCTTTTGTTTGGCATGCTACCAACTGAATCTGTATATGTTTATCCAAATACCTATATAATTTTACCTACCTTATCAAAAGTCCAAAATGTAACGTAGACTTTACATATCTCAATATGCATCTAGCTTCATTCAAATCAGGCTTTCCAAGCATTTTCATAAATTGCATGACAAGGCCAACACCATAGCTCAAGTCTAGCCTTATAGTAGTCATGTAAATTAAACACCCTACTATCATATTGAACATAATAGGGTCTTCAATCTCATCCCCAATGCTAGCACTCAACTTTACATTTTTCTCCAATGATACTGAAAGAGGCTTACATGTTGTCATACCATACTTGGATAACATATCCAAGGCATAATACCTTTGGGATAGCCACATACCTTCATCACATCTGATCACCTCAATACTAGAAAAGTATCTCAACTCATCCAAATTCTTCATATTAAACTTCTTCTTTGAAAAATCCTTAATTTCAATAATCCCATGGTCATTCTGATACCTATATTAATCAAGTCATCCACATAGATAACTATGATGACCAAGCATACAACTCCATTTTTCATATAAACTAAGTGGTTAGCATTAGAAACATAAAAGCCAATGTTGACAAGATACTTTGTGATCTTGTGTGACCATGCTATAGGTTCTTGTTTCCGCCCATAGAGCACTTTATTTAGCCTGCTTACATATATGGGATGCTCTAAATCCTCACAACCTGCTAGTTGCTCCATATGCACCTCTTCTTATAATTCACTTTATAATAAACCATTCTTGACATCCATCTACTACAAATTCCAACCTTTGGCTACTACCAAAGCAATCACACATCTAATAGTTGCCATCTTAGCAACTAGGTTGAATGTCTCTTCATAATCTATGCCATATGTTTGAGAAAAACCTTTTGCAAACAATCTAGCCTTATACCAGTGAATCCACTTATTATAGCCAATAGCTTAGGCAAGGATACCAAATCCCAAGTCGTATTGGCCTCTAATGCAGCCATCTCCTCATCCATTGCTCCATCCAAGAGTTGCCATCCTAGCAACTGCATTAAATGTCTCTTCATAATCTATACCATATGTTTGAGTATAGCCTTTTGCAACTAGCCTAATCTTATACTTGCTAATCAAAACATTTGCATTATGCGTAATCTTGTAAATCCACTTACAACCAATAGCTTTCTTGCCGTGGGGCAAGGGTACTAAATCCCAAATCTTATTGGCTTGTGATGCAACCATCTCCTCATCCATTGTTGCATCCCAATGAGCATGGCAAAAAACATCCTCAATGTAAAAAGGGGATGATCATGGGTTTCCTTAATTAAAAAGGGGGTGATCTTGATAGGCTATTTTTTGTGTGATAAATTGATAAAGAGCTAAATATGGGAAAAAGTCATTGGTGACAACTAACAATGAAACTCTTAAAGAAATCAACATTCAATGTTATGTGTCTTCATGGTGGATATAATCTACTAAAATCTCTTGCATCTCTATATACCTATGCAAGAATAAAATAATATTAAATATGATAAACCTAAAAATATTGGTTACTATAAAAAATGAGGCAAAACAAGCTATTGTGACTTTCTAAACAAGCCAACGGTTCAAGGGTGCTCTATGAACCTCGATCGTTTCTTTGTTTATCTATATTTGCACATTTTCACTTATTTATATGCATATGAGCAAGAGTATGTAAGAAGCTGAAAAGAATAAGAATTTTATGTATAAATAGTATTGATGCCATGTCGCACTAACATTGATATAAAAGGAGACGTAATTTTCTCATCTTTTGACACATTAATACATTACAATCCTTCTTCTCATTACCTTGGTCTCAGCTTCAAATATGGCTTCTTTCTCTTTCATGCATTTCTCTCTCCTATTCTAGTCTTTCTCTCTCCTCATCACACTCTTTCTCTCACTTCTACACGTTTTTTTATTTCTCTTCTGCATTCTTCTCTCCTCTTTCTTTCTCTCAAGTTCACTTCTTGATAAGTGGTATCAGAGCACTGGTCTTGGATCCATTTTTCCTTCTATTTTCGTTTATTTTTTCACCATAAAAACCAATTTCAGACAAGTACTACAAGTAGTTGACATAGATTGGCTAAGAGAGGTTTGTAGATCATCTATACTTAGTAGGAGACTATATCTGAAGATCTTCAAGGGCAGATATGGCAATGAAAGGCTCAAATAGCAAGTCGTCATTAAATTTTCATACAATTTGAAGATAACTAGGTCAAATAGGAGTTAATCAGGCTTTGTTGGGAAAGAAACCGTGGTTACTTTGAAAAGAGAGGGTTCTCTTTTCCCTTTCTTGGAGCTTCCTGTAGGTTTCTTAGAGTTTACCATCAAGATGTATTCATAACTCTCAAATCCCTACTCTTCTGACCAAGCAACACATGATATAGCTTCCCTACTTCAAGATCTTCCAAATATGATAACCTATTTGCCACAGGAGAGCTCAGCTATGGAGGCAAGAACATCCCCAATAAATGTGGTGCATTTTTCAAGCTGATTCCAAATTTCCCCTTGATGTACATGTTGATTCCTCAACTCCTTAGAGTCCCAAGAGAAACACCAAGGAAAAGGGAATTCTCTTGCAAGAAAATCTATCTTGTAACATCAATAAGCTTTTATTTCATTCTTTTGATCATCAAAACAAAAAAATAGCAATTCTTCACGTAGCATCATAGTAGATATATCCCACGGATTCGATAGAATCAACCATAATCTTCAACATCTTCATGAAATGCTTCAATATAACAAAGAACACAAAGGAATACACCATCTTTGAATGGAAATCAATCACATATTATTCATCTTCAATTTCTTTATAGTTCTCTCTCTCAATCTCTCATATATAGTTACACTGTTTTGATAGAATTGACTATCTCTGACTCTTCCTCTCTCTCTCCATCAATAGTACATCATATCCTTACTACAATTCTCTCATAATAACTCTCAATAATCCTTCTTAGGTGTTGGATGCACCTCCCAAGAGGTATGTCTGATATGAAGAGTCACCAGAGCCACTATAGTGTCTTTTCACAGCTCACTACTGTCATTGTCACTTAGTCTTCTCTTCAGTCTTCAGTAGCTGTTTCTTCCACTTGTTTTAGCTCTTTTGAACTTAGATTCATCCTTTCCAAAGGTTATAAAACTTTCCCAAAGTCACACATACATTCTACAAAACACCTACAGAAGATCTACAGAACAGTTATAGTACAACACTAGAACAGCTATAGTACAGTTATAGTACAGAGACAGAGCAGAGACAGAGACTCTACAGAGGATCATCAGAAGGTCATCAAAACCTCATAACTCATACTCAAACCATTCCAAACTCTCAAAAACTATTCAATAAGATTTCACCAGATCTCAATCTTCATCAATCATCAATCCATGCTTCATACAGAAGACAATCAAAACAAAACAAGCGTTATACAGAAGGTATAGAGAACCAATCTGAACCTATCAGAACATCACAGACTCTCATATCTCCACTGAGAATCATCATAAACTTTCAAAACATAATCAATATCATCCAAAACACTCTCAAATACTTCCATCAACAACCATACATCAATCTAAATCCATAAAAAATTAATCATTCAGTCCTCAAAAACAACAAAAATCAGTCAAAAATTCAGTCTTTTTTCACTCTTAATATATCCCCACACTCAGAAAGCGTCCTCGCGACCTAAGGAAAAGAAGAATATAAGTTCACTAAAGAGCTCAATTTTTTTTAATGTCCGATCTTCAATAATCTTGCCAAAACATGACCCCAACTTATCACCTGTATCTAATAGAAAAAACTACTAAATGAAAACTTCCATTATTCATTAACTCATCTGATTAATCATTTAAAAACCATAATAAATTTTTAAAGGATATAAGAGGTTCTCTTCAGCTTGCCACCATAGGCTTTCCATCCACCAGCAATCTTTTGAAAAGAGCTCTCGAACAAGTTATTTGCAATCAACACGAACTCATCACATATAATTAAGACAACACATACATAGACACTAACAAAACCATCTGAATAACACCTCAAAAAATAGATATATATAATTAAGAATCATCCAAGATACATTGCAAAGGCATCAATGAAGATGATCCCTTTTAAAAGCTTGGTGGTTTCGAAAGCGATCCATGGAGAAGGATTCATCTACAAATGTCTTGGGAGGATTTTGAAAGAACTGCAACTAGCACATCCTTTCTAGCAAGACAAGGTATCTGCTAGGGAGACATAGAGCATGAAAATATAGGACATTCAACTGATGGGAATCAATGTTCACATTGACATTCATACAAAGTTTTGGAATGGCCTTTTGATCATTATGAAAATGCCTATGCATGTATGCTAGATACCAAGCAAAATGAGTTGTCAATCTCACCAAAGGATCTAGAGATTGTGAATATTGGTGAGCAAAATGAAGGTAGTTCTGATATACTTGATTGGCAGTTGTCCAATCCCCTGGAATTATTGGCCAATTTATCTGAGATCCTGTAAGAGAATCACTCGAGCTCCATCCTCTTCGTCTGGGAATCTGCTAATCAAACCCTTCATATTCACTAACCAACTAAGGGGGTTGAGAGATAGAAGTGGTAGGAGATGGAAGTGGAATAAGTAAAGACGGATGAAGAGATGGGTAGGCAAAATCATAAAAGGAGGAATATGTTAAAGGAGTAGCTGAAAATTTTAAGGAATCAATTAGGAAGATCTTCTCTGATAGGCATAAAAAAAGGTGGAATCAAATGGATTACTTTTGGAAAGGTAAGCTAAGAGATCCACCCTCAGTTAGTTAATGCTTTGTACATAGGTAGAAGCTGTGTTATGTCGTTGATTCAAGACCACAGAATCAATCATGGAGTACCAGGAATTATCAGGGCAAGTAGCCACTTTTGAGGAGTAACTTTGGAACATAACATCTATTTGTAACTCCAAATAGTTGACATACAAAACAACTTATAAAACCACATCTCCCACATACCAAGCCATATCTACTTCATCTGGAATCAATTCTCCCCGTAGATACATATATGATAGCAACATGGTATTTGTCGTGACAGAATCTTCAAGCACCATACAGACCACTTCTGTCAGTAATTCACGAGACCAAGCCCCACTCCAACCATCCTCTGCAAGAGGAAGACCCATCATTGAAATCTTCGTGTAGAAGGCCAACTTCTGTAATTGATAGTGGACAAAGAAAAAATGGTCCGAATGAACATATTCTTGAAAATGCTCAAATGTAGACCATAGCAGATCCATCCTGGACTGCAATCTTTCCACTTTATCTTGGAATAGAGGACACAAGGTAGCCTGTCTCTGAAGAACTGCCAAGTCCTGCTGTGAGAGAGAAGGGATCAAGGGAACATTAGAGCTGGGAGGAACAGACCGTGACTGTGCCAGTTGGTCTTGCAACTGCTTGATTTGGGAAGCTTGTGATTCCACCGTGTCATTAGCATTGTGTAAGGCTGAAAGTTTTACATCTAAGAGAGTTTGAAACTCTTGCGCCTCTTTGGACATTCTCTCCTTCTCCTCTGAGATTCTAGTGACCTCTGATGGAGCCTCTGTTAACTAAATCTTCAAAGAAGATATCTCATCTCGTTGGGTTTCAATCAGTTGGGTTTGTTGCTCCATCTGCTTAAACAGATCGGCCAGTGTATTCTTAGCAGAGGCTAACTCGGATGTTGCCTTATGCAACTGGTCTTTAGACTGCATCAGTTCTTCATAAAAGGAAGCATACAGCTGTTGAACACAGGTTGTCTCACTGACAGTTCAATTGAACTCTGAATGTCTTTACATAAGAATGGAATGGCATCTTCCGATACTAGACTGTTCAGTGAAGGGACTGATATGTCCAAGGAACCTTCTCTATGTGCTCTGAACAGGTTGTTACATATGAGATAAGCAGGGAGATCACTGCTAGATATAGCAAGAATTATAACTGAAGGAAGAACTGAAGGATTTTTATATGCTACCCGCTTCCAGAGTTTTCGTTGTATGACCAGTGGAGGAGGAGAATCCAGATCCTCTATATCAATTGGGTCCAACTCTTCTGAAGGTGGAGGGGGAGGTACTGGATCAGATGGAAGATGTGGAGGCATACTCTTCTTTAAACTTGAGTAGGTCAAGAAGGCAGACATGTAGGATCCATAGGTGACATTGATAACATTGCCCCTAGTTACTTTAACGAAATGTTGATCCATCTTTGTGTGAAGGTAAGTACTTTAATCAATAGCTACTCCTTTTAACACCATCCTTGAAGCTATAAAGAGCTCTTTGGACAAGTAATGGGATGGCATTTTTGCAGGCATAAACCTGTCTTGGGAGAACTGACATACCAACTTCCACACAAGATCAATGATCATGGAAAAGGAGACTCTTGAAGTGTTGATCACCTTCTTGACATCCAGAATTTCCTTGGTCTGTTTTTGTAACAGCTTCAAAATCTCATCATTAGAGAATAGTTGGCGAGCTGTAACAAAGGGTTCACCGTTGTAGTAGGAAAGAGACAGAGCCTTTCCTAATTCTCGAGGTGTCAAAGTCATGGAAGTACCATGGACCACTCCCTGACTTCTTGCTATAGGAGGCCAGGAACTCATCACACATGGATGGATCCTCTGGAATCAAGGCAAAGGAGGCATCCACGAAAGTCACAAGTCATGCCTTCGTGAGAGGCTCAAAAGTGAATAGAGAAGAGTAATCTCTTCTAGCCAGTGGAACATACTGGATAGAGAGAGGAGCGTGAGGCACCATTTAAATAGTAAACACACACACCACAACACAGATAGTCACAAAGAATGCCTGCAAAACCAAACGGCTATCAAAAAGGAATCAATCCAAAAAGAATAACATTCTTACAAACATAGACGTAACTGTTAGATATGATCAATGCCCCCACCCTCATTAGGTGCTACCAATGATCCATGGTGCTCAAAGTTGTAAGGCCCCCATTATGAGGAGAAGCCAAATGTGAGCCCGGACATTGGTTGAGTCCTGACTTGTATATCAGATGAGGTCTATGTGACCGGATGGCAAAAAGGTGACTGTTGTGGGTCTAATCTTTGGGTTAGACAGAGTGGTTAAGCTGGTAGCAACTCGAGGCACATTGCATTGAGTTGCGTGGTAAGGGAGTTAAAAGGGGCCCCTATTGTGGGGTCCGGGGGCCGCGGAAGCGGCCCCTGGCTGGGGGGTCCCAGGGGGGCCAGCGGCCCCCCTGGCGGGGGTCCGGGGGCAGCGCCCCCGGCCCGATGGTAAAGGGAATATTCCCTGGAATATTCCTTGGCCGACTAGTGGAGGCTCATATGGTAGGTCGGTCAGCAGGCCGACCTAACGACCTTCGCGGGCTATAAAAGCTAAACCCCTTCGCGGCCATCATACACTTATCTTTCACCCAGTCAGAGTTGTTGTTCCAGCTAGCCTTAAGCTCTTCACCTATCTTCTGTCTAGATCGCCATCTAAGCTTCACACAGTGGAAGCGCATGGGTGGACAGAGCCATCTTTGTATCAGTTGTTTGGAGTTAAAGAATTTTACTGATTCTCCTCTTATCTGTTGTGTACTCTCTATCTCTTTCTCAGATTCTGTTCGCTGCGCCGTGTAATATTTTACATGGTATCAGAGCCCAGGGGGCTCTAGAGATCGGAGAGAGTGCAAGAGGCAAAGGCTTCAACAGCAAAGAGAAACGATGTCGACTCCGGGAAGCAGTTCTGGCGCATCAGGAAGCGGTGCAGGAGGTGGTGCTGCTGTACCGGCTATTCAAACACTGAGGATTCGTCCACCAACCTTCAGCGAAGGCAAGTTAGATGGTACAAACTACACCTTGTGGAAGTTCAAAATTACTACTATCCTTGATTCTTATGAGCTTCTGGAGACTGTGCTGGGGACTGACGCAGAACCACAGCCTACCCCCGACCCATCAAATCCTAGTGTGATGATTCCTCCGAATGCAGATCTTCTACGAGCTTGGAAACGAAGGAATGCAGATGCATTGTGTGCCTTAGTTACAAGCTGTTCTGACAGTGTTTTGACTCTGATTCAGCATACAACCAAAGCGTCAGAGGCTTGGAATGTACTAAGGAGTCAGTATGAAACACGAAACCAAACAAGGATTCAAAACTTGGAGAATCAACTAGCAGCGGAGAAGTTTGTTGAAGGAGAGACGGTTGAAGCATTCATCACTCGGATTAAGAATCTGCGCGACCAGATGGCTGGCGCTGGGATACAAAAGACTAGCGAAGAGCTAGCTCGGAGGTGTCTTCGGATTTGTCCACAAAAGTTTGATGGACTAGTAACTGCCCTTAATACTCAGGTGAGACCTCAAGCTTTGACTTTTGAGGAGTTTTGTGCATTATTAATGGAGGAGGAGTTGAGGCTGAAAGCCCGAGAAGGAAGCAACAATGGAGATGCTGCATTCTCTGCCAATGCAAAAGGCAAAGGTGTTTCCTCCACCAAAAATGATGGTGACAAAAAGAAAAAGGGCGGCAAGAAGAAGTTTCAAGGAGAGTGCTTCTACTGTAAGAAGAAAGGACATGCAATTGCAGATTGTCGTGTCAAGAAGGCAGATGAAAAGAATGGTACCCTTAAAACTAAAGGGAAAGAGACAGCCAATACGGCTGAAGCAGAGTTGGAATTATTCATGGCGACCGTTGAGGAAGTGTGCTCCTCGGCGCAAGAAGAATCTACCACTGACTCTTGGGTGTTGGATAGTGGGGCCTCCCGTCACATGACCAACAAGAAAGGTCTATACAGTTCTATGCAGCCTCTACAAGAATCCATCACTGTGACGGTTGGAAATGATGCTAAATGCCCTGCTGCGGGCACAGGTACTATTTCTTTTGTTGCTGCAAATGGTGAAGTCAAAAAGCTTTCAAATGTGTTGTATGTTCCCGAAATCAGGAGAAATCTCTTATCAGTTGCTGCCATAACTGATCTTGGTCATGAAGTGAGGTTCAAGAAGACAGGTGCAGAAATTATTGATAGTGCTGGCACAATTGTTGGCAAAGGAGAAAGAAGGAACAACCTGTATGAGCTAAGTGCTCTTACAGCCACCGCTGGAGTGGGCACAAGTAAGCTTTGGCATGAAAGGTTTGGACACATCGGATTTGCAGTATTGAAGGAGATGCAAAAGCAAGGTATGGTTGCTCACCTACCTACAATAACTGAATTGAAGGAACCATGTGAAGCTTGTATGATGGGCAAGCAACAGAGAAAGGCATTTCCACAAGAAAGCAAGAATAGAGCACATGCTCCTCTAGAGTTGGTGCATGCTGACTTGTGTGGTAAGATGCCTACACAGGCCTTGGGGGGATCTTCTTATTTTATGTTGATTGTCGACGACTACAGTAGGAAGATGTGGGTGTACTTCCTTCGTGATAAGGCTCAAGCTTTTGGTAAGTTTAAAGAATGGCTAATACTTGTTGAGAATGAAACAGGGAAAAGTGTGAAGAAATTTAGAACAGATGGTGGTGGTGAGTTCAACTCAAAGGAGTTTGAAGGCTTTTGCAAGAGCAAAGGGATCAAGCGTCAATTGACGACGCCTCACACACCTCAGCAGAATGGTGTTGTGGAACGCAGGAATCGTACCATTGTGGAGATGGCAAGATGCATGCTAAAGGGCAAGGGATTGCCTAACCATTTTTGGGCTGAAGCTGTTAATACTGCAGTCTACATTCTAAATCGGAGCTACACAAAGGCTCTCAAGGGAAAAACACCTCATGAGGCTTACACTGGTAAGAAACCATCTGTTTCACATTTCAGAATTTTTGGATGTGAATGTTATGCACATGTTCCAGATGAGAAGAGAAACAAGTTACAACCAAAAAGCAGAAAATGTATCTTCTTGGGTTATAGTGATGAGCAGAAGGCTTACAAGTTATATGACCAAGAGGCAAAGAAGATCATCGCGAGCCGTGATGTGGTGTTCAAGGAGGAGCCGCATACAGTGGAGGAGGAGAAGGCAAGGTCTTCCACTTTATCATCAAGCGAAGAAGTAGTCCACTATGAACCTGTCCCGAGCGCTATCCCTATCCTTAAGGAGGAGGAAGCATCATCTTCAGATGATGAGGAAAAAGTTCACCAACCTGACATCACCCCACCGGAAAAGCCATTGCCGCGCTGGGTGAAGCAGCTCTATGACCACAATAATCCTATGCCTGCATCTGTTGAGGAGAAGGCAGACGGACCAAGGAGGTCTCAGAGAATAGAGGAGCAAAGGAGGGCTTCTGCTCACATAGTCAACATGGCCTTGATGGTTGAGATTATGAGACAAGTAAAGGAGCCAACTGACTTAGAAGAAGCACTTGCAGATCCATCATGGAAGGCTGCTATGCAGGCGGAGTATGACAGCATAATGAAGAATGACACTTGGGAGCTAGTGAATCGGCCAGCAAAGCGGAAGATTATTGGCACCAAGTGGATCTGGAAGGTAAAGTACAAGGCTGATGGTACCTTAGAAAAGTACAAAGCTAGACTAGTTGCCCAAGGATTTTCACAAGTTGAAGGGTTTGATTTTCAAGAGTCATTTGCCCCAACTGCCCGAATGACCACTATTCGCACGGTACTTGCAGTGGCTGCCCACAAGAAGTGGCCAGTGTACCAAATGGATGTTAAGTCAGCGTTCTTAAATGGTGACCTCAAGGAGGAGGTGTACGTGGCTCAGCCACCAGGGTTTGAGGCCCCCCATTCTGAGAACAAAGTGTGTAAACTGAAGAAGGCATTGTATGGGCTGAAACAAGCCCCCAGAGCATGGTACCAGCGGATAGATAGGTTCTTTTTAAACCTAAACTTCAAAAGATGTGCCTCAGATGCTAACTTGTATGTTTACAGGGATGGTAAAAAGTCTGTAGTGATTGTCCTATATGTGGACGACCTTCTTATTACAGGTGACTATGAAGATATGATCAACCAAACTCGAAAGGCTTTGAGTTCTGAGTTTGAAATGACAGACTTGGGCTTGCTGCACTATTGTTTGGGGATTGAAGTCTGGCAAGAGCCAGGAAAGATCTTCATCTCTCAGAAGAAGTATGCATGGGAGATCTTGAAGGCATTTGGCATGACCGAGTGCAAGGAGATAGCTACACCTATGGAGGTGAATGTAAAGTTATCCGTTGAGGATACATCAGCACTAGCAGACATTGGGAGGTATAGGAGGTTGGTCGGCAGTCTAATCTACTTGTGTAACACCAGACCAGATATCAGTTTTGTTGTTGGTGTTTTGAGCAGGTTCTCAAACAAACCTCATGAGAGTCATTGGAAGGCTGGGATGCGGGTGCTCAGATACTTGAAGAGAACTCTTGACTATGGTATCACATACAGTTTCGGAACTTCTCTTGTGGGGAACTGTGACTCAGATTGGGCAGGAGACATTGATTCCAGGAAGTCAGTTTCTGGTTATTGTTTCTCTTTGGGTTCAGGAATTTTTTCTTGGATTAGTAAGAAGCAACCAACAGTGGCATTGTCTTCTACCGAAGCAGAGTACAAGGCAGCTTGTTTTGCTGCATGTGAGGCCGTATGGTTGAGAAGGATTCTATGGCATATGGGAGTGCAGGATGAAGAACCAACTGTGCTGAGATGTGACAATCAGAGTTGCATCGCCATTGCCAAAAATCCAGTGTTTCATGCACGCACCAAACATATAGAGATCCAGTATCACTATGTGCGTGATTTGATGGAGGATGGGATAGTGGAATTGGTCTACTGTCCAACAGAGGAGAATGGAGCAGATATCTTCACCAAAGCACTTACGAAGGATCTGCTTCAAGTTCATCTTCAGAGACTCGGCATTGGGCCGAGGAGATAGTTCATCTATGGGTGGACATTGAGGGGGGGTGTTAGATATGATCAATGCCCCCACCCTCATTAGGTGCTACCAATGATCCATGGTGCTCAAAGTTGTAAGGCCCCCATTATGAGGAGAAGCCAAATGTGAGCCCGGACATTGGTTGAGTCCTGACTTGTATATCAGATGAGGTCTATGTGACCGGATGGCAAAAAGGTGACTGTTGTGGGTCTAATCTTTGGGTTAGACAGAGTGGTTAAGCTGGTAGCAACTCGAGGCACATTGCATTGAGTTGCGTGGTAAGGGAGTTAAAAGGGGCCCCTATTGTGGGGTCCGGGGGCCGCGGAAGCGGCCCCTGGCTGGGGGGTCCCAGGGGGGCCAGCGGCCCCCCTGGCGGGGGTCCGGGGGCAGCGCCCCCGGCCCGATGGTAAAGGGAATATTCCCTGGAATATTCCTTGGCCGACTAGTGGAGGCTCATATGGTAGGTCGGTCAGCAGGCCGACCTAACGACCTTCGCGGGCTATAAAAGCTAAACCCCTTCGCGGCCATCATACACTTATCTTTCACCCAGTCAGAGTTGTTGTTCCAGCTAGCCTTAAGCTCTTCACCTATCTTCTGTCTAGATCGCCATCTAAGCTTCACACAGTGGAAGCGCATGGGTGGACAGAGCCATCTTTGTATCAGTTGTTTGGAGTTAAAGAATTTTACTGATTCTCCTCTTATCTGTTGTGTACTCTCTATCTCTTTCTCAGATTCTGTTCGCTGCGCCGTGTAATATTTTACAGTAACTAACCCAAGTACCACCCCACACAATACACAGCCTAGAAAAATTTCGACATGACCTCTACACAGATGCGATCGAAAGCTTCATGCGATGCAATATTCAAGCACCCAAATCCCTTTATCAGGCAATTTATAAAAAAAACTACACACCATACCCGTAATCGTAACACATGGACAAATTAGACTACCACAAAAATGTACATCAAGACTAGACCATAACTTGGACCATCAGTGTCAACTAATAGACTTTTACACGTCCATCTCACGAAGCGAGTTTATTAAAAAGAAGGAAAAAGTGTAGCGATGGAAAAATATTTTAATGAAGGTTTCATTTTAATAAATTATTAACAATTGATAACATTTTATTAGGTGATAAACCTTAATAAGAAAATAATGGTTCCTTCTTAAAATTTTCATTAAAGATTATTAAGTGAAAACGGTGCTTTAGTGCAACCCGGACTACGATGCCTAGACTGGCTCTCTAAATGCAAATTCCTTAATTAAAAATTAAGAGTGACGTGGAGCACTTTTTTGCCAACGCGTGCTCTTGTGACGGTTGATTCATTTTTATTATAAATTAAAGTGTCTCTTAAGCGCACGTAGCACGTGCAAAGTGAACGATTGGTTGATTTTTAAAATTATAAAATTGTGTGTAGCGCAAATGCGCGTCAAAAATGTGGGCGAATAAATAGTTTATTTTAGTAATTAATTTGTGATTAAGGAAATAATAAAAATAAATAAATCACATAAAATAAATACTTGAAAGGGGTGTATATGCAATGGCGTGAAGGCGCATGGAAGAGTCCCCCAAAAGCAATGAATCCAGTCAAAGAAAAGTAAAGACCACTGATTGAACAACAAAGACAATACCTTAGTGGGTTTGTTGATTTTTATGATTATTTTATTTTTATTGTGTTATGAGTTTTTTTTTAATTTTTAATTTTGTTTATTTGATATTTTAGGGAGATTGGTGTGGATTTTATAATGTGGGTTGGTTAAGTTATTTTATTATGTGTGGTTGTTTGGATTATGTTTGTTTGTCTCGATTTATTTTGTAATCAATTGTACATGGTTTTTTTTTTCAAAATGAATAATAAGGAAATATGGATATGAGATGAAGGAAAAATAAAATTTCAGCCAGTTAGGAAATATCCACGATTTATGTTAGAAAAATAAGATTTGGATTTTTATGTTTAATATGTTTTTTTTTAAATTTAAATATGGGTACCTTATATGAAAATATTTCAAAGTGAAAAATGAATGAAAAAAAATCGAGGAGGATGAGTGAAATTTTCTAGAATTTTTTAAAACTTTTTCTCTATTTGTTATTAATTTTAATTGAATTTTTGCATTTTTAAAAGTTATTTGGAAAAATTTATCAAATATTTATTTTTCTATAATTTTGACGGTGAAATTTTTGACCTGATAAATTTTCAAAAATCTAAGAAAATTTTTAGAAAATTTTCTAGAATTTTTTTGAGTTCAAATGAATTTATAAATTAATTAAATCAATTAAATCAAGAAAATCAAGTTAGTTGGGTAAGTAGAGTCAAATTAAGTTAGCTAAGTCCTGTTAGTCTGGATAAATCAGGTAAGTCAGACTAAGTCTAGTCAGGTTAGTCAAGGGAGACTAGGTTAGTCTGGGTTAGGCTAGGTCAGTTAAGTAAGCTAAGTCAAGGCAGGTCAGGTTAGTTAGGGTTAGTCTAAGTTAGTGAGGTAGGCTAAGTCAGATTCTAACTAACCTAGGTTAGACTAACTCACCTAGGGTTAGTTAGGTTAAGGTGGGGACTTACCTAAGGGGGGTGAGTTAGATGAGGGTTAGGTTAAGGAGACTAGGGTTAGTTTAACTAGACTAGGGTTAGTTAACCAGTCTAGGGTTAGTTTAACTAGGGTAGGGTTAACTAACCTAAATAGGGTTAGTGGAACTAACCTAGGGTTAACTAACCTAAGTAGGGTTAGTGGAACTAACCTAAGGTGAATTAATTGAATTAAGGTTAGTTTGACTAACTAAGGTTAATTAAATTAATTAAGCTTAGTTTAACTAACCTGAGGGTCAGATAGGAGGAGGAGGAGGAGGTGGAGGAGGGGGGGAAGGAGGAGGAGGAGGATGACGGGTAGGAGGGGGAGGAGGAGAAGGAGGAGGAGAGGAAGAAGGAAAACGAGGCGGAGGAGAACAATGGGGTGGTGTGATCTCTTGCCATCCAGCCCGCATAAGCGAATCACCGGTGGGGATGCATGCGAGAGCCTGAGGCCGGGGCGGGGCTACAGTTGGTGAGCCGCGATAGGCTCGGGACTGTTGCTGTGATCCCGAAGCACCAGCCGCTCTAGCGTAAGAGTGCTTGCCGAGCCGGAGTTGCAACCCCGTGCCGGCATCGCCGTGCGTAGCGCCCACCACCCGCCGCCGAGGCGACGACAAGGAGCGGGAACTGGAGGACTTCGGGCGGGTCATTGTGCCCGGTGGTAGGTAGTGGCCGTACAGGGGGTGAACATACGAGGAAGTCTACCAAGGCTGCAATGGTAGTGACAGTGGCAGTGGCCAGTTGGCGGGCGAGGCACCAGATGGTTGACCAAGATGGGGTGTGGGACTGCTGTTGTACATCCGAGGCGGCACATGAAAGTTATATGTCTGCCGTGGCAGAGGGCTGGTCTGACGTTGAGGCAGACGGCCAGCAGGCAGGAAGCCCTTGCAATCCGGCACACCTATGTAATAAGGCGACTACTATTGTTGCATCTGCATGATGAGGTTGGGATAAGTAGTAAAGCAACCGGCGTGATATTGATATTGGTGCTATTGATGATACGGATACATGCCAGCGAGCTGCCTAGCCACCAGCTGCGCTATGTGCTGCTGATGATGAGCTGCAGCGGGTGCCGGTGGAGGCGGTGGCGGGGGCACAGGCAGCGCCTGGAAGTGGGCATGGTTGTTGTACGGGTCCACGACCCGTAGCGCCAGGGGAAGGAATGGTAGCCCGCGTTTCTTCTGGTGCATGTGGCTTGCAGCCGACGAGTTGGGCATCAGGCGGGTCTATGAAGCACATGGCCATGTGTCGCAGGTTCTCGACGTCCAGGTCCATTATGGGGAGGAGGTGCCCCTGGGCATCGAGCCTCCGCCGGGGAGTGATAGCCTGGTAGAGGGGTAGGTTCTCCAGGAAGTTCAGTAGGGCATCCTTGTGGTTGTAGTAGCAGAAGATGTCATGCGCCATGGCCGCGGCCCTCGGGTTGAAGTACCGGCCCATCCATATCTTGTCGTTCTGGTGCGGTGAGTCCCGCTCCGTCATGGAGCACAAGTACAAGGTCCGATTCTCGCGCGTGTTGGCCACCTTGTGGATCTCCTTAACGCCCCGATAGCGCCGCCAGTCCTCATCGACAGGAGGAGGGGAGGTGAGGGAGAAGGAGAAGGGTGGGGAGGAGAGAGGAGAGAGGAGAGAGAGAAGGAGAAGCAACAGAGGCAGGTGGGGGTGAGGAAGGAGGGAGGGGAGAGAGAAGGGAAGGAGTCGAGGAGAGAGAGAGAGAGAATTATTTGCACGTACCTTGCAAAACCTAATACTACCTCCGCATTGCTGCGCTTCCCATGTGACACAGAGAGAGAGAGAGAGAGAGAGAGAGAAGAGGGAAGAGGGAGAGGGAGGGAGAAGGAGAGAGAAGAAGAAGAAGAAGGAGAAAGAGAGAGGGGGGTGGTTGAGACGCGGGGAGGTTCCCGTTGAGTTTTTTTTAAAATAAAATTAATTAATAAAGGAATTAATTAATGGAGAAAGAAAAGAGAGGGAAAGGTGGCACGTCCCCGTCCCGCGTATGTGCACGGGATAGGGGTAAAAAATTTTGCGTTGGTGGGATGTAACGTGGTGGGGACGTCGACATGCAAGTCGTGGATGCGACAGAGGCGTCTCGAGACACGAAAAAACGAAAACGCACGCACTCATGCGAAAGGCGAGACACGCGCGAACACGAAAAAACAAAGAAAAATTAATAACTCATAAACCATTTGTCGAAACGAAAACTTCGTAAAAAGAAAAAATAAGCTGAGGGAGGAGGGAAAAATGATGGAAAAGTAAGACGATGTGTCCGGAGGAAAATAAGGGTGTTCACATGGGAAAAATGCAAAAAAATGCCAGAAAAAACACATACGGGGATTAATAGCAAAAAATCGACGCTCCGAAATGCAGGCCGGAAAGAAGAAAAAAGGTGAGAAGAACTGTCCAACAACCCGATCACGTCAAAACACAAGTTCGATAGAGATAGGACGCATTCACATGGAAAAAACGAAAAAATGGCACACAAAAACGAGATCGAAAATTAATTTAAAAAAATTAGTTCACTGGAACAGAGGGTAGAAAAAAGGAAAAATGTGTGAGGGAAGGGGTTGCACAAGGCTAGCACATCAAAACTGAGTTCTAGGGGAATTAGGAGGGGTGCACATGCAAAAAACACAAAAAATGAACCCGAAAATACATGGAAAAAGTAATAACTAAAAATCCGGTGGGCAAACGAGGGGGGAGAAAGAAAAAGGTGAGGAAAGATGGGCGAAACACGGCCCTCATATCAAACGAGAATTCCGATGAAAATATGATATATTCACATGAAAAAATATGAAAAAGACGCACGAAAAGGGCCCGAAAACCCGTAAAAAAACGGATGAACCGTGCATCGAAATGATAGGGAGTAAAAAGAAAAAGTGTCAAGGGGAAGGTGTAGGTCAGGGCTATCATGTCAAATCATCGTTCCGAAGCAATAAAGGCACGTGCATATGGAAAACCGACCAAGTTACGCAAAATACGTCAAAAATTAATAACTTTAGAACCATTTGTCAGAACAAGGGTTGGTAAAAAGAAAAAATGGTCTGTTCAAAGCAATGAAGAGGGCTATAAGTTTGGATTGGAATTTCGGTGAACGTAGAGTACGTTCACATGGCAAGACAGTAAAATAAAGGAATGAAGGAAAACTGCAAGGGAACGGCCCCAAGGGTGGGTTGAAAATAGACGCATTGGTAGGGAAGGGACCCCATCAGGGTAAAAGCAAGGCAGACATAGATGCATTATCAGGTTAAGAAAAATGCAAAGGGATATGCAATGTAGACACACAGGGACGCGTCCCCACACTTAAAACCTTAACTGATAAGGTTGACCAAGCAAGAGAGACCTAGTACCATACAACAGACCAAGTGCTAACGTCCCCACACTTCAAACATGACCATCAGTGACAATAGAAGGTGAAGGGTTAGAAAAATTTGACCCATATTACCGAGGAGGAATGGCGACTATCGAGAGTGCGTCTGGTGTCGTCGTCGGCTGCAGGAGATAACAAGGTGTCTTCACAGCACATATTCTTCGTGGCAGGGACCACACAACAGTACCCAGGGAGGTAGCTGGTTGAAGGAATTGCAGGAAATTCATCGATGGCGAGGGATATTACACTCAACTCACAATCACTCATATGGAATGAAAGAGGAGTCACTTGTCCCATGACTAATATCACTCGAGGAAATCAGGATGAAAACCCAGAGCTCACACCCGGTTTAAGAAGCAACAAAGAAATGGTGTAGAGGGAGTATGCCAAGGTGCACAATTGATGGTGCATCAGTGCGTCCAACCCGTCTGGCATAGGTGCAAGGAGAAAGGCCAGGGAGCCTTATAGTATAGTGTATAGAACAGAATGATGTGTCATGTGTTAATGGCAGAAATCTAGCCCATGGGTGCATAGGGAAACGGAAACGTATCTGACTCCAAAGGTCGTAATGTCCCTCAATCCTCACCTCTCAGTAACTGATTGAAGAAACTCCAGTCACACTCAGCCCACCCTCCGTCTCACGCTCTGTTGAAAGATACAGAGGGCAGCCATGTCTTGAAACTCATTGATGTAATCCTCACGGTCACTTGTACAAAGGGTTGCATGCCTTGTGCACATTTGATGGTGCAACTGTGCATCCCGCCTAGTGTCCGCATACAGTGCAAGAAGAAAGACCAGGGAGCCTTATGGTACAGTACACAGGAACAAATTGTGCTTTTTGCATTGAGAGGTCCATCCCATGCGTGCAATACTCCGTTCACATATCTCACCTCTCATTTGATTTGAAAGAAAAGTCTGGTCACTCACCCCACCCTCTGTCTCCCTCTTTGATAGATACAAAGGGCAACCCATACTCACACCCCCATCATGTTAGGATGAAAGCTCACATCACTCAAGGGGTTGGTGATGAAGATCATGTCGACTGTTGGTGTCATCAGGATCTTGAGGACAAGGCATACCCAAGGAGGCAGCCTACAAATCTCATACTTCAATGATTTGTAAGAAGAGTCGTCTGTTAAGAAGGGCAGACAGACTGATATTACAACAACAACGCACCAAGGGAGGTGGCTTCAAATTGCTTGCTGAAGAGGTTCTGTTGGTGATGAGTCAACTATCCTGAACTGCAGGGTGTTACCACCTTTTCCACAGTCAGCTTCTCGCCCAAGGATGTTTTCACCTTTTCTTGGAACAAGGCCTATTATGACAGGGAATTTCTTCCTTTTCTCCCATAACAGTTTCGTTTGTTTTGTTTTGTTTTTTCATTTTCTTTTTTTTTTTAAATTTCTTAATAAAGGAAATGGTAGAAATACCATATATCAGGACCAACCTCAATACTATTGTTGGATCAGATGAAAAGAGAACAATGTCGGGTTGAGATGTTTTCTGCCATGGGATAGTAGAACGAGACCGCCTCATGAGGAGAATTATAAGGGCTATCATAAGTACAACAAGGACAGTGCGACGCCCAAAAGGGTGTAAAATATTACACAATGTAGCGAACAGAATCTGAGAAAGAGATAGAGAGTACACAACAGATAAGAGGAGAATCAGTAAATTCTTTAGCTTCAAACAACTAATACAAAGATGGCTCTGTCCACCCGTGCGCTTCCACTGTGTGAAGCTTAGACGGAGATCTACACAGAAAATAGGTGAAGAGCGTAAGGCTAGCTGGAACAATAACTCTGACTGGGTGAAAGATGAGTGATAGATGGCTGTGAAGGGGTTTAGCTTTTATAGCCTGCGAAGGCCGTAAAGTTGGCCTGACCGACCTACCATATAAGCCCCTTTTAACTTCCTTACCCTGCAACTCGATGCAATGCCCCTCGAGTTACTACCAACTTAACCACTCCGTCGAACCCAAAGATTAGACCCACAACGGTCATCTTTTTGCCATCCGGTCACATAGACCTCATCTCATATACAAGTCAGGACTCAACCAATGTCTGAGCTCACATTTGGCTTCTCCTCATAATGGGGGCCTTACAACTTTGAGCACCATGGATCATTGGTAGCACCTAATGAGGGTGGGGCATTGATCATATCTAACACCCCCCCTCAATGTCCACCGATAGGTGAACTATCTCCTCGGCCCAATGCCGAGTCCTTGAAGATGAACTTGAAGCAGATCCTTCGTAAGTGCTTTGGTGAAGATATTTGCTCCATTCTCCTCTGTTGGACAGTAGACTAGTTTCACTATCCTGTCCTCCATCAAATCATGCACATAGTGATACTGGATCTCTATATGTTTGGTGCGTGCATGAAACACTGGATTTTTGGCAATGACGATGCAACTCTGACTGTCACATCTCAGCACAATTGGTTCTTCATCCTGCACTCCCATATGCCATAGAATCCTTCTCAACCATACGGCTTCACATGCACCAAAACAAGCTGCCTTCTACTCTGCTTTGGTAGAAGACAATGCCACTGTTGGCTGCTTCTTACTAATCCAAGAGAAAATTCATGAACCCAAAGAGAAACAATAACTAGAAACTGACTTCCTGGAATCAATGTCTCCTGCCCAATCCAAGTCAATTCCCCACAAGAGAAGTTCAGAAACTGTATGTGATACCATAGTCAAGAGTTTTCTTCAAGTATCTGAGCACCTGCATCCCAGCCTTCCAATGACTCTCATCAGATTTGTTTGAGAACATGCTCAAAACACCAACAATAAAACTAATATCTAGTCTGGTGTTACGCAAGTACATCAGACTGCCGACCAACCACCTATACCTCCCAATGTCTGCTAGTGCTGATGTATCCTCGACGAATAACTTTGCATTCACCTCCATAGGTGTAGCTATCTCCTTGTACTCAGTCATACCAAATGCCTTCAAGATCTCCCATGCATACTTCTTCTGAGAGATGAAGATCTTTCCTGGCTCTTGCCAGACTTCAATCCCCAAACAATAGTGCAGCAAGCCCAAGTCTGTCATTTCAAACTCAGAACTCAAAGCCTTTCGAGTTTGGTTGATCATATCTTCATAGTCACCTGTAATAAGAAGGTCGTCCACATATAGGACAATCACTAAAGACTTTTTACCATCCCTGTAAACATACAAGTTAGCATCTGAGGCACATCTTTTGAAGTTTAGGTTTTAAAAAAACTTATCTATCCGCTGGTACTATGCTCTAGGGGCTTGTTTCAGCCCATATAATGCCTTCTTTAGCTTACACACTTTGTTCTCAGAATGGGGGGCCTCAAACCCTGGTGGCTGAGCCACGTACACCTCCTCCTTGAGGTCACCATTTAAGAACATTGACTTAATATCCATTTGCTACATTGGCCACTGGAGCCCCGAGAGGAACACCAAGCAAAAGGGAATTCTCTTGCAAGAAAATCTATCTTGTAACACCAACAAGCTTGTTTATTATGTTTCATATGATCACAATGAAGAAAAGAACACCAAGCACAACAAATCTTCATACAACATCATGTAGATCTCCCACGGTTTTGATAGAATCAACCATATTCTTCAACATCTTCACAAAATCCATCAATAGAACAAAGAAAGCAAAGAAATACACCATCTTTGAATGGAAATACATCACATAGTATTCATCTTCAATATCTTCATAGTCTTCTCTCTCAATCTCTCATATACAATCACTCTAGTTGAGTAGAATTGGCCATCTCTGACTCTCTCTCTCTCACTCCATCAATAATACATCATATCCTCACAACAATCTCTCAAAATCACTCTCAATAATCCTTCTTAGGTCATGGATACCCCTCCCAAGAGGTATGTCTGATATGAAGAGTCACCAGAGCCACTACAGTGTCCTTTCATAGCTCACTACAGTCACTTCACTCTAGTCTTCACTTGAGTCTTCAGCAACTACTTCTTCCACTTCTTTCAACTCTTTTTCACTTATATTCACCTCTTTCCAAGGCTAGAAAACTTTTCCAAGCTACACTCTCATCCATCAGAACACACAGAAACATACAGAACAGTCACAGAACAGTACCAGAACAGCTACAGTACAGAACAGAATAGAACAGAGACAGAAGCTCCACAGAAGGTTACAAAAGGTCATCAAAACCACATAACTCATTCTCAAACCATTCCATACTCTCATAAACCATTCAATAAGCTTTCTCAAGATCTCAATCTTCATCAATCAATACTCCATCCCTCCTTACAGAAGACAATCAGAACAAAACAGACCAAAACAGACCAAAACAGAAGGTATACATAACCAATTAGAACCTATCAGAACATCACAAAACCACTAATAAACATCATGAACTTCCAAAACACAATCAATATCATCCAAAACACTCTCAAACCTCTTCTATACCAATCAATCATCTCATAAAATCAACCATTCAGCTCTCAAAAACAACAAAAATCAGCCAAAAAACAAGTCATTTCAACACTCAACATATCCCCACACTTAATAAGGAAGCGTCCTCGCGACCCAGGAAAAAGGGAATACAAGTTCAAGGAAAAGCTTAGTTTTGATCATCAATATCTATTCAAAAAGAATCCATCCACCACGACCTCAACTTATAACCTGTTTCTGATATAAAAATACAAAGAAAGGAAAACCCTTTATACATTAATACTTCTGATCAAACAAGAAAATCACAACAAATTTATAAAGGATATAAGAGTTTGCTTCTTCTTCATCAGCATCAGCTTCAACTCTCCATCCACGATTCCAGCACCACAATTCTCCAAAATGTAGCTCACACACAAAATCCAATAGGAAACCACCACGTTCGTATTACATAAATGAAATCACAACACAAACACTAATACAACACAACCATCTCAATGATTTCTCCAAAAAGAAAGATTTTCATTAAAAAGCATCCATCATACATTGGAAAGGTATCAATGAAGATGATCCCTCTTGAAAGATTGATGTTGTCGAAAACGATCCATAGACAAGGATTCATCTACAAAGTTTTTGGGAGGATTTTGAAAAAACTGGAGACAGCACATCCTTTCCAACAGGACCAAGTGTCTTCTAGGCAAATAAAGGGCATGAAAATACAAAATATCCAGTTGTTGGGAATCAATGCTCACATTGACATTCATGCACAACTTTGAAATATGCTTGGAATCATTATGAGAGTGCCTATGCATATATGCCAGGTACCAAGCAAAGTGAGCAGTTAATCTCACTGAAGGATCTACAGACTGTGAATACTGCTGAGCAAAATGAACATAGTTCTGATAAGCTTGACTGGAAGCTGTCCATTCTCTTGGAATTACTGGCCAATTGATCTGAGGGCCTGTAAGGCAATCATCCGAACTACATCCCCGTCTTCTGAAAATCTGATTATCAAACCTATCACATTCACTAACCAGCTGAGGTGGTTGAGATATGAAAGTGTTAGGAGAGGGTAATGGAATAAGGAAAAGTGGATGAAGGGAGAGATAGGAAAAATCATAAAAGGAAGAAAATGTTAAAGAACGAGTGGCAGAAATTTGTAGGGAATCACTAAGGAACGGTGTTAACTGATAAATAGGAAATGTGGAGGGTACATTAATGGAGGGAGAAGAACAGGGTGGAGAAGGGGAAAATACTCTATCCTCAATAAAGGAACAGTATGTAAAAATGGGAATTTGAGGGAAAGATGAAGGTTGAAAAAAAATGGATAAAATAGTTGTGGAATTAGATTGACAAAGCGAAAGATATATAGCATATCGGTGAGCCATTTGTTGGTAATAGAGGAGAGTAGGAACAGAAGGTCCTAAGAGAGATCGTCTATGATAGGCATTAAAGAAGGTAGCATCAAATGGATTATGTTTTGAAAGATAGGCTAAGAGATTCATCCTCAGTTGATTAGTACTCTGGGCAAAGAGAGGAGCTGTGTTTTGTCGTTGATTTAGGACCACAGAATCAATCATAGGATGCCACGAATTATCATGACAATCAGCCACTTTGGAGGAATAACTCTGGAACATGTCAGCTATGCGCAACTCCAAATGGTTGACATACAAAACAGCCTGTAGGACCACATCCCCCACATACCATGCCATATCCACCTCATCTGAAATTAACAAGTCTCCTTGTCGATACATGTATGACATCAATATGGTATCTGGCATGACAGAATCTTTAAACACCATCCTTACTACCTCTGTCAACAACTCAGTAGACCAAGCCTCACTCCATCCATCCTTTGGAAGAGGTAAATCCATCGTGGAAAGCTTCATGTAGAAAACCAACTTCTGTAAGTGATAGTGGACAAAGAAAGAATGGTCTGGTAGAACATATTCCTGAAACTGCTCAAAGGTAGACCATAACAAGTCCATTCTGGATTGCAATCTTTCCACTTTATCTTGGAATAGAGGGCACAAAGTAGCCTGTCTCTGAAGAGCAGCCAAGTCCTGCTGTGAAAGAGAAGGAATCAAGGGAACATTAGGGCTTAGAGGAACAGAGCGGGATTTTGACAGTTGATCTTGGAACTGCTTGATTTGGGAGGCTTGGGATACCATGGTATCATTAGCAATCTGTAAAGCTGAAAGTTTGTCATCTAAGATAGCTTGGAACTCCAGCGCTTCTCTGGACATCCTCTCCTTCTCCTCTGAAAGGCTAGTAACCTGGGATTGAGCCTCTAGTAACTGGATCTTCAAAGAAGAAATCTCATCGCTTTGGGTGGCAACCAGTTGGGTTTGCTGTTCCATTTGCTTAAATAAATCTGCTAGGGTATCCTTAGCAGAAGCTAACTCAGATGTTGCCTTATGCAACTGGTCCTTAGACTGCATGAGTTCTTCATAAAAAGACGCGTACAGCTGTTGAACACAGACTGTCACTGACAATTCAATGGAGCTTTGAATATCTTTACAGAGGAAAGGAATTGCATCTCCTAAGACTAGACTGTTCAGCGAGGGAACTGAGATCTCCAATGATCCTTCACGATGTGCTCGGAATAGGTTATTAGAAGTAAGATACCCAGGAAGATCACTGCCAGAGGTAGTAGGGATGGACACGAAAGGAAGTACGGAAGGAGCTTTATCTGCTACCTGCTTCAAGCGTTTGCACTGGATGACCAGGGGAGGCGGAGAATCATCATCCTCTATGTCAATGGTTCTGACTCATCTAAAGGTGGAGGAGGAGGTACGGGATCTGATGGTGAGGAGGTGGAGGCACAGTCTTCTGTAAACCTGAATAGGTCAAGAAGACAGACAAATATGATCCATATGTGACATTGGTAACATTACCCCTAGTGACTTTGACGAAATGCTAATCCATTTTAGTAAGGAGGTAAGTGCTCCAATCAATAGCAACTCCTTTCAACACCATCCTGGAAGCTGTGAAAAGCTCTTTGGACAAGTACTGGGATGGCGTTTTGGCAGGCATAAACCTGTCCTAGAGAAACTGACAGAGCGTCTTCCATACGTGATCAGTGATCATAGAAAATGAAACTCCTGAAGAGTTGATCACCTTCTTAACATCGAGGATTTCCCTTGTCTGCTTTTGCAACAGCTTCAGAATCTCTTCATTAGAGAAAAGCTGACGAGTGGTAACAAAAGGTTCACCTTTGAAGGGAAGAGACAGAGCCTTCCCTAAACCTCGAGATGTCAAAGTCATAGAAATTCCCTAGACTAGTCATGTCTTCTTGCTGTAAGAGGCCAGAAACGCATCCAATAACGATGGAAAAGAAGTAGCCACAAAAGCAGCGAGTCCCGCCTTCGTGAGAGGCTCAAAAGTAAGTAGGAAAGAGTAATCCCTACTAACTAATGGGACGTACTGGATAGGGAGAGGAGCATGAGAAGGCGCCATTCAGATGGTTACACACACACCACAAACACAGACAATCAAGGAGAATTCCTGCAAAGCAACAGACAAAAAAAACAAGGATAAGAGAACAACCAAACAAGAAAACGTGACTCGACCAACTAACCCCAAGCAAACCACAGCCTAGAAAAAATTCGACATGACCTTGAGACAAATGCGACCGAAAGCTTCATGCGATGCATCAGACAAACACCCAGAACCTCGTATCAAGCAAGAAAAGAAAAAACTGCAGACCGTACCCTTAACCGTAACAAAGACAATAAACCAAAACATCACCACATCCGACACATATCAAGACGACATCGTTGATAAAACTCTAAGGACGGCGCATACCCAGCCCACGAAACAGTTCATTAAAAAGGGGAATTAAGTGCAGTGAGGAGGGATTAATTTAATGAAGGGTTTATTTTAATAAATTATTAAGAATTGGTGAATTTTTATTAAGTGATAAACCTTAGCAAGAAAACGACGATTTTTTCTTATAAATTTAATTACCAATTATTAGGTTAAAACGGTACTTTAATTCGAATCCGGGACTTCGATACCCAGACTAGGTCTCTAAATGCAAGTTCATTGATTATAAATTAAGGTGATGTGGAGCGCTTTTTTGCCAATGCGTGCTCATGTGACGGCTGGTTCATTTTAAATAAAAATTAAAGTGCCTCTTGAGCGCACGTAGCGCGTGCTAAGTGAACGACATATTTATTTTAATTAAAAAGTATGTGTATATATAGCGCGAATGCGCGTGGAACTGTGGGTGAATAAAGAGTTCATTTTAAGAATTAATTTGTGATTAAGGAAAAAATGAAAATAAATAAAGCACATAAAATAAATACCTGGAAGGGATGTGTATGAAATGCAGGAATGCGCATGGAAGAGTCCCCCAAAAGAAGTGAATCTAGTAAAAGAAAAGTAAAGACCACTAACGAAACAACAAAGACAACACCTTAGTGGGATTGTTGATTTTTTTTTAATTTGTTTAAAATGTTTTTTATAATTTGTGATTAGTTATGGTTGGTTTGTGTGTGTGAGGTTATTATGTTTTGTGAATATGTTTTGTTGGTTTTTGTTTTTGTTTTTTTAGTGTGTTTGTTTTTTTAATAATAATAATAATAATAATAATAATAATAAAATCAAGATATATAACACATGAAGATGTGATGAAGGGAAAAAATGAAAATGCAGTCAGGGAGAAAATATCCACAATTGAGTGTATGAAAATAAAATAGAGAGTTGTATGGTTAATTTTCATTTGTTGGTTTTTTTTAAACAATAGAGGTACCATGTATGATAATATTTAAAGTGAAAAATAAATAAAAATTTATCAAGGGAGGTAAGGGGAATTTTGGAGAATTTTTTAGAAGTTTTTAGAAATTTTCTACTATTTTTAAATGAATTTTTGACATTTATTGGTAATTTGAGGGATAAATTGGAAAATATGTAATTTTTAGAAATGTTTAGGGGTGGTAATTTCCAAATTTCCAAAAATTGGCAAAAAGGGAAGGGAATTTTTAGAAATTTTTCTGAATTTTTATAATGTGGAAATTAATTTATAAATTAATTAAATCAGGTAAATCATGTTAATCTAATAAGTAAGTTGAAAGTAAGTTAAGTCCTGTTAGTCTGTGTAAGTCATGTTAGTCTGACTAAGTCAAGTCAGGTTAGTCTAGGTGAAGTTAGATAAGTCAGATAAGGCAAGTTAGTGGAGACTAACCTAAAGGGGGTTAGTTAACCTAAGGTGGGCTAGGGTTAGGGTTAGGGTTAGGGTTAGGGTTAGGGTTAGGGTTAGGGTTAGGGTTAGGATTCGGGTTAGGGTTAGGGTTAGGATTAGGGTAGTTAACCTAACTAGGGTTAGTGAGGGGGGGTTAGAGTTAAGTGAGTTAACCTAACTAGGGTTAGTGAGGGGGGGGGGTTAGGGTTAAATGAGTTAACCTAACTAGGGTTAGTGAGGGGGGGTTAGGGTTAAGTGAGTTAACCTAACTAGGGTTAGTAAAGGGGGGGTTAGGGTTAAGTGAGGTAACCTAACTAGGGTTAGTGAGGGGGGGGATTAGGGTTAAATGAGTTAGCCTAACTAATGTTAGTTAGTGTGGAGTTAGGTTAAAGTAGTGACCCTAACTAATGTTAATTAGGATAACTAATGTTAGGTTAGTTAGACGATGGTTAGGTTAGTGAAACAAACCTAGGTTAGTGAGGGAGGAGAAGGAGGGGGAAGAGGAGGAGGGAAGGTGGCGGAGGTGGCGGGGCGACGTCAGCGTGCAGGCGGCGGGGACGACGGGGCGGCCACTAGACGGCGCGCGCAGGCGGCGGCAGCGAGTGGGTCGACGGCGATCAGGGCGACTGGCAAGCGCAGGCTCCGGCGACTGGCGAGCTCCGGTGGCGGAGCAAGCGACGGGGAGGACGGCGGAGGTGGGCGGCGATGTCAGCGTGCAGGCGGGAGAAAGGGAGACGGTGGGGGGGAAGAAAGGAATGTGGAGAGGAAGGAGAAGAGGGTGGAGAGAGAGGAGGAGGGTAGAGAGGGCAGGAAGGAAGGAGGTAGAGAGAAGGAGAGGGAGGGTGGAACGCAGGAGCAGGAGAGGGAGAGAAAGAGGGGAGGCAGTTGGAGTGGAGGGGGGCCGGGGAGAGAGAAGGGTGGGGAGGGGTGAAAAGGTGTGGTGGGGTGGGTAGGGGTGGGAGGGGATGGGCAGGGGTAGGGGTGGGGGAAATGGGCGGGGTAGGGGATCAAGGAGGCATACCCCGTTCCGCGCGCGTGCGCGGAGCGGGGTAAAAAAATTTGCCGTGACGGGATTGAAAAGGCGCCGGAACGAGGACGAGACACGCGGATGCGATCGGGGCGCGTTAAAACGCGTAAAATTGAAATAGGCCCGTTCATACGCGGGACAGAGCGCGAGAAATCACATAAAAATAAAGAAATTTTAATAACTCCCAATCCAGAAGTCAAAACGAAATAGCGTAACAACAAAAAGTGGGCAGGACGGCAGGCGGAAGACAGAAAAAATATGCGACGGAGATTGCGGGAGGGGTAAAGGGCGGTCACGTGCAAAAAACACAAAAAATGAACCAAAAAATGCAATTAAAAATTTAATATCGGAAAATTCATGCATCAGAATGAGGTGCAGAAAAAATGAAAACTGTGCAGAAAGACGTGCCCGACAATCCTATCACATCAAAACATAATTCCGGCTGAGATAAGATGCGTTCACATGGGAAAAACCCAAAAAACAAAGCCGAAAATTGGATCAGAAATTAATATCGGACGAATCGTTCGCCGAAAAGTCAGGCAGTGAGAAGGAAAAATGTCTGCACGAAGAAAGGGCATAGGGTTATCATGTGAAACCGTAGTTCCGGTGGAAGTAGGAGGGATTCACATGCGAAAAACTCCAAAAATACTCCCGAAAACTTATTTAAAAATTAATAAGTAAAAATCGGAAAGTCAAAAGAGAGTGGAGGAAAAAGGAAAAAGGGGAGGAAAGACACAAGAGACACGGCTGTCAAATCAAATTGAAATTCCGATGCAAACAAGGCAGGTTCACATGGAAAAATGTCAAAAATATGCACGAAAAAGGTGTAAAAAATCGGAAAATTAATATTGGACAAACCGTGGAGCAGAATGACGCGGAGTAAAAAGGAAAAATATCAGGGGAAAAGTGGTTGTCAGGGCTATGATGTCAGAGCATGGTTCCGAAGCAAGAAAAGCACGTTCACATGGAAAACCAGCTAAGGTGCGCAAAATGCTTCAAAAATTAATAACTCAAAAACCGTGCACCGAAACAGGGGTAGGTAAAAAGGAAAAATAGTCAGTTCAAAGGGAGGAACAGGGCTATAAGGTTGGATTTGAACTTTGGTAAACGTAGGGTGCATTCACATGGCAGGACCTCAAAATTAGGGAATGAAGGAAAACTGCAAGGGAACAGCCCCAAGGGTGGGTGGAACATAACCGTGTGGGTGGAAAGGGATCCCATTAGGGTAAAAGCAAGTCATGGCATACATGTATGAACAGGTTAAGGCATATGCAAAGGGGTATACAATGTAGTCGCGCAGGGACGCGTCCCCACACTTAAGACCTTAACGAATAGGGTTAACCGAGCAACAGGGACCTAGGACCACGCCACAGACCATCCACTAACATCCCCACACTTAAAACATGACCCTCACGAAGAAACCAAAGTGGAAGGATTATAAAAACTTTGCCCATTTTGTCAAGAAGCAAGGTTGAGTGTCGATGGCACGTCCAGGGTTGTTGTCGAATGCAGGAGGTACCAAGGCATCTTTACAACGCACGTCCTTCATGGCAGGGACCACACAGCAGTACCCAGGGAGGTAGCTGGTTGAAGGAATCGCAGGAAATCCGTCGATGATGAGGGATACTATACTCAACTCGCAGTCACTCAAATGAAATGAAAGAACAGTCACTCGCCCCATGGCTAATATCACTCAAGGAAGAATGATTGAAACCCATATCGCATACCTTGTTTAGAAATCAACAGGGGAATGATGCATAGGGGGTATGCCAGGGTGCACAATTGATGGTGCATTAGTGTGTCCTACCCGTCTGGCATAAGTGCAAGAAGGAAAGCAAGGGAGCCTTACAGTGCAATGTACAGAACAGGGTGATGTGTCTTGTGTTGACGGTAGAGACCCATCCCGTGGATGCACAGGGAAACTGGAACATACGTGACTCCAAGTGTCATAACGTCCCTCAATCTCACCTCTCCGTAATTGATTGAAGAAACTCCAATCACACTCATCCCACCCTTTGTCTCACTCTCTGTTAATAGATACAGGAGGGCAGCCTTTTCCTGAAACCCATTGATATAATCCTCACAGTCACTTGTGCGAAGTTTGTATGCCTTGTGCGCATTTGATGGTGCAATTGTGCATCCCACCCTGTGCCGGCATACAGTGCGAGAAGGAAGGCCAGGGAGCCTTATGGTGTAGTGCATAGAACAAATTGTGCTTTGTGCATTGAGAGGCCCATCCCGTGTGTACAACACTTCATTTACACTTCTCACCTCTCATTTGATTTGAAGGAAAAAGACTGGTCTCTCGCCCCACCCTCTGTCTCATGCTCTGTTGATAGTTATAGAGGACAACCATACTCACTTTCCCATCCGGTTAGGATGAAAGCTCACGTCACTCGATTGTGTGTCGATGAAGATCGCGTCATCAGTTGAAAAGGCGTACCCAGGGAGGTAGCCCTCAAATCGAATGTTGTATTAGACAGGAACATATCGTCTACTAGAGGACAGGTAGTCACTTTGCAGAGAGACCCAGGACACAGCGTACCAAGGGAGGTAGCGTCGGAATTGGATCCGAGGGATATCAATCAATGAATTCCACTTTCTGGACTGCTAGGTGTTGCCACCTTTTCCACAGCCAGCTTCCCGCCCAAGGGTGTGTACCACCTTTTCTCGGAACGAGGCCTGCTATGACAGGGAAGTTCTTCCTTTTCTCTCATAATAGTTTTGTTTTTCTGATTTTTTTCTTTTTCTTTCCTTTTTTTTTTCCCTATTCCCGAGGGTGTTTCCACCTTTTCTCGAAGAATAGGTCGGCATGACAGGGATCTTAGTCCTTTTCTCCCATGACCGATATATATACTTTCCTTTTTTTTTTCGAATTGAGCAAGGGAATGGTAAAACTACCATTTGTCAGAACCCACCTCGCCACTGTCGCTAGTGAAAAATAGAGGATAAGAGATCAAGGCTAGAAGGGGGATTTAAGGGAACAGCGGGTTGCGTCCACTTCATCAGGAGTGACTGAAGAAGGGCTATCAGAAGTAGCATCATAAGAAGTACAGTGTCGTGCCAATGAGGGAAAAGATCAAGTGACCGTAATTGTCAAGATCCCCAAGGAGGGAAGTACTTCTTCAAGCGATATCCATTGATCAGAAAGGGATCATCAGAGGCATCCACGGTCTGCACTTGGACAGAGCCATTAGGGTTGACTGCAAGTACCTTATAGGGGCCCATCCACCGCTGTTGGATCTTGCCAAGAAACTTGCCAAATCGTGAATCATAGGCTAGGACCAAATCACCTTCTTTGAACTCCTTGTGCTTGATAAAGCTATCATGGTAAGCCTTGCGTCGAGCTTGCGTGGCTTCCATGCACTGGAGAGCCATCCTACGAATTTCGTCCAAACATTCCAAGTGCAGGAGACGGCGTTGCAGTGAATCATCGTCCCCCAAACGCTCTTTGATAGCTACTCTCAAAGAGGCTAATTACATTTCAACAGCAAAAACAGCTTTTGTACCATATACCAGCTGGAAGGGTGTCTGTCCTGTTGCTGCTTTATGGGAAGTTCTATACGCCCAGAGGGCCTCTGTAAGTCGATCATCCCAATCACGACGATGTGCAGCAATCGTTCTTGTCAAAATCGAGCAAAGGATGCGATTGGTGACTTCGACTTGGTCGTTGGCTCTAGGGTAATAGGGAGTGGACTTGCGATGGCGGATCTTATACAACTCTGTCAACTCTTCCATGACTTTGTTGAGGAAATGAGTGCCTCTGTCACTTACTAGCTCTAAGGGACTGCCAAAACTGGTGATGATATTCTCGTACATGAACAGGGCCACGCTGTTACCATCGTCTCGCTTTAGGACTTTAGCTTCACACCACTTTGTGACATAATCCGTACATACGAGGATGTATCGGTTCTGCTTCCTTCTGGTAGGAGGGTCGATTGGACCTACGAAGTCAATGCCCCACTTCTCAAATGGCTTTAGGGGAAGGATAGGTTGCAGTGGCATGGCACTTGTCTTCATAGGTTTTCCCATTCTTTGACAAGAATCACATCTTTTACAGTAATCATAGACATCTTTGTGAATTGTAGGCCACCAATATCCTACTAGTAGAGCCTTCCTGGCTGTAGCTTCTCCTGCAAAGTGACCTCCACATGGCTCGTCATGGCAAGCCTTCAAAAAAATCCCAATTTCATTTCCTGCAACACATCTTCGGAGCACTTCATGTTTGCCTTTCTTGTACAGTGCACCGCCTAACAGGGTGTAGGGGGCTGATTCTAGCATAAGCTTCTTCCTCTCCCGACTAGAAATGTCAGGAGGACACTGTTGGGTTGCCAGTAGATTGGCAATGTCTGCATACCAGGGAGTCACAGTTTCTACCAAGAATAGGGAAGCATCAGGGAGGTCTGGATCATCCTGCTCCTCGTCTGCAGTTCGTGGGATATGCGACAAATGATCAGCCAGAACATGGGAATGACCAGGCTTAGTAATCACCTCAAAGTCGAACTCCTGAAATAGGAGCCATCTCATCATTCATTCTTTCACATCTGCTTTGTTCATCAAGAAGGACAGGATCTCATGATCCACATAAAATTTAAAGTGGGTGGATAGGAGGTAATGGTGGAACTTCTCTAGGGCAAACACCATTGCCAAGCACTCCAGCTCTGTCACTGTATAGTTTCGTTCCCTATCAGTGACTTTTCGGCTTGCATAATAGATCAGTTGATCCAGCTTCGAGAAGCCCTTCTGGCAGAGAACAGCACCTAAACCTTCAATTGATGCATCAGTGTGTACATTGAACTCTTTCATCCAATCAGGAGGTTGCAGAATGGGCGCCTCTATCAGACACTACTTCAGAGTGTGGAAGGCTTTGTCACATTCTTCCGTCCAAGTAAACTCTGCATCTTTCCTCAGAAGCTTGTGCAAGGAGGTTGCCTTTGTCGCAAAATGGGCTATAAACCTTCTGTAGTAACCCACATGGCCTAGGAATCCCCTCAACTGTTTGAGGTTGGTGGGTGCTGTGAGAGCTGCGATCTTTTCAATCTTTGCAGAGTCTGTTGATATCCCTTGTGCAGAGACAATGTGGCCCAACAGGACTCCAGAAGAGACCCCAAAGATGCATTTGTCGGGATTGAGGGAAATCCCATACTCCCGACATCGGTCAAAGCATTGTTCCAGGTGCTCCCAATGTTCACGGATCAAACTATAGACACAGAAGTCATCCAAATATACCTCAATAAAATCATGCAAATGATTTTGAAATGCAGCCATCATGACTCGCTGGAAAGTAGCAGGGGCATTGCAGAGCCCAAATGGCATCACCCGGTAAGCGTAGGTCTCCTATTCTATGGTGAAGGTTGTTTTGGACTGGTCTTCTTCTGCAATCTGCACTTGGTTGTATCCGCTGAATCCATCCAGAAGGGAATAAAGCTCATGTCCTGCCACTGTGTCCAACAGTTGGTCTGTGAAAGGGATAGAAAAGTGATCCTTCTTTGTTTTAGAATTGAGCTTTCGGAAGTCAACACATATTCGCAATTTGCCATTCTTTTTTGGTACAACTACGATGGGTGAAACACATTCACTATTTGCCACGAGATAGATGAACTCGACTTCCAGAAGCTTCAGCAGCTCCGCTTTCACCAATGTGGAATAATTCGGGTTCATCCGTCTCTGTCGTTGCCGTACGGGCTTGGCATCAGGCTCCAAGTCAATATGATGTTGACAGATTGTGGGATCAATCCCCTTTAAGCCTTTATAGGACCATGCAAACACATCCAAATTTTCTTTCAACAAGTTGTACAAGGTTGACAACTCCTCTTCTGGGAGGCTGCTACCGACCTTCAAGTGGCGTTCAGTGCCTTCTGCATCCACAAAGGTTAACTGCCTTTCACCTTCTACTTCATGGATGAAGGTCCCACGGACTGCTTCTGGATATAGATCCGACTCCTTCAAGGGAGTGGTGTCCTCTTCTGATGTCCCACTAGAACCAACTTCTTCTTTTGGTGAAGACTTAGGTTGCTCCTTGAGATGTTGAAATGGGATTAGAGCTGTTTCGGGTTTGGTTTCAAAATTAATTACCTCTTGGCTTGAAGACTCCTCTTCTGAAGATGACACATCCAGGAACGTCACATAACAGGGACCCTCTGATGCCTGTTGGGTTTTTGGGATAAGTGCTTGTTGGCACGGTGCATTATCATCATCGTTCTTCGGCAAAGATGAGTTAGGACGGCATGAGCCACTACTAAAAGATGGCTTGTTCTTCTTAACCCACGTCTTATAAGAATTTTGCATATGAGAAGATCCATTTACTAGACCAAATGGTACCATTGCCATTCTGTCCCATAGCATGAGCTCGTCTGCTTCTGATGCTTCTGGAACTTCTTCCTCAAATGTATCCTCTTCAGGTGGGATAGATTCTTCTGGCTCACTTTCATAACCTTCTTCGTTCATATCATATTCATCCTCTTCTGTCTCTGTCTCTGCTTCTGTCTCTGTAGGAGCTCTGTAACAGAAGAACAGATTCTCTATTTCCTCTTCTGCCTCTGTCTCTGTCTCTGCTATGGCCATGTAACAGGGAGAGCAGTACATCCATGCTTCTATCTCACTGTCAGAAGTGATTTCAGAAGTCATTTCTGGTTCAGGCAGGAAGTATTCACCCATTGATAATGGCTTTGCATCTTTTGGAAGTCGGCTTACAGTATCCACTGTTAAGGAATGTGCCACTATTTTCTTGGGAAGGATTTGTTTAATAGCATCTTTGTCTGTTGATGTTCCATCCGAAGCCTCATTAGGGGAGTCAGAAGATAATTCCAAGGAGGTGGATCCATGTCCTTTTTGAGAACCATATTGAGAACCATATAGCTTCAGCACCACTTTATTGGGTCCTCTACCCAAGGTCAAGGTTCCTTTGAACCAACCCGTCCTTGCTCCGGCTTCAAAAAGCCATGGTCTGCCCAGTAACAGAGGATAGGATGTACCATAAGAGTTTGGCTTGGCTTCACCACCAAATAGGTTAGCCAATAATCTTTTCTAGCCACTGTAGTCTTCACATATGGGAGAATGCCCAAAGGCTTGATTCTACTCTGATCCGCCAGTCTGATGAGCCATTGGGTTGGTTGCACACCTTGTAAGCCTAGATCCGTCATTGTAACATCCGTCATAATGTTCACTGATGAACCTCCATCAATCAGTGCATTTGAAATGAAGCAGCCTTCTATCCACACACCAGTCTCTGGAGTACCCGGACCTAGGAAAGCGTTAGCCACATCCACTTCTTTGACAGGCTCTGGAGCTTTGTTGGACTTTGTTGCTGTTGAGGGAGCAATCCTTAAATCACGTCTTTTTATCAGTATACTTTTGAATCTTTTTCGGCAACTAGGAGACAACATCAATAATTGTCGGAATGTGAGGTTTGGTTTAAAGGTATCTAGATCTCTGACCAGATCGTATTCCTTAATAGGATCCACTGGCTTCTCTAATCGGTTAGGAAATGGAGCAACACCCATTTTCATTTTTCCTCTTTCTTCCAACAGAGGCATCATGGGAACTTCTTCTGCCACTTATGGCACTTCCTCCTCTTCTGTTTCCTGGACCTCTGGTCCTGTCTCTGTAACTCTCTGTGGCACTGTAGGGCTCTATACGACACTGCCAGGCTCTGTTCTGTTCTGTTCTTCTGGTGGAAGATTGAACTTCATTGTTCTGGCATGAGGGTTATTTTCTTTCTGGACAGGTGGTTCCTTCTGCTTTGCACGCGCGATGGCAGCAACTTCCAATTCCACTAAATTAGAGGTACGCTCTCTTGGGCCTTGGCGGACTATCAGTAGCACTGTTTTTCACTGGGGATGGGCTTGGACAGTCTTTTGTAGTGTGGCATTCTCCTTTGCATCGACTGCATAAGGGCTTATAATCCACTGACCTTCTAGGATTTGGACAATTTAGTGAAATGTGTCCCTTTTCTCTGCATCTGTAACACTCCACTTCTGATCTCTGACCACCGCCAGACTGTCTTCCTCTGTAACTTTGGGAAGGAAATCTTCTAGGTCCAAAATTAGGACCAAACTCTCTCGGTTCTTCCTTCCTTCTCCTATCATGCATCTCTTTCAGAGAGCAAATGTCCTCTGTATGGTTCTTCCACAAACAGTAGAAACAGGAGGCTCCATGAATGGTTGGTTTTCGTGTACATTCAGTGGCTAAATGGCCTGCTTGATGACACTTACCACACCAAGTATTTGACCGTATCACATCTCTTCCTGCTCCTGCAACATTGGATAGGCTAGCGGTATTCACTTTCAACGTCTGTAGTTGTTCTGTAATCACATCCATCAACTCCTTTTTTATGTTTGCAACTGAGTTGGATAAGTAGTCCTTCAAGCTTTCTCCTCCTGAGGCACTGGCAGGAGGGTTTTGAGGAGTCTCTGTAATCACTACATAAACGGGTTGGGCTGGTACAAAGGGGTCTCTGTTCTGGTTCTGATTCAGAGCTCCTGTTTGAACTGTTGGCTGTTGGCTCTAATTGGTAGGATTCCACTGTTACTGTTGATTTGGCATTGAGGAAATTGGTTGGGACCATTGTTGTTGTGGTTGAACCATCATTTAAGGCATGGATTGTGGCCACTGTGGATTTGGTGCATTGTACTGTGATACCAAGGGCATCTGTTGGTAAGGGTAGGGAACAGTCCCTGGGACTGCATTTGGTGGATACATCATTGCTGGCATCAGAGGAGGTAGGACTCCTCTTCCTGTATTCATCGCTAATCTAGCTTCCACTTCATCGTACAATCTTGCACCTTCTGTTGCAACTTGCAGTGTGGCTGGTCTTTGCAGCTCCACAAACTTACGGACTTCTGGTTGTAATCCTCTGAGAAACACTCCCTTCTGAATACCATCATCTAAATTATGGTTAGTCCATCTCTTCAGGATGGATTCCATTCGTGAGACATAAGCTTCCACTCTTTCTCCAGAAGATTGACTTAGGTTCATAAATTCCTCTCTCATCCGCTCTTCAAAACCTTCACGCCTGAATTTAGTAAGGAATGCCAACTTCAGGTCGTCCCATGTGCCAAAAGTTCCTGCTGCTTGTCTCTCATACCACTGAAACGCCATGCCCTTGAAAGTGGCAGGAAATATTGCCAACCAATGCTCAGGGGTTCTCGCATTGTTAGCTACACATGCTACCATAAACTCTGCTACATGAAGATCGGGGTCTTCATTGTACTCTCCCTTAAAAACTGACAATGTGACTACATTCGCTGGCCTGTCAATCAATATTTCCAGGACGGATCTGGCTTGGAAGTGGACCTCCAGCAGGCGGAGGAAGGGCTTGATGTGCCATTGGGGCTTCTGTAAAGAGTTCTGCAAAGGCGTCAAAGGCGGCTTCTGCTGCGAGCTCGTTCTCAGCCTTGATTTTTGCTTTCTCTCTTCTCACGTACCTCTGGACTCGTTCTAACGCTTGCCTTTTTATTGTGTCATTCATCAGGGGTGTGGCTCCACTATGTTGTTAGTGCTCCACAGAGGGTTAACAGAAGGCTTCAGTCTCTCGAGGGCTCTCTTTCCAACATTTATTCTACTTCTTTCTTTTCAACGTCCATGAATTCTGCTTTCATGCCACTGCACAGAGGAAGGTATTCAGTTCTGAAGGTGTCAAAATGTATACGTCTGAGCATTGTGGTGGTTCCATCATCATAGTAATGCCAACTTCTGATGGTTTCAACAGTGTATGTTGTGAAAAACACTCTGTCTACCAACTTCCAGTGGGTTGCTAATTGAACAAACAGAAGATTATCAGTACACCAAGCATCCCATGTATCTTGCTGTTGAGCATCCACGAACAAATTCCAACTCTTTTCCTTCTTGTCTTTGTAAACCTCTGCAGACCAAAACTCCTGAAGCTTCTTCACAATCTCCCACTTGATGTTGTCTGGAAACTTCTCAATGAATGCCAAATCTTCCATTGATGGTCATTCTCTCTGTTTCTACTCTTCAGTTTATTCCCAAACAGTTTGCCACCAAGATGCAAGTTTCTGCTGCTTCAACAGGAAGAGGAAACTGTCCACCACATAGAGCATGCATCATGATGGTAATGTGTTTCCGCCATTGTGGAATGAACTTCTTGTGGAAATTGGCTTTGATTATAAGGAATTCCAACTCTTCAATGGAAGAAGGAACTTTACAAACATCCATTGAATTCTCCTCTTCTTGGCAATGCCATTTCCTTCATTTTCAGCCTCTTCTAGTGCTTGTTGATGGCAAGTTTCCCCGGCTGCGCACCAAAAACATGGAGCCCCGAGAGGAACACCAAGAAAAAGGAAATTCTCTTGCAAGAAAATCTATCTTGTAACACCAATAAGCTTGTTTATTATGTTTCATATGATCACAATGAAGAAAAGAACACCAAGCACAACAAATCTTCATACAGCATCATGTAGATCTCCCACGGTTTTAATAGAATCAACCATATTCTTCAACATCTTCACAAAATCCATCAATAGAACAAAGAAAGCAAAGGAATACACCATCTTTGAATGGAAATACATCACATAGTATTCATCTTCAATATCTTCATAGTCTTCTCTCTCAATCTCTCATATACAATCACTCTGGTTGAGTAGAATTGGCTATCTCTGACTCTCTCTCTCACTCCATCAATAATACATCATATCCTCACTAAAATCTCTCAAAATCACTCTCAATAATCCTTCTTAGGTCGTGGATACCCCTCCCAAGAGGTATGTCTGATATGAAGAGTCACCAGAGCCACTACAGTGTCCTTTCATAGCTCACTACTGTCACTTCACTCTAGTCTTCACTTGAGTCTTCAGCAGCTACTACTTCCACTTCTTTCAGCTCTTTTTCACTTGTATTCACCTCTTTCCAAGGCTAGAAAACTTTCCCAAGCTACACTCTCATACATCAAAACACATACAGAAATATACAGAACAGTCACAGAACAGTACCAGAACAGCTACAGTACAGAACAAAACAGAACAGAGACAGAAGCTCTACAGAAGACCTACAGAAGCTTACAGAAGGTCATCAAAACCACATAACTCATTCTCAAACCATTCCATACTCTCACAAACCATTCAATAATCTTTCTCAAGATCTCAATCTTCATCAATCAATACTCTATCCCTCCTTACAGAAGACAATCAGAACAAAACAGACCAAAACAGAAGGTATACAGAACCAATCAGAACCTATCAGAACATCACAAAACCACTAATAAACATCATGAACTTCCAAAATACAATAAATATCATCCAAAATACTCTCAAACCTCTTCTATACCAATCAATCATCTCATAAAATCAACCATTCAGCTCTCAAAAACAACAAAAATCTGCCAAAAAACAAGTCATTTCAACACTCAAGAGCCACTTCTTATGGGCAACCACTGCAAGTACCGTGCGAATAGTGGTCATTCTAGCAGTTGGGACAAATGACACTTGAAAATCAAACCCTTCAACTTGTGAAAATCCTTGGGCAACCAGTCTAGCTTTGTACTTTTCTAAGGTACCATCAGCCTTATACTTTAAGTTCCAGATCCACTTGGTGCTAATAACCTTCCGCTTTGCTAGTCGATCCACTAGCTCCCAAGTGTCATTTTTCATTATGCTGTCATACTCCGCCTGCATAGCAGCCTTCCATGATGGATCTGCAAGTGCTTCTTCTAAGTCAGTTGGCTCCTTTACTTCTCTCATATTCTCAACCATCAAGGCCATATTGACTATGTGAGCAGAAGCCCTTGTTTTCTCCTTTATTCTCTGAGACCTCCTTGGTCCGTCTGCCTTCTCCTCAATAGATGCAGGGATAGGATTATTGTGGTCATAGAGCTACTTCACCCAGCGCGACAATGGATTTTCCGGTGGGGTGATGTCAGGTTGGTGAAATTTTTCCTCATCATCTGAAGATCATGCTTCCTCCTACTTAAGGATAGGGATAGCTCTCGGGACAAGTTCATAGTGGACTACTTCGCTTGATGATAAAGTGGAAGAACTTGCCTTCTCCTCCTCCACTATATGCGGCTCCTCCTTGAACACCACATCATGGCTTGCGATGATCTTCTTTGCCTCTTGGTTATATAATTTGTAAGCCTTCTGTTCATTACTATAACCCAAGAAGATACATTTTTTGCTTTTTGGTTCTAACTTGTTTCTCTTCTCATCTGGAACATGTGCATCATATTCACATCCAAAAATTCTGAAATGTGAGACAGATGGTTTCTTACCAGTGTAAGCCTCATGAGGTGTTTTTCCCTTAAGAGCCTTTGTGTAGCTCCGATTTAGAATGTAGACTGCAGTATTAACAGCTTCAGCCCAAAAATGGTTAGGCAATCCCTTGCCCTTTAGCATGCATCTTGCCATCTCCACAATTATGCGATTCATGCGTTCCACAACACCGTTCTGCTGAGGTGTGTGAGGTGTCATCAATTGACTCTTGATCCCTTTGCTCTTGCAAAAGCCTTCAAAATTCTTTGAGTTGAACTCACCAACACTATCTCTTCTAAATTTCTTCACACTTTTCCATGTTTCATTCTCAACAAGTTTTAGCCATTCTTTAAACTTACCAAAAGCTTGAGCCTTATCACAAAGGAAGTACACCTACATCTTCCTACTGTAGTCGTCGACAATCAACATAAAATAAGAAGATCCCCCCAAGGCCTGTGTAGGCATCTTACCACACAAGTCAGCATGCACCAACTCTAGAGGAGCCTGTGCTCTATTATTGCTTTCTTGTGGAAATGCCTTTCTTTGTTACTTGCCCATCATACAAGCTTCACATGGTTCCTTCAATTCAGTTATTGTAGGTAGGTGAGCAACCATACCTGCTTTTGCATCTCCTTGAACACTGCAAATCCAATGTGTCCAAATCTTTCATGCCAAAGATTACTTGTGCCCACTCCAGCGGTGGCTGTAAGAGCACTTAGCTCATATAAGTTGTTCCTTCTTTCTCCTTTGCCAACAATTGTGCTAGCACTATCAATAATTTCTGCACCTATCTTCTTGAACCTCACTTCATGACCAAGATCAGTTATGGCAACCACTGATAACAGATTTTTCTTGATTTCGGGAACATACAACACATTTGAAAGCTTTTTGACTTCACCATTTGCAGCAATAAAAGAAATAGTACATGTGCTCGCAACATGGCATTTAGCATCATTTCCAACCGTCATAGTGATGGATTCTTATAGAGGCTGCATAGAACTGTATAGACCTTTTTTGTTGGTCACACCCATGAGTTAGTGGTAAATTCTTCTTGCGCCGAGGAGCACACTTCCTCAATGGTCGCCATGAATAATGCCAGCTCTGCTTTAGCTGTATTGGCTATCTCTTTCCCTTTACTTTTAAGGTACCATTCTTTTCATTTACCTTCTTGACACGACAATCTGCAATTGCATGTCCTTTCTTCTTGCAGTAGAAGCACTCTCCTTGAAACTTCTTTCCGTCCTTTTTGTCACCATCATTTTTTGTGGAGGAACCACCTTTGCATTTTGCATTAGCAGAGAATGCAGCATCTCCATTGTTGCTTCCTTCTCGGGCTTTTAGCCTCAACTCCTCCTCCATTAATAATACACAAAACTCCTCAAAAGTCAAAGCTTGAGGTCTCACTTGAGTATTAAGGACAGTTACTAGTCCATCAATTTTTTGTGGACAAATCTGAAGACACCTCCGAGCTAGCTCTTCGCTAGTCTTTTGTATCCCAGCGCCAGCCATCTGGTCGTGCAGATTCTTAATCCGAGTGATGAATGCTTCAACTGTCTCTCCTTCAGCAAACTTCTCTACTGCTAGTTAATTCTCCAAGTTTTGAATCCTTGTTTGGTTTTGTGTTTCATACTGACTCCTTAGTACATTCCAAGTCTCTGACGCTTTCGTTGTATATTGAATCAAAGTCAGAACACTGTCAGAACAGCTTGTAACTAAGGCACACAATGCATCTGCATTCCTTCGTTTCCAAGCTCGTAGAAGATCTTCATTCGGAGGAATCATCACACTAGGATTTGATGGGTCGAGGGTAGGCTGTGGTTCTACGTCAGTCTCCAACAGTCTCCAGAAGCTTATAAGAATCAAGAATCGTTGTAATTTTGAACTTCCACAAGGTGTAGTTTGTACCATCTAACTTGCCTTCGCTGAAGGTTGGTAGACGAATCCTCAGTGTTTGAATAGCCGGTACAGCAACACCACCTCCTGCACTGCTTCTTGATGCGCCAGAACGGCTTCCGGAAGTCGGCATAGTTTCTCTTTGCTGTTAAAGCCTTTGCCTCTTCCACAACCTCCAATCTCTAGAGCCCCCTGGGCTCTGATACCATGTAAAATATTACATGGCGCAGTGAACAGAATCTGAGAAAGAGATAGAGAGTGCACAACAGATAATAGGAGGATTAGTAAATTCTTTAGCTTCAAACAACTAATACAAAGATGGCTCTGTCCACCCGTGCGCTTCCACTGTGTGAAGCTTAGATGGCGATCTAGACAGAAATTAGGTAAAGAGCTTAAGGTTAGCTGGAACAACTCTGACTCGGTGAAAGATGGCTGCAAAGGGGTTTAGCTTTTATAGCCTGTGAAGTCAGTAAGGTTGGCCTGACCGACCTACCATATAAGCCTCCACTAGTCGGCCAGGGAATATTCTTGGAATATTCCCTTTACCATCGGGCCCTCGGACCCCGTAGCCAAGGGCCACTTCCGCGGCCCTCGAACCCCAGAATAGGGGCCCCTTTTAACTCCCTTACCCTGCAACTCGATGCAATGCATCTCAAGTTGCTACCAACTTAACCACTCTGTCGAACCCAAAGATTAGACCCACAACGGTCACCTTTTTGCCATCCGGTCACATAGACCTCATCTCATATACAAGTCAAGACTCAACCAATGTCCGAGCTCACATTTGGCTTCTCCTTATAATGGGGGCCTTACAACTTTGAGCACCATGGATCATTGGTAGCACCTAATGAGGGTGGGGCATTGATCATATCTAACAAAGGGAAAGGGTAGGTTGACTGTGATTGTCAAGATCCCTAGGGAGGGAAGTACTACAGGCGATATCCATTAATTAGGAAAGGATCATCAGAGACATCAACGATATACACCTGAACAGAGCTGTTAGGATTGACGGGGCTAGTACTTGGTACGAGCCCATCCACCATTGTTGGATCTTGTGAGGAAACTTGCCAAATCTCGAATCATAGGCTAAAACAAGATCACCTTCTTTGAACTCCTTGTGCTTGATGAAACTGTCATAATAGGCCTTGCATCGTGCTTGAGTGGTTTCCATGCACTGTAGAGCCATCCGCCGGATCTCATCCAAGCATTCCAAGTGCAAGAGACGACGTTGCAGTGACTCACTATCTCCCAAGTGTTCTTTAACTGCCACTTGCAAAGAGGACAATTCCAGCTCAACAGGAAAGACAGCTTCTGTACCATACACTAGCTGAAAATGGATCTGTCCTGTAGCTTCCTTATGAGAGGTTCTGTACGCCCAGAGAACCTCTGTAAGTCGATCATCCCAGTCGCAACGATGTGCGGCAATCGTTCTTGTTAGAATTGAGCAAAGGATATGATTGATGACTTCAACTTGGCCGTTGGCTCTGGGGTAAAAGGGAGTGGACTTACGATGGCGGATCTTATACAGTTCCGTCAGCTCCTCCATGATTTTGTTAAGGAAATGAGTACCTCTGTCACTAACTAGCTTGAGGGGACTACCAAAATGGGTGATAATATTCTCGTACATGAATAGGGCTACACTATTACCATCATCCCGCTTTAGGGCTTTAGGTTCACACCACTTTGTGACATAATCCGTACATACTAGGATGTATCTGTTCTACTTCCGTCTGGTGGGTGGATCAATGGGACCCACAAAATCAATCCCCCACTTCTCAAATGGCTTTAGGGGAAGAATGGGCTGCAGTGGCATGGCACTTGTTTTGGTGGATTTCCCCATTCACTAACAAGCATCACATCTTTTACAATAATCATATGCATCCTTGTGGAGGGTCAGCTACCTGTATCTTGCCAATAGAGCCTTCCTAGCTGTCGCTTCTCCTGCGAAGTGTCCACCACATGGTTCGTCATGGCATGCTTTCAATACTATACCGATTTCATCCCCTGCAACACATCTTCGCAGCACTTCATCTTTGCATTTCTTGTACAGTCCACTGCCTAGCAAAGTGTAGGGGACTAATTCTAACAAAAGCTTCTTCCTCTCACGGCTTGAGATACCAGGAGAATATTGTTGAGTTGCTAGGAGATTGGCTATGTCTACATACCAGGGAGTAACTGTTTCAACTAGAAACAAGGAAGCGTCAGGAAGGTCTGGATCATCCTGTTCCTCTTCTTTTGTTTGAGGGATCCATGATAGATGATTGGCTAGAATATGGAAATGGCCAGGCTTAGTGACTACTTCAAAGTCGAACTCCTGGAATAGAAGCAACCATCCAACAGAATGAATACAATGCACTTCCAAGAGAAGGAAATAGTCATGCACTAGCAATAGCACATGCTGGATCAGCAGAGGGTATGAAATCCCATAAGAATTTGGTTTGACCACCAAATATGTCAGCCAATAGTCTCTTCCTGCAAGGGTTATTTTTACATATGGGAGGATGCCCAACAGTTTGACTCTACATTGGTCTGCCAATCTGATAAGCCACTGTGTAGGTTGAATTCCTGGCAACCCTAAGTCCTTCATTGTGACATCTGTCATTATGTTTACTAATGAACCTACATCAATCAATGCATCTAAAATGAAGCATCCTTCTATCCATACACTAATCTCTGGGGTTCCAGGATCTAGGAAGGCATTAGCCACATCTACTTCCTTTACAAGCTCTGGGGTCTTATTGGTCTTGGTCGCTATTGAAGGAGAAATCCTTAGCCCACATCTTCTTGTCAAGATGCTTTTGAATCTCTTTCGATAGCTGGGAGATAGCATCAACAACTACCGGAATGTTAAGTTTGATTTAAAAGTGTCTAGTCTTTGACCAAGTCATAAGTCATAATCTCTAATAGGATCCATAGACTTCTCCAGCCGGCTGGGGAATGGAGCTACACCCATTTTCATCTTTTCTTTTTCTTCTAACAATTACTGCATCGGAACTTCTTCTATTTCGGGAAGTACTTCTGTATCATTTATCTCTTGGGTCTCTGGTCCTGTCTCTGGGACTCTCTCTATATCCCTATGTGGCACTGTAGTGCTCTGTACTGCACTGTTCTGTTCTGTACTTCTCCGTCCCTCTGTAGGTAGGTTGAACTTCACAATCTTAGCAAGAGAATCATTTTCGTTTTGAAGAACTGGTTCCTTATTCTTAGTGCGCGTAACAGCGGCAACTTCCAACTCTACCGAATTGAAAGCAGATTCTTGTACCTTTTGTTGGCTATCAGTGGCATTGGCCTTTATAAGGGCTGGACAGGGACAGTCCTTTGCAGTGTGGCCTTATCCTTTGCATCGGCTGCATAAAGGCTTGTAATCCACTGATCGTTTAAGGTTTTGACAATTTGAGGAGATATGTCCCGTTTCTCCACACCTATAACATTCCACCTCTGATCTTTGACCACCTCCAGACTGTCATCCTCTGTAACTTTGAGAAGGAAACCTCCTTGGACCGAAATTAGGACCAAACTCTCTAGGCTTGGGTCCAATATCATGTGTTGTCATTTTGGATTCTAGCAAGTTGAATCTTGCATTTTCATCCTTATATGGTTCTTCCACAAACAGTAAGAACAGAAGGCTCCAAGAATTGTTGGTTTTCAAGTACATTCGGTGGCTAAATGTCCCACTTGATAACACTTTCCACACCATGTATTAGAGCACATCACATCTCTTCCAGCTCCCGCAAGAGTGGATATATTGGCAATATTCACCTTCAGTGTCTATAGCTGCTCTGTAATCACATCCAAAAGCTCTTTCTTGATACTTGCAACTGAGTTGGATAAGTAGTCCTTCAAATTTTCACCTCCTAAAGTGCTTGTGGTAGGGTTTTGGAAAGCTTCTGTAATTACTGCATAGACTAGTTGGGTCGATCCAGAAGATCCTCTATTCTGGCTCTAATTCAAAGCTCCTGTTGAGACTTGGGATTGTTGATTCCAATTGGTAGGATTCCACTATTGTTGAGTCGCCATTGGAGGAACTGTTTGAAGCCACTGTTGTTGTGGTTGAACCATCATTTGAGACACTACCGTCTGCGGTGACCACACTAGATTAGGTGCACTATACTGCGGCATTGTTTGTATCTGAGGATAGAGGTAGGGAATTGTCCCTGGGATTGCATTTGGTGGGTATACCATTCCAGGCATGGGAGGAGGTAAGACTCCTCTTCCTGGAGTCATTGACAGCCTTGCTTCAACTTCGTCATACAATCTTACACCTTCCACTGCAGCTTGCAGATTGTTTGGTCTTCTCAATTCCACGACCTTACAAACTTTTGGTTCTAGGCCCCTTAGAAACACTCCTTTCTGGATACCTTCATCCAAATGATGGTTAGTCCATCTCTTCAAGATGGATTTCATTCACGAGCCATAAGCTTCTACTCTTTCTCTAGAGGAGTGACTTAAATTCATAAACTCCTCTCGCATCTGCTCTTCAAAACCTTCTCGCTTGAATTTAGTGAGGAAGGCCAACTTCAATTCGTCCCATGTGCCAAAAGTTCTTGCTTCTTGTCTCTCATACCATTGAAACACCGCGCCCTTGAAAGTGGCGGGGAATATTGCTAACCAATGCTCAGGGGTTCTGGCATTGTTAGTCACACATGCTACCATGAACTCTGCTACATGAAGATCAGGGTGAAGATCAGGGTCTTCATTGTACTCTCCCTTAAAAACTGGCAATGGGACTACATTTGCTAGCCTGTCAACAATATTTCCAGGATGAATCTGACTAGGAAGGGGACCTTGAGTCACCATGGAAACTTTTGTAAAGAGTGCTTTTAGGGTGTCAAAGGAGACTTCTGCTGCAAGCTCGTTCTCAGCTTTGATTTTTGCCTTCTCTCTTCTCACATACCTCTAGATTCGTTCCAACGCTTGCCTCTTTATTGCGTCATTCATGAGGGGGTTGACTTCCACCAGTTGGTCTGGACTCAATAGGATAGTGTCATAGGGGGACTTCAGTCTCTGATAGATTCTCTGGCCAACATCTCTTCTACTTCCTTCTTCTCAACATCTCTGAATTCAGCTTTCAAACCACTACAAAGGGGAAGATATTCTGTTCTGACTCATTCTTCTTAGGATTATTGTTGTGTCATTATAATAATGCTAGCTTTTGAGGGTTTCAACAATGTATATTATGAAAAACACACTGTCTACCAACTTCCAATAAATTGCTAATTGAACAAACAGAAGATTTTCAGTATACCAAGCATCCCATGTATCTTGCTGTTGAGCATCCATGAACAAATTCCAATTCTTTTCCTTCTTGTCTTCGTAAACCTCTACAGACCAAGACTCCTGAAGCTTCTTCACAATCTCCCACTTGATGATGTCTGAAAACTTCTCAATGAATGCCAAATCTTCCATGGATGGTCATTCTCTCTGTCTCTTCTTTTAAGTTTGTTCCCAAACAGTTTGCCACCAAGATACAAGTCTTTGCTGCTTCAACAAGAAGAGAAAACACTCCACCACATAGAGCATGCATCATGATGGTAATATATTTCCGCCATTGTGGGATGAAATTCTTGTGGAAAGTGGCTTTGATAATGAGAAATTCCAACTCTTCAATGGATAAGGAACCTTACAAACATCCATTGAATTCTCCTCTTCTTGGCAATGCCATTTCCTTCATTTTCAGCCTCTTCTAGTGCTTGTTCGTGGCAATTTTCCCCGGTTGCGCACCAAAAACATGGAGCCCCAAGAGGAACACTAAGTAAAAGGAAATTCTCTTGCAAGAAAATATATCTTGTAACATCAATAATCTTTTATTTCATTCTTTTGATCATCAAAACAAAGAAAACAGCAATTCTTCACGCAGCATCATAGTAGATATCTCCTACGGATTTGATAGAATCAACCATAATCTTCAACATCTTCATGAAATTATTCAATATAACAAAGAACACAAAGAAATACACCATCTTTGAATAGAAATCAATCACATATTATTCATCTTCAATTTCTTTATAATTCTCTCTCAATCTCTTATATACAGTTACAATGTTTTGATAGAATTGACTATCTCTGACTCTCCCTCTCTCTCTCTCCATCAATAATACATCATATCCTCACTACAATGCTCTCATAATAACCCTCAATAATCATTTTTAGGTCGTGGATGCACCTCCCAAGAGGTATGTCTGATATGAAGAGTTACCAGAGCCACTACAGTGTCTTTTCACAGCTCACTACTGTCACTATCACTTAGTCTTCTCTTCAATCTTCAGCAAGTGTTTCTTCCACTTGTTTTAGCTCTTTTGAACTTAGATTCATCCTTTCCAAAGGTTAGAAAACTTTTCCAAAGTCACACATACATTCTACAGAACACCTACAAAAGGTCTACAAAATAGTTATAGTACAGCACCAGAATAGCTACAGTACAGTTACAGTATAGAGACAGAGGCTCTACAGCCGATCATCAGAAGGTCATCAAAACCTCATAACTCATACTCAAATCATTCCAAACTCTCAAAAACTATTCAATAATCTTTCATAATATCTCAATATTCATCAATCATCAATCCATGCTTCATACAGAAGACAATCGGAATAAAACAGAAGCTATACAGAAGGTATAGAGAACCAATCAGAACCTATCAGAACATCACAGAACCTCATATTTCCACTGAGAATCATCATGAACTTCCAAAATATAATCAATATCATCCAAAACACTCTCAAATACTTCCATTAACAACCATACATCACTCTAAATCCATTAAAAATCAATCATTTAGTCCTCAAAAATAACAAAAATCAATAAAAATTTAAGTCTTTTTTCACTCTCAACGCTCCTCGTGGCACTCCTTCAGACCTTTGGAAAGTAAAATCTTTCAGCAAACTCCAAAGATTGTACTCCATTTTTTAATCTTCAGCCTTCTTGTAAACCCTAATTGTGCACTCCATGGCAGCCATAAAAGCTTTAGTCCAAGCTTTTAATTCTCATCAATTTCTTGAAGATTTGTCATCATTCTAGTTGTGGGATCATTTCAATAAGGATTCTTGAAGAAATTGCAAGGATTGAGCATGAGTGGTCAAAGATTGAAGCTCAAGGGCTTCCATGGAGCCAAACTTTGGGGTAAACGGATTTAATGCTTCAATCTTATGCATCTGAAGCTTCAAGTTTGTTCCCAAGCATTAAATACACAAGCCTTGAAGATTATTTTGGCAACATTGGACCATCGAAGGCTTCATCAAGAATTTGGTGATTAAACAAGTCATCATCAATCATGTCAAATGTACTCTTCTTTGATTCTTAATCTCTCATTAATCCATTTGTTGAGCGTAATCTACTTGATTGACATATTAAAGAAATAAATAGATTCCATCAAATCTCAACCAATCATTACTTGAATCAATCCATTTATGCAATGCAATGTTTGCTTGATACATTTTGGTTGTGAATTATAGGCCTCAAATTGAAATTTCCAGCATTACATTTAATCCAATTGATTAAGCCTATTGATTAATAAGTTTGCTCACTCTAATTCATTGATTTATTGATTCTTTTATCAAAGCTTGAAATATTGTAAAAGGGTAAGTCCTAGCAATCAGTGAGTCATTAAATGGCATTGGTAAGACCCTCTTCACATCCAATCTCTCAAAATTTCCATCCTATCACATTCCATAAAAGGGGTTGAGTGAATATTTCAGAAATGCATTTCATGCTGATTGATTAAAGTAGTATGCTACTTCCATGTTGATATACCCACCTAGGAAAAACATTGATGTGGAGAAAGATAGTAGAACAAAAGAGAGGTGACCCTCCCTCACTATCGAAGATCTTGAACGGGTGCAACCAACTGACCCGAGGAGAACTTTGTCCACCTCCCAGTGATTCGAAGCATGTGTAGGGAGCATGTCCTACCGTTTTATCCCTCACACAAGTATAGAGAGTGGAGAATTAAAGATTTTAGTGCCTTCAAAGATTCAAGTGACTTCAAGAGCACAATAGGGTAAAAGAGAGACTTTACAGGACAATGCATGGTATTTACACATCCTTACAAGTACCAACTTCATTATTACTAAGGTATAGGTGCAAGTACTATAAGGCACCCATAGGTCCTATGCCGCCTCTTACAAGGTTTGATAGCCATTTGGAACCACCATTTTACTATTACAAATTGAAACGTGGCATTTACAAGTTGAAACAGGATGCAGGCCTAGAGAGTTCAAACTCAAAGATTGAATTACAAATTTTTTTGCCCTAAACCTATTATGACGTGCTATAGCTCATCTTAAAGAGGGCATCACTTCTTTGATTTGAATAAAAAAATTTGGGAATAGGATCTTCCTAGCTCAAGTTATAGCCAATTTTCTGAGAGGGGATACTGCAAGACGTATTAGGGCAAGGCATAAAGGAAAAAATAGGGCTGAGGATGAGTATCCTGAGCAAATAAGAGATTCTATATTGAATAATATATCCCAAGAGAGCCTTGAAGAGCCTTAAGTGCATGGAGAAATCCGTTCTAGAACAATACCATGTATGAACATGAAAATAGATATGCCCAACGTCATATGGAGCTATTATCAAGAGTGGAGTAGATGGTCTTGTCTACTAGTCAAAGGAAGTCTTTCATTGAGAAGTTAGTAGAATCTAATGCTCAAATAGTTTCTCAAATATCCCAATGGATGCAATCAAAGTCTTCCATTGAGAAGTTAGTAAAATCTAATACTCAAATAATTGCTCCTACTCAAATGAAGTCTTTTGGCATTGAGAAGTTAGTAGAATCTAATGCTCAAATAATGGCTCAATTCTCCCAATGGATGCAAATGCAAATCAAAGAAGCAAAGAAGAAATCTTATTCAATTAGTAAACCCTTAGTCCCACTTGAGCCACCTAACCAAAATGGTCAAGGTGGGCAGTCTAAATGGTGCCAAATCCCAAGCTTTTGGGATGAATACCCAACTTTCTAGAGATCCTCTACTAATAGGAAGGTTTCATAAGGGTTCTCAGTCACCTATTAGGAGAGTTTCATCTCATTTTGAAAGCTCAATGCCTAATACTCATGACTTGTCTATTTTGGGACAACAACCCTTCCATGAAAGAGAGCTGAAAGATGAGATCATCTTGGCCAAGTTCAATGGTGAATCATCTTCACCATCTGACCTAGACTAATGGATTTCCAAATTGGAATCTATATTCCCTACAACTGATGATATGAAGATTCATTTTTCTTCCTTGCATTTGGAGGGATTTGCACATACTTGGAGGTATATTAAAAAGGAAAAAAATATTATAGAGAATGGAAAAGATTTCAAGTCACTTGTTTGGCTAATGTCTTTGTCTGTCCTCTTTACAAAGAGAAATTGACACGGAGATTGTATGGTTTAGAAAAAAAAAACCTAAGTATAAGGGAGTATACCATCCAATTTCTCAATCTTACGATGTATGTAGAGAGCATTAGTCATAAAGCTAAACTCCACAAGTACATGCATGGTTTAGATCCATCCTTATAAACTGATGTCATGGTGCAAAAACCTACTACTCTTTTTAAAGCTATTGAGATTATGAAGCTCTTTGGAAGAAAATATAGAAGAGAGTCTTCATTTTAGCATGTTATGGACAACCAAGGACTGTTTTCAAACAAAGACAAGTATAAGGGAGTATACCATCCAATTTCTCAATCTTACGATGTATGTAGAGAGCATTAGTCATGAAGCTAAACTCCACAAGTACATACATGGTTTAGATCCATCCTTATCAAGTGATGTCATGGTGCAAAACCCTACCACTCTTTTTAAAGCTATTGAGATTATGAAACTTATGATGAGCCAATTGCTGCCACTAGTTCTTCCATTTCCATGGATTCTTGGACATGCTCTAAGAGTCCTAATATACTTCATATGAAGGGTAACATTCATGGAAAGGCTATGTTCATTTTGATAGATAGTGGCAATACAAACAATTTTGTGAATAAGTCTAGTATGGACAAGTTGAATTGTCTTCCCACCGACTTACAACAACTCATAAGAGTTAAAGTGGCCAATGGTGTAGAAGAGATCAGCACACAAATATACCAATAGGTTAATTGTTTACAACTGCCTGAAAATTTTGAAGCAAAAGTAAACATAATTACCTCGAAAATGGGGCCCATAGATATTGGACTTGGTTGTGATTGGTTGATGACATTAGGTAAAATCACTATGAATTTCTCATAGTTGTATATGGAGTTTATCTTTGATAGAGAGCTCAACATTTACATGGATTTTCTAATAGATTATATTTTTAACTTATCACCATTCAACAACTCAAAAAGGAGTACAAGAGGTACTCACATATATTTATTTTACACTTAAATAAAGAGATTGAAGATCAGTCCATTAATTCAACAAGTCACCCAGCCTTGAAAGCTCTTCTTGAGGAGTACATGGACTTGTTTGAGGTCCCTACTTCATTGCCTCCGAAGAGAACAATAGATCACTCCATTGATTTGGAGCTCAACTAAAAGCCAATCAATAAGCCACCCTACCGATTGTCCAATTGTGAGCAGGAAGAAAAAGTAGCCAAGAAAATCAAGGAGCTTCATGAGATGGGATTCATTTAACGTAGTTCTTCACCCTATGCATCTCCAGTTATATTAGTCAAAAGAAAAGATGGATCTTTAAAGATATGTATTGAGTATAGGGATCTTAATAATATCACAATGAAGAACATGTATCCAATACCTAAGATTCATGATTTTCTTGATAAGCTAAAGGGGGACTAGATTCTTAATGAAGATTTACTTGATGTTAGGGTATCATCAAATCTACATATGAGAGGGTAATGAGATCAAGATTGCCTTTAGGACTGACCAAGGGCTCTATCATTTCCTAGTGATGCCATTTGGGCTGACAAATGCTCCAACAACTACATTCTAGAGTGTGATGAACAAGATTTTTTAGCCTTTCCTTTTTCAATTTGTCTTGGTCTTCTTTGATAACATTTTGATTTACAATAAGACCTTTCAAGACTATCTATTACACATGAAGGTTTTCAATGTTTTGAGATATCACAAACACTTTGCTAAGGAGAAGAAATTATCTTTCATGGAGACTGAAGTGGAATACTATAGATAAGATCATCTTAGCCAAGTTGAATGGTCAATCACCTTCACCATTTGATCTAGAGGAATGGATTTTCAAATTGGAATCTTACTTTGATATATTCCCTAGAACTAATGATATGAAGATTCATTTTGCTTCCCTGCATTTGGAGGGATTTGCACATACTTGGTGGAGGTATATTAAAAAGAAAAACATACTTGTAGAGGAATTGGTTGGTATACTCCCTTAATCTTAAGCCTCTTTACTCTAAAGCATACCATCTCTGTGTGAATGGAGTGATTACCTTTAAAAGCTAAAAGCTTATAGATAAGAAAACGGCTATGAATGTTTATGACCAAGAGATATTGGCTATCTTGCATGCAATAAAGAAATGGCACCATTATTTGTATAGCAGCCACTACAGAGTTGAGACTGATCTCAGGGTCCTTAAGTATTTCCTCACATATTCCAATCTTCATCATAAGCAACATAGGTGGGTAGCTACACTGAAAAATTATGATTTTGACATCACTCATACAAGGGGCAAAGACAATGTAATGCCTGATTCTCTTTCTCATATGTGAGTTTGCAAAGTTTTAGTAATGAGACTGAGCTACATAGTTACTAGATTGAAGAACTACATGAGGCTTATCTTTTGGATGAAGATCTCAACCATATTTTTCAGAAATTACAACAAGGTCTCATGGAAGATAACTCACATTATCAACTTTAAATTCGCCTCATCTAGTAAAATGGAAAGATTGTCATTCCCTCTACCTCTTCTTTTACATGGAAAATTATGGATGAGTTGTATTTTTTGCCTTTAGTTGGACATCTTGAAGTTTTCAAAACCTTAGATATGATCATCAAAAGCTTCTATTGGAAAGGGTTGTGGAAAGATGTCAAAGGCTTTGTCATGAAGTGTATGCGTTGTCAACAGAATAAGGACATCACCCATAAGCGAGGTGGTTTGTTGCAGCCATTACCCATTCCTACAAGAAAATGGATAGACATTACCATGAACTTCATTATTAGATTTCCTACTACCAAAAAGGGATGGTATATTATATATGTGGTGGTGGATAGACTCACCAAGGTAGGCCATTTGATTCCATCCAAGACCCAATTTATTACTTTTAAGCGGCCAGTCAATTCATGAAGTAGATTTTTAGACTACATACATAGGTGTTTGTTTATGACAGAGATTCAAAGTTCATGAGTAACTTTTGGTAGGTGCTATTTACATCCATGAGAACTAAATTGGATCCCTCTATGACCTATTATCCCGCAGAATAATGGATAGACAGAAAGAGTAAATAAGTGGTTGGAGACTTATCTTCACCATTTCTCTTATGATGTCCAGAATTCATGGGATTCTTGATTACACTTGGCTGAGCTTTCCTACAATAACTCCACTCATTCTAGAATAAGAGTTTCTCCCTTTAAGACTATGTATGGCTATAAGGTGTCCTTACCCACAGTCATGTTTAATAAAAGAATCAATCCTCGTGGGAAAGAAGAATTGGAAATAATGTAGACCTGTCTTCAACAGTGCAATATGAATCTTAGAAAAGATCAAGACCAAATGAATATGTATGCAAATGAGAAGAGGCAAACTTTAGAGTTCCAAGAAGGAGAATTGGTTTTGTTAAAGAATCCCTTGTCTCGGTACTCTACTTTTAAAGATAGATCTAGTAACAAGCTTACTCATAGATTTTATGGCCCCTACCGGATCTTGAAGCGCATTGAAGACTTAGCATATACATTGAAGCTACCCTCTTCTACTAAGATTCATAATGTATTTCATGTAATTCAGCTCAAGCCATTCTATGGTGATCCTATTGATACAATTAATGAGTTGCAACCTATTGATGAATTTCTTATTCAATACATCCAAGAGGTTGTCATAGGTAACCGTGAGAAGAAGCTTTGATCTCACTTCATCATTGAATATTTGATCAAGTGGAGCGTTATACTGCTCGAGAAAGCTTTTTGGAGGCCTAATTCCATATTAGATAAGTCTCCTTTCCTAAGAGACACATTGGTGGAGCTTTTTGACTATGGATCTAGTTATAGTGTAGACAAGGATGCGACACCAAACTTTATTGGAATAGTTTTTATTCTACCTAACTCTTAGAACTATGCCACCTACATAGGTCAAAGTACTCTTCAAGAGCTATGTTTTGATATGTGGCACGCCTCATTTGGACACGTTTACCAAAAGTTAAAGCAGATTTGGTTCTGTAGGATTTCTTTATACGGCAAGTTGTCTACTTCATTTTGAGCTCATCAGTTGAAGACGTTAACGCTCCAAGTACATTTGAAGTGTTCTTGATCATGTATATAGCTAAGGCCTACTCTTGTTCTTCCATTTCAATCCATATACCTTTCATATTTTATTTATTTTTCCATTTATAAAGGTGAAAAAAAATTAGTTCTCTATTCCTTTTTCAATTTTTTTGAGTTTGTTTTTCAAGGCAAAACCCTTTGGGATGGGATGGATTGTAAGAAGCTAGGAATAATAAGGATTTAGTATGTAAATAGTATGGATGCCATGTCACACAGACATTGTTATAAAAAGAGGGGAGATTTAAATTTTTTCATCTTTTGTCACATTAATATATTATTATCCTTCTCATTACCTTGCTCTAAGCTTCAATGGCTTCTTTCTCTTTCATGTCTTTATCTCTTCTATTCTAGTCTCTCTCCTCATTACTTTCTTTCTCTCACTTCTGCACTTCTTATCTCTCTTTTGTAATATTCTCTCTCCTCTTTGTCTCTCTCTAATTCACTTCTTGAAAGGGTACTTTTTTATTGGTTTTTATCTTATCAAGGGAAAGCGTAGCCTTTTATGATAAGATAGTTTAATATTAAGACTTTCTTTGCTTCATTAAGAGAAAGTGGAGAACTTGAAGAGATCCTAGACTACACATATAGCCTAAATAGAAAATCAATAGAAAATATATCAAGAGTCACATGGTGAGGAAACTAGCTTGAGGTTCTACATCAAACACATACCATACACATAAGAGGAGGCTCACTCATGAATGCAAGAAAAGAGATGGAGGCCAATTTTTTTTTTCTAGTTTCTTCTTCTTTCCCATACACAATACGATCAACACAAAGTATAGATAGAATACAACATAAAGAAAAGTGACATTCTAAGTCAAATAGTGCATAATTGACTATACTAATCGATTGGCACCATAACTATGCTACATGTAGATAGATGCAACAAATTAAATATAATAAGTGATAAGTCAATGGCCATGTGAGGATCATAATGAATACAAACATGCTAATGTGGATATGCAGACTTATCTAGCTATGAGGTCCATCATCAATGTCTGCACATGCTGAGCTTGCCATCGCAACACTTCTCCTCAAGCTCAACTGTATCTCTACAACTACAATTAAGATTTGAAACTTTCAAAGTTTCTCTGCACCTAATTCCTTAAATGTGAAAATATCAACTATCTAATCTTATATGTAGACATATATGAAGTCAATCTCTTCTGTAACAAGTAACTTTTCTCTCACAAAGTGATAGTGTGGCTCAATGTGTTTTGTCCCAGCATATGGAACATCAGGTTCCTAGCTAACCATATGTTTCTCATGTTATCATAGTGAATGACAACTAGACTATCTTCATGCATATATAAATCACCGAATAACTTTTGTAACCGTACTACCTAACATACTACCATAGTATACCTCTATACTCAACCTCTGTTACTCAATAAAGCAATTATAAGTTGCTTTTCACTACTCCATGAAATTGTTGCACTACCAGCAAAAGACATGAGTCCATTGGTGGATCTTTTGTCTCGCATGCTACCAACCCAATCTATATATATGTATCCAAATGCATGCACATTCTTACCTACCTCATAAAATAGTCCATAATGTAAAGTGAGCTTCACATATCTCAATATGCATTTTACTGCATCCAAATGATGCTTTCTAGGCATTTGCGTAAATTGACTGACAAGGCCGACACCATAGCTCAAGTCAAGCCTTATGATAGTCATGTTAATAAAACTCCCTACTATCATCTTCAACATAATAGGGTCTTTTATCTCATCCCCAACACTAGCACTTAACTTTACATTTTGCTCCAATTGTACTAAAACGAGGCTTTCATGTTGTCATACCATACTTGGATAACATATCTAAGGCATACTACCTTTAGGATAGTCACATACCTTCATCACATCTGATCACCTCAATACCAAGAAAGTACCTTAGCTCATCCAAATCCTTCATCTTATACTTCTTCAAAAATTCATTGACTTCAATAATCCCATGGTCACTGATATATGTATCAATCAAGTCATTAACATAGATTACTATGATAAGTAAGCCTACATCTCCCTTTCCCACATTACGTGAGTGGTCAGCATGAGAAACATAAAAGCCAATGTTGACATAATACTGTGTGATCTTATCAAACCATACTCTAGGTGCTTGCTTTAAATCCCCATAGAGAATTTTTCAAAATCTACACACATATGGGGGATGCTCTAAATCCTCATAACTCGTTGATTGCTCCATATACACCTCTTCTTATAATTAACTATGCAAGAATGCATTATTGATTTTCTACAAATTCCAACCTTTGGCTGCTTCTAACAAAATCACACATCTAACACTTAGCATCCTAGCAATTGAGTTGAATGTCTATACAACTAGCCATTTGTAACTAGTCTAGCCTTATACTTGCTAACTAAACTATCTACATTAAGCTTGATTTTCTAAACCCACTTATTACATCCAATAGCTTAGACAAGGGCACCAAATCCTAAGTCTTATTGGCTTCTAATATAGCCATCTTCTCATCTATTGCTCCATCTAAGAGTCACCATCCTAGCAAGTGGACCGAATGTCTCTTTATAATATATGCAATATATTTGAGCATAGCCTTTTGAAACTAGCCTAGCCTTATATGTGCTAACCAAACCATTTGAATTATGCTTCATTTTATAAACCCACTTATAGCCAATAGCTTTTCTTACCATTAGACAAGGGTACCAAATACCAAGTCTTATTAGCTTGTAATGCCTCCACCCCCTCATCCATTTGCTGCATCCCAATGAGCATGACCAACAGTATTCTCAAAGTAAAAACAAGATCATCATGAGTTTTCTTAATTAAAAATAGGTTGATCCTTATGGACTATTTTGTGTGTGATTTCTTAATTAAAAAGAGGGTGATCCTTATGGGCTATTTTTTTGTGTGATCAATTAACACAGTATTAGTGAGTTTGGGAATCTCCCAATTCCCATTTTTTGAATACTAAAAAGGTGACACCCGAATAACATGCCCATAAGTTTCTCAAAACTATATGATGTGACCCATCATTGGAAAGTGCTTGAAAAATGGAATCTATTGAGCTATAGAGCGCTCGATTTGGAGTTATAATGTTCAAGTTATGACAAATCCGAAGATTTGACCACATATCCTAATCTTATGGGAAATTCCCATATTCCCCAATATGGTGTTAATTGATAAAGAACTAAATACATGCAAAAATCATTTGCCATAAGTAACAATAATATTCTTAGAGAAATCAACATCCAATGTTGTGTGACTTCATGGTGTAATTGATCTACTAGAATCTCTTACATCTCTATATGAATATGCAAGAATAAAATAATATTAAATAAAATCAACCTAAAAATATTGGTACTATAAAAAATAAGGTTAAACAAGTTGCTGTAACTTTCTAAACGAGCCAATGGTTCAAGGGGGCTCCATGAACCTCCATCATTTTAATGATATATCTATATTTGCCAATTTTGACTTATTTATATACATGTAAGCGAGGATAGTTTATCATTGGTTTTTATCTTATCAAAGGTAAGCATTGCCTTTTGTGATAAGATAGTTTAATATTAAGACTTTTATTTGCTCCATTAGGGAAAAGCAAAGGACTTGAAGAGATCTTGCCCTACCCATATAGCCTAAATCAACAATCAATAAAAAATATGTCAAGGGTCTCATGGTGGGGGAACTTGCTTAAGCTGCTCTACCAAATACACACCATACATATAAGAGTAAGCTCACTTAAAAACATAAGAAGATAGATGAAGGCCAAAATGTTTTCTTGTTGCTTTCTTCTTCTTCCTTCACACATAATACACAATACACAAAGTATAGATAAGATACAACATAATGAAAAGTGACATTTTTAGTCAAACAGTACATAATTGATCACTATACTAATCGACTGGTACTATAACTATGCTAGCTATAGGTAGGTGTAACAAACTAAACATAATAAGTGATAAGTAAGTGGCCATGTGAAAATTATAATGACCATCTAGGTGCTAAGTGTAGATATGTAGATTAATCTGGCTAAATATTCAATCATCAATATCTGCACGTATTTAGCTTACCATCTAAATAAAATAAGGATCATTCTCATATATAGTTGATTTCTACAAAGTATATATTTGCATAAGGATTTATTTGTTTCTTTGTTATGTCTATTATTAGTTTAATAGAGTGATTTTTTAAACCCGACTTTTCTTTTATAGCAAGCAAATGTTAGCTAACAAATTAATTATTTTCTATGGAAAAAACTATGTTAAGCTAGCTAGCTCTTGAATAGCAAAGGGTGCTTTGAACTAAAGTTCCATTTTTTAATGCCATGAGTCATATGTTGTATGGTACACAATGTTTTATCATCTCATTTAAAAATGATTGCACAATCATTTTTGCCTTTGAATGCGAAATAGACAATAATAGTTCATATTATTCCTTGGAGTCAAACCGTGGAGTTTCCTAAATAGTAAGAAAATTCTACAAATTTGTATAAATAGCTTTGCTTCATGCCTCAAAAGTGGTTTAAAGTTCCTTAAAATAAGATGAAAACCCTACTATGATATTAAATAGTCCTATTCATGATTATAAACTAAGAAAACTAAGTAATTTATTCAAGATGAAATGTCTTCTTTAGTTGAAATGGTTACTATTTTTAAAAAGAAATGGTTTTTTGCTTCATGTACAATTTCTTCATGATTGTGTGTGATTGATATAAAGATTTAGGTGACAACATGCCCACTTTAAGAACTTTTCTACATAGACAAGGGTATCATTTAAGAGGATATTTATAGATAGAAGAAGATTATTAGACTTTGATCCCACATGATATTAAGGATTTATATATAACGAACCCCTAAGGACATAGCTCTATCTTATGGATGCATCAAAAAAATTAGTTGATTGGATTTTCTAACTTATCATCATCACCACCAATATAGCAAGATGGAACCTAAAACAACATTATCTTATTAGGAAAATAAAGTGAGTTTATAATATGGATACAAGGATTCTCTCATCCCCCTTGTTTCATCCTCTTCATGAACCAAATGTGTCATTGGCTATTCTCATCCTTAAAATACTACCAAGTGGTCTTTTTCATAGGAGTATTAGATGGTTAGTTTAGAATGAGCAACTTATAACCCTTGAGATTCTACCCTTTTAGATGAGGCCTAGGGATTTTGCCTTTTTCAGAGGAGTATTAGATGGTTAGTTTATAAAGAGAAACTTACAAGCCCTGAGATTCCAACCTTTTGGATGAGGCCTGTACATTTTTCTTTTTTCTAAACTTGGAGCTTCATGTATCACATAGGGTTTAAATTCTATAAATGTGAATATTGAATGTTTTCTCCTTCAATCTAAGCTAAGAGTAGGTACCACACAAGTGCTATCAAAGAAAATGAAGAGAATATAACATTTTAAGATTGCAAGATCATAGAGAAAAGTGGAATTATAATTTAATGTTAAATAGTAGTTAAGATTTAAAAAATAATATGATTTCTTTTTATCTTGATTTCACTCCCCCATTCCATTTGACAAGGATCCCTTGGTAACAATCCTTAAGACATTAACTATAGACTCAAGGGAAGAATACTAATATTGCTTAGACTAATTGGCATGGATAATCTAATGACTTAGAGAGACCATTTTTATTGTTAAAAGTAGCAACATAAACTTTGGTTTACTGGTTTGATTGACTTTATAGCATGGATTTATTAAATGATTTTTTAGAATTAAAATTTGGAGGATTCTTAAATAATGCTCACTATGAGTTTCTCATTGGGCTTGAAAAGTCAATTTGAAAAATGGGTTATAACAATTCAATTAAGATCAGATGAAGTATTTTTTAGTGCACCTTACTAGGATGACTAGACATGAATGAACTAGATTTTGGGCTTGTGAAGTATTTGATATTCTTGTGATAATGCTACTTGCGCTTGTAAAGCAATGGATTTTTAAGTACACATATTTGAAGAAGGTTTTCATCATGTCAATTCCATTGATTTTTTCTACTTGGAGAAAGTTTATATCATGTCAATTCCATTGAAGTTTTCTTAGATTATGTATGTTTTATTGTGTATCCACAATCTACAACTAAATTGTGAATGGAATTCTAGTAAAGAAAGAGAATTGAAATGAACAAGGAAGTAGAAAATTAGAGACTTGTTGGAAATAAGTGCATAAACTTAAGTTGAGCACTTGGATCTAGACCATTTCTAATTATCTAAATCAAGAATGGAGGAATTGTGAATGCTACAAAGGTTACACAATGAGTGCTTAAGTTATGTTAAAGATACCACTATAGAAGAAGTAAAGAGTCATGGTTAATAGTCAAGCCTCTTTTAGATGAGGTTATATCATGTTCTTCAAGGGCAAGTGCATGGTGTATATTCCTATTCCTACTTTACACATTATGTAATATTCAATATCAAGTCGACAAGTTTCAAAGCACATGAACAAGTTCTAGAGTGATGATCTTGAAGGATTTTAAACTATTCTTTTTGTTTTCTAACATCCATAAAATCTCATAATGACAAATGGCATGGATATGCAATTTTATCATTTTCAAAACCGTTTAAGCACTTGATGTAAGGGGATATGATCATAGAGTTTATTTCTATGATCCTAATACTTTGATCTATTCCAGATTTTGAGCTCAAAATAAAAAATTATAGGCATCAAAGTTCTATCAAAGTTAAAGAATATTCATGTGTGAGACACAAACACATGTAGATAAGCAAATTTTTTGTTCTTTATGCCTTTTCTAAAAGATCACTCCTTACTTTTTCTCCTTCTCATGAAGTAATAATAACCTTGTGGGCTGAGAGTCTAAGCACGTGACATGGAAGGAAAGAGAAAAAATCACATATTTAGGAATTTGGGAATTTTAATAAATCTCGTGAATTAACACAATATTAGTGAGTTGGGAATCTCCCAATTCCCATTTTTTGAATACTAAAAAGATGGCACTCGGATAATGTGTCCATAAGTTTCTCAAAACCATATGATGTGACCTATCATTGGAAAGTGCTTGAAAAAGGGAATCTATTAAGCTATAGAGCACTTGATTTGGAGTTAGTATTCAAGTTATGACAAATTCAAAGATTTGACCATGTGTCCTAAACTTATGGAAAATTCCCATATTCCCCAATATGATGTTAATTCCTAATGTGATTAATATTTGGACACATGGTCAAATCCTATCCCCTTACTTGAATGTGAAATTTTTCCTACATACTATATAAGCAATCCCCCCAAGTCCCACTTTCAAATATGGGGTTAAGATTTAGCCACTAGGTTAAATCTTTACTCATTTGAAAGTGGAACTTGAGAGACTCCCAAATATTCTAATACGGTATTAAAACCAAAATGAGAGGTCTCATGATACAAGTTATTTTTTGCCAACAATCTAGAATTTCTATTTCTTTCTAGCTATATTGCAAAACATTGCTTGGATTTACTCCAAAGCACATTACAAATGAAATGCTTCTTCCCTCTTACAATATTTCTAAGATATTTAGATGTTAGATCTCTTTTTCAATCATTATATGAAGGATCATTGATGCTAATTATAACAATATTTTCCCCTATCTAGTCACCTTATGGTTTTAAAGATGCTACAACCTTATGCGATGAGAGTCTAGGTGTTGCAAGTTGAAAGGCTAGGAAGATAGTGACACTAGATGTTTTGTGATGTAATTTGTATTTTGTGCCAAAGATTTTGTGTTTGTATCTCTCTTTTCAACTATCTTGTAAAAGCTTAACACAATTAACTCTAGAATGATGGCTTCAAAACAAGCCAAGAAGAAATGCAACCCATTGAAGGAGGCACAACTAGAGAATTTGAAAACAATGATCCAAAAATGAATTCACATCTTTATAAAGAATTCAAGTCCTACTACACATAGTTGTGATCATTGGGTTTGAGTCATTTTACTCATAGATTAGGAAGTTTTACTAGTTTACTAAAGTTAAAACTATTTCTTTAGATAAATTACAATCTCTTGGAAACAAAATGACTTTTTTGTTTATTTTGAATGTTTCCAAATTGTAATTTTGACTTATAAGAATATTCAAGAGATGATAGAATAGTTGAATGCCTTATATCAATGATACAACCATATGCAATTACACTTATAGTTCCAATGCTATACTAGCCAAATAGAAAGCTATTAAGGTTCTTGGTACCAAAAGGAAAAATCCAACTTGTGCAATGGCCAAGCTCATTCTTGATTATTTAGTATAGGTAAAGGAGTTGCAGGGGCTATAAGCCTATAACTCATGGATAGCCGTATTATAGGAAATGTGAGAACTTCTTAATTACCTACACCTAATGTGAATGGAGGATCTCAAATTCTAGACAATATCTAAAACAATTTCATTTGAGTCGAAAATACCATGGGGATATAATAAAGAAACTGAATCTTACATAAAAAGGGAGCACTTCTTCAATAATTGATCAATCAATCAATTTGTTATCTTGAGTCATATTAGATAGCTTTTTCAATAGTCTAATTAAAAAAACTAATTGGATATGTTAGTATAAATTGCATAAACAAATAAAGTCTATCAAGGGTCTAGATTTAAGCCAAGTGGATGAAGACCTCAATGGCCACATCATATGACACAACTACCTACATGGTAAGATAGAACTCAAAGCAATAGTTCTATAAGGGAACAAAATGTGACAAGTTTGCTATGATACAAGGGTTAATGCATGGCTAGAATATGCTCAAAATTGGGTGCATCAATGGGAATTAAAAGTAATACCTCTAGAAGTACTTTCAAATACCTAGACCTTTAGCTTTGGGTCTAACAATGACCCAAAAATCCAAATAGATATTTACTGAGAAAAAGTTAAGAGACAAATTTTGGAAACCTTACCTCTTAGCTTGTGAGTTAGAATTGTTGTCATAGACAAGATCATCTTACTATTGATCCTATTATTTATTGCAAGTGCCTAAGAGAGTGCAATGGGAGAAACTTAAGAAGACTCTTAGAGGTTTTCCATGGAGTATTAAAATCGAATGTGGTTTCCATGTCATTGATTGAGTTTTAAAATAAAATGTGGGTGCCATGTCATTAATTGGAAAAACCTTAATACTCTTAAGGTCTCAAGAGACTTTGACTTGAGAATATTCTATCCATTGGAATTAGGTCCTGGTTCTCCCTAGGATTCCTTCATAAGAACCTTGGGCATTCATAGTGAGGTAATGTCTCTTACAAGAAAAAGTACTTGGTGCAAAGTAGAATGACTTAACTAGAGAAAATATCACTTTGGTGACAAACTACAAGGTCAAAGTCCTGGTCCCATAAACTTTGCAAGGGCTTTTGGAAAATTGGAAACATGTCATCAAAAAATTACCTTGGAAGAATGGTGGATGCAAAGTATATTTTTCTCTTGTAGATCATATGACTTTCCAATAGTGCCTTTTTTTATGGGCTTGTCTCTACAAACCAAATTTAATCTCTATCCAACAAGTTTCATGTAAAAGAGATTAGAAGCTGGATAGACATAAGGAATATTAAAGTCTGTTAACTAATGCTTGAGGAAAGCATAAGTAAATAATTTAGTCTCTCCAAAAAGGAAATGGAATGGCTTCAAAAAATCTTACTCAAGAGATTAAGTAGCTAGCCTTCACTAGCCTTTATTGGCCTAATTGATGCCTTCCACACCCTATTTAACCATTCAAGAGTACATACTCTAAAACCATTGAGGAGGATGGACTTTCTAAAGAAGGATTGTGGGGTTTTTTTGAGAGTGAAGGGACCAATATACATGACCATATATCTCGAAAACTCTTCAAAGACCTGGAAAAATAGGAGACGAGTGGAGTTAAGAGTGTTACCATTGCCATCGCTTCACCCAAACCCAATTCACTTGTTTAAAAGATAGTTGCCAAAAGGTTTACTAGCAAAGGATATTGATGTCTTCAAATTTTAGAGAGTTTTTGCATACTTATGTTTTCTAGTTCATAAGTAGATTTGGATGATCCTTTTTTGGCAATTTTCTATTTTCCTAGTCCTTATGGTACAAAGTGATTTAAAAAAGTCATTCAAGTCATGATAAGTGCTATCGTGAACATGCACATGTATTTCTATCGTGATAAGGGTGATTTGGATGAGGAAATGCTTATCAAAATATTGTTGCATATACTTTTCTGAAGCAAACATAGTCTCATAGAAATAATGTTATAATGTGATTTTTTAAATAAAAAAAAGCAATCACGATCTCATAAAATTAATGTTCTTTTGTGAAAATAGAAATGTAGAAAAAAAGGACCATTTTTTAGATAATGTATTTTAGAATTCTCAATGTTGCTAAGTTCACTCGAAAAGATAAGGCATCTGTTTAAGATTTTCTTCTAGCTTCTCTCTTAGAGTTAGATTGTTTTGGACAGTCCAAGATTCTTTGTCAAATAGCCCTTGGCACATCATATCTGTTAGAAGGCATAGAAGGCAGGCATAGGAACCCACTATAAGCAATGGGGTATAAGGGCAGATGAGTGTGAATGGCCCTAGGGGCAGGGAAAACCCTAACCCTAGCTTGGCAAAGGCTATATAAACAACCTATGGGTCACTATCAAGTGTGGGAGACCCAAGTTGTACTCTGAGCAACTTAGCAAGCAAGATTGTGTTCTTGTACTTTGAGCTCTCTTCTCCCTCTTGTGCACACATTCCAATGCTGCAACTCTGGTTTTCAACATGGTATCAGAGCCATCTCTAATCTCCTCAGCTTCCCTCAGCCTCAGCTATCACCAAGTGCACATGAGCCTTTACCTCCTTCAACTTATCCTTCTTTCCTCCATAGTTGCCTGTAACCTACCTCCATTGGAGGACTTGGGGAGGACAAAGAAGGCTATATCAGCCTATGCTTTCTTTTGGAGATATCTTCCCCACATCAGGGCGCAACTCCTCGTCAGGTCTAACCCCCCACGTTATCCATGTCTGAGCCAAGCTTTGCGTGATTCCCAAAAACAGGCACAGTTTCTGACAGCGCAAAATTCGTACTGCTGTACACGCAGCAAGCGACGCGATCCCAACAGCTATCTTGGGGCTTTGATAGCCCCCCTAGTGGGCTATCCTCATCTACAAGGGTTCCTGGAAATTCCTCCCATAGAGAGAGATCTCTGCCAAACCCCAACTATGTATTTTGAGGCAGCCATAGCCAACAAGCTCCAAGCTTGACATTTTGTCATTTTTTCACTCTGAGCTTCATTAACAATGATTCTAATCACTGAAGCAGAGTCTCTGAAGCCTATTCTAGATTCTAAAGCTCTTGGGCATGCTCAATGGACATCACTAAGCATTGGGAAGCCAACTTCCAATCGGGTTCCATTCAAGCACTTCACTAAGCTTAACAATAGTGTTTTTAAACACTAATCATGAATCATCTAATCATTTGCTTGCTGGGCATTCACTAAAATCTAGTGAGTTTTTTGTTCCTCTTCTTATATTGTTGTAAGGTTATGTGTACAATTAACACATAGACCATCATACACTAGAAGTGTATTGCATACCGTGAGTGACTTTGTTTCAAGTACACTAGTCAATGAAATCAAAAGCATGAGTGTCATTGTACTCTCCTTGAAATCATCAGCAACAAGCATTGAGATCATAGACCAACCTTATCCAACACAAGCTAAAGCCATACCACAAGGAGGAGACTAAAGTCCAATCTAGATTTACTTCATTAAAACCTAAAAAGACTATTAAACCTCAGAAGAAGTTTGCACATAAGAAAGGACCACCACAGTCATACTTTGAAATATTACACTTATATGATTATTACCATTTCTCTTCATTGCAACTTTGATTTCAAATTGTCTGATTTGCTTCCGCATTCAGTGGAAAGTTTGTAAGGGACTAGACATTGCCCTTGTCCTAACAAGTGGTAAGACCTTCCCAATGACCACAACATATGCTGATGTCCATCCTCAAATTCGAAAGTTTGATGGCAAAGATTTCCACCCATGGCAGGTACTTATGAAATACAAAATGATGGAGAGAGGGTATTGGCCTCTCATTCGAGGCAGTAGAGCTGTAAACTCTACAAATCTGGTTGATATAGAGGATGACCAACGTGCTCAAGCAATCATAATGTTACACTTAGATGAATCCCTGATTCATCATGTTGACCAACTAAACACTGCTAAAGAAAAATGGGATGAGCTTGAAAAGCTCTATGGAGCCACTGGCAAAATACAAAAATCTTTCTTAAAATTGAATTCTTTAGCTTGGAATATAGATCGGGAGAAGATTTGGAAAAATTCATCTCCCATATGAAGGGACTTATGGCACAGCTTGCCTCTGTACAAGCTCCAATACATGAAGAAGATGCTATTGCAATTCTCCTAAAAGCTATAAAACAGGTGTTTCCTACTCTTGTAACCACTCTCACCAACATTCCAGATCCTACATTGGCAAGTACCATTCAATCCTGTTTGGATGAAGAAAAGAGGAACCACAAAGAAAGCAGCAACAGTCAGGCAACTTCAAATTCTTGTGATCAAGTATTGGTTCATACAGCTCTCACTAGATGTTCTTTCTGTAAGAAAAAATGACATCTTGTAAACAACTGTTGGAAGAAGTATCCCGAGAAGATAAAATGTAACAAGTGCAAGAAGACAAGGCACATCACTAGTAAATGCCCCAACACTCCTGATATACCCAAAGAATTGGTGGCCAACTATGCTTCCAATCCATCTGAAGATCGACTATTTTGACTCTTTAAATTATCTACCTAAAAACAACCTTGTAAGCCTGATTTATAAAGGCATCCCAAGAAGGGGAGGAACCTCTTACATGCTTTTTAATCCAATGCCACCCTGGCATTGAGGGGGGGTGTTAGAAGGCAGGTATAGGAACCCACTATAAGCAAGGGAGTATAAGAACAGATGAGTGGGAATAGCCCTAGGGGCAGGGAAAACCCTAACCCTAGCTTGGCAAAGGCTATATAAATAGCCTATGGGTCACTATCAAGTGTAGGAGAGTGTACCCAAGTTTTACTCTAAGCAACTTAGTAAGCAAGATTGTGTTCTTGTACTTTGAGCTCTCTTCTTCCTCTTGTGCACACATTCCAATGTTGCAACTCTGGTTTTCAACACTATCTATGATGAATACCTAGACATTGCACACTATAGGTTTTGCAGTTCTTTCAATACCAATAAAAATCATGATAGAAGCTAAGGTGTCTATGTGGAGGTTGGAGACATATATGCATTTGTTAAGTTAAATTCTCATCAGCCTTGGTTGGTTGTCTCATGCATTCTAGGTCATGTGAATATTTATGCATATCTATAATGTATACTCTATTTGTAAGATAAGATATACACCCCAATGATCCCAATAGAGACACTTCTCCAAGTACAAGATGGGAGAATGAGAAAGAGCAATATTAACATTGCTTGTAAGGATATCTCACAAGTCTCATAAACAGACAATAGAAGCTCAATAACATTAGGATGATCATCCTTGATGAACCTAGTAAGGAGGACCATTAACTACGTGTTACAAAAGGCATAAATTATTTTCATTTTTTGTTTTTCCTTATAATCCTTCATATAAGCGTTTTTTTTGTTATTCTACATAGAAAAAGTATCATTGTCTTATGTGTGTGGAATAGTTTTACTATCTTTATGATAGGATTATCATTGAAGGTTCATGTTTAAATGCCGCATGCAATATTTGTTGAAGGTTCATGTTTAAATGTGGCATGCAACATTTGTTGTTTTGCAAGATTGGATTAGTTTTTGGCATCAAAGTCTATAGCTTAGAGTGTTTGTGGCTTAGATATTTAAAGATGCATCTATATGTGCGACGGTTTGGACTGGTACTTAAAAGGGTGGGCTCTACAAGCTTCCAAAGGGTCTAGAGTTTTATAAACACGCCCTATGATTATGCATGGATCATCAAACATGTATTTTAGAGGGGAATATTTGGAGTTTAATAAAACCATCATGTGAGTATGGATATCTAACCAAGCGAGTCACCTAGAAACATGTGAAATCACAAACTTTTAAAAATATAGTCTTGACATTTAACAACTAGGCCTTCACCTCTTTGATATCTTCTACATACTTGGAGATATTAATATCAATCCATTTTGTGACATACCAAAGAACTATATTGGGTGTTAAATGTTCATTTGAGCCTTCCAATTTCACTTGCATTTCATGTTTTATTCTCCCCAAATGGTAATGTATGCTTTATTTTCAAAACTAGGCCCAAGTATCAAAGAATATTTATCTCATCAAAATGAACTTTTAAGACTAGGGTTTGCTTACACCATAAAAATTATAGCTTTTAAAATGGTTAGGGATGATCTAAGGTACAAATTTATATCATGGTAATATCTTGAAACTATATTTTTTTCTCTCTAAATTTCTCCTTGAAAGCAAAACAATTTAGTGTTTTACATACTAGAAATAACTTATTGATATAGTATACAAAATCTATGCTCAAAGTTTTGATCCTGGTTAAATATTAAAAATAATTAATGTAAAGTTAGAAAAATGGATTCACATGATGGGATTAGATATTTCTAACTTTCAAAAAACATGCTTGCAATTCAGTATGGAGCTACAATGAGAAACATGGGTTTTGAATTAGCAATATGAAAGTACACTTCTTTGTATTTACTTCATTTAGCATGCTAATGGAATAAAAATATCAAGAACACACTAACTACAAATTATTATCACCATATCATTCTTTAGATATAGATTTTACTCAATTATCTCTTCATGACACACTTATAAAAAACATTCCCATTTCTAGAACCATTCCATATTTCTAAGGAAGAAGCAAAAGCAATGCATCCAAACCCATATTCTGTCACACAAATAATAGACATTACATACTAAAACTTGGTAAGCATTTTTTATTATTTCTTTATGTAACCAAGATTATTTGTACTAGTTAAGGAGGTCTTGTTTATATGTGCTTACCTCAATGGATCTTGATAAATCAACTTGATCTAACTTTTCAATTGCAATGCTTCTTTGATATCTTACTAGTATTTTCTCCATCCTAGCAAAATATATGCATTTTTTAAAGTCCATACCTCATCTCTCTCTCTCTCTCTCTCACATGTCCCAATCACACACCTTTTTATTTTGAATACAATTGTACTAAGTCTATATTGTGATATAGTTAAACCATCAAATCCATTACAGAAGGAGGTGGGTATTTCCCATGTCCTTGCCATGAGTTCATAAATTTTTGAAAACTCAAGGAAAATTGGGAGAATAACGATGAGAAGACACCAAGTTGGGAACATATTTGGTTTTCCTTTTTGTTAGAGTATAGTTTGGGAATAAAATGTTTTTCTAGGATTCTTCGGTAAACTATTTTGGCATTGATGTCCATGTTTTCTAGTAACATTCATTTACGCACACACTACTCTCTCTCTCTCTCTCTCTCTCTCTCTCTCTCTCTCTCTCTCATCCATGGGAGTTGCACAATAAAGATCTAGAAGTACCATTGGGATCATATTAAGTCTTTCAACTAAAAGTTGAACACAAATAAAAGCATTAATAGGGTCTCTATGTGTTTCCTTTGTAAAGATATGTTGATACATTATGACAAAAAGCTTATTTTGAGTAAAAGTGAGTGCAAATTTATTTTATTTTAAAATTAAACTAAAGTTTCAAGAGGAATAAGTCTCATTAACAAATCTAATAATACATAATTGTGATGTGATGTGATGTAAAGCTAGCAAACATTCGTTTTGTTAGTAAAGACCAAATCAGGATTAAAATATCAATTGAAAGTTTAAAACCACCAAAATTTGGCTATTTGTGTGCCTTAACACAAATAAAATTGAGATGGTCAAGGATTCACTAGCGAGAATATGGACTCAAAAAGGGCCCTTTCGCTTAAGAGTTAAAGACTCTTCCAATCACAAGAGATTTGAGATAGACTAATCGGAGAAGGGATGGTGTGCACATTTTATCCACTTCCTTTTTTCCCCTTGTTGCTACCACTTATTGCCTTATCACCCTATGTCTCCTTTACCCACCTCCCCCACGTTAACCACTCCAGGTCAAGTGGGTCCCATTGGGTGTCCAAAAAGATAACCCAAATGATAGATGACAGAGAGTTAGAAAACTCCAAACAATAAAAAGCACGAGCCCTTCTCCTCCCAACCACGCCTAGATAAGTGCTGGCCCTCTGCCTAGATCCCTTTGCCAGCCGTCAACCTCCTGAAGTCCTACTATTCCTGGACTCCCTTACTCTCTAGGCTCCCCTTAACCCTGTTCGGGCGCCCAAGAGCCCGGACAGTCATTCTTGTGCATGTTCCCCTAGATTTACCTTAATGTGATATTAAATGTCACTTTTAATGTCACATTCCATATTTATGACCTTAATGTAACATTAAATATCACTTTTAATGTCACATTTCCTTCCCCTTAAGAATCGGTTTCATCCTCGAAAACGATACTTGGAAGGTCTAACTATAAATCGGGAAACCTTTTCTTTAAAGTACTTACTCGCTCCCATGTTGAGCTTTCTTCTGAACAATCTTTCCACTTAACCAAACATTCTTGATAAATAGTATTCCTCGTTCGTCTATTACGAACATTTAATATTTTTTCTGGTTCATGTGGATTAGATTGATCATAGAATGACTCCTCAATATCATCATTTAAGATTAGATTATCCAAATCACCCAGCTTCTTCCTTAATTTACTTACATGAGAAATTGGATGTATTTTACTACCAGTAGGTAGTTGGAGCTTGTAAGCCAATTCTCCCACCCTTTTAAGTATTATGAAAGGACCACAATACCTTGGTGAAAGTTTTGGACAATGTCCCTTTTTCATAGTTTTAGTTTGTTCAGGCACCTTAAGATAGACCAATTCTCCTTCTTCAAAGGAGATGTCTCTTCGGTGAGAATATGCATATGTTCTAGCTCTATTTTGAGCTTTTTTAATATTTTCTTGAGCAAATTTTAACATACTATTCATATCCTCCAAAAAATCTTTAGCTGCCTGAACCTTTTCCTTATGCAGTCCTACTGCAAAAGGAGCTCTGGGCTGAAACCCATACATTAACATAAATGGACTATATCCAGTGGAAGAGTGCTTGGCACTGTTATATGCAAACTCTGCTATCGGTAAATACTCTTCCCAATTAGTTTGCCTTTTACTTACATATGCCCTAAGCATATCTTCAAGAATTTGGTTAACCCTTTCAATTTGCCCATCTGTTTGCGGATGATCCGCCGTACTCATGCTAAGTTTAGTATCCAATTTCCTAAATACCGCACGCCAAAAATGGCTATCAAATTTTCTATCCTGATCAAAAACTATATTTGCCGGAAGGCCATACAATCGGTATATGTTCTCTATGAACAATCTAGCCAATTCTGGTGTTTTAACATCAGTTGAAGTTGGAATAAACCTAGCCATTTTGGTTAACCTATCCACAATCACCCACACAGAGTCGTGCCCCCTCTGTGTTCTAGGTAGAGCAACAATAAAGTCCATGGAGATACTCTCCCATTTTCCCGAAGGAATTTCTAATGGATGGAGAAGTCCTCCCATTTTTAATTTTTCAGCTTTATTAACCTGGCATTTATTACATTTGACCACATAGTCAAGGACGTCCTTATTCATTCCAGGCCAATAGAACTGCCTTTTAATAAGACTATAAGTCTTATTAACTCCCGGATGTCCCGCACTAGGGGTATCATGACACTCAAAGAGTATCTGGCGCCTTATTTCTATATCTTTCGGGACACATACCCTACCCTTGTAGAGTAAATAACCATTATCAATGGTAAAATTCTTCCACTTGAATCCAATTTGAGCAACCCCTGATGCTCCATTTCCTTGTTGAACATCCTCAAATATTCCTTCCTCAGTAGAAGCACTTTCATTTGGATCCCCATTTTTTATTGCTTCCCATATGTTGGAATATGCCGGATCAACCTGGCATTTCCCTTTTAAAGATTCAAGCAAGTTGGAAGTGAACTGAGTAAAACTCAATTCATTAATGATGGGCATTCTGTTGAGTGCATCAACTACTATATTATACTTTCCTTTTCTATATCTGATCTCATAGTCGAACTCTTGGAGGAGTTCGGCCCATCTGGCTTTACGCCCGTGTAAATCTGGTTGATCATTAAGCCACTTAATGCTTTCATGATCCGATAAAATTAAAAGTTTGGCACCATACAAATAGTGCCTCCATTTCTTCATTGCATGTACTATTGCATACAGCTCCCTCTCATAAACAGAATAATTATGTTTTGCACGATCTAATTTCTTGCTTTCAAAAGTAACTGGTCGACCTTCTTGTAATAAGACCGCGTCTATTGCCTTATCACTGGCATCAGCTTCAACCACAAATGGTTTATTGGGATCCACTATTAATAATACTGGAGCTGTAGCAATAGCTACCTTAAGTTTTTGAAAACTTTCATTTTGATCTGTTCCCCAATTAAAACTTTTCCCTTTCCATTTAAGTTGGTCTGTCATTGGAACAACTATTTTGGCATAATCTCGAATGAATCTACGATAAAATCCAGATAAACCTAGGAAGATCTGCAGCTCTTCCAGGTTCCTTGGAGGTGGCCATTCAATAATTGCCCTTACTTTTTCTGGATCCATGTTGATTCCCTCTTTCGAGATTATATGCCCTAGATATTTGACCTCTTGTGCAAAGAATTCACATTTAGTTTTCTTCGCATAAAGGGAATGTGTTCTTAACAATTGGAATACTAATTGTAAGTGTTGCAAATGTTCTTCTCTTGATTTACTAAAGATCAAGATATCATCCAAGAAGACTACTACAAAATGTCCTAGATAGGGCCATAAAACACTATTCATCAGCTTCATAAAGGTAGCTGGTGCATTAGTGAGGCCAAAAGGCATCACCAAAAAATCATAATGCCCGTATCTAGTACGAAATGCCGTCTTGGAAAAATCTTGTGCCTTAATTCTTATTTGGTGATAGCCTGATCTTAAATCTATCTTTGTGAAAAATTTTGCCCCTTGCAATTGATAAAAAAGATCTTCCATTCTGGGCATAGGAAATTTATTTTTCACCGTTATTTTATTAAGTGCTCTATAGTCAACACAAAGTCGCATAGAACAATCTTTTTTCTTTACCAATAAAATTGGTGAAGCCCAAGGTGAATTACTAGGTTGAATAAATCCTTTATCCAGGTAATCCTTAATTTGTCTTTCAACTTCTTGATGTTGTGTTTCACTTAATCTATACGGTGGTTTTGAAATTGGGTGTGTATCCTTATTTATGTCAATTGGGTGATTTATATCACCCCTATCTGGTGGAAGGCCACTTGGTAAATCAGAAGGAAACACATCTTTAAAATCATCTAACAAACTGTTCAATTCATTATTAACATTCAACTCACAAACATAAGAAAATTGTTACTTTATATTATAGAAAGTAAAAGTATTATGTACAGGAAGAGACCATAGCATATATACCTCACAAATTTCCTTCTTTATCAGCTTCTGAACTTCAGTAGAACACATCAAAGGATTATCAGATACTTCATGTTCACCTTGAATGACAAAAGTCTTTACCATCCCTTTCAAATTCCAGTGTATTATGGTGATAGCTACGTTTTAAGGATGGTTCCAATCCCCATAGCCACTCCCTCCCTAGAGCAATATCAGCTCTTTCCATGTTCATTATTTGAAAATCAAGCTTATCTTTATATCCTTGAATCTGGATTTCCAAATTGGATACCATTGTATCCCATATTTTATTGTCTTGGCCTTGCATCATACGAACAACATATTGATACTCACTGTTTTGTTGGGGAAGTTTCAATATTTTGACAAGTGCATAAGTAATAAAATTATGTGTGGCAGAGTCATCAATCATGACTCTAACCCATTTTCCAGCTATCAATCCATGTACTCTAAGTAAATCATGTGGCCCAAAAGTAGGCTGCCACATAGAAGTTGACATACAACACTTATGTTGTACATCCATGTGCAAGACCTCTAAAGATTTATACTTTTCATGGCCCTTTAATTCTAAGATCTGCACTACATGGATTTGTTTTTCTTTTCTTTGATACCAATCATAGATGATGGAGAGTTAGAAAACTCCAAACGATGAAAAGCACGAGCCCTTCTCCTCCCAACCACGCCTAGATAAGTGCTGGCCCTCTGCCTGGATCCCTTTGCCAGCCGTCAACTTCTTGAAGTCCTACTATTCCTGGACTCCCTTACTCTCTAGGCTCCCCTTAACCCCGTTCGAGCGCCCAAGAGCCCGGACCGTCATTCTTGTGCATGTTCCCCTAGATTTACCTTAATGTGACATTAAATGTCACTTTTAATGTCACATTCCATATTTATGACCTTAATGTAACATTAAATATCACTTTTAATGTCACATTAATGTCACACCAAAATTTAAAAATTCCCCTTCTCCTTTAAAAAGGGCTTTCCCTTCCCCCAAAAAAAGCCTCTACTTATGTCATGTATATCTAAGAAAAGTATTTTTTTGTATCTTTCTACGAGACATGCTTCTAGTTTGGTCATTCACTTGCCTCCATTATACAAATCTTCTTAGCTCTTTATGCTCACACTGTCATAGCCACACAATCACAAGCTTCTCCCATCTATAGTCATACAACACCCAAGTTATATATTTCTTTTATGGTCATTTTTTTTACCTCCATTCCACAAATCTTCTCATCTTTCTATACTCACACAGTCCCTAGCTTCTCTCAACCATAGCCACATAAACACCCAACTTCTCTTTCTTCTAAGCATAGATATAGCCACACAACCCCCATCTTTTCCTAGCCATAGCCACAAAATACCTAAGTTTTCTCTTTCCCTCATGGACATTTCTCTATCTCCATTCCACAAACCTCATCTTTCTATGCTCACATACCCATATCGACACAACCCACAAATTCTCTCAATCGTAGAGCCAATAGCACCTAGCTTCTCTCTTTCTTTCATATCCATATCTATTACCATTCTAAAGTATTCTTACTTGTATTCCTCTTCTTCTATGTATTATTCTTCTCCAATTCATGTGAATGACATCTACATGTGATAAAAGAAAACCCCATGATTTCATATCTACTATCTATATACACAATACAAATGATAAGGATGGAAAATAGATAGAAGTATTGTTTAAGAAAGATCCATGGCTCTACATGTGGCCATTAGTAATAGGGTCTCATTAAGTCCATCATCTTTTTGTTGTACTAAAAAATTATAAAAATATCAGAGTGCTTGTGTCTTGAGAGACTCCAAATGGTGATATTGTTTCATCAATTCAACTTTTGATGGTCTAAAGTGATGCCAAGAGGCATATTTCACGGTGGATTCCGTGAGGTTTTACGGTGGATTCTGTAAACTTTGCTGACCGGGGCTCATACACAAAGTGGATTCTTTATGCGAGAAGTTGATGGGGATGCCTATCCTTTTCGGGCATTTCATTAATTTAGTGTGTACATGGGTGATTCCATAGCGGGTGATTTCGCAAAATGCATATTAAATTAATAAATGTTTATGAGTTTAGAGTGCGCACTCGTAATAAATTAAGATTAGGATTGATTTCTAACCAGTTGATTTATTTATGTAGCTAAAGAATGCTAGGTATTCACTTTTGTCGATTTAATTGTATTATTTTACTAATGATTGTGAATGCTTCAGTTGATGTGTAGAGATAGCAGCACTGGCAAAGGAAAGCATTGGAGGATAGCAAGTATTCGATTTATCATCTATATTTTGATGGGCGCATACCTTAGGCATGGCGCCTATATTTTGTCGCGCCTATTTATTGAGGCGTTGGATATTTGTTTATTATTTTGTATGGGCATGGACGCACGATTATGTTATTTGTACTTGGACATTGTATTGGGTATGCCTGACTCTTTGGGCAACACCCATTAGCTTTATTTCTATTTTGTGCTAAAGCAAACTCAAAAGCTAAAAGCTTGCTATTTTGTAATTTGGACTATTATTTGAGCTTGAAGATTATTAATACATAAAATACATGCTTTGTGGAGCGCTCACACAAGGCATGGGGGGAGATTGCACCCAATTGGTCTCTTGTTCATGTCGTGCATGCTTTTTACCTTGAGTTTTGTGCAAAAAGTAAAGTTCTTTTGTTCTTGGGGACCTTCCGGCATTCACTACGCGAGCGTACAACATCCGATCTGTGCACCAGTGGTATCGGAGCGAAGCTGAGATCAAGAGCTTCCAATCGCTACCCATCTTATGCGAAGGCGGAGCTCTAGGAACGATCAAGCTCTACAGTCAATCTCATTGCGAACAGTCGATACAGGTGGATTCCTGGCGATCAAGAACCTCTGTTTCCATCCTCAGATCGCAAAGGACGGGCCTGCAATGACGGAGGACCACTCCTACATCCTCTCATACAAGTCGTGGAGTTTTAGAGAGATAAGTCTTCTAATCCACAAGTTTAAAAGCTTAACTAAGCTTCATAAGCTTAATAAGCTTAGTTTAAGCTTAAGAAGCTTAAATCTTCCAAATCGTCAACAAACAGTATTAGAGTATGTCCGCGTGAATTTCGGCGGCTGAAAAAATAGTCCCCCCCCCTAAAATACGCCGTTTTGATTCAGTTAAGCTACAAGTTAAATCATCCAAGTTCTCAATCACACAAGCCTCATAAATTTTGCAAGTGTACAAAGTTACTTATTCTGCAAGTCTGTTAAATCAACCAAGTTCTGGTACTCTGCAAGTCACATAAGTCTGCAACTCTGCAAGTCAGACAAGTCATCTGAAGTCAAAACTGACTTCTGCTCAAAACTTATAGAAGGATTGTTCCTATGCAAAAACTCCAAACTGCAAAGTTATTCATTGAAAGATATTGTTCGCATACGCAGGTTTGCTGAACCATTTTCAGCACGCGCAAAAGATTAAAACATAGATTTTTCAAAGATTACAAATACCGCAATAGTCAAAGACGAAGATTGTGAAAGCCAAACATTAAAAAATATATAAGCCTTGTATACCCGATCTTGAGCTACGCTCATCCCGCTAATTTGATTTTGAGAGTGAGGTTTTTTGAAGTTTTGCAGGATGACGAAACCACATATGGATGATTTAATGGCTGAAGGCGATCTTCCTAAACCTACGATGGAGCAAAAGTTGGATTTAATTATAATGCAGTTAGATGAAGAATGACGAGCTAGGCAAGCACTGCAAGTTTAATTGGCTAATTTACAAAGATCGAGTACCGACAAAGAGAAACCTCAATCTGAAGACCTTATTCGACGTACCATCGACGCAACTCTCGAAGCTCAATCCATCCTCAAGGAAACAAAGATAAGTAAAAGAAATTTCAAAATCCGTACTTTCAATGGCACTCGAGAGGGAAAAACTGTTCTTGCATTCATCAATCAGTTTGATGATTACTTTCATGAGGAAACATATGCAGAAAAAGATAAAATGAAGTGTGTCACCAATCATTTAGTGGATAGAGCATCTCTTTGGTTGACCGTGGTTCTTAAGAGTATAGATTATCCCACTATCTAAGAGAATTTCAAGAAGAAGTTTATGCAGAATTTTCTTCCTCCACAATTCCATGAAAAAGCCATAAAGCAATGGGACATTCTTCAGCAACGAGATCGTGAGCCTATTCCTCAGTACACCGAACACTTTTGGAATGCATTACTCCAATTACGCATGCTTGAAGACGTACCTGAAGCTACACACAAGTGTAAGTATATGTCTGGATTACTTGGACATTACTACGCTGAAGTCAATATGTTCAAGCCTGCAACTCTTGAAGACGCAATTTCATTAGCTCATGATACTGAAGACAAGCTTCGAGGAAGAGACAAGCGTCCACAGCAATTCCAAACCAATGGTAATTATGTATCTAAGCAATTTAACTTAACTTTTAGAAGATTTAATCAATGTCGTTTTTCTTCATCATCTTTCCGTAAGACTTGGGCAAAACCACCTATTTTACCATCCAATACCAACCAAAACCCTAAGCCTATTCCATAGCCAAATCCTAATATTCCTAGACTTCCTACTATTTCAAACAATGTAACCAAAGCCAAACCTATAGTATGTTATAAATGCCACCAACTTGGACATCTAGCAGCAAATTGCCATTCGAAGAAGCCACATGTCCATATCAACTACCTTGGAGCAATGGAAGATAACGAACATGAAAAAATGCATGATTTCATAGAAGATAAAGACGACATTACCACTCCTTCGGATACTTTACCAGGTATGCCAACTCCACATTCTTTATTGACAATGAAATGTTTAGTGCATGGAAATGAAAATATTGTTTTGCATGATGATAATAGTACTCATGATTTTATTTCTGCAAAGTTAGCGAAAGAATTGAAATTACAAAATGTTCCTACGCATTATCGCATTAAAGCAACATTCTTAGGCACTAGGTATAATGGAACACAGAAAGTGCATGACTTAGAAATTCAAATTGGTGAATACACTGAAACAAGGAATTTTCTAGTTGTACCATTACAATCCAGTGATATTATTTTAGGTATGCATTGGCGTCATCAGCATAACCCTTATATAGATTATTTCACACATTCAATTAATATTCAATTTCAAGGAAAACATATTACATTGAATGGTATGCATACATCTAATGCTTTTCCACTGCTTTCACATACTCAAGCTAAACGTGCATTACGCAAAAGTAACAAATCTTATCTCATTTGGATAAATGAACTGTAAGTTAAAGAAAATCATATGTACACTAGGCATAAAGAATTTCTTACACAATTTAAAGACTGTTTTGCAGAAGATCTACAACTTGGTTTACCTCCTTCACGTCCAGAAGACCATAAAATAGATTTGATTCCTGGTACACAACCACCTTGTAAAGCACCATATAGGCATAACCAGATAGAGCAAAAAGAAATTCAAAATCAAGTTGAGGAATTCCTGAATAAAGGATTGATTAAACCTAGTAGTTCTCCATTTGGTGCACATGTTTTATTAGTAAAGAAGAAAAATAATACCTATCGTATGTGCATTGACTATCGTGCTTTAAATAAGATCACAGTAAAAAATAGATATCTAATTTTTAGAGTCGATGACCTTATGGATAAACTGCAAGGTTCTGCCATATTTAGTAAAATAGACCTTAAATCTGGTTATCATCAGGTGAGATTAGATAAGTCTGACATATTCAAGACTGCATTTAGAACACAATTTGGTCATTATGAATTTTTAGTAATGCCTTTTGGATTGACTAATGCACCTGCTACATTTAGTAGAATGATGAACGGTATATTTTTTAAATATCAACATTGTGTTATTGTCTTCTTTGATGATATTTTGGTGTTTAGTCAAAATGAGAAAGAACATTATGAACATTTGTCCTTGGTTTTCAAGTTATTAAAAGATAATCAACTGTATGCTAATCCGAAAAAGAGAGTTCTTTAAAACAAAAATTGAATATTTAGGTCATATTGTATCATCAGATGGTATTAAGGTCGACTCTAAGAAAATAGAAGCAATATTGAATTGGCCTATACCTAAAAATGTGCATGAGTTTCGATCTTTCCTAGGTCTTGCTAATTTCTATAGGAAGTTTGTGCGTAATTTTTTATTACTTGCTTTACCTTTGACTAAACTTTTGAAAAAATGTATTGTTTATCATTGGTCCGATAATCAACAGAAATCCTTTGACTTATTGAAACATGCATTAACCCATGCTCCTGTTTTACACTACCTGATTTTAATAGACCATTCTTTTTAGTAGTGACTGATGCTAGCAAATCTAGAATAAGAGCCGTACTTATGCAAAACAAGCATCCCATAGCATATTCTAGTTGTAAACTGAAACCCTCCGAACTTAAATATTCCACATATGACAAAATTATTAGCTGTAGTATACGCTTTAAAACAATGAAAACACTACTTAATGGATTCTTAATTTATGATTAAGACTGATCAATAAAGTATTAGACATTTACTTAGTCAACCCCAAATATCTGACCGACATATCAAATGGGCAACCTTTATTCAGAGTTTTCATCCCATCATTCAATATCAACCCGATAAAGAAAATGTAGTGACCGATGCATTAAGTAGAAGACCTGCCATTCATAATATTTCTGTTATATCAATTGATTCTTTAATTTCTATGAAAGATACTTATCATCATGACATTACTTTTCATGCTGATTGGAATAAATTAGTTGAAAATAACTAGATTCCTATTGATTCATTGTCTTATAATGATGGATTCATGTTTTATGAAAAGAGATTCTCTGTTACAATTCCATTCAGATATTTTGTTTTGAATGAGATTCATTGTCCTCCATATCAAGGTCATAGAGGTATCATATCTACTTTACGTACATTAACTGAAGATTTTTATTAGCCACATATGGACACTGATGTATCTAACTTTGTTTCTGAATGTTTGATTTATCAAAGAGTTAAGAGACATCATGATAAACAGTATGGATTACTTATGCCTTTATCTATTCCATCAAGACCATGGAAACAAATTTCTATGGATTTTATTACTGGTTTACTTAATACTAAAGCTAACCATGACATGATTTGGATGTAGTAGACAGGTTTAGTAAACAAGCATATTTTATTCCATGTAGAAAAACTTTAACAGCATCTCAGGCAGCACAATTGTTTTTGAAAACTTTTTTCACTAACCATGGATTACCAAAAGTTATTATTGTTGATCATGATTCTAGATTTTGTAAAAACTTTTGGATTACTTTGTTTGCTAACCTAGGAACAAAAATTGATTTCTCATCTGCATTTCATCCTGAAACTAATGGACAAATAAAAGCCACTAACAGTACTATTTTAGATCTTTTACGTAATTACACTATTTCTAAATCACAGACATGGGATACATATTTACATTTATTATAGTTTGCATATAACAATACACCACACATATTTACAAAGAAAGCACCGTTTGAAGTGATTTATGGTTATAGATTGTCTACACCTGTTGCATCTTTATCAAATAAAATTCAGAGTACTGATGATATTACTAGTATGCACGCTACTATTTTTTATGAGGTTAAAGATATGATTGCCAAAGCCCAACAATCATATACCAAACAAGCCAATAAGAAAAGACAAACAATGAATTTCAAAATTGATGACTATGTTTGGTTGAGAATAGAAAAACGTAGATTACAAAGTGTAAATAGACACACAGTTGTGAAATTAGAACCTAGATTCTATGGACCATTTAAGATCATTCACAAAATTAATGACAATGCATTCAAGTTAGAATTATCACCTCACTGAAAAATTCACAACACGTTTCACATTAGTTTATTACGACCCTTTAGAGGCCAATTACTTGTACACCCTGTTTATGAAAACCCACCTTTGTTAGAGAAAGAGACTGAAATACTTGAACTTGAAGCTATCATAGATACGGACTTTATGACCACTAGAACTGGCCGAAGATATTCTAGATATTTAGTCAAGTTTAAGAACCATCCTGTAGAAGAAGCCCAATGGATGCACGCTAGCGACTTAAATGCTTTCCCCACTCTGCTAGCTCCACATTGAGCTAATAACAATTGAGGTCAATTGCTATTCCACCCCGAGGGTATGATGCCAGGAGGCTTATTTCACGGTGGATTCCGTGAGGTTTTACGGTGGATTCTGTAAACTTTGATAATCAGAGCTCATACACAAAGTGGATTCTTTGTGCGAGAAGTTGATGGGAACGCCTATCCTTTTCGGGCATTTCGTTAATTTAGTGTGTACATGGGTGATTCCATAGCGAGTGATTCCACAAAATGCATATTAAATTAATCAACGTTTATGAGTTTAGAGTACGCACTCGTAATAAATTAAGGTTAGGATTGATTTCTAACCAGTTGATTTATTTATATAGCTAAAGACTGCTAGATATTCACTTTTGTCGATTTAATTGTATTATCTTACTAACGATTGTGAATGCTTCAGTTGATATGTAGAGATAGCAACAGTAACGGAGGAAAGCATTGGAGGATAGCGAGTATTCGATTTATCATTTATATTTTGATGGGCGCATACCTTAAGCATGGCGCCTATATTTTGTCGCGCCTATTTATTGAGGCGTTGAATATTTGTTTATTATTTTGTATGCGTATGGGCGTACGATTATGTTATTTGTACTTTGACATTGTATTGGGTACGCCTAACTCTTTTGACAACACCCATTAGCTTTATTTCTATTTTGTGCTAAAGCAAACTCAAAAGCTAAAAGCTTGCTATTTTGTAATTTGGGCTATTATTTGAGCTTAAAGATGATTAATACATAAAATACATGCTTTGTGGAGCGCTTACACAAGGCATGGGGGGAGATTGCACCCAATTGGTCTCTTGTTCATGTCGTGCATGCTTTTTACCTTGAGTTTTGTGCAAAAAATAGAGTTCTTTTGTTCTTGGGGACCTTCCGGCATTCACTACGCGAGCGTACAACATCCGATCTGCGCACCATAAAGGACTTGAAACTACCTCTTGAGACTACTCAGTAATTCTTTCCCTCAAATTATAATTTGCAAATTTTATATTCTTCATTTTTCATATTTTTTAAGATTTTTACTCAAAATTTCTTTCCCTTGATTTATAATCCATTGCTTTTATGTTCTTAACTTTTCATATATCTTCTAAGAATGAAACAATGATAGTTAAAAGCCATTCTAAAGTTTTACATGTGGATATGAATGAAACAATGATAATTAAAAGTCATTGTAATATCTTCTACATCGTAAGGTTTTTTTCTATATGTTCATATATATAATGCCTACATTAATTAATTTGTATGGCTCTCTTAAATTACTTCCATCCCTCAATTCTTTAAAATCGCCCACTTAGAATGAGTAGACACTTCAAACATTAAAATTGAAGATCGTATATATCATTCATAGATTGCTAAAGTTTAGAAGAGCTCTAAGATTAGTAGTTCTTTCATAGTACCATCAATGATTTGTACCAATTCTTTTTTTTAATTGTATCTTCCAATTCATTAATACACAATATCCATCCATGTGTATTTGTAAGGGCATAATAAAAATCTTTCTTAGTTTTCATTTTGAAGAAAATTTGAATGAGGTGGATGGGTTGCACAAAGGTGATATCTTTTCATGCAGACGCATGATCCCTAGTGCTACTTTTCATTACTTGATTACATGTTCATCATTGTACATGTGCTTCTATTACCAATGTTGGATGAAAAAAGTAAGCCAATGGATTCCCTTAGAGTCCACTAAAGACATGGAACAAGCATTGGATATTCAAATTCATATGTTAGATGGAATGATTGAGTTGGCCACAATTTGTGATTGTTAAAGTCTCCTAAATCTATGGAAGCAACTTGTCTTGATGAAAAGTATTTCTATGGTGAGCTTTAACTTCAAGATTGATGGGAGAAAGGTGAGCTAATTTAGTACTGAAATTGTTTCATTTTAATTGAAATACATGAAAGACATATGTCAATATCATTCTAAAAGAAAAACTTTCATTTTTACAATGAATTGTGAATAGATCAATATCATCTTGTATCCAATTTCCAAAACGGCCATGCATGAGGAAACACTATCTCCATTATCAATATGCCATCTCATGCAAGATAGTGAAAAATACAAGACTTGACAATGTAGATAGAGAAGTTGCTAGGTTGTAGTTTGAACCATTGTAATTGAAGTAAACACATAGTTTTGAGATACTTTATCACAATCAAAGGTACAATCATATGTTACCTCAATCCATTATTTATATAGATAACACCATGTTTCCAAGGATCATGGTCTCATGCCATGCAAATTGTTGAAATATAATGGATTTATGTTTGTCTATTACATCAAGCCAAAAAAGCATTGACTACCATATAATTTTGTTTTTAAAAAGTCATGTGAAATGAAAAAGTGTAAATGAGTTTTAAATGTGAAGACATATAATGTATCAAAATTTTACAATCAATAGATTGAGGGTTTTCCTTTTCAGTTCTTAATATCTATACTAGATTCTCTTACATTGTAAATTTTAGATTTTTTTGTGATTTATTCTTTACTTTTCAAAATTTATTTATTTATTAATATATTTTTAAAAACTAAAGTTTTAAGTCCAATACCTATAAACATCATTCACTTGGACTCATTTTCATTTTCCAACTCTCCAACTACTTCTTTTCTCCTATCAAGCATCCTTACACACCTCCTATACCCTTCCTAGGATAGATCACACTTTTGCTAACTTCATGTAATTTATTTGGGTAATAAATTCACTGAGAGATCATACATTTAGCAAATATTTTGTCCCAATATCAACTATCGTGATATGGTACTGTGGCATGGTTCAAGTGTGCAATACCCTATTAAGTATATGGATACACACACTTGAGAGTATATTGTCAGCTTTGAGAATTCAATTAAGGAATGGGTGTTGTGCAATCTATTGAAGTATATTAATACCATAGAGGTCTTTCTCAATCTAGTTTATGTTGTGCAAATTTCACCCCCCCTCCCCGCCCCCCACCTACTTCAAGACCTCATTCCTCAGACCGCCAAGAAACACCGAGCATAGCCTCTTTGTATGGAGCAACATGGACTCAAGATGTTGGAATCCCATATGCACAGTGGTGGAAAGTGCAGCCTAGTCTATTCCTATAAAGCATTGTACTTGCTCTCTTCTTTAATACAATGTCATAGTACTTTTGTACTTCCAGCAAAGTGTATGTGTCATTGTCAACACACAATATTGTGTTTATAAGTTCAAGCTTCCATCTTGGAACCTAATTCACTTATGTGACATTTGGTCTTGATATTTGTTACCTCATGAGCTCACTCTTCCTCTTTCAACCTCCATAGCCATGCTCTAGATCCAACATTCTTTACATGGTATCAAATCCAAGTCGGGCATGGCCTAAGCTCAACTCTCTCTCAATGTCTCTCAACTTCAGTTCTCAGTGGTGGCAGCTCAAAACTTCATCTTTAACTTCCACCTTGTGGTAGCCATAGCCAGCCTATACCTACCCTACTTGGAGCTTTCATATCTCACTCAGGCCATATCTCACTAAGCTTCCTTTTGGAGAAATTCTCCTCTGCTTCCAAAGCTTCTCTATGGCACTTCAATTGCTAACATTGGTGGAGTATATGCCCAGCTTTGCTGAAAAATGTGATCGCTGCCTAGATTGTGCCCTTGCTCTTTGTACTAATGATTGAACATGTGTGCACAATAATGCTGATAATTTTTAAAAGGCAATAAAAGCCCATCACCTAAGGCACCCCTAGCTCGAATCTTGTCCAAAATGGTTCACTATGTGAGCCACAAAGTGACAGAGAGAAAAACTAGGCCCCTCTCTTGCAAACCCTAAAAATCCATAGCCAACTTACTTGAAACTTTATACTTTCTTCATTTTCTCTCTCTTAGCACTCAAACCAAACCTATGCCACTCTAATCCACTGAAAATTGAAGTTTCAAACAAGCATTTCCCATCAAATTAGCAAGGAGGGGAGAAATCCAAGCATCAAAGCATCAAACTCAAGTGCCTGAAAGCAGAGTATCTATTGATATTTATCAAGTGTTATTTGACACTACATTCCTTGTATCTCTTGACACAATTAAATATTTTTCTGCTTAAATGTGAGAATTTTGGTGCTAATTTGTTACTCCATCATGGGTAAAGACTCTCCAACTATTCAGTTCAAAGGGGTCAGATTCCAAGCCTGGCAAACGTGCATCAAGTTCATCCTGATGAAGAAGGGTCTTTGAGCTTACTCTTCCTCTTTCAACCTCCATAGCCATGCTGTAGATCCGACATTATTTACAATATGGCATTGATCAATATTGCATCAAACATCTCTCCTAGATGCACCTTTGTTTTGTTACTTAATGAAGGTGAAAACCACTCTCCAATCGCAATGAGTACTCAAGAGCATGTATGATGATTGCTAAAAGATGTCTGTAACCCAAAGCTTTCACTAGCTGGCAATGCTAGAGAGAAAGCAGAGGCTACAAAAGAGATAAAACCTCTAGGCCTTATAGTTAATAAAGCTATAGTTGTTGTGGACAACATTGTGAGGCGTGGCTTAAGTGAGCAAGAGGATGCACCATCTACCATCAATACAAACTATCACATAGATAGCACGAGCAAAGTCTTCATCCATGACAAAGAGTTTATGTTTCTCTAAGATGCGGAGAGATTTTTTGAAGAGAGGGAGGATGAGGTGTTGTCAATGCTCACAATGACCAATGAATTATTCCTTATGTCCGATAATCTACCTCTAGAGTACAACAACCCAAAGCTTGAAGACATAGAGAGGATACACTCATAGCTTTGAGATTCCATCGACCTGGTGGAGCACGCCATGATTCAAAAAAGTGCAAGCCAAATTGGTAGCAGGACAATTGCTCCAAGAAGAGAAATAAGCCCCCTTGATCAACGAATCTAATCAAGTTTAGACTTAATCAAATCCTCAAAGGCTACAAGAGATACCAATTAGGAAGTATAGAAAAAGTTTACTTGAACATTGTTTTTTACTATGCATATTATTTTGAGCTAACTTCATATCAACGTAGACTATGCTCAAAATCAATGATTTTGTAAGTTGTGAGAATGGCCCATGAGTATTTGAGAAGGATGTGTTGATAGGGCACTACATTGATAAAATCCTTAGTGGTAACATAGCAATTATCTAGGTGAAATTCACCTTAGAGAGGTGGCTCAACTCTTTATTTTGAAAGCCCTATCAAAAGTGTTATATGCTTCCACCATCATCCCAAATGCGATAAGGTATAATCCTTAATGAAAAGAAATCGCATGTATTTGGTACATGCTTTAGGATACTACATACCATGGGTTTTGGAAAAGTCATAAGGGCTATGTAGAGAGCCATATAGGAGAGCATAATTACAAGTCAAGGGGAGGCATGCATGCATGGGGCTCCTCTATATCTCCTCAGAAGAGGCATCATCATCGCTACCACCACCGCTGCCTGTGCCGCTGCCATTGCCGCCACCGCTACTGCTAGTCCCCCCTTCGCTTTCCCCTGCTTACTCTATTGTTGCCTGAGAGATTGTTGCAGGGGCTATATGAGGTCAATCTTTCCCACTGCATCCACCATCTCAGCCAACTTATCATCAATAAGATCTCTAACATCATCCTCCATTTGAAATCAGCCTATTGGGAAGGTTTTGTTCCACTATCTGGCTATTATGTTTTTACATTTATCATTGATCTCCACAATAACAACAGCCTTCAAAATTATACCCAATTTGTGCAATGCCACTTCTTTCCCACCAAGGCTCGAGAATAAGAACAGAACTGTTAAACCTTGCGGATATAATTCTTTCAATGGTGAAAGACTGTACGCAATAGTATTGACCTGAAATGAGTTGCCCAATGCATCATACCGATCTGAAAGGGTAGAGAAGCCTCAAGTGTGGTCACGATCATATCCAAGCACCAGCTCAATCTCATGGGGTTCAAGTGGGCCAGCTTGGCCTGGACTGACCCAAACCAAGTTCCATATCTTGCATGCCAGGACAATCTCATATTGAAGATAAGAAGGTGTCTTGCTTTCTTTGTGGGAAGAAAATATTTTTCTGATCAATCCACATATAGTGCTAGGGGCACCCCATGTGTTTATGCAATTCAGCTTCTCTCTTGGATCCCATGGGGGCCAATACTTCTTTGTTTTCGAAAGCACCTCAAAGATTGTCATGGGAGCAGGGGGAAGGATTCAACCTTCTTCCATCTACTGGAAGGTTATAAACATAGCCACCTCAACCTAAAGCATGCTGAAAAATATCTAGAGTGTAAACTCTGGATCTATGCCATTAAAATGCAGTTTGATGGTCTCCCACTCTGAATTGGGAATGTTGTCAACATTCTCAAAATAGAAAAAGGAAGGGCCTTCCATCAAACTATTCAATGGTTTTGGCTTGCCTTTAAAAAAGCCAGGAATTCCAAACCCCATGCCCTTTTTGAACTTGAAGGGTGGGATAGAACCTAGATGTGGACATGATGTTTTTCCATTTATAGATTGAGTCTCAAGCCATTAAACACTCGAGTCTTCACTGGCACTTTTATCCAAGTCTAGAGTAGGAGTAATGCTGATCTTTGTTTTAAGGCCCAAGTAAGTGTACCATAGCTTAAGGGCTCTTTCATCTACCCAATATATTTTGCTACAGACACCTCGTGAGGGTCCAGCATGTCTAGTTATTTGAACACCTCGTGAGGGTCCAGTATGTCTAGTTTAATCTTTTATCTTTTAGGACTAATGCACATTATTCAATGCACTTTGGTGTGAGGGTAAACATCTTCGAACTCAACGTATAGATAAAAAGAGAAATACCCAAGATTGTGGTGTCCTTGCTCACTTTGAGGATGCCAATGGTACTTCAAGTAATTATTAACTCTATTTTTTTAATTCAATGATTCAATATGCATTCTTAATTCTATGGTTTTTATCATGCGCACACGTGCATGCTCAAGAATCAATTTCAGGTGGTTAAATAATTATTAAATTTGGTTTTTTAATTATGTGAATTGAAATTTTAGGTGGTTAAATAATTGTGTCTGCTGGCGCGTCTATATTAGCGTCTATTTGCACGGATATATAGACACACAATTTGCATCTATTTACACGCACGTTTACACGCACTTATAGACGCTATGATAGACGCGCCCGACTTTGCACGTCTAACATGCGGGTCTATGCCTTGTTTCTGTTGTAGTCTCACCATCCCCTCAATCCTGTATCTTTGGAAAGTCATAGCACTCACATATTTTGAAATCATTTTCCCAAATGTATGTCTCCTAGATACCATAAATATCATGGCAATCATGAGAACAATGCCTCCTAATTCAACCCAATCACTAGTGGATAGTGCGACTCCTACACCACCCTCAACCCCTACTGGCAAGAATAAATCTTTCATCCATATTTCCTCTTCTTCCCCCATTCGTACATCATGTGTAGTGTGGTCAATCATCCTTAAGACTCTGCAACTATTCAAATCATAAAAAAATCATCGCACATCATAAATAACATTTAAGAGTGCAATCCTCTTTAGTTTTCATATTATTCCTATAATATGTTTCTAAAGTTTATTACCACTTACTAGTGTTTGTGAATAAGGAAGTTATTAGCTCAATTATATAGAGTTTTAATTATGTAAAGTATAAATTGAATAGATAAGAAATAATTACTCAATATTTTGATTGCACAAATAGTTATGCTAAGGTAAAGCTATAATAGTATAATGTTTTGAAAGGATTTTTTGCATTAACTTATCTATTATTTGTTAGGAATGTAAATTTCCATATATATCTATTGATAATATTTTCCACATAGGTGATACATGAATTTGCAAGATTGGATCTCCCTCAACACCCCACATGGTTCCATCACTAGAAACTAGTTTCCAATAGGAGTGCTAAGAAATAGCTCAGTGCCAAAGGCCTTTTCATACAAGTGTCCACTTTGTTGAGGATTCTGATAACCAACATGGTTCTACTTTATAAATACTTTAAGACCAATGAACATAAAGCATATTATGAGCCCAACGGACTCCAAAATATCCCATAATGATTGGGGGATGCTTTGATAATTGTAAGTTGGAATGGCAATGTTTGACTTCTGCACCCAACATGCACAATTTTTTGCAATTATGGAGCAAATGTTTTGTATTTCCTAGTTTGAAATGAAGATTACTTGTTTGGAAAAAAAAAATTGTAATGCTTTTTTTATTAGTGCTTAATTTTTTAAAAGAACTAGTGCTAATAAGAATAGTTCAAAAAGATTATGTATATATCTCAATTAAGTGCGCATAGATAATAAGAAAACTAAAGGATTTCTTCTCAAGAGGAATGTAGAGGGGTCCTTTTTCAACTAAAATGTCCCATCTGGTAGGGTAAAGTTATTAAGTCTAGTGATTTTGAACAAGTTCAATAGAATAGCCAAATCACATGATTGTTGTTTTTGTTTATAGATTCATCATACCACTATTTTAAGGGGCTGAAGCTTAGATTTTACCTTGTAGGTAGTGGGGTTCAATTAGAGTCCTCCTTGTCTCTTACACTCTTTGAACCAAGTATATTGCTTGTAGCACATTGAGACTTGACTATAAAAACAAGCATACTCTCTTGCTTTATGCTAGGGTGCTATTAGGAGACCTAGAGTGTCCTTATATGTGCCACAGTCATTCCTCTTGTGGGAGGGGCCAAGCACTCTCCCTATGAGATAAACCTAAGAGCAATCAACCACCTAATCTTCAACATTTTGAATTCTAGGAGATGGTGTGTGGGAAGTGCCCTCTAGAACAATAATTTCAAAGGCATTGCCCTTCTTGAATGGGGATCTTTGGGCAAGTATGTTGCACTTAACGTGCCTTAAATCTACCGTTATCAATTCCATATCATCTCTTTTTTTCTTTTGCTATCTTTGCATTGGACACCTTACTTTGTGGTGGCATTAATGATCTCTTTTATTCCTTCCCATACTTTATGCTACAAAACTCATCCACCAATGTCTCCGCAATAATAAAGTCTAAACAAGCATTTACCCACATATTACAATGGCTTTCTAGTATTGCTATTACTTAATGTATCGTAATTCTCAAATACATATCCCAACAAATTATATTACTATGTAATTGTAATTATGGTCATCCTATAACTTGTTTTAAGTACATGTTACTCTTTACCTTTTTTTGAGCTCTTTGTACTATTTGAACTCTTTTTTTTGTTCCATCTTTGTTCCTCATGACTCTAGACTAATTCCACTTACTTTATTAATTCCTTCATTTGTTGTTATAAATTGCCCTTCTTGTGCCATTGTTGTATCATGTGATTCTAAATTTGCTTCAACACTACCTCTTCCTCTACCAAGAAAGTTATACACATATCCATTCTCTCTATCAAGATGTAGGCACTATAGATCATGATGCACTTTTTCCATAACAATGATGGTCTACCATGACTTTAAAATGGCAACTCTTTAGGACGTACTCATTATTTAGCAGGACAAAAGATACTTGCACGTAAGCGTTGTCTCAATACAATTTTAAACATTAGTATTGGACAACAAACATATCTTTTTGTACCCACCACTTGCAACACTTGCCCCACGATGCATGCCTCTCTCACTACTAGCCAGCCTTAACACTCTATATGAGATGAAAGAGTACCCATCAAACATGAACCATCCTGGTTGTGCAAGCGAATAGTGGTCTTGTGCACGTAATTGAATCTCATGCCAGACAACACGTAGATACCCGGATATCAATGGAACATCCACCATGAATTTAACCAAACAAACACTTCTTTGAAATGCATCCTCTTTTTCTCAAATTTAGTCCATGTATAATCATTCCATTTATAATGAAGTATCAAGATCATTCAAAGTGATCTTATTAGTCTACTTGGACTCTCCCTGTGGTTCACATAAGAAAATAAAAAATATGAGGAGGATTCTTGAAATTCAAGTGAGAAAATGTAGAGGAAGGAATTTTGGATAAACATTGGAAAGGGTTTGGTTTCTCATTCAACCAATTTTCTTAATGATCTTATGAGATACAAACTTCATGTAGTACAAACATCGACTCTATCTTTTCTATAAGAAGTGGTTGTAAACAAGAGGTCATGTTATATTTTCCTAGTAAGGGTTAACCATTTCAACAATAACATATAGTGGTACTACTTTTAGAATGAATATGTAGTACCACTATATCCAAACTCTATAATGGTAATATTTGAATTTGAATGAATATGTAAAAAAGCCTTTTTGAATTTAGATGATTATGATATAATATGGCATAATACCAACATAAGATTCAATAGCACCTTGAGCTTATACACCTACCCACACTAGGAAACAATTCAAAAACAAGAAATACTTTTGCAATAATTTTGTTTGGCTACATGTGCCATAAGTTTTTCAAACCAAGAAACTAATCCATGACGCCTATGATTGTGCACATATCTTCCTCCTAATGATTGAGATGTTGCTTGTAGGTACAAAGCATTTTATATAGCTAATGACATAGTTAGTAATGCAGCTAACATGGACTTGATAACGATTATGTTAAATAAGGAGGTCAATTTTTGATCTCATGTTAATCAAATGTAGATACGTGTAGGTCTTATTCTTCACATGGTTAAGAATTATTGTTTGACACTAGTCTAGTTTTAAAAGGTTTGATCAGCATTAACGTAGGACCTAATGTACAACTTAAAGTGCAACAAATACAACTTAGTGTAATGTGCGTCTTACAGTTCAAGAAAGACTTCGAGTTTGAAAACACGCAACGTATTGGCTGCCATTATCACTAGAATGGAAAGCTCCTGTACTCGATTAGATATCAAAGAATTGGATTAAAATGCCAAGTATTGAGTTATGGACCTTTCACTCAGCCAGCAAACTGCAAAGCAACGACTTTACCAAAGGCCTACAAAATGCATGTATGGACGTCAAACATCCCAAGTTATATATAGACAATATCCCAAACCCTCTCCGTAGCAAAGCATTTGAGAAATATTGTGTTGTCGGATTTGGCTAAAGTGCTATGAAACAAGTTAACGGCAAGGTGCAGACATTCGTGTATACATGCTTGTATTAGCTAGAGGCTCGCATTGGAGAGCAGCTTTCGACAAGCTAGAGACTAATACAGGCAGCTATACGCATAATGAGGACCTTAACGTACCTGGTGTTCCAGAACTCGTAGAGCTTGCCGGTGGGAGAGAAGACTATGGCCGCCACGTGTGCGTCGCAGAGCACGGAGAGCTCGTGCACTTTCTTGAGGAGTCCCTGCTTGCGTTTCCAGAAAGTGACCTGGCGGCTGGTAGGGTTCTGGATGCGCCGGATCCGGATCTTCTATCGGGTCGGTCACTGGATCTTCCATCGGGTAGAGACCGGCGCGTGTTGGTCGTCAACACCTTTTGTGCTACCGATACAAGCATGTCTGATCTGTACGTCTTGGTAATGTGTTTCTGGCGTTACCTCTGATTCCTTGACCATCTCGTTGAGGTTCAGCTCCTGATGGATATCGGCATCATCGTCAATCGAGAGACCAAACCCTAGCCGATGGGTCTTCCGAGAAACAGGTTTGCCTGCCGCTGGTTGAGTATCGTCGCCCATTATTCTGCTAACGTCAAGAGCACTCATGAAGTGATTAAACCTTAGCTACAGACGCGTGACGCTGTAGAGATCGTGACTTCTGTGTTGGAGTAACTGTATCGTGTATGCAGGACAGGTTTACCGGCCTTGGCCGATTCCCGGAGATCTTCAGAAATTAAGCTAATGGAACGGTACTGATATTTGAATCAATGAGACGAGACGGACCTTCTGATATAGAAAGGAGAAGAGGAAGACAGCGAGACACAGACATGGAAGCAGAGAGAGAGAGAGCGGGCGGGGGCCGTAGAGTTGGCGTACACTCTCACAAGAAGGGAAAATTTTAAACTACGCGATGTATCCATGTACATGGCGGTACGCCTTCACCACATGGGCGTATTTAAATTACGGAAATAAGGATTTTTTCAAAATGTGCAGCTTTATTAAAGGTAAAAGTGGTTAAAACATCATTGAGACGCAATGCGGCTGTGATGCTCGGGGCAGGTGTGACCCAACCCGTGGAACATGCCTCTTGACGTATCACTCCAACACTCAATGGTCCCACAAGCACGCGGAAGTATAATACAACACAGTACATTCAAGCTTAAAATTAAAGGTCCCTCTTGAGGGCTGAGATTGTATTGCAGAGGGGCAAGAAGGCAAGAGGGCATTCACAAGATAACTGAAGGGCGAGAGGGACTTGGTTCATGGGCAAGGGCGAAGGTATCAACACACATCTAGCTCATCTCAACACCGTGGGGGTGAGAGAATGGGCACGTGTATAAGGGTAGTGGGGTGTGAGCACTTGGGCAACTTCGCATATCTACTCCCTCCTCCACGGCACCTACTGCTAAGGAGCAACCATCTTCTTGGCCCCGCGTGTTGAGATGTAGAGTGAAGATATGTAGAGATGCAAGAGAGAGAGAGAGAAGAGACACACAATGTACATTTCTAAAAACTATTTCATATTGATCACAATCTACTTATATATAGATGAGACCTAATGTAGATAGCGTAAGCTATATATAGCTCCAACACTCTCACTCAAATAAATGTCTCTAGCTATAGATGGAAAAACCCTTGGATAACAGAAGGAAAAACTAGAACTCCTATATACAAATGTACAAACATGATCAAGAAGGATCATGATTGTGTGCACGTAAAGTAAATTCATGCATGTAAAGTGAAACTGAATATATATGTACAAAGATGACTAAGAGGTTTGAATTGTATGTGCATGTGTGAAAAGTATGGTGCTACAAGAAGTATGTACAATGGTACTACAATGTCGTAGTAGATTAATTCTCAAAGATTGAAGTTGAGACAACTCCAAGTTCCGAGTGCAGTAGAGTGAAGCATGCTTTTAGTGACTATATCTGCAATCATTTAATTACATGGACAATATTCAATCATGATCATGCCTTTCTTTACTTCATATCAAACATAATGATAATGCACTGCAATATGTTTAGACTTGTTATGTTGAACATAGTCTTTAGCAAGACTAATAACACTTTGATTATCATATCGAAGTGGTGTGTTGGAAAGAAGAGGATGGCCAATATCTGATAGAACTTGTCAAAGCCACACTAACTAACTCTCAAGCCACTAAAGATGCAGCTGCATATTCAGCCTCTGTAGACTCGAAACATCAATACAACATTGTTTCTTACTAGTCCAAGAAACAAAACAACCATTGATTAAGATATAATTTTCACTTATAGAACAAATAGATAAGTGACAGCTTGCTCAATATATTTATCGATTGTGATCAATATGAAATAGTCTTTGGAAGTGTACATGGTGTGTCCCTTCTCTTCCTTGCATTTCTACACATATTTTCTCTCTCACTACAAGATACAAGCCTCATATCAATATTCAAAGTGATGAAAATATTTACTAAAAAATTTGCCCCCGTCGTCGCTAAACACATCGGTATTAGCAACACCATAGAATCATCACTATTAGCATCGTTATTTGCATTGCAAATGCGACACAAACTGCACCGATAATATTAGTGACAATGCAAGTGAATTTGCAACGCTAATAGCGACGGTTACAAAGAAAAAAAAATTGTGGTAGGGTAGTAGGATACCCTATAACATGTAGCACTATGTGTTGTATTTGGGCCATACGAAAGGGTTAGAGTAAAGTATACAACAATGGAAACATGGAAAGATACAAGGGATGATAATAATATAGTGCATAGAAAATGCCTACATAAATCACAGGACGAAAAAAGAAGAGAATATGCACTCCACGTATCCAAGCATGAGCTATAGATCTTTGCCATCCCAAAGCGTCCTGCTGCATAGGAGCATCGAACGAACTCTGCAACAAAAAAAACAACTATACATTAGTCCACCATACAATAATGCATTTTAATTGAATTTAGTAACCACGGACAAGAAAGATAAGTGACTTACTAGGCCACCGCATGCATACAATCTATTGATCAATGCAATGAGATCATATCTCTCTACATATCGAGTCTTTAGGTCGGTGGGATTGCGGTTAGTAATGGAGTGTTGCAAAGAAAAAAATATATAGTTGTTAGAAAAATGATTGTCAGTACAACTGATATTGTAAAAAAATAAGCGAGAAAAACAAAAGAAAAACTTACAAAGTCCTCCAGATAAGACTTGTGGCCACCACTCCCAAGATGATAGGCCCTTGCTACCTCACGCTATTGTCTCCAACATCTTAAATACTTTGTAGTCTCCTCCAAGAGTTGTCAGGGCTAGTCATCTGCATCTAGCCACTAAGACTTTGAGACCCCACTCTTCAGTGCCTTGCGTGCATCCGATCATCTATGTGGCATGTACCCATGCATGCAGTCCATCATCCAACCTTTGAAAAACCTATCTACTGCTGTGGATACCGGAAACTCCTCATGTAAGGATGCTACTATGTATTTCTTGCTCCCCTCCAGTAAGCTCTTCCTATGATCCAAGATGTTGTACCCAAAAACTTGTTGCCACAACTCTCTCGTATGAGCCATCAACCTCCTCCCCTCATCATTCGTGACGATGGCTCCTATCCTATCATCTATAAGATATCAATATCACCCTTGTGGGGTATGTCTATGATGTGCCCTCTCTCACCAGCGACCATGCTCCTAGGCATTTCTAGGAGACTCCTGTACATCTTGTGTACCCACAGGGATGGTATCTCTCAGAGTAGCACCCATAGGGGTGCCACCTTGGGACGGTTGAGCAAAATCTAGAGTGATTGGAGTAGGCGTTTCTACAGGTGTGACAAATCTAACAAGTGACGCAACTCCAGTAAAATGACGAGATGGAGACATTGCATCCGTACCTCCACAATAACCACATGAGCCACCCTCTCTCAAACTTGCACGAGAACAAGGAGTAGCACTTATATATCGAGCCAATTGTGAGCTCACCACATCCATGTCTTCCCAACATCCCCCAAAACCACTCTCTCCATCTGGGCTAAAGTCTGGAGTGTCGACCTCGTCTACTAGAAACCAAAGCATTAGAGTGTGCTAAAATAGATATAGCAGAACGGTCTGATGGTGTCCGAGACAGCTCATGGTCCACCACATCTCAAAATTGAGCCATCTGATCTAGAGATATACATGTGAAGATCTCTTGTAGCTCCTCGTTGCTTATTCCGTGACTCATCCTGCTATCCAAATATCCATAAAGGTCACCTGCACAAAAAAAAAAAATGTTAACATAACCAATATAAAGATTCAAGCAAAGCACAATAATATAACTCTTGAAAAAATTATCTTACCTAAAATGCATATTCTACAATTCCATTATAAGCGATTCATCAACGAATGGAGTAGGTGCATGCTCCAAGTATGACATAGCTTATGGTCCCATGTCAATCTCCTGACAGAAATCCGCATACACTGAAAGATTGATAGAAAGGTTACCACAAAAGGATGAGTCCACCTTGTTCGCAAAGAATTCTTGGCCTTTTGTCTTTCCATCATTTTTACCCAATTCTATCTCCTCTACATGGTCCAAACTTCCGGTGGCCTCCACCCCTTTCAATATCAACCCCTCTATCTGTATATTGTCCTCATCTAAACTGGGAACATTGCTTTCATCATATACTCTTGCACTTCAGGAAGCTAAAGGTACAATGTACCACCATCGAGGTTATTGAGGGGTTGGATAGAAAATTGCATGTTTGAAATCCCATACAAGAGAGATTTAACATTGGTGGCATAAACCATGTCATAATAAATTTTTAAAAAATATGAGTTCATGTACCTATTCACAATGGGCCGGCAATATGACCGTGTCGCGCAAATCCGTCCATATTTTTTCGGAATCTATTTCAAGAAATCCGAATGGACCTCGTCGAACAGTTGGCCTGGCTTCTTCCAGTACCACTTTAAACCATTGCATCGAATAGGATCATGGAGAAGCTACAATAATCCACTGTGATAATACTTTGCAAGTTTCCAAAATACTCCATCTCATGTATACATGTGTTTGGATCCGTGGCTCACCATTGGCTCTCTTCCTCGAACTTTGCCATAAGACCACAATCCATTGTGAAGTGCATTTTGTTGATACGCTCCACACCGAAATGTCATTCATGTAACCATGTCACATTGTATATTTTGTACTATATATTGAAATGGTTAATTAGTTGTCACATATAAAATCTAGATACGATAGATTATAAAACATGTGGTCACCTTTGGACTACATCCCCTTAAGAATTCCCACTCCTCAATTGAAACCTCCACCCCTTCGTGAGAGGGTGCGATAAAAGCCTCGCAGCATCTCCTCCATGCCCTGGAGATATCAAATTGGTCTACGGTGCATATTACATAAAAATTCAGATCGCACTTCTTCCTAATCTTTCTTTGCTTGCTTGTATCTAGTGACCCACATCTCCGTAGAGGAATGGTGCAACATACAAAAACGATTCACTTTCTTCTTCATTGCAGCATCCATCCTTTTTTCTACCCCATTTCCAACTACCACATCTCTGGTTAGTCTATTATCATCCTTTAGCGACCATAGCATACTCTTGTCTAAATCCACTGTTGGTAGCTACTGTGAAATATGTACTAACACCTCAAACACCAACCAATCTTCAGCCATACTACCTTTTGGCTGAGCTCATTGTCGCACAAAGCCTTTCAGGGGTTTCATGAAGCACTCCAAGAAGAACATCCATCGTGTATGGACATGTCCAACAATCTCCACTTCGTCTACAAGATGCACTATGAGGTGGGTTTATATCGTGAGCATGCTAGTGGGCAGGTACTTCTCAAAGAGATAGCCAACTCCACTACTCCCCACCTGCAAACTCAATAGAGGATACCTTGATCTCCTTTTGTGAGATCCATTGCACTAAATTTGATAACCTGTAAATTGCCCCACGTATTTTTGGAGTAAAGCATCCTACGATCTTGATCGGTAGTATAAATTGTCACAAATGAAGAAGCATTACAAACAACGACTACACTTCAAATAGTAAAATATTCAAGTCACTTGTAATCCATTCGTAGTACAAACATTACATATCTTATGCCAATCATGGGATTTTAGCCCTGATAATTAATCATCTTTAGAAAATGTGTATCTGAGTGAATGTATCATACCCGTTTAGACCTAATAATTTGCTTTACAAAGTGCTCTTCTTTAGTAGACAAAAGCCAAGGAGCACAAGGTAGTTGCAAGCGGCCATCAACACTCGACTGTAGCCAAAGCGCCTCCATCTTGCCTACCTCCTTCAAATCCATTCGTGCCCCTGTAGTGTCTCTCTTTCCTATGATGTGGTCCCATAGTAAGCTGTCCACATTATTGAAAATATGCATGGAATCCAACAATTGGTTAATCAAAAAAGTGGTTGATCTGTAAGTGGGTCCAATATGGCAACTCGTAGAAAATTGAGAACCGTTGCATTCCGTTTTGATGTGACTCCCTGTAGACCATTTTTAGCTTGTACTAGCTTTGGGCATTCATTCGTGTTAGAGATCGTCCAAGAAAACCTTTCCTCAGGTCATGATCCTCTAGTAAGAAAGCGACGTGTCCTTGATATACCATCTTCTTCATGGTTTGTGACCTTCGGGAGTCTAACTGTAGCCCACACAATGGATATGCATGATAACCTGAGGTAACCTGACATGTCCCAATACCTCTATCTTGTGAATATAAACTTGAACAAGCTATGATAGATATTACCAATGAGAATAGAAGCCTACTTAGAAAGTCATGCATGGTCCATATGAGAATGGCTCATATATTGGCAGACCGTCGACCATCGTGCTAGCTCTTATCTTCCAAGGCAACCCCCTCCTCCCACAAAATCTTAAGCTCATCAACTAATGGACTGAGATAGATGTCCATATTATTGACTTTGTAGCCGCTAGGAATGAGGAAGCTAAGGATCAGGTGTCCTTTCTTCATAGAAAGCCATGGTGGAATGCTGTAGTTAACAAGGACTACATGCAACACATTGGAGCCATGGTGGAATGTTGTAGTTAACAAGGACTACTTGCCACACGTTGTAAGAAGTTGGGCAGAGACCGAATGGGTTCATCCAATCCATAGTAAGACCGAGTTGAAGATTACTTGGCTCTTATGCAAAGCTTGGAAAGGTAGAGTCAATGTGGCTCCATGCGGATGAATCCGCTGATATTCGTTGGACTCCATATGTGGATCTATTCTGTGCATATACCACATTGTCAAGCTCACCAAGCCTAACATATGAAACATGTGATGTATACGAGGGATAAGTGGAAATTGTCTAAGAACTTTGTGAAGGATGGTTTGCCCTATAAGTCTTGTCGATACATGTGAGCACCACACTTTGAACATGTCTAAATAGTCTCGTATTCTCCTTAAACAACATGCAATTGTTGACACATGCATGGATGTTATTGTAGTCTATGCCAAGCTTTTGTAAAACATGTCATGTATCATTACGAGACTCGGGTATAGTATTTGTAAGTGATAATATATGATACTTTAGCAACTTGAAAAGAAATCATAAAACACCTTGAAAAAGCGTAAATTTTTTAAATAATAGTGCAAGAAAGAAATCAATGAAGCATACATAGAAGGTGCCTGAACAACTCGGTCACACTCGTGTGGCTCCACCTATATTTTGTTCTTACACTTAGGAGTTCAAGCAGCATCTTCAGGCCTCGGGGGGTCCACTAGGGTTTACCGTATGGTATCACGTGAGTGTAAGGGAGGGGGGTTATTTAAGGAAAGGAAGGTATATTTTATAAGGTAAGGTCCCATAAATAGGGGGTAGATAAGGGGTATTTTCATATATTTCTTGCACGCAGGTTGACGTCTCCTTATTACTACTAGTGGTGTGCAGATCGGTCGTAGATAGCTCACGTAGTGAATCCCTGAAGGTCCCCAAGAACAATGAACTCTACCTTTTTGCACAAAAAACAATGTAAAAGCATGCACGACAAGAGGCAAGAGACAAATTGGGTTCAATCTCCCCCATGCCTTGTGTGAGCGCTTCACAAAGCATGTATTTAATGTATATTTCCAATCTTCATGCTCAATAATAGCCCAATTTACAAAAATATGACAAGCTTTTAGCTTTTGAGTTTGCTTTCTACAAAAATAGGAAAATAAAGCTAATGGACGGTGCCCATAGAGTCTGGCACGCCCAATCTCAATGTCCAAATAGAAATAACATATCCGGGCGCATAAGCGCATACAAAATAATAATCGATAATCAATGTCTCAATAGACATAACAAAATATAGGCGTGGCGCCTATCAAAATATAGTCCAAATGTCGAATACCCGCTAGACTCCAATGCTTTCCTCCGTCATTGCTGCTATCTCTACACATCAACTAAAGCATTCACAATCGTTAGTAAAATAATACAATTAAACCGACAAAAGTGAATACCTAGCAGTCTTCAGCTACATAAATAAATCAACTGGTTAGAAATAAATCCTAACCTTAATTTATTACGAGTGCGCACTCTAAACTCATAAACGTTTATTAATTTAATATGCATTTTGCGGAATCACCCGCTATGGAATCACCCATGTACACACTAAATTAACGAAACGCCCGAAAAGGACAGGCGTCCCCATCAACTTCTCGCACAAAGAATCCTCTTTGTGTATGAGCCCCGGTCATCTAATTTTACGGAATCCACCGTAAAACCTCACGGAATCCACCGTGGCACGGAATCCACCGTGGAATATGCCTCCTGGCATCATACCCCCGGGGTGGGATAGCAATTGACCTCAATTGCTATTAGCTCAATGTGGAGCTAACAGAGTGGGAAAAGCATTTAAGTCTCTAGCGTGTATCCATTGTGCTTCCTCTACAGGATGGTTCTTAAATTTTACTAGATATCTAGAATACCTTCGGCCAGTTCTAGTGGTCATGTAGTCAGTGTCTATAATGGCTTCTGGTTCAAATATTTCAGTCTCTTCTTCTAGTAAAGGTGGGTTTTCATAAACAGGGTGGATAGGTAATTGGCCTCTAAATGGTCTCAATAAACTAATGTGAAATGTATTATGAATTTTCCAATGAGATGGCAATTCTAACTTGAAGGCATTGTCATTAATCTTATGAATGATTCTAAATAGTCCATAGAATCTAGGAGCTAATTTGACAACTGGGTGTCTATCTACACTTTGTAGTCTACGCTTTTCTATTCTAAGCCAAACATAATCATCAACTTTGAAATTCATGGCTTGTCTTTTCTTGTTGGCTTGTTTGGTATATGATTGTTGGGCTTTAGCAATCATATCCTTAACCTCATCAAAAATACTGTTATGCATAGTAGCAATATCATCAGCACTTTGAATTCTATTAGACAAAGATGCAACAGGTGTAGATAATCTATATCCATAAATGACTTCAAAAGGTGCTTTCTTTGTAGATGTGTGCGGTGTATTGTTATATGCAAATTGTAATAAATGCAAATGAGTATCCCATGTCTGAGGTTTAGAGATAGTATATGTACGTAAAAGATCTAAAATGGTGCTATTTGTGACTTCTGTTTGTCCATTTGTTTCTGGATGAAATGCAGATGAGAAATCAATCTTTGTGCCTAGATTTGCAAATAGTGTAATCCAAAAATTGTTACAAAATCTAGAATCACGATCTGAAATAATCACTTTCGGCAATCCATGGTTAGTAAAAACAGTTTTCAAAAATAGCTGTGCTGCTTGTGATGCTGTTAAAGTTTTCTTACATGCAATGAAATATGCTTGCTTACTAAATCTATCTACAATTGTCCAAATCATGTCATGGTTAGATTTAGTATTTGGTAAACCAGTAATGAAATCCATAGAAATATGTTCCCAAGGTTTAGATGGAATAGACAAAGGCATTAGTAATCCATACTGTTTACCATGATGTCTCTTTATTCTTTGACAAATCAAACATTCAGAAACGAAATTAGATACATCTGCATCCATATGCGACCAATAAAAATCTTCAGTTAACATGCGTAATGTAGATATGATACCTCTATGACCTTGATATGGGGGACAATGAATTTCATTCAGAACAAAAGATCGGAATGGAATAGTAACACACAGTCTCTTTTCAAAAAACATAAATCCATCATTATATGACAATGAATCAATAGGAATGAAATTATTTTGAACTAATTTTTGCCAATCAGAATGAAAAGTAATATCCTGGTGATATGTGTCTTTCATAGCAATCAAAGAATCAAAAGATATGATAGAAATATTATGAATTGCAGGTCTTCTACTCAATGCATCAACAACTACATTTTCTTTTCCAGGTTGGTATTGAATGATAGGATTAAAACTTTGAATGAAGAAAGCCCATTTGATATGATGGTCAGAAATTTGGGGTTGGCTAAGTAGATGTCTAATGCTTTGCTGGTCGGTCTTTATCATGAATTCTGAACCCATTAAATAATGCTTCCATTGTTTTAATGCTTGTACAACTGCTAAGAGTTCCTTGTCATAAGTGGAATATTTGAGCTCAGAGGGTTTTAGCTTAGAACTAGAATATGCTATTGGATGGTTGTCTTGCATTAATACGGCTCCTATTCCTGATCTGCTAGCATCGGTCACAACTAGAAAGAATGGTCTCTTAAAGTCAGGCAATTGTAGAACAGGGGCATTAGTTAATGCATGTTTAAGTAAGTCAAAGGATTTCTGCTGAGTTTCAATCCATTGATAAGCAATTCCTTTCTTAAGAAGTTTGGTTAATGGTAAAGCAAGTAATGAAAAATTACGTACAAACTTCCTATAGAAACTAGCAAGACCAAGGAATGAGTGTAATTCATGTACATTTTTAGGAACAGGCCAATGCAATATTGCGTCAATTTTCTTAGGATCAACTTTAATTCCTTCTTTTGATACAGTATGACCTAAATATTCTATTTTCGTCTTAAAGAATTCACTCTTTTCAGGATTTGCAAACAATTGATTTTCTTTTAGTAATTGAAAAACTAATGATAAATGCTCATAATGCTCTTTTTTAGTTTGACTGAACACTAAAATATCATCAAAGAAAACAATCACACAATACTGATATTTCAGGAAGATACGGTTCATCATTCTACTGAAAGTAGCAGGTGCATTAGTTAATCCGAATGGCATGACTAAGAATTCGTAATGGCCAAACTGTGTCCTGAATGCAGTCTTAAATATGTCGGATCTATCTAGCCTCACCTGATGATATCCAGACTTAAGGTCAATTTTACTAAATATAGAAGATCCTTGCAGTTTGTCCATAAGGTCATCAACTCTAGGTATAGGATACCTATTCTTTACAGTGATCTTATTTAATGCTCGATAGTCAATACACATACGATAGGTATTATTCTTTTTCTTGACTAGGAGTACAGGTGCACCGAATGGGGAACTGCTAGGTCGAATTAAGCCTCTATTTAGTAATTCTTCAACTTGACTTTGGATTTCTTTTTGCTCTATTTGATTGTGCCTATATGGTGCTTTGCAAGGTGGTTGTGTGCCAGGAATTAAATCAATCTTATGGTCTTCTGGACGTGAAGGTGGTAAACCTGGTGGTAGGTCTTTTGCAAAACAGTCCTTAAAATATGCAAGAAATTCCTTATGCCTAGGGTGCAGATGATTTTCCTTTGCATGCAATTCATTCATCCAAATGAGATATGATTTAGTATTCTTGCGTAGTGCACGTTTTGCTTGAGTATGCGAAAGCAGTGGAAAAATATGAGATGCATGCATACCATATAATGTAATAGATTTTCCTTGAAAATTAATATTCATTGTGTGCGTAGAATAATCTATAGTTGGATTATGCTGATGTCTCTATGGCATTCTTAAAATAATGTCGCTTGACTGTAATGGAACAACTAAGAAATTTCTTCTTTCAATGTATGAACCAATTTGAATTTCTAAATCTTGTACTTCTTATGTGCCATTGTACCTAGTGCCTAAAAATGTAGCTTTTATGCGATAATGCATAGGTACTGTATGCAATTTCAATTCCTTTACCAATTTTGCTAAAATAAAGTCATGGGTACTACCATCATCATGCAAGATAGTTCTTTCCTTTCCATGCACCATACATTTCATAGTCAACAATGAATGTGGAGTAGGCATACCTGGTATAGTGTCAGAAGTAGTAGTAGTATCATCCTCTTCCTCAGTGAAATCTGGCATATCCTCATGCTCGTCTTCGTCCATGGCTCCAAGATAGTTGATATGTGCTGATGGCTTCTTTGAATGACAATTTGCTGCGAGATGCCCTGGCTGGTGACACTTGTAGCATACTATTGGCTTGGCTTTGGTCACATTATTTGCAATGGCTGGAAGTCTGGGTACATTTGGATTTGCTTGTGGAATAGGCTTAGGATTTGGATTGACAGTGGATGGTAATGCACGTGGTTTAGGCCAATTCTTGCGGAAAGATGGTGATGAGAAACGACCTGGATTAAACCTTCTAAAATTGGAATTGAATTGTTTAGATCCATAATTACCGTTGGCTTGGAATTGCTGTGGTCGTCGATCTCTTCCGCGTAACTTATCTTCAGTGTCGTGAGCTAAGGAGATGGCGTCTTCAAGGGTAGCAGGCTTGAACATGTTCACTTCAGCGTAGTAATGTCCAAGAAGTCCAGACATATACTTCCGCTTATGTGTCGTCTCTGGTACGTCTTCAAGCATGCGTAGCTGTAGGAGTGCATTCCAAAAACGCTCTGTATACTGTGGAATAGGCTCACGATCTCGCTGTTGAAGTAAATCCCATTGCTTAATGGCCTTCTCATGAAATTGCGGTGGAAGGAAATTCTGCATGAACTTCTTCTTGAAATCTTCCCAAGTAGCAGGATATTCTATGCTCTTGCGGACTACAGTCCACCAAAGTGATGCTCTGTCTATCAGATGATTAGTAACACAGTTGATTTTATCTTTTTCGGGATAAGTTTCCTCATGGAAATAGTCATCAAACTAGCTAATGAATGATAAAACAGTCTTTCCTTCTCTTATGCCATTGAAAGTGCAAAACTTGAAACTTCGTTTACTTATCTTGGATTCCTTGCGAATGGTTTGTGATTCAAGAGTGGCGTCGATGGTACGTCGAATCAAATCTTCAGCTTGAGGTTCTTCTTTATCGGTGGACGCTCTTTGAAGTTTTGTCAATTGCGCTTGCAATGCTTGCCTAGCCCTTCGCTCTTCTTCCAATTGTAGCATGATTAGATCCAGCTTTTGTTCCATGGTAGGCTTAGGTAAGTCATCTTCAGTCATAGGATCATCTATATGTGGGGTAGTCATCCTGTAAAACTCAACAAACCTTTCTCTCTCAAAATCAGGTTAGTGGGATGAGCGTAGCTCAAATTTGGGGTTACAAGGCTATGTATTTTTGGGTATTTCTTTGTATATTTTTCTGAAAATCTGCAATATTTCTGTATCCGTTTGCTGAAAGTACTTCAATGAACTTGTAGATAGGTAGAACAGCTTGCTGCGAACAACTTTCCAGTTCAAAGTTTTTGCATACGAACAAGTCTTCTAGGAGTTTTGAGCACTAGTCAGTTCTGATTTAGTTTGACTTGCAAAGTTGCAGACTTAGCAGATTTGCAAAGTTGTTGACTTGCTGAACTTAGGCTGACTTGCAGAACTTGCAAAACTTGATTACCATCGACTTGCGGAACTTAACTTCAGAAGTGCGGGACCCGGAGTTTGCCAACTTGTCTGCCCTGTGTGACTTGCAGTGGCTTAAGCTTAATGAAGCTTAATGAAGGACTAGCAGGCGGCGTCGATTTCGTGAGGGGGGGGTTCGTTTTTTCATCGCGTGGATTTTTCGGGGGTCTTCTGAGGCCACGATTAGGATTTTTAGAAGCTTTTAAGCTTCTTAAGCTTTCTCTTAAGCTTTTGCAATGAAATAATGAGAAAATTAATGAAGCTTATCTCTGTAACTCCACGACTTGATGATGGAGATGTATGCGTGGTCCTCCGCCTGCAGAGCCTGGTCCTTCGCGATCTGACAGTGGAAACAGGGGTTCTTGATCGCCAGAAGTCTGCCTGTATCGACGGTTCGCGACGAGATTGACTGTAGAGCCCGTTTGTTCCTGGAGCTCCGCCTTCGCCCGAGATTGGTAGCGATTGGAAGCTCTTGATCTCTGCTCCGCTCTGATACCATTGGTGCGCAGATCGGTCGCAGATAGCTCACGTAGTGAATCCCTGAAGGTCCCCAAGAACAATGAACTCTACCTTTTTGCACAAAAAACAATGTAAAAGCATGCACGACAAGAGGCAAGAGACAAATTGGGTTCAATCTCCCCCATGCCTTGTGTGAGCGCTTCACAAAGCATGTATTTAATGTATATTTCCAATCTTCATGCTCAATAATAGCCCAATTTACAAAAATATGACAAGCTTTTAGCTTTTGAGTTTGCTTTCTACAAAAATAGGAAAATAAAGCTAATGGACGGTGCCCATAGAGTCTGGCACGCCCAATCTCAATGTCCAAATAGAAATAACATATCCGGGCGCATAAGCGCATACAAAATAATAATCGATAATCAATGTCTCAATAGACATAACAAAATATAGGCGTGGCACCTATCAAAATATAGTCCAAATGTCGAATACCCGCTAGACTCCAATGCTTTCCTCCGCCACTGCTGCTACTCTACACATCAACTGAAGCATTCACAATCGTTAGTAAAATAATACAATTAAATCGACAAAAGTGAATACCTAGCAGTCTTCAGCTACATAAATAAATCAATTGGTTAGAAATAAATCCTAACCTTAATTTATTACGAGTGCGCACTCTAAACTCATAAACATTTATTAATTTAATATGCATTTTGCGGAATCACCCGCTATGGAATCACCCATGTACACACTAAATTAATGAAACGCCCGAAAAGGACAGGCGTCCCCATCAACTTCTCGCACAAAGAATCCTCTTTGTGTATGAGCCCCGGTCATCTAAGTTTACGGAATCCACCGTAAAACCTCACGGAATCCACCGTGGCATGGAATCCACCGTGGAATATGCCTCCTGGCATCAACTAGTGAATCCCTCGTGCTTTAGGCAAGATACTCATCACCCATCATATAATGGTATGAATGCTTCCTCTCTAAGCAGATCAAATGTCTTGGCATCCATGGACATCAATGAGTCGATCATTACCTCCATCTCAGGCTCTAAGGTTGTAGGAAAGTCTGAAAGGCTACTTGTCTCCTCTTGTATTAGGTAGAAACAAAAAAATAAGAAATTAAAGAACAAGAACATACACTCTCTTTGTTTTCTCTACCCTCTTATGTTTTCTCATTCATTCTCCTCTCTCCCTCCCTTTAACTCTGTCTTGTTCTTTCTTCTATTTTCTTTCTTCTTCTCCCTCTCTCATTTCCTCTCTTTCTCCCTCAATGCACCTCATTCTCAACAAAAACAAACAAAAGAAAAGGAGAAAAAACAAGAACAAACCAAGAGGGAGCAATGCACTCACCGCAAAGGCCCAAAGATAGATTCTTTGTCTCCTCTTCATGACAACGACTCCTCTTCACCTTTCATACACTTCCTCCTTTTCTTTGCAAACAATGACGGCGGCGGTGAGAAGCTCCTATTCTCTCTCTTTCTCTCTCCCAATTGCAGGATCTATTTTGCTCTTTCTTTCTCTCTTTGCGGAAAAATATTGCGCTCAGATTTCGGCTTGTTTTTTCTTTTGTCTCAGTATCATCTCTAGCAATACTGCTAATTTGTGTCGAAACTGCCCGTCGAAATTCCCCTATATCCTTATAGTGTCTACATCTCAACATGGTATCAAAGCTATCACAATCAACTACAACCAATTCCTTGAAGAAGTCAATTAGAAAGTATACATATGTAGCATCTCTTCTATTTTTGATTCATGTTCTTTTTATGCTTAGATTTTATGTATTGTGATGAATTTTAAGCATAAAAGAAGTTCACTCAATCATCATGTAGGTTGCAAATATGTTGAATTGTAGATTGTTAGATATGATCAATGCCCCACCCTCATTAGGTGCTACCAATGATCCATGGTGCTCAAAGTTGTAAGGCCCCCATTATGAGGAGAAGCCAAATGTGAGTCCAGACATTGGTTGAGTCCTGACTTGTATATCAGATGAGGTCTATGTGACCAGATGCAAAAAGGTGACCATTGTGCGTCTAATCTTTGGGTTAGATGGAGTGGTTAAGGTGGTAGCAACTCGAGGCACATTGCATTGAGTTGCGGGGTAAGGGAGTTAAAAGGGGCCCCTATTTTGGGGTCTGGGGGCTGTGAAAGCGGCCCCTGGTAAAGGGAATATTCCCTAGCCGACTAGTGGAGGCTAAACCCCTTCACAGCCATTGATCACTCATCTTTCACCCAGTCAGAGTTGTTGTTCCAGGTAGCCTTAAGCTCTTTACCTATCTTTTGTCTAGATCGCCATCTAAGCTTCACATAGTGGAAGCGCATGGGTGGACAGAGCCATCTTTGTATCAGTTGTTTGGAGTTAAAGAATTTACTGATTCTCCTCTTATCTGTTGTGTACTCTCTATCTCTTTCACAGATTCTATCATTGTGCCATGTAATTTTTACATAGATATGCCTTGCTTGGACACCCTAAAAGTCTCTATTTGGAAAACTCAAGGAAATACATTTCTCAAGAAAACCACAAGCTTTCTTCCTATCAAATATGTGCTCAATTTGGAGTTTTGTGTCAAAAATTATGTCAATTCCTAGGTAAACTTGACTTGAAATACGAAAACAAATAAGACAATAGCTTTTTATGCAAACTTCTACGACACAGGTTTCGCCACGATTATGCACTCTTGCATTTCTGCCAAAATTAGCCAAATCATCATCTATTCTTGGCAAAAAAGTAAAGCAATAAAATTTTGAGCGTTGTTCATATTTCTCATCTATGTTGGACCACTTTCTTCTCTCACATATTTTGTCTATTGTAGGTTGCTTTATTCTTGCCTACAATTTATCTATCTTGGGTCTCTTTCTTTTGGAGTATGCTTTTTGAGCTAAATCTCTTTCCTTACATCATACGCTCTATGCATGATTTGTTGTGTTGCACTTTCATTGTTTTCTGATATATGGTGTGCAAATCTTGTGATCTCATATTGTACAAATTCTCTCAGCAAGCTATGCCAAATTCTGTAATCGTCAATGGATTTCCTTATGGATAATATTGCATCCATCATTTTCAAGGACAGGGATTCCTTGGACGGAAAGGATACTTCTAATTCTTGAAGGCCATGACTTGCATGATATTGTTCTTGGTAATTAGGAATGTTCATCTTAGTCAATTGATTAGGCTCATGATAATACCCTTGTAACTGAACAACCCATCTTTGAAGAATGGCAAAATTTTACTAATGAGTGGGTCAAACGTGAGAAAGTAGCTCGTCTATGTATTCTTTTTGCTCTTCAAGAATCTCTTATACTTGATGTATGCAATCTTCCAACCTCGCAAGCTATATGTGATAGCTCCGTAGTAGAAATAAGCATTTTCACATGAATACCCTCTTAGTAGGGATAATATTTTTCTTTTAAATTAGGCAAATTTTTTAATTATTATTCCTTTCTTCCCCTAGCCGATTGTTGTGCTGGGGGAGAGGGAGGGAATGGTGGATGACTAAGTGTCCTTGTTGGATGCTTTGGAGGGTGGAGGACCATGCGCACTGACACATTAGGGGAGGGAGGATCCCCCTTCCCTCCCCTATTTAATCAGAGGACGGCGCTGTGATTGGGGAGGACAACGCTGCCAAACGGACGAGGTGGAGCTGAAGTGGGGAGATAGGATGGGACGCTGAGAAGAGCCGTCACGCTAAGGGAGCCAGGAGCTGTGACACTGCCAAGAAAAGATGAGAGAGGGAATTCTAAAGACTACGCGAGAACTGCCATCCGTCGCCAACATTGGCTGCATGGACATCGCCACCTGCCGCCTGGGAAGTGCCATCCGCTGCCATTAAGTTATTCCCCTTCCCTCCACGTGGCTTTTTGAGCCCACAGAAAGCTTCTCATAAGCTTCTTGAGAAGCTTCTAAGGGGGGCTCCTCTAAGCCCCCCTTCAAGTGGAGCCCCTATAAAGCCCCTTCCCATTGGAACCCTTCAAAAGTCCAATTTCCTCCCTGGTGTCCCCTTTTTACACACCCTTCCCCCCCCCCCGGTGCTAAAAGCCCTTTCACCCTTTACCTTTCCCCTTGGCTTGGAACTTACCCCCCCCTTCCCCTTCCCCTTCCCCACCCCCCCACCCCCCCCCCCCTCCTCGTGTTAAAAATCATTAAGCCTTTTCCTTAGGCCTTAAAGACCCTTTTCCTCCCCGGATGTAATCCCCTATAAGCCCCTTTTTTTTTGGGCTTCAAAACTAGTCAACCCCTTTTTTTCCCCCTTGTGTTGCCTTTCATCTTTCCCCCCCTGGGTTTTAAAAACCTAAAGTCCTTTTCACTCCCATGTCCAAAGTTTCTCCAAGGCCTCTTCTTACGCCTTCTGGAACCACACCCACACACCCTTTTTTCCGTGTATGTACCCTATAGGGCCTTTTTAAACCTTTCCCCCCAAAAGAAACTAAGACCTTAAAGGTCTTATTATCCCTCCTCGTGGCTAGACCCTTAACTGTTCCTTGCCTTTCCAAAATACCCTTGGGACTTGATTTTTCCCCTACTCGAAAAGGAGAAGAAGAGTACTGACGTGCAAGGGAGCGATGGTGGAATTCCGAAAAGGAGTGTAAAGCTGCTTCTACGTTCGAAGGACTACAACTGCGATGCCGCCTAAGAAAGTCCAAGGAGTAGCTACGGGAGGGTCATCTCCCGATATCCATGTGGATATCTCACCCCAAACCTAGGTTTTTCCTTCTTAATTTTATATCGATTTTAATTCAATCGTGCAAGATGAATTGTTGGGGATAAGATATATTTTGTCCTATTTATTTATGATGAAGGAATTTAGCTTAATTGAACATGCAAAATAAATAAAGTATAAACATAGTTTTCCTTCAAATAGCATTATGCATTGAAACGAATTATGAGCAAGATTATTTACCCACTAAAGTAGTGTACTTCGGTTAAGCCTAGAAGGTATAAAACTGCATCTTGCACTATTAACCCCTATTCTTTCTACAACGAATCATCATGGAAGGTGCGAATCATGAAATGTTTCTTACGATGCTTAAACTCTAGGAAGTTATCATTACTAACTGCATAACTTAGCAAGGGAAAGATTGCTTATTTGGCATGAGTTTTGTTTGCAAGCAAAAAGGGAGATTAATTGAATTTACCTAACCTCAAATCAATAAAGTTTAGGATTGAAAAATCAATTGACACATAGATAAATTGTGCGGAGGCGATCTCGATATTACCTTCTAAAAGTTAGCCAAATTAATATAAACTTAGAAATACCTATGCTGCGAAATATTCATTGGGAATGATTTAAAATCCAAGAAACATTTATATCTTAAATACTTGCCCACATCCCCTGATTGTAGGGTCAGTAAATCGTAAACATAAAAGAACTAGGGTTTGTCCCTGAGTTTCTTAAAGAAAATAATAAAAGCTAGGAAACCTTAGGTCTGATAAACGTCAGCTTAAAGAAACTGAAATGAATTGTTTCATAACTCCATTATCGCATAGTACGATGCAGGACTTGCGCGGCAAGTACGAAGTCATATGGTCTTGTGATTGATTCATAAGAAGAAAAGTTAAATACCCTCAACAAGGATGGCGGATCCTTACACAAGTTATCTTGCAAGAGGATGTATTCTTTGATATCCTTCTAAGTAAGGAAGGTTCAAAACCGGAAACTAAAGTATCCAATGAACTTTAGGGTTGACCAAGTCGGGTTAAATAGGGTACGCCCTAACCTAGAATATAAAGGAACTTGCCAAATTGAAAGAAACCCCGGATCGAGTGCTAGATACATTCAAAAGGAAATATTCATTCCTTAGCAGTTTGCCAACAACAAGATCAATCAATGGAAATGTTTGTGCTTGCTAGAGATATTAGAGCACTGTTTGATTTATGAATTACAAATTAAATGAATAGTTATACTTCAGGTTGAAGGCCTGAAGGGAGAGGCAGTTTCAGTTGCCCCCGACTGCCTGCCTGACCCTAACCAAGGGGGTTGTTGACCGCGCCGGGAACATGGACCAAACCTGCCGAGAGAGGTCTCTCCGTTAAGCGCTACTTCGAGTAGGAGGATGCTTGGGTGCCAGGGAAGGCTCTGACTGTAAATCCCACCTGCACAAGAGGCTAACGTGACTCAGGATTGGATCTCGAGGCCCTCATACTAGTCTACGGGCGGAAACTTGGAATAATGATCCCTGTAGATTGCTGGATAGCCTTCGGGCGGATTGTGGATAAGCCTACGGGTAGAAATTTTGTATTTCAAAGATAAATATAATGATATATTAATAAAGAACTTGTCTGATGTTGTTTTTCTATGTCATGTGATAAGATTACGTGAAGGAACCAGTGCTTAACGGATTAATTAAAGAAGCTGGTTGTTACATGTCCAATTAATGTGTTAGATAATTACATAACTAAAATAAACCGAGGAAAGTGCGGAGGATGGGCCATGGGTCCATCCTACGGTTGGGTGGTCCTGGTTGGCCAGGAACTTTTCTCAAATCTCGAAGAACAGCGGGATGATTGTCAAAGGATAGAACAACGAAAGCGTTGACCTAGAGTTATGTCTTAACCGATTTACGCTATTTTAGGGGAACGGAATGGGACTATGCCTTATGGAAGAGAGGTTGAGCTTTGCCTCCCTCTCATTTCCCATTCTCCTTGAACCAAAGTGCAGCGTGAATCCGCTTCGGACCTGGCGTTTCTGCGTAAAGTAGATTTCTTGGGTCCGACGCTAGTTGCTGTTAGGAAATGACCAATCAGGAAAACCCTAATTCCGATTGATCCTAAGTGGAAACGTCCAGAATACTTCTGCTATGTGGCAGACGAGGAAAGCCCTAGATCACAAATCCTGTAACATTCCATGGGAGTGCTAGGCGGAGCTTTCTAGACATCCTTTCTCATGGACTGCTAAGACGTGTCCTGGATGATACTAGTGGACACGTTACAGTTGGTATCAGCGCTGACCAAAAATGGAATTGTTTTTATAAAATCTCAACAAAATGAAGTAAAGCAAATGATGCTATCCAAATATTTCCTTACCTTCAATGCTGTCTTGCAGAATTACGAAGCGTGGAACAAGTTCTTGGTATTTCGAGTCATGTTTATAACTGTAATGCATTCTCCACTTTATAGACAAAGAATTGGGATGATGGACATCGTGGAGCAGATCTATACTCCATACCTTTGTACATGGAACGAAGATGGACGGGTGCTTCAGGAATCTACTATATAGCTGCCCACCGGTTTGCTTATCTACAGACCAACCTAAAGAGGATTAAGTGGTTGGAAGACTTGAAAGTCCTAAAGCTGTTCATTTTTGTGGAAGCTCACGTAAATTTGACTTTACATATTCGAGGTCGGAGGGTTGAGATGAACTCATATGTATATGAGGAAGTAACCTGTGTAATCCTCGGCCGCTGACATGATTAAAGTGTTGGGCCGCCATGAGAAGTATGGATTCCAATGGAAAGGATATCCTGAACTTCCAATGACTTATCAATTCCATGACCCAAAACCTTACTATTACACAGTTCCTATAGATAAATGCAATGCAATGTTGTTCTCCCCAAACTAAATGTAACAATTGGCTTATCATCGCATGAAACGTTGTATTCGAAAGGGCTATGCCCATATAAATACAAATAAAGACTTATTTTATCAATGTCTGGCTGTGCATGAGAGTTGATAAAAAGTTAAGTAGCTCTATTGTTTACAAGATAGTTGAATTAAAATTGTAATATAAGCTAACGTCGATTATCATATAATAACGTTAAGAAAACCTTTATTCAGGCACAACCCCAGGCATAGGTTCCTAATTCGCCTCCTACATCAAGTACTACGATAATCCAGGAGAAGAAGTTCCTTCTTAAGTAGATTAAGCCATCCGAGTTTGACGGGAGAGGCAGATTCATCCAAGCTGATGCTGAAATGTGGATTGAGTCCATGGAGGGTTACTTCAAAGCAGCCGGTACTGCACCCACCAATCAAGCTATGCTTGCCAAGTTAAAACTCACCGGTGAAGCCAGACTTTGGTGGAAGCAATGGTGCAAGGGTCAAGGGATCGAAGAGGGATCCGTTACTTGGGAGAAGCTGAAGAAAGTCATGCAGGGAAGATACTTACCACCTGCATATCGCACGCAGAAAATGAATGAGTTCTATGAGCTAAAACAGCTAGGACTCACTCTTGACACATACTACTCTAAATTCGTCTCACTTTCAAAGTATGCGCCACAGATGGACATGACACAACAGGTGTCCAAATTTTGTGCGGGTTTAAATCCACCAGTAAATACCCGTCTCGAATCTATGCGTCCATCAGATCTTTAGGATACACTCATTCGAGCGGCGCCTATAATTCAAGAGGTGCAAGCTAGACCAAGAGGTAGCAAAACTTGGTCTTATAATGATCCAAATAGAGGAGCATTTAGACCTCAAATGAAGAGAGTTCAAGGTTATAATCAGGGACAAAGAAAGAAAGCAAGGACGAATAACGTCAACAACTTTGTTCCTATGCAAAGTAATGGCCGAAACCTCCGTTGTTTCCACTGCAACGAACCCGATCACTTCAAGAGGCAATGTTCCGAGCTCGGCAGAGGACATCGCCAAGCGCCTTTCCAAGGAAAAAGCACCACTACCTGAGGAAGAGAAAGAACCGCTTGCATTGACAATAGGCAAATGTGCGAAGAAGGGGAAGAAGAAGATCCGACCATGGAAGCAGAATTTGAAAGAGCGACAGTCCATGCCGCTTTACACAAGAAAGGGCCAAATTGCCAGTTCTCGGTGATTCAGACACCGTCGGACTATCAAGGTAAAGGTTTCAAAACCTTGATTGATTGTGGCATTACACATTCCTTTATCTCACCAGCATGTGCAAAAAGATTAGGAATAGCCACAGTAGAAGCACCTACCCTGCTTGTGGAATTGGCAAATGGTCGTGAGGTTACTTGTACCAGGAAAACTGCTAAGGTGGAATTCTTTCTGGGAGGAAAGAAGACTTCGGTCAAATTCAGAGTCATGAATTTAGGTATCCATGAGTGTCTACTTGGAATGGATTGATTTAAGCCTAACGACGCCCACATTCACTATGGAAAGGGTCAATTTTCCTTTCGAAACTCTGAAAGGGAATTAGTCACAACTCAAGGCAAGGTTGGAGTGCCGAGAATCCAATTGACCAAAGTATCTTGAATCATAAAAGGAGTCAAAAAAGGGTTACCTGTTTACTTGATCAAACTCAACAAATTAGATCAAAAGCAAGAGTCTCATGAAGGACCTTCTTGGCTAAAGGAATACGCGGACGTATTTTCTGACAAGTTGACTGAACTTCCGCCTCAAAGAGAAGTGGATCATGAGATTAGGTTAGTACCTGGAGCTTGCGCCAATTGCAAAGAGACCTTATAGAATATCCATACCAGAGGCAATTGAGCTGAAGGAACAACTCAAGCAACTGTTAGATTAAGGCTACATCCGGCCTAGCAATTCACGGTGGGGAGTTCTAGTACTATTCCAGAAAAAGAAAGATGGGACACTTCAACTATGTATTGATTACCGAGGGTTGAATCAATCAACAGTCAAGAACAAGTATCCTATTCCTAGAATAGATGAGCTTATTGATCGTCTTCAGGGTGCGAAGATCTTCTCCAAGATTGATCTCAAGTCAGGTTACTATTAGATAAGGAACAAGGAAGAAGATATCCCAAAGACGGCCTTCAATACAAGATATGGGCACTTTGAGTTCCTGGTTATGTCATTCGGGCTTACAAATGCACCTGCCACCTTCAATAGGTTAATACATGATATCTTTAGGCCATATCTTGATGATTTCGTACTTGTCTTCTTCGATGAGACTTTAGTCTATTCTAAACAGGAAGAAGATCATGAACCTCAACTTCGGATTGTCCTTGAGACAATGAGGTCACATAAGCTGTATGCAAAAATGAAGAAGTGTGCATTCTTCAAGCATCAGATTGAATATCTGGAATTCATAGTATCATCAGAAGGAATATCAGTGGACCCAGCCAAGGTCAGAGATGTGCTTGAGTGGCCAACTCCAGTATCCGTCAAAGAGATGCATAGCTTTCTTGGATTGACAAGATGGTATAGGGTCTTCATAAAAAACTATGCTTTGATTGTAGCACCTCTGACGGCTTACTGAAGAAGCAAACTTCCATTGCATGGTCAACTCCCGAACAAAATAGCTTCGACAGATTGAAGCAAAGTTTGGTATCAGCACCTATTCTAAAACTTCCAAACATCAATAAGGAGTTTGAGGTAGTATAACTGATGCTAGCATTCTTGCCTTGGGGTGTGTACTTATGCAGGAAGGTCATCCAGTAGCATAGTCTTCAAGGAAATTGAAGAGTCATGAAAAGAACTATGCTACGCATGATCTGGAATTACTAGTTGTCATCCATGCTCTAAAGCTTTGGAGACACTACCTGTTGGGTAACAAGTTTACTCTAGTAATCGACCATAAGAGTCTCAAATGGATTTTTACCCATAACAAGCTCAACATGAGGCAACGTTGGTGGATTGAAGTGTTGGAGGAATATGACTTTGAAATCAAGTTCCAACCAGGGAAAGAGAATGTAGTTGCCGATGCACTTAGTCGCAAGGCATTCCTAAATTCCCTAATCTTGCAGAATCCATCAATGGCCAGATCTCTAGCTACAAAGGTATCTATGCCAAACAACCCTATACTTGAGTTAGCTAAAGAGGAAGCATGCCACGATTTGGCCTACCAATCAATGCTAAAGGAGATTTCTATCAATGATCAGAATCAAAAGTTGCAAGCTAAGTATCAGGAATTTTCCATTGATAATAGACTTGTCTACTAGAGAATAAGGTTGTGTATACCAGCAAGCGAGTCACTTAAGCAGAAGATAAATGTGGGAAGCTCATGATTCTCCTTTCGTAGGACATCCTGGCTATGCTAAAACTCTTAATGCAGTTAGGAAGAGCTACCATTGGGAGAGGCTCAAAAGTGGCGTTCTCAAATATGTCACTGAGTGTTTGTCTTGCCAACGTATCAAAGCCAAACATGTCATGATGCCAGGGAAACTGCAACCGCTTGACATTCCCCAAATGAAATGGAAATTCATCAGTATGGATTTTGTTGTAGGCCTACCCCAAGTCCAGGGAGGATACAACTCCATCATGGCTGTAATTGACATGCTTACTAAGGTTGCACACCTTATTCCAGTAAAGACAAACTATAAAGCCTCAGACATTGCAAGATTGTTTATCAAGGAGATATTCAAGCTACATGGTTTACCCAGAAGAATCATTAGTGATCGTGATTCTCTCTTCACATCACACTTCTGGAGAGCTATCTTTGAAGCTATTGGGACTCAACTCTGTTTTAGCACTGCCTACCATCCCCAAACGGATGGCCAAACAGAGCAAGTAAATCAAGTCATCGAGGATATGCTTAGGGCATACTGCTGTCAAGAGCCGAAGAGGTGGATTCAATACTTGCCTTTGGTTGAATTTGCATACAATGCTTCTTACGAGCAAAGCTTTCAGATGACCCCTTTCCAAGCATTGTATGGTCATGATTGTCGAAGTCCCCTAAATTTTTTCGATCCAACCTTAAGGGTTGAAGCTTCAAGACAGATGTTGGAAGAGATGGATGACCAAATAAAGTCAATAAGAAAGGACATACAAGCGGCCAAGGATAGACAGAAGGCATACGCGGATTTAAAACATCAAGAAAGGGTCTTCGAAGAAGGAGACATGGTCTTCATTTGCGTATGCCCTAAAAAGAGTTCTCTATTCTTAGGAGATTACAGGATGCTAAGTCCAAGGTATTGTGGGCCATACAAAATCCTCAAGTGCCTAGGACCTAATGCTTATAAATTCCAACTTCCTGAGAACCTAAAGGTTCACAATGTATTCCATATCAGCCTATTGAAGAAATATGTACCTAATCCTAACCATGTACTTAACGATCAACAAGTTGTAATGCCTAGTCAGGGAGTTCTTGATCTAAGGCCTGATAGGATCTTAGATGTCAGGGAGAGACAATTAAGATCCAGAACCCTGAGAGAATGCCTCATCCAGTGGAAAGATTATCCCGAAGAGGATGCCACATGGATAGAGGAAGGCACACTCAACCATCAATATCCCTAGTTTATCTCGAGATAAGGACATCTCGATTCCTCTAAGGGGAAGAGAATGTGACAGCTCCATAATAGAAATAAGCATTTTCACATGAATACCCTCTTAGTAGGGATAATATTTTTCTTTTAAATTAAGTAATTTTTTTTTTAATTATTCCCTCCTTCCCCTAGCCAACTGTCATGCTGGGGGAGAGGGAGGGAATGGTGGATGACTAAGCATCCTTGTTGGATGCTTTGGAGGGTGGAGGACCATGGGCATTGACACGTTAGGGGAGGGACAATCCCCCTTCCCTCCCCTATTTAATCAGAGGATGGCGCTGTGATTGGGGAGGACGACGCTGCCAGACGGACGAGGTGGAGCTGAAGTGGCGAGATAGGACGGGACGCTGAGAAGAGCTATCATGTTGAGGGAGCCAGGAGCCGTGATGCCACCAAGAAAAGATGAGAGAGGGGATTTTGAAGACTACGCGAGAACTGCCATCCGTCGCCAACATTGGCCACCTGGACATCAGCTTCTAAGGGGGGCTCCTCCAAGCCCCCCTTCCCTGGAGCCCCTATAAAGCCCCTTCCCATTCGAACCCTCCAAAAGTCCAAATTCCTCCCTCGTGTCCCCTTTTTACACACCCTTCCCCGCCCCCCCCACCCCCCCCCCCCCCCTCCTCGTGTTAAAAATCATTAAGCATTTTCCTTAGGCCTTAAAGACCCTTTTCCTCCCCGGATGTAATCCCCTATAAGCCCCTTTTTTTTTTGGGCTTCAAAACTATTCACCCCCTTTTTTTCCCCCCTTGTGTTGCCTTTCATCTTTCCTCCCCCTCGATTTTAAAACCATAAAGTCCTTTTCACTCCCGTGTCCAAAGTTTTTCCAAGGCCTCTTCTTACGCCTTTTGGAACGACACCCACACACCCTTTTTCCCGTGTATGTACCCTATAGGGCCTCTTTAAACCTTTCCCCCCAAAAGAAACTAAGACCTTATAGGTCTTATTATCCCTCCTCGTGGCTAGACCCTTAATTGTTCCTTGCCTTTCCAAAATAGCCTTGGGACTTGATTTTTCCCCTATTCGAAAAATGAGAATAAGAGTATTGACGTGCAAGGGAGCGATGGTGGAATTCCGAAAAGGAGTATAAAGCTGCTTCTACGTTCGAAGGACTACAACTGCGATGCCACCTAAGAAAGTCCAAGGAGTAGTTGCGGGAGGGTCATCTCCCGATATCCATGTGGATATCTCACCCCAAACCTAGGTTTTTCCTTCTTAATTTTATATCGATTTTAATTCAATCGTGCAAGATGAATTGTTAGGGATAAGATATATTTTGTCCTAGTTATTTATGATGAAGGAATTTAGTTTAATTGAACATGCAAAATAAATAAAGTATAAACATAGTTTTCCTTAAAATAGCATTACCCATTGAAACGAATTATGAGCAAGATTATTTACCCACTAAAGTAGTGTACTTCGGTTAAGCCTAGAAGGTATAAAACTGCATCTTGCACTATTAACTCCTATTCTTTCTACAACAAATCATCATGGAAGGTGCGAATCATGAAAGGTTTCTTACGATGCTTAAACTCTAGGAAGTTATCATTACTAACTGCATAACTTAGCAAGGGAAAGATTGCTTATTTGGCATGAGTTTTGTTCGCAAGCAAAAAGGGAGATTAATTGAATTTACCTAACCTCAAATCAATAAAGTTTAGGATTGAAAAATTAATTTACACATAGATAAATTGTGCGGAGGCGATCTCGATATTACCTTCTAAAAGTTAACCAAATTAATATAAACTTAGAAATACCTATTCTGCGAAATATTCATTGGGAATGATTTAAAATCCAAGAAACATTTATATCTTAAATACTTGCCCACATCCCCTGATTGTAGGGTCAGTAAATCGTAAACATAAAAGAACTAGGGTTTGTCCCTGAGTTTCTTAAAGAAAATAATAAAAGCTAGGAAACCGTAGGTCTGATAAACGTTAGCTTAAAGAAAATGAAACAGATTGTTTCGTAACTCCATTATCACATAGTACGATGCAGGACTTGCGCGGTAAGTACGAAGTCATACGGTCTTGTGATTGATTCACAAGAAGAAAGGTTAAATACCATCAACAAGGATGTCGGATCCTTACGTAAGTTATCTTGCAAGAGGATGTATTCTTTGATATCCTTCTAAGTAAGGAATGTTAAAAACCGGAAACTAAAGTATCCAATGAACTTTAGGGTTGACCAAGTCAGGTTGAATAGGGTACGCCCTAACCTAGAATATAAAGGATCTTGCCAAATTGCAAGACACCCCGGATCGATTGCTAGATGCATTCAAAAGGAAAGATTCCTTCCTTAGCAGTTTGCCAACAACAACATCGATCAATGGAAATGTTTGTGCTTGCTAGAGATTTTAGAGCACTATTTGATTTATGAATTACAAATTAAATGAATATCTATACTTCAGGTTGAAGGCCTAAAGGGAGAGGCAGTTTCAGTTACCCCCGACTGCCTGCCTGACCCTAACCAAGGGGGTTGTTGACCGCGCTGGGAACGTGGACCAAACCCGCCGCGAGAGGTCTCTCCGTTGAGCGCTACTTGGAGCAGGAGGACGCTTGGGTGCTGGGAGAAGCTTTGACCGTAAATCCCTCCTGCACAAGAGGCTAACGTGACTCGGGATTGGATCTCGAGGCCCGCATAATAGTCTATGGGCAGAAACTTGGAATAGTGATCCCTGTGGATTGCTAGATAGCCTTCGGGCGGATTGTGGATAAGCCTACGGGCAGAACTTTTGTATTTCAAAGATAAATATAATGATATGTTAATAAAGAACTTGTCTGATGTTGTTTTTCTATGTCACGTGATAAGATTACGTGAAGGAACCAGTGCTTAACGGATTAATTAAAGAAGTTGGTTGTTATATGTCCAATTAATGTGTTAGATAATTACATAACTAAAACAAACCGAGGAAAGTGCGGAGGATGGGCCATGGGTCCGTCCTACGGTTGGGTGGTCCCGGTTGGCCGGGAACTTTTCTCAAATCTCGAAGAACAGGGGATGATTGTCAAAGGACACGAGCAATGAAAGCGTTGACCTAGAGTTATGTCTTAACCGATTTACGTTGTTTTAGGGGAATGGAATGGGACTATGCCTTATGGCAGAGAGGTTGAGCTTTGCCTCCCTCTCGTTTCCCATTCTCCTTGAACCAAAGTGTAGCGTGAATTCGCTTCGGAACTGGTGTTTCTGCGTAAAGTAGTTCATTGGGTCCGACGCTAGTTGCTGTTAGGAAATGACCAATCAGGAAAACCCTAATTCGGATCGATCCTAAGTGGGAACGGCCAGAATACTTCCACTACGTGGCAGATGCGGAAAGCCCTAGATCGCAAATCCCGTAACATTCCATGGGAGTGCTGGGCAGAGCTTTCTAGACATCCTTTCCGTTGGACTACTTAGACGTGTCCAGGATGATACTAGTGGACACGTTACGCTATATTGCAGTATTTGATAGCAAAATATGAGAAGAAATCTATTACAAAAACATTTTTTCTTTGTAGTCAGCTTATTGAGCTATAATACAATATCATAACTTCTATGACAATACATATCGAATCATTCAAGAACATTATCAATCAGCTTGCTACCTTGTTAGTGATGCTATTCCATGAAAGCAATTGGTAACAAAGCTCCTTGACACTGTAAAGGATCGTATTTATGTTAATATTATTACCATATTGTCTAACAACAGTGGGATCAATTTTGATCAAGCTTTTATATCTTTGATTGAATATTCACAACAATATGAATGATGATACACAAATCAAGAAACAATTATGATATCACAAGAGGACACACAATAAAAACAAATCAACAAAGCTTTACTTACTCGAAGGCATCCCTTTCCATGTTATACATGTAGGAGTCATCATGATGGTAACTTCTCTTGTCTCAAGTTTCCTAACAAAAATTGTTCTTATTGCAATAGAAATTATCATACTACATATGTTTGTTGGGAAAAACAATATGATAAAGAACATGGTATTAAAAATAAATAACCACATTTATCAAGAGATTATTCTCATTCTCAGACTACTCTAGAAAGAGTGATCATCCGATCCATCTATGTTGCAAGAGGTGTTTTGATTCAGATCGTAATAGAGAATATGCTGCTACACATGACAACACTACTAAAGAAGCAAATTGTGTGAGTTATTTTATCTCTTCGAAAAGGATACTTCATGTTCATGATGGATCTTTTTTTATTATTGATTCACGTGCTATGAGAAACATGGCATATTATTCTCAATGCTTACATAATTTTCATTCTATTCCTATCAAGAGATAAGTTTATCTTGCAAATGAAACAACCTGTTAAGTCAAAGGTATAGGTGATCTATATCTTGGCACTCTTTCTTCAACAAGAATTATGCGTGTAGTTTTACATGTCCCACATCTAGAAAGGAATATTCTTTTAGTTACAAGACTTGTGGATCTTGGTTTCTTTGTTAGTTTTGACTATACCAAGTGTCGCATTGAGAAAGATGGTTAAACCATAGTTGTTGCTCCTGGAAATGGTAATATTTTTAAGTTATCTTTAAATGAAGATATTGTAAATCACAAGGAACTTTTAATCATTCCCTACATAGGAAAAAAAAGAGAATTTTCTATCAATTCCCTAGTTAACAATACACACAAGCATGGAAAGTAAATAATGGGAGAAATAGAACATTTCCTAGCTAGAGAAACTAGGGAATCACATAGGAAATTTGTTACATAGGAAAATTTTCCTATTGTAAGAAATTTTCTATGTGATTCACTAGTTTCTCTAACTAGGAAATGTTCCATTTTTTCTACTATTTACTTTCCCTACTTATGTGTATTTTTAACTAGGGAATTCCTTGTTTTTTTACTATGTAGGGAATGATTATGATAAGGGCCGACATTAGTAGCAAGAGCTGGAGAAATCTATAGATAGCTATTATAATACTGTTAATACCTTGAAACCTACATTTTTTGACTAAAAAGACAATTTTGAAGCCTCATTCACTAAAAGAAATGATAAATTTTCAACCACTAAAAGCATGAGAAGCATATCAATACTTAGGAAATATAAACCTAGTGAACACAAAAAAGGTAAATGATTTTGAATGCTACAATCACACTAAAGCTTCAGACATTGGAAGGTTCACCACTAGCAACATGAGACACCTATTTATAACAAATAGCTTTTAAAATTGTAAACAAGCAAGCTAGTACTAAATGATATATCGATTCAAGTGAGGTGAGAGAAAGAGCATAATAATTTGATTATTACTACTAACAAATGAGACCAATATCACCATCTAAAGCATGATGTAATGTACATAAGAGGATTCATCACTAGCAACATGAGACACCAACTTGCAGCAAGAGACTTTTAAAATTGTAGATAGCAAGGAAGTACTAAATGATGTATTTATTACAATGAGATCACAGAAAGAGCACAAGAATTTGATTATTAGTACTAATTGAAAGGATCAATATCACTATCTAAAGCATGATATATATAGCTATGATGGACAGAATCTAAGATCAACGTGACCTATTAGACAAATTGTCAACAATTATACATATCCTCACAACTATAGATTGATATGCTCATGCCCTGAGATAAATATGGAGCATTCCAATCATGATAAACATGTAATATCTAACTCTAATTTGTAACTATTAAAAGCTAGGACCATTTTAGAGTTTTAGCCACACTGATATGTATGGCACATCTTCTCCATGATGTTATCAAATATCTAATTGTAACCTTCAACTCTTAAGAAACATAGGCCCCACAAGTCTATACATACTCTAGCTTGTATCTATTCTTATCTACTCATGTACGAATCTATTTTACTAGGCTTCTAAACTACTTCTAAGTGCTACAACCAATTTTAAACTCAACATTAATAGCCCTCCTCTTCCAAATTCTTAGAAATTGAGAGTGGTGGGGCAAGTAAAGAGCACATAGAATTTATAATAACACACAATAACAATATATGATAAATGCTTGATGAGAGAAGTATGTATAGAGAAACAAGAATGAGATGAACCCTTGGCCTTCGCATCTCAAGGATTGGGAAAATTGAGCTAATGGTGGAGTTGATGACTTTTGAAGTAGCTTTGACAATGTGTTATATCCAAGAGGGATCCTAAGCAGAGAAAGAGTAGTCCATCTATGATTCGAGAATCCACTTGGATTTTTCTCTAAGCATAGCAATAAATCTGGAATCCTTCGTACAAGTGTCGATTCTCCTTAAGCTCCTAGAGAAAGAAAAGTTGGATGGATCTAATTGGACCATTGGTTGTACTTTATCCAGGTATTGACATCTCTTTTCTACTAATTCTATTCTATCCAAGTATATTGATTATATTCTATTAATGTAGCATTAATTTAGATATTACTTTTAAAGGAAAAAATATCCCTAGTAGTACAAACTATATGGATACAATCAAAAATCAAAGCATGACCATCAAAGTGAGAGAAACTTTTGAAATGCGAGAAAACCAGCCAAAATTGTACACAAAACTTGGTTGTCTTACCATATTTCTTGGATGACTATCTCTCAACAAGTCTACTTCATCATTTGAACTTCCACCAAAACAAACATTAGGGGAATTCCTGCTCGCAATGTGTATGTCTTAGACTTCCCTTGCTATTCTACAATAGGCATTGGTGGTATTGTAGGCTAATGAAAATCAACAACTTGAAAAGCCGTGCATAGAAGTAAAAGGGATATGGCATGCAAATATAAATCTCACAAAAGTTAAAAAAACTACATCCATAGCAGTAGAAACCAATTTCATGGATGATTGAGCTTTTTCAAAAAATGTTCTAAAATATATAATGTAACTTCAAAGTAATACTCCAATTTAATATTTTAATAGAACATGGATTTCTTCATCTTACTTCAGATATTTTGTGACCTTAGTACACCTAGTTGAATCTAGCCCTCAACATGCAGTTCTAGTATGCAGGCCTTCTTATGGCCATGATGGCCCTCCTCACACCTCGCTATTATGACTTTGTAGCACATGTATTGGTGGCACTTTTAGAGGGAAAATTTTAGTCCAGTGATTCTTTATGGTGGTTACTCCTATAGTAGCTAAGTAGTTTTGTTTATTGCACAATAGCCTCTTGTTGTAATAGCCATAATGTTTCATGCTTGGAGTTAAGCCATAATCTATCATCATAGACTCAAATGACTCTACACCCTTCTTTGTAGTAAGTAAGCATGACTGCAAATAGTGAGTAGTGAGAGGAATGCCTTTTTATTGGTAGTTACACCTACTGATCCCATAAAAAAAACTACAAGCTAGATACAATATTGCCTAATTTGAAGTAGCCAATGATGAAATTAGTCCATGATTCAGTAGAAGTCAACTCCTGACTTATTGATAGGTAATTCCACAGCACCATCTTGATTCTCTTTATCCTTGTTGCATCATGGATTAACTACATCATTGTATCTCGAAGAATATGTAGCACCCTTTCATTTTATCTAGTGGCCCTTTCATGTTTTATATACATAGCAATTAGTTTTTCACAAAAGCATACAAAATGAGAATTCTAAGTATATATGCACCCAAAAGGAACCACAAAGTTCCTCTCTTCAAAAACAACATATATACCAAAACTTTTTTTGCAAGTGAATAAGTTGAAAAAGTGTGAGAGAACCCCTTCACAAACATCATCCCTACGAGAGCTAAGAAGTTTCAAAAGATAGGGGCTATAAAATGGTATACAACTAGTTTAGTATGCTACCATGTACTCTCATGTCCCGAATGCAATATTTGTGAGTAATCCTACATCCTCATATTGAACGCCAAATAAGAAGTGAAAACTAGTCAAAACTTGCATTAGGTAATTCATCAACAAATGAGAATTCTTTAATAGTAGGATTGAGAAAACATAATCTAGTAACAATGGTATATACTTTTTTTAGCCATAACAATGCATAGATCAAGGCGTACAATGCAAGAGAGTAGCGTACTAATTTAGAGAAGCTTTTGAAATTCATATGTTTCTTCTAGTTGCATGATTCAATCTTCACCAGATTATCCATAGATAATCATGAATAACCTTTCCAGTTGCAATATAGTGGCATTGAAAAGCATGTTTCAAGCATTATTAGAAGGAATAGAGCCTCTCATAAAACATTCTCAAATGGAAATTTGAAATGAAATAGAGGATGTAGATAGGTAGCTGGAAAATAGGAACACATGAATGATCAAACAAGAAATCTATGACTCTAGTCACTTGAGCAAACCTCCCATGTTCCATGTCCATTACTCTCAAATACATATGCACAAGTGTAACATCTCTTTACATCACTCTCATGTAGAAACATAAGCATGACATGGTAGCTATGGTAGATTTGATTGAAAGCTTTGCCTAACTTGGAAATGATTGCAAAAAACAAGGTAGCTATGACAGCTTTGATTTAAAGCTTCTTCTAACTTGGAAATTATTGCACAAAGCAAGGTAGGCCTAGAGTAAGCTCATATACATGGTGATGTCTAAAGGGAGAATTTAAAAAAAAAAATCCAGCACAAATTCATTTTTTTCTTCTTCCCTTTTTCTAGTGTGTTCCTATCAATAAAATGTGAATAGAATGCCATATAGGCCTTTAAGCCTTCCATAAAACATTGTCAAAATAGGAGGAAAATTTGATTCATGAGCTATTGACTAGTTAGAACTTATCATAGAATAAATTCTATCTTTATTTCCTAATAAAATTAGCAATTATTTCACATTAGCAATCCCTATGCATACATGCTAACCATTTGACATTTTTTATGGGTCTAATGATGGGTTAAAAAACTGGTAAAAATCTAAAACTCTAGCTTTGCTCTTATGTAGACATATGCATGTAAAGAGAGCTATGATAGATCTCCTTTAAAGCTTTCCCCAACTCAAGACTCGCTCCAGAGTATGGTCAGCTCATGCACACAATGGCTTGCTAAAGCAAGGGGATTTTCACTCAACAGTAGGTCCTTACTCTCACCTAAATACATAAACATGTAATGATAGCTATGGAAAATATTAAAAAATACTTTGATTAGATGCATTAAGTGAATAAAAACTTCCATGAACCACATTTTTGTTTCAAACTTCCATGGATGTTGGTGTAACGTGTCCGCTAGAATCATTTCGGACACGTCTTAGCAGTCCATCGGGAAGGATGTCTAGAAAGCTCCGCCCGGCACTCCCATGGAATGTTACGGGACTTGCGATCTAGGTCTTCCCGCGTCTGCCACGTAGCGGAAGTATCCTGGCCGTTCCCACTTAGGATCGACCTGAATTTGGGTTTTCCTGTTTGGTCATTAGCTAGCAACAACTAGCGTCAGACCCGAGCGAACTACTTTACGCAGAAACGCCAGATACGAAGCGGATTCACACTGCACTTGGTTCAAGGAGAATGGGAAACGAGAGGGATGCAAGGCTCCACCTCTCTGCCACAAGGCATAGTCCCATTCCGTTCCCCTAAAACAACGCGAATCGGGTAATAGTTAATTCTAAGTCATCGTTCTCGTTACTTGTTTCGGTGATGACGATCATCCTCTGTTCGTTGAAGACTTTGAGAAAAGTTCCCGGCTAACCGGGACCACCCATCCATAGGACGGACCCATGGTCCATCCTCCGCACTTTCCTCGGTTTGTTTTAGTTATGTAATTACCTACCACATTAGTTTGACATATACAAACAGCTTCTTTGATTAACCCTGTTATGCACTGGTTCCTTCACGTAATCTTATCACAGGACATAAAGAAAACAATGCCAAACAACTTCTTTATTATCATTTTATCCTTTTATCTTTGAAATACAAGGAGTTTCTGCCTGTAGGTGTATTCATAATCCGCCCGAAGGCTATCCAGTAATCCACCAGGGATCACTAATCCAAGTTTCCGCCCGTAGACTAGTATGCGGGCCTCGAGATCCAATCCCGAGTCACGTTAGTCTCTTGTGCAGGGCCCGGAAGGCGAGGGATATACAGCCAGAGCCCCCCCTAGCACCCAAGCGTCCTCCTGCTCCAAGCAGAACTCAACGGAGAGACCTCTCACGGCGGGTTCGGTCCACGTTCCCGGCGCGGCTAACAACCCCCTTGGTTAGGGTTAGGCAGGCAGTCGGGGGTAACTGAAGCTGCCTCTCCCTTCAGGCTTCAACCTGAAGTATTTAGATATGTTTTCCTCCTTTAGTTCATTGAGCAAACAATGCAAACAGTGCTTTCTAAACTGTTACAAGCACAATCAAATTCCAGTGGTCGTTTGGCTGGCAAACCGTTAAGGAGTGACTTCCTTTCCTCCGAATGCAACCCGCATTCGATCCGGAATCAATTGCAACTTGGCAAGATTCCTATCATTCTTGGGTTAGGGTCATACCCTACCCATACTTTAGGTTTGTTGTGGTGGGTTCCAGCGACCATGTCGCTTTAGTTTATTGTCTGGTCATTTGCAAATACCTATCTTTCCTTTTCCTTGGCAATTATTCCCCATGAAAAGTGAGTAACAGGATGATTACTCATCCTCTTGTACGTTAAATTCCTTCGATAACTTGCCAACCTCATTTCGAGAGATGACAACTCTCTTGTGGAAAAATCTCAAGTCTATACAATGTTGCAGCTTTTTGCACATGTATTGCATCTAATTCCACGGGATCATTCTACCCATTTGCTTAGCGTTTTCCGGTCACGGGATTTACCTCCAGCCGAGTAGCAGGGTTGAGGGTATCTTCTTACCCAATCCATTCCTAATTATATTGGCCCATGGTCCTATAAATAGGCAACTCCGTCGAGGTTCCATCATTTTGAACGAATGATCCTTAGGATAAAACCTTAGATCATTTTATGCATAAGCACCCAATTGACTCGACATTCCGAATGTGTGTAAGATCTTAGGGTTTGCGGTTCTAACTTGGCAACAAATGTAAAACTAGGTCGAATTCTTGCCGCACCAAACCCTAGTTAGCACTTGGGTTACTTATCATATCGACTGAACCATGCCCAAATGAATCCCTTGTGGTTTATGTGATTTAGACAACACAATATACTTGTCTTGCGACAAGGATGAACCTTTCCCAAAGGTGATAAACTATATCAATAGTTACAACTACACCAATACGTGTAAACATGCGATTCACTGCTTCTACGCATCACATGGTTCACAATAACCCTATCCTTTTTTGGCAAAGTAAAAATGCCTGATAATCTGGACACTGACTGTCCTAGGTCCTACTAGGATTTATGTCAAATAATCATGCCACTTGCAAGTCCATAGATCATGTTTGTGCCCTTCTATTCCTCTTCGAACAACATCTTATGGGTGTCAACTTTCCCTCATGAATCATTACAAGGAAGATCTATCTAAAAATGGAACATGCCATTAATCTTTCCATACCTAGTAAAAAGGTGTACCTCAATAATTTCAACCTTGTAATGAGGTATCAGTCGTCCTAGGCCCGTCACTTTTGAATGCACAAAAGGAAACTTACTAATAAGGTTCTGCAAATGCATAGACACCTTATGCTCTTTTTCATTAACTCCATTGAACGTACCAATGATCAATTTTCATATCTTAAGCTATCTCTAATAAATGTTCAAATAGCCAATTCATTTTCCAATTGCATTTAACTTGACTAGTTGCATTCGAACATGCATGAGTGCTTCCTAATCCGTGAAGTTATCGTGAATAATTCAATACTTTTGTGTGGAATCCAAATAGATAAAACCTGGACTTGCGGACTCCGGGAAATGTCCATGTATGCTCGGGGTGAACCTCCCGCATCACGCCTTGTGATCTTTCTAGAGGCCATCGCGAATTCGATCTCCAGTTGGCCTTTGTGGACTTCAACTTTTTGCCTTGGCTTGCAGTTTTTATGACCTTGGCCCGTCTCCCTTGTATGCGCAATTTCCTTTGAGATATGGCTTCCTTGACCGAAGTTCCGACTTGCGGAATTTGACTTGGGAAGGCCTTAGGGTTCTTATGAGGTCCCTTGGACAATGGAGATTTGAGAGCTTTAATCCACCTTGAAATTCCGGGTTTAGGAAGGATTGTGTGGGCCTTACGATGATGTTCGCGGAAAAGGGCTCTTGCGAGTGGGCCTTGCAAGAATGGGCTTTAGAGTTCTTCTTCTCCTTTCCAAAAATCCTAGGCCCAGTCTTGGGGGATTGGTGGGGAAGGACCTTTATAGGCTTCCTCTTTTACTCTTCAAAATCCCGAGGGTTAAAGATATTGTGGAAAGGTGTTTAAGGACCCTCTTCTTCTCTACAAGACCTGGGCCTAGAGGGCTTATGGAAAATCGGTGAGAAGGTTCGTCGCCTCCTTCTCTTCAGAGTCCCGGGGGTGTGTGGATAGATCTATGGCCAATGTAGTGGGAAGGGGTTTAAAAACCCGCCTAGGGCATGGCTTGTGTGAGATCAAAAAGGAAGGGGACTTAAAAATCCCGGTGTAAAATGGGCTATAAAGGCTCCATGGGAAGGGGGGCTTTGGGAAGCCCCTTAGAAGCTTCCTAAGAAGCTTCTGCAGCAGCATCCACGTGTGGAGGAGGAGGGGGATCGTATTCCAGTGGCGGCGGACTGAAGGGCCGACGGCTTCACAGCGGCTATGGCGGACTGGGCGGCTGGCGGACTGAGGTGGCAGCGTTGCGCTTGATGACGGTGGCCTGGCGGCCCTTCCTTCACACGGCCGACACCCCTCACGGCCCCTTTCTTCACACGGCAACCTCCCCCCCAGTTCGTCCAGCCCTCCTCCTCCCTTCCACACGGCCCGCTCTCCTCCCTCTCACGCCTGCACCTCCTCCAGCTCATGTCCGGTGCCCCCTCCCTCTCATGTCCGACGCCTCCTCTCTACGGCCCTTCCATATGACAGCCTTCTGTCCCTCCAGAGCCTCCCTCTCACGCTTTTTTTCCCCCCCCCCCAAGAGGGGGTTCTTATAGTCCAAGGAGGGTGAGGGGTCCTCCCTACGTGTCAGTTGCATGGCTCTCTCCCTTCTCACCTCCCTCATGCTAGCCCATCCCTTTCCCCCAGCCACACTTCGGCTGGGGAAGATAATAAAAGAATTTGTAATAATTCCACCTTTATCCCCTTATCCTCCTCCCAAGAGGGAGTTTTCCCGCGGCTATGCCGGTTTGAATCCCTGACCTTATTTTCCTAAGGTGGAGTGTCTCCATTACCCGCGTATGGCTATAGATTAGCTGCTGGCACTAGTGATAATCTTTGCACGAGATTTACACGACATGCGGGAAGTCAATAATTACGGCACGCAGTGTGCGGAAATATTACAGTTGGGATGTAGTGATTTCTGATCCAATGTGACACTAGGAGAAGGGAGCAAAGCGGCCACGAACGTGAATAGAGAGAGGGGAGTAGGGTGGGAAACTGAATTTTAAGAGTAATGATGAAACCCAAGGTCATGAATCTTATTCCATCAAGAAATAAGGCGCCTTTTCCAAAATGAGTAAAATAAAGGTGTATATTATAGTTCTTCCTTGATACTCACCACGATAGATGTGTAAAGGAAAAAACATTGAGATGATTGATGTCAAGGATGTTATACACACCTTGAAGTGAAGTAAAACTTAGATAGTCAATTGATATAATAGTGATTTTCACTTTAATATGTGTTATTATGAGCAAAAATTAATATAACTACATCTTTATTTTAAGTACAAGGAAATGTATTTGTAGGGATGCACATAGATAGTTACTTTTTGCTTCATAGGGGTGATTAAAGAGAAGTTCTCTATTTGATTATCTAGTATAGTGGATGGAAACATAGCACATGGTCTATAAGAAAGGAATGATAAAGTATATCCAATAACATGGGTGCAATACATGACATATGGTGGAGAGATAGCATATTCTCTTCAAGAAAGTGTGATAGAAGGAAAAGTGCATTTCCTAGTTGTCAAAGCAATGGCATGCCAAGTAGAATGCCTTGTACCATAATAGTGTTATGTAAAGGCTTGAACATCCATTTCCATTCCCAAATGAGGCTCAATTTAGGCATGCACTTCTAGTAGCGAGCACTTCTACCAAAGCTAGGAGCGAGCACTTACCATCCTTTATGCTATCAATTATGGGAATTTTAATGTTATGTAATATTTTAGTAATCAAAATTTAAGCTTTAAATAATTCATTGAGGCAAAAGTTGAAGAGGATATTTGTAAGTTCTTAACAAAAAGACTAAAGACCAAATCACACTTCTTTAATATCTATAGCAATGCTATTACATGTGACTTTGAAACATCAAAGTCTCCCCATAGGAATAGAGTTGGTATCATGACAAAAAAAAAGGCAATTCCTATAGTTCCAAATGTGACATACACAAGGGACCTTGAGAGATTCCATTGTCTTAAAATAATTGGATGCACATTTAAAGATAATCAAGGGGTACTATCTTCATCAAGAGAGAGTCCTTTAGAGACTGACCACTAAGTCTTGAGCTTGACTAAAATTATATTACCTTGGGGAGGTGTTTTCCAAAATTAATAATTCTTGATTCCTACACAAAACACAAAAGGGAGAGACATTGATTGTTTTAAAGATCTGTCCCTACAAGCCATTTGTTTAGAGTAAGCCTTCATAGAAAAGTATTCAACTTGTTTGATTGCATTGCTTTCCACACTTTGGATATCCTATTATTCCACCTACATCTATGAGAGAGTAGAACTTTTTTTCCACAAAGCCTTGGTGTCTATCAGGACCCATGAACATTGCAAATACGTTTGTGCACCCATAGACACATATGAACAAGCATAAGAACATGCACACCATGGGTAAGTACACACCATATGCAACAAACATGTACATACAACATCCTTTGCTTTCTCATCATGTGTTTACATGCATGCTTGCATACATATATACATAATTCTAAGTACACATAACCAAATTTTTGAATCTAAGTCCATAATATCAACTCACTTTTTTCCACAAAGCCTAGGTTTCCATAATCCCAAAATTTCTTGCAATGCAAAAGAGCTTTGCTAGACTCAACAATTAGATGCTTAGCAAGGTGTACTACTCTTGGTGCAAGAGTTATCAAATAAGTTGTTTAGCATGTTGGACATATCACAACCAATCAACTTTCTTGCTTGATAAGCCACAGTGTTGAGTAACCCATTTGAGGTCTCTCTGAGGGTTGCCTACTATTTCAAATGGATACAATCATAACCAAATTCTAAGAGCCAAAAAGGGACGTGACTTATTAAATATCACCATCTCACATGGTGGTACATTTTGTCAAGGTCGACGTTGACTAAGAAAAACTCAGTTGTGGAGACAAAGCATAACACAACCAAAAATACACACATAAAACTCACATGTCTTTGCTCACATGCTACCATTGACAAGCAGATAATGCAACCAAAAGAACACACATAAAGCACATATACAAACACATTTTCATATGCCTAAACAAATACACATGTGATACTCACACAAACTCATTTGTATATGTATTAACAAATACACATGTGATACTCACACAAACACATTTGTATATGCACTAACAAATACAAATGTGATACTCACACATACATATTCACATCGGCAGAAGATACATGTAATGGTCCTCTGCAAATACACATATATTTATACACAAAAATATGTGTAAAGAAAACACTTGAGGCCATAGAACACAAGCCCTCTTGTCTCCCGCCTCTCTTCAAATGTTGAAGGAAACTATCTCTTCAGAACCCTACATTTGCTGTAATGAAGAGCATCCAAAACCCTTGACAAGTACCCATTGGACATGTAAATTTGATCATGACCCTTATGCACCTAGCAAAGCAGGAATGCTTTGATGATAAGAAGTTCATGCTCTTGAGATTATGTATGAGACAAAGTCCTGGTAAAAGAGACATAAATACATGCACAAAGGGATCCAATGCTAATACATTGGGAAATGATGCAAAAATATGTGCCTATCCTAACTAGGCATAATGTGTCTACCCTAACTATAAATTTTGGTGGCACCTCAGTGCCTTGTAAGGATCTTTTGATCCCATTTCACAAACCATTGAACTCAGTAGCTAAATGGTAAATAAGCATATTTTGTTTTGGATGTAACCTTCGGAGCTCTGTCCATTTTTTGGAAAGCTTGCACTAACTGAGAGATAAATAAAACCTAACTCATCCTCATCTACAATTGTTGAGAATTTCACAATTCTCTTACATACCCTACAATTAGTAAACCCATCATTTTCAGCCTATCCACATTTGCATCCTTGCCATTACGAGAAGTTACAAGCTCTATTTACTCGATAAATTCTCTAGGACTCTCTCCCTCATGGCAATGGAACTCAATATAACAAATAGTGCCATCTTGAGCTATTTTGGAGTGATAACTCAACCCATAACCAAAATTATTTTCACTAGGGGCACTATATCTATGGATGGTTGTATTTTTATCTGTGGCGAAAACACCCCAAGAAGCCACATAGAAGAATGAGAAATAAGGAACTCTGGGCTTTAAGATGACTTTGCCACTAATAACGAATTCCTTTTGTAAGAAAATATAAGTCCAAATTTCCAACCCTAGCAACAAAGACACCATCTTAATAAGTGTCTCTCTACTCACATGTTATGTTTCTTAGTGATCAAGGAACTCTATATCTTGGTTTTAACACATGTCTCGTTTGAATGAGTACGCTCCTATAATTCTCTAGTCTAGGTGATTTTAGAATCAAATCATTGGTGGGGCAAGAGTGAGAGTTTAGGATCTCAATATGGTCATCACCTCCTTGTTATATGCAACTTCAATGACACACATTTGATAAGCATTGGCTATAGTAGAGGAGCATGGCACATGCTTGTTAATTTGGTACCACTCTCATGACTCGCTCACCCAATGACTTGCATCACATGCACCACCAAGAGCAAGACCCAATTAAGTCAAAGATCACCAACTTAACACATACAAGAAGAGCTCTAGTGGGTCCTTGTATTAGTAAAGTTGTTATTGGAGTGGCAGGAGGAAGTTAATGTTGTCGATGATGCACTTTTTGATAGTTAAATGGAACTGAAAGCATTTGTAGGGGTGTAAGTTAGCTTGAAAGCCATCAAGATGCAACCAATCCTCCCCTTCCTCCCCTTCCTCCTCATACCCTTACAACTCCTATTGACTGTGCATTGCACTTAAAAAAGGAAGTTAATAATTTCCCTAAAATAATTAACTTCCAAAAGGAAGTTAATATTTATGCACTTTTTTAGAAGTTGAGAATTTGCTACACTGAGAGATGGGTTTATTTAAATAGGTAATTAAATTTCTCTCGAGTGTGGTGCACCCCCTAATGTAAGGAAAGAGAGAGAAACCCTTCTTGCTTCTAAAGTGTGAATTTCTTCTTGAATTAACTAAACAAAATAGTGAAGTACTTTAGGTTATATTAGACAAATATTTGCATTACAAATCAACTAAATCTTTATTACAAATATTAGATAGGTAGATGCATTGCAAATCAACTAAATCTATATTAGTTTGATGCCTGTTAAGTCACAACATTAAGAAACTAAGGATTACTTTATATAAAGCCTTTATTAAGAACTTAACTAGCCAATCTAATTAATTGAAATAAACAAGTTGCAGCCTGTCTCATGACATACACAAAAACAAAAACAAAACATGAAAAAGCAAAAGCAACACAAAGAAGGAAAAAGCTTATATTTTTAGTATAGAAACCAAGGCAATGAACTTTTGTATAAGTTATGAGGATTTGGGAAATATTATAGAAGTGAAGTGAATCTACCACTTCCAAGTGCCTTTATCCAAGAGAGGCTTGTGTGGAGTACTATACTTTGGATGAGTTTGCATGAAGAGATATATACTATTATAGTGATAAATTGGAAGAGTTTCACTATTGAAATAGATTTTTTTTCATAGAGTCTTGGCAAAGAAGTTTAAAAAATATATTACAAGTTTCATAGTGTGATCATTGTCTATAGAGAGTGTTTTCTAAGCCATTTCCTTGAACATAGAGTTTCTAACCCATGTGTACTCGTATAGTGTAAATAGATTTATTAAAGAGTTTATTTAGTTACTTTTAGTTTCATCTTGATTCTTTAACCTCTCCTATCTTGTATCTTGAACTCCAATGGTTAGTGGCTTGATACATTCCCCTCTCTCTCTTTCCCTCCCCCCCATCCTCCCCCCCTCTCTTGATGGCCTAAGTTTCTTTAGGGCTTCTATGAGTTTGGAGGGGTCAAGCTATTATTTTTTGAAGGCAAAAAAGAAGTGATTTCTTGTGTTAAGATCTATGACACTTTTGTTAGGTTGGAATATTTGGATCCATATCTCTTGCTTATCTCTACTCCTCTCGCGACGGAGGTCATCAACCTTGATTGCTTCATTCACTATACTATTAAATATTAGCTATATCTAGAGTGAAATTTTTTTCCATAGCCTTCTAATCTCTTTCTATTAGATATACTCAATCCCCCGCCCTTGAAAGATGCCACCAATGATCCATGGTGCTCTAAGTTGTAAGGCCCCCATTATGAGGAGAAGCCATGTGTAAGCATGAACATTGGTTAGGGCTTGACTCATATGTTAGATGAGGTCTATGCTATTGGATGAAAAAAAAGGTGACCTTTTTGGATCTAGCCCTAGATAGAGTAGTTATACTAGTAGCAACTCAAGGCACACTGCATTGAGTTGTGAGTTGTTGGAGTTATCACGAATCAACTAGGGAAGGTTAACAATATGGTTGGATATGCCCACTAGATTACCTTCCTAGGTATAAAATCAAGACACCACCAAAGCCATTATCAATCTATCTTTCAACCACTCAGATTGTTCTAGTTAGCCTTAAGCTCTTTGTGTATCATCTATCTTGATCACCATCTAAGCTTCATGGTGGAAGTAAATGGGTGGATAGAGCCATCTTTATATCTGTTCAATTGAAATTAATGCTATTTTTTTCTTCTTATATTTATTATATATTCTCTACTCCTTTCTTAGATTCTATTTGTTACATCATGTAATTTTTATATTGTATCAGAGCAATTGAGGGGGCTCTAAGGAGTGAAGAGTATGCAAGACTCCATGGCTTCAATATCAAAGAGAAGAAATATTGTTTGTTAAACTACATAGTGGTGCTAGTGTATTAGGTGGTAGTAGTATTGTAATAACAATTCAAAAACTAAGGATTTTTCCACAAACCTTTAGCAAAAGTAATTCAAATGGTACAAACTAAACTTTATGGAAGTTTTAAAGTTACAATATAGTGGTTGATTCACTATCATGGATGTGGATATAAAGAGTGCCTTCCATTTTAGAGTTGCATAGTGATTGGATTAAGGAGATTCATGAGGCTTATATGTTGAATTAAGACTTTAATCACCAATTTTAAGAAATTAAAGAGTAGGGTAATAGATGAGAATGCCCAATATCTGCTCAAAAATAGCCTTATATAGTCCCATGGCAAGATTGTCATTCCTCACACTCTCGCTTACACTTCTCTCTTCACACGAACGATCTTGGGAGAGATGCATTCTTGCACCACTACTAGTCATTTGGGTGTTTTCAAAACATATGATGAGATTTCCAAGAGCTTTCATTGGAAGGACCTATGGAGAGATGTCAAGGTTTTTGTAGCCAGTTGTATTCCATGCTAAGAAAATAGGGACAACACACCTAGACATGATGGTCTCTTGTAGCCCTTGCCTATTCCTAAAGGGAAATGGACACATATTACTGTGGATTTACTTACTAGCCTACCCATCACAAGGAAATGATGGAAAAATATATATGTGGTAGTTAATTGCCTTACCAAGGCTACCTAGTTCATCCCAACTAAGACCCAGTTTACAACATCTTAAATGGCCACTTAGTTTATGGAGCATGTGTTGAAGTTACAAGAGTTACCACAAGTCATAGCGCATGATCGAGATGCCACTTCTTGAAACCTGTTTTCACATCTATGGGCACAAGCTTGCTCCATCCATGGCATACCACCCAAAAATTGATGGTTAGACCAAAAGGGTAGATATATGGATTCAGACTTACTTAAGACACTTTTTCCATGATGTACAACGTAGTTGGGATATATGGCTTGAATTGGCTAAATTTGCATATAAAAACTCTACCCACTCTAGCATTGGGGTTTCTCCTTTTGAGAAACTATATGTGTATAAGGTCCCCCTCCCTATAGTCATGTTCAATGACAAGATCAACCCTAGAGTAAAGAGGTGCTAAAGCGCATGTAGGCACTACTTTAGCAATGCAAAATGAATCTTCAATAGGTATAAGATCACATGAATCTTGATGTTGATGAGAAAAGAAGGAATTTAGAATTCCAAGAGGGAGAGAGTTCTCTTGAAAATGCCTAAGTCTTGTTACTCCACTCTCAAGGAGAGTAACACTAATAAGTTGGCCCATTGTTTCTATGGCCCCTATTGAATCTTTAAGAGAGTTGGTAACTTGGCTTACTGATTAGAGCTTTCCCCACCATCAAAATTCACAATGTGTTTCATGTGAGTGAATTGAAGCCCTTCATTGGCACCTCAATGAACTACGTGGAAGACCTACCTCCTATAGACGAAGAAGGCTTCATTTAGTATATATCCTTGAGGCAATTATTGAGCAATGAGATAAACACTTGAGATCTCCATCTATGAAAGAATACCTCATCAAATGGCAAGGCCTACCCCTAGAAGAAGAATCTTGACACTTAGTCACTATTGTACTTAAAAGATTTTTTTCACCTCTAAGAGGCCCAATGGTCTAAACACTAGATGGATATTCCCCATTTTAACCCCACACTGCACATAGACTACACACTATTTTAGAATAGTTTTGTGTCTAAATTAATTACAGCCATACACTTCCTATATTGGATAAAATATCTTCTCATGAGCTCCGTTTTGACATGTGGCATGCCCCGTTTAGACCAGGCCATCAAAAGTTATGATAGATTTACCTTAGTAGATCTATGATGGATAGTATGCTATCCATAGTCTTCATGTCCTCACTTAACATGAATTGGTGGCATTGTTCCCTTGCAACCATACCCATGCCGTGCACATCAACCATACTTGGCCCTCTACCCTAATTCTCATTGAATATATCCCCCTTCCCCATCCAATATTCTCATTCTAATGCTGATCAAAGTAGTACTCTTTAGCCGCACTTACTAGCCACTCTAGCAAGTCCCCCCTCCATGTATATTTTACTTTTTCGGGAAAAATTCTAACAAGTCCCAATTACATGGGCACCTCTAATGGTCTAAGCCATGTACTCTTATCTATGGGGACACAATGTATTTGCCTAACTAGAAGGGAGATGAAATTGTCTTTGACAAGCTTATGTTCTTTTATATATCTCCTAAGTATATTTTGTTCTAAAGGTAAGATACTAGATTCGAGCTCCCTACCTGGCATTATGAGTTCCTCTCCTCCAATAGTGGACCCATCCTTGAACTTCTCAGAATCAAAACTCGTACTTGGCTCATGTTCCACTTGTTTCTTAGATTTCTATAGTGGTATTTTCTTTGATGGAGATAGTGACCTTGGTGGACTCCTCTTCGTTTATATCAAGTTACTACCTTCTTTGCCACTAGACTTAATTTTTGTAGGATGAGAGGACTCTTTGGCTTGAATAGACTTTTGAGATGAAGATACAACATGTGATGGCTCATTGCCTTGGATAAAGAAAGACAATGTCACAATAACATTTTCTTCTTGTTGAGTTTCATCTCTTAAAGGGTCTACACTATAGTGAGTCTTATTAACTCATTTTGTTTCATCCAATCCAAAATATTGGACCATTGAACCATTAGAAACTATCAAGTAGACCATGGAGCTATTTGGATCTACATTATTATATGGCATAACCTTCCCACATTGCTTTGGCTTGTCAGTTGATAGCATCTTCAACCTAAGATTTCTTGCAAAGCATAAAATGAGATTTCCTTAGGATGGATATGATATACACTATTGATGATTAGGGTACTCTTGTGCGACATCCTTTATTAAAGGCCTTTTAATTGCAATAAGAGGTACCCCAGCTTGTCATGGCTTCTCAATCTCGCATTGGCTCCTCTTCAGTGCTACTAGAACTATATTCTTATGTCAAAGAGTCAAATCCATACTCTACATTTTTATGTATTTGTGGCTCTTGTTCAGGTTTCATTTTATATATGAGGACTCTGATGGTAGAGGAGGTTGTTCTTGAACACCTAAGGGCCAGTCCTCAAGTTCTTCATTATTCTTTTGCCTTGATGCTTATGTGTTCATACTTTTTTCAATAGAAGCACCACCTAAAAATATTACTCTCTGGCTACAACTTTGAAACTTTAGTGGCTGATCCAATTTTCCACCAAGGTCTCTCTTGCCATGTGTCTCAATTTTAACTTTGCTACTCTTCTTTGTCATAGTAGTGGGGGGAGGAGCATCAATGGTTGAGAGGTATTCTCTTCAAGAGAATACTTACATGTCTTCTTGGACTTCTTTCTACTCTCTTCTTGAGTCATGTCCATAACAAAAATGACAAGAAGAGAAAGAAGGTGATACACAACATCAAGCGAGTAAAAAGTTATGCTTAAAGTTTAATCTACTTGATAGAACTCAACAATAATACGTAAGAATTATTACATAAAATACATTAAACATGATCTATTCAATATAATATTGAGGAAACATATAAGAACCTTGATGCATTGTATTGAATGCCTACCTAACACAAATGAAAATATAAACTCGTAGGAAATAGGATAAATTTTAGATGGATATAGGAGTGTAAAAGTCACCTATTTAATTCAATATGTGAACTATTAGCAAAAATTATTTAAGCTAGCAACTCGATACAATACATCAAGTTGAAAAAGGAATTATACAAAAAATACAACATCAAAATTTGCAAAGTCACAAGCTACATGTTAAGAAAAGCAAACTACCTAGAAAATTCAAATCTTATATTATGTTGGTGAGAATTTTTTTTCAAAATATATACCAACTTGATACAATGCTCCAAGTGGACGATAAAAATGTCAAAAAATTACCATAGAGCTTAATGCACTCTATGAAGTCAACACAACATTTGTAATTACTCAAAAATTAAATCAATTTGATAGAATTTATCAATCAAAGAATAAAACTATAAATAAATACAATATAATTATTACATTGTGTCAAGTAGGTGCCAAACTCGTACTAAAATTGCCAACAAATTGATGCATTACATCAATTAAATAGGAAATTTAGTGAAAAGTAAATGATAAAATTGTCCCAAACAATATAAGGTTGATGTGATGCTTCAAGTAGAAGTAAAAAAGTATGAAAAACTAGCCATTTGCTGCAGTATATCAAGTTGGTATCAAATTTATAAAGTTATTATATCAAGTTGATACACCACATTAGTGGAGAATAAAAATATCATAAAATATAAAAAACATTGATGCAATGCATAAAGTTAGTACATATTTAAAACAGGAAACCATAGTGAAATTTATACTAACTCGATGTAATGCCTCAAGTCAATATTAAATTTACCATAAATTCACACCAAGTTGATGTAGTGTATTATAAAAATAATTGAGTGTCACAATTTTTAGCCTAATTTTATGCTTGACATCAAGCTCATATAAATTTAAAATAGAAAATCACACCAACTTGATGTAGTGCATCAAGTTAGTATAGAATTAAATAAAAAACTCACACAAACTTACCATTATGAAAAAATTTACCAGAAATTCATACCAACTTAATGTATTGAATCAAGAAGAGAATGAACTATCATGACTTTCAAACCCACTTGAAAGGTGAAAAATATATCACAATTTCTAACCCCTCTTGATGCATTGTACCAAGTGGAGAATGAAAATCACATGATTCATAATATCACCTGAGGCACAACATGAAATGCTATTGCAATAAGGTCAATTATAAAAGGAAACTTGATGCAATGCATCAACTAGAGGACAGAAAATACATTTTTTTACAATATACATGTACAACATGTATAGATTACATATGTATCAAATGCAATCTACTAATTTGGATGGAAAATATACAAGAACTACAAAATAGAAAACCTATATTATACAAGAAATCTTTATTATTTTGAAAAATCTTAATTATGCAATGACTAATTTATTAGATAAACCTATTTAATAAAATATTAAGAAAATATTTAATAATTAAAAATATATGTAATTATAACTATATTCTTTAAATTTTGTTAAAAATTATTAATATCCAACTTACAAATTTACGTGAAAGTTATGATTAGGTAATGCTAAAAAAATGTGTGTGCCTTATCCCAAGCTCTTGTGTTTGGTGCTTTGCCCCCGTGGGTTATTCATATCATTTACTTCATATAACAAAATGCCACATTATATTAAAATAGTCATGCAAGAAAAAATTGATGCTTTGGAATACTCCCTTAAACCAATCTAATAATAAATAAAAGATGAATGATTCTAAATTATTAAGCCTACAACAAAAAACATATCAAAAACTTCAAAGCAATTATTAATGTAAGATTAATAATGTACCAATATTGAGATCATGATGCTGGAAACACAATCATTTGTATACCAATCACGATAATGGTTACTAATATCATTAAGAGGATCATAACCATCATAGACTACAATTAGAATAGTTGTAATAGTATAATTATAAGAAGTTAGGAATACATGTGTTAGTGAGAGAGAGTTATTAATAATGACTTGTCATAGTAACATATGTATAAAATGTGTGAGACATATAAATTTTTTTATCTTTGATCATAATACAATTAGTGTCTCTTATGCCACCTACTTGTACTCAACTTTCATGGCTTCTCTCTCTTCTTTTCTATATTTCTAGTATTTCTCTCTCCTCTTTTCTCTCTTTTTCTCTTCTTTCTCTCACCTCTCTGGCCTCTTCTTGACAAAATGTATTAGAGCATTGGTTTTTGATCCATTTAGTATAATATTTTCTTGGATTTCTTCCAAAGTTGTGTTACTTCCTAGTTAGTCAAGGACATGGTGTTAGTTTAAGAAAATGGAAAAGTGCAATAACCAAGAGGGCCAATGATAGCTAGTTAGAGCCAAGTTTAGTACTACTTGAAGGTAAAGTTGGAGGCATCTTAGATAAAATGGTAGGTGGTGCATCCATAATATACTATTTTGGAGGTAAATCTGTTCAAGACAAGGACATTAGAGTTAGTTTTAGTTCGAAATTCACTTACTTTTTAGGACAAGCTTTCTCTTTCTTCTCTCTTCCAAGCTTTTGGCTAAAGCTTCCATGGTGGGGATGCCAAGAAATCTCTTATCTTTCTTCTTAGTGATTTGGTTCTTCTTCTTGAGCATGGGAAAAATAATATTGGCTTTTTGTGCATCATGAAAAGTGTACTTCTTAGAGGTTTTAACTAGAATTTGAATCAAAATCAACGGGCACAAATTTTGATGCTTTTTGCATAGATCCTTATAAGTATTTCATCTAGCTGGTCATGTTTTATTCCATGATGATCAAGCATCACTTGGCCACTTTTGCAAGGCAAAACAACCACTATTTGAACCTAAATTGAAGCTTCTCTTCCAACTCCTTCAAACCCTAACTATGGCAAAACTAGATAATAGATTCAATGGTTAAGAATCTCGACAAATCTCACAATATAATCTATATTCTTTCATGTGAGGCTTTCTATTTGGCTATGGAGCATAAAATGGGAGTACTATTAATGCATTTCTTTGTTTCTTCAAGCTTTCTTCACCTTCTAATGACCATGGACAACAAGATATTACTAAAACTCTTTTAATAATTCAAGATTAATTAAGAAAGCTTGCATTTAGGGCTAAAGGATATTGCTCCAGCAAGCATTCAGATGGATGATTGAAGAATAAAAGAAAATTTAGCATATTTTTGTCTCTTGAAGCTCATATTGGAGATATATTTTGGAGCTTTTGATCAAGAAGTTTGAATCCTCAAAATTCAAGTGTTTAAGCAAGATCAAGGCATCAATTCTTTAGGAATTTAACATTTTTCAAGCATGTATGGAATACTCTTATGGATTCTTTGAGCTTCATGATAGATTCATGATAGGTTATGGAAGTTTCTTTAGTTATTGGACTAAACCTTGAGTCAATCATCTTCTTTAAGATTGATCAATGTATTTTACTTGTTTAATCTCTGAAATCTCTCAATATCACTAACAAGAATAGAAGGCTTCTTACCCGAGCACTCTCCGAATCCCGAAAAGTCATGCATGGTTCACATGAGAATGGCTTGTATATTGGTAGACCGTCAACCATCACACTTGCTTATATCTTCCATGGCGATCCCCTTGTCTTACAAAATATTTAGCTCATCAAATAATGGATAAAGATTAATGTCCATATTCTTGACTTTGTAATGTTTAGGAACGAGCAAGCTAAGGATTAGGTGTCCTTTCTTTGTAGAAAGCCATGGCGGGATATTGTGGTTAACAAAGACTATAGGCCATACTTGTAAAAAGTTGAGTAGAGAACAAATGTATTTACACCATCCATAGCAAGACTAACTAAGGATTCCTCGGCTCTTATGCAAAGCTTCGAAAGGTAGAGTTGATTGGCTCCATTGTGTGAATCTCCTGATATTTGTTGGAATCCATTTCTAGATATATTTTATGCATACCACGTTGTCAAGCTTGCTATGCTCATCGTAGGAAACATGTGGCGTATATGTGGTATAAGTGGAAAGTGTCTAAGAACTTTCTGAGGGATGGTTTACCCTTGCAACTATTAATACTTCTGAGTACTACACTTTGGACATGTCTCCATAGTTCGATGGTCTCCTCGAAACATCATGCAATCATTAACACATGCATGGATGTTGTTGTAATCCATGACAAGCTTTCGTAATACTAGTCACACATCATCACGAGACTCATGAATCATGTTTCCAAGGTGGTAATATATGATACTTTAGAAACTTGAAAATAAAATCATAAAACATCTTGAAAAAGCACAACAAGTATTTTTTATAATGGAGTCAAAAAGATCAACAGAGCATTTGTAGAATGTACCTAAGCAACTTGGTCACAATCGCATCACTCCACATGTATTTTTCCTGCACACTTATTAGGAGTGCAAGCAGTGTCTTCAAGAGAGATACTCGGTATCCATCATATAATGGTATGGACACTTCCTCTCTTAGTAGATTAGATGACTTGACATCTATGGGGATCAATGATTGATTATTACCTCCATCTTAGGCTCCAAGTTTGTAGGAAGGTTTGAAAGGCTAACTATCTCATCTAGTATCGAAGGTGTAGATTGAGTCATGCCTTCCTACTAGTGGATTTGGCTTAAGTACTCCATCCACCATCGCACACCTAGGAACTCTTCTAACTGGTTGCAACAGGTGCATTCCTCCTTGGGATGAGGTTTCACCTTCCTATATAAATTTTACGGGCACGTCTAATGTTTTGTTAAATGATATTCAATTACTTTATGACTGTAAAGCATGATGGATACATAGTTTTTTATGGTTTGCTCAAAGTCTGAGATAGCTAGATCAATGATATCTGATTGGAACCCATCAAAGCATTGTACGTATTCTATAGACAAGTGATGCTTTCATCTAGTTTCCAGCTTGCTTTGAAATCAAGGACATGGGACATGTTGATTAAGATACACCCCGGGATCTTGGACATCATGACCATCATTCTTTTCCATTTGGTCTACGTTATGATAGACAACAAGTTTTTGTTCCCCTCATTTATGATTTTCCTTTGTTTTAATCTCTACTCCTCTTTCTCTCCCTTTCTCTTTATTTGTTTTCCTCCCTCCATCTCTCTTTATCCGTTTCTTTTCTCTCCATGTCCCTCTAACTTTATTTATACCCCTTTTTATTTATCTCCCCATCCCTCTTTCTCTCTCTCACGTCCCTTTTTTTATTTTCCTACCTTCCTCCTTATTTATTTCTCTTCCCACCTTTTGCATTCTCTTTTTTTATTTTTCTCCCTTCATCCTTCTTTGTTTCTCTCTCCCTCTCTCTCTATGAATGTTTCTCTCTCCCCCATCTCCCCTCCACACTATCACTTATTCTCTCTTTTACTTTCTCACCCTTCTTTTCTCTATGTCTTTCTCTCTTTTCCTCTCCACTCACACTTGACGCATCTCATTACAATAAAAATCAAAGGTAGAAAATAAAAACTTATAAAATAAGACATTGAAAGACCCTCTCTCCCCACCCCTCTTCGTGCCTCTCTTCCCCCTGTGACTTTATTTTTCTATCATTCTGTTCTCTTTAATTCTATTGTTGTTTCCATTTTTCTCACTCTCTATTTGTTGTTATATCTCTCTCTTTTTCTCCCTCTTTTCATTCCTTTTTTCCCCCCTTCTCTTTCTAGTTCTCTCTTTTTTTTTTTCACTCTCCTTTCTTTACCTTACCCTTTTATCCACCTCTTCCTTCACTCTCCATTTCTTTTTCTCTTCCTCCTATCTTTCTTTATCTCTTTCTCTTTCTTTGTTGCCTCTCTCTTTGTTTCTCTCCACCTCCTGGTTGTTTTTCTTACTCCTCCTCTCTCCCTCCCCTTCTCTCTCTCTTTCTCTCTTTCTTTGTTATCTTTCCTCTTTTTTCTCTCTTCTTTTCCTTTCTTCTTCTCCCTCCCTCCTTTCCTCTCTTTCTCTCTCAATGCATCTTATTATAAATAAAAATAAACAAAAGAAAAGAATAAAATATAAGAAAAAGGTAAGAAGATGCAATATACCTATTGCAAAGGTCTGAGGATGAATTCTTTGTCTCCTCTTCGTGGCATCCCTTCTTTCTCCCTCATGCACGTCTCCCTCTTCTTTGTGTATGGCGACAGATGTGGCAGTGGTGATGAGAAGCTCTCCTTCTCTCTCCCTCTCCCTCTCCCTCTCCCTCTCCCTCTCCCTCTCCCTCTCCCTCTCCCTCTCCCTCTCCCTCTCCCTCTCAAAGCCACGATCTCTTTTTCTTTCTCTTGAAAATGTTATCGAAAAATTCTGCGCTCAGGTTTTCGATGCTTTTTTTCTCAAATTAACGGTGTCCCTATTAGCATCACTATTTATGTCACTAATAGCACCGCAAATGCGACCCTGTTAGCAACTTTAATAGCAACACCACTATTTTCCATCGCAAACGGCCATTTTCTATTTGTGTATTCCCTTCTAGTTCCTTTTATGGTACCCTTGTAGAAATAGTTGTTGAATTGTCTCCTATGGACGAAGGAATAGTTATTCAATATATTCTTGAGAAGGCTATAGGTTAGCGTGAGAAGAAGCTTCGCTCTCACTCCATCATTGAATATTTGATGAACTGGAACGGTTTACCACTTGAGGAAGCTTCTTGGAGGCTAGGTTCCATTTTGGATAAGTTTTGCTATCTACATGCATTGGTGGGTGGTTGAGACATAGTTACATGGAAGCTAGTTGCACCCTAAATAGGGTCTTAATAGCACCCTCTTTTCGAAAAAAATTGATTCTGCCTAATTTTTAGAACTCTATCATCTATATAGACTCAAAGTACTCTTCAATAACTACTTTTTTATATATGGCATGCCTTATTTATATATTTATACAATAAGTTATGGTACTTTTCTTAAGCATAATTTTTTTTTCTACAAGTTGTCTATTCTTTACACAGCGTATTTCTCGAATATTTGAAGGCTCCAATTCCTTATATTGTATCAATATTACCATAAAATCGATACATTTTATCAAGTGTGATAAATTAAAATCATCCAAAACTACAGTGAACTTGATGTGCTATATAAAAACTTGATGGATTACAGTAATCTAGCTAAAAAAGTAAAAAGATTTCAAATGTACTTGATGCATCAAGTAAGATAAAATAAATGTATTAAAATTCAAATGAACTTAATGCATGGTATCAACTCAACCAAAATATTTGCTAAAATTCAAGGAGACTTGATATACTATATCAATTAGGAAAAAAAATTAGGAAAGTTTACTAGAAACTTGATGCATTACATCAAATTGGTCAAAAATCTAGCAAAGCTTATAAGAAACTTGATGTATTACATCAACATGGCTAAAATATAGTATAGTTTGTACAAAAGTTTATAAATTATATCAACTTGGGTAGAAAAATTAGCCAAATTTCTAAGAAAGTTGATGCATTGCATCAACATGGATAGAAAATTAGCAATCTCTCTAAGAAAATTCATGCCATGTTTCAAACAAGACAAAAATTGATATAAATATCAAGTGATCTTGATACACTACATCAAATTCATCCAAAATATTAGCTATAACTCTAGGAAACTTGATGCACTACACTAACTTTGGCAAAAATTTTACTAACTTTCCAATAAACTTGATGCACTATATGACCTTAGAAATATATCTCTACTCAAACTTGATGCATTGCATCAAATTGGAAAAGATATTGACCAAATTTCAATATAATCTATCAAGTTGGCTTTGACAAGTTAGAGGTTTCTTAGAACATTGATGTGGTGATCAAGTTCTTTATAGTCTTCTACGAGTGATTGATCAAATATGTTTATTACATTCACTTTAACTTGATGCATTGCATCAAGTTGACCTACTTTTATCAATCATTATTTTTAATCAAGTCATTAACTAAATAGAAGGCCAATAATATCCAACTATGAATCCCTGTTACAATTTAATTGCTTGCTTGAAATTTGTTTATAATTTATTATTTCAATAAAAAGAATATTTTTGGAATCTTTTAACACGAACCAAAAGTCACTTACACTAGCATTTTTGGTTGTTGTTACATGATTATTGCACTAGATTTGTGTGGGTTGGTTTTGCTCCTTCTACAATTCCCCTCTTCTCTAGCTTGTTGATCTCTTACTTGCAAATGAGAGGAGAGAGTTATGTATAACTTCATATAAATTTCTTTTTTCCAACTTGGCAAGTCCTTAACCCTAGGGAATCTTTAAACTAAACCCCATCCGTGACCTAAACCTAGGCCTAACATAACCCTTACCTCAAACTACTCTCCTCATACAAGACCATCAGGCCCATATTCCACTTTGCTATTGTTAATGAGTTATACTATTATCTTCATGCATTTTCTCTAATTCTCTTAATAATATAGATTGTATCTTTTTCCTCTCATATGAATGGATACTTTATTTTTTGATTCGTGTGATGATCTAATGCTCTATCTTTTGAATCCTTTGACTTGGAGATCATATCCATTGCATATAGCCTAGCCTAGTTTACAAAGAAAACTGATATGGATATTGTAAAAGAAAAAGATCGATTTTCTTTTGATGTTTCATTTGATCCCAATACTTTGGAGGACATCTAAGGTTCCGTAGGCGATGTAGAGGTGCAATCATTAAAGCATGTATATCACTCATACTATCAACATCACAAACCATCTGAAGATGTTTTATATATGCAAGAAGGATATGGTTGTAAAATACTTATACATTTCAAAAAGAATAGAATAATTTTTTATATGGAGCATACTAGGTTACTTATAAGTGATAAAAAAATCAAGTGTGCATTGCGATGTGATTGTTGCTAGAAGAATTGTCTTAGTATATATAGGTATAAAAAAGTAAAGGCACTCTTACAACATTATCTTTCTTTGATGTATAGTCATCATGATGCTTTTCTTTCATCAATGTTGTTACAATGGATATATGGAAAATTTGAATATATTTATTATATCACAATGGTTTGCAAGGTGATGTAAAATAGGCCTGAGCCTAGGCAATACTCATATTGAAAGAGTCAAATGTAGAATGTCTAAGTATGATGGATGCAGGCTTGATCCAAATGTTACCATTAGTCCTCTAGGCAAGGATGTAATTTCTTGGATGAAAATGCACTTTAAGACACGTTTTGAAGTTGTGCCAAGAAGTAGGAGGTTGCATCTTGTAGATAACTTTACTAGGGCTGAAGTATATTCCATTTACAACCAAGCTATGCTTCAAAATGTAAACAAGTTTGCTAGCTATCCACACCACCAAATTGTGAAAATCATTCTTCAACAAGGTATCAATCTTAAGGAAAGCTAGAATGGGAGTATTTACCATTCGTGCAAATTTGAAATCTCAAAAAAAGAATGCAAGAGATGGTGAGGAGTTTGTAATGGTAAAGGAAGCACTATAAATTCATCGAGAGGAATAATTAACAGAGAGAAAAAATTCCATGTACAATACACGTAAGTGTTTTGCTATACTTGAAAGATATATTTGACTTGTCATTGATGGTATGAACTAGAAAAAGTCATGCTAGTTCATTTTTCTCATCTTTCAAAGGATATCATTGAAGAAACTCTTGTACAAATGCTTTTAGTGGGATGTCTTTTGTACCATGGAATAGTTCACCCGAGAATATTCTTTACTTATCCAAATTTTCATAATGATTCTAATCTTACCATCACGATTTTGTGTTGAGATGTAGAGAGAGAAGATATATAGAGACGAGAGAGAGAGAGAGAGAGAGAGAGAGAGAGAGAGAGAGAGAGAGAGAGAGAGAGAGAGAGAGAGAGAGAGAGAGAGAGAGAGAGAGAGAGAGAGAGAGAGAGAGAGAGAGAGAGAGAGAGAGAGAGAGAGAGAGAGAGAGAGAGAGAGAGAGAGAGAGAGAGAAGAGTCACACCATGTATACTCCCAGAGACTATATCATATTGATAACAATCTACACATATATAAGTGAGACCTTGTCTAGATAGGTTGAGCTATATATAGCTCCAACACCCCCACTCAAACAAAGGTCTCTAACTGCGGATGCAAAAACCCTTGGGAAGCATAAGGGAAAAACCCAAGCTTCTATATACAAATGTACAAACATGATCAAGAAGGATTATTGTGTGCATGTAAAGTGAATCAAAGCATGTGAAGTAAAACTGCATATGTATGTACAAAGATCACCAAGAGGTCTAAGATGTATGTACATGTGTGAAGTGTAAGGTGCCTACAAGGAGTATGTACAATGGCACCACAATGTCATAGTATATTAATTCACAAAGATTGAAGTTGAAGCAACTCCAAGTTCCCATTGCAAATATAGAGTGAAGCATGCTTTCTTAATTCCTTTGGTGAATATATCTGTAGTCATCCGATCACTTGGAAAATGCTCAATCATGATTGTGCCTTTCTTTACTTCATATCAAACATAATGATAATACTCTACTTTATGTTTAGACTTGTTAGGTTGAATATAGTATTTAGCAAGACATAGCACTTTATGTAACACATCTAAGTGGTGTGCTAGAGAGGGGAAGATGGACAATATCTGATAGAAATCATTGAAGCCATACTAATTCTTAAACTTCTTATGATACAGCTATGTATTCAACTTTGTAGTGGAAATAACAACACAATGTTGTTTGTTGTTGAACAATTTCTACTTTTGAAATGCATAGATAAGTGAGAGATTTCCTGATTTGCATCTATATAACCCAAAAGTTGAAGTGAATGCAGAGAATGAGAGTTTTCTTGGTGCGGATAAACCAACCCAAAATCTTTAGTGCCTTTCAAACATTTCAAGCATTCCTATCATGTGTCAACTGAGCACACATGATAGGAATATATAGAGGGGACCTAGGGCGCTATATATAAACAGACTATATATAGCTAACACCCCCATTCAAATAAAGGTCCCTTACTATGGATGAAAAAACCCTTGGGGGCTCAAGGAAAAAACCCACAGCTCTATATAGGCCTATCGTTATATTAATATTCAAAATATAAAATTACAAAGTTGAACTTACAAGAGCCTATTCATAGGCATCAAAGGAGCTACATCACTCGTGAATTACAACATCAACGGAGAAGGAGCTACATCCCTCCTGAATTACAACAGCCTATTCAGAGGCATCAAAAGAGCTTTATCACTCCTAAATATACAACATGTAAAATAAGGATAAGCAACATCACTGCAAAAGATAAAATCTCCAAGAAATTCCTTCAACTGAACTTGGGATGTAAGTAGTATATCTGTCACATCAAAACTTAAAGAAAAACGTTACAGTGACATTAGAAAAACACAAGGTCTATAGAGACGGTTCGTGACGCTGCTCTATAGACAACATAACACATGTGGGGCCCCATGAACAGAATATAAATAAAACTTTGTCAGACGCTCATCAACTGGACACATGTGGGGCCCCATGAACAGAATATAAATAAAACAATTTGTCATCAGCTGGAATATAGATGCTCATCAGCTGGAAATAATATAAACAAAATAATGTGTCATCAGCTGGAATACAAAATAATGTATCATCAGCTAGAATATAGACGCTCATCAATGGAATAACAAATGAGGATGATCATCATGAAGCATGGCAATATCAACATCCAAAAGTAATATTGATGTTGAAATGTAGAGAGAGAGAGAGAGAGAGAGGAAGCTTCTTGCAGAGCATGACAATGCTTTTATTAGTTGCTTTATTTCTAAAGCTTAGCTTTATATGGAGCTATATCTATCATGATTTTGTAGCAGTAACGTAGGGAAGAAGCAACTTGCTCTTTCAGGTGGCCTTTGCGTTGCAAGACATGAGCATCTGTGACACTACCTGCTTGTGATATCTGTGCATCCTCTAGGGCTTCGGTGCTAAATAGCACGCTCCACTTGAGATAAAGCCATGGCCTGCTGCCGCTGCTGTTGGAGGACGAGTTCTTGGCCCCGCTGCCTTGTTCCTCTGTATGAGGACCGTAGCTTCCTTTTTCTGCCACCCCCCTCACACGACAGCATTGCTCTCACCTCATCTCCGCCCGCACTCTTCACAGGCCTTCCTAGTGCCATGGCTGGAGCAACGGTGGTGCCCCTGGATGCCTACAATATCAACCTCAGCAGCAACACCAACATCAACATCGACCTCGACGCAGACATCATCGTCAACACATGCCTCTCCAGTGCAGCTCGAGACTGCCTCCTCATCCAGCATGCATGCATCACTGGACTTTGTGGCTGCCGTGCCCCGCTACACTTCGGCGGCTAGAGAAGGAAACAGAGGTGCCTCGTCCCGCACCGCCATTGTAGTTGCTGGATTGGAAGATGATGCCAACAACATGTATCCAGAGTAAACACTAATGCTGGAAAGCTTTGTGATGTTGTAGAAACTCGCTCTGATACCATGTTAGAAACTGCGAGGAAGACGAGAGATGAAAGGAAGAGAGGAGAGAAGAGAGATATGAGACACCGGAAGTGGAACCACAGAAGTGAGTCAACTGAGCACACATGATAGGAATATATAGAGGGGACCTGGGGCGCTATATATAGACAGACTATATATAGCTAATACAAGGTTGATATAACACTAATTGTCCATCACTCTGCCAAAAGTGAGAGTTTTTTATGGAGCGCACAAGACAAGGAGTACTAGCATGATGTGTGGAAACGAAACCAAACTTCTAAATAACATATTCAATGAACTTTATTTGATGCAATAATGAAATACCCTTTTCACGATAGCATTGAATCAAAATACCAAGACATGACTATATGTCTCCAAGATCCACCATATCAAATGCAAAAGTTAAAACTTTCTTTACTTGTTGAAAGAAGTTGAGATTATTAGAAACAAGTATGGTGTCATCCACATACAAAGAAAGAATAACAAAACTATCATTGTAGCACTTGACATAGTTAGGATCTGAAGAACAAGAGATAAAACCTTGTTTTGTAAGGAAGAGATCAATCTTTTGATACCAAGCTTGTGAAGATTGTTTGAGACCATAGAGTGCCCGATGAAGTTTGCAAGCAAGATTTTCTTATGTTTCACTACGAATCCATTTGATTGCTTCACATATATCTCTTTGTTTAAATCATCATTATGAAAAGAAGTTCTCATATCCATTTGGTGAGTGTCCAAGTCAAACTCAACATAAAAAAATAACAAGATCCGAATATTGGTAATACAAATAAGAGGTGAGAAAGTTTCTTGATAATCAAATCTTGCAATTTATGAGAAATCTTTAGGAATTAGTCTTACTTTGAATTTGTCAAAGTTCCATGTGCTTTTATTTTATTCTTATGAATCCACTTGCATTTAATAGCAGTACGTCTAGGTGGTAACTCATTTAGAACCCATGTACCTTTAGAGAGAAGAGATTCATACTTAGCTTCCATGGCCTCCTACCATTATTCCTTTTGTACGGATGACATGGCATCACTATAAGAGATAGGGTCTTCAGAAATAGCATTGTCAAAAACATTAGCATCATAAACATGACAAGTACCATGCTCATTGCCAATTGGAAGATCAACATAAAGATCAATGCTAAGGTTATCATTAGCAATAATGGAGACATATTGTTATGAATCCTAATTTGAAGGGTTAATGTTATCTCCTGAAGGAGGTTCATCATCATATAGAAAAGGACAAGAAGTAAGTAATGACTTTGGATTATCAACGTCCTCTAGTGACCATGTTCTCCTACCATCCTCTTGAGTCCATGTACTACCCATAAGTTGCTAATTGAAAATAGCATCATGAATTATGATTACCTTCTTTGAAGAGGGATCATAAAAATTTTATCCCTTGAAAAAATTTGAATATCCATTGAAAAAACTTTAAAAATAGGATGATCAAGTTTTATGCCAGTTTCTTTAGGCACATGATTATATGCAATACATCCAAAGGTTCAAAAATATGAAACAGAAGGAGTTTCACATCGCATGGCATTGAGGATAGACCTATTTTTACTTTCAAAAACACCATTTTGGTGAGGAGAGTAGGGAATTGTATATTCATGATGAATATCTTGATTATTACAATAATCATCAAAATAATTTGACATGTATTCTCCACCATTATCATTGTGAAGTTTCTTGCTGTGATGACTAGCATGAAGTTCTATAGCTTTTTGATATTGCTTAAAAGATAATAAAGCTTCTATTTTGTGTGGCAAGAGAAAAACAATGATGTAGTTTGAGAAATCATCAATAAAAGTAACGAAATATCAATGGTGAGATTCTAATGGAGGAAAAGGTGCACAAATATCAGTGTTGCGAATAAGATCAAGTAAATCTTTGGAATGAGTTGTGGTGCAAATGTAAATAGCTTTTGAAATATTCTTTCAAAGTGCACAATATTCACAAATACCCATGTGAGGACGAGCTCGAAATTCATACCTTGAACAAGGTTATGCTGATAAAGATCAATAAGCTTAGAAAAATCTGAGTGAAAAAAGTGATAATGCCATATTTTGTTGTTAAGATCTGTAACAACATTTGCAGTATCTTCATTTAAAGATAACTCAAAAGGATTACCATTTCATGGAGTGACAACTATGGTTTGGTGGTCTTTCTCAATGTGACACTTAGTATTGTCAAAATTGACAAAGAGACCAAGATCCACAAGTCTTGCAAAACTAAAAGAAGATTCCTTTGTAGATCTGGGACATGTAAAACTCCACGCAAAATTCTTGTTGAAGAAAGAGTACCAATATATATAAGTCACCCATACCTTTGATTTGACAAGTTGTGTCATTAACAAGATAAATCAATTTCTTGAGAGGAATAGAATGATAATTATGTAACCATTGGGACCGATGTGACATGTTTCCCATATCACCAGAATCAATAATAAAAGAGATCCATCAGGAACATGAAGTATCCTTTGTAGAGAGAGAATAACTCACAGAATTTGCTTCTTTAGTAGTATTGTCATGTGTAGTAGCATATGCTATATTACGATCTGAATCAAAATTCCTCTTGAAATATAGATGGATTGGATGATTACTCTTTTGCAATAGTCACAAGGAGAATAATCTCTGAATAAACATGGTTGTTTATTTTTAACACTATGTTCTTCATCATATTGTTTTGCCCAACAATCATCTACAATGTCACCATTTCTATTGCAATAAGAACAATGCCTATTAGGAAACTTGAGAACAAGAGAAGTAACCACCACAACCACTTCTACGTGTAAAGTGTGGAAAGAGAAACCTTCAAGAAAGTAAATATTAGTCTATTTATTGTGATAGCGTGTCCTCTTGTAAAATCATAACTAGTTCTTGATTTATGTGATGTCCTTCATGTCATTGTGATTATCCAATAAAATTATCATAAGCAGTATCATTTATAGTGTTAATAAACTATGTTACCAATTTCATTCATAGGATGGCATCATCATCTAGCAGTAAGCTGATTGATAATTTTTGTGAATGATTCAATATGTGTTTCCATACAAGTTTTGATGTTGTATTGTAACTTACTGAGCTAACTACGAGGATAAAATATTTCTCTAATAGATTTATTCTCAAAGTTTGCTATCAAATACTCCCAAATAGCTTGTGAGGTTAAAAGATAACATACATGAGGCATAAGAGATTATTAAAGAGTAGAAAGAATATACCCATAAGGTACTTTGTCGCATCTGACCCACTCATTGCAAATAATTTTCTATTCTTCAAAGATAGGTCCTTCAATTATTACAATGGTATTATCATGAGCTTGATCAATTGATTGAGGTTGACATTCACAATTACCAAGAACAATAGCATGCAAGTCATCACCTTCAAAAACTAGCAACATGTTTACTTTTTATCCAAGAAATCCTTGTCCTTGAGAGTGAGGGATAGAACATTGTCCAAAAAAAACTCGGTTGATGATTATAGAATTTGATATATCGGGCTGAGAGAATAAGTATAATATGAGATCATAGAATTTGTACACCAGATACAAAATGAGGAAGAAAGTGCAACACAACAAGGCCTACACAGAAGCTATGTTGTAAAGAAAGATGTTTAATTCAAAAAGCATACTCCAAAAGAAAGAAACCCAAGATAGACTAAGCTTGGGAAATAATAAAACGACCTAAAATAGATGAAACATGTGTGACAATAAATCAGCCTGATATAGATCGGAAATGTGAAAAAGGATCAAAACCTTATTGGTTTACTTTTTGGCCAAGAATAGATAATGATCTAGCTATTTTTGGTAGAAAAGCAAGACTGACTAATGGTGACAAAACCTATGTCGTAGAAGTTACCACGAAAAGCTATTGTCCTATTTATTTTCCTATTTCAAGTCCAGATTACTTAAAACGACATAATTTTTATATAGAACTGTAAATTGAGCACAAATTTGTTAAGAAGAACACTTGTGAGTCCTAACACATTGGAAAAACTAGTTTTCTTGAGAAAGATATTGCCTTAAGAGTTTCCCAAATAGAAACTTTTAGGATGTTCAAGCAATGCATATCTACAATTCAACATATTTGCAATCTAAATAATGATCGAGTGAGCTTCTTCTATGCTTAAAATTAAAAACATAAGATGCTCATAACATACAAAAATACATTAAATATAAGCATGGGAAGAATATGAATCAGGAAATAAAGAGATACTACATAGGTATACTTCTTGATTGTCTTCTTCAAAGAATTGGTTGTAGTCAATCTTAATAGCTATGATACTATGTTGAGATGTAGAGAGAGAAGATATGTAGAGAGAGAGAGAGAGAGAGAGAGAGAGAGAGAGAGAGAGAGAGAGAGAGAGAGAGAGAGAGAGATAAGAGTGTTGAAATGTAAAGAGAGAAGATATGTAAAGATGCAGTAGAAAGAGAAGAGGCACATCATATACACTCCTAGAGGCTATATCATATTGATCACAATCTACATATATATATATATAGGTGAGACCTAGTGTAGATAGGGTGAGCTATATATAGCGCCAACACCCCCATTCAAACAAACGTCTCTAGTTGTGGATGCAAAAAACCTTGGAGAGCACAAGGGAAAACCTAAACCTCCTATATACAAATATACAAAGATGATCAAGAATGATCATTGTGTGTATGTAAAGTGAATCTATATATGTGAAGTGAAACGGAATATGTATGTACAAATATGACCAAGAGTTTTGAGGTGTATGTGCATGTATGAAGTGTATGGTGCCTACAAGGAGTATGTACAATGGCATTAAAATGTCATAGTAAATTAATTTCCAATATTGAATTTTAGAAAACTCCAAGTTCCAAGCACAATAGAGTGAAGCATGATCCATTGAGTCTTTTGATAAATATATATGCAATCATCTAATCACTTGGAAAATGTTCAATCATGATTGTGCCTTGTTTTACTACATATAGAACATAATGATAATGCATTGTAATATGTTTAGCCTTGTTATATTGAACATAGTCTTTAGCAAGTCTAATAACACTTTCGTTATCACATCGAAGTGGTGTGCTAGAGAGAGAAGGATGGCCAATATCTAAACACAACTTGTTGAAGCCATACTAACTCTTGAGCCGCTAAAGATGTAGCTACATATTCAGTCTTTGTAGTGGAAACAACAACACAATGTTGCTTCTTGCTAGTCCAAGAAATAAGACAATCATTGATAAAGAAACAATTTCCACTATTAGAATGCATAGATAAGTGAGAGCTTGCCCAATCTGCATTTTTGTACCTCAAAAGTTGAAGTGAATGTGGAGAATCAAAGTTTTGTTGGCACCAATAAACCAACCCAAAATCTTTAGTGCCTTTCAAATACTTCAAAACTCATTTAGCTCTAATACAACATTTAAGACATGGATAACTTAGATATTGTCCAAGAAAATTTGCAGCAAAAAGAATGTTAGGGTGATAATTTAAGCCAACAAATTGAAGATATCCAACAAGAGTAACATAAGGTTGATGTAATGCTAATTTCCCATCATTCTACAAAAAGTTAGAGTTTTTGGTAGAGCTCACAACACAAGGAGCACTAGCAGGATGTGTAGTACCAAAACAAGCGTTTGAATAATATCTTCAATGAACTTTGTTTGATGCAATAGTAAAACACTCTTTTCTTGATAGCATTGAATCTGAATACCAAGACATGAGTGTATGTCTCCAAGATTGACCATGTCAAACATAGAAGATAAAACTTTCTTTACTTGTTGAAGGAAGTTGAGATTGTTAGAAACAAGCAAGGTATTATCCGCATATAGAGCAAGAATAACAAATTTGCAGCACTTAACATATATGTTAGGACCCAGAAAACAAGAGATAAAACCTTGTTTTGTAAGGAAGAGATCAATCTTTTGATACCAAGCTCGTGAAGATTGTTTGAGACCATAGAGTGCCCGATGAAGTCTGCAAGCAAGATTTTCCTTATGTTTGACTACAAATCCCTTTGGTTCCTCCATGTATATCTCTTCCTTTAAATCACCATTAAGAAAAGATATTTTTACATCCATTTGGTGAACCTTCAAATCAAACTCAACAACAAAAGCTAACAAGACCCCAATATTGGTAATATGAACACCAGGTGAGAAAGTTTCTTGATAATCAAGTCCTGCAATTTGTGAGAAACCTTGCTTTGAATTTTTCAAATGTTTCATCTACTTTTGTTTTAGTCTTATAAACCAGTTGCATTTAATAGTAGTACGGCCAGGTGGTAACTCAATTAGAACCCATGCACCTTTAGAGATAAGAGATTCATACTCAACTTCCATTGCCTCTTTCCATTGATCCTTTTGTAAGGATGAGTATTAGGTAACTTGAGATAAGAGAAGTTACCACCTACATGTAGAGCATGGAAAAGGATGCCTTTTAGTAAGTAAAGCTTTGTTGATTTTTTCTAAATATGTTTCCTCTTGTGATATCATAACTATTTCTTGATTTGTGTATTGTCATTCATGTCGTTGTGAATATTTAATCAAAGATATACAAGATTGCTCAAAATTGATCCCATCTTTGTTAGATAATATGGTAACAATATTATCATAAGTAAGGTTCTTTAAAATATCAAGAACCTAAGTTACCAATTTCTTTTGTGGAATAGCATCACCAATAGCAGCAGTACGCTGATTGATAATGTTCTTGAATGATTTGATATGTGTTACCATAGAAGTTCCAATGTTGTATTGTAACTTAGTGAGTTGAATATGAAGATAAAGTATTTATGTAATAGATTTCTTCTCAAACTTTGCTATTAGATATTTCCATATAGCTTGTGAGACTAAAATATTACATACATCAAGCAAAATATATTATTGTGAGGTTGAAAGAATACATACATCAAGCCTAAGATATTCTTGAAGAGCAAAAAGAATATACCAATGCACTGCTTTGCCTCATCTAATCCAATCATTATAAATAGTTTGCTATTATTCAAAGATAGGTCATTTTCAGTTACAAGGGTATTTGTGAGTTTGATCAATTGGTTGAGGTAGACATTCATAATTACCAAGAAAAATGTCATGTAGGTCATCGCCTTCAAGAATTAATAGCATTATTACTTTCCATCCAAGGTATCCTTTTCCTTGAAAGTGAGGAATGAAACGTTGTCCATAAGGAAATCTATTGATGATTTTATAAATCAACATAGTTGGCTGAGAGAACACGTACAAAATGAGATCACAGAATTTGCACATCATATACAAAACGATGAGACGAAAGTCTAGCACAACAAATCATACACAGAAGCTATGCTGTAATGAAACGTGGGCAAGAATAAAGTGACCCAAAATAGAAAAAATGTATGAGAAAAGAAATTGCTTCAACATAGACGAACAGTGCCTAAAACTTTATCACTTTACTTTTTGGCCAAGAATAGAAGATGATTAGCCTTGTTTTGGCAGAAATGCAAAAATGAAAGAGCAAGTAATTGTGACAAAACCTGTGTCATAGAAGTCTACACGAAAAGCTATTGTCTGGTTAATTTTCATAGAACTAATATCACTTTTGACATAGAACTCCAAATTGAGCACATGTTTGATAGAAAGAAATCTTGTGAGTCCTAGTACATCACAAAAACTTATTTTCTCGAGAGGCGTTTCCTTAAGAGTTTTCCAAATAGAAACTTTTAGGGTGTCCAAGCAAGGTATATCTACAATTCAACCTGGAACCTAAAGGATGATCGAGTGAACTTCTTCTATGCTTAAAGTTCATAACATAAGATGCTCATAATATACACCATACATTAAATTTAAGCATAAAAAGAACATGAATCAAGAGTAGAAGAGATACTACATAGGTATACTTCCTAACAGTTTTCCTAAAGAAATTTTTTGTAGTCGATCGTAATAGCTCTAATACATCTTGAAATGTAGAGAGAGAAGATATGTAGAGATGTGTTAGAGAAAGAAGAGGCACACCATATACACTCCCAAAGACTATATCATATTGATCACAATCTACATATATATAGGTGAGACCTAGTCTAGATAGGGTGAGCTATATATAGCTTCAACAAATAGGCACACCATGTATACTCCGAAAGACTATGTCATATTGATCACACTCTACATATACATAGGTGAGACCTAGTCTAGATAGGGTGAGCTATATATAGCTTCAACATTTTAAACAGGGTGCAATCTAGCTGGGAGAGTACTTTACCACTTGTTCTTTATTTATAGTTGGATAACCACCAAGAGGATAAAAATTAGACCTCAATATGTTTGTACACAAGGGGGTATTTCAAAAATTAAAAGTGATTTTTCTGATGGTGGATTGTACACACAATCATATTGATCAAATATTTAGCACATTTAAATAAGTTACTATCTTGGTATAATGCTTTTAGCTTGCTTGAAATGATGTGTATCATAAAGGATGCTTGTACACCAAATCCAGTTTTCATGCACCTAAGAGGAACATATGAATTCAAACTTTTGCATATTTCTCAACAGAAGACAAGGAAAAATCTTTGCATAATTTACATGACCTCAACTTCCAACAAGCATTTCTAATAAAGAGAAAAAATGAGGGTGATAGAGTATATCTATATGGAAAGTAATTCTCTTTCAATAAGGAGTGGTTCCTTTCAAGGCGACTTAAGATCTTAAGATATATTCCACATTGTTATGCTTGGAGCAAAACAAGGACCTCTTGATTCCATCAAAGAAGACAAACAGGCATTCAAGAAGAGATTGACCAAATGCATACAAGAATAAAGGTAGTTAATTGAAAAAGCAAGAAAATATGAAGGCACACAAGATGTGACTTGATAGGAGGATTTTTTCTAGGACCAAGAGAAGATACTTATAAAAGTACAAAATGATGATTGGAATTTAGCAAAACCTTTTACAATATGGTCTAAAAAATTGAGTACTAGAAATCCTCTTAAAATGAGCAATGTATAAATGTGAGAGGAGATCTAAAAGATCTTACCCTAAGAAGCGAGAAATGTATATTGCTAGTAGAAGGTTAAGAATAGCAATTAAGAAGCTACAAGAAATATGAAAAATGATAACATGCAATTTGCATATGAAACCCCTCTTAGGGTAGGATAAGTCATAGAGATAAAATTTTTTAATTAGATAAAGGCAAATTTTTTTAATTAATTCCCCTCTCCTCCAACAGATGTCGAGCTGCAGGAAGAGGGGAATAGCATGTGTGTGGCTCGACGCGTGGGGGAGGGAGGATCTTATCCCCTCCCCTATTTAAACCAAGGTGGGTGTGTAGACAGGGAGGGACGGCAGAGGTGCTGCCATGAAGGCCTAAAGGAGACGCCGTCATATTAGAGAGAGGAAGAGAGGGAGTCTCTCTGTTCAATTCGTGAGGGAGGGAGTGATTGAAGGCATGGCTACTGCCAGGAAGTCCTAGAAGGGAGAGGAAGAGCCGTGAGCTCTGACGTTGTGGTGTCATTACAGACGTACGCCGTCGTGAAGGAGGAGTCTGATCTCCGCCACTCTGCGCCATCCACGAGCTAAGCTGGGAGAGAAGGGGCCGCTCAGAACTGTCGCACCAGTCCATCGCGGCCACCTCCTAGCCATCGTAAACGGCTGGGGAGTTATCCTCCCCCCACGTGGCCTTTGTAAGGCTTCCGGAAGCCCTTGGAAGCTTCGAAGGGGGGCTTCCTAAGCCCCTCCTCCTGTGGCCTTAAGACTACCCCCCCTGAAAATTCCCTCTAAGGGCTCCCTTAGGCCCTTCCCCACCTCCCCTTCAAATTTTCCCCTTGGAGCTCTACAAGGCCCTTTTCCCCCCAAAAGCTTTTATCTTAAAAACCCTTTTTCTCCCCCGTATCTCAAATCCTCCTAAGGGCCCTCTTAGCCTCTTTTTCTTCCCCATGCAAAAATACCTTTTTTAGCCCTGGCATACCTTGTTTTTTTTCCCCCACACGTAAAAGAAAAGAGGGTGTTAAGGGTTTTTGTGACACCTTCTTTCCCCATACAAAATCCCTTGTCAGGGTTTCTACACCTTTTATTTCCCATTCTTGTGAGTCTTTAGAAGGCCATTAAGCCTTTCCCATGTCTTTAATGGGTCTTATTCGCAAAAGATTTTGAAACACCCTCTTCCCGGTTTGGAACCCTTTTCGTGGTTTCTCCCCTCCTCCACAAGTATCCCTTCAAAGAGCTTCTAGGAAAGGAAAAAAAATAATACTCATAAAGGACGGTGGTATTTCAAAAAGGGAGTTTGCAAAGCTGCATCCACGACGGAAAGGTTGCATTCGCAATGCCTCATAAGAAAGCCCAAGGTGGAGCCCGCAGGAGGATTGTCTCCTAGCATCCACATGGACATCTCACCACAAGTCCAGGTTTTCCTTATTGTTATAATCGTGCGAGGATAATTGTTGAAAATAGGATGCATTTTTCGTCTTAAATGCTTTAGAAAATCGATATGCATTTAGTCCATATTTACAAAAACGGAATTAAGATAGTGCACTACGTTTAGGCATGGAAGTATAAAATTGCATGTCACATTATTAGGCCATATCTTCTTCGCAATAAGTCATCATGGGAAGTGCTAATAACCCATAGGGAATTGCAAGGCATGAAATGATTCTTACGTTACATAATTCTAGTCAATTATCGTTTTTTCAACTGCATAACTACTAGTAAAAGGTTACTTGTTTAGCGTGAATCTTGTTCGCACAATTATAGGATGATTAGTTGGAATTAGGCTATAACCTAACCTATGCTTGATCTTAGATCGATAAGTTCGGGTTGAAAATCAATTTACGCATAGACAATGAGTCATGCGTTTATGGAAATGATTGCGTATTCATCATCAAGAATTAAAAAAATTGGCATAAACCTAAACACCTAAACCCACGGAGTACTCGTTTTAGAAAGAGTTAATTCAATTACAAAGAAATCACTAGGATTTAATACGTGACCTAATCACATGTATTGCTAAAATTAAAACTCTTGTATTCTAAATACTTGCCCACATTCACCGAATGTAGGGACAACGAAACATACTCAAGAAGTGATCTAGGGTTTGTCTCTAAGAATCTTCGCTAAAAAGATGGAACTTGGAACCCTAGGAGTGACAACGTCAGCCTAATGTAATCAGGAATAGATTGTTTCGTGACTCCATTTGATGGGTAGAATAGTCCCATAGTTCTATGTGACCCTTGTGCAACAAGTGCATAGTCGTATGATCTTGTGATTGGATGACAAGGGAATGGCCAAGTCTTAGAATGAGGTTGGCAGATTCTTACGCAAGTTATCTTGCAAGAGGATGAATAATCGTCCTAATATAGTATCATTCTGGGGTAAAGATAATTGCTTGGAGCAAAGGACAAACCAATAAAATGGAATAACATATAAACTTAAGGTATTGACCAGGTCGGGTTAATAGGGTATGCCCTAACCCAGCATCTAGGGGATCTTGCCAAGTCACAAGTGATCGCGGATCGAGTGCTGCATGCATTCGGAAAGAAGGATTCACTCCTTAGCAGTTGGCCAACAATAGACGACCAATGGAAATGTTTGTGCTTGTACAGATTTAGGAGCACTATTTTGCTTTGTTTGATTAATGAATTAAAGGATAAATGGATATCTAGTGCTTCAAGTTGAAGGCCTGAAGGGAGAGGTAGCTTCAGTTACCCCCGATTGCCTGCCTGACCCTAACCAAGGGAGTTGTTAACTGCGCCGGAAAAGTGGACCAAACTCACCACAAGAGGTCTCTCCATTGAGCGCTTCTTGGAGCAGCAGGATGCTTGGGTGCCAAGGGGGGCTCTGGTCGTAAATCCCTTGCCTTTTGGGCCCTGCAGAAGAGGCTAACGTGACTCCGGATTGGATCTCGAGGCCCGCATACTAGTCTACGGGCGGAATCTTGGATTGGTGATCCCTGTGGATTACTGGATAGCCTTCGGGCGGATTGTGGATAAGCCTACAGGCCAAAATTTTTGTATTTCAAAGATAAATATGATAACTTGTTAATAAGGAACTTGTTTGACATTGTTTTTCTATGTCAAGTGATATGATTACGTGAAAGAACCAGTGCCTAACATGCTAATTAAAGAAGTTGATTGTTACATGTCCAACTAAATGTGTTAGGTAATTAGATAACTAAAATAACCTGAGGAAAGTGCGGTGGATGTGGCCATAGGTCTGTCCTACAGTTGGGTGGTCCCAGTTGGTTGGAAACTTTTCTCAAATCACGATGGACAGCCAGAAGATCATCAAAGAACACGAACAATAAAAGCGTTGACATAGAGTTATAATTGATCCCGATTTACGCTTTTTTAGGGGAACGAAATGGGATTATGCCTTATGGTAGAGAGGTTGAGCTTCGCATCCCTCTCGTTTCCCATTCTCCTTGAACCAAGTGCAGCGTGAATCCGCTTTGGACCTGGTGTTTCTGCATAAAGTATTTCGCTTGGGTTCGACGCTAGTTGCTGTTAGGAAATGACCAATAGGAAAAAACCCTAATTCAGGTCGCTTCTAAGTGGGAACGGCCGAAATACTTCCACTACGTGGTAGACATGGAAAGCCCTAGATCACAAACCCCGTAACATTCCATGGGAGTGCCGGGCGGAGCTTTCTAGACATCCTTTCCGATGGACTGTTAAGACGTGTCCTGAAGATAACAGGTGGACACGTTACAGTTGTATCAGAGCCAACAAACAACAGAATTGTTTTTATAAAATCTTAATAAGATGAAGTAAAGCAAATGTTGTTGTTCCAAACATTTCCTTACTTTCAATGCTATCTTGCAGAATTACAAAGCATGGAACAAGTTCTTAGTATTCCGAGTCATGTTTATGACTGCGATGCATTCCCTTGATTATTGACAAAGGGTTGAGATGATGAACATCCTAGAGCGAATCTATAATCCATCACCCTTGTACATGGAACGAAGATGGACAGATGCCTCAGGAATCTACCATATAGCTGTCCACTGGTTTGCTTACCTACAAACCAACCTAAAGAGGATCGAGTGGTTGGACGACCTAAAAGTCGTGAAGCTGTTCATTTTTGTGGAATCTCACGTAAACTCAACTTTACATATTCGAGGTCGAAGGGTTGAGATGAACTCATATATATATGAGGAAGTAATAATCAACAACGACAGGATTAAAGTGTTGGGGTGCCATGAGAAGAATGGGTTCCAAAGAAAAGGATACCCTGAACTTCCAATGACTTATCAATTCTTGAAGATCCACGAACCAAAACCATACTATTATTCAGTTCATGTAGATAAATGTAATACAACATTTTTCTTCCTAAACTAAATGTAAACAGTTGGCTTATCATCCCAGGAAATGTTGTATTCCGAAAGGGCTATGCCCATATAAATATAAATAACTTCTTCTTATCAATGTCTGATTGTGCATGAGAATTGATAAAAAGTTAAGTGGTTAGATGTCTGATTCTTCTTATCAATGTCTGATTCTTATCAATGCTTGGTTGATAGCGGAATTGAAGATGTAATATAAATCAATAATGATTATCGTGCAATAACGTTAAGAAACCTTTATCCAGGCACAACCCCAAGTATAGGTTCCTAGTTCGCCTCCTACATCAAGTACTGCTGTAATCCATGAGAAGAAGTTTCTTCTCAAGCACATTAAGCTGCCTAAATTTGACGGAAGAGGTAGGTCCGTCCAAGTAGATGCTGAAATTTGGATTGAATCCATGGAGGATTACTTCGAAGCAGCCGGTAGTGCACCCGCCAATCAGGCTATGCTCACTAAGCTGAAGCTCACCGACGAAGCCAAGCTTTGGTGGAAGCAATGGTGCAGTGATCAAGGGATCGCGGAAGGATCCGTTATCGAGAGAAGCTGAAGAAAGCCGTGTAGGGAAGATACCTACCACCTGCGTATCGCACATAGAAAATGAATGAGTTCTACGAGCTAAAACAGTTGGGACTCACTCTCGACGCATACTACTCCAAATTTGTCTCACTTCTTAAGTATGCGCCACAGATGGACATGACACAATAGGTGTCAAAATTTTGTGCTGGTTTAAACCCACCAGTGAATACTCCTCTCGAATCGATGCGCCCATCAGATCTTCAAGACGCACTCATTCGAGCTGCCCCTATAATTGAGGAGGTGCAGGCTAGACCAAGGGGTAACAAAACCTGGTCTTATAATGACCCAAATAGAGGAGCATTCAGGCCTCAAATGGAGAGAGTTCAAGATCAGAATCAAGGACAAAGAAAGAAATCAAGAACGAACAATGTCAACAACTTTGTTCCTACTCAAAGCAATGGCCGAAACCTCAGTTGTTTCCACTGCAACGAGCCCGATCATTTCAAGAGGCAATGTCCCAAGCTTAGAGGAGGACATCGCCAAGCGCCTTTCCAAGGAACGGGCCGTGGTCAAGGAGCCGCTACCCAATGCAGAGAGGAAGAACCGCCTGCCTTGCCAATAGGCAAATGTGCGAAGAAGAAGAAGAAGATCCAACCATGGAAGCAGAGTTTGAAAGGGCGACAGTCCATGCCACTCTACACAACAAAGACCCGAATCGCCAGTTCTAGGTGATTCAGACACCATCAGACTATCAAGGTAAAAGTTTCAAGACCTTGATTGATTGTGGTATGTAAACGCCCCGAACAACATAGTATGCTTAACAATTATGATATTCGCTTGTTTTCGAGATTTAATATAAAAGAGAATGAACACTTAAAGCTAAAAATGAAAATTACTCACAAGATCACAGCCATGAAAATGTAAAAGTAATGGAGACAAGATTGAGGGTTGAAGATGGGCAATCCCCCCCCCCCCCCCCCGAAGGAATGTATTTTTGCTCAACCCAAGTCCCTTAGGGAAGAGCTCACTTACAATCAACCTGAGAGTGAGAAGAAGTAATTCTCACTCTCACAAGATCATGCAAAGATGTACAAACACACATGCATTATCTATTATGCAATGATAAGAACTGATTTCTTTACAGTATGAAAGAAGAAAAAGGGAAAATCAGCCTTTCTCCATCGTTGATCAGCAGTACATGGATAGGGCTCGCTTCTTGTTGCTAAAATGGAAGATAGAGCTCGAGAAGGAGGTGCTGTAATGAATTTACAGGCTTGCTGTCTTGTAAAATAGTAGTGCTAGAAGAGGGAATATGGAGGAATTTGATAATGGAGAAGTGGGGGATGATGATGGGGATGGATGGGGCCAATTTCTGGCTATCTGTGGGTGTTGTACATGAGTTTACAGCAAAGAAAAATGATGATGAATGAAGAAAAACGAGCTCTTATTTATAGGAGAGGGGAGAGCTAGTACAAAAGGGGAAAGTGGAGTAGCACAAGACAAGTGTCCAGCCACATGTCATGAGATGTGACAAGTAGTGGGACACTTGGAAACTTGTGTGACAAGTGTCTTGACACTTGTCTCTTCTCTATGGCCTTCCTTTTTGGGTTGAATACTGTCAAGAATAGAAACAACCAAATTTAGTAAGCACAGTCACAATACAGAACTTACTATTTTTAGAATGATATCCCTATTTTTTAGGACTAGCATTTTTAGGCTAATTTGAGGCTCCTAAAATTTAGGGACCTCCTAAAATTTAGGAACCTCCTAAAATTTAGGGATCTCCTAAAATTTAGGGACCCCCAATATGGGTGTCATATGAAAGCTTTTTCCGTGTACATCGCAAAAATGGTATCCGAATCTTCATGTGACTTTCCTATGCAAAGAAATGTGCATTTCAAGCTTTCAGCCCATACATACACATTATACAAGTAATTCATGATCATGCCATCTTGTTGATTGTAAGTGTTTGTTTTGGTGGATCTAGCCCACACTTCACGGCATCAATCCTTTCTGTGTGCGAGTCTAACCCTGATATGCGTGAGTTCTAGTCACAGGCGCCCAATCGAGTCATATAAGTGGAAGTGTGAACTATCTTTTCTCTAACCCACTGCGTGGGTCCACCATAACCTGTGACCACTCATCAGTGGCCAGCTCCAATGCACTTTTCTTTATATCTAATTAGTGCAAAGGAAATAAATTTAATAAATCATTATATAAACAAATTAATGAAAAAGGATACAAATTCTGTTTCTATAGAGTTGTGACAGCCCTCTGGCTTTTATTCAGCTGTCCTCAGGTGAAAAGCTTCTTGATATTGCTGTAGAATATTTAGGTAATCCTTCATGAATTTTTCATCTACCCATTGTGCATCTGTTGTGGGTAGATTCTTGAAATTTAGTAGGAATTTTCGTGTCACAAGGCCACTTCTCGTGGTTCGATCCTTGAGAAACAAAATCTTTTCAGGTTCCAAGAGTTGCTCTGTCTCTTCAACTTCTGGGGGATCTTCAGTAATGGGTTCCTTTGGTTCTGGTCCTATGTAAGGTTTTAGCAAACTTACATGAAAAGCATTGTGTATTTTCCAATGAGCAGGAAGCTCAAGTCGATAAGAAACTTCATTTATTTTCTCAATCACTTTGAAGGGTCCAAAGTATCTACTGGAGAGCTTTGGAAAAGATGAATTTTGACCAGAACCTTGTTTGAGCCTGCTTTTATCAAACTTTAGCAAGACATATTGACCTTTTTCAAAAGCCAAAGGTCTTCTTCGTTTATCTGCTTGCTTCTTTTGTCGCTCTTGCGCAACTTTGATAGTGGCTCGAACTTGATCCATTGTTGTTTTTAAATCTGAAGCAAACTCATCAGCAGCAAAAATCTTATCTTTAGTGCGAATAATTGGAGGAGGAATCACTTTACCCTGTACTATTTCATTTGGAGCTTTCTCTGTGGATGAGTGCACTGTATTGTTGTAAGCAAACTCCAATAATGGAAGATATTTCTCCCATTGTGACTTATGTTCACTAACATAAGCTTTCAACATATCCAAAAGAGTGAGATTCATCACCTCTGTTTGGCCATCAGTTTGAGGATGAAAAGCTGAGGAGAACTTTAAAGTGGTTCCCAAATTCTCAAATAAAGCACGCCAAAAGTTACTTGTGAATTTGGAGTCTCTATCTGAAATGATCTCAGAAGGCATACCATGTAATATGAAGATATGTTGAATGAAAAGTCTTGCAGCTTGTGCGGATTTCAATGTTTTATGACATGGAATAAAATGTGATTGTTTGCTGAATCTATCAATTATGACCCAAATCATATCATGACCTTGAGGTGTTCTTGGAATACCTAAGATGAGATCCATTGTGATAGATTCCCATGGATCTTTGGGCACTGGAAGAGGTTGCAACAATCCTGGAATCTTCTGCCTATCATATTTGGATTTTTGGCATACCAGACAAGCCTCAATGAAGTTATGTGTATCTCTTCGTAATGTTGGCCAATAAAAGTAGCGCTCAATTGCACTTAGAGTGGCTGCCCTCCCTCTATGCCTTGCATAAGGGGGTTCATGACTTTCTTTAAGCACCTTTTGTCGAACATGAAGAGTGACACAAAGGCGATTGTTCATGAGAAGGTAACCGTCTTTGATGGAATAATCTGGATGAGAACCTCCTTGCTGTAAATTTGACCAAATTGCTGCAAAATCAGTATTTTCATCATAAGTATTCTTCATCGTTTGAAAATCTTCATGATGAGCCACTGTAATAGTTGCAATGCGAGGCACTCTAGAAAGTGCATCAGCAACTACATATTGTTTCCCTGGAGTGTACATAATTTGAAAATGAAACATAGACAATAAATTTTCCCATCTTGCATGTTTCTCCTGCAAATGTTTTTGAGTCTTGAAATACTTCAAGCTTTGATGATCGATTTTAATAAGGAATTCTTTACCTAAAAGATAATGTTTCCATATCTTTAAATCATGAACCACTGCTAAGAGCTCCTTTTCATAAATGTCATACTTTTTCTCCACATCATTTAGACGGCGGCTTTCAAAGGCTACGGCATGGCCTTCTTGATTTAGCAATGCACCAATACAATCACCGCAAGCATCTGCTTCCACCATAAATGGTTTTACCAGATCTGGAATGATAAGAACATGTCCAGAAGTAAGAGCTGTTTTCAGCCTTGTGAAGGCTGTCTTCTCTTTTTCCTTCCATTGGAAAGAGATCTTCTTCTTTGTAAGGTCATGAAGTGGAGAAGCCATATGTGCAAAATGCTTGATGAAGCGACGGTAATAAGAACATAAGCCAAGAAACGATCGCACCTCATGTACATCACGAAGATGAGGCCATTCTTGGATTATCCTGATCTTTTCAGGATCCATCTGGATCCCTTCAGAAGAGATGACATGCCCAAGGTAATTTATTTTATGCATGAAAAATTCACTCTTTTTACCATTTACCAAGAGTTGATTTTGTTGTAGTAATTGTAGAACAATTTCCAAGTGTTGATGATGCTCCTCTTCATTCTTGCTAAAGACAAGAATATCATCAAAGAAAGTACCGACATATTGTCGATGCTCTCTATAGATGCGCTCCATCATTCGATTAAAGGTGGCTGGTGCATTGGTTAATCCGAAAGGAACCACCAAGAATTCATAAAGACCGTATGAAGTGCGGAAAGTAGTTTTGTGTACATATTGTGGTATTACCCTAATTTGATGATAACCACTCTTTAGATCAATGCGGCTGAAAACCTTTGAGCCTCCTAGACGATCCAAAATTTCGTCAATTCTGGGAATAGGAAACCGATTCTTCACAGTGATTTTGTTGAGGGCTCGATAATCAATGCACATCCTGAATGTGCCATCTTTCTTTTGAACAAGAAGAACCGGTGAACAAAATGGTGAGCTACTTGGCCTAATTAGCCCACGGTTGAGTAGGTCTTCGACTTGCTTTCTGATTTCTTTTTGTTGAGGATGGCTCACACGGTATGGTGCTATATTAGGAGGAGAACTACCCGGGATAATATCAATATGATGGTCTTCTGGCCTTTCTGGGGGAAGCTGATAAGGAAGATCTTCCGAAAAACAATCTTTATACTTTTCCAAGAGCTGAAGTTGCTCTTGGTTTTCAGCATTCATATTATCTTTTACATCAGTGACATAAAGCAAACAACATTGAACACAATCCTTAATTGCTCTAGAGACTTGCATATGGCTTACCATAGGTATGGTGTCTCCAGAAACTCCAGCTTGGATCTCGTACTTCTTGCCTTTTTTGGTGAGTTCTACCTTCTTTTTCTGAGAGAAGATGGTTGAATCTACTCTATGATTCCAGGGCATGCCAAGAATCACATCGCAACCATCAAGGTCTCCGATACAGAAGGTATCTTCGTCACTGTAGCCTTGAATTTGAAACTTGAGCTTGCCAATGTAGGGTATCACAGTCTTCACTGTGTCACCTTCATCAGCATTCAAAGCTTGGTGAACTTTTGCCGGAGTGTCCATCTCTTCATTCTTTAATCCAAGCTCTTTAGCTAATTGCAAGGAAATGATATTTTCATTCGCCCCAAGATCTATCAAGAATAGTGATTGCTTACCTTGCAACTGTCCCCAAGCTTTTAATAATTTGCGCGTCTCTGGAGTGAGAGTTGTGTTTGCAACTACATCATTGATAGCATTGATTTTCACTGGCGACTTAGGCTTGTTGTCAGAAACCTTGCTTTGTCCCTTGTTTGGACATTGCTTCGCTATGTGGCATGTTTGTCCACATTTAAAGCACTTCCCTTCTTTCATGAAGCGCTTTTTTTCTTCTTCGGAAAGTTGCTTTGCTTGTGGGTATAGATTGGAGCGAAATTGAGGAGCATTAGGAGGTGCATAGGGCTTCATCTTCTTTTGATTTGATGGCTGCTTTTGCCGCTGATTTTGTCCTTCATTTGGGGCTGAATATTCCTCATCGTCAGCTACTCTCTTGTTATCATTCTTTTGGAATGATTTGTTGCCATTGTGCTCCATTTCCCATGTCTCAGCATGGTCAATGAGTTCCCTGAGGCTAGAACAATGATAATGATTAAGAGCAGTACGAAGTTTAAAATGCAAACCTCCTTGAAACTTCCTAAGCTTTTCTGAATTGCTGATCTTCTTGAAATGTTGAACCTTCAAAAGTAGCTCCCAAAATCTCTTGGTATAGTCACCAAGTGACTCATGTTTCCTTTGCCAAAGCCGATCCCATTCCATTTTTACATCTCTTTTGAAATGAACAGGAAGAAATTGGCTTTGTATCATGCAAACAAAGGACCGCCATGATTTTGGGGCAGCATGATCATATTCCAACCCCGTCCACCAAGTATGGGCTAAGTCGGTTAAATGTAAAGCTGCAAACTTAATCTTTTCTTTTTCTTTATACTTGTCACGACCATACAAAATTTGAAATTGACGAATAAACTTCAGAAGAAGATCAGGATTTCGGGAACCATCATACATACCGAACTTGATCTTCTTTTCAAGTTGAGATAGTGACTTAGTCTTCTTCTTCTTCTTATTCCTTCGTCCATGCTCGGATCTTGAGGTTGAAGATGATGAAGTGCTTGATGGGGATGAAGATGGAGACGAGGGTGAAGAATGTCGACGCCTTTGACGATGATGAGGTCTTCCACGAGAAGGGTGTGACTCTTCATTACTAGAAGAGGATCCATCAGAATAGGCGCCATATGACTTTGAAGAAGAGGATGAGCTTCGACGCGATCTCTTTCTTTGTCTTGAAGTAGAATGGGACTGCCTCTTAGAAGTAGTTGGACTTCTTGATCGGCTCCTTTCATTGGTATGGCTTTGTCTCCTTGAAGTAGATGGGCTTCTTTCCTTGAATTCTTTGGGATTCTCAACTTTTTCTAGTTTGAGAAGTTGCTCACGAATTTGCTGATTCTCCTCTCTAAGACTTTGAATGGCTTGAAGGATAGCACTCGATTGATCCATTGAGACTAAAGAAAAAAAATATGCTCAAGCACTCAATGCAAGGGCTGAAAACAAACAAACTTATAGTTGTAAGCACTACTAGTGTTGGGGGTGAGGACCGAGCCAAAGCTCTGATACCACTGTAAACGCCCCGAACAACGTAGTATGCTTAACAATTATGATATTCGCTTGTTTTTGAGATTTAATATAAAAGAGAATGAACACTTAAAGCTAAAAATGAAAATTACTCACAAGATCACAGCCATGAAAATGTAAAAGTAATGGAGACAAGATTGAGGGTTGAAGATGGGAAACCCCCCCCGAAGGAATGTATTTCTGCTCAACCCAAGTCCCTTAGGGAAGAGCTCAGTTACAATCAACCTGAGAGTGAGAAGAAGTAATTCTCACTCTCACAAGATCATGCAAAGATGTACAAACACACATGCATTATCTATTATGCAATGATAAGAACTGATTTCTTTACAGTATGAAAGAAGAAAAAGGGAAAATCAGCCTTTCTCCATCGTTGATCAGCAGTACATGGATAGGGCTTGCTTCTTGTTGCTAAAATGGAAGATAGAGCTCGAGAAGGAGGTGCTGTAATGAATTTACAAGCTTGCTGTCTTGTAAAATAGCAGTGATAGAAGAGGGAATATGGAGGAATTTGATAATGGAGAAGTGGGGGATGATGATGGGGATGGATGGGGCCAAATTCTGGCTATCTGTGGGTGCTGTACATGAGTTTACAGCAAAGAAAAATGATGATGAATGAAGAAAAACGAGCTCTTATTTATAGGAGAGGGGAGAGCTAGTACAAAAGGGGAAAGTGGAGTAGCACAAGACAAGTGTCTAGCCACATGTCATGAGATGTGACAAGTGGTGGGACACTTGGAAACTTGTGTGACAAGTGTCTTGACACTTGTCTCTTCTCTATGGCCTTCCTTTTTGGGTTGAATACTGTCAAGAATAGAAACAACCAAATTTAGTAAGCACAGTCAGAGTACAGAACTTACTATTTTTAGAATGATATCCCTATTTTTTAGGACTAGCATTTTTAGGCTAATTTGAGGCTCCTAAAATTTAGGGACCTCCTAAAATTTAGGGATCTCCTAAAATTTAGGGACCCCCAATATGGGTGTCATATGAAAGCTTTTTCCGTGTACATCGCAAAAATGGTATCCGAATCTTCATGTGACTTTCCTATGCAAAGAAATGTGCATTTCAAGCTTTCAGCCCACACATACACATTATACAAGCAATTCATGATCATGCCATCTTGTTAATTGTAAGTGTTTGTTCTGGTGGATCTAGCCCACACTTCACGGCATCAATCCTTTCTGTGTGCGAGTCTAACCCTGATATGCGTGAGTTCTAGTCACAGGCGCCCAATCGAGTCATATAAGTGGAAGTGTGGACTAGCTTTTCTCTAACCCACTGCGTGGGTCCACCATAACCTGTGACCACTCATCAGTGGCCAGCTCCAATGCACTTTTCTTTATATCTAATTAGTGCAAAGGAAATAAATTTAATAAATCATTATATAAACAAATTAATGAAAAAGGATACAAATTCTGTTTCTATAGAGTTGTGACAGCCCTCTGGCTTTTATTCAGCTGTCCTCAGGTGAAAAGCTTCTTGATATTGCTGTAGAATATTTAGGTAATCCTTCATGAATTTTTCATCTACCCATTGTGCATCTGTTGTGGGTAGATTCTTGAAATTTAGTAGGAATTTTCGTGTCACAAGGCCACTTCTCGTGGTTCGATCCTTGAGAAACAAAATCTTTTCAGGTTCCAAGAGTTGCTCTGTCTCTTCAACTTCTGGGGGATCTTCAGTAATGGGTTCCTTTGGTTCTGGTCCTATGTAAGGTTTTAGCAAACTTACATGAAAAGCATTGTGTATTTTCCAATGAGCAGGAAGCTCAAGTCGATAAGAAACTTCATTTATTTTCTCAATCACTTTGAAGGGTCCAAAGTATCTACTGGAGAGCTTTGGAAAAGATGAATTTTGACCAGAACCTTGTTTGAGCCTGCTTTTATCAAACTTTAGCAAGACATATTGACCTTTTTCAAAAGCCAAAGGTCTTCTTCGTTTATCTGCTTGCTTCTTTTGTCGCTCTTGCGCAACTTTGATAGTGGCTCGAACTTGATCCATTGTTGTTTTTAAATCTGAAGCAAACTCATCAGCAGCAAAAATCTTATCTTTAGTGCGAATAATTGGAGGAGGAATCACTTTACCCTGTACTATTTCATTTGGAGCTTTCTCTGTGGATGAGTGCACTGTATTGTTGTAAGCAAACTCCAATAATGGAAGATATTTCTCCCATTGTGACTTATGTTCACTAACATAAGCTTTCAACATATCCAAAAGAGTGAGATTCATCACCTCTGTTTGGCCATCAGTTTGAGGATGAAAAGCTGAGGAGAACTTTAAAGTGGTTCCCAAATTCTCAAATAAAGCACGCCAAAAGTTACTTGTGAATTTGGAGTCTCTATCTGAAATGATCTCAGAAGGCATACCATGTAATATGAAGATATGTTGAATGAAAAGTCTTGCAGCTTGTGCGGATTTCAATGTTTTATGACATGGAATAAAATGTGATTGTTTGCTGAATCTATCAATTATGACCCAAATCATATCATGACCTTGAGGTGTTCTTGGAATACCTAAGATGAGATCCATTGTGATAGATTCCCATGGATCTTTGGGCACTGGAAGAGGTTGCAACAATCCTGGAATCTTCTGCCTATCATATTTGGATTTTTGGCATACCAGACAAGCCTCAATGAAGTTATGTGTATCTCTTCGTAATGTTGGCCAATAAAAGTAGCGCTCAATTGCACTTAGAGTGGCTGCCCTCCCTCTATGCCTTGCATAAGGGGGTTCATGACTTTCTTTAAGCACCTTTTGTCGAACATGAAGAGTGACACAAAGGCGATTGTTCATGAGAAGGTAACCGTCTTTGATGGAATAATCTGGATGAGAACCTCCTTGCTGTAAATTTGACCAAATTGCTGCAAAATCAGTATTTTCATCATAAGTATTCTTCATCGTTTGAAAATCTTCATGATGAGCCACTGTAATAGTTGCAATGCGAGGCACTCTAGAAAGTGCATCAGCAACTACATATTGTTTCCCTGGAGTGTACATAATTTGAAAATGAAACATAGACAATAAATTTTCCCATCTTGCATGTTTCTCCTGCAAATGTTTTTGAGTCTTGAAATACTTCAAGCTTTGATGATCGATTTTAATAAGGAATTCTTTACCTAAAAGATAATGTTTCCATATCTTTAAATCATGAACCACTGCTAAGAGCTCCTTTTCATAAATGTCATACTTTTTCTCCACATCATTTAGACGGCGGCTTTCAAAGGCTACGGCATGGCCTTCTTGATTTAGCAATGCACCAATACAATCACCGCAAGCATCTGCTTCCACCATAAATGGTTTTACCAGATCTGGAATGATAAGAACATGTCCAGAAGTAAGAGCTGTTTTCAGCCTTGTGAAGGCTGTCTTCTCTTTTTCCTTCCATTGGAAAGAGATCTTCTTCTTTGTAAGGTCATGAAGTGGAGAAGCCATATGTGCAAAATGCTTGATGAAGCGACGGTAATAAGAACATAAGCCAAGAAACGATCGCACCTCATGTACATCACGAAGATGAGGCCATTCTTGGATTATCCTGATCTTTTCAGGATCCATCTGGATCCCTTCAGAAGAGATGACATGCCCAAGGTAATTTATTTTATGCATGAAAAATTCACTCTTTTTACCATTTACCAAGAGTTGATTTTGTTGTAGTAATTGTAGAACAATTTCCAAGTGTTGATGATGCTCCTCTTCATTCTTGCTAAAGACAAGAATATCATCAAAGAAAGTACCGACATATTGTCGATGCTCTCTATAGATGCGCTCCATCATTCGATTAAAGGTGGCTGGTGCATTGGTTAATCCGAAAGGAACCACCAAGAATTCATAAAGACCGTATGAAGTGCGGAAAGTAGTTTTGTGTACATATTGTGGTATTACCCTAATTTGATGATAACCACTCTTTAGATCAATGCGGCTGAAAACCTTTGAGCCTCCTAGACGATCCAAAATTTCGTCAATTCTGGGAATAGGAAACCGATTCTTCACAGTGATTTTGTTGAGGGCTCGATAATCAATGCACATCCTGAATGTGCCATCTTTCTTTTGAACAAGAAGAACCGGTGAACAAAATGGTGAGCTACTTGGCCTAATTAGCCCACGGTTGAGTAGGTCTTCGACTTGCTTTCTGATTTCTTTTTGTTGAGGATGGCTCACACGGTATGGTGCTATATTAGGAGGAGAACTACCCGGGATAATATCAATATGATGGTCTTCTGGCCTTTCTGGGGGAAGCTGATAAGGAAGATCTTCCGAAAAACAATCTTTATACTTTTCCAAGAGCTGAAGTTGCTCTTGGTTTTCAGCATTCATATTATCTTTTACATCAGTGACATAAAGCAAACAACATTGAACACAATCCTTAATTGCTCTAGAGACTTGCATATGGCTTACCATAGGTATGGTGTCTCCAGAAACTCCAGCTTGGATCTCGTACTTCTTGCCTTTTTTGGTGAGTTCTACCTTCTTTTTCTGAGAGAAGATGGTTGAATCTACTCTATGATTCCAGGGCATGCCAAGAATCACATCGCAACCATCAAGGTCTCCGATACAGAAGGTATCTTCGTCACTGTAGCCTTGAATTTGAAACTTGAGCTTGCCAATGTAGGGTATCACAGTCTTCACTGTGTCACCTTCATCAGCATTCAAAGCTTGGTGAACTTTTGCCGGAGTGTCCATCTCTTCATTCTTTAATCCAAGCTCTTTAGCTAATTGCAAGGAAATGATATTTTCATTCGCCCCAAGATCTATCAAGAATAGTGATTGCTTACCTTGCAACTGTCCCCAAGCTTTTAATAATTTGCGCGTCTCTGGAGTGAGAGTTGTGTTTGCAACTACATCATTGATAGCATTGATTTTCACTGGCGACTTAGGCTTGTTGTCAGAAACCTTGCTTTGTCCCTTGTTTGGACATTGCTTCGCTATGTGGCATGTTTGTCCACATTTAAAGCACTTCCCTTCTTTCATGAAGCGCTTTTTTTCTTCTTCGGAAAGTTGCTTTGCTTGTGGGTATAGATTGGAGCGAAATTGAGGAGCATTAGGAGGTGCATAGGGCTTCATCTTCTTTTGATTTGATGGCTGCTTTTGCCGCTGATTTTGTCCTTCATTTGGGGCTGAATATTCCTCATCGTCAGCTACTCTCTTGTTATCATTCTTTTGGAATGATTTGTTGCCATTGTGCTCCATTTCCCATGTCTCAGCATGGTCAATGAGTTCCCTGAGGCTAGAACAATGATAATGATTAAGAGCAGTACGAAGTTTAAAATGCAAACCTCCTTGAAACTTCCTAAGCTTTTCTGAATTGCTGATCTTCTTGAAATGTTGAACCTTCAAAAGTAGCTCCCAAAATCTCTTGGTATAGTCACCAAGTGACTCATGTTTCCTTTGCCAAAGCCGATCCCATTCCATTTTTACATCTCTTTTGAAATGAACAGGAAGAAATTGGCTTTGTATCATGCAAACAAAGGACCGCCATGATTTTGGGGCAGCATGATCATATTCCAACCCCGTCCACCAAGTATGGGCTAAGTCGGTTAAATGTAAAGCTGCAAACTTAATCTTTTCTTTTTCTTTATACTTGTCACGACCATACAAAATTTGAAATTGACGAATAAACTTCAGAAGAAGATCAGGATTTCGGGAACCATCATACATACCGAACTTGATCTTCTTTTCAAGTTGAGATAGTGACTTAGTCTTCTTCTTCTTCTTATTCCTTCGTCCATGCTCGGATCTTGAGGTTGAAGATGATGAAGTGCTTGATGGGGATGAAGATGGAGACGAGGGTGAAGAATGTCGACGCCTTTGACGATGATGAGGTCTTCCACGAGAAGGGTGTGACTCTTCATTACTAGAAGAGGATCCATCAGAATAGGCGCCATATGACTTTGAAGAAGAGGATGAGCTTCGACGCGATCTCTTTCTTTGTCTTGAAGTAGAATGGGACTGCCTCTTAGAAGTAGTTGGACTTCTTGATCGGCTCCTTTCATTGGTATGGCTTTGTCTCCTTGAAGTAGATGGGCTTCTTTCCTTGAATTCTTTGGGATTCTCAACTTTTTCTAGTTTGAGAAGTTGCTCACGAATTTGCTGATTCTCCTCTCTAAGACTTTGAATGGCTTGAAGGATAGCACTCGATTGATCCATTGAGACTAAAGAAAAAAAATATGCTCAAGCACTCAATGCAAGGGCTGAAAACAAACAAACTTATAGTTGTAAGCACTACTAGTGTTGGGGGTGAGGACCGAGCCAAAGCTCTGATACCACTGTAAACGCCCCGAACAACGTAGTATGCTTAACAATTATGATATTCGCTTGTTTTTGAGATTTAATATAAAAGAGAATGAACACTTAAAGCTAAAAATGAAAATTACTCACAAGATCACAGCCATGAAAATGTAAAAGTAATGGAGACAAGATTGAGGGTTGAAGATGGGAAACCCCCCCCGAAGGAATGTATTTCTGCTCAACCCAAGTCCCTTAGGGAAGAGCTCAGTTACAATCAACCTGAGAGTGAGAAGAAGTAATTCTCACTCTCACAAGATCATGCAAAGATGTACAAACACACATGCATTATCTATTATGCAATGATAAGAACTGATTTCTTTACAGTATGAAAGAAGAAAAAGGGAAAATCAGCCTTTCTCCATCGTTGATCAGCAGTACATGGATAGGGCTTGCTTCTTGTTGCTAAAATGGAAGATAGAGCTCGAGAAGGAGGTGCTGTAATGAATTTACAAGCTTGCTGTCTTGTAAAATAGCAGTGATAGAAGAGGGAATATGGAGGAATTTGATAATGGAGAAGTGGGGGATGATGATGGGGATGGATGGGGCCAAATTCTGGCTATCTGTGGGTGCTGTACATGAGTTTACAGCAAAGAAAAATGATGATGAATGAAGAAAAACGAGCTCTTATTTATAGGAGAGGGGAGAGCTAGTACAAAAGGGGAAAGTGGAGTAGCACAAGACAAGTGTCTAGCCACATGTCATGAGATGTGACAAGTGGTGGGACACTTGGAAACTTGTGTGACAAGTGTCTTGACACTTGTCTCTTCTCTATGGCCTTCCTTTTTGGGTTGAATACTGTCAAGAATAGAAACAACCAAATTTAGTAAGCACAGTCAGAGTACAGAACTTACTATTTTTAGAATGATATCCCTATTTTTTAGGACTAGCATTTTTAGGCTAATTTGAGGCTCCTAAAATTTAGGGACCTCCTAAAATTTAGGGATCTCCTAAAATTTAGGGACCCCCAATATGGGTGTCATATGAAAGCTTTTTCCGTGTACATCGCAAAAATGGTATCCGAATCTTCATGTGACTTTCCTATGCAAAGAAATGTGCATTTCAAGCTTTCAGCCCACACATACACATTATACAAGCAATTCATGATCATGCCATCTTGTTAATTGTAAGTGTTTGTTCTGGTGGATCTAGCCCACACTTCACGGCATCAATCCTTTCTGTGTGCGAGTCTAACCCTGATATGCGTGAGTTCTAGTCACAGGCGCCCAATCGAGTCATATAAGTGGAAGTGTGGACTAGCTTTTCTCTAACCCACTGCGTGGGTCCACCATAACTTGTGACCACTCATCAGTGGCCAGCTCCAATGCACTTTTCTTTATATCTAATTAGTACAAAGGAAATAAATTTAATAAATCATTATATAAACAAATTAATGAAAAAGGATACAAATTCTGTTTCTATAGAGTTGTGACATGGTAGTACAGATTCCTTTATCTCACCAGCTTGTGTAAAAAGACTAGGAATAGCCACAATAGAAGCACCTATCTTGCTTGTGGAATTGGCAAATGGCCATGAGGTTACTTGTACCAGGCAAACTGCTAAGGTGGAATTCTTTTTGGGAGGAAAAACGACTTTGGTCAAATTTAGAGTCATGAGTTTAGGTATCCATGAGTGTCTACTCGAAATGGATTGGCTTAAGCCTAATGACGCCCACATTCATTGTGGAAAGGGCCAAATTTCCTTTCGAAACTCTGAAGGGGATTTGGTCACAACTCAAGGTGAGGCTGGAGTGCCACAAATCCAATTGGCCAAAGCATCTCGGATCATAAAAGGAGTCAGAAAAGGATTACCTGTCTACTTAATTAAGCTCAACAAGTTAGATCAGAAGCAAGAGTCTAGTGAAAGTCTTGGCTAAATGAATATGTGGATGTATTTCCTGAACAGTTGACAGAATTCCTGCCTCAAAGAGAAGTGGATCATGAGATTAAGCTAGTACCAGGAGCTGCGCCAATTGCAAAAAGACCTTATAGAATGTCTATATTGGAAGCAATTGAGCTAAAGGAACAACTCAAGCAACTGTAGAACAAGGCTACATCCGTCCTAGCAGTTCACCATGGGGAGCTCCAGTATTGTTCTAGAAAAAGAAAGATGGAACACTTCGACTATGTATTGATTACAGAGGATTGAATCAATCAACAGTCAAGAACAAGTACCCTATTCCTAGAATAGATGAGCTTCTTGATCGTCTTCAGGGTGCAAAGATCTTCTCCAAGATTGATCTCAGGTCCGGTTACTATCAGATAAGGATCAAGGAAGAAGATATCCCAAAGACAGTCTTCAATACGAGATATGGACACTTTGAGTTCCTAGTTATGTCCTTTGGACTTACAAATGCACCTCCCACCTTCAACAGTTTAATGCACGATATTTTTAGGCCATATCTTGATGACTTTATGCTGATCTTCTTTGACGACACTTTAGTCTATTCTAAACAGGAAGAAGATCATGAACCCCAACTTCGGATTGTCCTTGAGTCGATGAGGTCACATAAGCTGTATGCTAAGATGAAGAAGTGTGCATTCTTCAAACATCAGATTGAATATCTGGGATTTATCGTATCAGCAGAAGGAATCTCAGTGGACCCAATACCAACATCTGTCAAAGAAATACGTAGCTTTCTGGGATTGACAGGATGGTATAGGGTCTTCATAAAAAACTATGCTTTGATTGCAGTACCTCTGATGGATTTACTAAAGAAGCAAACTTCCATTGCATGGTCAACTCCTGAAAAAAATAGCTTCGATAGATTGAAGCAAAGTTTGGTATCAGCACCTATCCTGAAACTTCCATACCTCAATAAGGAGTTCAAGGTAGTAACTAATGCTAGCACACTTGCCTTAGGATGTCTGCTCATGTAGGAAGGTCACCTTGTAGCATACTCTTCAAGGAAATTGAAGAGTCATGAGAAGAATTATGCTACGCATGATTTGGAATTTCTAGCTGTCATCCATGCTCTAAAGCTTTGGAGACACTACCTATTGGGTAATAAGTTTACACTAGTAACTGACCATAAGAGTCTCAAGTGGATCTTTACCCAGAACGAGCTCAACATGAGGCAACGTTGGTGGATTGAAGTACTGGAAGAGTATGACTTTGAAATCAAGTACCAACCACGAAAGGAGAATGTAGTTGCCGATGCACTTAGTTGCAAGGCATTCCTTAATTCCCTAATCTTGCAAAATCCATCAACAACTACATCTCTAGGTACAAAAGTATCTATGCCAAACAATCCAATACTTGAGTTAGCTAGAGAGGATGCATGCCATGATCCAGCCTACCAAACAATGCTAAGGGAGATCTCTATCAAGGATCAGAACCAAAAGCTCCAGGCTAAGTATCATGAATTCTCTATCAATAATGGACCTGTCTACTATAGAACGATGCTGTGTATACCAGCAAGTCAGTCACTTAAGCAGAAGATATTGTGGGAAGCTCATGACTCCCCTTTCTCAGGTCATCTTGGCTATGCCAAGACTCTCAATGCAGTTAGGAAGAGCTACCATGGGGAGAGGCTTAAAGGTGACGTTCTTAAATATGTCATTGAGTGTTGTCTTGTCAACGTATCAAAGCCGAACATGTCAAAATGCCAGGGAAGTTGCAACCGCTTGACATTTCCCAAATGAAATGGGAATTCATCTGTATGGACTTTGTTGTTGGCCTACCCCAAGTTCAGGGAGGATACAACTCCATCATGGTTGTGGTTGACATGCTAACTAAGGTTACACATCTTATTCCAATAAAGACAAACTATAAAGCCTCGGACATTGCAAGATTGTTTATCAAGGAGATATTCAAGATACATGGGCTACCCAGAAGAATCATTAGTGATCGTGATTCTCTCTTCACATCACACTTCTGGAGAGCTATTTTTGAAGCCATTGGGGCTGAACTCTGTTTTAGCACAACTTACCATCCCCAAATAGATGGCCAAACAGAGCGAGTCAATCAAGTCATCGAGGATTTGCTTAGGGCATACTGCTGTCGTGAGCCAAAAAGGTGGATTCAATACTTGCCTTTGGTTGAATTTGCCTACAGTGCTTATTACCAACAAAGCATTCAGATGACCCCTTTCCAAGCATTGTATGGTCATGACTGTCGAAGTCCCCTAAACTTCTTGGATCCAAACTTGCGGGTTGAAGCTTCAAGGCAGATGTTGGAAGAGATGGATGACCAAATAAAGTCAATAAGACAGGACATCCCAGCTGCCAAGGATAGACAGATGGCATACGCAGATTTTAAGCGTCAAGATAGAATCTTCGAAGAAGGAGACATGGTCTTCATTCGCGTACGCCTGTTAACCCCAACACGAAGAAAGCAAAAAGAAGTGGAAAAGACGCAGGGCAAAGGCAAAAAAAAGGTAGCCCGACTGAAGAAAGAAAAGGAGAAAAGGCCAAAAGCGCAAGGGCAACCTTAAAAGTCCAAGGCAAAGGCAAAAGGGGAAAGGCACATTTTAAAATAAAAAGGCGCACCCTGAAATCTTGTAAAAGAGCACCGGGCTCTCACCCGTGCAATTTGTAAATGTAGATGGGCAGTGGAAAGGAAGCTAGGAAGAGAGAAGGACAATGGGAAAAAGGGCCTAGGCTATGGCCGGCCATGTAAAAAATGGAAAAAGGGATGACCGCCCAAAAGGGATTTAGGGTTTTGTATATAAAGTTGAAAAGTGAATGAGAAGCTCATTCTTGTGTGTGGCCAAAAGTAGCTCTCCTCCTCTTCTTCTTCTTCTTCTTGTTCTTGCTTGCTTGAGCTTGTGCTTGAGAGAGGGAGTGTGAGAGTGTGAGGGAGTGAGTGTGTGAGGGTGAGGGACGGAGGAGGAGAAGCTCTCCATCTTCTCCTCTCTTCTTCTCTTCTCTTCTCTTCTCTTGTCTTGCTCGCGACAATGGAGCTTGGAGGGTGGAGCTTGAGGATGGAGCTTGCTTGAAGCTTGCACTTGGATCGTGGAGCTACTGGAGTGCATGGGAGAGGAGGTAACTCAAACGGCATCAAGGTAAGCTCACTACACCCATAGATATGGATGGTGCGTCGACTATGTGAGAGGTAGCCATTAGTGCTCGGCTTGGAACGCTTGAAACAATAAGTGGTCCGTGAGTCTTGGCGGTTGAGTGAAAGCTCCCACATTTTGGTTTCGTTGCCGGGACCAACGGATTCAAGCCTTGAGCGCTTGCGCACTTCAAATTGAGCATCCAAGTAAGGGGTTTCCCCCGAACCGGTGCTTGAGGTAGATAGGTAGGAAGTGAGGGGGTTGAAGATGGTATTCGATCTCCTTGGCAAGTAGGTTTGCTGCTTTCTGAGATTTATGTTGTGGAATGGAGTAGTATAGGTATTTATTTTGTGATTTGGATGCATTTAGGGTAGGAAAAACCAAAGAAAAAGAATTTAAAAAAAACAGACAAACAGTAGGGTTTTCTGTTGTTGTATAATAGGCTAAAACAGGGAAACAGGGGACTAGATTCAAGTTCTGGGTGAGACAGGGACAGGGAACTAGCTGTGAGGTTTTGCAGTTGAAAAAGGACCTTAAGAGGCCTGGGAGGCCAGGACAGACCTCATTTCCTTGGTTTGCCTTGTGTGAAAGAGAGAGAGAGAGAGAGAACTTCTGGTTCATAGGACGAGGAAGCGCTACCCTGATTTCTAGGCGTCGGTGATTTGTGTTGCTCCAGGTGAGTCTGGTGTTTTCCAATAAATGCCTTGATCAGATCTAGAAAGTTTGTGGTGATTTTGTGCACCAGACAGTGAGGAGGGGACAAACGCGCGGGAATCGCGTCTGTCGCCGACGCACTTGGACCAACTCGCTGTGGTCCGATTCCCAGAATCGGACCACCCAAGTTCTGGAATCGGACCGTCCGATTCCCACAATCTGACTAGCTCAGAATAGGATGTGCCAAGTGGCACTCGGATTTGGACCAACCCATCCGACTCGGACGCTCGGACGCTCGGACCAACCGGTCCGACTCGGACACTTGGACACTCGGACGAGTCCATAATCAGACCACTCACAATCGGACCAATCTGGTCCGATTCCCAAAATCGGACCAGCCAGAATCGGACCCAGCCACAATCGGACCACCCTGTTCGATCCGATTCCCAGAATCGGACCACTTTTCGATCCGACTCCTAGAATCGGACGTGACCAAAATCGAACCATTGGTCCGATTGGACCAACCCAAAATCGGACATCCGATTTTGATAATCAGACTCCTGAAAATCGGACATCTTGGAATCGGACCAAAAAACTGTCAAAATCGGGCAGGTATCCAGAACACAAGTTCTGACGCATCTAAACCCTGAAATTGACCCCAAAGACTATGTAGAGCTAAAGGCACATCACAGATCCTCACTAGGCTAAAATTTAGAGTACGTAGTTCAAAATTTGGCTATAAACGGTCCTCCAAATTACATATGGCGTCTGTCCCCTCCGCACCTCCCCCGAGTAGGTTGGAGAGAAAACGCGCGCTGTGACAGGTCTTCCAAATTGGACCCTAGTGAAGTAATGGCTCTGCACCAGCATGGAGTCTCACTTGCAATAGAGCAATCAAAAGCCCATACCCAAACATAGAGAAACAGAGACCCTAGAACATCAATGGGCCAATCTAGCCATCAAGGGCAAAAAGGCCACATCACGAGAACACAAAGACATTGTGTTCAAACCGTGTCTAGTCAGAGCAAAATGCAACTTCAACAAGCTACAAATGCGAAGATGACTAGACATGACACTTTTGACAAGAGGCGTTCCTTGAATAGCACTACATTGACGATCCAAGACAGAAGTGGAGAATCCACATCTGGTCGTGCAGTCGAGAACTCAAGGGCATCTGTCAGAAGACTTAAATTTACAAGCCAAGACCCGGAAGATGAAGACATAGTACTACCTGCTTATCTTAGGGTCAAACTCACTGCGAAAAGAGAGCATACTATTGATGCTCTAATTGATGAAGGAGCATATTTTAATATCTTGACCTATGAATCATGGACCCAACTAGGCCAACCAGAGCTCACACCGACTAGTGCAAATCTTAGCCCTTATGGGGGACACCCACAAGCACTCGTAGGGAAGTTCAAAATCCTTGCGACAATGGAAACGAAAAGCTTGCCTATCCTATTTCATGTTCCTCCAAAAGGTGCTAGCTGCAGGAAAGAAACCCTCCTAGGAAGACCCTTCAAAAGGGCGACCAAATGTGAGGCTGGCTATGTAGCACAGAGGATACACCTGACACTACTGGGTGTGAGGATAGTCACCACCTTTAGCAAGGGTGACCTCATCGAACCTCAAGGGAAAGGCAAGGAAGGTGATGACATAATAGTCACGCCTACAAACGAGGGCAAGGACTTTTTGGAAGAGTTGATACAAGCACAGGTCGAACAACGAGGACCAGTGAGTGAGGCCATGCTTGAAACAAAAAGGTCAAGAGACAATGCCAAGGACGGGCTTTGGACTTACAAATATCGTAGAAGACCCCAAAAGAATCCCAAGCCTTATAGATGGAGGCGTCGATAGAGAGCCAGCACAATGACATGATGGATAGCCAAGGCCTTGCTTTGGGCTCAAGGGTATTATGCAGGCAACCGATGGATTTGGGTGCCAAAACCCCTTGCTAAACCTCCCTGGTCGACTGAAGGCTAGAGTGCATCAAAAGCAACGAAGCACAGGAGGAAATCTAAGAGAAACTCTAGGTCTCAAGGCAAGAAACCAGACATGAGTGTTCGAAAGAAAGAGCCTCAACCTAGCATGCTTAATGAGTAGATGTCATATGTACCATTAAGCGTGCACAAAAGCCATTAATGCCCAATGAGCCTTTGATTTCCCAAGGGGAGAAGAAACATCATAGGCACAACCTTGCTCATGGCAAGGCTACTCACTCAACAAAGCAAATGGCACAATCATCTAATAGCCTTGAGAAAATCATTCAGCGAGTGCCAAGTTCACCTAAGAGTCCTAGATCTCCTACATCCTCTTTTTCCAAACGAACACAGGAAGCACAACAGCGGTTGTCAAGGGAAACTGCTCAATTCCAATCTCTATCTCTATCCAAGCTTCAAAATGTCCAAGAGGTGGGACATGGCTCCATCTGTAGCTCTCGACCCAAGGATGTGCATGAGCAACCTAATGTGACCAGATCAACTCATGCTCGATCTACACAGATGAGTGCTCAAAGGACAACAGAAGACACAACCACTTCTGATCACCCTAGGGACTTGACACCTCAATCCACCAAGGTTAGCCAACCCACTGAACTAGCTACTACTACTTCCAATCAGGGACCACAGCAGTCACAGCCCTTGGCTGCGACAATGCCCCTTGTGGAACGTGTCCTTAGTAGTTTACCTATGGAGGAGGTGTTGCAACCAAATCCCTCGACAACTCCAGCACTTTCAAAGTGCCTAAAGCCTAGGATGGAAGAGTTAAACGCAAGGGAGTTGGTTGAAAAGCTAGACTCTCCGAAAAGAGCGGCAGTTGTGTCCTCACAACCGGGCAAGGCTATTCAGCAAACCACGGCTATGTCCCATAAGGACACACTAGAGAAGGGAAATTCTGAGGCCCGACCAAGCACATCAACAGTCGATATAGCCCAGGGTCCTGAGTTGTTGAGAGAGGCACCTTCATTGACCAAGAGAAAGAGGAGAAAGCAGAGAAAATAGCAACAGTTGCAGGTAGTTGTGGACCCCAAGAACATTCAGATGAAGGGAGCTAGAGAGCTGATGAATAAAGCATCGAGTCCATCAACCAATGAACCCACACTGATGCCTCTCCTAATAGTGGTGAAACCCCAGACACATCCGTGTGTTCTGAGAAACCAAAGAAACCGTTGCCATCAATAGTTGCTTGCAACACTCTATCCACTGACAATAGAACTCACATTGATCAATCAAGAGTGGAGACAACGCTGTCACAACAGGGTGACAAATCTATACCAGTCACATTCGAGAAGGACCATGACGAAATAACAGCAAAACCTCAGGAGAAACGTGAGAACCCCAAGAGCATAAGAAAACCTCGCGTGGACCAATCTTGCTCATTTAGGCCTGAGCCCCCAGCCATGCTAAAGCCTAAGGAAACTCTTAGAACTTTGCATGAGATAGCAACCGAGCAAGCCCTCGTTGAACATATAAGTGTTGCAGAATGCTTAATTGAGTTGGAGGCTAAGCTCAAAGTGGTCGCGCGTGTCTACGTCCTTGCAGACATGGGCACAATCCCCAAGGAGCAGCTTGGATATTACTTGACCTTTCCTCTATCATGGGAAGAACAAGAACATCTTAATGGGCACTACGACAGGCTCCTGCATGAACACATGCCACTCATCCCTGACGAGGAGGCTGACGAACTGCGCTTAACCATCACGTTCAATGAAGTGCTCTGCGGACCGAATCTCATAGACATAGAGCTACTAAAGCGACTGTCAGCAGGCCAGAGTCAATTTGAGCAGCGTTGGTGCGGAAGCCACGTTGTAATGGCCGAACTAGGGGCTCAGATCATGATGGTCTCAGAAGAGCGATTGGCCAAATGGCGGTCTCAAAGAGACCCAACCTACGTGGCACCAACTTCCCTTCGAGTGCTCACTGACATTCGGGGTGCGAACTTGGCTGGGACTAGGCTACAGGGCCCTTTGATTGATAAGGTTCTCACTGAAGAGGAGTTATATATTGCCAGTAGACTCGGTCAAGGTTCCATGCTACTCGACGTGGCAAAATATTTATCAGTATTAAGTCAGCTACCACGAATACTAGATGCGTGTGCCATGCTTTGGTACAACCCCGAGTTCTACACTTGGTTCTTATCCTCGTGATGTGACATGGATTCATAGATATGTATATAAATAAATATTGATTTTTGTGTCACCATGTATAAACAATATCAACACACACAAGCAATGATAGTCAAGAGTAGGGAGAAGAGTCCGGTTTGACGGGCTAAGCTCCTCACGTCCTCCTCACATCACACTTTTAAAAGTCGGGTGACCAGCCCCACCTCCAAGTGAAGGGCATGCAACCCATATTGTCACCATAGGAGACCTTGACCAACAACTCTCATGGTGTAGACAGGGTGTAGTCCCTTCCTATACACCTTCTTCCCTTTTGGTCTATCCTCCCGAGGAAGTACCCTGCCCCACTCCACGACAACCAGTCCACGCGACTTAGCATAAACTAATATCCGCTAATGACTGGAGGCAACACAAACATCAGCATGGGGACCATTCCCCTACAACAAACACCGCATGCCTCACCCCTCCCTTTCTTGTCATATGCGCTTCATAAACCACACTAAAATCCCTTCCATGCAAATAGTTGTCTCATATATCAAGGTCTAACCCTTGGATTGAGTCCTGCAGGTTTCCTTTGGCAGCAGAACGCATGAAGAATCATGGGGATCTAGCATGCAAGGACACTCTTCGCAAAAGGCGGGAGCATGTGGCACACGCCCCTCCACCGGAGCGCTATGTGCCCACCATCAAGAGGTATGCCAACAAGCGAGGTCCCAAGTGACATTGCCCAGGGCAAAGGCCGAAGAACCCTCGAGTCAAGAAAGTCGAGACTCGAAACGTGCAACAGGCCGGAGCACTAGTGGTACGCACTCCCAGCTCCCGCTCGGGCCCCATACGCTCAAAGGCAGAAAGGGCAGCTCAGGAACGAGAAGAATTTAATGAATTATTTAAAGAAATTTTGAAGACGGTAGCGAGCCGAGATTATACCATTCATATCCCGGCCGACATGTTCCCTGCTCACCCCCACGGGAGTCCCACACCAGCAGAGCCCCAATCACCTGGCCATCTAGACTCGCCCCACCTCGTACAAATAGAGTAGCCCATAATGCATAAGGGCCTTATCAAAGGATAACTGGCCAGGACTTTTTGTTTTTAAATGGTTGAGTGTTCCCGACTTGTTAAGTGTTGACATGTTCCTGACTTGTATGAACTTATCATATGTGCGTTTAATATATGCTACGCCTTTAGCAAAAGAAAAAGCTAATCAAGCGCAGGTGAGAAATGTCTAGTCAACACCATAGAATTCAAATAAGTGATGTCTCCTTGCATTGCACTGGTTTATTATAGTTGCGGCATACACAACACATATGCTCTCATGAAGCAACAAGTGGATGCAGGATAATACAGGTTCCTATGCAAAAATGCTCAATGCCCAATCATTGCAACACCCACAACCCCACAACGAGCCGCGGCAAAGCCACGCTGCCGGAAAGCACCCTTGCTAATCGCCCACATTGCATGGCCCACAAAACATTCTTGGGCCACGCCCCCTTTCTGGGTCAGGCTCTATAGTTGGCTCACGGCAGTCATTACCTCAATTGTACCAGCATCGCATGTGCCGTAAGGAGGGTTGCAATATCTCAAGTGTATCTCCCCCTTTCGCCAACTGCTTCTCTAACAGCGAGGCTAGGGCACCATCATCATTGTACTACTCATTTTCTGATCCTTCGAAGCTTGACATTTTCCAACCCATTGAAAGGTTGATAGCCTCAACATATTGTAATGGTTGTACTCACGAAAAAATAAAAAAATAAAAAAATAAAAGAAAAGAAAAAGAAAAGAATGGAAAAATAAGAAGCACCCATGATCATAGCACATCACCTAGGGGTCTTCAAATTATGTACGTCTGGTGACCTTGGTCGACTGGCTTCGTCCCTAGTCCCCTAGCCCCTTACACTCACCCACGATTGTTCAAGGCACATCAAGGGCAGGACATACCTGGGGATCTTGTCTCGCCTAGGGTTAGACCTGTCACCCTGACCCACTTGCACAATTTTCTTTTGCACTCCGCCTTCGTACCATTGCAATCAATGGTGATAAGCACCGCACGATTGGCCATGAAAAGTACACCGTACTCATCAAGCAAGTCCAATAGTTTCCAGCTGTACTGAAAGTGCAGTGTCCTTGTATTCCATTATGCTACATCGTGCAGTCACAATGCAAAGGATGTCTCATATGCCTTCACGCGTACTCCTTCTCCACATGGACAACTTTGCTTCATCCACGAATTGTTATGAGAAACTAGCCCACGGTCTTCCAACTATGTAATATCTAAGTATGCACGAGCACTCACATAATAATTGCACCAAAGTATATCCACAGTTTGGGTCCTCAAGTACAGGACAATACTCTAGGCTTGTTGCTTAGAGTTCCACCTGTCTCCCAAACTAATCAAAATATGTCTTGTGCACGATGAGAAGCCTAGCACTACCCCTTAGGGAGAGACCACATGTGAGGTTTTCCAATTGCAGGTATAAGGTGTTGTTTGCTCTTCATCAACACTCAAACTCTGAATCCTTATCCCTTACTATCCAAAAAGCCCGCAAAAGGTCATCATGTGCCGAATCCCCAACAAACCAACCCTTGTACTGGCCATCAATGCAATCCCCAACACAAAATTGCCCTACCACCAACTTCAACAACCTTCCACCAGCCACCTTGGCCACCAACAGGCCCCCAAAACCTTCTACCACACCACCACCAGCACTCCTCCATGGAAACCACCGGCGTCCTTGTCACCCACATCTTAGGTGCATGCTACAGCCTGCTACCTATGAGAATGAGTGCCATGGGACTAGCACTCGTCTAGGAGGGGGGTAATGTTAACCCCAACACGAAGAAAGCAGAAAGAAGTGGAAAAGACGCAGGGAAAAGGCTGAAAAAAGGTAGCCCGACTGAAGAAAGAAAAGGAGAAAAGACCAAAAGCGCAAGGGCAACCTTAAAAGTCCAAGGCAAAGGCAAAAGGGGAAAGGCACATTTTAAAATAAAAAGGCGCACCCTGAAATCTTGTAAAAGAGCGCTGGGCTCTCACCCATGCAATTTGTAAATGTAGACGGGCGGTGGAAAGGAAGCTAGGAAGAGAGAAGGACAATGGGAAAAAGGGCCTAGGCTATGGCCGGCCATGTAAAAAAGGGAAAAAGGGGATGACCGCCAAAAAGGGATTTAGGGTTTTGTATATAAAGTTGAAAAGTGAATGAGAAGCTCATTCTTGTGTGTGGCCAAAAGTAGCTCTCCTCCTCTTCTTCTTCTTCTTCTTGTTCTTGCTTGCTTGAGCTTGTGCTTGAGAGAGGGAGTGTGAGAGTGTGAGGGAGTGAGTGTGTGAGGGTGAGGGACGGAGGAGGAGAAGCTCTCCATCTTCTCCTCTCTTCTTCTCTTCTCTTCTCTTCTCTTGTCTTGCTCGCGGCAATGGAGCTTAGAGCGTGGAGCTTGAGGATGGAGCTTGCTTGAAGCTTGCACTTGGATCGTGGAACTACTGGAGTGCGCGGGAGAGGAGGTAACTCAAACGGCATCAAGGTAAGCTCACTACACCGTAGATATGGATGGCGTGTCGGCTATGTGAGAGGTAGCCATTAGTGCTCGGCTTGGAACGCTTGAAACAATAAGCGGTCCGTGGGTCTTCGCGGTTGAGTGAAAGTCCCACAACGCCCTAAGAAGAGTTCCCTATCCTTAGGAGATTGCAAGAAGCTAAGTCCAAGGTATTGTGGACCATACAAGATCCTCAAATGCCTAGGACCTAATGCTTATAAACTACAACTCCCTGAGAACCTAAAGGTTAATAATGTATTCCATATCAGCCTATTGAAGAAGTATGTACCTAATCCTAACCTTGTACTTGATGACCAACAAGTTGTAATGCCTAGTCAAGGAGTCCTTGAACTAAGGCCTGACAGGATCTTAGATGTTAGGGAGAGAAAACTGAGATCCAGAACCTTGAGAGAATGCCTCGTCGAGTGGAAAGATTATCTCAAAGAGGATGCCACTTGGATAGATGAAGGCACTCTCAACCATCAATATCCCCATCTTATCTCGAGATGAGGACATCTTGATTCCTCCAAGGGGGAGAGAATGTAACAACTCCGAAATGATAATATGCAATTCGCATATGAAACCCCTCTTAGGATAGGATAAGTCATAGAGATATATTTTTTAAATTAGATAAAGGCAAATTTTTTTAATTAATGCCCCTCTCCTCCAGTTGACTGTCGAGCTGGAGGAAGAGGGGAATATCATGTGTAGGCAAGCTCCTTGTTAGAGCTTGCCTAGACTATGGATCATACGGCTTGACACGTGGGGGAGGGAGGATCTTATCCCCTCCCCTATTTAAACCAAGATGGTTGTGCAAGCGTTGGTTTATGCCAAGGGGAGGATCTTATCCCCTCCACGGAGGCACTGCCATGAAGGCCTAAAGGAGACGCCATCATACTTCAGAGAGGGAGAGAGGGAGTCTCTCTATTCAATTCGTGAGGGAGGGAGTGATTGAAGGCATGGCTGCTGCCAGGAAGCCCTAGAAGGGAGAGGAAGAGCTGTGAGCTATGATGTTGTGGGGTCATTACATCCGTACGCCGTCGTGAAGGAGAAGTCTGATCTCCGCCACTCTACGCCATCAACGAGCTGGGCTGGGAGAGAAGTGGCCGCTCGGAACTGTCCACTACAGCCACCTCCTAGCCATCGTAAACGGCTGGGGAGTTATCCTTCCCCCACGTGGCCTTAGTAAGGCTTCTGGAAGCCCTTGGAAGCTTCCAAGTGGGGCTTCCTAAGCCCCCCCTCTTATGGCCTTAAGACTACCCCCCCCGCCCCCCCCCTCTGGTAATTCCCTCTAAGGGATCCCTTAGGCCCTTCCCCCCCCCCCCCCCCCCTCAAATTTCCCCCTTGGAGCTCTACAAGGCCCTTTTCCCCCAAAAAGCTTTTACCTTAAAAGCCCTTTTTCTCCCCCGTATCTCAAATCCCCCTAAGGGCCCTCTTAGCCCCTTTTTTTTCCCCATGCAAAAATACATTTTTAAGCCCTGGCATACCTTGTTTTTTTTCCCCCCACACGTAAAAGAAAAGAGGGTGTTAAGGGAAAAGCCCTCGTCAGGGTTTCTACACCTTTTATTCGCCATTCTTGTGAGTCTTTAAAAGGCCATTAAGCCTTTCCCATGGCTTTAATGGGCCTTATTTGCGAAAGATTTTGAGACACCCCCTTCTCGGTTTGGAACCCTTTTCGTGGTTTCTCCCCTCCTCCACAAGTATCCCTTCAAAGAGCTTCTACAAAAGGAAAGAATAGAAGACTTTGAAAGGATAGTGGTATTTCAAAAAGGGAGTTCACAAAGCTACATCCACGACGGAAAGGCTGCATTTGTGATGCCTCCTAAGAAAGCCCAAGGCGCAGTCGTAGGAGGATCGTCTCCTAGCATCGACGTGGACATCTCATCACAAGTCTAGGTTTAACTTATTGTTATGATCATGCGAGGATAATTGTTGGAAATAGGATGCATTTTTTGTCTTAAATGCTTTAGAAAATTGATATGCATTTAGTCCATATTTATAAAAACGGAATTAAGATAGTGCACTCCATTTAGGCATGGAAGTATAAAATTGCATGTCACATTATTAGGCCATATCTTCTTCGCAATAAGCCATCATAGGAAGTGCTAATAACCCATAGGGAATTGCAATGCATGAAATGATTCTTACGTTGTATAACTCTAGTCAATTATTTTTTTCAACCGCATAACTACTAGTAAAAGGTTACTTGTTCAGCGTGAATCTTGTTCGCACAATTATAGGATGATTAGTTGGAATTAGGTTATAACCTAACCTATGCTTGATCTTAAACCGATAAGTTAGGGTTGAAAATCAATTAACGCGTAGACAATGAGTCATGCATTTATGGAAATGATAGCGTAATTATCATTAAGAATTAAACAAATTGGCATAAACCTAAACACCTAAACCCGTGGAGTACTCGTTTTAGAAAGAGTTAATTCAATTCCAAAGAACTCACTAGGATTTAATACGTGACCTAATCTCACGTATTGCTAAAATTGAAACTCCTATACCCTAAATACTTGCCCACATTCACGGAATGTAGGGACAGCAAAACATACTCGAGAAGTGATCTAGGGTTTGTCCCTTAGAAACTTCGCTAAAAAGATGGAACTTGGAACCCTAGGACTGACAACATCAGCCTAATGTAATCAGGAATAGATTGTTTCGTGACTCCATTTCATGGATAGAATAGTCCCATAGTTTGATGCGACCCTTGTGCAACAAGTGCACAGTCATATGATCTTGTGATTGAATCAGAAGGGAATGGCCAAGTCTCAGAATGAGGTTGGCAGATTCTTATACAAGTTATCTTGCAAGAGGATGAATAATCGTCCTAATATAGTATCGTTTTGGGGTAAAGATAATTGCTTGGAGTAAAGGACAAACCAATAAATTGGAATAACATATGAACTTAAGGTATTGACCAAGTCAGGTTAATAGGGTATGCCCTAACCCAGGATGTAGGGGATCTTGCCAAGTCGCAAGTGATCGCGGATCGAGTGCTGCATGCATTCGGAAAGAAGGATTCACTCCTTACTAGTTGGCCGGCAATAAATGACCAATGGAAATATTTGTGCTTGTACAGATTTAAGAGCACTGTTTTGCTTTGTTTAATCAATGAATTAAAGGATAAAAGATATCTAATGCTTCAGAATGAAGGCTTGAAGGAAGAGGTAGCTTTAGTTACCACCGACTGCCTGCCTAACACTAACCAAGGGGGTTGTTAACCGCACCGAAAAAGTGGACCGAACCCCCTGCGAGAGGTCTCTCCGTTGAGCGCTACTTGGAGCAGGAGCACGCTTGGGTGCCAGGGGGGCTCTGGCCGTAAATCCCTCACCTTCTAGGCCCTGCACAAGAGGCTAACGTGACTCGGGATTGGATCTCGAGGCCCGTATACTAGTCTACGGGCGGATTCTTGGATTGGTGATCCCTGTGGATTGCTGGATAGCCTTCGGGTGGATTGTGGATAAGCGTACGGGATGTACTTTCTGTATTTTAAAGATAAATATGATAACCTATTAATAAGAAAATTTTTGTATTTTAAAGATAAAAATGATAACCTATTAATAGGAAACTTGTTTGACATTGTTTTTCTATGTCAAGTGATATGATTACGTGAAAGAACCAATGCCTAACCGGCTAATTAAAGAAGCTGATTGTTACATGTCCAACTAAATGTGCTAGGTAATTAGATAACTAAAACAACCTGAGGAAAGTGCGGTGGATGTGGCCATATGTCCGGGCCATAGGTCCGTCCTACGGTTGGGTGGTCCCGGTCGGCCGAAAACTTTTCTCAAATCACTATGGACAGCCAGAAGATCGTCAAATAACATAACAGCAAAAGCATTGACCTAGAGTTATAATTGATCCTGATTTACGCTGTTTTAGGGGAACGGAATGGGACTATGCCTTATGGCAGAGAGGTTGAGCTTCGCATCCCTCTCATTTCCCATTCTTCTTGAACCAAGTGTAGCGTGAATCCGCTTCGAACCTGGCGTTTCTGCGTAAAGTAGTTCACTTGGGTTCGACGCTAGTTGTTGTTAGAAAATGACCTAAGTGGGAACGGCCGGAATACTTCCGCTATGTGGTAGAGGTGGAAAGCCCTAGATCGCAAACCCTATAACATTCCATGGGAGTGCCGGGGCGGAGCTTTCTAGACATCCTTTTCGATGGACTGCTAAGACAGGTGGACACGTTACAATATGGCAAGGTGGTATGAATGAGATTAAGGTAGGCTTACTTGTGGTAAAATTGGCTTAGGATGTTGAGATGGGTTATCGGTTTTTGTTAGCAAAAGTTTAAAAATTGAAAAGGATAATAATTCAAATAAATATGCTCCAAAAAATTCCATTAGTTTCAAACAAAGCATAAGGATGTATTTTTAGGTAAATGGACACTAGCCATGAACTCTACAATAACTTCTATAACAAAAATAAAGCGAGAAAAGTCAAGCCAATCCACAAGCACATTGAAACTTGATAACAAGGATATATTAGTATATGATTTTTACCTTACAAGATTGGATGTCACATCTTAGGAAATTAACCATTGCAATTCTTAAAGAGAAAGTTCCTAGTTTGTAGAAAGATGATGATGTTGCTGATGCTAATGATGATGAGCCTAGAGAAACAATATATACTAGAAGGAGAGCCAAAAACTTGGAAAAGTAAGGTCTACATTTAGATAAAAGCAATGCTCTTGTTATAGTAGAGAAGAGGATACATCATTTAGCTCAAAAGGTAAATGGGCAGAAGCTAGTAATACTATTGGCGCAACACAAGAGAAAGATGAGGAAGAATGAATGCCTCAAAATAATGGAATTTATCCACATTTTTTACCTTGTCTTGTTAAGATAGCTATCATTTTTTAAATTAGTATAAATTTAGTAAATATTTTCAAATTTCACAAACATATATATATGGAGTCTCATAGTGAATAGTAAGTTTTAGATAATGGATAAAATCATTGTACTTCTCTTATGCTTCCCTTTTAAATTTCTTTCCAAATCAAGGTGCTTTTCAAGTTGCAAAATATGATACTATTCAAAAAAATTAGTCATTTTCATATCATTTTTTCAAAACATTGACTCAAAAAAGTGTGATTTTGAAAAATAATATGAAAAATTTATAGTTTTTTAGGGAATCTTTGAAAAGAATACAAATGTTTATCTCCTAATACAAAATACTACCCAAAAGTTCTACAAATGTGTTACATGCATATAACCCATGTATATGTAGACAATACCCTTGTGCATAGGCAAAAAAATGCATGCACATTAACACATAGATTAGACACTCACATCCAAAACCCATATATAATAACTCTTGCATCATATAAACCTTGCATGCATACATCCTCTTATACATACATTAACAAAACCCTTGTGCCCAGGACTTGCTAGAACTAGCACATAGACACCATGCACCTCCCACCCTTGCACATAATACATTTACAAGCACCACTACAAGATATAGGCCATATACCAATGTCTAAAGCAATAAAAATACTTGGTTCCATCATTGCTAAAATTATTAGTATAGATATCTCTACAAATCTGTTGTTATTTTCATCGCTATCTGCATTGCTATCTGTGTCATTATTGACTCAAATGACTGACCAAGGACATGATGCTGCGTGAAGTCAAGTGGGATAACACATGCAAATATCATTTTCTTGTCTTTCTAACACTACCCATAGCAGTAGTAGGATTGATAAATGGAAATCCCAAGTGGTATCATGCGTGTTTGACACATGGTGTTGATATTTCACTTTTCACACACGTGCTTCATACAGGAAGAGAAGAAAATGTGTTCTCGTTTCCGATTATGAGTCCCAGAGTGGAATTTTATGTGGCAAGGGGCATGTTTTCCATCTAGCAATTAAGGGGAAGTAAGGGGAAACTTGAAAAAATAAAGGGAAAAGGAAAAAACATGAGTAGTTGTTTAAGAAAAAAGAGAAGAGAAGTGTTCGACACAACACAACAAGCGTGAGAGAGAGAGAGAGAGGGGGGGAGGGAGGGAGGGAGGGAGAAGTAGAATATTGCAGGCTGAAGAAGGGAGAAATCTGAAGCTCAGAAGAAGGAGAACAAATTGTCAGACCATGAAATTGAAGTAATTGGATTCATGGAGCATGATGGTAGGGCTGCTGAAGTCAATGAGTTGATGTGAGTTTTCAATTTTTAGATGATGACAATAATAAGAGTCTTCCTTTTGTCTTGTTTTCTTCTACTGCATTGTGGGGCAAAGAGTTTGCAGATCAGTTCTGGTGTATGGATATGAGTGAAAGATAGCGGAGGGCTATTCTTCATCATGTTGAGAATGATGTTTGTTAGTTGTTGAGTGAGGCTTCCTGTCAGCAGAGAAGAATGGAAGTGGAGGGTCTTACATCTCAAACTAGGTATGTATCAAAGAATATGTATTATGGGCAGGTGTTGAATGTATGAGCTCAAGTTACTCAAAATCTAAAAGGATTTGTAGCCAAGAAAATAATAGAGCAAAGATTTTAAAGTTTGAAGCTCCCCACGACTCTTCATCAATGCAAGATTGTGCTGGAATAGAGAAGTTGTGTTTGCTGTATAGAGCCTGCAAGAATTTAGGACTACAGAGAATGCAGAGTTGTTTTTGAGCAAAAGATCAAGGAATTTAACTCTGAGTTGTTCTAAAGAGTTATAGATTGGAAGGAGAGCTATAACTTTCCTATTTGAAGCTCAACAATCTCTGATTTGGCTAGAAAGTTATGAACTGCTCTATGAGGCAATTTCTATACTCTATGAGGTAGTTTTAGTGCTCTATGAGGAAACATGTGAATTTAGCAGCATCTACGTCACCAACTCGTTTTCCCATGAAAGTTATCATGATTTTCCATTTCTATATCAGTGCAAGCTATGCTTTGATTGGCATGAAATTTTTTTGTATAAAGCTTTGATTCCCTATGTATTTGGTTTGTATTTATGTGTGCTTGCTCTAAGGCAAGATGAATAGAGAGGGTCTACAACTGATTTTGTACTACTTGAAGCAATCACGCTTTGTGGGGTAGTTTGCTACGTGGGGTTGCTATCCCTAAAAAATAGGTATTGTGTAAATCTAAAAGCTCGTGTTGTCAGAGTCTCTACCATGGTTGTTTCAGCATTAGATTCTCTCTAAAATGGTAATTCTGAGCTTGAAGGTTTAAACTGCTGCTCAAGTTGTTAAGTTTAAGTCTCAGTATGAGGAGTGAGTGATCAAGAATTTTTGATAATGTGTTTAGTGGTGTTGTCTCATGGGTTTTTTTAAGGTGAGATCCTCAGTCTTTACCCTATGGTGTTGTCTTGGGGGTTGCTAGAGGCCAACTACCCAATTCACCTACCATAGATTGGTTCCCCCATTGAGGATCTCCCATGTTGAAGATCTCTTATTGATCTTATCAGTTGGGAATCATAAGGTTTGGAAACCAACCTATACACAAACTCAAGCATGGTGGCTTTTGGATATGAACCCTTCTTTGGTACTAAAAATGAGGATTCTTATCAGTTAATTAAGAGATTGGAGTAGATGGCTTACCAAGATTGAAGGGACACGGAAGCAGATAAGCTTCAAATGATCAGCATGCTGCTTGAAGGTTTTGCAAGATTATGGTGGAACTTATTGAATGAAGAGATAAGGGAAAATTGGAATGAAGTTAAAAATGAGTTCTTTGCAAGGTTTGCAACTAAGAAAACTCTAGAGAGTTAATGGAAATCTTTGGAAAGGATGTTTTAGGGAGAAAATGAGGAAGTGTCTAAATTTGGAGCGAGATTTGAAGAAAAATGGATAGAAATTGCACACAGTATGGAGCAACTTCCCATGATGTTCCTGAAAAAGGACAAGTTTGTTTCATTGCTCAAACCTAAAATTAGAAAAAAGATTTTGATCAAAGACCCTGATACATATGAAGATGCAGTCAAAATAGCCAAGGAAAAGGAAAGGAAAATACAATGGAGGTTGGACCAATCAGGAGGTATTGTTGTGCATGCATTTTTACGGCCTAATCAAGTTGACAATGTTGCATGAAATGCAAGTTAGCAAGCTATGAATCGTTATGGGGCATTTGAAAGAGCGGAGAATGGAACTCAACAAGGCCATAGGAAATCAGATGATGATGTGATTAATAAATTGTAGGAATAGTTGGCAAATCTGAATTTGAATATGAGCCTATTGCAGGCAAGGAAACCTCAAATGCAACCTGGATTTAGAGGACCTCCAAGAAATAGATGGGAAAACTTTGAATGCTTTAATTACAGGGAGAGAGGTAAAATTGGTCCTGATTGCCATTATCCAAGAAGAACATGAAGGGAGATGTATCCCATGCCACAAGGGAACGCTAGGCAAGATGTTAGACCTCGAGAGGAACAAAGGCCACATGAACCAATTAGGCAACAGTTGGAAAGAAGACCTGGTGAAGGAACATCCGATATGAATTTGATCAAAACAAGCATGTCTGACGATGGGGAAAATGCAAATGTTTTTGCTAACAAGAGAGTCAGAGAGAGGGATACTGAAACTGAAACTCAAAGGGCAGCAAGGATTAAAAAGGCAAAACAGATTCCAACAGGAAAGCTAGACTACGAAGGAAGATTCAAATGGGAGACTTTGCTTTAGGAGTCAATCAAGTTCCTTACAACCTACTTGAAGACTTAAAAGGTAAAAAGATTGATGTTATATATGGTCAGCTAGTGCATATGAACTCATCTTTGAGGAGGCAATGGCATGCTTTGGTTAGTATCAGTCAAGGAAAAACCCAAAATGGGCATGTTGGAGTGGTGTACCTATCAGATGTGAACGACATTATACCTATCATGGACACATGGATACATGGAAGGAAAATTGGTCAAGTTTATGTTGATGGTGGTGCACAAGTTTGTGTAATCACTGAAGAAGAAATGTTGCAAATGCATCTTAAAATGATAAGGAAGTCACTGTTTAAGGTTAAAATGGCAAATAGCTCAAAAGTGAGATGTTTGGGAGTCATTGAGAACTTGGAGATCAACATTGGAGGCCAAAGAGCATGTTTGGATTTCCATGTTATGCCTGCAAAACTTGGGGCATATCCTCTCATCTTGGGGTGATCGTGGTTGATTGGTACGAGATCTAGACAAGATTGGTATAGAGGTCAATTGGAAATCTATCTACAGAAGCCAGTTCATAAGAGGGTGATCTTTGACATGAAAATAGGGTCCGTCATTCAAAGTGGATATGAAAGTGATGTTGGAGGTGATGAAAGTAGTGATTCAGAAAATTCTAGCCTTGATGAGGAAGTTAGAGAATGGGAAGCTAGCCTACTCTCTATGGATGTTGACATCTTTGGGTTGTCAATCCGGGGTTCAAAAGGAGAGGAAAAAGTGGTAGATATTGCTACACAAAGTATAGACTACATGCAGGAAACATATGATCAACATCCTGAAATGAATGTTGGACTATCTAAGCTTATGAATATGCTGGGAAATGACTTGACTAATGGTGAAAGAGATGAATATTCAGCCATTTTTAAAAAATACCCAAAACAATTTGCTACAGAATATCACCAAAATGAGGGGTACTAACAACATTATGCACCATATCAAATTGAAAGAAGGGTATAAACTAGTGGCTCAAAAACTTAGAAGACTTGGTACAATTCAGGAAAATGTACTTAAAGTTGAAATTTAGAAGTTGCTTGATGCTGAATTTATCTATCCTATTAATGATGCCGAGTGGGTGTCTCTTGTTATAATCAGACAAAAGAAGAATGGAAAGTGGAGAGTATGTGTTGATTTTAAGCCTCTTATTGTAGGTATTAAGAGGGACTACTATCCTCTTCCATTTTAGGATGAGATCTTGGATCAAGTGGTTGGTCATGAATTTTACAGTGCGTGCGATGGATGCTTTGGATATTTTGAAATCAGAATAGCAAAATAAGATCACAAGAAAACAATGTTCATTACCCCATGGGGATGCTTATGTTATAGAGTGATGTCTTTTGGTCAGAGGAATGCATGGGCCAGCTTTTCAAGATGGGTTAGTTGAGTATTTGCACCTTTCATTGGGAAATCTTTGCGGGTGTTTATGGATGACTTTTATGTGTATAGTGTAAGGGCATTACACTCTAAAAAACTTGATGAATTTTTTTGCAGACTTGATTAGGATTGTGGTCATTTGAACCCTAATAAATGTAAGATAGCAAGAACTAGAGTGATACTCTTTGGTCATGAAGTGTCTGCTAATGGTATTTCACCTGAGCCTAGTAAAGTTGAGGCTTTACTTCTTATGGGTTCTCCAAAAACTATAAAAGAACTAAGGAGCTTTGTTCAAAAGTGGAGTTATCTATCAAGGTCATTCCATATGCTGGCTAAATATGTATATCCTTTACAGAAAGCAACTCAACGGGATCCTTTAGTGTGGATGCAAGTTGAAGAGGATGCATTCTTGTATATTAAAGAAAAGTTAAGCACTTTTCCAGTTCTTATGTCTCCAAATTGGGTTGAACCTTTCTTCATTAGTATCAGTGTTGTAAAAAATGTAGTGGGAGTCATTTTAATGCAGATGGGAAAAGGGATGTCTTATATGAGGCTGGTGTTTTATATAAGCATATCCATTGGAGTGACTAAAAAGGCCTGGATGGAAGAAAAATTGTTGGTATGGGGGTTGGTATATGCAGTTAAAAGATGGAAATCATACTTGATTCAGAAACCATTTGTAGTACTTACTAGTTCCCAATTTCTTCCAGAGGTGTTGCGATCTACTGAAAATTCTCAAAGAGTACTAAGTGGTTGTTGGATTTGTAAGAATTTGAATTTACATGTTTGAAGAAGGATACTGTAAGAGCTAGCTTGGCTAATATCTTGACATATAAAGAACCTCTTGAAAGTGCAGTTGTTATAACATGAAAGCTGATTCCACATCCACAAATTCATGAGGAGATGAAGAATAAAGATGCTACCTTGTTTTCTAATGGTAGTTATAGAAGAGTGCTGAAAAAGGGAGGACTAGGTCTTGTCATTATGGATACTGAAAATCAAGAAGTCTTTTTTGGAAGTCAAGAGAGTAAAGATATACAAAGTAACAATGAAGCTGAATATGCGAGTTTACATGCTCGCCTAAAACAATGTATTCAGCTAGGATATAGGAAGATAGTTGCAAAAGGAGATGCTATGTTGGTGGTCAGATAGGTTCAAAATGTTTGGAAAGTCAATAAAGATATTTTGAAGGACTGGTTGTTTAAGATAAAAGACCTAATGAGCAGCTGCAAAAATTTCAAATTTGGCATGTTGGTAGGGAGAACAACCGTAGAGCTCATGAATTGGCTGAAAATGCTCTTTCCCATTATGTTTTAGCAATGAAGGTGGATAATCCTAGATATGAGGGCAAGGAGAGCCTTCACTTGATTGAAGAGTTTCTAAAAACTGGGGAGTTAAGGTCATTGGCTGATAAATACAAAAGGTATGCCATTATTAGAAAGGCTAGGGGATATGTGCTCATAAATTCTCAGTTGTACATGAAGGGGATTGATAATGTACTAAGAAGCGTATTGGATAGTTTTGAGATTCTTGCTTGTTTATCTCCAGGTCATGAGGAAGCATGTGGTGGTCATTTTGGTTTTGAGATTACCAAAAAGAAAATTTTGCTAGCAGGACTCACATGGCCTAGTCTAAGTGTTGATATTGCTCATTGGAGTAAAAGTTTTCATATTTGCCACTCATATGTAAAAAGGGTACTAATTCTAGAACCTACTAAAGCCATTGTTGCCTATGGACTGTTTGAGAAGTGGGGTTTGGATTTTGTTGGACCTTTGCCTAGTACAAAAATAGGAAAGTCTTACATCATTATTGCAGTTGATTATATGACCAAATGGCATGAAACTAAGGCTACAAGGAATTGCAAGAAATAGGATGTAACTCAATTCCTCATGGAGGATATATGTTGCAAATTTGGAATATCACTAGAAATAGTGATAGATCAAGGTCCTCGCTTTAGAAATAAGCTATTGAGAGAATTAACAGGGAAACTAGACTTGAAACACAGATTTTCTATTCCTTATTACCCTTAGTGCAACGGATTGGTGGAAGCATTCAATGGAACGTTACAGAAGATTCTCTTTAAGCTAGTAGAAGATCATCCTAAAGATTGGGTCAATTATCTACATCAAGCTTTGTGGTCTTGTAGAACAATGAAGAAGATAAGAACATGATTCGCCCCTTTTTAATTAGTAGATGGTCAAGATGCTTTATTACCTATGAATGTCATGTTCCCTACCATAAAGTTTGTAAGAAAGAATTAGTTAGATCAAATCGAATTGGGAATTGAAAGAGGATTGAACTTGCATACCCTACAGTCAAGCAATGGATTGTTATGAAAAACAAATTGTGAAGACAAGGGAATGGTTTAATACACAATTGAAGAGGAAGAATCATGTAGAGAGAATGCTGGTTATGAGATATGATAGTAGCTTGGACTCTACTTTTTAAAATAAGTTTGGAGTTAGATGGGAATGACCTTTCCTCATCAAGCAGAAGTTTGAAAATGGGACTTACTTGCTACAAGGTTTAGATGGGGCTGTTCACAACAGTAGAATCAATGGGTTTCGTCTAAAGAAATATATATGCAGAATCCTATAAATAAAGAGGGTCTAGCATATTCAAAGTGTGCTTTGACACATATGGTCTCTGCCAAGTTTGGTGTTGATCCGAGCAAGAATGCAAAAGTTATGGCCTCTGGAAGGTCGATGTGTGAAGTGGACTCCATGGAGGAATTTAGGACTACAGACTGTGCAGAGCTGTTTTAGGGCACTAGATCAAGGAATTTGACTTTGAGTTGTTGAAGAGTTATACTAGATTGGAAAGAGAGCTACAACTTTCCTTTTTAAATCTCAATGATCCAAGGTCTAGTTAGAAATTTATGAGTTGTTCTTTGCAGTCCTCTAAGAAGTAGATTTTTAGGAAAATGAGTTTGTCTTTGTCAAATGTTTTCAAAGCTTTTAATATAGGTTTGTTCACACTTTGTGTTCCAAACCAAGGGGTGGCTAATCATCGTGAGTGAAAATGAGCAACCAGGGACATGATGTTGCATGAAGTCAAGTGGAGTAACACATGCAAATATCATTTTTTTGTCTTTCTAACACTTACCCGTAGCGGGAGTCGGATTGATAAATGGAAATCCCAGGTGGTATCATGCATGCTAGACACATGGTTGTGATCTTTCAATTTTGAGACACGCGCTTCATGCAAGAAGGAAAGAAAATGTGTTCTCATTTTTGATTTTGAGTCTGGGAATGGAATTTTACATGGCAAGGGGCATGTTTGCCATCTAGCAATTAAGGGGAAGCAAGGGGCAACTTGAAAAATTAAGGGAAAAAGAAAAATGTTGGTAGTTTTTTTTAGAAAAAAGAGAAGAGAAGTGTTCGACATAACACAAAAGCGTGAGAGAGAGAGAGAGAGAGAGAGAGAGAGAGAGAGAGAGAGAGAGAGAGAGAGAGAGAGAGAGAGAGAGAGAGAGAGAGAGAGATATATATATATATATATATATATATATATATATATATATATATAGAGGGAGGGAGGGAGAAGAAGTATCTTGCACACTGACAAATGGAGAAATCTGAAGCTTAGAAGAAGAGGAACAAATTGCTGCTTTAGTCGATGGGCTGATGCGCATTTTCAGTTTTCAAATGATGGTAATAAGAGTCTTCCTTTTGTCTTGTTTTCTTCTATTGCTTTGTGGGGCAGAGAGTTTGCAAATCAATTCTGGTGTATGGATATGAGTGAAAGACAGTAGAGGGTTGTTCTTCATCATGTTGAGAATGATGTTTGTTAATTGTTGAGTGAGGCTTCCCGTCAGCAGAGAAGAATGGAAGTGGAGGGTCTCAACATATGAAATTGGATATGTATTAGTGAATATGTATTATGGGTATCTGAGAAAATAATAGATTAGGGTTTGTAAAGTTTGAATCTCCCACGATTCTTCATCAATGCATGATTGTGCTTTTGGAATAGAGAACTTGTATCTGTTGTATTGTGCATGCAGGAATTTAGAACTACAGACTGAGCAGAGCTGTTTCAGGGTAGCAGATTAAGGAATTTTACTCTAAGTTGTTCTAAAGAGTTACAGATTGGAGAAAGAGCTACAACATTCCTTTTTTAAGATTGGCAATCTTAGGTGTGGTTAAAAAGTTATGAATTGTTTTGTGTAATGCTCTATGAGGCAATTTCTATGTTCTATGAGGTAATTTCTATTCTCCATGAGGAAACACGTGAACTAAGTAACATCTACGTGACCAACTTCTTTTCCCATGAAAGTCATCATGATTTCCATTGCTATATCAGTGCAAGCTCTGTTTTGATGCAATAATGGAATGTCTACAACAATGAAATGCTTGTAGCCATTGAATTGGCATGAAAATTGGCTGTATAAAGCATTGATTCCCTATGTATTTGGTTTGTATTTATGTGTGCTCTGAGGAAAGAAGAATAGAGAGAGTCTACAACAACTAATTTTGTACTGCTTGAAGCAATCACGCTTTGTGGGGCAGTTTGCTGCGTGGGGTTGCCGTCCCTAAAAAATAGGAGTTGTGTAAATCTGAAAGCTCGTGTTGTCAGAGTCTCTACCATGGTTGTTTCAATGTCACATTCTCTCTAAAAATGGTAATACCGAGCTTGAAGATTTAAACTGCTCAAGTTGTTAAGTTGAAGTCTTAGTGAGGAGTGAGAGATCAAGAATTTTTTATCATGTGTTCAGTGGTGCTATCTCATAGGTTTTTTTGAGGTGAGATTCTCAATCTTTATCGTGTGGTGTTGTCTTGGGGGTTGTTAGAGGCCGACTACCCAATTCACCTACCAACATGTGCATGGTTATTTACGACACTATTAGCAATAGTTGTAGAGAGAAAAAAAGGTGGCAAGGCATAGGTAGTATGCCTTGCCACCTTTCTAGCCCCACATGTTGAATATTATTATGTAAATCATTTATTAATTAAGTACATAATTAAAATTGAAACACATATATCATGAGATGTTGGGAACAAAGAGTCATTGATTCAATATTCAAAAAAGAATGATATTGATGACGATATCTTATGAACTACATCAAATGATAGGGAGGACAGTCCTAAACAAAACGACAAATGTATTCATAAATATCACAAAATATGAGTCCATGTAAAGGATGAGGAATATATCTAAGAAAAGCTACATAGAAAGAGTGTGAATGGATCATAGGGCCAAAAAAAGAAAAGGATGTGCACTCAACAAATCCAACTGATTGCTACAGCTCCTCACCATTTGAAAGCTCATAATCCAAGAACAGAATTTTAATGGACCAATTGCAAAAGAGAATGAAAGAGAGAGCTCAAAGCTTTGAGAGAGAAAGAGAGAGAGAGAGAGATGGGAGCTCACTACCACCATCACCATCGATGAAGAAGAAGGAGAGGGGTGCAAAAAGAGAAAAGGGAAGAAAGCCATGAAGGTGAAGAAGAAGGAGGGAGATGCAAAGGGTTTCATCTTTGAGCCTTTGAGGTAGGTACATTGCCTCTCCTTTCTTTGTCTTTCTATTTTCTTCATTTTTATCTTTATTTTTGTTTGTGGAGAGATGCATTGTGAGGGGGAGAGAGAGAGGGCTTCATGAAAAATAGAGAGAGGGAAGGAGAGAAATAAAAGAGGGAAAAAAAGAGGGAGAGAGGGGAGAGAGAAATAAGGAGATGGAGGAAGGGAGAAATAGAAAAGAGAGAGGGATAGAGAGACGGAGGGAGAGAGAGACATACAGAGAGAGAGAGAGAGAGAGAGAGAGAGAGAGAGAGAGAGAGAGAGAGAGAGAGAGAGAGAGAGAGAGAGAGAGAGAGAGAGAGAGGGAGAGAGAGAGAGAGAGAGTGAGTGAGTGAGGGATGGGATAGAAAGAGAAAGAGAGAGGAAGAGAGGGAGGGAGAGAGGAGGGTGATGGAGATTAGCAATGAGAGAGAGAGAGAGAGAAACAAATAGAGAGAAAGAAAGAGGAAGGGAGAGAAACAAGAGAGAGAGAGAGAGAGAGAGAGAGAGAGAGAGAGAGAGAGAGAGAGAGAGAGAGAGAGAGAGAGAGAGAGAGAGAGAGAGAGAGTGAGTGAGAGTGAGAGTGAGGGATGGGATAGAAAGAGAAAGAGAGAGGAAGAGAGGGAGGGAGAGAGAAATAGAGAGATGGAGGGAGGGAGAGAGGAGGGTGATGGAGATTAGCAATGAGAGAGAGAGAGAGAAACAAATAGAGAGAAAGAAAGAGGAAGGAGAGAGAGAGAGAGAGAGAGAGAGAGAGAGAGAGAGAGAGAGAGAGAGAGAGAGAGAGAGAGAGAGAGAGAGAGAGAGAGAAGGAGAAGAGGTAAAAATAAAGAGAGGTAGAAAGATAAGGAAGAAAGAGAGAGGGAGGAGAGAGAAAAGAAGAGTAAGGGATGGGGAGAGAAAGAGAGAGAGAGGAGACATAAAATAATTTAATAGAAATCATGAGGGAGTCACTAACCAATTAGTTCAATGAAAATTGGCTAAAATAGCTGCCAAAGAAGTTATCTTAGGTGGTGGCTTGAGCTACCTACCTAACTTAGGACAATTGGACCAAGAACTCCTAATAGGCGAGGACTTCTATAGCATGGTCATCATAAATATTCATGGGAACACATTTTTCTTTCAAACTTTCCATGCTCCCACATGTAAAAAGGAGGGAGTTGAGCATAGTGACCCAAGTAGAACCCAGGGCATGGGCCTTAGGTTCTAATTTGGTACCCAAGAACCTACCAACCTCTCTCAAGGTGACACTTACATATTTTCTCTTCAGCTCACTTTTATTTTAACTCCAACCTTCCTTAATAAAGTTTTTAAAGGCATCGCTAGAAAGACAAGGCATTGTCCCTAGGTCTAACATGTCCCTAGGAATCTACCAAGCCTTTACAAGGCGATAATCAATTGCTCTTGAGATTTTTTCTTTCTTATCTTTTCTATTCTAGGGGGATATGACCCCTTTTTACACACCCTTGTATTCTTATATTGCAAGTATATTCATGATCGTTTCTTCCTTTTACTTTTGCACACCTCTCTTTTTGCCTCAAACTAGTAGGGACTCCTAGAACAATTTCCTAGCAGGCTAGCAGAATAGGGTCACTAGGACTACCTTCCAAAAACATGTCTTGACAGAAGGTAGATAACTATTTGAAACTCCCCTAGATACATCTAACATAACCCTTACAACTTCATGCCTTGATATTTCCCGTCTCCAACAAAAGGACAGCTCTCCCCAAGTACAAAAATGCATATAGCTTAAAAGAGAAGTACTTAGACAGGAAGAAAATCACTTGAACTTGGCCGTAACAAGCTTCTGTGCAGCAAGAGGCTCCCTCCAGGTCCCCCTAAATCTCTCTAGCACAACACTAAAACAAAACCATTAATTGTACTTGTACTAAACATACACATGGTCCTCTTGGCCTAATAAAATATAACATTTTACTGCAAAATGATTGGCCCTCTTGGCCTAATTAAGTAATCCTCATAACTACCATTTAGCAATGTACTACTTAAACAAACCCTTGGTCCTAGCATAATTGTATTGAAGCATAAGATGGACCAAGGATAAGGGCATCGTAGGCCCTACACTAAATATATTAGGTTATTTGCTAAAACACTTGGAAAGATGGAAAAGGGTATCCGACAAATATGATAAATAGGATGTGTCAAAAAGAAGACCCTAAAGTAGTCCTAGGCTAATGTTAGAAGATAATTGTAAGCGCTCCTTTGGATCACAATTGAAAAAGAGATGTTCAACAAAAGCATAATTGGCTAGGGAATTCACAAAGCGATTCCATTGTTGAGGAGCCAACTAACAAGCCACCGTCTCTAAAATATGCAACATATCCAAGGCTACACGATGCTACATCTATAGGATGGGATCCCACACACTATAGGTCCCATTCAACTGATTGATCACTAACTGCGAGTCGCCTTTCACCAATACTCGACAGATACCACCACATTGAGCTTCATCTAAGCCCATAATCTTTTGAAGAAACAACAAAGTAAATTTTAATTTTAATGTACAAAAATAATTAACAATTAAGAGGGTGTGTATGGATGTATAATGAGGATAGAGCATGAGAATTGCCTCACCCTATCTCTATTTATGTGTGAAATGTGTGTATTTATTGCTTATTTATACAAAAAATGACAAACCCCTTTTAAACCTATGCATGAAACTAAAACCTAAAATGGAAGGGAAAAAAGGGTTGAAAGGAGAGAATATTTGAATGATTTCCGATTTCATTGCATATCATGGCATATAGGCTTTGATTTATCTAAGTTTGAAGAGAAATAGTAGCATGGGTTAGTCCGATACTGTCCCTTTGCAATGCGACATGACCTTAGACAAATAAAATCGTGGAAATATTATTTTTGTATGACACATGGCTAGTTTATTATTGAAATTATTTGACCACAATGAGTCATACATGTTGCATCTACATTTGAGCACTATATCAAAAGTGAAACTCTTGGATGCATATTACTTGTATGCCTAGTTGTGACCTATGCTAAGGGTATGAGGTCCCTTTGCAGTAGGATAGCACGCTAATCTATGGGGAGACATTGTATGAGGTTAAAATACTCATGGATCATTATATGTATCATGAAAGGATCTTGTCCAGTTCATTCTTTATGTTTGAAAAGGTGCATCCTGGGGCCAATCCCTGAGGTGTAGGAGAGTCATAGGAGCCACAACAATTAGTTAAGGGGTGCTATATTTATGTGTATGATGAGTTGTTAGTCACCTTTATGTGTGGGATACTCCCTCTTCTTGGATTGAGGATGGGCAGTACATTGGACTATAGTTTAAAACTCATGTCTACAAATCCGTTTGATAGATAAATCATTTCGCATTATCTAGATGCTCCTATTTGCAACATCGTGGGGGTTGTTTGGAGAGTATAGGATCTCGGCTAGAACCTTAGAGCCAATATGAAGCCAATTTTAAGTCTCGATAATCCTTGATCCAAGAGTTACTTGATTTGTTCTTTATAAAATAGATATACGATAGGGTCTTGATGCTAGCTTAATTTTCTGATCAACTTCTCTTTTTGAGGGAAGTTCTATTAGCTCCTCCAAGAACACATCTGTGTATTCCTTTAACTAGCATGGTTCTTCTTTAGCTTTCTTTTCTTGCACAGTGTTATTAATTTTGATTAGGTAGATGAGTAATCCTTTTCTTAGCCCCTTTATGATTCGAGAAGCTTTTACTAGTTGGAATCTAGGGTTTTGTAGCTACTTATTGAGTAGTTAGTAACTCTCCTTTTTTATCTTGGAATGTAATTTGGCCCTTTCCACAATGAATATGAGCATCATTTGAAATTGGCCAATCCATCCCTAGAAAATATTTGTGAGCTTCCACGTTGGAAAGATTGTCTTCTGAGTTAAATTCCACGCTTCTAGTCTATTGAACAAAAGTTATCACTTTCCCATTTGCTAAATCTACTAACAACTTTGATGTAGATGCAATGTTTATTCTTAGTCCTTTTGTAAATTTTTATGAGATAAATGACTGCATGCTTCTGCACTTAATAAAAATATTGAAGACTTTACCTTGATAGGTTATGGTGGTCTGGATCATGGGGAAATAGCCATTTGGGCCCTTTTTATTGAGAGCAACATGTACTATTGCTCTTTTCATGTCCACCTCTAAAGTAGAATCTTCACCTTCATCTATTCCTTTCTTCCTTTCCTTTCATTTTGTTGTTAAAACTTCTTGATTCTAGCCATGAAATTATCCTTGGAAAATTGTTTGGCCTAACTTTGGGTATTGTCTTTTGAAGTGGCTCGACTCATTGCAATGGAAACGGTTTGATCCTATTGCAACTACAAAGTTTCAAATTGTATTTACCTTGGCATTCTTCCTTTGACTAGTCTTGTATGTCCTTGAATTCTCTTAAAAAATCCATGCGGTCCTCCCTATTGAGATTGTCAGCCATATACATGGGTTTGAGGGGTCCCCTCTCCCCAATAATATTCACTTCCTTGACCTTGGCTAGTCCCTCAATAGGTTAATTACATGCGCCTTCATGCTTGGCTCCAAGCAAAACAATGAATCTATCATTTTTCTTGAACTTGGTGACTCCATGTGGTAAATCTTGTGGCTTTTTTTACTACTAGAATTTTACTCAACATAACCTACATCTCTCTTCAAGTGCTTCTTCCTCAAATGGATTGAGATTTTACCTTTAGCATTACTGTATTGGGCTGGTAAACCTATTTCAAGGCCAAAGTCCTCAGCTCTATCTATGCTTGAGTCCAGACTCATTGTTGCTTCTTGCTCATTGTGTTGGGCTAGAAGTAACTCACGATTAGGATCTAGGTCATCGTTTGGAGGTCCAAATTGATCATGATCTAAAACCTTAAGATAGTTCAACTATTCCAATTTCAAAGTAATGTTCACAAGCCAGTGTCCATGAGTAGTGACTTGTTTTGAGATGGTTTAGGGCCTAATTAAATATGCTCAATCATATCACCATCAATGTCATAATATACCAATTCTAAGTCAAAATCTTCTTTGAATAAATCATTCTCTGAGTTAGTTAGGTCATATGTTTCCATACCTTGCTCACGCATTAGTGAGACAAAGAGTTTGTTATAAAAGTTGAACAAAACTTGATATAGGTTTGTCCACAACCATTGCTAGGTGGGACTAGCCACTAATTCCCCAAATATTGTCATATTTACATCTAGCTGATCACAAAATCATGGCCTACACTTAATTAGGATTTTCCTTAAATCTAGTCTATCTCTTAGGATTGGATAGCCGTGATGTAGGTGCGGTGCAGCGTTTGGGGCCATTATGAAAAGGGAAACTTCCATGGATGGTTCAATGGTGAGAGTTGTGGTTTTTACTTTGTATTTCTAACTCCTGCATTTGAAAGCTAAACAATATTCCAACTCCTTGATGAATGGCAACTCCAATGTGGCAAGAATGTGCATCCAATCTTGCTTATCCTCAAGGGAAGAAAGGTATCTAGTTAATGGCATAATGGTTTGAGGGTTTGTGGATTCTCCTTTGAGTAGGGATAAAATGGCGTCTATGTCAACATGGTTTGTCTTCAATGAATCCATTTCAATGCAAACTGCCTCATTGTGATTTCCTAAGAAGACTAGACCATTGCCCAAATCTTCAATGAGTCACACATTATGCATCCATGGGTGTTTGAGCAACAAGTTGCAACCTACTCATTTCATGACAAGAAAGTTAACCTTGAATAAGACTCCAACAATTTTGACTAGCCAATATCTTAGAACTCCTAAGGATGAAGAAACCTTAAATCCATCTATAATAGTCAAGTTGAAATGAACAAGCTCTATGGGTGGACAACCCTATGCTTGTGAAGAATACTATGGTTAACTATACTCATGCCAACTCTAGTATCCATTATTCCTGAGACTATTCCATAGTGCATAGTGTCTCTAAGGGTTGCCATGAGAAGTATTGCATGTCATTTAGCACCCTCCCAAAATGTATTGATCACGATAGTGCTCAAGGCTAGAGGTGCATTATGGTTGGTATGAGGAGTAGAATGTGGTTGATTAGGATCAAAACCTTCCACCCAAGCCTTTAATCCTTACCAAATAGTTGAGCTACCTTTTAATAGAGTTTCAAGTGGAATTGTGACCATTGTTAATGCAAGTGAGGTAACCATAGTTGGTTCAATATGCTTGTAGACATAGTGTGATCGACTTAAATTAAAAGAGATTTAATGATCCAAGGACAATGGCTTGCTTATTGGTTCAATGGTGAGATCATTAGTTTGCCATATATCTATGCTTGGTTTGATGTATCAAATATGGAGGACAAGCTACGGAGGTTTATTTTCTTATTAGTCAATTATTTTTTTTGCTCCTCTTGAGCGCTTTTTAAGCACTCTTTAATTTTGTTGATAGTAGCTAATTCCTAGATTGGATTTGGATAAGTATACTCTTTTGCTAATGTCTCCTTTTCACTAGGTGGTTCTATGGTGGTAATCTTGGTACTCAAGTTAGTAGTAGCATGTGGTACTAAGGAGAGACCTTCACTTTCTAATTTGAGTTCAGCTTGTTCCTACGCTTCGTAGCACTCTTCTTGCCAATAAATGATCCATTCAAAGTCATTGGCCCCTCAAGATGAATTCCTTCTACTTTGCTTTGAGCATGAGTGATGGCTTTGATAGGAATGGGAATAGAGTCTTTGTCTTTCATCATCTCCAAAACAAACAAGTTTAAGCAGACAAATGGCATAATAGCCTTGTTGCTATTTGCTTTGCATTGTGTGCAGTCAGGATACATATGTGAATTTCCATATTCTAGGTAGTATTGTTCTATCTTATTTCCTTTTGCTTGCTCATGCCTTTGTCGACACAATGATGACACGTGACCTGGTTGCCCATTGGTCTAGCATACAATAGGGTTTCTTGTGGGGGATTCCCTCCCCCGCGACCTCCTCCTAACATCATAATAGGAACCAAATAGTAATCCATAAGGATTGGATGCCCTTATTTTTCATAAAACAATTACACGGATCTGTGTATTCCTCTTCTTCAGTGGGATCCTCTATGTAGTGGATTAGGGCATAACTTGGTAGATGTGATGAGTGGGGGTCAAGGTATTCTTGAAGGATTAATTTTTGCTCATGGGGCAGCTACTCAGGGATCTATAGGCTGCCTCATGGCCAAAATGTCCACAATTTTTGCACCCTCATGGAGGCCTCAAACATTATGAGGGAAGGTGTTCTCCACCATAGTGTACGCATTGTATGTTCTAGTGATAAGATTGTGGAACATTAAATGACTCAACCATCTTGAGAAATTATTAATATTAATTCTTAACAACAATAATTAGTTTTAGGGTCTCCTTGTTTTTAGTGAGGGAATATCCTACATGGTGCTTGTCTTTACTGTGCTCCTTGTGGAGGTCATCCACACACGTAACCTTGTCCAAGTCATCTTTTAGGATTGAGCGGTTCAACTTTGTGTTGCTTCCTAAAGCCTCATATATCCTTTTGTCATGAATACCTTTGATGTAGGCCTTCCTGACTACTTTTTGTGTAGATCTTTAAGCAATTAGAATGTGGTTAAAAAGACTTTTGACTTTAGAGGCATAGTCTTTCATGCTCTCTCCATCTTGTTGCTCTATGTTTATCAATCAAACAATAAGGTTGTCCTTACCTAATTTGGCGAAGCATTTGATGAATAAGTATTTTCAGAGAATAATGAAATTCTTCCTATGGTTTCAAGGTTGCAAAACCAAGTGCATCCTTTCTCGCCTAGAAAAAACTAAAAGGCTTGTACTCACTTTGTGTTTCCTGTGAGATTATTCACATCCTAGACTTGCTCACATTGTTCTAACAAATTGTATGGATCATTATTGGCTGTATACTTATCTAGTTGTTTAGCTACTAATAGAAATTTTTATTGATCTCTTTGGGTTGGATTTTTTCCCATCCTTATTTAGGATGGTTTGTGCAATGTGTATCACTACTTGAAGGATGTTGAGTCAAACAAAAGACATTGCACAAGGTCTAAATGTAGTGAGTCTTATGAAGCGCTTGCACTCCTCTTTCTTCAATTTCTTCTTTTTTTTCTCTCGTTTTTTAGAAAATTTAAAATAAAGTTTTTTTCCTTTTTTCTCCCCTTCTTCCTCTTCTCCCCTTCTCTATCCTGCTTCTTTTCTTTCCATTTTTCTTCTCTCTTTCATTAAAACAATTTACTCTTCTTTTCCTTTCTGTTCTTATCTTATTATTTTTTTCTTCTTTTTCCTTTCTTATTTTTACTTCTTCTTGTTTCTCTTCTCTTTTCATTTTCTTATCCATTGCATCCATCAAGAGCATTACCAAAAAAGGTTTGAAAATTTTTCAAACCATGCAACTATGATTTCCATGCTAGACCACCCCAAGTATGATTGGAAAAATCAAATTTTTTTTAATTTTAAGAAAATAAACAAGAATAAAGATACTATTATATCGTACCAATGTACAAAAAAGAATGATATTTTCCATCATCATCACAATTCAAAATTCTTAATAACAAAATAAAAACCATGAAATCCTAACTATTCAAAGAAAAAAAAGTTGAGGCTAGCAACAGGATGCCCCCCCTATTCGGTATTGTGATGTGCACAGAAACGATCACATGATTGACATATCCTTGGTGCTAGAAAAAAAATCAAAATGTTCCAGTGCAGGAGCTCAGCTTAATGGGACATTGGACACACTCTTATTCCTTCAAGAGCTTTGACACATGTATCATGGACTAGCTTTCACCTAGTCTCTCATCGAGGGAATTCACTATATTTATGCCCTCTATATCAAGTGTGTTCAAAGCCTATTCATAAATATCATTACTTGTGAAATTTTTCATAATAAAACATAACCCTTTCTATTCAATCTATAAGTAACCCCTTTATACGGGACCCTTTCATATGTAAAAAATGTGTAAAAATAGTATTTTAAAAATCTCTTATGTTGAACCCACATGATACATACATATATTTATGATTGATCTCTTCAGAGTCTCTCACATGTTGATTGAAACAAACTATTTTTATCAAGTGTAGAGTTGTGTGTCTTCCAAGAAGAGCATAGCAAGGCCTAGCTCTACAATCCAAGTGAGCACTCCATTTCCGTGCAACCCTTTATGGCCCTCATCATCCAAGAGAAAGCATGGTGGGCATGACAAAGTGCTAGAGAAAAGGCTAGAGGTTTTTCTTTCCTTGTCCCTCACCTCTCACTCACTCTCTCTCAATCTCCCCCAATCTCACCCTCTCACACACTATTTCTCTCATGCAAGACTTGGAGCACGAAAGTAGAGGAGAAAAGTTACACACACAAGAATAACCATTTTCATTCAAGCTCAACACTTTTACACACAATTTCTAGGGTTAAGTTTTCTCCTTTCCCTTGAGAATCCTCCCCATCTTTTGATCAATAGAGAGTCTTCTCTCTTTTCCACGCTTTAATCCCTTTTTCTATGCTACTTTTTGACCATTTGCATAAGGGAGGAGTTCTGCTCTTGAAGAAACAATACAAGGCTTTGAATAATTGATAATTTTTTTCAAAAAAACCCTATAGCCATAAAGTTTGATGTTCTTCATGCTTCTAAATTCATTAACAACTTGGTAACATTTAACCTAAGTCCAAAACTATAACTATATATTGATGAGAATCTCATAATCAAGGTCTTCAAACTCCTAGTTATTATCTTGGATATGGAACTCCCAACTAGTCTCCCAAGAGTTTTTTACTACAAAGATAATTAATTGCACAATCTCTAGTCACGCCAAAAAATACATGTTTCTCTACTTAAACAATTTTATGATCTCTTATCTAGATGCAAGCTTTCTTGAAAAATGAATTGTGCTTGGGTCAAACAAATGCGCTAGATTTTCTATAATTTTTTCCAAAACTCATTCTAGTACATTGATTGTATCATGATCATATATATTGTCTTAATGGACCTAAAACTAATTCATATAGTTTGAATCTTGAAGGAAATATAATCTTTGTCATAGGATGTCTTCTATATAATGTGCAAGATTTCTCATGTATGTACCCTCCATTCTTGTCTTACCAATCTTCTCACGACATTCATGATCTAATGCTCCCATTGATGCCATTTTATAAGATTGGTGGAATCACAAAAGTAATTATGATCATCCTTTAAGAGTTGGTCTCTTTTGTTATTTCCTCCCATGCTATATGTTCCCAATCATTTCTATCCTCTAATTGTATTTCTTGCAAGTTCTCAAGCTCATGGTGCTAGGTATAATCTTATTGCATAAGATTGGTAATGAATTTAGATATGATCATCCTTCAAGTGTTGGTCCCTTGTGTTCATTGTGTAACATGCTATAGATACACAATTAGGTTGTTGCTCAAAGTCTATAACTTACAGCTTATCAATTTCATGATGCTACACATATGCTTTGCATAATGAGAGTTAAGAGATTGAGCCTTAGTATAGTCTCCAATAGAAACATATCCATCACACAACCCTCTCACGTTTTTCCATGATTTCAATTTAAAAAGTTGTTTTTATCTCTACCCAAATGAGAATAGTATGCTCTAGATAATTCTAGCCTAACATATAATCCTACTCTCTAGATTGATATGCATAAAGGTAATTTCTTTCCATATTACTCTATACATTCCTCATAGTCATTGCATGAGTAATGAGTGTAATTGTCACAATATGTATGATATCCAAAGTCCTAATGCATGAGGTTTCTGAGAATTGAGTAATAAAGGACAATGTGTATTGAGATGTGTGGACAAATCTCTATTAATTTAACCCATAACCAGCTAGATGTGATCAATGCTAATTATTGTTTCTTAGATTTTCCAAGAACCTTCCACTATAGAAAATGTTTTAGAGAAATGGTATCATTACTCTTGTTCTAGATGAAGTTTTTGAGGTTTGAAGAGCTATTGCTAGCAGCAATAGTCATTATTCTTGCTACTACTCTTAGCTCTACCACTATTCCAATTGTTAGTATGTTATTGCTGTAGATAGAACTATAGCATTGCTGCAGGAAGATTCGTGCACCTCAAAGATGATGAACTAGAGTACTTTGAAAGTGATTTTCCAATGGATAGGTAGCTTCTACAGAATCTAAACTCTTCAAATTGAACACTCACATCAATGTTAGACGAAAATGTTGACTTATTAGATGCTTGAGTTGTCATGATATCTCTCTTAAGTGAGATGTCTTGGGCCATTGATTGTTATAGCACTTGCTCCAAATCACAAATTAAAAACCGAAGAGGCACCATTCATGAGAAAGTAATTGGATTGAAAAGTAGAATTTCTCTTACAAATGTTTTTCCAGTCTAAGATGGGTAAATCAGTTCTAGAATGCCCTAAGGCATTTGCAACATGTAAATTAGTTTTGCAATGTCTTGAGAGAGCATTTGATTCTTCAATGGCTAACAACTTGGAAGAAACTCTTGGACCCAACAAATGTAACTTACAACAAACACTACAAGGAAATGAAAAGCATAGCGATGGCCATTTTCAATGCGATTAGGTGGTATTACCATAGTGATGGTCATTTTTTACATGATTAGGCGGTGTCATTATTAGCATCACTATATGTGTCACATATAGGTTGACGCATATAGTGATGATATTTTAAATTTAAAAAAAGCTATGAAATCTAAGGGTGGCATTTTACAAGTTTTTGAGAGAAAGAGAGAGAGAGAGAGAGAGAGAGAGAGAGAGAGAGAGAGAGAGAGAGAGAGAGAGAGAGAGAGAGAGAGAGAGAGAGAGAGAGAGAGAGAGAGAGAGAGAGAGAGAGAGAGAGAGAGAGAGAGAGAGAGAGAGAGAGAGAGAGAGCATAACCCACCACCACCATACATGAAGATGGAGGATAGAGACATAAAGGAGGAGGGAACACACAAACAAGAAGAAGAGGAAGGGTGGAAGTATGAAGGGATTCTTCTTCAAGTTTTGAGGTAAGTGCATTCTCTCTTCTCTATTTGTTTTTCTATTTTCTTCACCTCCCTCTTTCTTTTTGTTGACGAAGGGATGTATAGAGAGCAGGAGGAAGAGAGAGAGAAAGGGGGAGAGCTCAGAGAGAGAGAGAGAGAGAGAGAGAGAGAGAGAGAGAGAGAGAGACAAAGAGAGGGAGGAAGAGAAAGATAGAAAAATAAAGAAAAGAAGAGAAAATAGAGAGAGAGGGAGAGAGAAAAGTGAGAAAAATAGAGAGAGGAAAGGAAAAAACAGAAAAGAGGGAGGAACAAAGAGAAAAAGAGGGCGAGAGAGGGACATAAAATTAAAGATAAGAAAGAGAGAGAGAGAGAGAGAGAGAGAGAGAGAGAGAGAGAGAGAGAGAGAGAGAGAGAGAGAGAGAGAGAGAGAGAGAGTGTGTGTGTGTGTGTGTGTGTGTGAGGGAGGGAAGAAAAGAGAGAAATAAAGATAGGGAGAGAAATAGAGAGAAAGAGAGAGATAGACAGATAGAAAAAAATATAGAACTAGAGAGAGTGTGAGATAAATAGAGAGAGAGAGAGAGGGAGAAATAGAGAGAGAGAAAAATAAAAAGGAAAAAAAAGAATGAGGAAGTAAAGAGAGGGAGGGAGAGTGAAGTAGTGAGAGGCTACAGAGGGAGAGATAAATAGAGAGAGATGAAGGGAGAGAGGGAGAGAGAAAAATAAATAAAATAGAGAGAGAAAAAAAAGAAAAAGAAGAGGAAAAGTGATAAAGAGGAGGAAGGGACGGGGAGAAATAGAGGGAGGGATGGAGGGGGAGAGAGATAAAAGAAAAGGAGGAAAGAGAGAGAGAGAGAGAGAGAGAGAGAGAGAGAGAGAGAGGGGGGGAGAGAGAGAGAGAGAGAGAGAGAGAGAGAGAGAGAGAGAGAGAGAGAGAGAGAGAGAGAGGGGGGGGGAGAGAGAGAGAGAGAGAGAGAGAGAGAGAGAGAGAGAGAGAGAGAGAGAGAGAGAGAGAGAGAGAGAGAGAGAGAGAGAGAGAGAGAGAGAGAGAGAGAGAGAGAGAGAGAGAGAGAGAGAGAGAGAGAGAGAGAGAGAGAGAGAGAGAGGGGAGGGAAGGGAGGGGAGGGGAGGGGAAGAAAGGGGGCAAGATTGATGATGATATTTCATGTCATAATGATTCTAAGATCACTCATTAGCACTTAGAACTTCATAGTGGAACGTCATAGTGGAAATTACAATGTCACTCATTATACAACACATTGATGATACAGCATATCAATCTTGAATATTATGTTTTTTCTTTATTTCTATATGTAGTCCCTTCTAGACCTATATTTTCCATGTTTACTCTATCTAACGAGAGTTTTCTCCCTATACTTAGTGTAGATAGTGTTTGCAAGAAAATGGGGGGTAGCTAGGACAACCAAGTCAAGTAGTGCAAATCACACTAGCTGTCTTGGGGATTCTAGTAATGTGGTTGAAGTAGTAAGATTCAATGGGACCCTTACAAATGCCAAAACACTCGCCCAAAAAGTCTCAAATAATATTGGGTCTATATATTGTACTGAAAGCTCAAATAATAGTGATAATAGAATTGAAAAAAGTTAGTTATGGCCTAGTGTTTCAGCACCAAGTTAGCTATGAAGCAAGTAGTTTTTTGTTTGAAAATGTCAAATCTTATAGGCAATAACAAATGTAGATTAGAGGGACATCTCTTATTCAATATGGGCTTCTAAGGGCTCTTGAAAAGGCCATACACTATTGAGTCAATCTCCAACAAGAATAGATACTATGGGTCAATCCTTGGATAAAGATAGTCATTGCAACACTTATACCCATGATTTTTAGTGAGGTATTCTTGACTCTAAATTGTCCAATAAGAAGAATATGGCATCCAATAGAAATATTATAAGCATCATAAGATACCTAAAATTTAGCAAGGCAATCACTCACATGGTTGATATGATTGATATATTGGTGGCACATGCACTTATGGGTTTTAATGAAATCATGATGGTAGAAGAAGTGGTAGATACAGTCGGAATAGAATGAGCAGTTGTCATCCAACACTTGACATCTCATATGGATTAGTTGTGTAACCATGCATCTTGAAAGCTCTCATAAATATTTATGATACTGTTGTTTTTCACAAGGGTTTAGCACATGTACAAGATAAGCATATGTTGGTTGCATCAATTGCTATGGCTAATGCAATAATTTCATAACACTTACTACAATTATAGCTAAATTATACATTAGTGAATACAAGAAATCACTCTCTTATAGGCAACATTATCTATATGGGCTGTAATATAACTATGAGTAGCACTCATTTATTTCTCAGCCACATGCTTATTTTGAGTACCAAATAAAGCAATATGAATATTCTATTACTAATCTACATAGTGATGATGTGGGAAAATTTGTGTCTAAAGCTAGTAGAGTTTGACATTTAACCAATGATTAGATTAGAGAATTGCATACTCAACACTTATATTATGGATATATTGAACCAATGTACTCCAATCACAAAGATATATGCAGAGCAAAGATTGCAAGAATATTGTTGGTACTTGAGTATTTAGATGAAGAGGATGAAGATATTCATGCTGAGGAAAATTTTAATGCAAGCTAAGAGGAATATAAAAAATCTAAAATTATAGCTTATGAAGTTTTTGATCAAGAAGACCATGACCATGGGTTTACGTTTGATTCAATTGCTTATGCTTTTTTGGATTTACAAGTACATACATATCATTTCATGGGTGATGATACCTATGCCTTGGTGGTCATAGATTTCATGCATGGATAGGATGTCACTTTCCCTTTTGACCCAAGAGACCAAGGGCTAGTCTTAGCTCCTTGCATGGACAAACATTCCTTTGGAAATGATGACCTTAACTTAAAGAATTTTGTGACAATATCATGCCAGCTAGTGGGCTTTGTTTCATTGCAAAACAGCTCTCTACTTTGGGTCAGATTGAAATTTGCTAAATTAATGTCAAAGATTCGTGAGTCATATGGACTTTGAATACTTAAAGAGAGCTTTATCTTAGCCATAGCATGTTTGATATAGATTAACCCATCCCAAATTATGAAGCATAGAACCATAAATAGATCTTATGTATAAAAGCTTAATTTATTAGACAATTTATTCTATATAACTCTTTTTAATTATAATTATCTACTAACCACAACACATAACACATTAGTGTCCCTCCATCTATTTTATATGCCAAATTCGCCCATATCACATGTAGCGGTATGCATAACAAGTCACAAATCATGTAACAAATAGAAAATATCTCCAAATTTTTAAAAAAACTTGTTTTTATAGTATATTTCAATCATTCCCTTAAAATTTTCTAAGTGTTAAAAGCAATTATCCTCGGTTAATAACATAAAATTACACTACTATCAAACACATCACTATGTAAAACAAGTCATAAATTATACATCAAATGGAAAGAATACAAAAAATAAATTAACATAACTTATGTTCATAGTAACTTCATATTTTTATGGTAAATTTACGTAATTTCCATAACATTCTTACACCTTCTCATGGTTCTTCCACGTGAGCAAATACCCTCGATAAATTATCTGACAAGATTATTTAGTTGTGGAATGAAGACATCATTTGGTCTCATGTGTATTTTAAAAAGTAATGTCCTCAAGTCATGGGACTTTCTCAACTAGGGTTATCAGTTTACATTATCCCAATTATTCTTTCAAACAACACATGTAGAACATTTGATCAACACTAGATGTAAATCTAACTAGTAAGACATGTTTCTTATCTTCTTAGTACTCTTAGAAAGGAGCACAATATCTCAAAGACAATTTATTATACTTAGTGGTTGTCATTGTATTGGAATCCTTTGGGACTTTAAGGAAAACAAACATGCTCTCTTGGATCTCTTGAGGAGTATAATTTTGATTTAAAACATAGAATGATCTTGGTTATTTTACTTCTTTCTCTAGTAAACATGACCATGTGTAAAGTAGAAAGTTTACCACAGTTTATATTTTCACCCCCTTGAGCTTCAAGGGAATCAATGATTTCATCTCATAATTATACATAACTATAAACATACTATATGCACTAGTTAAATGCTTAGCTACTATGAGTAAGTTCCATTTGTAATTTTTTATGGGGAAATTTTAAAGCAAGTATTAATTGTGATTTCACCTCATAATTATACTTAACTATAAATGTGCTATATGTAGTAGCTAAATGCTTAGCAATGTTATAAGTAACTTCATATGAAATTTTCTATTGGAGATATCTACATGCAATATATTATTCAAAATTTGATTTTTTCTCTCAGTATATCCATCGTTCTCATTACATTTTGAGGATAAAATGGACAATTGAGTCCAATTTCTAGAACAACATTTGGTAAAATTTGCGAAAGAACTTAGAATCATGGTCATTGTTTACTTTCTCAACCATATCATAAAATTATTCTAATCCTTAGTAAAGGGGCTAGCAAAATCATGGATTTTATTGTTCGTCTCTTTCTAAATGAATCAGTTCATTGTTTTACTTCCTTCAACCACAACCTACATTGCATCGATGGCCTCAATTCGTATGGGATAATCCTACTACAAAATCTACAAAAATGTTACTCCACTTTTTATCTAGAATTTATAAAGGATGTAAGATCCCCACTTTTTGGTGCCATTTTTATTTAATTAAGCTAAGACTATGAGCATTCAAACACATAAGACTTAATCAAAGCCTTCATGTAGCTTTAAAAAATACTGAGCAACTAAGGTTAAAGTTTAGGGTGTAATTTCTTGCTTAGTGCACCATGACTCTCATACAAAATTGTTTTATGGATATCCTCTTCATCCAACATAAATATTATGATGGAATATTTCCCATCATATTCTCTTAGTAGCTAACTTTCAAGCATCAAGATCATTAAAGCTTTCATGGCTAGTAGGTCCATCTTGGAGTAATTGTGAGATTCTACGAAAATGAGGATTGTTCTCGCAATGCATTTTGGAAGAAAGATAGATATTAATCAACATTTTGAACAAAAAATTGACATTGACATCAAGAATCCATGTAAGGTCATAGTCATACCCTTTTGGTGAGGGATCTCAAAGTCAAGCTCTTGCATAAGCTCCACCCATCTCAACTTACGACCATAAAGATTGGTGGGCTAATCATAGAGGGACTTTAGTGAATGGTGGTGAGTTCAAATAATGAATCATGTAGCATATAAATCTTGAAAATAAATTTTAAGCACATGGATGATTATTAAAAAATCCTTCCCTTGAATGATATATTGTGTTCAAGTATTCTTTAGCTTTCAACTCTCAAATGTGATATGTCAATTTCCTTAATAAAGAAAAACAAGAAACAACATAATCACTTGATCATTATAAAACTCTAAATGTTCATGTGAACTAATCATTTACAATATCAATGTAGTAGTAGTTATAAATTCAATGCTTGGAGACATTGATTTATCTCTCTAGTCCAAACAACTAGCCATAACTAGTCCAAACAACTAGCCATAACTTGCAAAATAAATTTTCTTTCTATATGATCCTTGGAATAGACCAATCAAGTATACAAGATGGACTTGATTCCCATCAACTAAGATGATGCATCTTGGATACAAAAAGCTCCACGTAGTAAAAATTGAACTTTTATAGTTTTGTAAATAAGTGTTATCTTCTTTAGAGACATAATATGATACAAATGTGGTTTGTATATTTTTCCAACAAATTGGTAGAAATAAGTATATCATCAAGAAAAATGACTCAAATTTTCAAGATATGAATGAAAAATGTAATTTCGCATATGCTAGAAGGTAGTGGAAATATTTGTTAATTCAAAAGGTAGGACCAAGAATTGATAGTACCCATACTACATCCAAAATATAGTGACCATGCTACATGCAAAACATAGTCATTTGGAACATCCCCAAGAGCTATTCATATCTAATGGTATGCAAATCTAAGGTCAACCTTGGCAAATTAAGTTGCACCACATACTTGATCTATCATATCATCCATTCAGGCTAACAAATACTAATCCTTCATTGTTACTTTATTTGGACGTATATTAAAGTGTATAAAGAAGTGTATCATGCTATCCTTTTTTATTTCTAAAAGAAAAAATAAACTCAAAAAATTCATGTATATCATATCCAACTTACATAAACCATAAATATTTTTAACATTATAATTTGAATGAAATTCATTAGATTAAACCATTGATGATTAATATTTTTAATAAATTATTTATAAGTAATAATATCTAGATTTTGAAAACATTGATCGAATCCCAAGATTAATTAAATATGTATATAAGATTTCGTGATCTCTGAGGGTGAAAGTTTCTCAATCATATAGAATTAACCATCAAGGTTAAAGGGGATTGTATGATATACTTTTTAGTTTATAAAAAATGAGGAAGACCTTTAAAACACAATGGCATGCCAATAATGATATCCACATGAATGGTCCAAAATCATCAACTAGAAGTCCAAAATCTTGTGGTATTGTAAGATAAAAAGATTCAACCTTTGGAAACATCCATTCCTAACAATCCATAATTCTATCCCTTGCATATCACACTCAATATTCTTGATCAACTAGTGCCATGTGGAATCAAAGTATTTGCACCAATTAAGAAGAAAGAAAATTGTGAGTGAAGCTGCTGTCAAATAATACTATAAAAAATATGTCCTTAATACTACTAATGGATTTCATTTGGTTGGGTGGGTGAAATAAAATCTCATTAATTAAACAACCTTGGAAATTATAAATGATAAGATTCGTAGATAAAAATCTAAAAATATACATGGAGCTTTTATAGTTTTTATTAATGCTTCTTGTTCTATAGCCATCCTCTATCCTCCTAAATCTACCTTGTCTAGTAACTGGAGACTAATGGCCCATTGTTGGTATAGAAAGTACATTTGTATTAGAAATTGAGGCAATTTGGTAGGACAAACCTAGTGACTTGTATCCTTTACTTACAATCAAACTGTCCAAGTGTTTTTGTGTACATAAAGATATCCTCTTAATAATATAAAGGGTTACAAAGAACCTTTTTTAAAGTATTTTTATTGCAAAGGAAAGATGTAATGCATGTAGAGAAAAACACATGGTTTGTATAGTGTCCAAGGTCTTCTTTTCCATGTCCAATGTAAATAAACTTTACAAATGTTCAACTCAGTGTTCATAAAAACCTTTGAAAAACTAATTGAAAATCCACCCATGTTTCTAACTAGGGACTATAACATACGAGATGCTTAATTGCAAAAGATAAGACTTGGTAGATGTGTAGGGTCTATCCTATGTGCCACTGTCCATACTCCAAAGGAATATGTGGCCTTTTTGTATGAATGGGTGGCCCTAGGTCTATATCTTATAGTACTAAAGTGCTTAACCTTAACCCATGAGGTTCAATGAGAAGTTTTCAAACACCTAATGGTCTCTACCAATATTCTAGTGCTCATCCAAGCAATCACATTGTGATCCTTTGAGATTGAGAGTAGGTCCATTGCCACACTTAGTTCATAGTGAGTGAGAGATGAGAGTGAACTCAACATTACCCCTCTACCTATATTTAAGACTAAACCTTAGGAACAAGAGCGACCATCTCTTGTCCTAAAATTTCCATGCTATGAAAGCATTAGAATTATCAAGTCTATCCAATCATCAATGGTTCTCCATTGGAAAAATATGATTGTCCACTTTCCATCCAACTGTGATTTTCTTTAGTTTTCTAAATATAACATACAACTATGATGTTTCACATTTAAAAACATCTTTATTGATTATTTCTTAACACTAGATTCATTTCATGTATTCAATAAGCACACCATAAAAGTAGCAAAGTCAACTCTTTCAAAACATTTGTATTATTAATTAATAATTTGTACATAAGATTCTTGCTCATGGAGCCATGTACAATATCCACTCTTTCATTTAGAACAATAACCAACCCATTCTTTTTAGGCTCCCAATACTTGATACATCGTACTCATATGGATTTATTCTTCATCTTGGAAGAAACTATGCAATGACCCTTGCTCATAGAACCCTAACGATTATGTGTTGCCATAGGAGGGAACCTTTTTATGAGGACTTCTTGCCTAGATTCTAATGCTTGTAGGCAGAACAAAATTGGCTGAATAGATCCCCAATACATGCCATTACGGGAGTGCAACTACTCACATGCTACCCCTTAGTTAAGCATAAACAACAAGTTTTTACCAATTTTTTGATGTATTTTGCAAATAAATTGTAGACCCAAAGTAATAACCAAGCAGTTCTTTTCAAATAATATTTTAGTGTTTTAATGAGAAAGGAGATTTAAAATTCTTACATAACTATGCTTTTCTAATTTTAGTGATCGCATTAAGCCAATCAAAATTTCAACTATCCAACCCTTTGATGAAAATTTTAGCACACGAGTAGAGCTAGAATCACAAGCTTTTACCAATGCGCGGACTTTGTGTACGAGTAGTTCTAACTTTTAATCGGTTCTACCTAGTATATGGATTGGACAATAATTGCATGCTATTTAGGCCTTAGCTCACTTAACTAGTGGTGGTCAAAACTATACGTCCACATGTCAACATATGCCTAATTATGAAACTAACTAGATTTTTTTCATTTCTCATGGTCCTATGGTCTTAGGTATAGTACGAAGCTATGACAACCATAAAGTTACAAATTAGGAATTAAGAGGTCCATGAAATTGAGAAAACAATATCAATGAGTTGGCGGCCTTGTGTATATATGAGTCTTAAAGTAATGGTTTGATCACTCCCAACTATGGAAGTGATTTGTATTTAAAAAGTAACTTATGAATCACAATCTTTGTGGGTTCTCTTTTTCAATTGCAATCCACAACTATTTTAATTGATGAAATGAAGGAAGACAAGAGACAACGCCTTTTCTAGTCATTTTTTATTGAAATTAATTTGCTAATTTTAATAGGAAAATAAATAAGCATCTTAAGCATTCATAAATCCTATGGCCTCCTTAAAAATTTTATAAAAATCTAGAACTTAGATTAAATAAAACTAATGTTGCATACTATTCCATGGCTTACCTAATTCTATATTTCTCTTATAATATATTTGCAAAGAAGAACCACCAAGTGTATGTCTTCTTATGCAACATACTTTGTATCTCTCTAACACACAAAACATCATCAAACTCATGCAAATTGAAATGGTCCATCCATTTAGAATTCCATAAGTTGAAGTTCATCTTGTTACATTCCTTGTTTTTCCCTTAAACGAATACGGTTGGAATTGAAAATGCAACATCCTCACGGTTGTTGGAACTGGGCTAGGAACACTTAATTACATAAACTTTTGAATATCTACTATGCATTGCTTTGGAGCATACCAAAATCTAAATGTAAAGTGGGGAGTACACAACTTAACCAGTTTCAGCTACGATTTCTTGAATCGGACCTATTGGTGGATCTTAAGAAATAAATCAACATATGATATATTTTAGAAAGAACCTTAAATATAATATGGCATGCGTGTTTTTGGATCAAGAGAAGCCACTTGATCATCTTTCATGTACTAAGGTTCAATCACAAACAATATCGATAATGAAAAGCCGTGATGACCATACAAGGTAGGAGTGTGGAAAGCAAACCAAAGGTTAGCGAGGGTAGACTAAATGAGGAAGAAAGAGATTATTTTATGACAAATGGTTTAAGCACAAAGTATTTGAGATAGAAGATATGATAGATTGCTTGTTTATGGAATAATAGTGCTATAAGAATAGTCTGCATTTAATTGCTTTTATGTTCTGGGTGGTGGTGATGCCAAGAGGATTCCGTAAAACTAGAGGCATATTATGAAGTGAAACACGTGGCAAATCTAACAAATTGAATCTCAATAATAGACAAAGAACTTAGTAGAAAAATCCAACAAATCAAACATCTCAACTATTAAATACAAATAACATTATAATAATAACAGGATTTAAATAACTCAATAGATTGAGAAAGACAAGAGAAAAACTCATGATTGAGCCCAACCTCCCCCATGGCAAAAGCCATTGTTTGTCATCCAATTGTATATTATAGTTTTACATGGATATTTGCATTTATATCTTACATATGATTACAAAGAACGTACAAATATCAATTGAAATACCAAGTTTTAAGAGTCAAGAGATATCTTGTAACATGCTGCAGTTGATGTAGAAAATTCTGTGCTCTGAATCTTGACGTTTTGAGATCGCCATCGTGTCCGAGCATGCCAAAACTCCCAAAAGGACTCTTCAAGCTCTGAATTCTAGTTCCGGATGAGGGAGAAACGAAAAAAAACTCAAAATTTACCATGTTCTCCTATTTTGCGCACGATTCAGTTGCTTTTATAAAAAAAGCTAGAAAAGCCTTCTAAACTTAACCACATTAAGAAAATAACAAGGTATTCCATAAAAAAAGCTTATTTCAATAAAAGCATATCTTAAATCTCATATTCTAAAATAATATATGTTAAAAATAAATAAATTAATAGTATTAAGGACAATGATCTAATTATTACTAAAGAAGTTTTAACTTATAATTTACAAATAGAGTAATAATTTTAATACTACAATATCATATAAATACATAATATTATATATTATACTTAAGATAACTAATCATAATTATGAAATTTATGCTTAGACTTATGGTAACGACCAATGCTACTTAAAGCCACTGCTACGTGCTCTATATATCAATTGAAGTATTCACAATTATTAGAAAATAATAAAACCCAACAAAAGTGAATATCTAGTAGTATTCAACTACAAAATAAATAAATATATTGAAACACTATCCTAACCTTAATTTAATTCAAGTGTACATACACTCTAAACTCATAAACATCCATTAATTTGATATGTATTCAGCGGAATCACCCATTGTGGAATTAGCCATGTACACATTCAATTAATTTGACACCCGAAAAGGATGGGCATCCTCGTCAACTTCTCGCACAAGGAATCCACCTTGTGTACGAGCCCCGACAAATACATATAGTTTTATGGAATCCATGGAAAAACCTCACAGAATCCACTGTGAAATATGCCTCTAGTTTTACGAAAATCCATTGAAAAACCTCACTAAATCCATGGTGGAAATGCCTCCTGGTATCAGGTGGAAAGGGGGACTACTCAAGAAATATGTTTACTAATCCAAGGTAAGGTTATGAAATAAATATTAAAGTTTAGGAAAATTTAAAATTAAGATGGAACTCATAAAAAACTTATGAAACCCATCCAGTACAATTAATAACATCCAATTATGAGGTTGTCACTAGTAGATATGGACCTCTTCATCTTCACATGACTCACGAGAGTTGCATTCCACTTTTTTTAAAATGTCCAAGACATGGTACTTGTTTACCCATATATATCACCAACAATCACCTTCTTCTCTATTTCCACCCTACCGTTTCTTCTCTCTCCTTAACCATGACCAAAATCATGGTTCTGACATTTCCAGAAACACAAATGTTTATGACATAAACATTAGTAGGAATGTTAACATTGACATCCATTATTATAATAACATGACAATTATCAATAAAAACCATATTTTTAAAAAATATCATATTAACATGAAAAGTAAAAAATGTGTTAATGAATGTTATTGCTCAAAACTCACATTGATATCAATCTCACAGTAAGACCTTGATTACCAATTACCACTACAAGGATATAAGGCTACAACGATGCATGTTAGCAATGACAAATAGCGGCGTCGCTATGCAACGCAAATAGTGATGGTACCTAGAGCAAAAAAACGCTAGCCAAAATCTGAGTGCGTCATTTTTCACACATTCACGAAAGAGAGAGCGAGAGGGAGAGTGACCATCTTGCTGAGAGGGAGAGAAAGAGGGAAAGAAGGCGTCTCACTGCCTCGCGAAGAAGAGGAGGGTCTAGTGTATGCAGGGCGAAGAGGAGCCTTCGTCACGAAGAGGAGCCGCCAAACCCTTCTTCGAGTCTTTATGGTGAGTGCATTGTCCATTCTTGCTTTGCCTTTTTGTTTTCTCTCTCTCTTTTACTTGTTTTTGGTATAATTTGTGTATATTGAGAGAGGGAGAGAAAATGAGAGAGAAAGAGAGGGAGAGGGAGAGGAAGGGAGAGGAAATGAGAGAGGGAGAGGGAGAGCAAGGAAATGGGAGAGGGAGGGAGGGGAAATGAGAGAGGGAGGGAGAGGGAGGGAGAGAGAAAGAGAGGGGGAGGGAGAGAAAATGAGAGAGAGAGATGGAGTTTTCTTTAACCTTGGGGGAGGTTTATGTGAAACCAAATATCCACCTATGAGGGCACAAGAACTTTTGTAGAAGTATACAAGGAAGGCAATCAGCCTATCAGTTAGAAAAACATTCATTTTTCATAATGTAAATCCAAAAATAACTTTAGATATTCCATAAAAATAAATATATTCTTAAAAAGACAAATACAAAAAACTAAAACAACATCATTCATATTCTTTGCAAAAGATGCGATCCACAATAACTTACCCTTGTTATGTTAAGTACAAATATAACTAGTACTAAAGATAAACAATTCCATCCCAAGTATATCATTGTACTTTATTTGTCTTACATTATTTAAAGTTACTAGTCCTGGTAGTACATTAGGTGATGAGTAGCCTAGGTAGTAAAGGTTCTTTTCTACATAACTTCTAGATTGTTCCTTATGTTCATCACCACAAGATCTCTTAGGAAACTCATCTTCAACTATTAATTTTAATTTAAAAATATAATATAATATCACTTGCAAGGAAGGATACTCTTTTATCATTAACCCTCTTTCATCCCTAGAATAGTATTAGAAACCAATTTCTGCTCCAACAAGTATATATTTGAGCATAATGACTATTTTAAGGTTTCTTCCATGAGTAGTAGTAGTATATATGTAACCATCAAGCTAGAGATCATGCTTTGGTATCTGTGGAGATCCCAATCTCATGCACTCATAGAGATTGTAGTGTGCAATAGTGTGGAGAGAAGGTGGGTGAGTTGTTAATGGTAAATGGGAATTCTATTGATGATGAAGAGAAGATGAGGTAGAAAAGACAATTCTATTCTTCGTGAGTGCAACCTACCCATAGTATGGCATCCTTGACCGATTGAAATCGGTATGACTTTAAAATTCTACCTCGAGTATCACTACAACAGAAATGAGGCATAGACGTGCATGTTAGATGTGCAAAGTCGGGCGCGTCTATCATAGCGTCTATAAGTGCCTGTAAACGTGCGTGTAAATAGACGCGAATTGTGCGTCTATATATCTGCGCAAATAGATGCTAATATAGATGCGCCAACAGATGCACAATTATTTAACCACCTAAAATTGTAATTCCCATAATTAAAAAATCAAATTTAATAATTATTTAACCACCTAAAATTGATTCTTGAGCATGCACGTGTGCGCATGATAAAAGCCATAGAATTAAGAATACACATTGAATCATTGAATTAAAAAAATAGAATTAATAATTAGTCGAAGTACCATTGGCATCCTCGAAGTGAGCAAGGATACCACAATCTTGGGTATTTCTCTTTTCATCTATACGTTGAGTTCGAAGATGTTTACCCTCACACCAAAGTGCATTGAATAATGTGCACTAGTCGTAAAAGATAAAATATCAAACTAGACATGCTGGACCCTCATGAGGTGTTCAAATAACTAGACATGCTGGACCCTCACGAGGTGTCTGTAGCAAAATATACTGGGTAGATGAAAGAGCCCTTAAGCTATGGTACACTTACTTGGGCCTTAAAACAAAGATCAGCATTACCCCTACTCTAGACTTGGATAAAAGTGCCAGTGAAGACTCGAATGTTTTATGGCTTGAGACTCAATCTATGAATGGAAAAACATCATGTTCACATCTAGGTTCTATCCCACCCTTCAAGTTCAAAAAGGGCATGGGGTTTGGAATTCCTGGCTTTTTTAAAGCCAAGCCAAAACCATTGAATAGTTTGATGGAAGGCCCTCCCTTTTTCTATTTTGAAAATGTTGAGAATGTTCCCAATTCAGAGTGGGAGACCATCAAACAGCATTTTAATGGCATAGATCCAGAGTTCACAGACTCTAGATATTTTTCAGCATGCTTTAGGCTGAGGTGGTTATGTTTATAACCTTCCAGTAGATGGAAGAAGGTTGATCCTTCCCCCTGCTCCCATGACAATCTTTGAGGTTCTTCCGAAAACAAAGAAGTATTGGCCCCCATGGGATCTGAGAGAGAAGCTGAATTACATAAACACACAGGGTGCCCCTAGCACTATATGTGGATTGATCTGAAAAATATTTTCTTCTCGCAAAGAAAGCAAGACACCTTCTCATCTTTAACATGAGATTGTCATGGCATGCAAAATATGGAACTTGGTTTGGGTCAGCCCAGGCCAAGCCGCCCCACTTGAACCCCATGAGATTGAGCTGGTGCTTGGATATGATTGTGACCACACTTGAGGCTGCTCTACCCTTTCAGATTGGTATGATGCATTGGGCAACTCATTTCAGGTCAATACTATTGTGCACAGTCTATCACCACTGAAAGAATTATATCCTCAAGGTTTAACAGTTCTGTCCTTATTCTCGAGCCTTGGTGGGAAAGAAGTGGCATTGCACAAATTGGGTATAATTTTGAAGGCTGTTGTTATTGTGGAGATCAATGATAAATGTAAAAACATAATAGCCAGCTAGTGGAACAAAACCTTCCAAACAGGCCGATTTCAAATGGAGGATAATGTTAGAGATCTTACTGATGATAAGTTGGCTGAGATTGTGGATGCAGTGGGAAAGATTGACCTCGTAATTGGGGGAAGCCCCTGCAACAATCTCTCAGGCAACAATAGAGTAAGCAAGGTAGGCTTGGGTGGCAAAGAATCCTATCTTTTCTTTAAATTTCCCAAGATTCTGAGTAGTTTAAAACATATCATGCAAGCAAGAGGTTACCTGAATATGACCAAACCTCTTAACAACTCGTATTTTTTTGAATAGGGCATGATTGGATAGGGCATGATTGGATGTATATATGACATAATTACACCTGGATCATATGCTAGGACATGATATACATGTATAGGATCATACATACATGATATACATGTATATACGACATGATATACATGTATAGGGCATATACATGCATAGGACATGATATACATTACCAACTTTACTTCAATCTAAGTATTACAAATATACATCCAATCATTCAAAGCTAATTACATATATGTGATTTCATGCCCTATATACATCCAATCATGCCCTATACAAATGTGATTGGATAGGGCATGATAATTGGATGTATATATAAATCAAAGGTTGACTTGTGCATATGCAATATATATATATATATATATATATATATATATATAACTGATCAATACACTCACATGTCTCATTTAATGTTGTGCACTTAACCTAGCCATGCATGCCAATTCATAGCATGAGTAGATTGATGTAAATCAGTTGGCTTGTGCATATGCAAGCTATTCCAATCATGTCAAGGTGCACTTATAGCTCACATATCTTTGATTAATTGATGGATAATATGCCTTTCTCTATCTCTTTCATGTACACCTTCATTGCATTATCTTTCTCTAGCTAAAAACCATTCGTGCTTTATCCACCTATTGATACGTAATTGGGATAATATGCAATTGTAAGTGGGATGGTCTAGTAAGTCACTACATATATATGTGCCAATTGACTTGCCAATGTGTTATCTCTTATCCTCAAGCTTTGTTATATATGTCACCACATAGGTCAATTGATTCCCTAAGTACATGCATTGATTTCTTGAATTGTTTTTGCGTGTCTGTAAGCGCGTGTAACAGGAATTATCTGCGCATATACGCGCGCTGATAGACGCGCCACACAAGTATAGAAAAAGTTAAAAAAAGTTGTGGCTTTCTTTTCAAACCTGTGCTTTCCTGTGTTTTTTGCACGTTTTCTGCAGTTCGAGCTCGACATCACTACTCGTGCCTATCTATCACTTCATGAAGACAATGAGGCAAGGAAATAAGAGTAAAAAGAGGACAGGAGGAAAGAAGAGTCAAAGAGTAAAGATCAAGAGCCAAACAACAAGGAAGAGAACAAGATTGAAGCAACTCACCAAGGGAAGGGAGAAGGAGGACAAGGAGCTTGCAACCTAGCCACTGCCATCCGTTGGAACAAGCAAAGAAGGTGAGTTCTTCTTCTCTCTCTCAATCTTGTTTGGTTTCTCTGTTTGTTTGTCTCTCTCTTCACATGTTGGATCTTGTCATGTATGGAGGTTTTTTAGCTTTGTTTTTTAAGCAAGTTTGAGAAGAAATGGTGCAACTGCGCGCGTCTGTCAGTGCGTCCAGATAACAGTGTAGACTCAACTATAGACGCGCTGACGGACGCCCACAGAGACACGCTGACAGACGCTCAGAGAGACGCAGGTATAGACGCGCACAGAGACACATGTATAGACGCTCTATGTAATATGTTTTATCTGCACAGGGTAATATGATTTTTCTTGTGTAGATGTGGAATCCTAGATCCTCCAGCACCCCATTCAATAAGGAGCAATTCATGGGGGAGATTACCAATTATCTTGGTTGCCCTCCCACTATAGATGAGGTTTTTAGTGTGATGTCTAGGACACCTATCACATCTTTGCCTACACAGGGATCAGTTGAGGTACATGGATCGATTGAAGCATGTGCATCTGCAGAAGCACGTGTATCGAGTGAGGTAGAGGGTAGTGCACGTCGAGGGAGGAGGGAGAGTGGTGCGGGAGGACGAGGAGGTCAAGGGCTTTGTGGGGGTTGCCTAGGTGGTGGCTCTCGATCACCCTCACCAGAAAATGAGAGAGGTAAGCCTCCACAAATGTAGTACTCTATCACTGATGTTGGTGGTATTTTGCATGACTTTGATGGGAGGGAAGTGATAGCCTACTTGAGGAGTGTCGTGCATGCCACATACAAAGATTGCATGATTCCCTTCAAGCACCAAAAGAATGGTTTGTGGCAAGAGGTGCTGCAGGCAGTACATAAAAGGTACCCTAATCCTGAGAATTCACGATTCTCAGATGATTGGGGACGGTCAAAGGTGAGAGACGCGCTTCATAACAAGAGGTCTCACCTTATGACGCGTGCCAAGGAGTCATTGCGTAGACAAGAGCAGGGGCGCCCTGGATATGGCCAACCACCCAATTGGCACTGCAAGGAGTGGAAAGAGGCCAAGAAGAAAGCAGCGGAGAAAATGACAAGTCGCCAGCATGCAGAGGCGCGACGTATCTAGATGGCAACCATGGGATCGTCGCATTATGGATCGGGTGGCAAGGAGTCATGGGAGGCTGAGTTTGTAAGTTTTATTTGATTTCTTTTTTAAAATTAAACTTTGTAATTTGTTTCACTTCATTATGTATTGTGTTTTAATACGTTCTATGTTCAAATTGTTTTGTAGTATCATATCGTTGGTAGGATGCCTACTTCTAGAGAGGTAGGCTACCATCGGGGTCATAACCGGGCGTCCACTTGGCAGCATTTCTACGAGGAGGGACTCATCATGGGGGAGAAATATAATCGCTCTATGAGGATTCCACCATCAGAAGAGGTATGTTTTATTTGTTACATGAAAAGTATAGATAACTCTAATTTATTGTTTGTAATGGTATTTATATACCTTAATCCTTTGTGTAGGCCAATCCTGATGTAGTTGAGGATAGCAAAGGGGGGACTAGTAGTAGCGGTGGCGGCAACGGTAGCGGCACAGGCAGCGGTGGTGGTAGCGATGATGATGCCTCTTTTGAGGAGATATAGAGGAGCCCCATGCATGCATGCCTCCCCTTGGCTTGTAATTTTCATTTTTGATATGTATTACTTTAAGCTAGTGCTTGCGACCATGACGTCACAAGCACCAGAACTCATAATGTAAAAACATTTCATCTATATATATGAAATTTCGTGTGCTACATACATTGTTTTGTTTTCAGTATCCAATCTTCGAAATAATCTTTCTCTATTTTCCCTAAGCATACAATTTGATGTTGATGGGTGCATCTATATAAGCGTGTATCTATGCATCTAAAACCGCGTTTACTTTGAAATTTTTTGACGAGAATAGACGTGCATTTATCCTGCAATTTAGACGCGTTGATAGACGCGCAAAGCAGAGGTATGAAAAAAAAACCAGAGAGCATGTGGCTTTGCACTGGTTTTTTTTTCATACCTCTGCTTTGCGCATCTATCAACGCGTCTAAATTGCAGGATAAATGCGCATCTATTCTCGTCAAAAAATTTCAGAGTAAACGCGGTTTTAGACGCGTAGATACACGCTTGTATAGATGCACAATATGAATATGTACACTTTTTTATAAATATGATTATATATTTACGTAGCGCGTTTATACGCGCATCAAAGTATGCGTGTAAATCTGATTATAAGCACACTTGTAGATGTGATTTTGTAGACGCGTCAATAAACACGCCCGACATTTTTTTTCACAATTCAAATATTGTGTCTACAAGCGCGTCTATGAACCCTTTTTGTTGTAGTGTATTATAACTGTTATTTTGTGGTGGATTTTCTCGCCATAAGTCAATGCCAATTTGTGCTTGTGTTCTCCACGGTGTGTTGGCTATGGGTGTCAAATGCTCTAGTCGGATCTCTCTCTCTTTCTCCTCTCTCTTCTCTCAACCCTTCTCTCTCCCTCAATCTTCCATCTTTTTCTCTTCCTATATTCTCCCTGAATCCTTCTCTCTCCCTGTATCTCTTTTCTCCCTCTATCTCTCTTTTTATTTCTACCTCTCTCACTTCTCTCCTCTTCTTCTCTAACTTTACTCTCTCCCTAACTCTTGTCTCTCTCTTCCTCTCGTGGTCGTAGTCCTAGTCCTGGTCGTGGTCGTGGTAGTCGTGGTCGTGGTCGTGGTTGTGGTTGTAGTCATAGTCATAGTCCTGGTCATGGTCGTCATAGTCGTGGTCGTGGTCGTGGTTGTGGTCGTGGTCATGGTCGTGGTCTTGGTTGTAGTCGTAGTCATAGTCATGGTCGTAGTCTTCATTGTAGTCGTAGCCATGATCATTAAAGAAAATGAGAGCGGGGGAGGAAGAGAAAAAAGAAGAAGGAATGAGAGAGAGGGAATAAACATACAACATAATAAAGAAAGAGAAAAAGAGAGAGAGATGGAAGGAGAGGAGATAATGAATGGATAAAAAACAAAGAGAGAGTGGTGGCGAGGTCCGGTGCAACACCACAAGACGGGAAACTATAACGTGTCCACTTGTATCTTCAGGACACGTCTTAGTAGTCCATCAGAAAGGATATCTAGAAAGCTCCGCCCGGCACTCCCATGGAATGTTACGGGGTTTGTGATCTAGGACTTTCTGCATCTGCCACGTAGCAGAAGTATTCCGGCCGTTCCCACTTAGGACCAACTTGAATTAGGGTTTTTCTTATTGGTCATTTCCTAACGGCAACTAGCGTCGAACCCAAGCAAGCTACTTTACGCAGAAATGCCAGGTTCAAAGCGGGTTCATGCTGCACTTGGTTCAAGGAGAATGGGAAACGAGAGGGATGTGAAGCTCAACCTCTCTGCCATAAGGCATAGTCCCATTCCGTTCCCCTTAAACAGCGTAAATCGGGATCAATTATAACTCTAGGTCAACACTTTTGTTGTTTATATTCTTTGACGATCTTCTGGCTGTCCATCGTGATTTGAGAAAAGTTACCGACCAAGCGGGACCACCCATCCGTAGGATGAACCTATAGCCGCATACACCGCACTTTCCTTAGGTTGTTTTAGTTATTTAATTATCTAACACATTTAGTTGGACATGTATCAATGAGCTTCCTTAATTAGCTCGTTAAGCACTGGTTTCTTCACATAATCATATCACTTGACATAGAAAAGCAATGTCAAACAAGTTCCTTTTTAACAGGTTATCATATTTATCTTTGAAATACATATATTCCAACCCCTAAGCTTATCCACAATCCGCTCGAAGGCTATTCAGCAATCCATAGGGATCACTAATCCAAGATTCCAACCGTAGACTAGTATGCGGGCCTCAAGATCCAATCCCGAGTCACATTAGCCTCTTGTGCAGGGCCCAAAAAGGCGAGGGATTTACGGCCAGAGCCCCCCTAGCACCCAAGCGTCCTCCTGCTCCAAGTAGCACTCATTGATCAAACAAAGCAAAACAGTGCTCTTAAATCTATAACAAGTACAATCATTTCCATTGGTCGTTATTGTTGGCCAACTGCTAAGGAGTGAATCCTTCTTTCCGAATGCATCCAACACTCGATCTGGAATTACTTGCGACTTGGCAAGATCCCCTATATCTTGGGTTAGGGCCATACCCTATTAACCCGACTTGGTCAATACCTTAAGTTAATATGTTATTCCAATTTACTGGCTTGTCCTTTGCTTCAAGCAATTATCTTTATCCCAGATAGATACTATATTAGGACGATTATTCATCCTCTTGCAAGATAACTTGTGTAAGAATCTACCAACCTCATTCCGAGGAATTGGCCGTTCACTTTTGATCCAATCACAAGATCATACGACTCTACACTTGTTGCACAAGTGTTGCATCAAACTATGGGACTATTTACCCTTGCGATGGAGTCACGAAACAATCTGTTCATGATTACATTAGGCTGGCATTGTTAGTCCTAGGGTTCCAAGTTCCATCTTTTATTAGCGAGAGATTCCTAGGGATAAACCCTAGATCACTTCTCAAGTACGTTCCAATGTCCCTACATTCCATGAATGTGGGCAAGTCTTTAGGGTATTGGGGTTTTAGCTTTGGTAAAATGAGCGACTAGGTAATGTCTCCAACGTGCCAGCCCTAGTCAGTTCCTTGGGATACGTTGCATTTAATTAACTCTTTTCTAAACAAGTATTCCGTGAGTTTAGGTGTTTAGGTTTATGCCAATTTAATCTATCTATTTTTGGTGATAATTACACTATCGTTTCCATAACCACATGACTCATTGTCTACACGTAAGTTGATTTTCAAACCCTAACTTTTCGATTTAAGGTCAAGCATAGGTTAGGTTATATCCTAATTCCATATAATCATCCTATAACTTGCGAACAAGGTTCAGGCTAAAGCATGCAGCCTTTTCTAATAATTATGTAGTTGAAAAAACGATATTTATACCAATTGACTAGAGTTATTCAACTTAAGACTCATTTCATGCCTTGCACTTTCCTATGGATTCTTAGCACTTTTCATAATGACTTATTACGGAGAAGATATATTCTAATAATGTGACATGCAATTTATACTTCTATGCCTAAACTGAGCGCACTATCTTAATTCCGTTTTATAAATATGGACATTAATCTAAGTTCAATTCATTGAGATGCACAAAAACTACTTACTAGAAATGCATATCAATTTTCTGCTCACTTTCTTTTTGTTCGTTTTATTGAAAATACTAATGACCGAACTTGTTCATCGTAAGCTAATTCTTTTAAACTAACCAAAATATTTAAGATGGAAAATGCATTTTATCTCCAAAAATCATCCACGCACGTAAAATTATAACAACGTAAAAATAAAAATTAGGAAGGAAAACTTGGACTTGGGGTAAGATGTTCACGTGGATGTTAGGAGAGGATCCTCCTGTGGCTGCACCTTGGGCTTTCTTAGGAGCCATCGCGAATGTAGCCTTTCTATCTTGGATGCGGCTTTGCGAACTCCTTTTTGAAATTCCACCGTCCTTTATGAGTTTTCTTTTCCTTCCTTTTGTAGAAGCTCTATGAAGGGATACTTCTGTGGAGGAGGGGAGAAATCACAGAAAGGGTTTAAAACCCGAGAGGGGTGTTTCAAAATCCTCCGCGAGTAAGGCCCATTAAAGCCACGAGAAAGGCTTAATGGTCCTTTTAAAAACCCACAAAAAAAGGGAGAATAAAAGGTGTAGAAGACCCTTACAAGGGCTTTTGTATGGGGGAAAAAGGTGTCAAAGACCCTTTACAGTGAATTTTTGAGTGGGGCTTAAAGAGGGGACTTTTCTTTTTGTGTGTGTGTGGGGGGGGGGTGGGGGAACAAAGGGTATGAAAAGGCTAAAGAAGGGATTTTTGCATGGGGAAAAAAGGGGCTTAAGGACCACTTGAAGGTCCTTCAATGGCAAATCAGGGGGGGGGGGGGGGGGGGGGGAGGGGCCTAAGGGAGCCCTTAGGAGGGAATTATTGCGAGGGTGGGGAAAAAAAACTTAAGGGTCCATATGAGGGCCCTTCACGTCAAAAGTGGGGGGGGAAGGGGGCTTATAGAGACCTAAGGGGGAAATTTGAGGGGGGGAGGGGGGTAGTCTTAAAGGCCACAGGATGGGGGGCTTAGGAAGCCCTCCCTTGGAAGCTTCCAAGGGGCTTCCAAAATCTTCACAAAGGCCACGTGGGGGGAGAGGGGGGAACGAATCCCAGGTGGCATTACGACGGCCTAGAGTGATTGTGGTGGCGTGTCGACGAACAAGCGGATTGTAGTGGGGGTGGCGCTCCTGCGGCAGCTGGGACTCTCCCTTCTTCCCTTCACGGCGGCGTTTGTGTAGGGCGGCTCCTCCTTCCTCACCTTCACAACCACACAGTAGCTAAGCAGTAATTAGGCAATCCTCATGACCCTCAGCTCATGACGGCGAAGTGGCATCACTACGGTAGTGTCTTCACTTAGTTTGCACACCCCTTTTACATCCCATGGCATAGGCTTAAATAGGAAAGGGGAGGAGATCCTCCCTCCCCTACACGTCGATGAGCATGGGTTTCCCCCCTTCAAGCTCCAGCAAGGAGCTTAGTGTCTTTACTAAACCCTTCTCCTCCATTACGACAGTCGGCAGGGAAATTTTTTTTCCAGATTCCAAAAAATATTATCCCTAATAATTATCCTAACCTAAGAGGGCATTCATATGCGAAATGCGTATTTTTATTTCAGAGTTGTTATAGAAACACTCTGACATATATATGTTAATCTGTGGGTGGGTGGGTGGAGACTTTACATACATTAATTTTTTCTGAGTTACAAGGGAAGAAATCCCTTTTTAAAAAATTTAAGAAAGAAAAAAAGAATGATAACAAAAACAAATTGTTTGTCGTAACATAGAAAAAATGGAAAACGATGAAAGTCTTGTTGTTCAAGATCGTGAGGCGTAACTTAATCAGCGTGTCCCATGTCCTTACTCTCAATGGAAGCTGGCAATTAGATAAAAACGTCGATTGATTATAGAACATGTACGACGCTTCGGTGAGTTTCAATCTGAGATCATTGATTAGGCGAATACGGATTTTCAACAAACGATAAGAAAAGTTAATATCAATCATGCATTGTACTTGTAAGCTAATTGAATACCATATACAAGAAGATTGGGTGTGGCTGGCCAATTTTCTATCGAAGGAGGTAACGTCTCATCCCAAGGAGGAGTGCACCCTTTGCGGCAAATTAGAAGAGTTTGTGGGTGTGCGATAGATGGAGTGCATGAGCCAATCCATGACTTGGAAGGCACTACCCAATCTATATTGTCAATATCAGAGGAGACAACTAGCCTTCAAGACCTATCTACAATCTTGGAGCCTAAGATGAAGGCAATGATCGATGCATTAATTCCCATGGATGTCAAGACTTCTAATCCGCTTAGAGAGGAAGCATCTATACCATTATATGATGGGTATCGAGTATCTCACCTGAAAACACTGCTTGTACTCCTAAGTGTGCAAGTAAAATACAGGTGGAGCGATGCGAGTGTGTCCAAGTTGTTAAGGTACCTTGTACGTATGGTTCGTTGATTTCTTTCCGACACTATTATTAAAAACAATTGTGCTTTTTCAAGGTGTTTTATGATTTTTTTCAGGTTATTGAAATATCATATATTACCACGTGCAAATATCATGCCTAAGTCTCGTGATGATGCACGACATGTTTTACGAAAGCTTAGCATGGACTACAACAGCATCCATACATGTACCAACAATTGCATATTGGTTCGAGGAGAATACGAGACTATGGAGACATGTCCAAAGTGTGGTACTCACAGGTATCAATAGGACTTGCAAGAGCAAACCATCCCTCAAAAAGTTCTTAGACACTTTTCGCTTATTCCTCGTAGAAACCACATGTTTCGTACATCTGGCATGGCGAGCTTGACAACCTGGCATGCGCAAAATAGGTCCACAGATGGAGTTCAACGAATATCAGCGGATTCATGCGCATGGAGCCACATTGACTCTACCTTCCCAGGCTTTTCCCAAGAGCTAAGGAATCTTCGGCTCAAACTTTCAATGGATGGCGTGAACCCATTCGATTTGTGCTCAACTTCTTATAGTGTGTGGCCTATAGTCCTTGTCAACTACAATATCCCTCTATGGCTCTCTACGAAGAAAGGACATCTCATCCTTAGTTTACTCGTCTCCGGCCATTACAAAGTCAAAAATATGGACGTGTATCTTCGTCCATTAGTCGATGAGCTTAAGATTTTGTAGGAGGAGGGGGTCGCCGTGCAAGATATGAGCAAGCACGATGGTCGACGGAGGTAGGTAAGATGGAGGCGCTTTGGCCGCAGTCAAGTGTTGATGGTTGCGTGCAGCTACCTCATGCTCCTTGGGTTTTGTCCACTAAAGAAAAGCGCATTGTGAAGCAACTAGTCATGTCTATCCACACTCCGACGGGTATGATGCGTTCTCTCAGGTTTACATTTTCTAAAGACGACTAATTATCAGGGCTAAAATCCCATGACTTGCATAACATATGTCAGGTTTGTACTACAAATGGATTGTAATTAGCGTGCGCATTTTGCTATTTGGAGTGTAGCCATTGTTCATAATGCTTTCTCATTTGTGGCCGTTTGTACTACCGACCGCGATCACAGGATACCTTTCTCTAGAAATATGTGGGGCCATTTACAGGTTGTCGACTTTGGTGCAATGGATCTCACAGAAGGAGATTAAGATGTCCTCTATTGAATCCGCGAGACGGGGAGCAGTGGAGACGGTCTGTCTCTTTGAGAAATACTTGCCTACCAGCATGCTCACGATACAAATCCACCTTCTTGTGCATCTTGTAGATGAAGTGGAGATTACTAGACCTGTCCATACGCGATGGATGTTCTTCTTGGAGCGCTTCATGAAAACCCTGAAATCCTTTGTACAACAACGAGCTCCGCCAGAAGGTAGCATGGGTGAAGGTTGGTTGGTGTCTGAGACGCTAGTGCATTTTTCACAATGGCTACCAATGGTGGATCTAAACAACAAAATGCTATGGTCACTGAAGCATGATGATAGACTGATCGGAGATGTGGTGGTTGCAAATAGGGTAGAAAAAAGAATGGATGCTGCAATGGAGGAGAAGGTAAATCACTTTTGTATGTTGCACCATGCCTCTATGGAGACATGGCTCGCTAAGTACCAGATCGCTAGGCAAGATCGAGAGAAAGCGCGATCTGAATTTCGACACAATACCTGCCATCGACCGATTTGATATCCCAAGGGCATGGAGGAGATGCCGCAGTTCATGTCAACGCGATGGTTGCATGGAGCTTTGACCGCAATGGCTTGCGAAGGGGCAGAGGTCTCAATGGAGGAGTTGGAATTCTCGAGAGGATGTAGTCCAAAGGTGATGACGTGTTTAGGATTTTTCGTATCTATATTTTATATGCAACAACTAATTTGAGTGTTTCAATGTACAATACAAAATATATAGTGTAGCGTGGTCGCGCGGATGGCATTTTGGCGTGGAGCGTATTGACAAAATGCGCTCCACAATGGACTATGGTATCATGGCAAGGTTCGATCAGGAGAGCCGACAACGAGCAACGGATCCAAACACGGTTATAGATGAGATGGACTATTTTGGGAACTTGCAAAGTACTGTTACAGTGGATTACTGTAGCTTCTCCATGATACTATTCGATATGCAGTGGCTCAAAGTGACACTTGAAGGAACTGGAGCAACAGTTTGACGAGGTCCATCTAGATTTCTCGAAATAGATTCTGAAAAAAAATGGACGGCTTTGCGTGACACCTTTGTGTTGTCAGCCCATTGTGAACATGTGCATAAACTCATTTGTTTGTTAATTGTATAACGACATGGTATATGTCACAATAGTTTAATCTCTCTTGTATATGTTTGTGAACATATAATCTTTTATCCAAACCCTCGACAACCTCAATGGTGGTATTCTATACCTTCACCTCCCCGAAGTGCGAGAGTATATGATCAAAGCAATGTTGTGAGTATAGATGAGGACAATATGCAAATAGAGGGGTCGATATTGCAGGGGGTGGAGGCCACCAAAAGCTTGGAGCATGTAGAGGAGCTAGCATCGCCTAACAATGATGGAAATACAGGAGTCCAAGAATTCTTTGAGAACAAGGTGGACTCATCCTTTTGTGGTGACATGTCTATCGTAGCATCGTAGAGTGTCGTTATAAGCGTCGCTATTTGCGTCAGTATCAAATGCGACACTGATATCGACGCAAATAGCGATGCTGATATCGATTGTTCTATTGCGTTGCCAATAACAACACTTTTTGTGGCGACGGGAAAAAATTTTGTTATTTACATTTTCGTCGCTTTTAACGTTGGTATAAGGCCTATATCTTGTAGTGTACGATCTACCATGACCTCAAAGTGTTAACTCTTTAAGATGTGATCAATAGCAACTTGTAACACTTTTCCCATCATGCATGCCTCTCTCACTACTATTGTTCCATAACACTATACAAGATGTACCCATGAAGCGTGAACTGTCATGGTTGTGTGAGCCAACAATGGTCTTGTGCAAATCATGCCACGCAAGATGTGAATACCCTCATATCAAAGGAACATCGGCCACCATGGTTCCAACCAAGCAAACACTTCTTTCAAATGCACTCTCTTTTCCTCAAATACAATCCGGTTCATGTGTAATCAAGTATCAAAGCCATTAATGGTAAACTTATTAGTTTTCCTAAACTCTCCCAATGGTTTACATAATAAAAGAAAAATATGAGGATTCTAGTAATTCACTTGAGAAAAAATAAAGGAATGAATTTGGCGTAAACATTTGAAAGGGTTTGGTTCCTCGTTCAAGCAATTTTCTTAATAATCTTATGAGATACAGACTTAATGTAGTACCAACATCAACCCTATCATTTTTATATGAGGAAGTTGTAAACAAGAGACCATGTTGTCTTTTCCTAGTAAGGGTTAACCGTTTCACCAATAACATATAGTGATACTACTTTTAGAAGTTACACAATAATCATTTAATGGCAATGCCTCCAAACTCCATAATGGTAATATTTGAACATGTAAAAAACGTTGTTGATTTGGGTAATGATATAATATAGCATCATATTAATGAATGATTCAATAGTGCCTTGAATCTATACACCTCCCCACACTAGCAAACTATTTACGAACAAGAAATACTTTTGCAATACACAATTTTTTGTATTTGTGGTTGGACTACACCTAAACATTCTCATAATTTTAGCTACATGTGCCATAAGTTGTTCAAACAAAGAAACCAATCCATGACATGTATGCTTGTGCACATATCTTACTCCTAAGGATTGAGATGTTGCTTGTTGGTTAAAAGTGAACTATAAATCTCGTGCTAATGGTAATCAAATTTAGATGTGCTAAGGTCTTATGCTTCACATGGTTAAGAATGACTTTTGAAGCCTAGTCTAGTTTTAGAAGGCTTGGTCAACAAGAAGTTAGGACATGATGAAGGACTTAAAGTCCGACATATACAATTTAGTTTAATGTAAGTCTTAGAGTGCAAGCAAGACTTCGAGTTTGAAAACCAGCAACGTATTGACTGCCAGTACCACTAGAGTGCAAAGCGTCACTCAATTAGATATCAAATGATTGGATTAAAATGCCAAGTCTCGAGTTATGGATCTTTCACTTAGCAAACTACAAAGCAACGACTTTACCAAAGGCCTACAAAATGCATGTATGAATGTCAAAGATCTCAAATTGTCTGTAGGCTACATTTCGAATCCTCTCCATAGTAAGCAGTTCAGAGATATTGTGTTCTTGGATTTGGCAAAAGTGCTATTAAAGAAGTAATGGCAAGGTGCTGACATTCGTGTGTACATGCATGTACTAGCTACATGCTCGCATTCGAGAGCAGCATTCGACAAGCTAAATACTAATGCAGGCAGCTATAGGCTTAATGACGAACTTGACGTATCTGGTGTTGCAGAACTCGTAGAGCTTGCTGGTGGGAGAGAAGACTATGGCCGCCACGTGTGTCTCGTAGAAAGTGACCTATCGGCTGATAGGGTTCTGGATGCGCCGGATCTGGACCTAGTTCCCCCGGGTAGTGACTGGACGTCAACACTTTCTGAAACAGCGATACAAGCATGTCGTCGTTCATCTCAGTAGTGTGTTTCTGGCGTTACCTCTAATTCCTTGACCATCTCGTTTAGGTTCAGCTTGTGACGAATATCGGCATCATCGTCAATCGGGAGACCAAACCCTAGCCGATGGGTCTTCCGAGAAACAGGTTTGCCTGCGGCGGGATGAGTATCGCCACCCGTTATTCAGCTGACGTCGAGACCACTCATGAAGTGATGAAATCCTAGCTACGGAAGCATGAGGCTGCAGAGATCGTGACATCTGCGTTGGAGTAACTGTATCTTGCATGCAGGACAGGTTTACAACTTTACCGGCCTTGGCAGATTCCCCGAGAGCTCCGAAAATTCAGCTAAGCTGCTAATGGTATGGTATTGATATTTTAATCAATGATACGAACCTTCGAAAGAGAAACGAGAAGAGAAAGACGGCAACAGACAACCACAGAGACAGAGAGCGAGCGAGAGAGAGAGAGAGAGAGAGAGAGAGAGAGACAGAGGCCGTAGAGTTGGCGTACAGTTCAAAGGTCGTTTTTATACGACGCGATGTACCCGCGTACATCGCGGTACAGTTTCACCTGAGGGCATATTTAAAATAAGGAAATAAGTTACAAGAGGACGTGATCACATGCCTTTTGGCCTTCATTAACACTTCGGCTTCGGCCTCTTGCATATGCGCAGAGAATTGAGAGGAATGGCCATGCACGGGTTCTTTTCCTTCCTCGCAGGGTTGAAGGTGTTGTATCAACTCATCAAGCCATCCCTTAGGATCCTTATCTCTTATTTCATCATCTTGAGCCTCAAAGCATGAACGAAAGAGCTTTGCAGCATTTAAGAGTAGAAGATTTGTAAAACAAGCATTTAGACTATGTATTAGTCATTGCACATAATCCATTGCGAGTTGCATGCAAGAACCCAATGTGCCATCAATGTGTGGTCTTAGAATTAGGCCGGGCCTTTTCAACATCCTTTTTCTACCCATTAGATGAATCATATTTCTCTTTACCTTTAAGAAGTGATATATATATGTCTGCAGCCATCCATATCAACCATTTGCAAGTATCCTCCTTTAGAGCATTCCAAAACATAGATATATGATATCTTGACCAAAGTATATGGGTCTAAAAAACAAAGCTTAAGCTTTGATATAACCACATCAATAACACTTCCAATGGATGCTAGATCCACCATATCTTCTTGAAACTATACACTCAAGAGATTCAACTCTTTAAAGACATCAACCATCATATGAATACAAAATTGTGCAATAAAGTGCCTTGATTTATTACACTAATCTATCAAGATCTCATTTTTCTAATTGTCAAAGTACTACGCATTAAGGCAACAAGTCTTTCCATGACTTATCCATGTGAAAGCCATCAAACTTCATGGATTTGTAAGGGTTGATGTGTATCCAATTGTATAATCACTAAAAAAGACATCAAATCATTGTTTCTCTCAAATGAGTTATTTATCCATTAATATGCCTTGTTTGCTAGCTTTTCTAGAAAAAGAAGATCTAGAAATGATTTGTATGCATCTCCAACAACTAAACTTCAAGATGTGCAACACAATACACTACTAACATGTATGACAAGTCTCTTTTGAGAGGTCCAACAAATCATGTCTCATGTCTGACCATATAGATGCCCCATCAATCACTAAGCCAATCATTTTTTTCTTTGATAGCCCCCTTGCATTGAGAAATAGCATCAAAACATCAAATATGTCTTTCCTTTTCCATCTAGCAAAGTCATAATGCCCATAAAGCTTAATTGCTTTCTCTCTACACCTTTGTCTACCATGTATGTGACATATTCTATTAAATCCATCTCAAGTCCCTTCTATGTACTCTCAGCCAACATCATAAATAAAATTTCAACATAGATGCAACTTGCATTTACAAGAATCGACTTCATATTGCTAGAAGAAACTTAGTGCTTACGTAGCAACTTATGTAGGAAGAATATGTTTTAGTCCTTGGCATGTTCAAAACACTTAGAGATATCGCCATGTCATAAAGATCTTCAAATGAAGCAATTGAGTTATTTTTTCTTGCTACATAGTATATTAACTTCATAATGGTGATCACGCTTGCCTTGTTTTCATGATCTATTGAAGCAATATGCTTTGGAATTGGCTTTTCTTTCTCTTCCACTTGACAACTGTACCTTGACATTGCAATTTTGCACCTACTTGACAAAACATATACTTTGATTGTATCATATTGTATCGTGATACATCCATCTCCCATACCCCATGGAACAAGTACTTTATACACTTCACACTGTTCTCATTTCATTACTTCTTTCTCTCCTTCCCATAAAACATATTTCATGCAAGTAAAATATTATTTCAAGTGCAAATATTGCAATTTTGTTCTTCTTGCAAAGAGATTACAATGCTAATCTTGCAATTCTGTGATTCCAAGGGAGCGGAACACTGACTTGTTCTTCAGATCAAGCAATGCAATGACCTCAAATATTATTTTGCATGTTGGAAACATCAGTATCCTGAACAAATACATCCAAAGATGGTGCATTTTTCACTACAAGTAGTGGCACTTCTTCAAGTTTTAGAAATTTTCCTTCATTGAAATCCAACTTATTAGTAGTTGCATTATCTTCCTTAGCATTAATAAGAGAACCAAGAAAATCATGCACAATGAAATTTTCATTGCAACAACCATAATCCTCAAACTTATCATCCATAACAACATCATCTTTTGGAATACATAACTTATCTTCTTGATCACCAATCTGATCATCTTCATTGTTCATAACTCTTGGCTTTCTTTCTTCTTGATTAAAGACAACTAGAGATTGATTGTAATAATTTGCAAAACACTAAAATATGAAAAATATATTGAGATTATTCTGTAACATGTCCACCTGTTCTCTTCAGGACACGTCTAGCAATCCATCGGAAAGGAGATCTAGAAAGCTTCGCCCGGCACTCCCATGAAATGTTACGCGGTTTGCGATCTAGGACTTTTTACGTCTGCCACGTAGCGGAAGTATTCTGGCCGTTCCCACTTAGGACCGACCAGAATCAGGGTTTTCCCTAATGGTCATTTTCTAAACGGCAACTAGCGTTGAACCCCGAGCGAACTACTTTACGCAAAAACACCAGGGTTGAAGTAGATTCATGCTGCACTTGGTTCAAGGAGAATGGGAAATGAGAGGGATGCAAGGCTCGACCTCTCTACCATAAGGCATAGTCCCATTCCGTTCCCCTAAAACAACGTAAATTGGGATTATTATAACTTAGACTCTAGGTCAGCGCCCTTGCTATTCATTTTCTTTGAAACGATCTTCTTGCTCTCCATCATGATTGAGAAAAGTCCCCAGCCAACCGGGACCACCCATCCATAAGATGGACCCATGGCCACATCCACCGCACTTTCCTCAAGTTATTTTAGTTGTCTAATTACCTACCACATTTAGTTGGACATGCATCAAGAAGCTTCCTTAGTTAGTCCGTTAGGCACTGGTTTCTTCTCGTAATCTTAGCACTTGACATAGAAAAACAATGTCAAAACAAGTTCCTTGTCAATAGGTTATCATATTTATCTTTGGAATACATTTATAAAGTCCAGCCCGTAGGCTTATCCATAATCCGCCCGAAGGCTATCCATCAATCCACAGGGATTATTAATCCAAGATTCAACCGATAGACTAGTATGCGGGCCTCGAGATCCAATCATGAGTCACGTTGGCCTCTTGTACAGGGCCCGGAAGGCGAGGGATTTATGGCCAAAGCCCCCCTGGCACCCAAGCATCCTCCTGCTCCAAGTAGCACTCAACGGAGAGACTTCTCATAGTGGGTTCGGTCCACCTTCCCGGCGCATTTAACAACCCCCTTGGTTAAGGTTAGGCAGAGAGTCGGGGGTAACTGAGGCTGCCTCTCCCTTCAGGCCTTCAACTTGAAGCATTAGATATCTTTTCATCCTTTAATTCCTTGAGAAAACAAAGCAAACAGTGCTCTTTAAAACTGTTACAAGCACAATCATTTTCAGTGGTCGTTATTTGGCCAACTGCTCAAGAGTGAATCCTTCTCTCCGAATGCATCCTATACTCGATCCAGGATCAATTGCGACTTGGCAAGATCCCCAAGGGTTTTTTTGTTAACCCTTATATCCTTGGGTTAGGGCCCTACCCTATTAACCCAACTTGTTACAACTATATATATCATCTCTCACTTGACTTGGGTCTCACCTAGCTATATATACTAACTCTACATCAATATGAATCATTCTTTGGGAGCATGTCTTGTGTATCTCTCTCGTACTCTCTCTCTCTCTCAACAATCCCCACTCAAACAAAGGTCTCTGGCTATGAGTGAAAAAACCCTTGGGGAGAACAAGGTAAAAACCCAAGGCCCTACACATATCTACCATACAAAAATAATTTACTATAAAGTTTTCTTGAATACAATGATACATGCATCAATTAATGAGACAAGAACTTGGAACAATACCAAGTGCATGTCTTAATGAACTAAAGCGAGCTTCACTAAGAGCTTTTGTGAAGATGTCTGCAACCATTTGATCAGTGGGACAATGCTCCACCATAATGGAACCTTTATTGACTTCATGTCGAACATAATGATAATGAATAGCAATATGCTTTGATTTACTATGTTGTATATAGCCTTTGGTAAGACTAATAGCACTTTCGTTATCGCATCGAAGATGTGTACTAGATGATGAAGGATGTCCCAAATCTGCAAGTAGTTGTCGAAGCCAAACTAGCTCGTGAGCTGCTAATGAAACAGCAACATATTCAGCCTCAGTTGTAGAAACTGCAACACATCGTTGTTTCTTGCTGGACCAAGAAACCAAATATCCATTCACAAAGAAATAATTCCCACTTGTAGATCGCATGGATAAGTGTGAACTTGCCCAATCAGCATCTGTATATCCAATAAGGTCAAGAGAAGTTGAAGAAGATAAAGAAGAATCCTCTCGACGATGATAAATAAGACCAAATTTCTTAGTACCCTTGAGGTACTTAAGAATACGTTTTGTAGCACTCTAATGAATAGTGGAAGGGGAAGAAAGATACTATCCCTAAAAGTTAGCTACAAATAAAATATCTGGTCTTGTGTTTAAACCAATAAATTCAAGACAACCAACAAGATTAGCAAAATGTTGATGAATGGTTGATTCTTCATTGCGTGTTGTAGATGTACCCTTGGTAGAGCTCAAAAGAATGGGAGTATTGGCAGAGTGCACATTTGTCAACCCAAACTTCTTAACAATATCATTAATAAACTTTGTCTGGCAAAGAAGAAGAATGCCTTGTTGTCAGTGTCATTGAACTTGAATACCCAAACAAGAATGTATCTCACCAAGATCCACCATTTCAAATGCAATCGATAAAAGCTTCTTCATAGCATCCAAGAAAGCAATATTATTTGACACAAGAATAATATCATCAACATATAGAGCAAGAATAATAAAACATTTGTCCTCCCTTTTGATGTAAAGATTTGGGTCAGCAAAACATGCTACAAAACCTTTAGATGTGAGGAACTAATCAATCTTAATATACCAACCACGAGAGGCTTGCTTCAATCCATATAATGCACGATGAAGCTGGCATACAAGATGCTCATTTCCTGCAATCATAAAACCTTCAGGTTGCTCCATATACATTTCTTCTTCAAGATCTCCATTGAGAAAAGCCGTTTTAACATCCATTTGGTGAATTTCTAGATCAAATAGTGTTGCAAAAGCCAAAATCATACGAACAGTTGTGGGTGCACAATGGGAGAAAATGTTCCTTGATAATCTACTCCTGCAATCTGACAGTAACCTTTTGCAACAAGTCATGCTTTGAACTTATCAAACGAGCCATCAACATTGGTCTTGGTTTTATAAACCCATTTACATTTGATAGGAACACGATTTGGGGGGAGTTCAGTAAGAATCCATGTACCTTTGGAGATTAAAGAATTGTACTCAGCTTGCATAGCTTCTTGCCATTGATCCCTTTGAGACGAATTGATAGCTTCCATATACAATATTGGATCCTCTTGGACAGACATAGCATCATCAAAGATATCATATTCAATAGAATAGAATCCATGCTCTATCTCAATAGGAAGATCAACATAGATCTCCAAATTTTCATTAATCTTCTTTGGAGGTGAAGGAGGTTTATGATCATCAGAATTAGTAGACTCACAAAGCAAGTAAGGAAATGCACTAAGCAAAGACTGTGTATCATCTGAAACATTTGACGACCATGTGCCACCCATAGTCTTCTCATCAAATATAGCATCACGACTAATGATAACTTTAGAGTAGAAGGATCATAAAATTTATAACCTTTGGAATGATCTGAATAACCAAGAAAAATAATCTTCAAACCTGGAGGCTCCAACTTATGTCCAGTGTCCTTGGGCACATGAATATAAGCAATGTAGCCAAATGGGCGAAAGAGAGACTGAAGGTGTCTTCCCTGTCCAGATTGTTATAGGAGTTTTACCAGTAGGTGTAGTAGTTGGAAGATGATTTTGAATAAAAACGGCTGTTAGAAGTGCTTCAGTCCAAAACTTTCAAGACAAACCAGAGTGTATAAGCATGCAACGTATAGCATTAAGAATAGTGCAATTTTTGCGCTCAACAACACCATTTTGCTGAGGAGAATAAGGAACTCTAAACTCATAATGAATACCTTGATCCTTACAGAAGTCATCAAATAGATTGGATACATATTCACCGCCATTGTCACTACGAAGCGTCTTTATAGAGAATCCAATTTGAAGCTCCACACTTATCTTGTATTGTCTAAATATAGATAAAGCCTCAGACTTATGTCGAAGAAGATAGACATGTGTGTACCGTGAGAAATCATCAATGAAAGTTATAAAATATTGATATTGAGACTTTGAGGCAGGAAAAGAACCGCAAATATCAGTATATGAACCAAATCCAAGAGAGCACAGGAATGTGATGAAGTAGAAGTGTGGAAAGGCGAACGATGGTGTTTTCCAAGTGCATAGTACTCACATATTCCCATACGTGGATGAGATTTAAGATCCATACCTTGCACAAGACCATGACAATGAAGATCAAGAATTTTGGCAAAATCGGAGTGTGCAAATCGTTGATGCCATAATTTGCAATCTGCATCTCCAGGGGCAGTAACAACATTTGCAACTATATCATTCAATGATAGCTCAAATAGATTACCATGTCGAGGAGCCACTGCTATAGTATGTCCGTCTTTCTCTATACGACATTGATTATGATCAAAGCCAACAAACAAACCAAGATCAACTAGATGAGCAACAGAAAGAATATTTCTTTGCAAATCTGGAACATGAAGAACTCCTCTTAATATTCTAGTGGATGAAACAATCCCTAGATATAAATCACCCACTCCTTTGACTTGACAAGTCGTATCATCCGCAAGGTAAACAAACTTCTTGACAGGAAGAGAATGATAATTGTGAAGCCACTACGATTGGTATGCCATGTTTCTAGTGGCACATGAATCAACGATGAATAGAGAACCATCATGAACATGAAGTACCTTTTCTAGAGAGATATCATGATGGACGAAATTAAACTCTCGATGAGTATGATCATCATCACTTGTAGTTTGTTGAACAATATAAGCTCGAGAATGTTCTTCATCATATCTGCGTTTATAACAACGACGAGATGGATGATCTATATGTGCATAGTAATCACAAGGAGGAAAACTTTTGGACGAGCGAGGTTGCTTTGTAGTAACTCCATGCTCCTCATCATATTGACGTGCCCAGCAATCAGAAGCCACATGGCCTTTCTTATCACAATAAGAACAATGTTTGTTAGGATAACCAAGATGAGAAGATTTACTACCTTGATTAGGTCGTCCCCCCTGCTGAAAACGTGAAGTGGAATGCTTGTGAGCAACAAAAGCAGCATCAAAATCCCTTTGTTCGCGAGTGACCGAAATAGCATCATATTTCTCCAAATGATGCTCATGACGTTGAGAATATTCAATAAGAGATATACATGCTTTGTCAAAGTGGATATTATCCTTGTTAGACAAAATATTGATGATATTGTCATATAAAGGATCTTTGATGGTATGAAGAAGTTGAGTAACAATCTGATTTTTAGCAACAAGAGCGCCAGCAGCACCAAGATGATTGATAATGTCTTTAAAAGCCTCGATATGAGAGTGCATAGAAGTACCAATCTTATATTGAAGATTCTTCAAACAAGTTTGGAGATATAAAATTTCGGTGACCGATTTCTTCTCAAACGTTGAGATAAGATACTCCCAAATAGCATGAGAGGTTTCGAGATGAAAGACATCCAACATAGGTGAGTCAGGAAGTGCAGACAATATATAATGACGAGCCGCTTTGTCATGATGAATCCAATCAGTATAATCAATTTTCCATTATTCAAATAATGGGCCATCAGTAATCATAGAATTTTATCCATCACATCAATAGGTTGAACTGGGCAAGACAGGTCGCCCAAAACAATATCAAATAATTTGTCACCTTCAAGAATTAGCATCATCTTTGCTTTCCACCCAGGAAAGCCTTGTCCTTGGAAGAAGGGAACTGAACATTGGCCAGACGGATATCCATTAACAATTATGCAATTGGCCATGCTTGTATGTCGAGAGAAAACAAATAAGATGAGATCACAGAATCTACAAACCATGATCAAGAGAACATAGTTGAAACACATGACAATCAAAATAGGGAGATGCACGTAAGAACGACAAAAAGTATCGAGTGACTAAAAAGAAAGCCCAAAATAGAGAGACGTAATGTTCAAGACGAGATGACGTATATAAGAAAAGTGCTATTTTGGTCGAGCAAAGAAGGTGATTGATAATAAAACATCGCTAAAAATAGCAAGATGTTGGCTTGTCGTAATCAACGTCATTAACGAAGACGACGATTAACGAATTGTAATTGGGGATTAACAAATTGTAATTCGAATTACAATTTTAAATAAAGAATCACAGATTTGAGCAGAATTGTTGTCTTGAATTCTAATTTGTCATAACTTTCGATCCAAAACTCCGATTGACAAGTGGTTTTGACAGGATTCGAGAGCACGATAAGAGCTACGTAGGATGCTGTCTCGGTGATGTTATCTCAGTTGATATACAAGCTTTATGGCAATAACAATCCACACCAGGAACAAGATCCTAATCCAAGGAAAACTGACTGGGGCAGACAATGCCGTCACAGTAGATACACACCTCGAACGGAAACAATCAGCACCGGGACACGATCATACTCAGGTAAAACAGAGTGTGGCAAGAAGAAAGGATGTGAAGCAACATACTAAAGATGGAGGGGGAGGAGTCCCACGACCCGCACAAGCAGGCATCGAGCATGCCCTTGATGGAGAGCACCCATTCCTTCTCCTCCAGCTCGGGCGTATTTGTGCGCTCTGATACCATGTTGGAAACTGCAAGGAAGACGAGAGACAAAAGGAAGAGAGGAGAGAAGAGAGATATGAGACACCGGAAGTGAAACCCCAGAAGTGTGTTAACTGAGCACACATGATAGGAATATATAGAGGGGACCTGGGGCGCTATATATAGACAGAATATATATAGCTAACATGTTGAGAGAGAGAGAGAGTACAAGAGAGATACACAAGACATGCTCCCAAAGAATGATTCATATTGATGTAGAGTTAGTATATATAGGTGAGACCCAAGTCAAGTGAGAGATGATATATATAGTTGTAACAATGATACCATGTTGGAAACTGCAAGGAAGACGAGAGACGAAAGGAAGAGAGGAGAGAAGAGAGATATGAGACACCAGAATTGGAACCCCAGAAGTGTGTCAACTGAGCACACATGATAGGAATATATAGAGGGGACCTGGGGCGCTATATATAGACAGACTATATATAGCCAGCATAAACCTTGTCAAGTGAAATGCCAGCTGCAAAGAAAATGTTAGTAAACCAAGAATTGAGCTCTACTCTTTTCTCAAGAAGCATCTAGGAGCATAAACATCAAAGTGGCATCATCCAAATACATTAGCATATCATCTCGAGTAGTCGAGAGCACCCGTAGACCATAGGCATAACCAAACTGGAGGTAAAATAACATGTCAACCAAGGTAGCATAAATCCCAACCAACAACGAAGTTTTGTATCCAAATCAAGGCTCAATAGCTCTCAAATAGCATATCTGGGCATAAACCATGATGATCAAGCATGAATACATCCAATAGGACACCTGAATGTCAACAAAAAGCATTATTCAGAAGCCGTCCTTGATAAAACCTTGCTGCCCAAACAATGTACAATAATAAATCCCTGCATAAATCAAGCTATGGAAACTTAAACCAAGTCCCAAAGCATCTCAAAACATTGGGCAAACATCCCCAAAGTATCTGGGCATCAAATACCAATCCTCAGAAGCATCACAAAAGCTAAGAGCATGGCATTTTCTCACTGTAAATCAACTCAGACCTGTTACAAAACATTCTATGATCAGAATTTGGCAGATCTAACATCGCCATTGCATGCAGAGCATGCCAAAACCCCAAGTCTTACCTTGCCTAAATCGGGTTCTGGATGCCCAAGATATGAGAAAAAATGGGATTCTTGAGCCAAATTTTGAAATATGCGCAAAAAAAGTGAGCTGCTACTGTGGGGCCTTGAAGTTCCAAGCTCTAGGTCTTCAGTCCAGGTTGAAGTAATGCCGGGCCAAGCTCCACGATCAAGCTCTGATCCAAAGCTTTAATACCAGTTGAAGGGGATACAATGGCAGTGGAGAAGGAGAAGAGGAAGATGTAGGAGAGAAGAGGACACAAAATGTAGGTGCTGTCAAGAATGATATGATAGCCTTATTGTAGTATCTCATATATACGAATAAAGAATATGGGCGGTCAGTGTATACGAGTAGGCCCAAGGGCCTTTTACCCCAACACCCCAATTAAATGTAGATTGAGGGCCCCTTCCTAGTTGGAGAGGATTGCCATCAAATTCCTCCATGCACATTATGTGCATCTGCAGTTACCCTTTATGATTAATATCTATATTTTTGTTCTTTTTACGACTGTTAAAATCTTAGAGTCATATTTTGACCTAATAGCTTGCTTATGATTGTGGAATTCATGAAGATCATAGTTGGTCATCCTGGAGTACAAAGAATATGAGAATTTCTGAATGCATGTAGACACAACATAGTTATTAGGTTATGTTCTTTGTCATAAGAGGCATTACTTTTGGTAGCACATCTTCAATTCAAACATACATTGATATCATCTATCTTCTTCTTGTCGGTAATATCATCCCTTGTATAAGAATTGGTTTGATGGCTTGGAGGCACTCTTGTGCTTTATAATTTTTATCAATCATGAGTTCCCTTCATGTTCTCATCTACACAATACTTTGGAGGCTAAAAGACAACATGACCATCCTCTCTAGAATATTGGTAGCCTCTTTAGTAGGTTGACCAATAGGTCTATAGTGCACTATAAGAAAGTGGGGAGGGCACATAATAGATAAAGTGAGAGGTGCTCACTTAGGAAACCACTACCTTTGTTCCCCACATTAGCCATCCAGAAAACCCTTAAAAAAATAAAATTAAGACTTGAACAATGAAGACTCTAAAACTTGCTAGGAGCTCTCCCTTAAATATCAATACTTCCCTACATTCTTACACTCTGAAGCATGGCTCTAGTGCTTGAAAATGTCATTAATTTCTTCTTCCTTTTCTGTCTTTCTCCACACTATCCATCTCCAAGTACGCTCCTCCAAAAATCATACATTCATACTTATTCCCAAAAAGCATGCAAACTTGTTCACTTCTACCTGCTCCACTAACTATTTTTCTAGTAGCAAGAAACTCACTAGTCATTTCATCCATATTATGCACCCAAATCCAAAGAGAGAGAAACATTCAAAATGAGCATTGCTTGATACATCATCCCATATCTTGGAAAATGGATATTATTTGGCTAAATTTGTAGCATGTGTAGCTATCTTGTAAGCAATCTCACTAGCTTTAACATCATCCCATTTTGGCAAGCCAATGTGCTCATTTGATGTCACATATCAAAGACATAAAATACCAAGTGCTCCATGATATGTACCACCTATAATAGATGTGCCATCAAAAAATGAAAGGGAGATGTCATACTTGTTACAATAATCTAAAATATTGATTCTTCTTATGATAAGCCATCACAAATTGAAAGGGAGGTGTCATATTTGTTATAATAATCTAGAATATGAATTCCTCTTATGATAAGCTAAACACATCTTAGCATGAATTGAACACTATGAGGCACAATTTGTGTCATTAATACATTGCATGCTTAGCATTACGAAATATAGAGCTCAAGTCTTTATTCACCCTAATAAGTGAAAAAGAAAGAAACATGGAATAGTTTTTCAATCTAGCGTACTAAGAAACCCAAAACATATTGATAGGGACACATGCATTATTCCCATTAAACAACTATCATATATCCATCTTTCCAAAATTTTAGCAACTGAATGCATAGCATCATGACAATGTACACATATGTGTACTAGTGTGCTCTTGTGTGCATTTGATTGCACATGAACATGGACTGATATATAGTCCCACATTAATGAGCTATCCCTATCAAATGAAGCTTATATATATTCAAGGAATTAACTCAGTGTGATAGAGGAGCCAAACCATGAAGATCTAAGTTGACAATTGAAGAAAATTTTGTAGTTTTTCATGTGAATGATTATTTGGAAGGACCGCATCAATTTTGACACACACTTTTCTTGAAAAACTGCAATTTTTGGAAAAGCTTATTCTAGATGCATGAAGCCGTTTTGGTAGAAAAGCTAAAAAAATAGTTAGCATCATCATATTCTTCTTCCCAAAATTTGAGATTGAGACTTTGAGTATGATTTTAATTGTGATTGAGATTGTGATAAAGAGTAATATTGAGAGTGATATTGTGATTCTTTCATGTACATGAAATGAGTTATCTACATGAAACTAACAATGAAGACTATAAAACTTGCCAAGAGTTCTCCCTTAAATATCTAGACTTCCCTCAATTCTAAAACTCTAAAGAATGACTCTAGTGGTTGAAAATGTTGTTGACTTCTTTATTCTTATTTGTCTTTTTCCACACTACCCATCTCCAAACATACAAGTATGCTCCTCCAAAAAGCATACCTTCATACCTTTTTCCCAAACACTTTTCTGTCTTTCGTCACACTACCCATCTCCAAACACTTTTCTGTCTTTCGTCACACTACCCATCTCCAATCATGCAACTACGCTCCTAAAAAAGCATACATTCATACTATTTCCCAAAAACATGCAAACTTGTTCACTTCTCTCTATTATTTACCACTAACTATTTTCTTAGTAGCAAAAAACTCACCACTCATTTTATCCATACCATGGAACCAAATCCAAGGAGAGAGAAACATTCAAAATGAGCAGATGCATCATCCCATGTCTTGGAAAATGGATATTATTTGGCTAAGTTTGTAGCATGTGTAGCTATCTTGTCACTAGTCTCACCAGCTTTACCATGATCTCATTTTGGCAAGCCAATGTGCTCATTTGGTGTCACATATCAAAGACATGCTATACCAAGTGCTCCATTATATGTGCCGCATATAATAGATGTGGCATCAAAAATTGAAAGGGAGATGTCATACTTGTTATAATAATCTAAAATATTAATTCCTCTTATGATAATCCTTCACAAATTCAAAGGGAGATGTCATTATTGTTATAATAATCTAGAATATTAATTACTCTTATGATAAGGTAAACACCTCTTAGCATGAATTGAACCACTAGAGGGCACCATTCGTGTCATTAATACACTCCATGCTTAGCATTATGAAATATAGATCTCAAGTCTTTTTTCACCCTAGTTGAAGAAGGAAGAAACATGGAAAAGTTTCTCAATCTAGAGTACTAAGCAACCCAAAACATATTGATATGGACACATGCATTATTCCCATTGAACAACTATCATATATCCATCCTTCCAAATTTTTAGCAAGTGAATGCATAGCATCATGACAACGTACACAAATGTGTACTAGTGTGCTCTTGTGTGCATTTGATTGCACATGCACATGGACTCATATATAGTCCCGCATTAATGAGCTATCCCTATCAAATGAAGCTTATATATATTCAAGGAATTAACTCAGTGTGATAGAGGAGCCAAACCAAGAAGATCTAAGTTGACAATTGAAGAAAATTTTGCAGTTTTTCATGTGAATGATTATTTGGAAGGACCGCATCTATTTTAACACACACTTTTCTTGAAAAACTGCAATTTTTGGAAAAGCTTATTCTAGATGCATGAAGCCGTTTTGGTAGAAAAGCTAAAAAAATAGTTAGCGTCATCATATTCTTCTTCCCAAAATCCGAGATTGAGACTTTGAGTATGATTTTAATTGTGATTGAGATTGTGATAAAGAGTAATATTGAGAGTGATATTGCGATTCTTTCATGTACATGAAATGAGTTATCTACATGAAACTAACAATGAAGACTATAAAACTTGCCAAGAGTTCTCCCTTAAATATCTAGACTTCCCTCAATTCTAAAACTCTAAAGAATGACTCTAGTGGTTGAAAATGTTGTTGACTTCTTTATTCTTATTTGTCTTTTTCCACACTACCCATCTCCAAACATACAAGTATGCTCCTCCAAAAAGCATACCTTCATACCTTTTTCCCAAAAAGTATGCAAACTTGTTCACTTCTCCCTACTATTCACCATTGAAATTTTTCCTAATAGCAAGAAACTAACCACTCATTTCATCCATACCATATAACCGAAGCCAAGGAGAGAGACACATTAAAAAATGAGTGTTTCTTGATGGATCATCCCATGTCTTGGAAAATTGATATTTTTTTGTTAAATTTGTAGCCTGTGCTGTTATGTTGTAAGCAATCTCACCAACTTTAACATCATCCCATTCTAGAAAGCTAGTGTGCTCATTTTCATGTCACATATCAAAGGCGTGCAGTACCAAGTGCTCCAGTATATGTGCTACCTATAATAGATGTGCCATCACAAATTGAAAGGGAGATGTCATACTTGTTATAAAAAACTAAACTATTAATTCCTCTTATGTGATAAGCCATCACAAACTAAAAGGGAAATGTGATACTTGTTATAATAATCTAGAATATTAACTCTTCTTATGATAAGCCAAACACCTCTAAGCATGAATTGAACCACCACCACACACAATTTGTCTAATTAATACACTCCATGCTTAGCATTATGAAATATAGAGCTCAAGTCTTTTTTCACCCTAACTGAACAAGAAAGAAACATGGTAAAGTTGTTCATTCTGGTGTACTAAGCAACCCAACACATATTGATAATGACATGGGCATTATTCCCATTGAACAACTATCATATATCCATCTATCCAAATTTTTAGCAAGTGAATGCATAGCATCATGACAACGTACACAAATGTGTACTAGTGTCCTCTTGTGTGCATTTGACTGCACATGCACATGGAGTGATATATAGTCCCACATTAATGAGCTATCCCTATCAAATGAAACAAAGATTGCATTGGTTTCAATACCTTGGAGATGATAGAAAAACTTCAAGGAATTAACCTGATGATAGAGAAGTCAAGGCAAGAAGATCTAAGATGACAATTCCAGAAACTTTGGTAGGTTTTCTTGCGAATGTTGCTTTGGAAGGATCGCATCAAATTTGACACATGCTTTTCTTGGAAAACATACAATTATTGGAAAAGCCTATTCTATATGCAATAAGTCATTTTGGAAGAGAAGCAAACAAATAGTTAGTGTCATCATATTCTTGTTTCAAAAATTTGAGATTGAGACTCTGAGTATGATTGTTATTCGGATTGACATTGTGATCAAGAGTGAGATTGAGAGTGAGATTGAGATACTTTAATGTACATGAAATCAATTTATTCACATCAAACTAACAATTAAGACCATAAACTTAGCCACTAGCTCTCCCTTAAATATCTAGACTTCCCTCAATTCTCACACTCTAAAGAATGGCTATAGTGGTTGAAAATCTCATTGATTTCTTCTTTCTTTTTTGTCTTTTTTCACACTACTCGTCTCCAAACATGCAAGTATGCTCCTCCAAGAAGCATACATTTATATATTTTCCCAAAAAGCATGCAAACTTGTTCACTTCTCCCGACTATTCACCACTGACAATTTGCTTAATAGCAAGAAACTAACCACTCATTTCATCCATACCATGTAACTAAATCCAAGGAGAAAGACACATTGAAGAATGAGCATTGCTTGATGGATCATCCCATGTCTGGGAAAATGGGAATAATTTCACTAAAATTGTAGCATCTACAACTATCTTGCAAGCAACCTCACCAGCTTTAACATCATCCCATTCTAGCAAGCTAGTGTGCTCATTTTGGTGTCACATATCAAAGATGTGCAATACTAAGTGCACCATTATATGTGCCACCTATAATAATGTGCCATCACAAATTGAAAGGGAGATGTCAGACTTGTTATAATAATCTAAAATATTAATTCCTCTTATGTTAAGCCATCACAAATTAAAAGGGAGATGTCATACTTGTTATAAAAATCTAAAATATAAATTCCTCTTATGATAAGCCATCGTAAATTGAAAGGGAGATGTAATACTTCTTATAATAATTTAGAATATTGATTCCTCTCATGATAAGCCAAACACCTCTAAGCAAGAATTGAACCACGATGAGGCACAACTCATCTCATTAATACACTCCATGATTAGCATTACAAAATATAAATCTCAAGTCTTTATTCACCCCAATAAGTGAAGAAGAAAGAAACATGGAAAAGTTGTTGAATCTCGTGTACTCGGGAGCCCAAAACATATTGATAGTGACATGGGCATTATTCCCTTTGAACAACTATCATATATCCATATTTCCAAATTTTCAGCAAGCGAATGCATAGCATCATGACAATGTACACAGATGCATAGTAGTGTGGTCTTTTGTGCATTTGATTGCACATGTGCATGGACTATATATAGTCCCACATTAATGAGCTATCCATATCAAATGAAACAAAGATTGCATTGGTTTCAATACCTTGGAGATCATAGAGAAATTTCAAGGAATTAACTTGATGATAGAGGAGCCAAACCAATAAGATCTAACTTGAAAATTCAAGAAACTTTAGGTGGTTTTCATACAAATGATGATTTGGAAGAATCACATCAATTTTGACACACACTTTTCTTGAAAAATTGCAATTTTTGAAAAAGCCTATTCTAGATGCATGAAGCTATTTTGGTAGAGAAGATAAAGAAATAGCTAGCATCATCATATTCTTCTTCCAAAAATTTGAGATTGAGACGTTGAGTATGATTGTGATTGAGATTGAGATTGTGATTGTGATTGTGATTTAGAGTGAGATTAAGATTGTTTCATGTACATGCAATTACTTTATTCACATGAAACTAACAATGAAGACTATAAAACTTGCCAAGAGCTCTCCCTTAAATATCTAGACGTCCCTCAAATCTAACACTCTAAAGAATGGCTCTAGTGGTTGAAAATGTTGTTGATTTCTTCTATTTTTTTGTCTTTTTCCACACTACCCATCTCCGAACATGCAAGTATGCTCCTCCAAAAAGCATACATTCATATATTTTCCTAAAAGCATGCAAACTTGTTCTCTTCTCTCTACTATTCACCACCAACAATTTACTTACTAGCAAGAGACTCACCAATGATTTCATACATATTGTGTAACCAAATCCGAGGAGAGAGAAACGTTGAAAAATGAGCATTGCTTGATGGATCATCCCATGTCTTGGAGAATGGATATTATTTTGCTAAATTTGTATTACGTGTGACTATCTTGTAAGCAATCTCATTGGCTTTAACATCATCCCATTCTACTAAGCCAATGTGCTCATTTTGGTGTCACAGATGAAAGATGTGCAATACCAAGTGCTCCATTATATGTGCTACCTATAATAGATGTGCCATCATAAATTGAAAGGGAGATGTCATACTTGTTATAATAATCTAAAATATTAATTCCTCTTATGTTAAGCCATCACAAATTAAAAGGGAGATGTGATCCTTGTTATAATAATCTAGAATATTAATTCCTCTTATGATAAGCCAAGCACCTCTAAGCATGAATTGAAACACCATGCAACACAATTCTTCTCATTGATACACTCTATGCTTAGCATTACAAAACATAGAGCTCAAGTCTTTCTTCACCCTAATAAGTGAAGAAGAAAGAAACATGGAATAGTTGTTCAATCTAGCATACTAAGCAACCCAAAACATATTGATAGTGACATGGGCATTATTCCCATTGAACAACTATCATATATCCATCTTTCAAAAATTTTAGCAAGTGAATGCATAGCATCATGACAACGTACAGATATGTGTACTAGTGTGGTTTTTTGTGCATTTGATGGCACATGCACATGGACTGATATATAGTCCCACATTAATGAGGTATCCCTATCAAATGAAACAAAGATTGCATTGGTCTCAATACCTTAGAGATCATAGAGAAAATTCAAGGAATTAACTTGATAATAGTGGAGCCAAACTAATAATATCTAAGTTGACAATTTGGGAAACTTTATTAGGTTTTCATGCAAATGATGATTTGGAAGAATCACATCAATTTTGACACATGCTTTCCTTGAAAAACTACAATTTTTGGAAAAGCCTATTCTAGATGCATGAAGCCGTATTGGTAGAAAAGCTAAACAAATAGCTAGTGTCATCATATTCTTCTTCCAAAAATTTGAGATTTAGACTCTGATTATGATTGTGATTGTGATTGAGATTGTGATCGAGAGTGAGATTGCAATTCTTTCATGTACATGAAATCAATTTATTTACACAAAACTAACAATCAAGACTATAAAACTTGCCAAGAGCACTCCCTTAAATATCTAGACTTCCCTCAATTCTCAGACTCTAAAGAATGGCTCTAGTGGTTGAAAATGTCATTGATTTCTTCTTTCTTTTTTGTCTTGTTTCACACTACCCATCTCCAATCATGCATGTACAATCCTCTACAAAACATACATACATGTCTTTTCCCAAAAAGCATGTAAACTTGTTCACTTCTCCCTACTATTCAGCACTGACAAATTTCTTAGTAGCAAGAAACTCACCACTCATTTCATCCATACTGATCGATTTTGACATACACTTTTCTCCAAAAACTACAATTTTTCAAAAAAACCTATTGTAGATGCATGAAGCCGTTTTGGTAGAGAAGCTAAACAAATAGCTAGCGTCATCATATTCTTCTTCCAAAAATTTGAGATTGTGATCGAGAGTGAGATGCAGAGTGAGATTGGATTCTTTAATATACATGAAATCAATTTATTTACATGAAACTAACAATGAAGACTGTAGAACTTGCCAATAGCGCTCCCTTAAATATCTAGACTCCCGTAAATTCTCACACTTTGAAGAATGGCTCTAGTGGTTTAAAATGTCATTGATTTCTTATTTCTTTTTTGTCCTTTTCCACACTACCCATCTCCAATCATGCAATTACACTCCTCCAAAAAGCATACATTCATACCTTTTCCCAAAAAGATTGTAAACTTGTTCACTTCTACCTACTATTCACCTTTGACAATTTTCTTAGTAGCAAGAAACTCACCATTCATTTCATCCGTACCATGTAACCGAATCCAAGGAGAGAGAAACATTCGAAAATGACATTTTCTTGATAGATCATCCCATGTCTTGGAACATGGATATTATTTGGCTAAATTTCTAGCATGTGCAGCTATCTTATAAGTAGCCTCACCATCTTTAACGTCATCCCATTCTAACAAGCCAGTGTTCTCATTTTGGTGTTACATATCAAAGATGTGAAATATCAAGTGCTTCATTATATGTGCCACCTATAATATATGTGCCATCACAAATTGAAAGGGAGATGTCATACTTGTTATAAAAATCTAAAATACTAATTCCTCTTATGTGATAAGCCATCACAAATTGAAAGGGAGATGTGATACTTGCTATAATAATCTATCATATTAATTCCTTTTATGATAAGCCAAACACTTCTAAGCATGAATTGAAACACCATGGGGCACAATTCTTCTCATCAATACACTCTATGCTTAGCATTACGAAATATAGAGCTCCGGTCTTTATTCATCCTAATAAGTGAAGAAGAAAGAAGCATGTAATAGTTTTTCAATCTAGCATACCAAGCAACCCAAAACATATTGATAGTGACATGGGCATTATTCCCATTGAAAAACTATCATATATCCATCTTTCAAAACTTTTAGTAAGTGAATGCATAGGATCATGACAACGTACACTGATGTGTACTAGTGTGCTTTTTTGTGCATTTGATTGCACGTGCACATGGATTGATACATGGTCCCACATTAATGAGCTATCCCTATCAAATGAAACAAAGATTGCATTGGTCTCAATACCTTGGAGATCATAGAGAAAATTCAAGGAATTAACATGTTGATAGAGGAGCCAAACCAATAAGATCTAAGTTGACAATTCAGGGAACTTTAGTAGGTTTTCATGCAAATGATAATTTGGAAGGATCAAATCAATTTTGGCACACACTTTTTTTGAAAAACTGCAGCTTTTGGAAAAGCCTATTCTAGATGCATGAAGGTGTTTTGGGAGAAAAGCTAAACAAATAGCTAGCGTTATCATATTCTTCTTCCCAAAATTCGAGTTGGAGACTGTGAGTATGTTTGTGATTGTGATTGAGATTTTGATCGAGAGTGAGATTGAGAGTGAGATTGGGATTCTTTCATCTACATGAAATCAAATTATTTACATAAAACCAACAAGAAAGACTATAAATATTTCCAAGAGCGCTCCCTTAAATATCTAGACTTCCCTCAATTCTCACACTCTGAAGAATGGCTCTACTGGTTAAAAATGTCATTGATTTCTTCTTTTATTTTTGTCTTTTTCCACACTACCCGTCTCCAATCATGCAACTACACTCCTCTAGAAAGAATACATTCATATATTTTCCCAAAAAGTATGTAAATTTGTTCACTTATCCCTACTAGTCACCACTAACAACTTTCTTAGTAGCAAGAAACTCACCACTTATTTTATCCATACCATGTAACTGAGTCCAAGGAGAGAGAAACATTCAAGAATGAAAGTTGCTTGATGGATCATCCCATGTCTTGGAAAATGGATATTATTTGGCAAAATTTGTAGCATGTGTAGCTATCTTGTAAGTAGTCTCACCAGCTTTAACATCATCCCATTGTAGCAAGCGAGTGTGCTAATTTTGGTGTCATATATCAAAGACGTGCAATACCAAGTGCTCCATTATATGTGCCACCTATAATAGATGCGCCATCACAAATTAAAAGGGAGATGTCATACTTGTTATAAAAAGTTAAAATATTAATTTCTCTTATGTGATATGCCATCACAAACTGAAAGGGAGATGCCATACTTGTTATAATAATCTAGAATATTAATTCCTCTTATGATTATCCAAACACCTCTAAGCATGAATTGAACCACCACGGGCCACAATTCGTCTCACTAATACACTCCATGATTAGCATTACGAAATATGGAGCTTAGGTCTTTATTCATCCTAATTGAAGAAGGAAGAAACATGGAGTAGTTGTTCAATGTAGCATACTGAGCAACCCAAAACATATTGATAGCAACATGGGCATTATTCCCATTGAACAACTATCATATATCCATCTTTCCAAATTTTTAGCAAGTGAATACATAGCATCATGACAATGTACACATACGTGTTTTAGTGTGCTCTTGTGTGCATTTGACTGCGCATGCAGATGGAGTGATATATAGTCCCACATTAATGAGCTATCCCTATCAAATGAAGTAAAGATTGCATTCCTCTCAATATCTTGGAGATCATAGAGAATTTTCAAGGAATTAACTTGATGATAGAGGAGCCAAACCAAGAAGATCTAAGTTAACAATTCAAGAAACTTTTCTAAGTTGAAATTTTGGCACCCACTTTTCTTGAATAATATGGAATTGTTGCAAAAGCTTGTTCTAGATGCATGAGGCTGTTTGGCAGAAAAGCTAAACAAAGAGTCAACATCATCATATTCTTCTTCCAAAACTTCAAGATTGAGACTGTGAGTTTGGTTGTGATTGTGATAATGAATGCAATCCAGAGTGAGATTTAGAGTGAGATTGCAATTCTTTGATGTACGTGAAATCAGTTTATGTACATGAAAGTAAAAATGAAAACTATAAAACTTGGCAAGAGCTCTCCCTTAAATATCTAGACTTCCCTCAATTGTCACACTCTAAATAATGGTTCTAGTGGTTGAAAATGCCATTGGTTCCTTCTTTCTTTTTTGTCTTTTTCCACACTACCCATCTCCAATCATGCAAGTACACTCCTCTAGCAAGAACACATTCATACCTTTTCGCAAAAAGCACGTAAACTTGTCCACTTCTCCCTATTATTCACCATTGGCAATTTTCCTAATAGCAAGATACTTATTACCATTCATTTCATCCATAGTATGTAACCAAATCCAAGGAGAGAGAAACATTAAAACATGAGCGTTGCTTTATGGATCATCCCATGTCTTGGAAAATGGATATTATTTGGCTAAAGTTGTAGCATGTGTAGCTATCTTGTGAGCAGTCTCACTAGCTTTAACATCATCCCATTCTAGCAAGCCAGTGTGCTCATTTTGGTGTCACATATCAAAGACGTGCAATACCAAGTGCTCCATTATATGTCCCACTTATAATTGATTTTCTATCACAAATTGAAAGGGAGATATCATACTTGTTAAAATAATCTAAAATATTAATTCCTCCTATGATAAGCCATCACAAATTGAAAGGGAGAGGTAATACTTGTTATAATTTAAATCTAGAATATTAATTCCTCTTATGATAAGATAAACACCTCTAAGCATACTTTGAACCATCATGGGGCACAAATCGTCTCATTAATACACTCCATGATTAGCATTTTGAAATATAGAGCTCAAGTCGTTATTCACCATCATAAGTGAAGAAGAAAGAAACATGGAATTGTTGTTCAATCTAGTGTACTAACCAACCCAAAACATATTGATAGTGACATGGGCATTATCCCCATTGAAAAACTATCATTTATCCATCTTTCTAAATTCTTAGCAAGTGAATGCATAGCATCATGACAACATACACAAATGTGTGCTAGTGTGCTCTTTTGTGGATTTGATTGCACATGCACATGGATTGATATATAGTCCCACATGAATGAGCTATCCCTATCAAATGAAATAAAGATTGCATTGGTCTCAATACCTTCGAGATCATAGAGAAAATTCAAGGAATTAACCTGATGATAGAGGAGCCAAACCAATAAGATCTAAGCTGACATTTCAAGAAAATTTAGTAGGTTCTCATGCAAATGATGATTTGGAAGGATCACATCAATTTTGACACACGCTTTTCTTGAATAACTACAATTTTTGGAAAAGCCTATTCTAGATGCCTGAAACCATTTTGATAGAAAAGCTAAAGCAATAGTTAGCATCGTCATATTCTTCCTCCAACAATTCGAGATTGAAACTTTGAGTATGATTGTGATTGAGATTGAGATTGTGATCAAAAGTGAGATTGAGAGTGAGGTTGTGATTCTTTCATGTACATGAAATCGGTTTATTTACATGAAACTAACAAGGAAGACTATAAAACTTGCCAAGAGCGCTCCCTTAAATATCTAGACTTCCCTCAATTCTCACACTCTAAAGAATGGTTATAGTGGTTTAAAATGGCGTTGATTCCTTCTTTCTTTTTTTTCTTTTTCCACCCTACCCATCTCCAATCATGCAATAACACTCCTCTAGGAAGCACACATTCATACCTTTTCGCAAAAATCATGTAAACTTGTTCACTTCTCCCTACTATTCACCACTGATAATTTCTTAATAGCAAGATCTTACCACTTATTTCATCCATACCATGTAACCGAATCCAAGGAGAGAGAAACATTAAAACATGTGTGTTTCTTGATTGATCATCCCATGTCTTGGAAAATGGATATTATTTGGCTAAATTTGTAGCATGTGTAGCTATCTTGTAAGCACTCTCGCCAACTTCAACATCATCCCATTCTAGCAAGCAAGTGTGCTAATTTTGGTGTCACAATTCAAAGGCGTGCAATACCAAGTGCTCCATTATATGTACCACCTATAATTGATGTGCCATCAAAAATTGAAAGGGAGATGCGATACTTGTAAAAATAATCTAAAATATTAATTCCTCTTATGATAAGCCATCACAAATTGAAAGGGAGATCTGATACTTGTTATAATTAATCTAAAATATTAATTTCTCTTATGATAAGACAAACACATCTATGCATGAATTGAAACACCATGGGGCACATTTCTTCTCATTAATACACTTTATGCTGAGCATTATTAAATATAGAGCTCAAGTATTTACTCCCTGTAATAAATGAAGAAGAAAGAAACATGGAATAGTTGTTCAATCTAGTATACTAAGCAACCCAAAACATATTGATAATGACATGGGCATTATTCCCATTGAAAAACTATCATATATCCATCTTTCCAAATTTTTAGCAAGTGAATGCATAGCATCATGACAATGTACACAGATGTGTACTAGTGTACTTTTTTTTGCATTTGATTGAACATGCACATGGACTGATACATAGTCCCAGATTAATGAGCTATCCCTATCAAATGAAACAAAGATTGCATTGGTCTCAATACCTTCGAGATCATAGAGAAAATTCAAGAAATTAAGCTAATGATAGAGGAGCCAAACCAATAAGATCTAAGTTGACAATTCATAAAACTTTAGTAGGTTTTCATGCAAATGATGATTTGGAAGGATCACATCAATTTTGACACATGCTTTTCTTGAAAAACTACAATTTTTGGAAAAGCCTATTCTAGATGCATGAAACCATTTTGATAGAAAAGCTAAAGAAATAGTTAACATCGTCATATTCTTCCTCCAACAATTTGAGATTAAGACTTTGAGTATGATTGTGATTGCGATTGAGATTGTGATTGAAAGTGAGATTGAGAGTGAGGTTGTGATTCTTTCATGTACATGAAATGAGTTTATTTACATGAAACTAACAAGGAAGACTATAAAACTTGCCAAGAGCACTCCCTTAAAAATCTAGACTTCCCTCAATTCTCACACTCTAAAGAATGGTTTTAGTGGTTGAAAACTTTGTCGATTCCTTCTTTCTTTTTTGTCTTTTTCCACACTACCCATCTCCAATCATGCAACTACACTCCTCTAGAAAGCACACATTCATACCTTTTTGCAAAAAACATGTAAACTTGTTCAATTATCCCTACTATTCACCATTGATAATTTTCTTTATAGAAAGATACTTACGACTCGTTTCATCCATACCATGTAACTGAGTCCAAGGAGAGAGAAACATTAAAACATGAGTGTTTCTTGATTGATCATCCCATGTCTTGGAAAATGGATATTATTTGGCTAAATTTGTAGCATGTGCAGCTATCTTGCAAGCAGTCTCACCAGCTTTAACATCATCCCATTCTAGCAAGCAAGTGTGCTAATTTTGGTGTCACATATCAAAGACGTGCAATAACAAGTGCTCCATTATATGTGCCACCTATCATAGATGTGCCATCATAAATTGAAGGGGAGATGTCATACTTGTTATAAAAATTTAAAATATTAATTCCTCTTATTTGATAAGCCATCACAAACTGAAAGGGAGATGTCATACTTGTTATAATAATCGATAATATTAATTCCTCTTATGATAAGCCAAACACCTCTAAGCATGAATGAAACTACCATGGGGCAGAATTCATCTCAATAATACACTCCATGCTTTGCATTAGGAAATATAGAGCTCAGGACTTTATTCACCCTACCTGAAGAAGGAAGAAACATGGAATAGTTGTTCAATCTATCATACTAAGCAACCCAAAACATATTGATAGTGACACGGGCATTATGCCCATTGAAAAACTATCATATATCCATCTTTCCAAATTTTTGGCAAGTGAATGCATAGCATTGTGATAACATAAATAGATGTGTACTAGTGTGCATTTGTGTGCATTTGAATGTACATGCAAATGGAGTGATATATAGTCCCAGATTAATGAGCTATCCCTATGAAATGAACCAAAGGTTGCATTGGTCACAATACCTTGGAGATCATAGAGAAAATCCAAGGAATTAACCTGATGATAGAGAAGCCAAACTAGGAAGATCTAAGTTGACAATTCAAGAAACTTTGGTAGGTTTTCATGCAAATGATTATTTGGAAGGATCACATCAATTTTGACACACACTTTTCTTGAAAAGATACAATTCTTGGAAAATCCTATTCTAGATGCATGAAGCCATTTTGGTAGAAAAGTTAAACAAAGAATTAGCTACATCATATTCTTCTTCAAAACATTCAAGATTAAGACTCCAAGTATGATTGTGATTGTGATTAAGATTGTGATCGAGAGTGAGATTGAGATTCTTTCTTATACATGACATTAGTCTATGTAAATGAAAATATCCCTCCCCCTACCTTGTCCCCCCGCCCCCCCAAAAAAAATAAAAAGAAAAGAAAGAAAGGAAGAAATTTGATGCCTCATTGAGACACATGTAACTATGGGCACTACACCGCAAAATGACATATTCTAGAGGTATAAGGGGGCATTAAAGTGCCCCTAGGGCATCTTTGAAAGGAAGAATATTTAGAGGGGGTAACCCACCCCCAACCTTTTCCTAAAATTTTTAAAAAAGAAGAGGAATCCCAATGGTGTGAAGTACTTGTGTGTAGATGCCCAAAGGAGCCTTTTGGAAGCCCCCTATTTCAAAATAAAAAGGTTAACAAATGGGTGGGGGTGCACCTTCCATTTTAGTTCTTTTTTTTCATTTTTTGAGGAGGCCTTCTCTTTGTGAGTGCCTCCCCAAAGGATTATTTATCAATTAGGAGCACCCCCTCCCAACTCTTTATGCATGTTTGGGGGTGCCTCGTGGGTTAGGGGGGCACCCTCCCTATCTTACTACCGAGGGCATAATGGGGCCTACAGCTTGCCAACTTTATTTCTTAGGGCATAAGAAGGGGGGGGGGGGGGGGGGGGGGGGGAGAGGGCTTACCCCCACTTGGTCATTTACATGCATAAATGGCATATTCCTACCCGCAATCTACCCCCTATCAAAATGAAGGCATGAAGTCCATGATGGAAAGGCCAAGCATAATTCGACAAAGATCCAGAGCTAGTCACTAACTAATTGATCCAACACATGAGGGCTAAGAAAAACTATCAAAAGGATTATCCTAAGTGGTTTTTTGACCTACCTACCTCACTAAGGATAATTGGACCAAGAACTTCTACTAAGTGAGAACCTCTAGAGTGTGACTTATACAAAGTCACATATTTCTCATTTGACTACTTTTTTTTTGGGACTTTATTCTCTGATATGTAAAAAAAAAAGGGAGTTGAGCATATTGTGACCCAAGCAGAACAGGGCATTAGGCTCAGGTCCAATATTCGTGCCCAAGAACCTACTGAGCTCTTGTGAGGCAACACTAAATTCTTTTTTGTTGTCGCTTTTATTTTAGATCCAACCATCCTTATTTATTTTTTTGGCTAAAGTGAAGACCTCTAGAAGGTGACCTATACAAAGTCACATATTTCTCATTTGACCACATTTTTTTTTCTAGGACTTTATTCTTCGATATGTAAAAAGAAGGGAGTTGAACGTATTGTGACCCAAGGAGAACAAGGCATCAGCCTCACGTCCAATCTCGGTGCCCAAGAACCTATTGAGCTCTCTTGCGAGGCAACACTAAATCCTTTTTCTTCCACTCACTATTATTTTAGCTCCAATCATCCTTATTTTATTTTATGGCTAAATGTTATCCCTAGGAAGACAAGGCATTTGCCCTGGGTACACATCCCCACGAACCTACCACATCTTTGCAAGGCAATAATCATATGCTCTTGGAAAAATTCTTCCTTTTTTTTCTTATTTGTCCATGGATTAGGACCCTTGTTTACAAAACCTCCGTATGATATATATTCTCTATGTATTCATTCTTTTTTCTCTTTTATTTGGTAGGCTTTCCTATCTACCTCCTCATAACTAGTAGGGATTTCTAGAAATAGATACTTAACACGTTAGCAAAATAGGGTCACCAGGACTACCCTAAAAAATAGCTCTTAAAGTGCCTAGCAATGTCTTTATAGGAGGCAAACAACTAGACAAACCTCCCCAAACACACCTAATGGAACCCTAGGACTTCATGCCTTGAATTTTGATTCTCAAAAAAAGAAGAATACACCATATGTATGGACACATACATTATGAAGGGAAATAAATTGTTAAAGAAGAATATCACCTAGATTGGGCAAAAAAAAAAAACTGCTTTGCAATAAGAGGCTCCCTCCATGTGCTTCGTTGAGTCTATTTAGTGCAGTACTAAAAAAAAGCCTATTAACTGCACTTGCACCAAACAAACAAATGGCCCTCTTGGCCTAATAAAATATAACCATAAAGCACACCATTCAGTTACCTTCTGCTGAAAATAAAGCCTTGGTCTCCCTATAGACCATATTGAAGTACAAAACTAGACCAAGGGCAACAAAGAAAAAAAACATGCCAACAAAGAAATCCCAATAGTAGCCTTGGACTAACATCCAGAGATAATTGCAAAATTCCCTAAGGACCACAGTTAAGAAAGACATCTTCAACAAATACATAAATATCTAGGGAGTTTGCAAAGAGATTCCATTGTCAAGGAATCAACTAACAATTCATTGCCTCAAAGATCTCAAGAGTATCCAAGGTTGCATGATGGTACTGTTGAGATATCGAGCTCCACTCATGATATGCCAGGGTGACCGTTGTGTATTTATGTCACTGACTTGTCAGTTGCAGACGCGGTTGGTACATCGCCCATGAATAATAGCTACATGACAGCTATCCTTATCTACTCTAGTTCGTGGCTCAGTTAGTATGCCACCTTAGTTAGTTGAGTTTGGTTTGAGACCCATATATAGGGTTCTTCTATTTCTTTGTATGAGAGTTCTTTTGGCTTACACAACTAAGAAGAGGAAAACTATTTTCAGCCTCCACCTCTGTGTGTATTCCCCCATTGTGTAAGCAAGAAAGCTACAAGTGAGACTCCTTCCTTCTCTCCCACAATCTTCACATGGTATCAGAGCCCTGTTCGTGGTAAGGAGCTCAAGAAAGCAAGCCAAGCTCGCGGTGTTCTTGTAAGAGGAGCAGTGTTGCCTTCATTTTCTGTTTTGGGAGCAGATCTCTGCAGGTAGCACAGCCGGAAAGTGCAGGAGTGCATTGTCTCAGGTTGAGACGCCCTTCGCGGTGAAGCAAGAGGGCAGTATATGCTGCGGGGCCTGTTTTTTTAAGTTGAGGCCATTTCAGGGCTTGTTTTGGAGGTGGAAGTTTTCTGCACGCACTCAGGAAAAGGCCATGTTTTATGCTGAGCGACCATTGTTCTACAGGTCGGTGAACAGTTACCACAGAAATTGCATCGTATGCTTGTGTGCAGAGATATTGGGAGTTACAGAATCATCCTTGGTTCCTGTTTATGCAGAATCGTCACTAGGAAGTGACTGTGTGGTCAAGTACCACTTTCGCCAGTTTTGCAGATTTTCCTTTGTGAGGGTGAAGCTGTGTTTTTTGCAGTGTTCTGTAATGGCGTCTGATTCTCTTTCACAGATTGTCACTGAAAATCTTGACAAGAACAACTTCCAAGCATGGAAGTTTAGAATGACGAATTTCCTTATGGGAAAAGGATATTGGAAATTTGTTGCAGGAAATGAAGAAGAACCAGTTCTTCCTGATGTTCCCAATCAACAACAAATGCAGGCATTTAAAGCATGGCATGAGAGAGCCAGGAAAGTTATGTACTAGCTGTCTATCAGCATTTCAGACTCTATGATTGTGCATATTCAAGATGCAAGTACGCCAAAGGAGGCATGGTATACTTTGTCAAAAATGTATAGCACAAATACGCAAGCCAGGAAAATGCAGCTCAAGCAAGAGTTGCACAATGTGCAAAGAGAAAGTATGAGCATCAATGACTACCACATGAAGGTGAAGAAGATTGCAAATGCACTTGCTTCCACTGGGTCGCCAGTGGAAGATGATGATTTAGTCTCAGTGACCTTGAATAGTCTAGGAAAGGATTATGCACAGTTCCGAACATCCATTTCCGTTCGTGAAAGATTTCCTGATTTTGAGGAGTTGACTGCTCTTCTAATTTCTGAGGAGCAGAGAAATGGTAGTGCATCTTCTTCAAGAGGAACTTCAAAAGAAGCTGTCTTCTACTCAAATGTTGGAAGAGGTAGAGGCAGAGGTAGAGGAGGCCGATATGGAGGCTGTGGTAGAAATCAAAATATGCAGCAAACTCAAGAAAACCAGTCCTATGGAGGAGGACGTGGTAACTCTAGAGGCAAGTGGAGCCAAAGAGGTCGTGGTGGATGGCAAAGATGCCAAAATGCAAACAGTAATGTTGAATGCTACTACTGTGGTAAAATGGGTCATATGGCTAAAGACTGCTATAAAAAGCAGAATGACATCATGAATGGAAAACTGCAACAAGGGATTTATGCCTCTTCTAGTAGACAGGGTGATGACAGAAATGAGCATTTGTTTATGGTGCAGCACATGAACAATTCTATGATAAGTGCAAAAGAAAGCAATGATGTATGGTATGTTGACTCAGGTGCATCAAACCACATGACAGGTCATGCAGAATGGACGGAGGATGCAAGGAAAATGGAAAAACCAGGATTTGTGGAGACTGGTGATGATACTGCACATCCTATTGTGCAGATTGAAAAATTTCCTTTGTCTATGCAGGATGGGAAAAAGAAATACATGTCCGATGTATTTCATGTCCCGAATATCACTAAGAATCTGGTTTCTGTTGGTCAAATGGTTGAGAAAGGCTTGCAGGTCAGATTTAATTCTCATGGATGCTTTGTTGAGGATATGAAAAATAAAGGTCGCTTGATAGCAAAAGGAAAGAAGAAGGGAAGAATGTTTACATTGGATGCAGACATGCCTAAATTGAGTGGAGCAATGTTTGCACATGGGACCAGTGTAGTTGCAGATATTGATATCTGGCATAAATGCATTGGTCATGTTAATGTACAGCGACTTAAATCAATGCAGACCCAAAATATTGTTGCAGGATTGCCTAAATTCAAGGTTGCAGAAATGCATAAGGTATGTGAAGCCTGTCAATTTGGAAAACAAGCAAGGAAACCATTTCCTAGACATGTTCAAGAGAGTAAGAAGCCATTGGAATTAATCCACTCTGATGTGTGGACTACTAAAGCTGCATCTCTTGGAGGCTGTCATTATTTTGTCACTTATATTGATGACTATAGTAGAAAAGTTTGGGTGTATTTTATGAAAAAGAAAAGTGAAGTTTTTGGGCATTTCAAAACTCTTAAAGCTATGGCTGAAAAAGAAACAGGTCTGCAAATAAAATGCCCAAGGTCAAATGGAGGGGGAAAGTACCTCTCAAATGAGTTTGCAAGGTTCTTGCAGGAGCATGGCATAAAGCAGCAATATTCATGCAGTCATACCCCGTAACAAAATGGAATTGCAGAAATGAAAAATAGGCATATTGGAGAGGTATCTCGTGCCATGCTCGATGAAAAAGACCTGCCAAATTTTTATTGGGCTGAAGCAGTTGCTACAGCAGTCTATATAATGAACAGGACTCCCACTGCAGCAATACATGGGATGACTCCAGAGGAGAGGTATACTGGTAGGAAACCAGATATTTCTAATTTGAAAATTTTTGGTTGCATTGCCTATGTACATGTGCCAGATGAGCTGAGATCCAAGTTGGATCCAAAAGCTGAGAAGTGCATCTTTATTGGTTACTCTCTGCAGCAAAAACGGTATAGATGCTATAACCCTTCTACTCGTAAGTTTACAGTGAGCAGAGATGTTGTTTTTGATGAGATGAGTACCTGGTATAAACCAGTAAATGTGATTGATGATGTAGATGCACAAAATGGTAATGCTGCACAGAATTCACAGCAGCACTCACAAAATATTAGTGGACCTGGAGCGTCCTCTAGCAGTGGTTCGCATTCTTCACCATGGACAGGCAGATTGAGATCAGGAGAATCTTCTCAAAGCAATGCAGATAGTGGTATGCAGGTATCATGAAAAGGAAAAGAGAAGGTTGATCAGCCCATGTTTGATGTGAATGCAGGTCACTCTTATGTGGATGGTGAATCCAGTGGCTCAGAACAGAGCATTGATGATGAGTTGGGTATTCCTTCTATTGTTACACCTGGAGTAAGGAAGACCAGGGATGTTTTGAGAGCACCTGGGAGTGAACCTACTTTGCGGAGGTCTACCAAAGCTAGGTATCCTGTGGATAAGTTGAAATATGATGGATTTACAACCATTCACTATGCATATATGGTTAAAGTGATACAGGAACGAGAACCCACTTCTTTTGAGGAAGCCATGGGAAAAGAAAAATGGGAGAAAGCCATGGATGAAGAAATGGATGCCTTGGAAGCAAATGCTACATGGGAATTGGTACCTTTGCCTAAAGGTAAAAATGCAATTGGCTGTAAGTGGGTTTATAAGGTGAAGCACAATGCAGATGGTTCTGTGAACAGATACAAGGCAAGATTAGTAGTCAAGGGGTATGCACAAACATATGGCATTGACTATGAAGAAACATTCAGTCCGGTTGCAAGGATGGCAACTGTAAGAGCAGTCATTGCTATGGCTGTATCAAAGGGATGGTCTTTATATCAGATGGATGTAAAGAATGCCTTCTTGCATGGTGATTTGCAAGAAGAGGTCTATATGGAGCAGCCACCAGGTTATGTGCATGCTGTTCATCCTGAGTTTGTTTGCAGGTTGAAGAAAGCCTTGTATGGCTTGAAGCAAGCACCTAGAGCATGGTCTGACAAGATAGGATAGTATCTTGTCACTATTGGCTTTCAGATTTCCAAGGCAGATTTCTCACTTTATGTGAGAAAAACAGAGAAATGTATTATGCTACTTGTCATTTATGTTGATGATTTGATTATGACATGTGATAGTGATGAAGATATCCTTCATGTGAAAATGCTATTGAAGCAGAAGTTTGAGATGAAGGATTTGGGAGAGTTGCGTTATTTCTTGGGCATTGAGGTGATTAGATCACCAAGTGGGATACAGCTCTTGTAGAGGTAGTATGGATTGGACATGCTGTCCAAATATGGGATGACAGGCTCTAAGCCTATTTCATTTCCTTTGGAGCAGAATGTGAAGCTGAGCACAGATACAGGTGAGCTTCTAGAAGACCCTACTATGTACATATGCATAGTAGGAAGTTTGATTTATATGACTATTACCAGGCTAGATTTGAGCTATGATGTTGGATTGGTAAGTCAGTTTATGCAGGCTCCAAGGAAACCACATTTGGATGCGGCTAGACGCATACTCAGGTATGTGAAGTCCACATTGCAGTATGGACCATTTTATGAGACTGGGGTTCAGATACAATTGCATGGATACACTGATGCTAATTGGGCTGGTAGTATTTCTGATAGACGATCTACCAATGGATATGTGTTCTCTTTTGGGAGTGCTGCAGTCACTTGGAGCAACAAGAAACAGCCTATAGTTGCCTTGTCCAGCACATAGGCTGAGTACAGGGGTGCAGCAATGGCTGCATGTGAGGTAGCTTGGTTGCATAAGCTACTTTATGATATGCATCAATCTACAGATGGGCCAGTTGTCATTTATTGTGACAACATGAGTAGTATACACTTGGCAAATAACCCAGTCTATCATGCTAGAACAAAGCACATTGAGGTGAATTATCATTATGTGCAAGAGAGGGTTTTACTAGGTCTTATTGATCTACTTTATGTCAACAAAGAGGACCAGGTAGCTGACATATTCACGAAGGCATTGGGCGCAGAGAAGTTGCGCAAGTTCAGAGACCTACTTGGTGTGCAGGAATTGGGATTGAGATCGAGGGGGAGTGTTGAGATATCGAGCTCCACTCGTGATATGCCAGGGTGACCATTGTGTATTTATGTCACCGACTTGTCAGTTGCAGACGCGGTTGGTACACCGCCCATGAATAATAGCTACATGATAGCTATCCTTATCTACTCTAGTTCATGGCTCAGTTAGTATACCACCTTAGTTAGTTGAGTTTGGTTTGAGACCCATATATAGGGTTCTTCTATTTCTTTGTATGAGAGTTCTTTTGGCTTACACAACTAAGAAGAGGAAAACTACTTTCAGCCTCCACCTCTGTGTGTATTCCCCCATTGTGTAAGCAAAAAAGCTACAAGTGAGACTCTTTCCTTCTCTCCCACAATCTTGACAGGTACAACCTTAAAATGGGATCCCTCACACTATAAATCCCATTCAAATGGTTGATCACTAATTGCGAGTTACCTTTCACCAATAATTGGTGAATACCACAATGTATGGCTAGATTTTGCCTTATAACACTATATTAAGGAATTTGGAAATTCTCATATAGTTTGGGAATTTCCAATATAGTTAATATTTGGCCACATGGTCAAATATTGTCCCGTTGAAAGTGGAGTTTACACTAGTTACTATATAGGTTGTCCTTCCAAGTCCACATCGAAGCATGGGTTAAGATTTAGCCACATGGCCAAATCTTCACCCCTCATTTGAGAGTGGGACTTGGCAGATTCCCAAATTCTCTAATATGATATTATATAAGCAAGGCCTTGTACTTCGCCATATTATTTGTAAAAGCAATGCCTAAATACACTCCCATTTTTAAAATCACACGATGACATGGATCTTTTATGATAACCCCTACACTCGCATGCTTAGCAAGTCCTTGAGAAGCTCCATCAAAATATAATGTATAAACCAAGGCTTCATTGATGTAACATGCCATGGCAATTAACCTATCTATACTCATTATAATCAAAGTATAGTCAAGAGAGGGGTTTTTAAGATAGGTATAATCCCTCCTTCTTGACTAAACTCAATAGGAACACTAGTAAGAACTTGATGACAATGATGGCAATAGACAAACATCTCATGTGAAAGAGTCATCTTGACACTCAGTAATGTGATAACCCTTACTCCATTGAATCACTTTTTCTTGGTGGTAACACTACTCTAAATATGGATGCTCAAGATAAGGAATAACTTTTCCCATCCAATAGTCTTAGTACCATGTGCAAGTTTACGCTGAATCTTGAAGGACTTGCAAAGGTACCCATATACATAATAGGGCTTTATTTTATTGAAGTTTACTTTAGTTTTAAACTCTCCCCCTTGCAAATCCGCTCAAAGAACTATAAAGTCATTCTTTCCTATATGAATAATCTTACAAGGACCATTCCATTTAGGGTCCAACTTGTCTTTGAAGAGCTCACAAGATGTGCATCATAATATAGGACCAATTGAACCTTAGCAAGTTTATACTTCTTAGTTGGTAGGTCATGAAGCATTTTCATCTGCTTCTTCTCTACTTTTTGATGTAACAATACTTGCAACTAAATCTTGTCAACATATGCAAGGGAAGTGAATCTTTCTTGTAATGCTTCCTCTTCACCCAAAGAATGATTTAGAATACACCTTACTTTAGACAACTCAATCTCCAAAGGTAAAATACACTTTTCTCCATACACGAATTTAAAAGAGGTGTGGTATATAGCTATTTTGAAAATCATATCACATATAAATTCTTATTCCAATTATGCTTACCTTTGGATACATTCTAGGATAAAATCACCATAAGTTGCTTATTGTTACTCTCTACTTATCCATTAGCTTGGGGGTTGTACGACTAGTCTTATTATGCTTAATCTTCGGTACTTCCATCAAATCCTTAATCAATTTTTTCAAAAAATGTGTCCCACAGTCAAAGATAAGCTCCCTAGATGGACGAAAATGGCAAACAATCTATTTTAAAATAAAACTAGCCGTTTCTTTGGCATTATCCTTCATCTTAATGTAGGTTTTAGATCACTTAGTGAAATAGTCTGTTGCCACAATTATATAACGCTTTCATGTAGTTGATGAAGAATGTATAGATGTAAAAAAATCAATGCCCCACTTCTGAAATGGTTGTATAGCCATAATAGAAGTCACTGGACGCTTTGTATTCTCTCCTATGGATAGATAGCAAATCACTTGACATATGTTAATGCATCCTCAAAAATGGACGGCCACCAATATTTCAAGGCTTGATGTCTGATTTGCCTCTTTTTGGCCTTTGACAAAGGGGCTCAAGTCTCTCCTATGGATAGATAGTACATTATGGGAGTATAACAAGATGGATAGAGGTTGTGCCAATCTTTAATAGACCCTCAAGCTCATTACCTTTAGCCAAGATTTCCTTCGGCTCCCCTAGATCCACAAGACATTCAATGATGCCTTGCAACTTTGGCGGTTTACTCTTAATTTCATATTGAAACTCTTGCAAAGTAATTAGCCACTTTGCTAGGTGGTTAGAGGTTGAAACCTATTCAACAATAGCCTTAGCTCCTCTAACATCATATAAAATACTATCTTTTCATAATAGATTTAATGCCTAAATTTCTTCATTGCAAAGACGATCCCGAGGAAATTTCTCCATGTAGATATAATTAATCTTAGACACCCCTAGTTTGCAGCTTGAAAATACAATCAGACAATATGACTTCTCTTCCCAAATCTAAGCTAAAAAACACAACAGCTGACACTATGTATTGTAGCTATTGAAAATATATAAAATATCTCACATCTTTTAGGTGATATCAAGACTAGCACTTTTGCTAATTCTTGCTTCACCTCCTCAAAGATACTTGGCATGGATCACTCCAAACAAACATATAGTTAAAGGACAATAGATTCATCAATGGTAATGTTCTCTCTACCAATGCATTAATAAATCATTGATAATATCTGATTAAGAACACAAAGCTATGCACTTCTTTAGGAGTATGTGTGGACTCCTAGTGATGATAATTGTTATCTTTTTAGGAGATCGGTTGTAAAACCAATTGAGCTAACACATGGCCCAACAACAATTCATATGATACTTCAAAGGCGTACTTTCTTGGATTGAGAGCAATGCAAAACTTCTTACATCGCTTGAAACATTTTCTCAAAATAATGAGCTCCTCTCCCTTGTGGTGGTTGTCCCCAAATCATCAATAAAGACTTACAGCTCCTTTGGGGAGATATCATCAAAAGTTTTTCAATCGTACGTAGCCTCTACGCTGCATGGACCCTAGCGCATTTCATAATCTAAAAGCCATAACATATATGCAAAGGCACCCAATACAGTAATAAATGTCATTTTGAAGTTGTCTTCTTTGCATATCCATTTGCTTATAACCACCAAGCAGTCCATAAACAAATAGATGTCCCTATCCACTAAGTGATGTAGAATCAGATCAATGAATGATAAGTGATAGTAATCGTTGACCATTTGTTTATTGAGCTTCATGAAATCTATACAAAGATGTTTTTTTTTCTGGATAACTACTCGTGAAAACCACTCCATGTGCTGTACATGAAATATCAAGATAGTTTTACGTAATTTTTGTAGCTCCTTAAATATTATGTCCCTTAGCTCAAAAGGCATGCACGTCACTTTTGTTGAATAGGATCGCTACTCTTCTTTAGTGGAATAGTATGCACATCCAAAGTAGGAGGAATATCCCTCAAATTATCATAGATTGAGGTAAAAATATCATGGATTTCTTAGATCAATGACATATACTCATTCCTCTATTTCAGACTAAGCATAGATCCTAATTCAATTGATTGTGGTTCATTCAATGTACCGAGATCTAGCTTAATCACACAAGTGTCTTTGATTCTATCATGAGCTTCTATTGGATAATTTAGAGTCACCTATTAGACTCCATCTTCATCTCCTTCTCCGAGCTCTCATGGCTTCTTCCTCTCTCTTTTCGTCTTTCTCTCTCCTTTTCTAGTATTTCTCTCTCCTCATCACTCTCTTTCTCTCTCTTCCTACAATATTTCTCTCTCTTCTGCACTCTCTCTCTCTCCTCTTCTTCTCTTTCTCCTGTCCTCTTCATGACAAGTGGTATCAAAGCTCTAGTTCTGATTTAGTTACCTTACATGCTCAAGTTTTAAAAATCTAAGAAGCTTCAAGTACACAAGGACATGCACTAAAATGGAGGAGCATTGAAAAGCCAGAGGTCAAGGACTTGGAGGACAACAATCAAGAGCATTAATGGAGTCCTTGGATCAAGTTTGGAGGCTGGAAGACTGGATTTGGCAGCTCGTGGGTCATTCTGGGCCAAATTCGAGGGTAAATCTCTAAAAACAGTGGTCACAAGAGTTAGAAAGAGTTTAATCTTGGTTACTTTTCACATGATGTCTTCTCTCTCCTCATTCTCAAGCTCCTTCCAAGCTCCCATGAAGGAGAAACACCATGGATCCTCTCTATCTCAACCCCAATGATCTTCACCACTCTTCCAGAGCCTCACAGGGATCCTAACCATCATTTCAAGCTGTCCAGAGATTGGTTTGACCCTCGCTTTCTCCCCAGACAACAACCTGTAAATTTCGGCATAGATTTAGGGGCTGAATCTGATCATACCAGGGTCATCTACAGCTTCTTCTCCATCTTGGCTTGCTTCTACAGCTTCTAGCAAGGGTCCTTGATAAGGATAAAGCCTCCTTCTCATCTTCTTGGACTTCCTTCAACCTCTAAAACCCTAACAGGTGCAGGTCATGGACAGCCATGGATTCTTCTTCAAAAATCACTAATTCTTGAGGGCTTTTGCCTTTCTTGGTGTCAAGAACTTGTGTCTACAAGAATATTTGAAGAAGCAAGCATCAAGAAACCCGTACTTGAAGATGGAGGCAAGAATGCAAGGTGGACATTTGGGGCAGCCATAGCCATAGACCATGACCTTCAATTTCTTCAATTTCTCTTCAAGATTAGGTCTCGGGGCTTCAATATTGAACTCCTTGCCATCAATGGAGCTTGCCTACCCAACTGGAAGAGCTTTGGAGCACCAGAAGGCATTATGGGGTGAGATTTTGGGACATTCTTCTTTTATGGCCTTCAAGGCATGCTGAGAACTACTGAAATTCAACCCTTCATTCTCCCATTGAAGAATCAAGCTTGATGACTCAATTCTTACTGAATTTTTCATCATGGAACTAATGGGAGCATTGGAGAGAAATCATGGGACATTGGCCATTGATTCTCAACCCGTCTTCACCAATCAAAGAGGTAATTGACTCTTGAACTCTCTTTAATTCCATCCTCTTGCTGAGCCTAAAAGCCTATTGTTGCAAGAGATTCAAGTAGTCAATCATGCATTTTCTTCAAGATTCCAATGCTCACATGCTACCAATTTAATTTCAATCCTCTCTTAGGCTTCCTTGCATTCAAAATGATCCATTCTATGCTGAAAATTATCAGTATTGTTTAGTGATTGCCTCACCCTAACCTCTTGACTTGTGATGATTGTTTGAGCACAAATCAATCTCTAAAATCCATTTTAAATTAGGTGAGTTAGAAGTGAGTCACTGCTCGGTAAGCCCTCTCGTTATTCCCAACTCAATTCCATGCACTTCATGAAAAGAATTACTTCCAAGCCACCATGCATAGCATACTGATTGCTTAATTAATAAACGTCTGCCATGTATACTCGGGGTGAGGAAAAAGCCTGATTCTAGGCGAGGTGGCAAGACAAAATAGGGGTGACCCCCTCTTGCCATCAAAGACCCTGAATGAGTGCACAACCTGGGCTGGGAGAAACTTTGCCCACCTCCCAGTGATTCAGAGCCTGAAGTTGCTTGCAGGTGTAGGTACCCACTTGAAGAAATGAGATATTTACTTGGCACTGATGTATGGATGTATTATTGGCTGAAAATGTATGGAAATTTCTACTAAGGATGTATTTGCAGACGTGAGAATACATATGCAATCAATGGCACTGAATACAATGCTTGGGATGTATGGGAGATACCTATGCATGGGAAAATTATGCTAAGAGATGTTTATGACATGCTCAGTTTTGGAATAAGGGTACAAATAGTGAATTTGGATAGTTGGGCAATGTATTATGCCATGTGGGATGATCCTTCAGTCATGCATTGACAAGTTGATTCCTTGCAATTCCTTTCTTGACCCCCACAGGGTGTTGTAAGCAATCTGCTTGCATTTATAGAAGTGTACCTACTCCCAGGAATTGAGATATAGGTCTTGCAGCATGCTCACAGGTCCTATTAAGGACTTTGATCAGTTTTGGAGCTCTAGTTGGACCCCACAAGACACTTACAGATCAAAAAAGGTCTCCTATAGGTGTAGACAGGGTGCTGGACTGCACAAGACAACAATACTTTTCTTATTACAGAATTTTCTGTATAAAATCTGGGAGCACATGTGCTCAGTTCAAAGAGGGCATCCTTGACTATGACTTGAACAAAAAAGTAGGTCAATCAAATCTTCCTAGCTCAAGTTAGAGGCAAAACAATGACAGGTGGTCTAACGGGACTACGCCTGGGACTACACCTAACCATGGTAGGGAATAAGGGAAAAACTAAGGCAAATGATGACCTTCAGCAACAAATAAGGGATGCACGCGCCCCATGGCTGAAACTAACCTTGAGGTGGAAGATGAAGATTATTCTCATGATATGGGGAGCCTCAACGTGCTCACTAACACCCTCAGTTTGCATGAGACAAGGCATGCTGAGAAGCATAGAGAATTGATAGAAGGCATTGGTCAAATGAAGACCACTATAGACACCCTTGCTGCCTAGTTCACTAAGTGGATGGAATTCCAAATGAAAGGGAAGCAACATGAGGATAGATTGGGTATGCATACTGAACGAGTGATCGGCCCATTAGTGAATGCAGCTAATATGAACTCCGAAGGCATTTTGGGGAGAGTGGGTATCCCTAATAGCACTTTTGAATAGGGAGAGCCTTCACATAGACAAGAGGAGCCCATGAACAATGCAATGAGGGATAATTTTTAGTCATCACAAGGGCCCATGCTATCTATGCAAGTTCAGCCATCTTTTGGCATAAATTTCTCTAACCATGGTTCATTTTTGGGTAGCCACATGGATTAGCCTCAGTTTGGGTATATGGGATAGCTGCCTAACCATGAAAGAGAGCTGAGAGACAAGATTATTTTCTCAAAATTCAATGGTTAGTCGTTATCTCTAGCTAAACTCGAAGAGTGGCTCTCCAAGCTTGAGGATTATTTTAACATCTTGCCTCGTAGTGATGACCAAAAGATCCATTTTGCAACAATCCACTTGGAAGGATTTGCACATACATGGTGGAGGTACATTAAAAGAGAAAATCAGCACAAGCGAACTCGTGGGAAGCATTCAAGGCACTCATGGTGCAAGTATTTGTCTCGTCGATGGGGAGAAAGAAAAGCTTGCCCACCAATGGTATGGCCTTAAACAACGTGGTCTTGCTGTTAGAGAATACACAAATCAGTTTCTCAACCTTAGCATGTATGTTGAGTCGATTAGTGATGATACCAAGTTACACAAGTATGTGTACTTGCTCGATCCCCAACCCTTGGCTGATGTTTCAGCTCAAAACCCATCGGATTTGTTCAAATCTATTGAATTGGCAGAGAGGTACTCTCGCAAGTATCGCCGGGATGCTTCATTTCAGCATGGACAGCAAAGAGGGGCATCTCAGCCAGTGTTTGGGTGGCAAAGAGAATACATGCAGTCATATTTTGGACAACAAAGAGGTGTTGTAAGGTCGGGGCACTTTGGGGCCAGTTATGGTGGTGGTAACATGCCATTAAACACTCCAAAAATCCCCACATACCCCACTTTTAATGCCTCAAAGCCATAAGGTAATTTAAGGAAAGCAAATAGCCCAAAAATGGATAATAGGTAAGGATCTCCATACTGGGGAATATGGGAATTTTCCATTAGTTTGGGACACGTGGTCAAATCTTTGGATTTGTCATAACTTGAACATTCGAACTCCAAATGAAGCGCTCTATAGCTTAATAGATTCCATTTTTCAAGTGCTTTCCAATGATAGGTCACATCATATGGTTTTGAGAAACATATGGGCATGTTATCCGAGTGCCACTTTTTTAGTATTCAAAAAATGGGAATTGGGAGATTCCCAAAATTACTAATTTTTGTTAAGGGGACAACAAAAATAAAAATGCTTCAGCCTTTGATAGTCCGAAGTCCATTCCCATGGGTTTGTATAAAGAAAGAAAGGAAAAAGGGCTTTTTTTGAAGCATGGTGAGAAGTATAGAGGTGATCATGTCTCAAAATGTGCTTTTAGAAATGCTGAGGCACGGGTTCACAGCATGTTGGTATTTGAGGACTCAGAGGAGGACCCTAAGGATACACATGCTTTTATGATGACTGCTGAAAAAGATGATACTGATGAAGAGTTTGGTCAAGAAGAGTTCTTTGACCCTGCTGACTCTTTTCCTTTTGACCCCGGTGGCCAAGCCTCACGAGGCATGGGTAGAAAGATCAAACCACATGTTGAAATACATGTTGCCACTACTTATACCATATCTATGGATGCTTGGACAAGATCCAGAAGCCCTAATACATTGCATATTAAGGGCCAAACTCATGGGAAGGATGTGTTTATACTCGAGACAGTGGTATCCATCGTAGTTTCATTAACCGAGCAGTCATGGATAGGCTGAAGTATTTTCCCATTGATTTACAACAGCCATTGAAGGTGCAAGTTGCATGGGGATGAAGAAATTAGCACATAAGTATGCCATGTTGTTCATATTCAGCTTATTGAAAATTTTGGACAGCAATTGGATTTAATTGCATTGAAAATGGGGCCTATAGATGTTGTCTTGGGTTGTGATTGGCTGAAAACTTTGGGCACTATAACCATGGAATTTTCCTTGCTGTATATGGAGTTTCTCAGTGTGGGACATCTCATTCACTTGCAGGGAATTCAAAATGATAATTAATTTCAACTCATTACTAGCAAACAACTCAAGAAAGAGTTCAACAAATGGTCCCAAATATTTGTATTGCAGTTAAATAAAGAAAATTCAGATCAGTCCACTAAAACAATAAAGAATTCAACATTAAGAACTCTTTTAGAAGAGTACAAGGACCTCTCCAAATCTATGGGATCAGCTCAAAGAATTTCTTACCTCGGTGCCCATCTTAGTTGGCCCAGACTTTTCAAAAGAATTTACCATTCATTGTGATGCCAGTGGCAGAGGCATAGGGGCTGTATTGTTATAGGAGCATGGGGTTATAGCATTTAAGAGCTGCAAACTTGCTGAAAATGAGATGACCATGAATGTATATGATCAAGAAATGTTGGCCATCCTTCATGCCATTAAGAAATGGCACCACTACTTGTATGGCAACAGATTTAGGGTCAAGAGCAACGGTAGGGTCCTCAAACACTTCCTTTCTCAGTCTAATCTTACCCCCAAACAACACAGATGGTAGCTACACTACAGAACTATGACTTTGACATTACACATATATGGGGAAAAGACAATGTAGTTGTTGATTCATTATCTAGAATGTGGGCTTGTAAAGTTTTATCCATCATGGAACTTCATAGTGATTGGATAGAAGAGCTTCACGAGGCCTATTTGTTAGATGCTGATTTTAGCCACATTTTCCAGAAATTAGAGCAAGGCCATGTAGAAGAAAACTCTCCATATCAGCTTAAGAACGGTCTCTTAGGGTTTCAAGAGAGGATTGCCATCCCACACACTTCTCCATTCAAGCAAAAGATCATGCAAGAGATGCATTCCTCACCTACAGCTAGTCACTTGGGCATATTTAAAACTTATGAAAAGATTGCTAAAAGCTTTCATTCGAAAGGCCTATGCAAGGATGTAAAAGATTTTGTCTTGAGCTACGTGCCATGTCAACAAAACAAGGACAACACCTTAAAACCAATTGGTTTACTGCAGCCATTGCCTATGCCCAAAGGCAAATGGACACACATTACTATGGACTTCATAACCGGCCTACCGGTGACTAAGAAGGGGTAGAACAACATCTACGTAGTTGTGGACAGACTCACCAAGGCAACCCATTTCATTCCTTCAAAGACTCAATATAATGCTTCTCAAGTAGCTAGCCAATTCATGGAACATGTTTTCAAATTACATGGCTTAGCACAAGTCATTGTGCATGACCACGATGCTAAGTTCATGAGCAACTTTTGGCTGGCGATCTTCAGCTCTATGGGAACTCAGTTAGCCCCTTCCACTACTTACCATCCACAAACTGATGGCCAGACAGAGAGGGTTAACAAGTGGCTGGAAACTTACTCGAGGAATTTCTATTATGATGTGTAGAATGCTTGGGACTAATGGTTGCATCTCACTGAGTTTGCCTATAATAACTATACACACTCTAGCATTGGAGTTTCACCCTTAGAGGCATTGTACGGCTATACGGTGCCCCTCCCCACAGTTATCTTCAATGATAAAATAAACCCACAAAGCAAGGAGGAATTGGATAGAATGCATGCCTTTCTTCAGTAGTACAAAGTCAACTTGAAGAAAGCTCAGGATCAAATGAAGCTTTATGCTGATGACAAAAGAAGGGATGTTGAATTCCAAGAAGAGGAATTGGTGCTTTTGAAGGTGCCTAAGTCTAGATATGCCACCCTTAAGGATGGGTCCAGCAATAAGTTGGCTCACAGGTTCTATGGGCCATACCGAATTGTCAAAAGAGTGGGAGACTTGGCATATCGATTAGTATTACCCCCATCCATGAAGATTCATAATGTCTTCCATGTGAGTCAATTGAAGCCCTTCATTTGATTATCAGTGGATTATGTTGAGTTACCATCAATAGATGAAGAATGAATCGTTCAATACATACCCGAGCAAATCATAGGAGAAAGGGAAAAGAAGCTTCGCTCTCTCTCCATCATGGAATACTTGATTAAGTGGCAAGGTTTACCACTTGAGGAAGCTTCTAAGAGGCTAGCTTCAGTTTTGGAAGAGTTTCCATACCTATTAGAAGCATATTTGACTGAAATCTAGCTAAATATGGCCTTGTTTTCTCTCAGATTGCAGATGGCTCTCTGTTTCAAAGAAGATTTTAATATGTACTATGGATAGAAATGGACACCATACATAGGCTGAAAGTACTCCTCGAAAGCTCCATTTTGATATATGGCACACCCCAATCGGAGTCTCCTACATAAAGTTATGACAAATTTACTATAGTAGGGCCCCATAGTAAACAATTTGTTGTCCACTGTCTGCAGCTCACATTCACCCAGGATACTTGGGTCAAAATTTATTTTTATAATTCCCTAATAAGGTTCATGCCTCATACATACCCCAGTGATCTATCAAACACAATAATACCACTTCATTCATTTGTATACCTCTGTAATAATGTAGTAGAGTAGTACTCTGATATGCTCTTGCCCAGTTATCATAAGTGCCCAAATTGTTTTTGAGGGCAAAAACCTTCAGGTGGAGATGGAATGTAAGAGAGGAGATTTTAATAATGGGAACATACTAGCTACACTAGCTGGTATATAAGGTGTTAGGGACTTGATTTTTGGATCAAATTATAATGCAAGTCTCCTTCCATCTTCATCTCCTCTCCAAGCTTAATGGCTTCTTCCTCTCTTTTTCTGTCTTTCTCTCTCCTTTTCTAGTATTTCTCTCTCCTCATCACTCTCTCTTTCTCTCTTCTTGCAGTATTTCTCTCTCTTGTGCACTCTCTCTCCTCTTCTTCTCTTTCTCTTGTCCTCTTCATGACAGATTCTATTTTTGCCTCGAATTGATAAATTTTAGGTATATTTATAGCTCTTTTCTGGCCTCAAAATCCATCTCTTAGACATGTTCTACATCATTGCTTGTGCTTGCATATCCTGAAGGTTGTATTCTAAACCCTTTAATGCATTCTTAAAATTGGCCCCTTTGTTAGAGGGAGTGCTAGTGAAATATTCTTGATGAAATTGCATTGAAACAAATCTTGTTGTGGATTATACCATGGAAAGGTAAAGCAATAGTTGGCAAGAAGCATTAGCCCCCAGGCTTCCAGGGTTGGGGACATTGTAAATTGTGACTAAATATATTTAAAGGTGGTAGTTGAGCCTTCTTCATAACAATAGAAGTGATACCATAGTTGCCTAAGTTTAGATCAAACTTTTGGCTATGCATGCTTACCTCAATTCTCACCCCACCCCTCGATCTATTGTATTTTTTTCCATACCCTATCTATTTGTAGCCCTTGTCATCTTCCCCCACATGGGTCATCTCTACCCAAAATCAAATTTACTTGATGAGTTCAATTTCCAAGTAGAAATGTTTAGGAATAGGAGAAAACTAAAAAAATGGTAATAACTTTTTTGTGAGTTTTATATAGCAGTTGCAATTTTTAAACATATTGAGTTATGGTAATAACCAAAAATTATAGAGCTCAAGATGTTTAGAAAGGGAAACTCAAGGACAAAATTCAAAATTATGTTTAGAAAATTAGCTAGCATTGGCAACAAAATGGAATGATTTGATACTGAACACTACTCCAAGGTTGGAGTTACTTGCAATTTTGTGCATCCTCTTGTATATCTAGTACATTATTGCATTTTAGTACGTCTAGACATAGTGTTGATATAAAAATAGGGAATTAATTGGACTCCAAGGTGTGCTCCAAACGTTGTGGAGATTGTAGTCCTAATTGTGTGAGTTGGTAAGCTTTGTAATCAAGTGCTCCTTTATTTCGCGACTATAATTTCTATAGGTTGTAGTTGTTTTGTAGCATAATTCATATGCACTCAAGCATTGGATGTTTAGAATTATCTCATTAGAATAGCATTATCTAATGTGCAATTAAACATATCACCATTGTTGTGCAACACAATTTGTATACTAAAGCATCCGATGTCTATAATGTCTCATCATGATGATAATAACTATTATCCTCTCAAGCATACCTATGTGTTTTTCATAGGTATTCATCATATATACCATGATTTTGCAAACTAATCATGTGTACTAAAGTGATTGATACTAAAGTTATAAATGATTGTCTCTTAATAGGTAGGGCATAAATGATTTACTCACAAATGATTGAATGTAAATTACATGATTGCAAGCCAACTAGCTCATATATAATTGGATTAAAAAACTATGATTAATTTTAAAGGATCGAATTGCAAAGTACATAATTGCAATGTATGTAACTTGTGTGCAATTGGATGAAATACAAATAATTAACTCCAAATAATTAAAATCCAAAGCACTCAATTGCAATGAACAAACATATATATGGCTAGAAATAAAGCACATGATTGAAGGAATGTTAAAGTATTTAATGACGAATAGTGTTTAGACTACATGGTAAAATTGAAAAAATTGATACAATGTAAAAACATTCAAATTATGAATAGTGTTTGCAATGCAAATATATATTTCTTTATATAACACAATATTAGTGAGTTTGGGAATCTCCCAATTCCCATTTTTTGAATACTAAAAAATTGGCACCCGGATAACATGCCCACAAGTTTCTCAAAACCATATGATGTGACCTAACATTGGAAAGCGCTTGAAAAATGGAATCTATTGAGTTGTAGAGCGCTCGATTTAGAGTTATAGTGTTCAAGTAATGACAAATCCAAAGATTTGATCATGTGTCCCAAACTTATGGAAAATTCCCATATTCCCAATATGGTGTTATAACAATATTCTACTTATTTGTATTTGATGTCTTAGCCTCATCAATGCTTATAGGGCGTATCTATGTAAAATCCCTTAATCCATGGCATGCATGAGCTTACTAAGGATGTGGTCAAGATCCCACTCATCATTGCATTTTTCTTTTTTTCTCTCAAGCTCTTCTACTAGATCAACAATATGCTATTATGCAAAATCTCTTTCTCTTCGTAGCATGCTATTTTATTCTATGTGGATCTCCTATTTTTATTTCAAAATAGTCATCTCATTTTGGAGAACCTCATGTTGCTTATGCCAATGTAATGGCTACCATGTATTCTAGCTCACCTCACTCTCTCATCTTGTTGTACCCCTACTATTTGCTCATCCCAAGCCAATCACCTCATTGATAAGCATCTCTTACCAAATTATTATTTTTTTAAGTATACTCGAAATAAATGTCATAGCAGAGGTATAGAGGCAACTTCTTACCATGGGAAATTTCCATTTTGACTTTGATGAAGTGTTTGAGAATAACCTTTACTAAACCAACATTCTTACAATCAAGGGACTTCAAGGGAGATGTATCTTTTAAGTGATTGATTTCAGAAAAAGCTCTTCTCTAAAGAAGAACTTTGGGCTCATCTCCCTAACCTCCTTTAAATTACACAAACAAAAATCCTCACATGCGCTATTATTAGGGCCTTCTAGTGATGGAATGACTCAAATTTCCCTAGTGCTAATGTCGTTCTCTAGGATTTTGCATGCTTTGAGTGGATTGACATGGTTGTTAGGATTAGCCATGGTTCTATTAAAGGATAGTAGTAAAATTAATGTGAGGGAAACTAATAAATTCATATTAATGGTTCTAAACATTGAAATCACGATTGAAATGAGAATTTGAATCATGAGGAGTACTAAAACTCATTTCCATTGAATCAAGACTCCAATATTCATTGAGATGAGATAGTTAATGAAACTTTATAGCATGGATTTTCCATCCTAGTGTCAATGCAAACCTAATCCAAAACAAATGATGCAAAATGTATACAAAATTGCACCCAAGTATTCTTACCCTACTACCTAATCCTAAACATGTTAGTACAAAATGCTGAAAAACAAGCACCAATGCGTTGTTAAAATCTAAATTTTCTTCATCCTTACTAGTATATATTCATTCCTAACTGTAAATACCTTTGTTTGGGATGCATGAAATTGGCACTAAGGTGTTATTAATGTCTAATACTATTAATTTTTAAATTTACTTAAATTAATGCTTTTACTTTTGATTCTATTTTAAAAATATTTTTTGATAGTGCAAAGATAAATTTATTGATGTTAATGAAGATTATATTGATGCGAGCTCAAAGTACAATAATTTCAATTCTTTTTTTCCTATGAATGTTTGAACTATGGCGTATGGCTTATATAGGGGAATGAAAAAGCAAATATATCATTTAAATGAAAGGGTTCTTTCTATAAAAGCTAGTGATTATATTGTAAGGAAGGCACTATAGAGATTATACGAGGATATTGATTGTGTAAAGCATATGTTTAAATAATATATCTATATAAATGAAACCTAGTCTACAATGTCCTCCTGAGACTCCAAAGTGTTTCCTAGGGTCATTCCAGGCAGTAAAGCTATTGAGATGTGGAGCTCTAAATGAGTTTGCATCCACTACATGCCTTTAATATAGCAATATACTACTCGCCTACATGATAGGTGGCTGACATGAGAAGACACTAATATCTCTAAAGCTAGACTATACCCACCCAACAGTGTACCCTTGGTTATGGCACACTTATTGTGCAACCTCTTCTTTACTTAGTGGATTCACATTTATTGATCGCATGTACATATGTTATGGTACTTTCATATTAGTTTTTAAGCATATTGTAGACTTAGTCCTTTTTTGTGTGAAAGAAGAATAAAGTAGAAGGAGAAGATTTCAACCATATCTCTATGTATTTTCAAGTCTCCATTGCTTTTATGTGTGTATTCTTGGGTTCTTCGCCTCTCACCTCTTTTGTTTGTTTTTGTGGTATGATAGTTGTCCCAAGACTACAATGAGCTAGATTAAAGACTAACACGAAGCGGTTGGAGCACGAAAGTAAGCAAGTAAGCAATATGTAAGAAGCTCTTCCAACTTGCTCCATTTGCCTACGATTATAGCCAGACAAGGCTCTTAAGGCTAGAAGAGCTACAGTCTGTGATTGCTATGAAACTCAGTAAGTAAGAAGAACAATGTGTATATTGAACCTCTCTTTTGGACCTCCAAGTGGTCTTGACAATAGTTTTTGAGTATGCTGTAGTTTTAGCAATGTTAGTTATCTACATGTGCATATGTTAGAAATTTTAAATATGTAGGGTTTTAGGTATTTAGTGGGTTGTAGACATAGAAGGCGTCTACATGCAGATTGCAAATTATAGTTGCTATTGTGCAGCTAGTGAAAAATATTGTGTTTAGTTGTGGTGCACTTGGTATCAACCTAGTTGCATATTTCTATTTTTAGAAGGTTGCCTATTTTGTCAAAATTTCTGACAACTTCAACTTGATTATGAGTGAGAAGCTTCATAATAACAATAATCCTCCATAAGATATTAGGATGATAAATCCCTTGAAGGATACAGATGTTTGAAATTATATTGAAGGACACATAGTAGTAGCACCTGAAGTTTTGGCACGAAATGCTACTATGAAACATATAAAGGATAAGAAAGATTGGAAGTAGACATAAAGTCATGTACTAGCTATCTATCAATGTCATAGATAGCACAATGGGTTATTTGTTATTAGGATTTGTAGCCCTTGCTATTGCATGGAAGAATCTTACAAGGCTCTGCAAAGCAAACGCAAAGTCTAGAAAGCTATAATTCAAGTTAGTGCTAAACCAAGTGACAAGAGAGAACTTGGATTGACTTGGACATGAATATAAGAGCTTAAGGCCATCTATGAATATGAGGGATGATATCCCTAACTTTGTAGACTTGATTTGTATGTTGATACTTGAGTAGAAGAACCTTGGGTTGGATTCCACTTCTTCTCAAAGCAAGAACAATTCTAAATAGATGTTTTATTTTACTAAGAGAGGTAGAGGTCATGGTAGAGTCCAAGGTTAGTCATGGTCAAGGTTATGATGTATAGCAAAAAAGAGGAAGACATTCTTGAGGAAGGAAAAGTCAAAGAGGCCAAGTTGTAGATTCTAATAGGCAACTTAATTCTAGTGATAGCAAGAAGTACTAACATTGATAAATTCCACATTTCTAAAAATAGCTTCAAAAAGAAGGCCGAATTAGAAATGGAAAAAAATAGCAAGATAATTATACATCAAGTAGTAGAAATAATACTGATAGAAATGAACAATTGTTTGTTATGCAACATTTTATAAGTACTATGACTATTGATGGTTCATTAAAGAATGATGTATAGTATGTAGACTCAAGTGCCTCCAACCACATGAATTTTCATGTAGATTAGTTTAGAGAGATGTATAGTCGAAGGGCTTTGGGCTATGTGGAGACAGGGGATGACATAGCTCACCCCATTATTCATATCGAAAAATATTCATTTGAGTATGCAAGATGGTAAAAATAAGTACTTGGATACTGAAATGTATGTACTAAATATTACAAAAAATTTGGTTTCTATTTGTCAGATGGTAGAACATGGATTGTATGTTCATTTTAATCTAATGGTTGTTATGTAGAAGATCTTAAAAATGATTGCATGTTGATTTCAAAAGAGAAAGATTCTTGCATAGCATTTACTCTTAATGTAAGTCTTCTTGAAATGGATGCTATCATGTTTATACAAGGTTAATGTATTGTGGCTAATATTGAAATTTGACATAAAAGTGTTATTCACGTGAATGTATACTAATTGAAAGACATATAGTCAAAACAAATTTTGGATGGCTTACCCAAGTTTAGGGTTGATGGGATGCATAAATCATGTGAAGCATGTCAATTTGGAAAGAAAGAAAAATATTTATTCCCACATGAAAAGTATATATGCATAACTTGGATGAAGAGTTTGGGATTCGATCTATATAAAACACTTATTGTGTAGAAGGCACAAGAGGATGCTAAAGCACTTGCTAATGATCTAGATCCATGTAAGTCAAGTAGAGTAAGAAAGCCAATGCAATGATTGACATATGATAGATATGTAGCTCATTACTATGCATACATAGCTAAGGTTGTGAAGGACGTGAAATCCACTTATTTATAAGATGTAGTGGGTATGGAGTTTTGGGATCCTACTATGAATGAAGACATGGTTGTACTTATGGATAATGACACATGGGACTTGGTACCTTTACTTGAAGAAGGCAAGATAGCTATTGGCTACAAATGGGTTTACAATGTCAAGCATACATAGAGATTCATGGTATTGATTATGAAGAGACTTTTACTCTAGAGGCTAAAATGGACACTATAAGGACTATCATAATAGTGGATGCATCAAAATTTTGGATTATACATCGAATTGATATTAAGAATGCCTTCTTGTAGGTGGAATACAAGACGTAGTTTATATGGAGAAGCCATATTGTTATGTAGATGTGAATCATCTAGATTATATATGCCGACTTCACAAGGCCTTGTATTTTCTTAAGTAAGCACCTAGGGCACAAAATGATAAGATTGCAAAATACATTGCTAGCATTGTATTTCACAAAGCATAGGCTAATCATTCATTTTATGTATGTGAGAGTAATGCATGTATTGTGATCATTACTTTATATGTAGATGATTTGATCATTATGTGTGATATTGAGATAGAGATTGACAATGCAAAAGGTGTCATCAAGACTCAAATCGAGATGAAGGATTTGGAAGAGTTGCATAATTTTTCTAGGCATGAAGATAATCAGGACTCTAGAGGATATCATAAAGACAATATGCATTGCTTATGTTGAAGAAGTATGGTATGGTTGATTACAAACCTATTTCTATAGCTTTGGATAATGCCAAGCTTAGTGCACATGAGGGTGACTTGATAGAGAATGTTAGTATGCGTCAAAATATTGTGGACACCCTTATCTATTTCATGATCACTAGGCCAGACACCTAAACTACATATCTGGTTTGGAGAGTCGCTCTATGCAGCTTCTAGAAAGCAACATTTAGATGTAGTGCAGTAGCGCACACTATGCTATGTCAAGTTTATATTAGATTATGCCTTATTATATGGTGTAGGTGTACCATTGGACTTACATGGGTACATAGATACACATTTGGACAATAGTATTTCAAATAAGAGATCTACGAGTGCTTTTATGTTTTCATTTAGTAGTAATACTGTTGCTTGGAGCAACAAGAAATAGCCAATAGTTTTCTTATCTAGTATATAGGCACAATATAAAGGTGATGCAATTCCAACATGTGAGGTAGCTTGGTTACACAAGCTACTTGGTGATTTAGGAATGTAGATGGAAAAAAATGTTATCATTTACTATAATAACCTTTGTAGCATTCAATTGGATTGAAACTTAGTGTATCATGCATGGACCAAACTTATAGAGATCCGTTATTGTTTTATTTGGGAGTGGATTTGGGCAAGTGATTTTGACTTGGTTTTGTTAGTACAAAGCTAGTAATATTATCACCAAGGCCTTGTTAGCTGAGAAGCTTCAATGCTTTAAGACTATGCTTGAAGTTCACGAGCTCATGCTAAGCTTGAGGAGGAGTGTTGATATATTGAGCTCTACATGAATTCACATCCATTGCATGCCTTAATGATATGGGAGAATATTACACACTAGCATGTTATGTGACCAACATGAGGATATGCCAATGATTCTATAGCTAGACTACACCCACATGTTTCACCCTTGGTTATGGCACACTTCTTGTGCAACCTCTCCTTTGCTTAGTGGATTCACATTTAGTGACCACATGTACATATCATGTGGTTTTTTCATACTAGTTTTTTATCATATTATGCATTGAATTATTTTGTGTGGATGAAGAAAAAATAGGAAGAAGAAGATCTCACCACTATCTCTCTGTGTTGTATGTGTACTCCTGGGTTCTTCATTCCTCTTTCCTCTTGTCTATTTTCAATAGCTAGTGTAGAGAGTAGTTAGCCAACTATCCTATTAAGTTGTATCTATATCTCTAGGGAAAGCTACATATAAACAGCTTGCATGGATCATAGGATTTAAAAAGAAGGGATGCATGTCCCATGAATCCAAGTGATTGCAACAATTTCTCACCATTTAAGATCTTGTTCTTATGCAATAGAATATCAAACAAACTATGTAATATAAATATTCAAAGATTAACCTCCAATACATAGTGTATCACAGGAAAACTAAAAAGTAGAAACAACAAAGACCAATGACTTATTGGACCATTACGTGCATAAAATCTATCTACCATGAGTACAATAAGACTAGGTCTACGAAGTCTCCAAACCTATGGGGTCACAATTTGTGATTGAGTACTACAAGGAAACCTAGGTAGCATTATTAGAAATATGATTATAAGCATAAGCAATATACTAAAAATAAAGTGACATAACCTAGATAAAACTTACAAAGTCTTCCAAATAAGTTCTATGACTGCCACTCCTAAGATGATGTATAACCCATACCTCGTGAAGTGATTTTTATCAATGCACTCAATTTGAAAATATTATAGTGTAGACTTTAAACTGTATATTGAAATGCCTAGGTTAGTTGCTGTATATAACTGCTAGATACAACAACAAAGAAAGCATGCAATTACCTTTGGATTTTATCTTCTCAATAACTCCTACTTCTCCCCACTGCCTTTCTCCCCTTGGCATGAACATTATGAGCTATAGGTAGATAGTACTGATATTCAAAGTGATGCAAATATTCGTAGAAAAATTTTCCTTCGTCGTCGTTGAAAGCATCGATATATATGTCTCTACAAATTCATAGCTATTTGCGTTGCTATTAGCATCACTTTTGTGACGCTAATAGAAATATAAACAGTAACACTTTTCAATGCACATACTGACTAAGATAGCAATGTGTGTAGTAAATTAGTGATGCAAATAGCAACGACTATAGATAAAAAAAATCTTGTGGCAGGGTACCATCTACATCACCAGTTGCTAAATAATATTCTGCAAAGCAGTTACATATTGAATAGAAAATCCTAATCAAGACAAGCACACAAACTACTTGAAACCATAGGATGGATAACTCATAAAATAAGTACAAGACCGGTGATGACAACTTCTAAAATTATATGGAACCATGGAGAGAAGAGTCCAAAGTAAACATGGAAATCTATATGTAAATATCACAAAGTACGAATATATATAAAGGATGATAAATATATCTAAGGAATGCTTCATGGAGGAGGGATGCATGGATCAGAGAACCAAAAAAGAAATGAGTATGCTTCACAAATCCAAGGGCATGCTATAGATCCTTGCTATTTGAAAGCTCATCCTGACACAAATGAGCATTGAACAGACTTTGCAAAATAAACAACCAAACATTAGTCCATCATATATAATGCATCACAAAAAGACTAATGTCTATAGACAAGAAAGAGGATTCACTTACTATGTCTTTGGGCACATACAATCTATCAATAAGCACAGTGAGAATGTGTCTCTTTGCATATCAAGTCTCCAAACTTATGGGATCGCGGTTTGTGTGTTTGATGGAGTGCTGCAAAGAAAATAATATAGCATTATTAGAACTAAGATTGTTAGTACAATTGATATTCCAAATAAGAAAGTGAGAATAACAAAAAGAAAATTTACAAATTTCTCTAAATAAGTCTTCTAGCTGCCACCCCCTAGATGATACACGACCTGTGCTTCTAATTGTACCCTTTGCTACCTCCCATTGCTGCTACCATTATCTTGGAGATTTTGTGGTCACCTCCTTGAGTCTCTACCAATCCTCTATGTTTAGCCACTTAGGATTTGAAGGGCCACTCTCGATTGCCTTGTGTGCATTTGATCATCTATGTGACATGTATACACACATACACTTCATGATCCACCCAATGAAAAACCTCTCTACTGTCGTATATACCAAAAAATCCTAATGCAAAGATACCACTACATAGTCCTTGCTCCCTTGTGGTATTTTTTTCCAATGGTCTAGAATATTGTACCTAAATATTTATTGGTACAACTTTCTCATGCAAGATAGGATCCTCTCTTCATCATTCATGATCACAGCACATGTTTTGTCATCTACAAGGTATCCATACCCTACTAGGATATGTCAAAGGTGTAGCCTCTCCTACCTACCACCACACTCTTGGGCATTACTAGAAGACCCTTGTATATCTAGCGTACTTGCGGGGATAGTATCTCTTAGAGTAGCACCCATAGAGGTGCCACGTGGTATGCACATGACATAGCAAAACCTAGAGTCGTGGGAGTAGATGTCCCTACAGATGTGACAAATACTAGAGATGATAAGTGTCGACTAGATTGACAACACCAAGACACTGCATCGGCTCCTCCACAACACCCATCTAAGCCACCCTCTCTTTGGAATCAGTATGAGAGCGAGAAGTAACAACTCTCTATGGAATTGATAGTGGGCTCATAGAATGTACATGTAACGTGTCCACTAGAATCCTCTAGGACACGTCTTGGCAGTCCATCGGAAAGGCTATCTAGAGAACTCCGCCCGGCACTCCCATGGAATGTTACGGATTTTGTAATCTAGGTTTTTCCGCGTCTGCCACGTAGCGGAAGTGTCCTGGCCGTTTCCCACTTAGGATCGACCGGAATTAAGGTTTTCTTGTTTGGTCATTAGCTAGCAGCAACTAGCGTCAGACCCGAGCGAACTACTTTACGCAGAAACGCCAGGTCCGAAGCGGATTCACGCTGCACTTGGTTCAAGGAGAATGGGAAATGAGAGGGATGCAAGGCTCGACCTCTCTGCCATAAGGCATAGTCCCATTCCGTTCCCCTAAAACAGCGTGAATCGAGTAATAGGTAATTCTAAGTCGTCATTCTCGTTATTCGTTTCGATGATCATCCTTCTGTTCGTCGAAGATTTTGAGAAAAGTTCCCGGCTAACCGGGACCACCCATCCATAGGGCGGACCCATGGTCCATCCTCCGCACTTTCCTCGGTTTGTTTTAGTTATGTAATTACCTACCACATTAATTTGACATATAACAAACAGCTTCCTTGATTAGCCCTGTTAAGCACTGGTTCCTTCACGTAATCTTATCACAGGACATAAAGAAAACAATGTCAAACAACTTCTTTATTATCATTTTATCCTTTTATCTTTGAAATACAAGGAGTTCCACCCGTAGGCTTGTTCATAATCCGCCCGAAGGCTATCCAGTAATCCACCAGGGATCACTATTCCAAGCTTCTGCCCGTAGACTAGTATGCGGGCCTCGAGATCCAATCCCGAGTCACGTTAGCCTCTTGTGCAGGACCCGGAAGGCGAGGGATTTACGGCCAGAGCCCCCTCTGGCACCCAAGCGTCCTCCTGCTCCAAGTAGAGCTCAACGGAAAGACCTCTCACGGCGGGTTCGGTCCACGTTCCCGGCGCGGTCAACAACCCTCTTGGTTAGGGTCAGGCAGGCAGTTGGGGGTAACTGAAGCTGCCTCTCCCTTCAGGCCTTCAACCTGAAGCATTTATATATCTTTCATCCTTTAATTCCTTGAACAAACAATGCAAACAGTGCTTTCTAAACTGTTACAAGCACAATCAATTCCAGTGGTCGTTTAGTTGGCAAACTGTTAAGGAGTGACTCCTTCTCTCCGAATGCATCCCGCATTCGATCCGGAATCAATTGCAACATGGCAAGATTCCTATCGTCTTTGGGTTAGAGTCATACCATGTCAATACTTTTAGGTTTTGTTAATGGTAGATTCCGGCGACCATGTCGCTTTAGTTTATTGACTAATCATTTGCGTCCAAGCAAATACCTAGCTTCCCCTTAACTTGGCAAATTTTCCCTAATGAGGATAGAGCAAGAGGATGACTGCCCTTTCCCCTTGCAAGTTAAACTTGCGCAAGAACTTGCCAACCTTATTCCAAGGAATGGCAAAACTCCTTACGATCAACCTGCAAGGCTAAGTGACGTTGCAACTTATTGCACAAGTGTTGTCTCCATTCCAAAAGATCATTTCCCCTAATGAATGGCATATTCAGGTCACGGAATTAACTTCAGACGAGAGGGAGGGTTTAGGTTGTCTTTTTACCCACCCCATCCTTAATTTCACTAAATCGACAATGTTTAGTCCTAGGGTTCCAACTCAATTCGAGTTTCATCATTTTAAATGCTTGGTCCTTAAGGTAGGAATCCTAGATTATTGTTTACATGAGCATCCAATTAGCTTAACATTTTGGGAATATGGTTAGGACTATTGGGTTTGAAGGTTTCGACTTAACGTCAATTGGAAAACTTGGCCGAATCCTTAACGTGCTAATCCCTAGTTAATGTTTGGGGTATCTATCGTATTAACTGAACCATACCCATGTGAATCCTTTGTGACTAGGTGGTTTGGGTAATTCACTATGCTTGTCTCGCGACAAGGATGAATCCTTCCTAGAGTTAATAAAGTAGATCTAAAGGAGGAAAAATAGTTGCAACTACCGCAATACATGTAAACATGTGATTCATTGCTTCTACGCATCACATGGTTCACAATAACTCTATCTTTCCTTGGTATAGTAAAAATGCATGATAATCTGGGTACTAACTTTCCTAGGACCTACTAGGACTTACATCAAATAACCATGCCTACAACCTTGTTGTCTACACTTTAGAATCTCATGCTTTGATAAACCATGCGACCTTTCCTAAATACGGCTCCTGATGAATGAAATTTCTGCATGATGACTATGCAACTTTCCCCTAGCTACAATGTAGTTAATGAAGTTCATACCAAACTAAAGCTAGTGTTAACTTATTCCATGTTACATGCTACTTGCAAGTCCATAAGATCATTTTCGTACTCTTCTATTTCTTTTCGGATAATATCTTATGGGTGTTAACTTTTCCTCATGAATCATTACAAGGAAGATGTTGCCTAAAATGCGGCACACGCTTATTCCCACCATGTCTAGTAACCAAATGCACTTATCAATTTCATTTCTTTGCCCTATATGTTTAGACTCATTACTTTGATAATGTTCCAAAATAGCAACATGCAACTAGTCTTCTAAGGCGGACAACTCTGGAAATGCAACTGTTTCAATTTCATGACATGCATCAACCTTGTCTAATGTTTAAAGAGATAATTTATCAAATGTATTTTTAACGCTGCCACATGCATTAAAAATAAGCGTAAAATGCATTCTCCCTTATGGAATTAAGCGTGCCTAAACATTTCTTTGTGTGAGAATAAACTCGAAAAAACCTGGACTTGTGGGCTCGGGGAGATATCCACTTGAATGCTTGGAGATGAACCTCCCGCAGCCGTGCCTTGCAACTTCTTGGGAGCCATCATTGAGGACTTGATCTCCGCGGATTCCCTCGCTTCTACCCGTTCTCTAAACAGCCTCAAGATATGCCTTCTCCCTCGTACATCGGAGATTCCTTCACCGACTTTCGGATCTTTAAAAGGCCGGGGCTTGTGAGGATTGGGGCTTATGGGATTTGGAGCTTTGCTTGGGGGGAATGGGGCTTTTATGAAAAGGACTTGTGGGAATGGGGGCTTTACAAGGAAGTACTTAAACACCCGGGATGGCCACGCGGAAACAAGCCTTAAGGGAACCCCGTAATGGAAGCTTCCAAGGAAGCTTCTATACCACACAAGATTACGTGGAAGAAGGAGGGAATTTTCAAATTAACGTCGGGGGACAATTTTTTTGATGAGGAGGATCTTCATGGTGGCAGCGGGGCTGTATTGGCCGCCTGGCGGCGATCTTGACGCTCCGCCCACACGCGAATGCTGTCCCCCTTGGACCTCAGCACCTCACGGCCTCAGGCCCATGCTGTGCCGAGTAGCAGCAGCAACGTCGAGGGGGGGGTACCAATGATTGGGAAGGGTCGTGAAGAAGGCGAGGATGGCGGCGGACTGTGGCGGGTTGGCGGACTGTAGCGGCCTGGCGACTTCCTGCACGGCGGCGATGGCAGCAGCGTCCCTTCTTCCCTTCTCACAGCACCGTCGCCTCCCCCCCTCATTCCAAGCTCATGATGGATGTTTTTATAGGCATGGGGGGGGGGGGGGGGGGGGGGGGGGGGGGGGGGAGAGAGGGCTCCCCCACGTGGCCCTTGCATGGGTTCCCCCTTCTCCATGGAGTCCACGACTTCCCCAAGTCCATCTCTCCCACATTCCCTTTTCTCCAGTCGTGCATCGGCTGGGGAAAAAGGGATAAAAGTAAAAAAAAATTGCTTTAATAATAACTATTTTGCCCCTCCCAAGAGGGTGTTTATGCGGGAATTTCGATTTTTGAACCTCGGTTTTAATTTACCAATGCGGAGGACCCTATTTCTCGCGTGCGGGTCACACATTACACTGCCAATAATTTCAATGCAAGAGATAACCTTTGCACAAGGTTTACGTCGTGTGCGGGACGTCAATATTCACGGGTGGGAATATTACAGTACATCTCCGCAACATCCCCCAAAACCACTTTCTCTATCAGCGGGGCCAGTCTAGAACACCGATCTCACCTACTGGAGATCAAAGCATCAAAGCATGCTGAAGTAGACCTTATAGAATGGCATGATGATATTTGTTATAACTCTTAATCCACCATATCTCTAAAGTGGGTTATCTAATCTAAAGACATACATGTTAATATCTCTTGCAACTCCTCATTGGTCATCGCTTAACTCATCCTACTCTTTGGATATCATTAAAGATAACTTGCATATACAAGAAATAATATTAGCCATAATTAATATAAGGATTTAGGTAAACTGAAAAAACATAAACGTGTAAAAAAGGATGTAATCATAATACATATACTAAAGTACCCTTAAAAGTGAATTATCAGCAAATTGAGCAAGCGGATGTAAATACAACCTCACCTATGGCTCCATGTCAAGCTCTTCGTATAGCTTGACATACACTAGAAGGTTTATAGATAGGTCACCCCATAGAAAGAGGAGTCCACTTCATTGTCAAAAAATTCCTTGCCTCCTATCTCTTTGTCTACGTTATTTGTGCCTTTCTCCTTTGCACGCTCCAAGCCCTCTTCACCCTCCACCCTTTATAACATTGACCCCTCTAACTTCATACTCTCCTTTCTCATGCTAGGGACATTGCTTTCATCATATACTTGCACACTTTGAGGTATTGATGGCACAACATACCACCATTGAGGTTGTTGGGGATTTAGATAGAAGATTACTTATTTAATATTACATATAAGAGTGAATCAATATTTGTGACAGTTTCATGTTACCAAAATTTGAATAAAAAAGGTTATGTACTTGTTCACAATGATTGAATATGACAAATATGTCGTGCAAATTTTTCCATCTTTTCTCAGAATCTACCTCTAGAAATCGAGATGCACCTTGTCGAATGATTATCCCAACTCCTTCCAATACAACTTTAAACCACTATACATGAATATGATCATGGAGAAGCTACTATAATCCATTATGATAATACTTTCCAAGTTGCCAAAATACTCCATCTCATCTACTAGAGTATTTGGATCTATGGTCCCCGCCTCAGCTCCCTTGCTTGAACTTTACTATGATACCACAATTTGTTATAGAGTGCATTTTATCGATGCACTCCACTAAAAAATGTCACCCATGCGACGACATTGCCTTGTAGATTTTTTACTATACACCCAAATGGTTAGATTGGTTATTTCACAAAAAAACTTGATATGATAGCAAATAAAGCATGTGGTCACCTTCTTCGGACTACATTCCCTTGAAAATTTCCACTCCTCGATAGAGACCTCTACCTCGTCGCGAGAAGCTGTTATCAAAGCTTCATGCAACCACCTCATAGACATAAACCATGGCATCTCTTCCATGCCCTCCGAATATCGAATTGGTCGATTGAATATACTGTGTCAAAATTTTGATCACGCTTCCTCTCGCTTTCTTTTGGCTTGCTCATACCTAGTAAGCCACTTTTCTATTGATGCATGATGCAACATACAAAAACGGTTCACTTTCTTTTCCAGGCACCATCCATTATTTTTTCTATCCCATTTTCAATCACCACATCTCTATTCATTCTATCATCATCCTTTAGTGATTGTAGCATATATCCAAAATATGCACTAATGCCTCCGACACTAGCCAACCTTTGGCCATGCTACCTTTTGGCTAAGCTTGTTGTTGCACAAAGCCCTTCGGGGTTTTCATGAAATGCTCTAAGAAGAACATCCATCACGTATGGATGGGTCCTATAATCTCCACTTCTCCCCCCCGTCTCCCTCTCTCCTTCTTCTTTCCACTCTCATTCCTCTATTTTCTCACTTTTCTTTTCTACCTCCTCTTCTCTCTTTCTCTCTTTCTTTCTTTCTATTTCTTGGTTTCCTCTCTCTTTGTTTCTCTCCCCCCTCTCTCCCTCATTGTTTCTCTCACTCATTCTCCTCTCTCTCTTCCTTCATATCTTGTTTCTCTCTTACCCTTTCTCTTTGCTACCGTTCTCCCCCCTCTCTCTCTCTCTCTCTCTCTCTCTCTCTCTCTCTCTCTCTCTCTCTCTCTCTCTCTCTCTCTCTCTCTCTCTCTCTCTCTCTCTCTCTCTCTCTCTCTCTCTCTCTCTCTCTCTCTCTCTCTCTCTCTCTCTCTCTCTCTCTCAATTCATTTCACTACAAAGAAATACAAAAAAAGAAAAGAATAAAACATAAAAACAAAGCTAGAAGAGGCAATATATCCACCTCAAAGGCCCATGTGCCTCCTCTTTGCACCTTCCCTTATTTCTCCCTCGTTCATTGCTTCCTTTTCTTTGTGTACAACAGAGGCGATGGCGACGATGGAGAGAAGCTCTCTCTCTCTCTCTCTCTCTCTCTCTCTCTCTCTCTCTCTCTCTCTCTCTCTCTCTCTCTCTCTCTCTCTCTCTCTCTCTCTCTCTCTCTCTCTCTCTCTCTCTCTCTCTCTCTCTCTTGCTCTCTCACAAATGTTTGTGACCAATCATGATTTGGGTTCTTGGTGCTTTTTTTCTCAAATCAATGTGGTTCTTTGCATCCCAATTAGTGTCGCTAAGAATCACTATAAGTGTTGCTATACGCATCGCTATTAGCATTGTAAATTTCAATTTGCAAGGCTAATAGTGATGCAAATAACAAGGCCACTATTTTGCTTCGCAAATGGTAGGTGCCCCAATCCCTTGTTGTGGAAGTGACGATCAAGGTATCATGCAACCATCTCATAGAAATGAATTATGGAAACTCCTCCATACCCTTGGGATATTAAAGTGACCATTGGTATATACTATGTTGAAGTTCTAATGGCACTACCGCTTGTTCCCTTCTAGTCTACTTGTACCTACCCAACCACTTCTCCATGGATGCATGATGCAAAATCCAAAAATATTCACTCTCTTCTCCATAGCACTATCCATCCTCCTCTCTCACATTTTCGACTAGCACATCTCCTATTAGTCTATGACATTGTCATCCTTTAGTATCCACAACATCTTATTATCTGAATCCACTATTGGCAACCAGTCTAAAATATGTACCAATGCCTTTGATACTAGCCAAGCTTCAATCATGATGGACAAGTCCTTTGTTGCATAAAGTTTTTCTAGGTTTTTATGAAGTTCTCTAAGAAGAATATCCATCAAGTATAGACTGGTCTTGCAATCTCCAATTCATCCAAAAGATGTAATAGGAGATGAGTTTCTATTGTGAGAAAGCTCATGTATAAGTACTTTTCAACGAGAAATACTATCTGGACTACTCTTGGCCTTGCAAATTCTATGGTGAATGCCCTCATCTCCTTTTTCAAGATCCACTATAGTATGCTCGACAACTTATAAACCGTTCAATGTATGTCTTGCTAATAGAATTAACAACAAAAAATTTAATATTATTAAAAATTATAAATTGATGTAAAGTAAAAAAATATTCGTTTTACTTACTCAAGGTATTATTAAGGCTAGGATAAACCCAACATATCTTGTGCCATCATGGAAATTTAGTCATGTTAGCCAGTCATCTTTAGAAAATATTAACATGAGAGAATGCATCATACCTCTTAATGTGTGGATAGACCTGATAATTTGCTTCACCAAGAGCTTCTATTTACTAGATAAAGCCAAAGGAGTAGGAGATAGCTTCACTTGACGATCATAGCTCGTTTGTGGTGGCTAAGACACCTCCATCTTACCTACCTCCTTCAAATTGATGCAATCCCCTATAATATCTCTCTTTTCCATCATATGGTCCTACAATAAACTATAAACATTCTTAAAAATGTATGTGGAATCCAAAAAATGGTTCATTTATAAATGGGTTTACTATGGCAACTCATTGAAAACTATGAACCATCTCATTCTGCTTGAAATCAACTCCTCTTGGACTATCTTCCACTTGTAACAACTCTATGTATTCATTTATGCAAGGGGTCATTCAAGGAAACCTTTTCTCAAATCATGGACCTTTGGTTAGAATATGTTGTTCCCCTAATAAACCATCTTCTTCACGGTCCGTGACTTTTGAGAGTCAAACACAATGGACATGCATGGTGACTTGGGGTGACAAGATCTACCACAATATCTATACCTAGTCAACACAAACATAGACAAGCCTATATAAGAGTAATGAGAAAGAAAAAGTGTTTATTTGAGCGGTCCCTGAAACCCAGAATGTCATGTATGGTCCATATAAAAATGGCTTGTATATTAATAGACCACCTCCCAATATACTTGATCATATTTTTTCATAGTAATCTCCTCCTCCCAAAAAATCTAGAGCTCATAAGCTAATAGACTGAGATAGATGTCTATATTCTTTACTTTATAATACCCAAGAATGAGCAATCTAAGAATCATGTATCCATTTTTTATAGGAAGCCATGGGGGGATGTTGTAATTCATAGGGACTACTAGCCATGCATTGTAAGAAGCGAACAAATTTATGCCATTTGTAGTAAGACAAAGATGAAGATTCCTTGCTTCTCTTGCAAAGCCTAGAAAGGTGAAATCAATGTGACTCTATATCCACAAGTTGATATTCATTGGATTCCATACATGGAATTATTTTGTGCTTGCCACATTGTTAAGATTGATATCTTTGATGTGTGAAACATATGATAAATGCATAGTATAAGTGAAAGGTATCTGATAATCTTTTGAGGGACAGTTTTTACCTACAAGTCTTATTAAAACCTATGAGCACCACACTTGAGACATTCCATGGACTCGTATTCTCCTTGAAAAAGCATAGATTCATTCATGAATGCTATTAAAATTTTTACTAAGCTTCCAACTACTTGTCATGCATTATTTTAAGACTTGAGCATTGTGTTACTAGATGGTAGTATATGACATTTTCATAGCCTGAAAAAGACCCAAACACTTTAAAGAAATAAAAAGCCTTTCTTATTTATGTATCAACAATAAAGAAGTGTAGTGTATATCTAAACAATTCGGTCACACTTATATCACTCCATTTGTCCTTCGCCTATATACTTAGGAGCTAAAGAAATATTTTTAAGTGACATACTTGGAACCCATCATATAATGATATGCATACATCCTCTCTTAATGGATCAGATAACTCAACATCTAAGGATAGTAAATTCATCATTTATTGCCACCATCTTTGCCTCCAAGAACTGAGGGAGATTTGAAAGGTTTCGAGTATCGTGTGGTGTTGAGGGTGTAGTGGATGGAGTGTCCTCTAGCGGATTGATCAATTCGGGCGCTCCTTCCATTATATGCCCATGAACTTATTTTTATAGGCCACAATAGATGCATTGCTTGGAATGGACCAATACTTCTCTACTTATATATTTTTTACACATTTAATGCTATTTAAATTTATTTCAATTAGAGTTTGATTGTAATGAATAAATGGTGCACACTTTGCCCGCTGTCAACTCAATGTCCAAGACTACTTGATAAATTATTTTTGGTTAAAACTTGTTGAAACATCACACATTATCTATAGATAAGAAACGTCCTTGTGCAATTACAAGCTTGCATTGAGTGCAATGACATGGAACATGTTGATTGAGATACATCTCTCCATCTTTGATATTACGACCCCCATCATTGTCTTTTTCTTCCATGTCATAACAGACAATACACCTCTCTCTCAATTCATCACTCCCTCTCTTCCTCTCCTTCCCTCCCTCCATCCCTGTATTTTTGTTTAGTTTTCTTTTTACCTCTTCCTCTCTATCTACATATATCCATTTCCTACTTTCTTTCTCTTTTCTCCCTATTTATTTCACTCTCCCTCCCTCTCTCATTTCTCTGTATCCCTCCCTCTCCCCCTCTCTATTTATCTCTTTCTATTTCCATGCCTATATCTCTCCCTTGCTATCTCCTTCTATCTCTATCTCTTTTCTTATCCTTTTCCCTCTCTTTATTTTCCTCTTCCTCTCACTTGTTCCATCCCTTTTCCTCTATTTATCTCTTACTATCTCCACATCGATTTCTCTCCCTCCCTCCCTATTTCCTTCTTCCTCTCAATCCCTCTATCCTTTTTCCTCTTTCTACTTTATATTCCTTTACTCTTAACCATCTATTTTTCTCTCACTATCTTCATATTTATCTCTCACTCAATCTTTGTTCCTCTCTTCTCTATCTCTCTCTCCTTTTCTCCGTCCCTCTCTATCTCTATATCTCTCCCTCCCTCTTCTTCAATTTATTTTTCTCTCCCTTCATAGCCCCTCTCTATTTATCTCTCTCTCTCTTTGTATTCTTATATATATATATCTCTTCCTAGCATCACTGTATCTCTCTCTCTCTCTCCCTCCTTCCATCTCTCCATTTTTCTCTCACTCTCTGTTTATTTTTCCTTCCTTCTCTTTATCTATATTTGTTTTTCTCTCTCCCTTCACAGTCTCTTTCTATTCCTCACCCCCTCTCTCTCTCTATTTGTCTCTCTTATCCACTCCTCACTATTTTTCTTTCTACCTCTCCATTGCTCTCTTTGTTTCTCTCTCTTTACGTATTGTTCTCTCCCCCTCTCTCTCCATTTGCTTCCATTTTCTTTTATTTCTCTCTCTTTACTTATCTATCTCCCTCCCTCTTATTTGTCTCTCTTTATTTCTCTTTTTTCTCTCTCTTTATTCCCTACCTCTTCATTTTCCTCCTTTTCTTTTATTTTCCCTCCCTCTAGTTTTCTCTCCTTTTCTCCCCCCCCCCCCCCCACACACACACACATTCCTATTCTCCCTTTTATTCTTTACCTCCTTCCCCCCCTTTCTCTCTCTCTCTCTATTTTTTATTATTTTCAATATTTCCTCTCCCTCATTCTCTCTCACACACATATACACTCTCCCTATGTACATATGTATACCTATATATGTGAAATTCCCCCCCCCCCCTCCTCTCTCTCTCTATTTCCTTAATTTCTCTATTTTTGTATCCCACTCTCCCTAATCCCTCATTATATTTCTCTCTCCCCTCTTTGTGTCTTTCCCTCTCTCTCTCTCTATATTTCTCTCCATCTCTCATTCACTCTCTCTTTCCCTCCCTCCCTCCCTCGCTCTATCTTTTCCTCTTCTCTATTTATCTCTCTCCCCTTCCCTCCCTCTTTCTCTCCCTTCCTCTTTGTATCTCTCTCCCTCTCTCTCTTCCTCTTTGTTTCTCTCCCTCCCTTCCTCTTTCAATGCACCTCTCCACAAAGAAAAAGAAAAAGAGAAGACAATAAAATATAAAATCTAAGAGAGAAAAGACAATGAACCTACATCAAAGGCTCAAAGAATAATCCCTTTGTGCTTCCTTTCTTCTTCTTTGCCTTCAAAGCTTCCCTTTTTCTTCTCCTTTGCACCCCTCTCCTTCTTCACAGATGGTAGTGGCAACAACATCCTCTCTCTATTTCTTTCTCTCTAAGCTTTGAGCTATTTTCTTCTCTTTCATTCTCTCTTCTCGTTTATGTGGAAATGCTATGTTCAAATTTTCAACACTTTTTTTCTTAGTATATCATCAATATATGCATTACAGTACACCTCACAAAGCATCACTATGTTCGTCTTGCAAACCGTTGATATGTGTGTCACGAAGAGTCACTATATGCATCACAAAAGCAATGCTATTGCAACACAAATAGAAACTCATATAGCCATAGTTTGAGTAATATTACTAAGTCTAGTTGGAAACTTCCATTGCTATGGATGCATTTTCTTGTAGTGATTGATTACACTAATGCAAATTCTTGAATGTCAAATCTCCAAGGATACTTTCACATAAATATAGATTATGAAAATATGGGTAAATTTTTAAATTTAATCTATTGAATGTAACTTTTCAATGCTATTTCTAGCTTAATGCATTGTTTGTTTTGTGAATGTCTACCTCACAAGAGCTTGCTAAATGAGCTTGATCAAATGTTCCAACATTTCTTATGTTGTTTCTCCCTAATATTTTCCTTGTGCTAGGATACATATACATTCATGTTCGTTCTTTCACTAATGACTCTATGTTTGTGTGTGCATGTGCAAGTATGTGTGTATATCACACACAAAGATACAAAACATACTTTTGGATAAAAAGCATCCAATTTATGTGTTAAAATAAAAGAAAATCACATGAGTATGGTTTCTTGGTGTTTCTTATCACCGATTTTAAAAAAATATCAAATAGAATCTTTAATGAGATGTGCACTAGGGAACTAAAAGATTTGATCATGAAAACAATGATGTCTCAAAGGAAAAGTTTTTGTTTACTAGATTTCAATTAATTATATGAAATAATAATGTCTCAAAAAAAAAGAGAATACATTTGGAGATGAACTAGATGTCAATCAAGGTCAAACAAGAGAATACATTTTGTTCCATTTTATTAGTAATGAATACAGGCCTAGATTGAAAACCCTCATGGTGATAGAGCTATTAGTAACATGAATTGTACTAGGAAATATAGAACCACCATTAGGATCCTTGATTTATGTGCATAACATTAATATATTTACACTAGATATTTTTAAATTCATGTTCTATTCATGAATATTGGATTGAGAATGTGTAAATCAATGTCCATAATTATAATTTATCTCACTTAGGCACATTTATATGGTGCATTGTCTTGCTAATGAGCTTAAAAGATGTTCCATTAAGTAAGATACATAAATACTATTGATGATGAGAAATGTATTCTAACCTTTAAAGTAGTCCCTATATAGATTGGGTGTTAAGTAAGATTTCAAGTTATATGGTTTCCTTGCTATCCTTACAAATAGAGAAACCTATAGGTTGGAGAAAAGTGGAAAATTTATGAGAAGAAAACAAAGATAAAACACTTATTCATTAGCCAAGAGGGTTTATAAAAACATTCAATCCTACTTGGACCAAGTTGATAAAGTGATCATTAAAAACAAATACAAATAATTACACTTGTCACATCACACTTTTTTATAAATACATTCACCTAAGCCAACTTATCCAGTCAAACATCAATCACGTTTTGTGGACGATTTAGGAATTTCAAAAAATATAGTACTATCTAAATTATTATATGTATACATTTTCATCACATGTGAGAACTTTCTAGCCATTACTTCATTTCAACTTCTATATCTCAATGATAAGGCAAATTCTAGTAGCTTAAAACACATGCAATATAAAATGGGATCCTATCCTTTTGGATAAAAGTACATCTCAAGCATGTGAGTCTTAAAAGCATGATTGATCTATAAATATAAACTAGTATGATTCTATAGTACATGTAATATTAAATATATATGTTACACTCTCATGCGATGTTAATGTAATTAAACACAAAAAGTGTGAAATACTAAGACATCGATCATTGTATCAAAATACTACATTAGAGTTTGGATGGAATTTCCCATAAGTTTGGGACATGTGGTCAAATCTTTGAATTTGTCATAACTTGAACACTATAACTCCAAATCAAGTACTCTATAGCTCAATAGATTCCATTTTTCAAGTGCTTTCCAATGATAGGTCACATCATATGGTTTTAAGAAACTCATAGGCATGTTATCCGGATGCCACCTTTTTAGTATTCAAAAAATGGGATTTGGGAGATTCCCAAACTCACTAATATTGTGTTCTAGACTTGGTCATGAGGATCGTATCTAATTTACAATGATGTGACAATATAATAATGCTACTTGTGGATCTAATCTAACATTGCTTTCTGATTCATCATATTTCTAAGTAGACTTGAGAAACATTATACCCTCACAACTAGTAAGTGCTCATATAGGACAACCTAAGGTACACCTTGGTTCATCGAGAACATGGTTTGAGGGATTTGAGACTCCATTGATTAAGATGGATGACCACATAATGATTCTTAGTTTGTTGGTTAGTTGCTAACAATTACACTATTAGTTTGTTGGTTAGTTGCTAACAATTCTTAGTTTGTTGCTGAGTTGCTAATAAATTTATTTTATCTGTCAAATTTCTTATCAATTCATTTATACAATTAATAATATATTTATTGAGTAATTCAACATCTTTATTGTGTTTGGGAATCTTCTTCCCCTATTAATTCATTCATCAAATTAAAAAACTATTTATGAGTCGTAATAAGCATTATGTCTTAAAGAAACTAATGTTCTCTAAAATGTCTATTTCAATTCCCATGATCCTTAGGCCCATGAGAAATCTCATTCTTATCCCTGGCTAGAGTACACAAATGATTGACTTTCTCAGAGCCCCACTAAGATCTCATATACCATAAGAAATGATTGCATTGTCATGTTGGCCATAACAAATGATTGCATCAACAAAGTGGCCATTATTACTACTTGATCTTTAGCCTTTATATTAAGTAGTTGGAGCATCTTTCCTTTTTTTTTGTTCTAGGAGCATTGATAGAGGAGTTGGGAGAGGTCCACCATCCAATAATACACCCCTCTTTCCTAATTGTGCATGCATAGTGCAAGGCATTAGCATGTTTCTTAAGACCATAATGAATATTCATAAAGAATAGCAATTTTAAAATACAATCCAAAAAGTCATTTTATTTCTTTACAGGAATTATGTCTACCAATTACAACAACTAATGAGCTTAAAATTATCATTCTAATGATTTTCTTCTGAACTTCTTTTCATTTTAGAGGGATTGAAAATATACCAAGCTTTAACATAATAGAAATAATTTACTAGAGTCTCCACTAGTTCACATTGTATCCACTTAGACCCATTAATCCTCCATATTATAAGTCCTTTATATAAAAAAATGTTACTTATCTCCACAAAATCCTAACCTTATTAGATCAATCAATTGATGTATTTGCACTTCTTCCCAACCTTATCAAATTGATTAATTGATATAGTTTCACTTCTTGCTCAATTCTTCCTTTATATAATCTCACCTACATAGGTATAACATCTCTTTCATTTTAATATATTTACACTTCTTCCCAACCTTATCAAATCGATTAATTGATATAGTTTCACTTCTTGCTCATTTCTTCCTTTATATAATCTCGCCTATATAGGTATAACATCTCTTTCATTTTTATACAATAAAGCCATCCCTTAGCTTATCTCTCCTAGCTGCCTTTGCTTAGCTATACTTTGCTTTGATCATTTTGATATATTTTAAGATATTGTTTCTCTTCTTACTTATTTTTTCCTCTAGATAATATAACCTAAAGAGGTGTACTATCCCTTTAATTTTTATTTACATTAAAGGAATTGAAACTCACCCTTTTCATTTAATTCCATGTTATTATGAAAATGGGATGAAAGATAAGAAGAAAGGGATGGAGAAACAAGTGAGGAGAAGAGAAAAAAATGATTTGGCATTGTAGATTGTATAAGTTATTGCTGATATTTTTCTTCTTCTTAAGAAAAAACACTGGCTACAAAATCCTGTGCAGGATGACCTTGTGGATAAGAGTATAGAAGTAATGAAAAATCTACAAAACCAAAGGAACATAAGAAGGGGTACCATTCATATTGTATAGAAAAAAACCATATACATACACACACAAGAAATAATAAATAATAGTTCATGCAAAAATAATAGAAACACAATTGAGAAGTAATTACAAAATATATAAAGAATGGATAGGACTCAATAGAACATCTCTAAGTAATTCAAAGTCCTATGGAAAAGCTTTGGCATGACCTTTGCATGTGTGTGATTAGAAGATTCATGCAATGCAAATAAGTAAGCATTCATTATGCATAGAAAATAACCTAAAAGTCTGATAACCCCCAAATTTGTGGAAATATAAGCACAAAAATTGCTCAATATGGAAACATATTTTGTGAAATAACATTTTTTCTTTTGTACCATCTTGTCAAAAAATTGTCTATGAAGCAATGTAAAATGTGTAGTCCAAAAGGCTCACAATTTAAAATGTATAAAAGAAAGGAAAGGTCAAACACCTTTTTCCCATTTTAAAAATGAGGGGTCTCAAAGACCTTAGTCTATGTATGCACTTTCAATTTTAATATCAAGAAAAGGAGGCTTGTTGGGTGATTTGAGGAGGTCAGAGGTTGAGTTGGTTACACCCTCTCTCTTCCTTTATCTTCTCCTCCCACACGTCATTTCTTGCTCTCTCATTTTGGTACAACACTTGCCTTCTTGTTCTTATCTCTTTCTCTTATGCTTCATGCTCATTTTTATGGAGAGTGAGGATGGTTTGTATCTATCTATTTCTTGTGTGTTTCTAGGCATGGTTCTTGGTGAGGAGGAACGGTTTCTTGTAGGTTTTTGTAGCCAGCAAGTGTCTCGAGGCACATTGCATCCAGTTGCGGGGTAAGGGAGTTAAAAGGGGCCCTGGAATATTCCCTGGCCGACTAGTGGAGGCTCATATGATAGGTCGCTCACGCCGATCTAACTGCCTTCATGGGCTATAAAAGCTAAAAGCTAAACCCCTTCACAGCAATTGATCATCCATCTTTCACCTAGTCAGAGTTGTTCCAGCCAGCCTTAAGCTCTTCACCTATCTTCTGTCTAGATCACCATCTAAGCTTCACAGTGGAAGTGTACGGGTGGACAGATCTATATCTATATCAGTTGATTGGAGCTAAAGAAACTTTCTAATTCTCCTCGTATATATTGTGTACTCTCTATCTCTATCTCTTTCTCAGATTCTGTTCGCTGCGCCGTGTAATTTTTTTACATAGTATCAGAGCCGAGGGGACTCTAGGGATCGAAGAGTGCACGAGGCAAAGGCTTCAATAGCAAAGAGGAATAATGTTGTCTTTCGGAAGTGGTTTTGGCGCATTAGGAAGCGGTGCAGGAGGTGGTGCTACTCTACCAGCTATTCAAACACTGAGGATTCGTCCACCAACCTTCAGCAAAGCCAAGTTAGATGGTACAAACTATACATTGTGGAAGCTCAAAATTACAACTATCCTTGATTCTTATGAGCTTTTGGAGAGTGTTTTGGGGACTGATGTACAACCACAGCCTACCCCCGACCCATCAAATCCTAATGATGATTCCTCTGAATGTTGATCTTCTACGAGCTTGGAAACAAAGGAATGCAAATGCATTGTGTGCCTTAGTTACAAGCTATTCTAACAGTGTTCTGACTTTGATTCAGCATACAACCAAAGCATCAGAGGCTTGGAATGTACTAAGGAATCAATATGAAACATGAAACCAAACAAGGATTCAAAACTTGGAGAATCAACTACCAGCGGAGAAATTTGCTGAAGGAGAGACAAGTGAAGCATTCATCACTCGGATTAAGAATCCACGGGACTAGATGGCTAGTGCTAAGATACAAAAAACTAGCGAGGAGCTAGCTCAGAGGTGTCTTTGGATTTATCCACAAAAGTTTAATGGACCAGTAACTTCCCTTAATACTAAGGTGAGACCTCAAGCTTTGAGTTTTGAGGAGTTTTGTGCATTATTGCTAGAGGAGGAGTTGAGGCTAAAAGCCTGAGAAGGAAGCAACAATGTAGATGTTGCATTCTCTGCAAATGCAAAAGGCAAAGGTGGTTTCTCCACCAAAAATGATGGTGACAAAAAGAAGAAGGGTAGTAAGAAAAAGTTTCAAGGAGAGTGCTTCTAGTGCAAGAAGAAAGGACATGCAATCGCAAATCGTCATGCCAAGAAGGCATATGAAAATAATAGTACCCTTAAAAGTAAGGGGAAAGAGACAACCAATACCGTTGAAGCAGAGTTCGAGTTATTCATGGAGACCATTGAGGAGGTGTGCTCCTCAGTGCAAGAAGAATGTACTAATGACTCATGGGTGTTGGATAGTGGGGTCTCCCGTCACATGATTAACAAGAAAGGTCTATATAGTTCTATGCAGCCTCTACAAGAATCCATCACTGTGACGGTTGGAAATGATGTAAAATTCCCTGCTGGGGGTATAAGTACTATTTCATTTGTTTCTGCAAATGGTGATTTCAAAAAGCTTTCAAATATGTTGTATATTCTCGAAACTAGGAGAAATCTTTTATCAGTTGTTGCTGCCATAATTGATCTTGATCATGAAGTGAGATTCAAGAAGACATGTGTAGAAATTCTTGACAGTGATGGCAAGGTGGTTGGCAAAGGAGAAAGAAGGAACAACCTATATGAGCTAAGTGCTCTTACAGCCACCATTAGAGTGGGCACAAGTAAGCTTTGGAATGAAAGGTTTGGACACATCAGATTTGGAGTGTTAAAGGAGATGCACAAGCAAGGTATGGTTTCTCACCTACCTGCAATGACTAAATTGAAGGAACCCTATGAAGCTTGTATGATGAGCAAGCAACAAAGAAAGGAATTTCCATAGGAAAGCAAGAATAGAGCACATGCTTCTCTAGAGTTGGTGCATGCTGACTTGTGCGGAAAGATACCTACACGGTTTTATGTTGATTGTCGACAACTACAGTAGGAAGATGTGGGTATACTTCCTTCATGATAAGGCTCAAGCTTTTGGTAAGTTTAAAGAATGGCTAAAACTTGTTGAGAATGAAACATGGAAAAGTATGAAGAAATTTAAAACAAATGGTGGTGATGAGTTCAATTCAAAGGAGTTTGAAGAATTTTGCAAGAGCAAAGGGATCAAGCGTCAATTGGTGACGCCTCACACACCTCAACAAAATGGTGTTGTGGAACGCAGGAATCGTATCATTGTGGAGATGGCAAGATGCATGCTAAAGGACAAGGGATTGCCTAACCATTTTTGGACTGAAGCTGTTAATACTACAGTCTACATTTTAAATCGGAGCTACATAAAGGCTCTCAGGGAAAAAACACCTCATGAGGCTTACACTGGTAAGAAACCATCTGTCTCACACTTCAAAATTTTTGGATGTGAATGTTATGCACATATTCCAAATGAGAAGAGAAATAAGTTACAACCAAAAATCAGAACATGTATCTTCTTGGATTATAGTGATGAGCAGAAGGCTTATTATATGACCAAGAGGCAAAGAAGATCATCGTGAGCCGTGATGTGGTGTTCAAGGAGCAGCTACATATAGTGGATGAGGAGAGGGCAAGTTCTTCCACTTTATCATCAAGTGAAGAAGTAGTCCACTATGAACTTGTCCCGAGAGTTAACCCTATCCTTAAGGAGGAGGAAGCATCATCTTCAGATGATGAGGAAAAAGTTCACCAACCTGACATCACCCCATTGGAAAAGCCATTGCTGCGTTGGGTGAAGCAGCTCTATGACCACAATAATCCTATGCCCACATCTGTTGAGGAGAAGGCAAACAAACCAAGGAGGTAGAGAATAGAGAAGCAAAGGAGGGATTCTGCTCACATAGTCAATATGGCCTTGATGTCTGAGATTATGAGAGAAGTAAAGGAGCCAACTGACTTAGAAGAAGCACTTGTAGATCCAGCATGGAAGTTAGCTATGCAAGCCGATGTATGACAGCGTAATGAAGAATGACACTTGGGAGCTAGTGGATTATAAAGTAGAAGGTTATTTGCACCAAGTGGATCTAGAAGGTAAAGTACAAGGATGATGGTACTTTAGAAAAGTACAAAGCTAGACTAGTTACACAGGGTTTTTCACAGATTGAAGGGTTTGATTTTCAAGAGTCATTTTCCCCAATTGCCAAAATGACCATTACTCGCACAATACTTGCAGTGGCCACCCACAAACAGTGGCCAGTTTACCAAATGGATGTTAAGTCAGCATTCTTAAATGCTGATCTCAAGGAGGAGGTGTACGTGGCTTAGCCACCAGGGTTTGAGGCCCCCCATTCTAAGAACAAAGTATGTAAGCTAAAGAAGGCATTGTATGGGCTGAAACAAGTCCCCAAAGCATGGTATGAGCGGATAGATAAGTTTTTTTAAAGCTTAAACTTCAAAAGATGTGCCTTAGATGCTAACTTGTATGTTTATAGGGATGGTGAAAAGTTTGTAGTGATTGTCCTATATGTGGACGACCTTCTTATTACATGTGACTATGAATATATTATCAACCAAACTCGAAAGACTTTGAGTTCTGAGTTTGAAATGATAGACTTGGGCTTGCTGCACTATTGTTTGGGAATTGAAGTCTGGCAAGATTCGGGAAAGATCTTCATCTCTTAGAAGAAGTATGCATGGGAGATCTTGAAGGCATTTGGCATGACCCAATGCAAGAAGATAGCTACACTTATGGAGGTGAATGCAAATTATGGAGGTGAATGCAAAGATATACGTTGAGGATACATCATCATTGGACATTGGGAGGTGCAGGAGGATGGTTGGAAATCTGATCTACTTGTGTAACACTAGACCAGATATCAATTTTGTTGTTGGTGCTTTGAGCAGGTTCTTAAACAAACCTCATGAGAGTCATTGGAAGGCTGGGATGTGGGTGCTCAGATACTTGAAGGAAACTCTTGACTATGGTATCACATACAGTTCTAGAACTTCTCTTGTGGGGAATTGTGACTCAGATTGGGCAGAAGACACTGATTCTAGGAAGTAAGTTTCTAGTTATTGTTTCTCTTTGGTTTCATGAATTTTCTCTTAGATTAGTAAGAAGCAGTCAATAGTGGCATTGTCTTCTACTAAAGTAGAGTACGAGGCAGCTTGTTTTGCTGCATGTGAAGCAGTATGGTTAAGAAGGATCCTATGGCATATGGGAGTGCAGGATGAAGAACCAACTGTGCTAAGATGTGACAATCAGAGTTGATTGCCATTGCCAAAAATTCAATGTTTCATGCACACACAAAACATATAGAGATCCAGTATCACTATGTGTGTGATTTGATGGAGCAAGTGGAACTGGTCTACTATCCAACACAAGAGAATGGAGCAAATATCTTCACCAAGGCACTTACGAAGGATCTTCTTCAAGTTCATCTTCAGAGACTCGACATTGGGCCGAGGAGATAGTTCACCTATGGGTGGACATTAAGAGGGGCCTCTTCTTTGCAAACAGCGGCATCAACAGTAAGAAGCTCTCCTTCTTCCTCTTTCTCTCTTTCTCTTCCTCTCCCTCTCAAATGCATGATGCAGTTCACTCTCTCTTTCCCTTCCTCTTTCGCTCTTTTGCGCAAAATGCTGTGCTTAGGTTTCGACATGTTTCTTTTTGTCTAAGTATCATCGCTATTTGCGTCACAAAATAGCAACATCACTAATTTGCATCGAAAATGGATGTTGCTATACTCCTATATCCTTGTAATGTGAGTAATGGTGAGGGACCGTGGTGGAGAAGCTCTCTATCTTCTCTTCTCTTCCTCTCTTCTCTTATCTTCTTTTGTCTAACGCTCGCATCTCGAATCTTGGAGCTATCAAAGTGCTTGAGAAAGGAGGCTACTCAATTGGACATCAAGGTAAGCTCACTACACTCGTAGGATCAAAAGCGCATACGACTATGTGAGAGGTGGCTATAGCATTTGGCTGGAAATGCTTGAAGTAATAAGCCATCTGTGGGTCTTGGCAGTTGAGTGAAGGATCCCATGACAACTCATTCAACGTCTTCTTAATGAATTTTAAAAAGGACAAGTTGATAAAAAAACTACAAAGACACCAAAGGTCATTGTGGATCTAGGAGGTAAAGCGAATACAAGTGGCATGGACGAATCAACTAGACAGCCACCTCAACCACAATAGTAGATTAAGAGAAGAGAAAGATCTTTCAAAAATCATGCTCGATAATTTGCTATAAAGTAGATATTCAAGAAGATAAAATTGAATAACTTAACAATAACAAGAAAGCAAGAGAAGATTTGAAAGCATGGCTTTAAGAGCTTGAAGATTTATTTGCACTATGATAATTTTCTAAAGAATATAAAGCCAAGATTATGATTTTGTAACTATGCAATGTGGCAAAGGCATGGTGAGAGTTCTATATGCAAACTAGGACTCAAGTTGGCAGTATCACATGATGGGAGAAATTTCGTACACAGGGCAAAGAAGAGGTTTTGTTCTCCTCATTACAATATGGAAAAGAAGATGAATTTTTATATTTTCAAGCAATTTGAAGAGGATAAGCATGATCTTTCTATTGATTACTATTAGGAAAAATTCTCACGGCTTTATAAGTATGCTCCTGAAGTGATTGAAGATGTTGTGAAAAGCAACTTCATTGAAGGACTAAAGGATGACTTAAGGTATTAGGTCAAGGTATCAAGATCTACTGATTTTCTTGATACTTTCACGAAGGCAGAGAATTATAAAAATATGAAAAAATACAACAAAGGAAAAGCAACAAATCTCTCTAGGCCACAGATTATTTCCATAAGTCATCGTCCATAAGATTTCTATTTTACTATCTCAAAGAATAAAATAAGCTAGAATTTCAACAATAGAACCCAAAATACTATGCTAAGAGGGCCTATACAAGGTTCTCAAAAAGTACCAGCCTAAAATCAGAATATATTCAATAACAACAATCAAAAGAAGAGATAACCTCTTTGATGGCAACAAGATCCGAAATTCCTTGAATGAGCGAGAGGAATAAGATTGTGTTACTCCTATGGAGAGCATGGCCATTGTATTTTCAAATATCCAAATAAGAGTCAAACACTTCATTGCAAGCCAAAAAAACTAACACGGCCACCACGATTAAGAAAGTAGATTAAAAATATAAGCATCTAAACTCACCTATCAAATGCATAATTTCTTCTACTCAACAACTTAAAGCTATTTTTATCAAAATTTATAGTGAAATTGGTAAACAAAAGTTTTTTTTTAATTTCTGAAAGTACACATTTATTTGTCTCTCAAACTTCTTAAAGAATAGAACCTAAAATTTAATAAAACAATAAAGAGACCAATGAAATTGGCTAATGGGAGTGAAACACTTTAAAAAGGACTAATTCAAATGGATTAACTAACAAAAAAATCACTACAAGGATATCAAGCCATAGGGATGCCGATTAGTGACAATAAATAGCAGTGTCACTATTTGCGTCGCAAATGCGACGCTCCACAAAGAAAAAAAACACAGGCTGAAACCCGAGCACGTTTCATTTTGTGCATTCGTGAAAGTTTTCGAGAGGGAGAGCAACCGTTTTGCTTAGAGGGAGAGAAACAGAGAAAGAAGGCTTCTCACCACTGCCGCAGCCACTGTTGTTTGCGAAGAAGAGGAGGAGCCGCCATCGCAAAAAGGAGATACCAAACCCTCCTTAAAATCTTTACGGTGAGTCCATTCTCTCTCTCTTTTACTTGTTTAGGGTTTAATTTGTGTATATTGAGAGAGAGAGAGAGAGAGAGGAAATGAGAGAGGGAGAGGGAGGGAGAGAAAGAGAAAGAGAGGGAGAGGGAGAGGGAGGGGGAGGAAATGAGAGAGGGAGAGGGAGGGAGAGTGCATTCTCTCTCTCTTTTACTTTTTTTTAATATAATTTGTGTATATTGAGAGAGGCAAAGGAGAGGGAGGAAATGGGAGAGGGAGGGGGAGGAAATGAGAGAGGGAGAGGGAGGGAGGGAGAGAGAGAGAAAGAGAGAGAGAGGGAGAGGGAGGAAATGAGAGAGGGAGAGGGAGGGAGAGAGAGAGAAAGACAGGCAGAGGGAGAGGGAGGAAATGGAAGAGGGAGGAGGATGAAATGAGAGAAGGAGAGGGAGGGAGAGTGCATTCTCTTTCTCTTTTACTTTTTTTTGTATAATTTGTGTATCTTGAGAGAGAGAGAGGGAGAGGGAGAGGGAGGGGAAGGAAATGAGAGAGGGAGAGGGAGGGAGAGAGAGAGAAAGAGAGGGAAAGAGAGGGAGAGGGAGAGGGGGAGGAAATGGGAAAGGAAGAGGGAGGGAGAGAGAAAGAGAGGGTGAGGGAGAGGAAATGAGAGAGGGGGAGAGAGAGGGAGACATTAAACATAATAGGGAAATGAGAGAGGGAGAGGGAGAGGGAGGGAGACATTAAACATAATAGGAAAATGAGGGAGAGGGAGGAAATGAGAGAGGGAGAGGGAGGGAGAGAGAGAGAAAGAGAGGGAGAGGGGGAGGGGGAGGAAATGGGAAAGGAAGAGGGAGGGAGAGGGAGGGGGAGGGGGAGGGAGAGGGAGGGAGAGGAAATGAGAGAGGGAGAGGGAGACATTAAACATAATAGGAAAATAAGAGAGGGAGAGAGAGAGAGAGAGAGGGAGAAAGACGTTAAACATAATAGGAGAATGAGAGGGGGAGAGAAAATGCGAGAGGGAGAGGGAGGGAGAAGAAATGAGAAAAGGAGAGGAAGAGAGCAAAAGGAAATGAGGGAGGGAGAGGAGAGAGAAAAAGTAAGAGAATGAGAGGAGAGAGAAAAAGAGAGAAAAGATGTTAAACATAATAGAAAAAGAGAGAAAGAGAGGGTGTAGGTGAGGGTGAGGGTGAGGGAGGGAGAGGAAATGAGAGAGGGAGAGGAGAGAGAAAAAGAAATGAGAGAGAGAGGAGAGAGAAAAAGAGAGAAAAATCATTAAACCTAATAGGGAAAGAGAGAAAGAGAGGGTCAGGGTCCGGGAGGGAGAGGAAATGAGAGAGCGAGAGACAGAGCGAAAAGAAAATGAGAGAGGGAGAGGAGAGAGAAAAAATGTGTGAGAGAGAGAGAGGAGAGAGAAAAAGAGAGAAAATTCATTAAACGTGATAGGAAAAGAGAGAAAGAGAGGGTGAGGGTAAGGGAGGGAGAGGAAATGAGAGAGGGAGAGAAAGAGAGAAAAGTAAATAGGACCTTACAATAAGCTCATCCTAGGCTCATAGGGATTAGGCCGATCCTCAACAAACTTAAGGGATATATGGCTACAAAGAGACCTCTCATGCATGGGGCTTGTCCTAGCCTCCACCACACAAGTATATAACAAAGGAAATCAACTTATCAGCATAACGTAAATCCAAAAATAACTTTGAATATTCCATAAAAATCAATCTATTCTTAAAAAGACAAATACAAAAAACTAAAACAGTATCATTCATATGCTTCGCAAAACTAAAACAACATTACCACAAGATCTCTTAGGAAACTCATCTTCAACTATCAATTTTAATTAATAAATATAATATAAAATCGCTTGCAAGGAATGACACTCTTTTATCGTTAACCCTCCTTCTTCCTTAGAATAGTCTTAGGAACAAATATCTACTCTAAAAAGCATATATTTGAGAATAATAATTATTTTAAGGTTTATTCCACGAGTAGTAGTAGTATATATGCAACCATCAAGCTAGAGATCATTCTTTGGTATCTGTGGAGATCCCAATCTCATGCCCTCATAGAGATTGTAGTGTGCAATAGTGTGGAGAGAAGGTGGGTGAGTTGTAAATGGTAAATGAGAATTCTATTGATGATGGAGAGAAGATGAGGTGAATCGCCAATCCTATTCTTAGTGAGTGCAACCTACCCATAGTATGTCATCCATGACCGATTGAAATCAATAAGACTTTGAAATCCTACCTCCAGTATTATAACTATTGTTTTGTGGTGGATTTTCTTGCCATAATTCAATGTCAATTTGTGCTTGTGTTTTCCACGGTGTGTTGACTATGGGTATCAAACGCTCTAGTCAAATCTCTCTCTCTTTCTCCTCTCTCTTCTCTCAACTCTTGTCTCTCTCTTTGTCTCTATATAAGTAGTCGTAGTTGTGGTCGTGGTCGTGGTCATAGTCGTAGTTGTAGTTGTGGTTGTAGTCGTGGTCTTCGTGGTCGTGGTCATGGTCGTGGTCGTAGTCGTGGTCTTCGTAGTCGTAATCATAGTCGTAGTCGTGGTCGTGGTCATGGTCATGGTCGTAGTCATAGTCATAGTCATGATCATAGTCCTAGTCGTATTCGTAGTCGTAGTCGTGGTTTTCATAGTCGTAGTCGTGGTTGTGGCCATGGTCGTAGTCATAGTCATAGTCGTAGTCGTCGTCGTGATCCTGGTCATAGTCATCATAGTCGTAGTCGTAGTCGTAGTCATGGTCGTGGTCCTGGTCATGGTTGTAGTCATAGTCGTAATCGTGGTTGTACTCGTGGTCGTGGTGATCGTGGTCGTGGTAGTCGTGGTCGTGGTCGTGGTCGTGGTCGTGGTCGTGGTCGTGGTCATGATGGTTGTAGTCATAGTCGTAATCATGGTTGTACTCGTCGTCGTGGTGATCGTGGTCGTTCTGGTCATGGTCGTGGTCGTGGTCGTGGTCATGGTCGTGGTTGTGGTCGTGGTTGTAGTCATAATGTAAAATAAGAGAGAGAGATGGAAGGAGAGGATAACAATTTAAGAAAGGAAAAAAAAGAGAGAGATGGAAGGAGAGGATAACAATTTAAGAAAGAAAAAAAGAATGATAACAAAAACAAATTGTTTGTCATAACGTAAACAAAATCGAAAACGATGAAGGTCTTGTTGTTCAAGATCGCGAGGCGTATCTTAATCAGCGTGTCCCATGTCCTTGCTCACAATGCAAGCTGGCAATAAGACGAAAATATAGATTGTCTATAGAACATGTACGACGATTTGGAGAGTTTCAATCTGAGATCATTAATCAAGTGCTTGCAGATTTTCAGCAAATGGTAATAAAAGTTAATATCAATCATGCATTGTACTCACAAGCTAATTGAATACCATACACAATAAGATTGGGTCTGGTTGGCAAATTTTCTATCTAGGGAGGTGACGTCTCGTCCCAAGGAGGAGGAGTGTACCCTCTGCGGCAAATTAGAAGAGTTCGTGGGCATGCGATGGATGGAGTGCATGAGACAATCCACCACTTGCAAGGCCAATCTATACCGTCAATGCCAGAGGAGACAGGCAGTCTTTCAGACCTACCTACAATCTTGGAGCGTGAGATGGAGGCAATGATCGATGCATTGATTCCCATGGATGTCAAGACTTCTGATCCGCTTAGAGAGGAAGTATCCATACCATTATATGATGGATGTCGAGTATCTCGCCTGAAGACACTGCTTGCACTCTTAAGTGTGCAAACAAAATACGGGTGGAGGAATGCGAGTGTGACCAAGTTGTTTAGGTACCTTGTATATATGCTTCGTTGATTTTTTTTTGACACTATTATTAAAAATATTTGTGCTTTTTCAAGATGTTTTATGATTCTTTTTAGGTTATTGAAATATCATATATTACCACCAGCAAATACCATACCTGAGTCTCGTGATGATGCACGACATGTTTTATGAAAGCTTGGCATGGACTACAACAACATCCATGCATGTATCAACGATTCCATATTGTTTCAAGGAGAATACAAGACTATGGAGATATGTCAAAAGTGTGGTGCTCATAGGTATCGACAGGACTTGCAAGGGAAAACCATCCCTCAAAAATTTCTCAAACACTTTTCACTTATCCCTCGCATAAACCACATGTTTCGTACGTCCGGCATGGTGAGCTTGACAACGTGGCATACGCAAAATAGGTCCACAAATGGAGTTCAACGAATATCAACAGATTCATGCGCATGGAGCCACATTGACTTTATCTTTCTAGGCTTTGCCTGAGAGCCAAGGAATATTTGGCTCGGTCTTGCAATGGATGGTGTGAACCCATTCGGTCTGTGCTCAACTTCTTATAGTGTGTGGCCTATAGTCCTTGTCAACTACAATATCCCTCCATGGCTTTCTACGAAGAAAGGACACTCATCCTTAGCTTACTCGTCCCCGGCTGCTACAATGTCAAAAATATGGACATGTATCTTCGTCCATTAGTTGATGAGGTTAAGATTTTGTGAGAGGAGTGGGTCACCGTGCAAGATATTAGCAAGCGCGATGGTCGGCAGTTTGCCAATATTCGAGCCATTCTCATGTGGATGATGCATGACTTTTCGGAATTCGGAGAGTGCTCAGGTAAATAGGCCTCAATTCTCATTTGTAATATCTATATTTTATCTCATTCAAGCTTGTATTCACTGGGTCATGGTGTTGAAACAGGTTTGGTTACCTCAGGTTATCATGCATGTCCATTTTGCACGCCATTGTTAGACTCCCAAAGGTCACGAACCATGAAGAAGATGGTATATCAAGGACACGCCACTTCCTTGCAAGAGGATCATGAACCCAGGGAAGGTTTTCTTGGACAACCTTCAACACATATAAACACCGCAAGATGGTACGAGCTGAAAATGGTCCACGTGGAGTCACATCCAAACGAAATGCGACAATTCTCAATTTTCTACAAGTTGCCATATTGGACCCACTTACAGGTCAACCACTTGTTGGATCCCATGCATATTTTCAAGAATATGGACAACTTGCTATGGGACCACATCACAGGAAAGAGAGGCAGTATAGGGGCACGAATGGATTTGAAGGAGGTAGGTAAAATGGAGGCGCTTTGGCTGCAGTCAAGTGTTGATGGTTGCGCGCAGCTACCTCACGCTCCTTGGGTCTTGTCCACTAAAGAAGAGCACATTGTGAAGCAAGTAGTCAAGTCTATCCGCACTCCGATGGGTATGATGCATTCTTTCAAGTTTGCATTTTCTAAAGACGACCAATTCTCAGGGCTAAAATCCCATGATTGGCATAAGATATACCAGGTTTGTACTACGAATGGATTGTAATTGGTGTGCACATTTTTCTATTTGGAGTGTAGCCATTATTCATTGTCAGAGAGAGAACCACGGAGAGAGAAAGAGGAGAGAGAAAGTCTGCAGAGGAGAGAGAAAGACTGTAGGAAGAGAGAAAATAAGAGTGACGAGGAGAGAGAAAGACTAGATTTAGAGAGAGAAAGACAAGAAAGATGAGGAAGCCATAGAAGCTGTGAGCAAGAAGGGAGAGAAACACTGTAATTGTATTAATATGTCAAAAGATATTAAAAATTACAACTTCTCTCCTTATATACCATATCAGTGTGACATGGCATAGTATAAACATTTTTAACTATTCCCAACTTCTTACATTCATAATGCTTTCTCATTTGTGGCAGTTTGTACTACCAATCGCAATCACAGGATATCTTACTCCAGAAATATGCTGGGCCATTTATAGGTTGTCGACTTTGGTGTAGTGGATCTCACAGAAGGAGATTAAGACGTCCTCTATTGAATCCATGAGGCGGGGAGCAGTGGAGATGGTCTGTCTCTTTGAGAAATACCCGCCTACCAGCATGCTCATGATACAAATCCACCTTCTTGTGCTTGTATATGAAGTGGAGATTATTGGACTTGTCCATACACGATGGATGTTCTTCTTGGAGCACTTCATGAAAACCCTGAAAGGATTTGTGCGACAACGAGCTTGGCCAGAAGATAGCATGGCTGAAGGTTGGTTGGTGTCTGAGGCGCCAGTGCATATTTCACAATGGCTACCAACGGTGGATCCAGACAACAAAATGCTATGGTCGCTGAAGGACGATGATAGACTGACTGGAGATGTGATGGTTAGAAATGGGGTAGAAAAAAGAATGGATGATACAATGGAGGAGAAGGTGAATTGCTTTTGTATGTTGCACCATGCCTTTATGGAGACGTGGCTTGCCAAGTACCAGATCGCTAGGCAAGATCGAGAGGAAGCGCGATTTGAATTCCGACGTACTACTCCTTATCGCTCGATTTGATATTCCGAGGGCATAGAGGAGATGCTGTGGTTCATGTCAACGCGATGGTTGCATGGAGCTTTGACCGCAGCGTCTCGTAAAGGGGCAGAGGTCTCAATGGAGGAGTGGGAATTCTCGAGGGGATGTAGTCCAAAGGTGATGAGGTATTTAGGATTTGTCGTATCTATATTTTACATGCGAAATCTAATTTGAGTGTTCCAATGTACATTACAAAATATATAGTGCAACGTGGTCACACAGACGGCATTTTTACGTGGAGCGTATTGACAAAATGCACTCTAGAGTGGATTGTGGTATCACGGCAAGGTTCGAGCAAGAGATCTGACGACGAGTCACGGATCCAAACATGGTTATAGATGAGATGGAGTATTTTGGAAACTTGCAAAATATTATTACGCTGGATTACCGTAGCTTCTCCATGATACTATTCGATGTGTAATGTTTCAAAGTGGTACTTGAAGAAGCTGGAGCAACAAATAGACAAGGTTCATCTGGATTTCTCAAAATAGATTCCGAAAAAAAATGGACGGATTTGTGTGACACCTTTATGTTTTCGGCCCATTGTATACAGGTGCATGGACTCATTTGTTTGTTAATTGTATTACGACATGGTACATGTCACAATAGTTTAAACTCTCTTGTACATATTTGTGAATAGATAATCTTCTATCCAAACCCCCAATAACCTTGATGGTGGTATGTTATACCTTCAGCTCCCCGAAGTGCAAGAGTTTATGATCAAAGCGATGTTCTGAGCATAGATGAAAACAATATGCAAATAGAGAGGTCGATATTGCAAGGGGTGGAGGCTACCGAAAGCTTGGAGCCAGGATCGGCTAACAATGATGGAAATACAGGAGTCCTTGAGAATGAGGTGGACTCATCCTTTTGTGGTGACATGTCTATCGACCTTCTAGTGTACGTGGCGTTGTGTTAGGAGATTGACATGGGACCATAGGATACTTCATACTTGGAGCATCCACTTACTCAATTTGTAGACGAATCGGTTATAAGGGTACATAAGATATGCATTTTAAGTGAGATCATTTTTAAAGGATTTATATTACCGTGATTTGTATGATTTAAATTGATTATTCTAACATCATTTTTTGTCTATACAAGTGACATTTTCAGGATGAGTCAAGGGATAAGCGATGAGGAGTTGTAAGATATCTTCACATGCATGTCTCCAGACCAGATCGTGAGATTTAGAGACATGGCAGACCAGGAGTTGTCTCGGACATCGTCAGGCCGCCTTGCTAGATCTAATTCAGTGCGATCAGATGCTTCAGCTTTCTTCAAGCAGACGAGGTTGACACTCCAGACTTGGGCCAGAGGAAGGGAGTGCTTCAGGGTTAGGGAGATGCTGCAGAGATACAGAGGCAGTGAGCCTACGGTCGGCACGGGATACAGGTGTGACTCCTCGCTCTGGTGGCGGTTCCAGGGAGCGTGGCTCAGGCTCAGGTGGATGTTGTGGAGGCACGGACGTGGTGTCTCCGTCTCCTCATTCAGCTTGAGTTGCATCACCTCCAGGATTTGTCACACCTGTAGGGACATCTACTCCAATTACTTCGCCTTTTGCTCAGCCGTCTGCAGGTGGCACCCCTATGGATGCCACTCTGACAGATATTACCCCGGTCGGTACATCGAATGCATAGGGGTCTCCTGGATATGCCCAGGAGCCTGGACACAGATGGGAGAGTACCCATCTTAGGCATACTCCAAGGGGATATGCATATCTAGTCGATGATAGGTCAGGAGCCATCATCATGAATGATGAGGGGAGGAGGGTGATGGCTCACATGAGAGAGTTATAACAACAAGTTTTTCGGCACAACGTCTTAGATCATTGGAAGAACATACCGGAGGGGAGCAAGGACTACATAGTAGCATCCTTGCATGAGGAGTTTCCAGTTCCAGCCTCAGTAGATAGATTTTCTACGGGCTAGATGATGGATTGCATACGTGCATATATATCACACAAACGATCGAACACATGTAGGGCACTCAAGAGTGGGGCTGCAAAGCCTGAGTAGTTAGACGCGGACGATTGGCGCCGACTGAGGGAGAAGGCTACAGATTCTCCAGGATGTTGGAGTCAGCAACACGAGGCGGCGAGGGCATGTCTCGAGGCCGAAGTGGTCCATCATCTTGGGAGTGGTGGCCATAGGACATATTTGGAGGACTTTGTAAGTTTTTCTTTTGTTTTGCTTGTTTATTTTTTTGAAATATCCTTTGTACTGTCAATCATGTTTCTAACAATTAGTATTTTGTTTTCTTTGCATCACTCCATTACAAATCACGATCCGACCGGTCTGAGACTCGATATGCAGAGAGGCACAATCTCACTGCATTGATCAACCGATTGTATAGACGCGGCGGCCCTGTAAGTCACTGATCTTTCTTATCCGTAGTTACCATGTTTAATTAGAATACATTATTGTATGGTGGACTGATGTGTTGTTGTTCCTTTTTTTGTATGGTGAGGATATGTAGGTCACCCTTGGATCCCTGGAGCTCACACACCTTTCTTTTTTGGTCGCCTAATGTGTGTAGACATTTTCAATGTATTAGTGATATCTTGTCATGATTATACTAGTCGCTTTCATTATGCGATCATGTATTTATTTCATGTATCAGTGTTATGATTTCAGTATACTTTGTTTTTGTTTACACGAGCATTGTACACAGTGCAAAAACTATTTTGTATGGCCCAAATAAAGCACAGAGTGCTATATGTGCTGCTCTGCCCTACCACACAATTTTTTTTTCCCTGTTACCGTCCCTATTAGCGTCGCAAATTTACTGCTCGCGTCATTATTATCGCCGCAGACCATCGGTATCAGCGTCGTTATTGGTGACGTAGAAGTTTTGAGACAAGTGCTTGAAGCAATACATGAGGAAATTTTTTTTAAAAAACACATTAAAGAGACACAAGTCAAGTGAAAAAAATATTATGAAAAAAAAAGAAGACCACTAGAGTTTTGTGAGGATAATATGGTTTTCTTGCAAGTTGAACAAACTAACATATTTATTAGGAAAGGTAGAAGGTTGTCTCCACGTTTTATAGGCCTATTAAAAACTCTAAAGAAGCTCGGTTCACTTGTATATAAACTCAAATTTCCATCTCATATCAAGGTTCATCCTATTTTTAGATCATCTTAAGTGTTTTGACAAATTTTGATGTGGTAAATTTTATGTCAAAATTTTTCTAACTTTTAAGGATAAGGCCAGTTTTGAAAGTTGCTTTGTGATCAAATGGAGCAAAATTTAGTCAAAGTTCTTCTCACAAAGTTCAAAGAGGAGATTAAGGATAATATTTTGTCGTCTCACAATAATTCTTCGCTATTTTGGAGATATGAGTCTTCAAAAATAATAAATACATATTTTTAGCACTTTAAATAAAAATATCCTGCTTTTTGTAATTTATTTTCGTTTTTGAGAGCTTGCATGATGCAAGTTATGATTTAGAGGATCACATCAATTTTCCCATGCTTTTCTTGGAAAATACACCGTTCTTGAAAAAAACATATTCTAGACACGTAAAGCTGATTTGGCAAAAAAGTTGAACAAACAGTTATCTTCATCATCCTCTTCTTTTAAAAATCCAAGATTGAGACTATGAATATAACTACAATTGTGATTATGATTGAGATTGTGAGTTAGAGTTTGATTGAGAATGAGATTGTAATTCTATCATGCATATGAAGTTTTCTCGAGGGTGGTCAAGAGATTCGAGCTCCGCATCGGAGTGTAATTTTTTATTGTGCCTTTTGTCACTCCTCTATTTCCTTCAAAACCTAATATATATTTCTCTTTGTATCTTCCTAGTATAGTCTCTTTATGAGACTTGTGTTGTTATTTTTATCAAATTGTGACTAGTTGTATTGCAAGATGGTAGAGTACAAGACTAATAGAAGCTTACAAAAGTATAAATTCAAAGTAGTTGCACAAGGTTTTTCACATGTTGACGGTTTTTATTTTCAAAAATCATTTGTCCCAATTACTAGAATGACCACTATTTACATAGTACTTGCAATGGCTGCTCATAAGAAGTGACCAATTTACCAAATGGCTATTCAATCAACATTCTTGAATGGTAGTCTCAAGAAGGAGATGTTTGTGGCTCACAGACCAAAGTTTGAGGGTCCCCATTATAAGAATAAATTTTATAGGCTACAAAAAGGTATTGTATGGATTGAAACAAGCCCCTAGAGCATGGTACCAATGGATAGAAAATTTCCTTTTAGACATGAACATTAAAACATGTACCTCAAATGCTAACTTGCATATTTACAAGGATGGTAAAAGTCTATAGTGATTCTCCTATATACAAAAGAAATTATTATAGGTGACCATGAAGATATGATCCATTAAACTCCAAAGGTTGTAGACTTTGAGTTTGAAATGATAGACTTGGACTTGTTACACTATTGTTTAGGGATTGAAGTGTGTGTGGCAAAATCTTCATTTCTCAAAAGAAATATGCATGGAAGATCTTAAAAGCATTTGGCATGACCAAGTGTAAGGAAATAGATACACCTACTATGGAGGTCTATGTGAAGTTATTCCCATTACGGATACATCAACATTAGCTGATATTGAAATATATAAGAGATTAGTTTGCAGCCTCATCTATTTATGTAATATCAAGCCATATATCAATTTTATTGTTTGTGTTTTGAGCAAGTTCTCAAACAAACCGCAAAAAATGCAGTAGAAAGCTAGGATGAGGTTGCTTTGATACTGAAAGAGAACTCTTGACTATGGTATCACATACAAATTCAAAAGTGCTCTTGTAGAAAACTTTGACTCTAATTGGGTAGGCGATAGTGATTCCAATGGAAGTAAAGGATAAAAATCCAACCATACTAAGATATGACAATGAGAGTTGCACCACCATTGCAAAAAATCCATTTTTCATACACACCAAGCATAATGAGATCCAATATTACTATGTGTGTGACTTGATCAAGAATGGAATAGTAGAGACTATACAACCAATGAGAATAAAGCAAATATCTTTACCAAAGACATTACGAGGGATTTGATTCGAGTTCATATTCAAAGACTCCACTTTGGAAGGAGGATATAGTTCAGCTACAAATGGACAAGGAGAGGGATGATCAATAAGGTCAATGCTCGACCAATGATCCATGGTGCTCTTAAGCTGTGATGCTTCCATGATGAGAAGAATCCATGTGTGAGGTCGAGGTCTTGACTTGCATGTCAAATGAGGTCTATGTGACCAAATGGCAAAAAGATTACCTTTGTAGATCATTCTTCTTTCGGTTAGATAGAGTAGTTATGTTGGTAGTAACTTGAGGCACAATGCATCAAGTTACAAGGTGTAGGAGTTATCGAGAATCTCTATTTTTAAAAATGTTTCCTAGCAGACTAAAAAAGGTTCATAATATGGTCAAAAAGGACAAATAGAATACATTCATGAGCAATAAAAGAAAGACCCCTCAATCATCAATCCATCTTTCATCCAATCAAAGTTCTTCCAACTAATCTTGAGCTCTTTCCTTGTCGTTTGTCTATATCGCCATCAAAGCATCACAATAAAAGTGTATGGATGGAAAAAATCATCTTTATTTAACCTTTTTTTATATTTAAAAAATCTATTCTTGTCATATTTGCTATATATTCTCTAGGCCTTCCTCAAATTCTATCCACGACAACTTGTAATTTCTACAAAAACCTACAAAATAATGTACATTTCTCAACTATCAATGCAACCAAGATTTCTCTCAACCATGAAGCATGTGAGATGAAGAGGCATCTATAGCTCTGCACGAGCTTAAAGGAGTTCAAGAGAAAGAAGAAGGTATTTCCCAAAGAAGCTCGATTTGAAGGTTTGCAAGACTTTGAAGTGCAATGTAAGTTTAAAAGAGATTCTATTCAAGCAAGATATAAGTAAATTCATGCTTATTTAATCATTATCATATTTTCAGTGGCTACATTTGAATGTTACAACCATTAGAAAAAAGTAGTTCAACATCAAAATTTTGATGTTTGTAAAGTGCTATTGCCAAACAAGTGGCCAACTTAAACCCCCAACTTAACGGCCCTTTTTAACATTTCTATGAAGTTTCATGATAGAAAATGCTATTAAGCCTTTCCCATGTACATTTGTAAGATTAATTATGAGGTGTTTTGGATAACTTAATATTTGAAAATAATTTTTAAATATAGATAATATTTAGATGAGTATATATAGTAAGTGTAGTATCTAATAATATGTATTTGAAATATATAATTAGTTTATTTGTAAATTACAAGTTTAAGATTCTTTAATGATAAGTTTAACTAAATCATTGATCCTTAATCTTATTTATATAATTGATTTGATTTTTTAGTATAAATAATAGTAAGATATTATTTTGTTGAAATAAGAAAATTTTGTTGTTTTCTTTATCTAGTTGGAGCTTTCTTAGTTCTCTTTGCAAAAGCAACAAGATTGCATAAACAAGTATATTACACCATGGTACATTTATACACACTAAGAAAGATTGTTGGAATTAAATAACAAATTATGTATGAGAATCATCATCTTCTAAACAATATTGTATTATGCACACTGTTTTTCATACTACATAAGTAAATGGCCTTGCAAGAATTTAGAAAAAAGCATACATAATTGATTGTAGTTATCTACAGGACAAGTTAGCACCAAAAGGGGATGTTAAGAGTGTATGATACTAGATGTAATGATAGACACATGAGCAATATATAGTTGAAAAGTGACATGCTACATGCATGAGGATTATATCCCATAACTAAAGAGTGAAAGTATATCCCATTTGAAAAGCTATAAAATAGTGAGCTTGGCTCAATTATTAATTCAATCAAGCATTCTATACTATCATGGTTTCCTACTTGTTCTTCTTCTTTCTACCAAAGTTCATTCTCTTCTTCTTACTCAAGCCCTATTTTGTAACATAGCATATGAATGGTTCTTGAAGGTTGGCTTGTCAACTTGTGACTTTCTTAGGATTGGTAGAGTTTGCTCTTTCCTAATGGAAGGGGTTAGTATGTAGGTGTATAAATGGTGCAATATGTGATCCTAGGTAGCCTAAACCTAGTGTGATGTACAATAGAGGAAGGAGCCCTATCCAATGTTTCTATGGTACAAGAGACTATATAGTGCACAACTAGGATGGCCCAAGGAATCATCATGGGGTGAGGCCTAGCATTCTAACCATAATGAGTTGTGATTGATAGAATGCAATGGAGATAAGGCATAAAAAGTGTTTGTAAGGATTGAATAATTCTAATGAGATGGATTTCTATGTCCCTTATACTAGTAAGTGTGTGCATAAGAAAGTAAAATTGGCATGTATGATTTACCCTAGGAATTCCTAGGGTGTGACGTTAGCCTACCTAAAGTGGAATGATAAGAGTGGGGTGATGTAAGTTGATGTGCATGTGCACACTTACATGTAAGTAACTTGGCCTTAAAAGGGTGCCGATAAAGTATCCAAGGATCAATGTGGTTTTTAAAGCTCAAATGCCTAAGAGGTGGACCTAATGCCACTTGTGCTATGGAGCCATATCCAAGAACCTAGCTGTTAGTGTTACTAAGACATATGTGTGTGTTTTTAAGCAAACGTATGAATGACCTAACTTACACCAACAATTTGATGACATAAAATGTTGTATATGTGTGGGCTAGGGGATATGGCTTCATAACCTAATTGTCATTGTAGTGGCCTAAAAACTATCAACCTAGGGTTTGAGTATAGCTCAAACTGGATAGGAAAATATAATTTCATGTGTGACCTTAGGGATGAGCATATCTAGCTAAATATATGAGGATTATCTGGCTAAGTAAATGATGGTTGACCTTAGGGGCACTCTATACAATGTACCAAAGGTGTATCCCAAAGAAAGGGATGATAATCTACATCTAATGTAGTTGCCTTGGAGTATACAATGTATATTCCTAGTGCAAGGTGCAAGATATGTGCCTAAGGGTGTGACCCAAGGATTGGTGGTTTCCTAAGGGACTAATGAAGAATATAGTACATGCATATGTGCATGGGCTTGTGAAGTTATGATCTAACCCTAGGGTTGTGGTGACTTAAGTTAAAACTTTTGAATGATAACTCTAAGGATACCTCCAAACACAAACATAGATTAAAAATACATGGCTAGATTTTCCCTAGTTATTAAATGGGACATTTCAACACTATTTTCTAGTTAAAGCCATTGTCATTTTCAAAATATTTACCTCAAGCAAGTTGGCTAAATGATCTTCATCAAACTTTTCCACATTGCTTCTTTTGTATCTCACTAACATTTGCTCCATCCTAAGTAAACATAGATTCATAATAATTCTTTCACTAATGACTCTCTCTCTCTCTCTCTCTCTCTCTCTCTCTCTCTCTCTCTCTCTCTCTCTCTCTCTCTCTCTCTCTCTCATGTAAATGCATGCACGAGCTCACACATAAATGTATACAAACAAAATTTTGGATTATAATGCCTTCAAAAAATTTGTAAAAATAAAAGAACATGAGAATAGTTTCTTGGTGTTTCCTATATTTTTTTAAGAAATGTAAAATAGAGTTTGGAATTAAAGATACACTAGTTATACCAATAATAATAATTTGCAAATATATTCTCTCAAAAAAGTTTTCATTTAGAAATGTAGTACTAGATATCAATTTGATTATGTAAAAGAATGGTGTCTCGATAAAAAGGGAGCTCATTGAAGATGTGTAAAGAATATGCACCTAAAAGAAAAAAAGAATTCGTTTGACAATTAGCTAGAATTTGAAAAGGATTACATTTGTAAGTGAAATGCATATATATTATTGAGTTTTGGGATCGGCTTTGATGTTGTCAATTATAGCACTCATTGTTTTATGCTCCACTTCTTTATATACAACTTGACGAAATGTGGACCTAGTCTCCATTGCATAGTCCTGTAGCCATTTTATCATTGCCACCTTGATTTTCAAGATTCTCCTTGTCTTCTAGAGCTCTAAGGCCATACAAATTTTCCACATCCAACCCTAAAATTGATATTGTGCTTGTAATGACTATGATACTTAAAAACATACCAAAATCAGTACATATTGTTGTTGCTTTGATTTTGGACAAGGACAACATAATTAGTCTAATGTCTTTGATGGTTATTCTCATGGTTGTTGAACTTAGTTCTCTTGATGAAGAGTCCCTCCAATTATTTTGGCCAAATAATGTAGCTTTACTACATTGATTGTTCTATCTAACTTGTTTCGCGAAAGGTTAAGGTCAAATTAAGCATCTTCAAAGTATAGTAAAACTAATTTCTTTCATGAAAGACTAAGCTCAAATCGAGAATCCCCCAAGGTTATTTGCCTCAATCACTCCTAATAAGTGTCTAATGAATAGATGGTGCACATTACTCTGCCATAGAAAATAAACACAAATCTAGCTTATCATATGCATTCAAAGCAATACACAAATTTAAGACGGAGATGCAAAATGTGCATATTTTTGTGACACAATCTTTTCTACAAAAGATTGGTCAAACAAGACACTAAACAATGATATCTATGGTCATCCACATTTATGACAAATTATCTATAGTCATCCACATTTATGATAAATTATTTGGGTTTTTCTTGTAAGAAAGACCAACATGTATCATACTTTATAATGTAAACCTTACTTGGAATAGCATTGATGAAGATTTTTCTAATTAAGCATGTGCCCTTGTTTCTTGTAAGACAATTCTAACTTCTTAGGTCTTCCAATATGTATAGATCATGTTAAGAGTTAACATTTATTTATGAGGCACAAATTTGAAGGTTAAACTAGTCTTTCGTGATTAGATTAAGGTAGGGTTAAAGGACAACTTAGGACCCTATGTTGCAAATAACATTATAGACCCTAGTGTAGGGCAAACAAAAAACTTAGGACCTAATGTTGGCAATAGCAAAGACCTCTATGGCTAGCAAAACAATGAATGAAGGACTCAATGTTGGGTTGCAAACTCGATGAAGTTTAAATGAACTAGATCCTCACCAATTTTGAGAAAGTTCAAGTAAGGTGCAAAGCCAGATAGGGACCTTTTGTGAGCAAGCGAGAAACAAATCATTAACTTTATTCACCTAGTTATCACATCATGGATTTTCAAATCATTGATCCGTGGCAACATTTTACATATATTACAATAATCTAGAGCAAAGAGGAGTAAATTAGTAAATCTAATAAATATAAGTAGAATAACAAAACTTAAAAGAATATAACACTAGCCAAATAAAAAGCTAAAAGACCAATATAAATCTAAAAAATATGCATCATGTACAACTTCTAAAAAAAGCTACCATGCAATCATATATAGCTTGTAAGGTAGTAGGTCAAGTTACAATTCCCTACATCCACTTAGGTGAGGCTAAGGGCGTCACGATCAACCAATTCTGGGCAAGAAAAGAGATGCAACTCCATGTTCTACTTATAAACACCGTTGTCTTGTAGTGTGCAAATCTAAGCATGCAAGCCTCAATAATAATGGGGTAAATGCTAAAGGAGACAAACTAGTAAATGTAGTGTTTGAGCAACCATGGTCACAAGTACAAAAAAAAACCATCTTATGTTTATGGCCATGTATATGACTAGAAGATTAGATGACATTCTCTCAATCAAAGCATAATAGGGTCATTACACCAAAATACACTTGGGTGCCAAACCTTGGGTCCGTCATCCAGATATCTTTCAAAATTCAAGCCTTCTCAACAAAAAAAAAGGACCTTAAAGATGCAACAGGCTTCAAGCTTTATTTCGACTATAATATAACATGATCCCATTATAAAAAAAAGGACCAGTTTTATATGACATTAAATGGTAGAGGACTCTAGAGTCTACGGTACAAAATAGGCTAACAAGCAAGAATAGTCTTACATGCTGCGAGGGCATGATCCTACATTAATAACCCCCTGCACTGAAGCACTTAAGAGCAATCGATTACCTAATAATGTAGTATATTATTTGCATATTTTACGTCAATGGTAAGAAAATACAAGTGTTTATACCCGTAGGCGTTCTCCTAAGAGGATGAGTAAGCACCTGGTGTTGGAGAAGTCGTACAGCTTGCCGGTGTGGGAAAAGATGATGACCGCCACGTGTGCGTCGCAGAGGAGGGAGAGCTCCTCGGCCTTCTTGAAGAGGCCGCGCCTACGCTTGCAGAAGGTGACCCGGCGGCTACTAGGATTGTGGATGCGCCGGATCTGGATCCGGCCGCGGGGATTGACCGGCACATGTTGGTCATTATCAGCAATACTACTATATGTCTGTGCTCTTTGATCTGTGCCTACATTGCTCTCTTCATGATTCAAGATCTCGTATAGGTTATATAAAACTCGCGATGGTCACCATCATGAGTACTCGCATTGTCATTATACTTAGGATTAGACTTTATCCTGACGTGATCTGTGAGATATTGATATTCAGTCGAAAGACCATCAAACCTGAGCTGGTGCCGGCTATCCGCCTTTACAGGACCGCGAACAGGTGTAATAATAGCTGCTGCACAAGATGGTGTGATATAGTCGTCCACTGTCCTATTGCGATTCATGTCCAGACCAGTAATATAGTCGTCCAATAATGTCCAAGGAGGAAATCCCGGCTGGCCAGCAGTCTGCTTCTCAATAATATCGCAGAGACGCGGGCGGCGGGAGGTTGGAAAATATGATTGGAGATGCAGGAGGAAGCGAGCTCAGGATACATCCAGCTTTCTGTGTGCTCGTACTAAATAAGGTGAATACTAGTAACATAAGAAACATTAAAATAACTAATAAATGTAAATAATTTAAACAATACAAATGTCTCTCTCTCTCTAACTTAATCATTGATCAATAATTTAAATAATTTAAAGCAATTTATCTAACTAAACTAACTAACTAACTAATAGATAAATCTATAAATCCATAAATAATCTATAAATAAAAGATTAAAATATATATATCCCTAAAATATATTTTCTATAATCCATAAATCAATAAATTTATACATCTACAAATAAAACATCAAAATAACTAATGTAATCTAAACTAATCAATCAATAAACCAGAAAAAAAAAACCCAACTAACCATTAGCAATAATATAGACAAGCCAACTATCTAAAGGAGAGAGAGATCTAATCTAGACTAACTTACTAATCAATAACTCACTAACTAACTAATCTAATCTATCGATCAATTAACTATCTAAGATAAGTAACCAATCTAATCTAAACAATTTAAACAATACAAACCTCACACACACAAACACACACATACACACACAAACTTAATCATCGATCAATGATTTTTAATTAATTTAAAGTAAATACATAAAATATTAAAATAACTAACTATTCACAAACCTACTATAAAAATCATTTAAAGTAAATACATAAAATATTAAAATAACTAACTATTCACAAACCTACTAACTTACTAATCATAAACCATTTAAACAATACAAAATTCTCTCTCTCTCTCTTTCTCTTTCTCTCTCTTAATCATTGATCAGTAATTTAAACGATTTAAAGCAAACTTTCTAACTAACTAACTTGATTAAAATAACTAATCTATAATCTATAAATCTATAAATAAAATATTAAAATAACCAATCTAATCAAATCATATACAAACCAAACTATCTAAAGAAGAGAGAGAGAGAGAGAGAGAGAGAGAAACATTAAAATAACTAATAACTGTAAATAATTTAAACAATACAAACGTAACATTAAAATAACTATTAACTATAAATAATTTTAACAATACAAACGCTCTCTCTCTCTCTCTCTCTCTCTCTCTCTCTCTCTCTCTCTCTCTCTCTCTCTCTCTCTCTCTCTCTCTCTCTCTCTCTCTCTCTCTCTCTATGCCTTCAAGCCGCATCATTTGCCTACGTGACCAGTGTACCATTAATAAACCAACCATACACTTGATGCTGCTAACGTTGACGTTGTTGTTGCTAATGACGCTGATGTTGATCTTGTTGATGTTGATGTTGCAGTTGTTGAGACGACGCTAATGTTGACCTTGCCGATGCTGCCAACGTTGACGCTGATCCTGACTTGACGTTGATGCGTGTCTAATGAGCAATTGTTGCTGCTTCATGCTATTTTCTTGACTAACATCGTGACTGATGTTATTGCTGACGTCGTTGATGCTACTAACACTGACGTTGCTGACATTGCTGCTAACATTGACATTGTTCTGCAATGCTGACGACCTACATTGCTGCATAGAGCAAATGAAAGACAGAGAGTGTAGTGGTGATGCCTGACACAGACATATGATGCAAGTCGAAGGCACATAGAGAGAGAGAGAGAGAGAGAGAGAGAGAGAGAGAGAGAGAATCTCACCGTTGTACTTGGTGATGAGCTGCCTTCGAGCAGGAGTAGGAGCAGTGAAGAGACCAAGTAAGAGCGAGAGATAGATAAAGGAGGAGGAGGGGAAGGAGGAGGAGGAGGAGGAGGAGGAAAGAGAGCACGTACACCTTAACTTCCCAATCATGAGCAATTAAAGTATGAGCGAGAGAGAGAGGAGAAGGCGGACACCTTCCCAATCATAGACACAATTTCCCAAGATTTCCAATCAATAAGGTCCTTGCTTTGGTTTGGGAGGCAGGTTTGGGAGCTCCTTGGTGCTTCGACACCTCCCGAACCTGTAGCTCAAATAATCAAGTAGTATAGATAAATTAAGTAGATTATAATTAAATGCCGTGGTAACGCATGGAGGCAAGCTTTACGAGAGAATAATCACATGCTTTACTCTCCTCTACTCGCGACCCCTCTATCTCTCACCCCTTTTACATTTCCCCCTTTGGATCCACACTCACTCGCTCAATCACTCTCTCACTCCCTCCCTCTCCCTCTCACTCCTTTTACGCCTCCCCCTTTGGATCCACACTCACTCGCTCAATCACTCTCTCCCTCCCTCCCTCTCTCTCTCTCTCTTATACACATGTATAAAAGGTCTCTCTCTCTTACACGCATATACAAAAGGTTAAACATGCACCTAGGAGTACATAGACTCACATGGAAGGAGGGCTAAAATCGCACATGAGAATATATGAAAATATGGAAAAATTAATAATGGACCAATCATGCATCTAAATGACAAGTAGTAAAAATAAAAATATCAAAAGGAAGGTATAGGTCACGGTTGTCACATCACATTGTTGTTCCTAAGTGAAGAAGAGGCATTCGTATGGAAAAATGATAAATTGATAGAAAATTCTTCAAAAAATAATAACTCATGATCTGTGACTCAAAACTGAGGGCTGGAAAAAGGAAATATTAACCTTGATGTAAGACAAAAAAAATAAAAAATATGAAATATTGCAAAAAAAGGCAGCTAGGAAAAGGAATAAGAGAAAAAATGCCAAAAAAGTACAAGGGCGACTGCAAAGGTCAAATGGAAGACAAAGTTGCATCTTAAAATACAAATGTGCTACTAAAATTTTGTAAAAGAGCGTCAGGCTCCCTGGTGTGCAAATTGTAAAGTCTAAACGGGCATAGGTGAAGGGATAAGGCAACTAGAATGGAATAGGGAGAGAGGATCTTGGCAAGATGCCCTATCATGTAAAAAGGGGATGGGAGCCCAAGGGATTTAGGGCTTGTATATAAACTGAAAAAGTGAATGAGAAACTCATTCTTTGGCGTGTGGCTAAAGTGGTCTCTTCTTCCTCTCTTCTTCTCTCCTTCTTGATTTCTTGTGTGTGCTTGAGAGAGGGAGTGAGTATGTGAGGGTGAGGGACCATGGTGAAGAAGCTCTCCATCATCTCTTCTCTTGCTCTTCTCTTCTTTTGTCTTGCACGCCGCTATGGAGGATATAGCTAAAAGGAGAAGGCTTGAGGTTGCTTGAGCTCGCATCTCAAATTGTGGAGCTACTAGTTTGCTTCATGAAAGAGGCAGTTCATTCGGGCATCAAGGTAAGCTCATTACATCTCTATGGGATCGAAGGCATGTTGTCTAGGTGAGAGATAGCCATTGGTGCTCACTTGAAAGGCTTGAAGAAATAAGTAGTCTATGGATCTTGGCAAATGAGCGTGAGCTCCCACTACATTTTGGTTATATTGCCATGACTAACAGATTCAAGCTTGAGTACTTGCACGCCTCAAATCAAGCGTCGAAGTAGGTTTTCATCCCTGAACCGGTGCTTGATATAGGTAGGAGATTTGGGGTTTTTAATCTGCAAAACAAGTAAGTATTTTGGATTTTTGATGAGTAGGCAAGTATGATAAACCATTTTAGCATTCGGGTTTTGATTTCTGTTACATTTAGAGTAGAATAGAACTGAGAGGTCAAAGTCAAATGCTTTAGGGTTGTTGTTATAAAATAGGCATAAACAGGGAAAAATAGAAAAAAAGAGTGCTTAAATGTATTAATGTCAAAAGGGGAGTGATGAGAGAGGTCAAGGCTGAGCAAAATAAGAGTTTAAGACCCTAGAGAGAAAGGGGGAAGCTCATTTTCATCTTCAGCAGCGAGAGAGAGAGCTAGAGAGAGAGAGAGAGAGAGAGAGACCTTGAGATTTGGGCGAATCGATCGTCTTGCACATCCATTCTTTGCACATAGTAGGTATATAGAAACCTTCATTTGTGTGCATTCTTGTATTTTGGAGCTCATTCCATGCTCGCATAGCCAAAATCGTTGCTTTGATTCCATTTTTTGTCAACGCTGCCTTCGTGTCGCCGAAATCACATAGAACTCGTAGGGTCGATTCCCAGAATCAAACACTTGGACGTCCGATTCTGGGTGATCAGATTCTTAGATTACCTCGGCTTGTCCCCGATTGGATGTTACCTGTTCGATTTTCAAAATCGGATCATTGAAAAATTTGACTACCACCCTGTCCGATTCGAATGTTTGGATGGCCTACAATCAAACATCTCCAAAATCGGATTCAGACACTTGACCATCGGCCAGTTAGACCACTCACAATCGGACACTAGAATCATACAAGTTTGAATTGGATGCGCAAAAATTGGATGGTTGAAAATTGAACGTTCGATTCAAGGGATCAGCTACTACAAAATTGTACACTTCAGAATCTGACAAAAAATCAGATATGAAAAAAACTAACAAATTTAGCACATCCCAGACAAAGTAGAACACCTCTCGCAACAAGGGAATAATCCAAAAGCCTTATAGGTGCAACTGACCTTAGAAATCATAGTCGGATGGCTAGACATGACCGCTGATAGTCACTATAAACTTTTAGCCTCTCTTAGAGCCAGAAATTGACTTTCACGCTCCAATTGACCTCGATTAAGCTAAAAACATAGCACACACCCTAGGGACCAGTGAGAGCGGCCCAATGACTAAGCCTAAAGCCCTATTTGGCCAGGAATATAGAGTGGAGTGCAGAAGCTACATTAATCATCTCGTGTTTGCATTCACATTGTTTTCAACACTTAAAGTGCACTTGAAAAAATTTTTTGAGTGTCAAAACCCTAGGTCTCAACCTTGCACCAATTGTTGTAAGTTCAGCCATGATACTATGCATTGCAAACTACTAAGGAGATCTCCATACTCTGATCCTTACAACCAGTCTTACCTAAGAAATAGGCCTCCAAATTTCTTTGGTAGAGGAGCCCCATTGGCCCTTCTGAAACCTAACCATACAAAGCTATTTATCCCTATGATGGAAATCAATCCCGCAGACATACCTAAGCCACCTCAACCTTACATAACCCATCCACCGAGCAACTCTCCACCAGTCCACTATGTGGAGGAGATGAATGATGAGGAGCCTTATGTAAACCCTTATGTCTCGTATGACAAAGAGGGCAATGCAGTTCTCATGGACTATCTACCAGTGTTGGTGATGGCATTTGGAATAGGGAGAGGTAGAAGATTAGGAGGGTAGACCCCAAGAGACGATTTCTTGTTGCACTTGCGGTCACCCACCAAGAAACATCTCTTCATGCTGCCCCAAGAGAAAGCAGTTCAATCGAGATAAGGTTGATCTCAGATGCACTAAGTGTGGATCATCCACCTCTTTGCTTATTTCCCTAGATGGAAGCCATCCTCTAGTTTTGCAATTGTACCATTAGTTCAATTCGGGCTATTTGGTGTCAAAACACTCGACAGGGAGGCCACGTGCATCCCATTGCATTTTATGACCTACGCTCAGACGAAGCAGGACGGTATATCATTGCTAGGGCCTAGTAATTTGAACATAGCCGTAATAAAAAACAAACATTGTAGTAGGAAAATAAATAAGAAAAGCAAATCAAACGTCACGTTTGGAAACTCGAGAGCACAACAACACTGCCTGTTGGAAAGAAAGTCAAGGACGTAGAGCTACAAACATGCATTCCAAAGACTGCTGAGAAAGAGAGTGCTAAGGTAGAGGAATACCCCAACCTGAAGCCCAACTCAAAGCCATAGAAAAGGTCAAGAAGTGGATAAAAGGATCTGAAGCACACCTAAAGGATACACATCCCATATTGAAAGACGAGATCGATGATCTCTCGAGTGTAAGTATGCTAGTCTCACCCACAAGACCAAGGGGCACATCTACATTGCATGATGTGCTGCCTAGACAAATCTTGATCACTACAGGCCACTAAGCTACTCGAGGCCATTGGCCAAGGAGTGCAGAATTAGGAGAGAAGCAAGCAGCTAGCAATCTCCTCACAGCACTAGTGACCACCCCCTGTAACTTTGAGCCTAGAAGATCTGCTTAGGCATCATGCGAAACTATGGAAAGAGGTAAAGGAATGGGTGGAAGGATTGATAGAGCAAGTTGCCACTGACTTGCACGAGTATGATGCAATGACGCAAATATTGAGTCTCACGCTGCACTCAACTCGTAAATCCTTACACGTTAATGCTTTTTGAGAAGGCAGTCAAATGCATTTAGTCTTATCGGTCTTAGCTCTAGGAGATACCATGAGGAAAGGGATTGTAGACAAGGGGGTAGGAGTTACTATACTTAGCCACGAAGTGCTCCAAGCTTGGGGTAACCTGCCTTTCGAGAATGCAAGGTTCAATGTCACACCAAATAATGGAATGAAAGTAAAACCATTCGGAGTGCTAAAGAATTGGCCATTAAATATTGCAGGAGTCCAATTCTCCGTAGACTTCATAGTCATGAGGAAAGTGGACTACAACATCTTGTTAGGGACCCTGGATGCACAATGCATGAGTCATAGAACAATGGGGGAACAGTCAAATATTCTTAGGCAGGTCGAATGGAAGTAGTGAGAGTAGAGATGGATACTTGGAAGACTGCATGAGCCAACCTAGACACCATCTCAAGCATGCTAAAGGGTGATGTGCAAGTTAGAAAATCTTACGAGGGTCACTGACCAAGTATATCCCTTGCCCCGAGGATGAACGAGATTGGATGCATGTGCTAGCCAAAATGGATTTTCCATTCTTGGATAACAAGGAATACGAGAAAGCTGCTAAGGCAGTCCCTAAGCCCAGAGACATGCCCTCAATACCAATCTACATGATTGGTATAAACTCACATGGGTGACTCACCTTTGTCACATTCCATGTCTCGAACAACAAACAAGACCTCCATGAGATCTTAGATCACCTAACGGAGTAGTTAGTTGATAACCCACCCACAAATCTTAAACCACTCAAGGATCTCTTGGTTGAACCCAAGTGACAATGGACCATTGAGCCTTAGTCATTGATGACAAGGAAATGCAGTATCAAGACGTAGGACATGACAAGCAGTCGGATGAGGATAGTTCAGATGATGGGTACAAAGACTATTGTTCCTTCACTTGTGACGAGAGTGAAGAAGAGATGGAGACGATAGATTACGACACTGAGGAATATGTGATTGAACAAATAGTCAGAATTTAGAAAGGAGTCATGCGAGTGGATTGAGGTTGCACCTAGTTGGAGCAAATAGGAGCGATTAATCATGAATGAGTGGGTCTAATTGCCCAACCAAGTGCGACACCAATATTCAAAATGGAATCACCATTTGAGCTACGGTATCTAGAAGAGACTTCTTCTTCTAGGAAGATGGAGAGTTCAATTATGAGTCAAAAGTAAGTTCAAGCAATGATCTTGAGATACCCCAACCACTTATTAAGACCAAACACACCAAGGGAGACATACCAGTCCACCTAACACACCAAAGGTTGAAGGAGGAAAGAGCGAAACAACTTAGGGATCTGCAAGCTGAAGAGTAGAGGAAGCTACAAGTTGTGTTAAAAAGATTCACGAGATTCAAGAAAGATGATATGATAGTGAGCCAAAAGACAAGGGCAAGTGAATGAGCCTATAGAAGGACCCACCAAAGTCAAGGAGGTCAATCTAGCTAAGGAAGGGGAGATGCCCCAACCTATTTTCATAGCCAAAAACTTGACCAAGGAAGAGGAGGAAAATCTTATTGCTCTCTTGCGAGAGTACATATGTTGAGATGTTTGCAATCACAAATAACTCAACCTCTTTGTATGATCGACCACACCTAACATATGTTGAGAGTACATAGAGATCACACCTAACTCTACTTACAAGGAAAAATGGATTTGTGAGCATTCAAGTGCAATCCACACCACAACAGAAACGAGGCATAGATGCACAAAGTCAAGTGCGTCTATATGCACGTGTAAAAGAGTGTGTAAATAGACACAAATTTTGCGTCTATATATCCGTGCAAATAGACGCGAATATAGACACGTCTTCAGACGCATAATGATTTAACCACCTCAAATTGGACTTAATATAATAAAAAAACCAAAGTTAATAATTATTTTTGCATTGCTCTCTAATGAATGGCAATTCCTCCAATTGACAAACCTGATATAAGTAATTAGCGGCAAGTGACCGAAACCTTATTATACAATTAGTACCAAGCATTGCATGTATCTCGTAATTTCTCTACTTGAAGATGATAAAAAATACTTCCTTTTTATTATGGAAAATTCAATTTTGCTTTAAACTTGACTATTGATTCTTGAGTATGCACATGTGCACATGATATTTTCCATAGAATTAAGAATACACATTGAATCATTAAGAAAATTAAGTATGTTACAGTGAATGATCCATCTCATCTTCAATGAGATCAGCCCTTGCTAAACTATCTACTTCTAGGTCTATATTACCAAGAGGTAACGAAACAAATAAGTCTATCCCACTATCAGATGTGTTGCTATATTTCTCAATAACTTCATCAATATCATCAATCACATTATTCTCCTCTTCTACGTTTCCTTGAACATCCCCGTGAGGTTCATCTTGTACTATATCATGCATATCATCCATTATGGTGTCATCATGTACATCATCATTAATTGTTGGATTGTCATCTGCTATCTCTATGTCGGTAATATTACAAAATATTGGTTTTGAATGATAAGATATAGGGATGACATACCACCATCGGTTATTGTTTACCATTGGATGATACACAACCTGTATTTGAGAAACAAAAGCAAGAAAATTAAATACTTATTATATTATGTATATGTATCATATGTATACATATAAAAAAATTAGCTTTTGCATATATATAACCTGCTCGCATTGTTGAGGTAGTACTAATGTGTCATTCTTGTTTTAGTGAAATTTTGTAGAGTCAATGATTACAAAACCACTTGGATGACGTCTGATTGTGCAATGCTCACCATTTGTTACCACTTCTTTAAACCACTTCACATCCAGTACATATATAAAGAATCGTTTGAAGTCAAGATTCAGAATATCTTGGATCAAGCCACAATAACCTTCCATGGTACCATTGGCATCCTTGAAGTGAGCAAGGACACCACAATCTTGGGTATTTCTTTTTTCATCTATACATTGAGTTCGAATATGTTTACCCTCACACCAAATAGCATTAAATAATGTGCACTAGTAGTAAAAGATTAAGATCAAACATGTCAATTTTTTATATAAAATATAACTTTTAGAAACAAATTAATTGATAGTATGTCTCACCTTTGATAAGCAACCTCGTGTGTATTCCCATTCTTCTTAAGATATATTAATTTCCTTCTCTTTTTTCATTCTCTCCATTTCCTCATGTAACCAATCTATATCAATATGACGTGGGAGCGCATTTAGATGATTTGCAAATGAGACATTACATCCATATCTGGTGCGAAATGCTTGTCTTTCGCTTTTTCTTCTTGCCCTTGCTCCATTATATAGTGTCATCCATTTGCTCATTACATCACTATTGAGCACACAAAAACTATTTAACTTACGAAGTTCTTCTTTTGTTAGCACTTTACTCATTCCTTTTCCTTGAGATATTATAGAGGTTGTCCTCAAGTCTTCATCATCTTTCCATAGTCATGGTTGAGAGGGGTCCACTTCAGCAAGATATTCAGAGATATAAACAAGGGATGATTGCACTAACCAACCCTCACCCATGCTTCATACAATGGAGTAGATGACGCTACATATAGTGGATCATCTGGCTTCGTAGAGTGACCTTTTCCTTGAACTGGTTGTGAAAATAGATGGTGTACCATGTTATCCAAAATATCATCATCTACAACTTGATGGGGCATTTCATGAGGGCTACTATCATCATCGTAAATCTCCACTCTTCTTGAAGACTCTGCCTACTCGCGTCGACGTTTTGCAGCCTCTCGACGCTCGGGAGGGAGCATTTGAGGATGTGGCACCACATTCTGCTCAACCACAAAAGGGAGTTTCATGTACGTTGATATATATTGAGTAACATAGACTAGCAATCTTAGTGTTTAAAAAAAACAATGAATACCGATGATTTTTCTCGGTCCCATTCTCCATACATGCTAAGGTTTCACAATGCAACTCGACGTGCTCAAAAAATACACCCTCGACAATGATCACACATGCATTTAATTTTTTACGTAGCCATGCATCTCGATTATGAAGACGTAATGTTTCATCCTCACTTGAGGATGTGCTCATTGACTCATCAGCATGCACCGCACTAGGTGATGATGACAACATGATTAAACCTAATTTATGAAAACATCAAATTTGTTATTCATATGTTTACATAAAATCTTCAAGCTCGCATATTAATTATTCTAAGATCTCAATTTTAAATACACAAAACTTATCATAAATACATAAAAACTTATGATAAGAACTTACTATCAAAACTAATCTTAAAAACAAAAATTCATGATAAAAGCTAAATGCGCATCTATATCTGCGTTTACCTACGCGTCTAAATCTATGTCTATTTACGCGTCTAACTCCGCATCTATACGCGCGTTTACGTAAACTTAGACGCGCATATACACGCGAAAATAGACACAAACATCAAAATTCAAAAGATACTTGAATCGTTTCTTTTCAAATTGCACCTTTCCTTTCCTGTGTTTTTTGCTCGTTTTGAAGCTCGAGTTTAGCTGACATGCAGTCTCTTCATGCCTCATCTCCTCATCACTCACCTCTTCTTTCACTTCAAAGAGACAAGAGGAGAAAAAGGAAAGCCAAGGAGAGGAAGAAAGAGAAAACAAGAGAGAGGAGAACAAGAGCAAAAAGAAGCAAAGGGAGGAGACAACAAGCAGCAAGCAAGCATCAAGGGAGAGTAACTCACCAAGGAGAGGAAGAAGGAGAAGGAAGAAGCGCCACCACCCACCACACCAAACACCCAAGGTGAGTCCTCTCTCTCTCTCTCTCTCTCTCTCTCTCTCTCTCTCTCTCTCTCTCTCTCTCTCTCTCTCTCTCTCTCTCTCTCTCTCTCTCTCTGTATTAGGATCTATGATTGCATTTTGTACAGCACAAATAAATCATGAATGGCAGTCGTCGGACTGAAATCAGCCGACTAAGTGTGTTTGCCAGCGCATCTACATTTCAGTACAGACGCAGGGATAGACGCAAAGCTATGTTTGTTGTCATTGCGTCTATGGCCGCGTCTCATAGCGCATGTATTCTGCGCCTGAGACGCGAGAATACACGTGCTCTGCACACAAGAAGCTTTGACTTTAGAGTCGCGTCTCCAGGTGCATGTATCCTGTATGTGAGATGTGGGAATACATGCGCCCTACCCAGAAGCTTTGACTTGAGAGTCGCGTCTCTAGATGCGTATATTCTACATTCCACACACGAGGATATATACGCACCCAGAAGCATTGACTCTAGAATCACATTTGATAGCACGTCTATGCTACATCTCAGATGCGGATATACACGCGCTCTGACCAGAGGGTTGACTTCAGGGATGCGTCTGAGAGTGCGTCTATCCTGCATTTTATACGCGATTATACACGCGCCAGCCAACTCTGATTTTTTTAAAAAAATTTGCATGACCTAGATTTCTAGAAATCACCAAGATTTGGATCGCATGAATGATACATTGGGCTTGTTCAGTAGAGGGGTCAATGCATTTTTTGGAGGTTTTCCTAGTAAGGAAGACTTCATGGGAGAGATGACCAAACACCTTGGCCGCTCTCCCACAGCAGACGAGGTGTTCAGCATCATGTCCGGAACGCCTTTGACGTCTTTGCCTGGCACTACTTCCCAAACAACAAATGTCCAAACTCCAATTGCAGGTACTCCACGTGCAGCACCTGCACATGCATCAGCTGAAGCACAAGTGTCAATCGATGCACATGCATTTGTAGAAGCATGTGCATCCAGAGAGACAGAGGGTAGTCGACAGAGAGGGAGGAGGGAGAGTCGAGGGGGAGGACGAGGCTTGTGTGGGGGTTGCCTAGGAGGTGGCAAGCGATCACCCTCACCAGAAGATCACGTAAAGGAGCATGTACGCCAGTACTATAGAGTTACAGATACTGGTGGCATCTTTCATAATGATGAAGGAAGGGATGTAATGGCATACATGAGGAGCGTCGTGCATGCGACGTATAAAGATTGTTTCATTTACTTCAAGAATCAGAAAAGCGGCTTGTGTCAGGAGGTGTTGAGGGCAGTCCATAGAAGGTACCCAAATCCTGAGGGTCAGCGATTCTCAGATGATTGGGGATATACAAAAGTGAGGGATTTTCTTCACAACAAAAGATCCCACCTCATGACACGCACCAGGGAATCACTGCGGAGAGAGGAGGAGAGGCGTGGAGCCTATAGCCAACCACCTATGTGCCAGCGCATAGAGTGGAAGAAAACCAAGAAGAAAGCAATAGAGAAAGTGAAGAGTCGCTAGCACGCAGAGGCGCGACGCTTCCAAATGGAAACCATGGGATCGTCGCATTATGGATCGGGAGGCAGAGAATCGTGGGAGGCAGAGTTTGTAAATATATTTTGATTTCTAGTTTTTTAAAATTTATATTTATTTCAATTCTTTATACAATTTGTTCTAATACATTGTGTCTCATAATTGTTTGTATATATCATAATTGTTTTGCAGACTACTATCGTTGGTAAGATACCTACTCCTAGAGAGGTAGGTTACCTACTCTTAGAGAGATAGGTTACTATCAAGGCCATAACCGCGCAACCACATGGCTTCACTTCTATGAGGAGAGTCTCATCACTGAGGAGCAATACAATCGGGCTATGAGGATTCGACAGCTAGAGGAGTTATGTTTTTCTTACTTTCCTATTAAAAGTATAGCTAATTATAACTTTTTCTTTGCAATTGTATGTAAGCAACCTTGATCTTTTGTGTGTGTAGGCGAACCCTGATGTTGAGCATAGCGAGGAGGGGGATAGCGACGCTAGTAGCCATGGTGGTGCTAGTGAAGATATTTCTTCTTCAGATTCATAGAGGAGCACCATATCTCCTCTATGGCCTTGTTTTCTTGTATATCTATTATCCATCTTTGAGCCTACTGCTTGCGGCCATGCTTTAGGTCGCAAGCACTTAAACTTCCCATATAAATGCGTTTTATCTATAATGAATACATGGATTTTTGTTTTCAATTCTCATGCTTTCAGATCCATTGTGTTTTTTCCAAATGCACAATTTGATGCATGGGAGGGGGAAAAAAAAACCAGAGAGCAAAGCAACCACATGCTCTCTGGTTTTTTTTCTAGTTTTGTTTTGCGTGTCTACATGCGCGTCTAAATTGCAGAAAATGCACGTTTATGAGCGCGTCTAAAGTGCAAAGTACACATGCTCATACACACACTACATAATTAAAATTTAAAAAAAGAAATTAAATATCTTTTTTTAAAGGAGATTTTTTGTTTTGCGTTCGCATCTATGGGCGTGTCTATATGCCCATCTAATTTTCCATGTAGATACGTTGGTAGATGCACAAAAGAAATTAAATAAATAATAATTTTCATTTTTTTATGCACTTGTATTCATGCGTGTATATGCGCATCTATTTCTGCGTGTAAATTTCTTCATACGTGCGACTATAGATGCGAGTTTGTAGACGTGCAAATAGACGGGCGGGTAGACAGGCCCGTAAGATTTTCTCTGAATTCAAAAATCGCATCTAAAAGTGCGTCTAAGAGGCCTTTTTGTTGTAGTGCCATGTTTCCATTTAAAGAACTTGAAGACATGCCTACTACCTTAGAGATAGTGCAAGCTTTTGAAGATATTTCTTCTATCTTGAGGACCATGCAAAGCTCAAAGATTTTATATTTTCTTAAGGGGGACCATAAAGAAAAGCATTGGTTGACTAATGTAATCAAAATCCATGGAAATGACAAGATGAAGGAAAGATCAATGCAAGCAAATTGGTGGAAGAAAATAATAAAAACAATAAGAAGAAGAAGATCAACCATGAAGACATTGAAACTGCAAGAAAAGTGAAGAACAAGTACATGATCCAAAAAAGCAAGCTGGACTACACCAACAAGGACAAGAAGACTTGCAACAATGAACATAAGATCTATGCCAAAAGAACTATTGAAAACAAAAGAAGTCGTTGACTCATTTTTTTACTAGACTTTTTTAGCCTTTTATTGCCTAGTAGTCCTAATGCTTCTGACATAAGCTTGTAAACTCCTCATGTAACCTTGTACTATAGCCTGTGTATACTTTATGAGGCCCCTATTACAACCTCTAGATGTCCACCATGTTCGTGGTACCCACACTTAGCCTTTTTTGCAATAGCCTATGGTGTTTGCCATGTTTGTGATATGCCCACACTTTGGGAGTGGTGCTCTCACTAAAGCCTCTATACACTTTTGTACTTTTCTAGTTGTGATTGAGGAGGGGTGTTGAGATGTTTGTAATCACACATAATTCAACCTCTTTGTATGAGGCAATTTTGGGCTTAGGACATGCAGGTAAACTAAATCTCATAGGCACAAAGAGAGAGAGACTACTAGCTATCGAACAACTATAAAACATTATACTTGACTATCATTTTTTCACATATGATGAATGTAATATCATGATGGTTTTCTCTTTCAGTTAGTATCTTGGTCATTGTCAGTCTTGTACACAAGATTGTGTTTATGAGTCCAAGTCTCAATCTTGGAACCTAATTCACTTGTGTAAGAGGTCAAGTCTTTGTCTATGTCAACTCCCATGAGTTTTCTAGCAAAGCTCACTAGATAGTCTAAATTATGTTCACCAGGCTGGCACAACACAGCTCCCATGTCTTTTGACACATAAATATATTCACTTCGTTCCTTGATGAGCTGAAAGGGGTAGATTTGAGTGTAGTGACTCATAACATCCCGATGACACCCAATGCAATGCCATTCAAAAAAGTAGTGGCCATATTCAATGAATCCCAAACATACTCATGCTATTAGAAAGGAAATCAATAAGTTATTAAGAGTAGGATTCATTTATGAAATCCAGCACACGGAGTGGGTCTTGCCCATAGTGATTGTAATGAAGAAGAATGGAAAGATCAGAGTGTGTGTCAATGATAAGAAATTCAATGTTGCTACGAAGAGAGACAATTATTCGCTGACGTACATTGAATATATGCTCAAGAGGGTAGCTGATAAAGAGGCCTATAGTTTTGTAGACTGCTTATTTGGATACGACGAGGTGCAAGTGCATCTTGATGATAGGCAAAAGACCACATTTTCTATTGAGTGGGGGCATCTTTGCTTACATAGTCATACCCTTTAGGTTGACGAATGCACCAGCCACATTCCAGAGGCTCATGTGTGCCACTCTTAAAGACATGCTTAGGTGAGAGTTAGAAGTGTTCGTTGAAAATTTATGTGTTCAATCTAATTGGAAGGAATACCTAGACAAGTCTTTGAAAGATGTAGAATGTATTATCTCTTGTTGAACCCCTTGAAGTGCCAATTCTGGGTACATCATGGATGCATCTTAGGACAGGTGGTGTCAAAGAATGACATTGCTATTGACTTCTTGAAAGTTAGTCTTATTGTAGATCTTCCACCACCAACTGATTACAAGGGAGTTCAGTGCTTTCTAGGCCATACAGGGTACTATCGATGATTTGTGTTTAACTATGCATTAATTGCTAGACCTCTATACAAATTGTTGATAATATTTGAATGAAACAAGAAATGTCAATGCACATATGAAGAATTAAAGAAGGCTCTAACCGTAGCACCAATCCTAAGAGCCCTGGATTGGACCATAACCTTCCACATTCACATTGATGCCTCAAAGTTTGCCATGGGAGCTGTGTTGTGCCAGCCCGGTGAACATAATTTAGACTATTTAGTGAGCTTTGCTAGAAAACTCATGGATACTTAAATGAACTACTCCACTCCGGAGAGGGAAGGGTCAACCATGGTGTTTCCTGTAAGGAAAATTTGGCATTATTTTATCTTCTTTTTTGACCATCAAGCCTTGCTCTATCTTGTGAACAAACCCAATTCTATGGGACACATTGCTCGATAGTTACTTCTGCTTCTAGAGTTCACCTTCTCTATGTGGTTGTACACAAAGGGAAGCAGCACTACATGGTGCGCAGATAGGATGTTGTACGCTCGCGTAGTGAATGCCGGAAGGTCCCCAAGAACAATAGAACTCTACTTTTTGCACAAATTACAAGGTAAAAAGCATGAACGACAAGAGCAAGAGACCAATTGGGTGCAATCTCCCCCCATGCCTTGTGTGAGCGCTCCACAAAGCATGTATTTTATGTAGTATTCATCTTCAAGCTCAAATAATAGCCCAAATTACAAAATAGCAAGCTTTTAGCTTTTGAGTTTGCTTTAACACAAAATAGGAATAAAACTAATGGACGGTGCCCAAAGAGTCTGGCACACCCAATACAATGTCCAAGTTGAAATAACATAATCGTGCGTCCATGCACATACAAAATAATAATAAATATCCAACGCCTCAATAAATAGGCGTGATAAAATATAGGCGTCATGCCTAAGGTATGCGCCCATCAAAATATAATCCATAAATCGAATACTTGCTATCCTCCAATGCTTTCCTCCACCACTGCTGCTATCTCTACACATCAACTGAAGCACTCACAATCGTTAGTAAAATAATGCAATTAAACCGACAAAAGTGAATACCTATCAGTCTTCACCTACATAAATAAATCAACTGGTTAGAAATAAATCTTAACCTTAATTTATTACGAGTGCACACTCTAAACTCATAAACGTTTATTAATTTAATATGCATTTTGCGGAATCACCCACTATGGAATCACCCATGTACACACTAAATTAATGAAACGCCCGAAAAGGACAAGCGTCCCCATCAACTTCTCACACAAAGAATCCACTTTGTGTATGAGCCCCGATCATCAAAGTTTACGGAATCCACCGTAAAAGCTCACAGAATCCACCGTGGAATATGCGTCCTGGCATCACTACATGGCCAACATATGTCTCATAGACCCATAGGAGAAGCTGTTGGACATGACATCACATATGACTTGCCTAGTATGCATCTGTTTAAATTGTATAGTGAAAGGGACTTGTTTAGAGCTGACTTGACACCATACTAGGTAGACGATATAGTCCAAGTGCTTGAGCCTCAACTACCTAAAAGACCCATCTAGAAGGCTTGACTTAAGGTGACTCATCCTTAAAATATAACCATATCAGTTGATAGTAGGACAACTCTATAGGTTAGGGCAACATGACTTGCTACATAGATGCATGTGGGAACATGGGATGCATGACATACTTGCAGAAGCACACAATGGAATTATAGGATGCGTAGACACGATGGTCGGCAAGGTGCTGTAGTCTCAAGTGTGATGGCCTGCTCTTTTTTTAGATGTAGCACGATTTATAAAGCAGTATTACAGTTAACAATGGACCAAGGTACCTGTTCGCAAGGACAAAATGGAACTAAGTCTAATCATTGCAAGACAACCATTCAAGAAATGGGAGATTAACTTCATTGGGCCGATTAGTCCTACGGCACAGTACTCACATGCCAAGTATATCATTGGTGCTATAGACTATCTCACAAAGTGGGTAGAAGCAGGAGCCAGGAGGAGAAACGATGCTAGAACCACTATTAAGTTCCTTTGGGACTAGGTGATCTCACGATTTGGCTACCGCATTGAACCAGTTAGTGATCAAGACACACACTTCATTAATGAAGTGATTGCTTAATCCTCTCAACCCTTTTTATCATCCATAAAAAAACCTCACCATACTACCCTCAAGAAAATGGATTGGCTAATTCTACTGATAAGATCTTAGTGAATGTCCCGACGAAAGTAGTCTCTGCCTCGCACAACGATTCGGACAACAAATTGATGTCAGCCTTATCAAACTATTGAATAGCTTATAAAACGATGATAGGATAGACTTCCTTCAAGTGAACCTACAGGACTAAAGCCATTCTACTTGTAGAGTTCTTTTTCCCAAGCTTGAGAGTAGCCATCCAAAAGAGATGGAATGGAAAGGAGGCATGGATGGAGCACCTAATCAATCTAGAATGATTATCATACACTCAACTTCTAGCCACCCTTGCATTGATTTAAAGGCACGATGCAAGAGTTGGTTTGACAAGCACATCAAGTAGTGAGAATTAGAGTAGAATGACTTAGTGTTGTTGTAATCAATGAAAGGCCATAAAGAAAAGATGAAGTTTAGGGGATTAGGGCCTTTTCGAGTCCATACTATCAACCAAATCGCCAATGTAGATCTCAAGACCCTAGATGGAGAGGGCATAGTATTCTTCAACGGTAGTGACATAAAGAAATACTACCCTCCCACATATCCACTGTACGATCTTCCCATGATAGAGTTCCCTGTGAAGGCTCAAGTTGCCACAATAACGAAAATTGATGAGGAGGAGGAAGAGACAGTAGCAACTACTTACCTACGCATAATGGTAATGAAAATTGATGAGGAGGAGGAAGAGACAGTAGCAACTGCTTACCTGCCCAAAAAACACATACCTTTGATTCATTGATCAATGAGGGAGCTAATTTTAATATCTTAACTCACGATCATTGGAGTCAAATTAGCTACCCACAACTACAATGTACCAATGCCGAGAACTTAGCCCATTTGGGGGCTAATCATATGTCTTTCAAGAAAGTGTAAAGTCGGTGTCTCTATGGAGTCTGAAAGCATACCCGTATTTTTTTATGTGTTGCCAAATACAAAATATGCTGGTAAGAAATCACTGTAAGAAAACTCATTTAAAAAGCAAGCATATTGTAATGCCAACTCGGAGTCTTTGCATATTCACCTTGCTATTAGCAATGTACAAACAGTCACAGCTTTCAGCAAGGGTAGTGCGGCTTCATTAAAGCCTGTGAGAGTTGATTTCTGAGCCGGAGATGTGCCAAAAAATTGTTAAACAATCCGAATTTCAGGGGAAATTTTAATCTTGTCGAAGGCGGCAGATGCAACTGGGTCGATTTTAAGCGGCAAAGCAAAAGATGGTTTTCAAAAGTGCCTTAAAGGCCACCCAAGCAATAGTTCTAGATTTTTAGTAATTTTTTCGAGGGCTCGGGTGACTCAAAGCAGCAATTGGTAGTAGGGGACTTCGATTCCAACAAGTAGAAATTTTTGGGAGTCAAATTGGAATTCGGAAAGACGAAGTGCGGGAGGCCGGACATGTCAAAACCAAAAAGGGCCAACATTTGAATTAAATGGGAAAGAGTGGTGGGCATGCCCTTTAAGGGATCTTAAGGGGGGTTTTTTGAAAACAGAAACAATTTTGAGGGGGGGGCACCATTTCAAAAAAACGGCCTATAGTACGTGCCCACCCCCTCCATTTTGGCGACGTGTGGTGGAGAAGGGACTATAGAGCTAAAGAATAATAGGCATGGCCAATTACATCAGTGAATTCTAGTGGTTATTCACTCCCAATTGCCACTTTCGGATTATGCAATGACTGCTTGGTTGCTAAGATCCAAACTCAGTCTTTCTCTCTCCTCCCTCTCTCTCTTGCAAGGGACAATTCCTACGTGTGAAGGGAGATGAAGCTCGCGTGGTGGCTTGGTATCGGATCGCTTTCGAGTCGACTTGGGGTTGGAGATGGGCTAGCCATAAATGGTGGACTATATTGCTATCCTGAATCCGGTTTTAGAAATCCGCAACCATAAAAATCCCACTAACTCTATTTTGAAAAGGAAAAATGCTTCTTTTTTAGGTTTGGTTGGCCAAATGATATTCATATTGGATAAAAATTGGTATGATTTTTGTTTGCTATATGTTTGATGATTCTATGTCAAAAAAATCAAAATACATAATGTCATAATGCTGAAAAAAACTTTATAAAACCCAAAAAGCACGCATTTTACAAAGAAAATGGAGTTTTTTATCATTTCGAGTTTGATAAAAATGATACATGAGAGATGAAATGTGAAAAATGAGTGATTCTCAGTTCTCATAATCATAAATACCAGTAAATGCTCTATTTTCTTGATAAATAAATAGTGAAAAATAGCAAAAATTAGAAAAATTAGGGTTTTTAAAATATTAAAATGCAAAAAAGTATGGATAATATGTGTGCATGTTTGGTAAGGTTGAGGCATAAGGTATAGACTCAGTTCACCCTTGTTTATATGTTTTAGTGTGTTTTTATTGTTTATACATTGAAAATGACAAAAAAAATAAAACCCTACACCTATGCAATGATGCAACGCATAAGCAGTAGGGGGGAAAAAGGGTTGTGGAAGCCTTCAAGTGCTTAAAATGAAGTAAAGTTTGATCTTTTGGTTGTGCAAGTCATATAGGACAATAAAAGTTTAAGTTTTAAGAGGCTTGTAGCATGAGGTAACTCAGTGCTAGTCTTTAGCAATGCAACAACAATGAGTAGATTGAAAATCATTGAAGGACTTATTTTTACATTTCACTTTGCTAATTTTTTAATGATAAATATTTGTGCACAATAAGCATCCACTTTTTTATTTTGCATGCCACATGGTATAAAATCTTAGATGCATAGCACTTGTATGCTAAACATTGACCAACGCTGAGAGTTGGAGGAAGTCCTTGCAGTACGTTGGATGAGAGGTTCCTTGGGATAAGTTCAGTGAAAAAACATAAAATCCTGGATTGTTTGATAAATCAAAGAGTCACTACAACAAAAAGGCTCCATGGACGCGCTTGTAGACGCAATATTTGAATTGTGTTAAAAAATGTCGGACGCGTTTATTACCGCGTCTACTGCTGCATCTAAAATTCCGCGTCTAAAACCGCCCTTATAGTCAGAGTTACACGCCCATATAGACGCGCATATAGGCGCGCGGTACTGACGCACTATACAAATATATAATCATATTTATAAAAAAATGGATATATTCATATTGGGCGTCTATACACGCATGTATCTACGCGTCTAAAAAAGTGTTTACTCTACAAGTTTTTGACGAGAATAAACGCGCATTTACCCTGCAATTTAGACGCAGTGATAGACGCGCAAAACAAAGGTGTGAAAAAAACCAAAGAGCATGTGGCTTTGCAAGCCACATGCTCTCTGGTTTTTTTCCCCCCATCAACTTCAATTTGTATGCTTAGGGAAAGCAGAGAAAGATTATTTCGAAGATTTTTGTACTGAAAACAAAACAATGTATGTAGAACACGAAACTTCATATATATATATATATATATATATATATATATATATATATATATATATATATATATATATATATATATAGATGAAACGTTTTTACATGATGAATTCTAGTGCTTGTGACCTCAAGCACGGTTATGGTCGCAAGCACTAGCTAAAAGTAATACATATCAAAAATGAAAACTACAAGCCAAGGGGAGGCATGCATGCATGGGGCTCCTCTACATCTCCTCAGAAGAGGCATCATCATCACTACCACCACTGCTGCCTGTGCCACTACCATTGCCGCCACCGCTACTGCTAGTCCCCCCTTCGCTATCCTCAACTGCATCACCGTTTGCCTACATAAACAATTAAGATATATAAATACCATTACAAACAATAAATTAGAGTTACCTATACTTTTCATGTAAAAAATAAAACATACCTCTTCTAGTTGTAGAATCCTCATGGCACGATTATATTGCTCCTTCGTGATGAGTCCCTCCTCATAGAAATGCTGCCAAGTGGACGCCTGGTTATGACCTCCATGGTAGCCTACCTCTCTAAGAGTAGGCATCCTACCAACGATATGATACTACAAAACAATTTGAACATACAACGTATTAGAACACACTATATAATGAAGTGAAACAAATTACAAATTTTTATTTAAAAAAAGAAATCAAATAATACTTACAAACTCAATCTCCCATGACTCCTTGCCACCTGATCCATAATGCAATAATCCCATGGTTGCCATCTAGATACGTTGCGCCTCTGCATGCTGGCGACTTGTCATTTTTTCTACTACTCTCTTCTTGGCCTCTTTCCACTCCTTGCGGTGGCAATTGGGTGGTTGGCCATATCCAGGGCGCCCCTGCTCTTGTCTCCACAGTGACTCCTTGGCGCGCGTCATAAGGTAAGACCTCTTGTTATGAAGCGCATCTCTCACCTTTGACCATCCCCAATCATCTGAGAATCGTGAATTCTCGGGATTAGGGTACCTTCTATGTACTGCCTGCAGCACCTCTTGCCACAAACCATTTTTTTGGTGCTTGAAGGGAATCACGCAGTCTTTGTATGTGGCATGCACGACACTCCTCAAGTAGGCTATCACTTCCCTCCCCTTAGAGTCATGAAAGATACCACCAATATCAGTGATAGAGTAGTACATTTGTGGAGACTCACCTCTCTCATTTCCCGGTAAGGGTGATTGAGAGCCACCTTCTAGGCAACCCCCACAAAGCCCTCGACCTCCTTGTCCTCCCGCACGACTCTCCCTTCTCCCTCGACGGGCACTACCCTCTACCGCACTCGATGCATGGTCTTCTATAGATGCACATGCTTCGGTTGATCCATGTACTTCAACTGATCCCTATGCATCAGCTGATCTGTGTGTATGCATAGTGCGTGGAGTACCTATTAGTAGAGGTGTGCCAAGGTTTGGTGTTTGTGCAGCAGTGCTAGGCAACGATGCGATAGATGTCCCAGATATCACACTGAAAACCTCCTCTGCAGTGGGAGGGCAACCAAGATAATTTGTCATCTCCCCCATGAATTGCTCCTTGTTTGGAAAACCTCCAAAAAAACTACTAACACCTCTAGAAAACTCCGCTAAGGTGTTGTTCACGCATTCCAACTCAAGATCAGCGCTGGAAGATCCAGGATTCCACATCGACACAAGAAAAATCATATTACCGTGTGTAGATAAAACATATTACATGTTGCATCTATATCTACGTCTCTGTGTGCATCTGTCAGTCCATCTATTTTCGCATCTATACCTACATCTACACTGTCATCTGGACGCGCTGACAGACGTACACAGTCGGACCATTTTTTTCAAACTTGGTTAAAAAACGCGTAAAAAAACCTCCATAGATGACAGTCTATAGCATGTAAAGAGAGAGAGAGAGAGAGAGAGAGAGAGAGAGAGACAAACAGACAAAGAAAGCAAACAAGATTGAGAGAGAGAAGAAGAACTCACATTCTTTGCTTGTTCCGACGGGTGGCGGCTAGGTTGCAAGCTCCTTGTCCTCCTTCTCCCTTCCCTTGGTAAGTTGCTTGAATCTTCTTCTCTTCCTTGCTGTTTGGCTCTTGTTCTTTACTCTTTGGCTCTTTCTTCCTCTTGTCCTCTTTTTACTCTTATTTCCTTCCCTCATTGTCTTCATGAAGTGATAGATAGACATGAGTAGTGATGTCAAGCTCGAACTGCAGAAAACACGCAAAAAAAACAGGAAAGCACTGGTTTGAAAAGAAAGCCACAACTTTTTTTTAAAAAAAATAATATTTGCGTAGTGCGTCTGTAAGCGCGTGTATATGCGCAGATAATACTTATTACACGCGTTGAAAGACGCACAGTAACAATTAAACTGATTAGATGCTAGCTTTTGGTTGTTTTTGGATCAACATGACATGACTTTCCTAGTCTTTCAATATCAAAATATTTGGCTCCATGTTGTAAGTATCAATGCATGCATTTAAGGAATATGACATATATACCAAATGAAATCACATTTGTTCTTATGATCCAGGTGTAATTATGTTGTATATACATCCAATCATGCCCTATACATGCATACAAATATACATCCAATCATGCCCTATACATGCATACATGACACATAGATGATTAGATGCACGCAAGGCAATCAGGACTGGCATATTATCCATCAATCAATCAAAGATATGTACATGAAGTGACTTGATATAGTAATTAGAGTATCGTCATTTTTAGGATGCTCCATTGACTTCAACAAGTTCCCATCACATTGATCTATTTTAGTCACCAACAAGTGGACACACTAGATAAAGATGATGAAAAGAGGACATGTGCACATTGGCTACATGTGGTCCACCTTATCTAAAATTATATGTGAGCTATAAGTGCACCTTGAGATGATTGGAATAACTTGCACATGCACAAGCCAACTGATTTACATGTACCTACTCATGCTATGAATTGGCATGCATGTCTTGCTTTTGCTTTGATTGTATTGATTGTGATGTATATTCCTCGAGAATAATGAGAATCAAGGGACTACCCTAAAAAGTGAGGGTACTCCCTTGAATCACTGATTAAGCTTTGATCTATAAGTTTATGCATGGCTAGGTTAAGTGCACAACAAATGAGACATGTGAGTGTATTGATCAAATCTCTCTCTCTCTCTCTCTCTCTCTCTCTCTCTCTCTATATATATATATATATATATATATATATATATATATATATATATATATATATATATATATATATATATATTTACACGCGCACAAGTCAACCTTTGATCTATAAGTTTTAGCCATGGCTAGGTTAAGTGCACAACATACGTGACATGTGCATGTATCGATCACTTCTCTCTCTCTCTCTATTGCACATGCACAAGACAATTTATTTGCATCATTCTACTCACGCTATGAATTGGCATGCATGTCTTGCTTTTGCTTTGATTGTATTGATTGTGCTGCATATTTGTTGAGACTAATGAGAGTCAAGGGACTACCCTAAAAAGTTAGGATACTCTCTTAAATCACCAACTAACCTTTGATCTATAAGTTTATGCATGGCTAGGTTAAGTGCACAACTGATGCAACATGTGCATGTATCGATCACCTCTCTCTCTCTCTCTCTCTTGCACATGCATAAGTCAACCTTTAATCTATAAGTTAGGCATGGCTAGGTTAAGTGCACAATAGATGCAACATGTCCATGTATCAATCACTTCTCTAATAATTATGTCATATATACATCCAATCATGCCCTATCCAATCACATTTGTATAGGGTATGATTGGATGTATATAGGGCATGAAATCACGTATATATAATTAGCTTTGAATGATTGGATGTATATTTGTAATACTCAGAAAGAAGTAAAGTTGGTAATGTATTCAAACAAATACTAGCTGTTAAGAGGTTTGGTCATATTTAGGGACTTTATGAGAAATGAAAAATATGTGCATTTATTTTTGCATCTATAAGTGTGTTTATAAACACGGATATATAGACGCGTTCTGTATACTAGCGTAAATAGACGCTTTGATACACGCGCTTATAAACGCGCCCGCTTTTTCGCGTGTACAGTGCACGTCTATAGGGCCTTTCTCTTTTAGTGAGTGGAGCTTATATGCTTGTTCTTTTTTTCTTAAAGCATCGCATCTTGGGGCCAACCCCGAGATGTAGGAGAGTTGCAATAAGGCCGCAATGTTTCAGCCGAGAGGTTGCCTCCTGTGTATGTGATACAAGGTATTATACCTATATGTTATGGGATCTCCCTCTGAGGAGAAGGGAAGGTAAACATTGGACTGTGTCCTATTGCAAACACAAGATTGATATTAGAGTTTAGTATAGTGTGTGTCTTAGACGCTCCCAGCCGCAAGGCTATGCGGGGTGTCTTGTGTGTCTTAGAGGTCCTGCTAGTGCTAGAGAGCTAGTGTCAGGGGACTCTTTTAGGTCCTGACAGGTGGTGTATTTGATGGGATCCGCCAATAAGTAGTGGTTCGGAATCTAGGGTCTCTAGGGACCTAATAGTCGGTTATGTCCTCTAACAAGAACCGCCAAGCCGAAATACAAAAAGAGGAGTGTGTTGAGAGGGCTAGACAGCGAGCTGAGATGCTAAGGCGTTATTCTCCTCAAAGGAGCCCGATATGCATAAGTGGTAGTGGTTTTAATGACCCAAGTGTCATAAGTAGCCTTTGAGTGCAAGAGGAAGTCCTAATACTTCCCCTCTTCTAGTCAATCAACCTAGTTCAAGTGGGGGTGTAGTTTTACCTACACAAACTCCTATTGTCAATTCGGTTGTATCCATGGCACAACCCATTGCAATTGTAGTAGGGATACCAGATTTACGGCACTAGGAGCACCTTTGCCCATATTCCATGGGTTAGCAGAAGAAGATGGAGAACTCGATATTAATTATTTTTAAAAACTCATGTTCAACTATCAAATTCAAGACGTACACTTCATGATGTTCTTCAACATGACAATAAAAGGAAGGGCAACAGTATGGTATCATGGTGTAGAAGCCGGAACCATAACTAGTATTGACCAATTCTTCACGGCCTTCCATAAAGAGTTTGCCTCTGAGAGGGGTGGACAATATTGATTGCATGTCTTGAATGTAACACATGAGGTACCAAATGAGAATATCTAGGCCTATGCCAAGAAACTAAAGCAAGTTCTTCACAAACTTGATACTTATATTCCCACTCCACCGGTTGAATAATTGCAATATTTCCTACATGGATTAGATTTCAACATCCAGGTGCAAATGAGTAGTGTCGCTTTGGCTGACATTGACACTGTTATTACCCAAGAAGAAGGAGTAGAGTCACACTTGCAAGCAGCTTATGCAATAATAAGGGTAAATTGGAATGGCAATAATTTGGCACTTACAATTGGGAGTCCAGGGACGCCATGTCAAATGCGAATGGAAGGGGCAGTGTCATGCCAAATTTTCCTATGTTACTAGCTCCTCCCAATGTGACTATGCCTATGGATAGTGAGATGGCCCCATTGAATGGTGAAGGCCAAACAACAAACCCGAATGTTGTCCTACTAGGTCAGCAACCCAATCCTAATCAAGTGGCTAGGCAGATGGGACGACAAACAAACTATCGCGGCTATGATTCAAGTGCCTTAAATGCCCTTGGTGAAGTTAAGGATATGATGAAGCACTACACTAACATGATTATCAAATAGTATAGAAAAATAGCTGTTGATGTCAATTTCCTTAAGAAGTAGCAAAATTTGATAGGGAGTCAATGCCCTAAAAAAGATGCTCCCTCAAGATTTAGCTGTGAGTGGTGTGATGGCCAACATTTTATTAGGAATTTTCCAAATGTCAAATGCAATATTTGTGGAAAGTCTTGCAACTTAGCTGCTACCTGCTGGAGTATGATCAGTTCTCTCCAACAAGGAAGTAAATAGCCAAGTCCAGTTAATCATCCCACAGAAGGAAATAATCTTCAGCAAGATGTTGGACCAAGACAAATACTACAAAGAGGAGAGGCTACTATAGAGGAGTTGCCTCATGGGAGTGGAGTTAGCCTTATTGAGGCTGTACTTATTAATGACACTAAAACTTCTAATCTACAAGCCATAACAAGAGGTCAAAAGACTAGAGAGGTTGACAAATGAGCTGTAAAACCTATCGAGGGAAACCCTAACCAAGATGCTAGGGGAAAACAAATCCTGAATCTTGATATGGAAGGTGGACCTCTAAGGCCTATTTATAGTAAAGTTGATCTCAAGAAGGATAAAGAATTGCCAAGAAATAAGGCAAAAGTTAAAAAAGAGGTACCAAAGCCAATCCAAAGACCAAAGGAGAGAATGGTTTGGCAAGAGAAGAGAGCTTTGGCTAACTACCATGACTTTGATTTAGTAAGTTCTCGTTGCGAAGTTAAACTAGACGTGAACCTCCTACAATTGATTAAACTGGCTCCTCTAGAAGTACGCAAGGAATTCAAGAAAATCATGCGTATTGGATATATTGTAGAACCTTTGGGCATAGCATGAGTAGGAGAAGATTGGGTTCGAGCATGCTGAAAAGCATTGTCCGAGGGTTTCAGCATATGTGGATGGAATATTAGTGGAGCATGCTATCGTGGACACTGGATCCTCCGTCAATATCATGAGTTCAGAATTGATGGAGAGGCTAGTTCTAGAAATCCAAAAAGATGGCTCCACACTTCTTAGGATGGCTGATGATAGTCTAAGGCAATCGGAAGGTTGCATCACTAATATCCATGTTACCGTTACAAGTGTGGAATGCTATCTGGACTTTAGGGTGATAAGGTTTACAGGACGTCTTAGCTATCGAGTTTTGCTAGGCAGGCCATGGATTTTACGAAAAAACTGTCAAGTTGATATACTTGTTGGTAGAGTGATTCTAGGTAGAGGTACCAATCGTGTAATAGTGGATGCTTACCATGAGTCTTATCAAAGTGAGAGAGCTCATTTATCCTCTACTAAACTAGAAATAGTAGATGATCCATTGGGTAGTGAGGCGTTATCAAGCGATGGATCTAAAGAAGGGTCCACTACAGAGGATATTTATCATATAACTTTGAATGAGCAGATAAAGCCATATGATAGGATAAGAGACGCGAACGTTATTGAGATGGACCTTTGTATGCCAAATGACTCACAACCAATTAATTAGGTTTCATGCTTAGTTTGGAAGAAAGAGAGGACTATGTGTCCTTAATTCAAGAGTTGCATGACATCTTTGCTAGGAGTTATGATGAACTTAGAGGCAATCCTCCTAGCATGGTTGTGCATACCATTCCTCTAAAGGAAAAAATTGGGCACATATGTCAGAAAGTAAGGCACGTGCCTTTTGAACTAAGGGGATGGAGAATGTGGAGCAAGATTAGTAGTGCTCAACAATGGAGAAGAGGGTAGAGAGAACAATCAGTACTAGTAGGGGAGTGGACATCATGACAACAACAAGACCAGAAGGGTGAAGGTAGTCGAGTCTCAATTGTGGAAGCAAAAGCGAAAGTAAAGGGGCAACACCTCCTACCTCGCATGCGCATGCGTAGAAAAGTGGCACTTTGGCTAGTATAGTAGCATGCAAGGCAACATGACTCTACGAGAGAGAGAGAGAGAGCTTAATAGTCATGAGTCAACTATTTGATGAACTTGAAATTTAAGAGGCCGGGAGTTTTTAATCTCAAGCAAGGGTGCGCTTTTCATCTGGTGGTAGGTTGAGCTTTTGAGCACTGAGAACCTAGGCCATTGAATTTTTAATTTAAAGTTGTATTTATAATTAAAAATAATCTAAAACTACATATTAAATTTTATTTGAAGTATTTCATTCAAATGTACCCTTCTTTTATAAGGTGTAATCGAATGAACATTTCTATTAAGAAGTTTGATTTTTATTTTTTATTTTCTTTTGAATGTCCATTAAACTAGCACACTTTTATTAGTGAAGGTAATTTCCATATAAAGCATTGCTTTTGAATGTTGGTTACATTATTAACCTTGTCTCTACCAATTGACATCCTAGATTGATGCCAGGAGGCATATTCCACGGTGGATTCCATGAGTTTCTGCAGTGGACTCCGTAAAATTTTATTACCGGGGCTCATACACAAGGTGGATTCTTGGTGCTAGAAGTCAATGGGGACGCCTATCCTTTTCGGGCGTTTTGTTAATTTAATGTGTAAGTGGGTGATTCTATAGCGAATGATTTTGCAAAATACATATTTAAATTAATAAACGTTTATCATTTTAGAGTGCGCACTCGTAATAAATTAAGGTTAGGATTGATTTCTAACCAAATTATTTTTGTAGCTGAAGACTGCTAGGTATTCACTTTTGTCGGTTTAATTGTATTATTTTTCTAACAATTGAGAATGTTTCTGTTGATGTGTAGAGCAAGCAGCGGTGGCAGTGGGAAGCATTGGAGGATAGTGTGTATTCAAATTATTATCAATTTTTTATGGGCGTGTATCTTAGGCAAGGCGTCCATATTTTGTTGCACTTATTTATCAAAGCGCTTGATATTTATTTATTATTTTTGTATGTGCATAGGCGCACGATTTAAATATTTGTATTGGACATTGTATTTGGGTAACACCTCACTTCTTGGGCACCCAATAGCTTTAATTCTTTAGTGGCACAAAAGCAAACACAAAAGCTAAAGCATGCTAATTGTAAATTGGGCTATTTCTTGAGCTTGAAGATGAATAATATATAAAATACGTGCTTTGTGGAGCGCTCACATAAGGCATGGGGAGAGATTGTACCCATTTGGTCTCTTGTTTATGTCGTGCAAGCTTTCTTCATTGTTTTTTGTGCAAAAAGTAGAGTTCTTTTGTTCTTGGGGACCTTCTGACGCTCACTACGTGCATACGGCGTCCGATCTGTGCAGCAGTGGTATCAGAGCGAAGCTGAGATTGAGACCTTCCAATCGCTTACCATCTCGCGCAAAGGCGGAGCTCCTGGAACGATCGAGCTCTACAGTCAGTCTCATGGCAAACGATTGTTACGAGTGTGTTCTTGGCAGTCTCAAGAACCTCTGTTGTACATTCAGATCGTGAGGGACCGGCCTCTGCAGCAGGTGGAGGACCACGCGAGAAGATCCTTAAAGAAGTCATTGGTTTTTCTTCTCAGATTAGAAATTCTCCTCCATAGCTTTTCAAGCTTAAAGGATAAGCAATAAAGCTTCAAAAGAAGCTTAACTAAAAGCTTCCCTAATTGAATTCATCAAACGACGGCGGTAGCACAAACTAGTCGACGCCGAATGGGGCGAGAAGATATTGAGGTCCTAGAAATCAACGATTAGTCTTTTAGACTGAAGCTTCAAGTCGTCCAAGTTCCTCAAGTCACTAAAGTCATAAAAGTCATCTTCAACAACTATCATAAAGGCAGTTCATACTCAGCAACACATGAATCACTCTACTACCATTTGGAAGCCCCTGTTCACACCTATGAATTGACAGAAGTAGATTACAACAATCAATCATCGACACACAGACTATACACAGTCTATACAAAAAACTATTTTCTTGGAAGACGATTGTAACATCGAATTTTGCAATCATAAAGGAGAGATACTACAAAAGCCAAACTAAAAAATATATATACAAGCCTTGTAAACCCGCCTTTGAGCTATGCTCATCCCGCTAACAAGGTTTCGAGTGTGTGAGGCCTTTTGAAATTTTACAGGATGATTGATCAAAACATAGACGATCTTATGGCTGAAGGTGATTTACCCGAACCAACAATGGAGCAAAAGTTAGATTTGATTATGATGCAGCTTCAAGAGGAACGAAGAGCACGACAAGCTTTGCAAGCTCAATTGGCCAATTTGCAACAATCTACCACCGACCAAGATGGATCGCAACCTGAAGATCTTATATGACGTACCATCAATGCAACACTTGAAGCCCAATCTATTCGCAAAGAAACAAAGATAAGTAAAAGAAACTTCAAATTTCGTACTTTCAATGGATCACGCGATGGAAAGACTGTTCTTGCTTTTATCAATCAATTTGATGATTACTTCCATGAAGAAACATATGTTGAGAAAGACAAAATTAAATGTGTCACTAACCATTTAGTTGATCGAGCATCCTTATGGTGGATTGTGGTCCGCAAAAGCGTTGATTGTCCCACTACCTGGGAGACTTTCCAAAAGACATTTTTGCAAAATTTCCTTCCTCCCCAATTCCACGAAAAAGCAATCAAGCAATGGGATCTTCTACAACAAAGGGATCGCGAACCTATTTCCCAATACACTGAATGTTTGTGGAATGCTCTATTGCAACTATGAATGCTCGAAGATGTACCTGAAGCAACTCAAAAACGCAAGTTTATGTCTGGCCTACTTAGACATTTTTATGCGGAAGTCAATATGTTCAAGCCAACAACCCTTGAAGATGCAATTTCCTTGGCCCATGACACTGAAGACAAAATTCGCAGACGAGACAAAGGACCACAACAATTTCCAACTAATGGTAACTTTGGTTCCAAACAATTCAATTCAAATTTTTGAAGATTCAATCAAAGTCATTTTCTTCCATCTTCATTCCGTAAATCTTGGACACGACCACCTGCTTTTCCATCAAACACAAATCCAAACCCTAAGCCATCTCTTCAGTCAAATCCTAACATTCCTAAATTTCCTATCATTACCAATAATGTATCCAAAGCAAAACCCATAGTTTGTTATAAATGTCATTAACCTGGACATCTAGGAACCAATTGTCAATCTAAAAATCCATCCGTCCATATCAATTATCTGGGAGCAATAGAATATGAAGAATGTGAGGAGGTGCCGGACTTTACGGAAGAGGATGACGACATTGGTACTACTTCTAACACTTTGCCAGGTATGCCAACTTTCCATTCCTTATTAACAATGAAATGTTTTGTGCATGGTAAAGAAAAGACTATTTTACATGATGATGGGAGCACACATGATTTTATTTCTGCAAAATTAGTCAAAGAATTGAGTTTACATACTGTTTCTACGCATTATCGCATCAAGGCTACATTCCTAGGTACGAGATATAATGGAACACAAGAGGTGTATAATTTAGAAATTAAAATTGGTGATTATACTGAACAAAGAAATTTCTTAGTTGTACCTTTGCAGTCTAGCAACATTATCTTAGGAATGCCTTGGCGTTATCAATACAATCCTGATATAGATTATTCTACGCATTCAATTAAAATTTATTTTCAAGGAAAACAAATCACACTGCATGATATGCATGCTTCCAATAATTTTCCATTGCTTACTCATACTCAGGCTAAACGTGCATTACGTAAAAGTAGCAAATCTTATTTAATATGGGTGAATGAAATTCAAGCTAAAGAAAAACAGATGCATCCTAGGCATACACAATTTCTTTCTCAATTCCAAGATTGTTTTGCTATTGATCTACCACATGGCATACCACCTTCATATCCTGAAGATCATAAGATAGATTTAATTCTTGGAACACAACCACCATGTAAAACACCGTATAGAAATAACCAAATTGAACAAAAAGAAATTCAAAACTAAATAGAAGAATTACTTAACAGAGGATAATTAGACCTAGTAATTCTCCATTTGGTGCACCTATCTTATTAGTAAAGAAGAAAAATAATACTTATCACATGTGCATTGATTATCGTGCCCTAGATAAAATTACTATTAAGAATAGATACTCGATTCCTAGGGTAGATGATCTTATGGACAAGCTACAAGGATCTGCAATATTCAGTAAGATAGATCTTAAATCTGGATATAATCAAGTAAGATTGGACAAATCTGATATATTCAAAACTACATTTAGAACACAATTTGGACACTATGAATTTCTAGTTATGCATTTTGGTTTAACTAATGCACCAACCACATTCAATTGTATGATGAATCGTATATTTCTGAAACATCAACATTGTGTCATTGTTTTCTTTGATGAAATATTAGTTTTTAGTAAAAATGAGAATAAGCATTATGAAATTTTTTCTTTAGTTTTTAAGTTATTAAAAGACAATCAATTATATGCTAATCTCGAAAAGAGTGAATTCTTCCAAACAGAAATTGAATATCTAGGACATATTATTTCATCAGAAGGTATTAAAAGTCGATCCTAAAAATATAAAAGCAATTTTAAATTGGCCGATACCCCAAAATGTGCATGAATTACGTTCTTTTCTAGGTCTTGCTAGCTTTTACAGAAAATTTATAAGGAATTTCTCATTACTTGCATTACCTTTGACAAAACTCTTAAAGAAGGGTATTGTGTATAATTAGTCTAATAATCAACAAAAGTCCTTTGATTTGCTGAGACATGCTTTAACTCATGCTCCTATATTATAATTACCTAACTTCAATAGACCATTCTTCTTAGTAGTTACTGATGCTAGTGGATTTGGAATAGGAGCAGTCCTTATGTAAGATTCTCATCCTATAGCTTACTCTAGCTGCAAACTCAAACCATCTAAACTTAAATATTCTACCTATGAAAAGGAATTGCTAGCCGTAGTACAAGCCTTACGTCAATGGAAACATTACTTAATGGGATCTGAATTCATGATCAAAACTAACCAACAAAGCATTAGACATCTTCTTAGTCAACCACAAATATCTGACCGACACATTAAATGAGCCGCTTTTATTGAAAGTTTTCATCCCCTTATACAATATCAACCTGGAAAATAGAATGTTGTAGCTGATGCTTTGAGTAAAAGACCAACAATTCAAAATATTTCTATGATATCATTTGATTGCCTTATCCCTATGAAAGATACTTATCATCAAGATCCTACTTTTCAAGCTGATTGGAATAAACTAGTTGCAAATAATTGGATTTCTATTGATTCATTGTCTTACACTAATGGATTTATGTTTTATGAAAAAAGATTATGTGTGACTATTCCATTTCGATCATTTATTTTGCATGAAATTCATTGTCTCCCATATCAAGGTCATAGAGGAATTATATCTACTTTACGTACATTGATTGAAGATTTTTATTGGCCACATATGGACACTGATGTATCTAACTTTGTATCTGAATGCTTAATTTATCAACGGGTTAAAAGACACCATGGTAAACAATATGGTTTACTAATGCCATTATCCATTCCATCACGACCATGGCAACAGATTTCAATGGATTTAATCATTGGTCTATCTAACACTAAAGCTAACCATGATATGATTTGGACTGTTGTAGACAAGTTCAGCAAACAAGCATATTTTATTCCATGCAAAAAAACTTTAATTGCATCTCAAGCTGCTCAATTGTTTTTTAAAACTGTTTTCACTAACCATGATTTACCAAAAGTCATTATTTCTGATCGTGATTCTAGATTCTGCAATAATTTTTAGATTACTTCGTTTGCTAACTTAGGAACAAAGATTGATTTTTCATCTGCATTTCATCTTGAAACAAATGGTCAAGCAGAAGCTACTAACATTACTATTTTAGATCTTTTGCGTGCTTACACAATTTCAAAACCACATACATGGGATACATATCTACATTTACTTCAATTTGCATATAATAACACACCACATACAACTACAAAGAAAGCGCCATTTGAAATTATTTATGGATATCGATTGCCTACACCTGTTACATCATTATCAAACAAAATTCAAACTGTTGATGATATTGCTAACATGCATGCTACTATTTTTGATGAAGTTAAAGATATGATTGCCAAAGCCCAACAATCAAATACAAAACAAGCAAACAAGAAAAGACAGGCTATGAGTTTTAAAGTTGATGATTATGTTTGGTTACGAATTGAAAAACGCATATTACAAAGTGTAGATAAACACCCCATTGTCAAATTAGCACCTAGATTTTATGGACCATTCAAGATCATACACAAAATCAATGACAATGTATTTAAACTAGAATTACCACAACATTGAAAAATCCACAACACCTTCCATAACAATTTATTACGACCTTTTAGAGGACAACTACCTGTACACCCTATCTATGAAAACCCTCCTTTGCTAGATGAAGAAACTGAAATCCTTGAGCCTGAAACTATTATAGATACTGACTTTATGACCACTAGAACTGGTCGTAGATATTCTAGATATTTGGTCAAGTTTAAAAACCATCCTGTTGAAGAGGCCCAATGGATGCACGCTAGAGACCTAAGTGCTTTCCCCACACTGTTAGCTCCACATTGAGCTAATAGCAATTGAGGACAATTGCTATGCCACCCCGGGGATATGATGCCACGAGGCATATTCCACGATGGATTCCATGAGGTTTTGCAGTGAATTCCGTAAAATTTTATTACCGGGGCTCATACACAAGGTGGATTCTTTGTGCGAGAAGTCGATGGGGACGCCTATCCTTTTCGGGTGTTTTGTTAATTTAATGTGTAAGTGGGTGATTCCATAGCAACTAATTTCGCAAAATACATATTTAAATTAATAAACGTTTATGAGTTTAGAGTGCGCACTCGTAATAAATTAAGGTTAAGATTGATTTCTAACCAATTTATTTTTGTAGCTCGAGACTACTAGGTATTCACTTTTATCGGTTTAATTGTATTATTTTTCTAACAATTGTGAATGCTTATGTTGATGTGTAGAGCAAGCAGCGGTGGCAGTGGGAAGCATTGGAGGATAGTGTATATTCAAATTATCATCAATTTTTGATGGGCGTGTATCTTAGGCATGGCGTCCATATTTTGTTGCACTTATTTATCAAAGCTCTTGATATTTATTTATTATTTTTGTATGCGCATGGGCGCACGATTTAAATATTTGTATTGGACATTGTATTTGGGTACCACCTCACTTCTTGGGCACCCAATAGCTTTAATTCTTTAGTGGCACAAAAGCAAACACAAAAGCTAAAGCATGCTAATTGTAAATTGGGCTATTTCTTGAGCTTGAAGATGAATAATATATAAAATACATGCTTTGTGGAGAGCTCACATAAGGCATGGGGAGAGATTGCACCCAATTGGTCTCTTTTTTATGTCGTGCAAGCTTTCTTTATTGTTTTTTGTGCAAAAAGTAGAGTTCTTTTGTTCTTGGGGATCTTCTAATTCTCACTATATGCGCATACAGTGTCCGATCTGTGCACCATAGATGGTCTCATACACCTCAAGTCATCACAGATACCATTTACATCGAGCATCTATCTTTTTTTATTTTTCTCGCCACATGGTGGATTTTCTCCTTTGAAATGGTTTTGGCTAATAGTAGGGATATCTCAATCAAAAAACTAGATTGCACTAGTTCCAAGATTTGATAAACTACAAGTTAATATTTTATTAAATGGCCTACACCTACTTTTGTACATGAGGTTAAACGTTTCTTGGGCCTATGTTTATACTACAGGAGACTCATCGAGATTTTGCTTATGTTGCATCTTATCTACATGACCTTATTAAGAAGCAAATGTGTTTTTTGCTGGGGATCAAGAAAACTAAATGCCTTTGAAAGAATTAAGTTTCTTGTGACTCAAGAACCAGTTCTCATAGTTTCGAATCTTCAAAAACCTTTTGAAGTTCAAGCTATAGAAGTTGCAAAAAGTGGGTTTGATTTTCCCTGTTTAGCATACTGAATGGTGTTCATTAGTTGTGATTAGAAAGAAGAAAAATAATCAAATCCTGCTTTGCATAGACTTTAGAGAGTTGAATAAGCAAACTATTAAAGACTACTACGCGTTGCCATTTACTGACCAAAATTTGTATGAACTAGCAAGTAGGGAAATATATTCATTCATGGATTGCTTTGCGAGGAATAACCAAATGGCAATTGCTGAGCAAGACAAGATTAAAACAAAATTTATTACTGTCTTTGGTACCTTTTCGTACCATGTGATAGCATTTTGTTTATGTAATGCACCTCGGGTTCGTGGCAAAGGACAACCAACAAGACCTTTCGTGACATCTCCCCAGAGGAGAGGGAAGTATTCATTGATGACCTAGGGGCAACCACCATAAGGGATAAACAGTTGATTATTTTGTGAAAGTGTTTTGAGCATTGCAGAAAATTTTTCATAGCTCTCAAATCACAGAAGTGTGTCTTTGGAGTGCCATATGGGCTATTATAAGGTCATGTGGTCAGTTCAGTAAGGATTGCGACTAACCATGAAAAGATCAAGGTCATAGTCGCGATGCGTTTGTCGCGTACTCCAAAGGAGCTACATAGCTTTCTATCATCAGTAGGGTATTATCGAAGGTTTATAAATGCCACGATAGAAAGAACGTTGCCACTAATGAACCTATTGTCCTTTAACTATCTGTCTGCATGGAGTGATGCTTGCAAAGTATCTTTTGATGATGTGAAACAAGAGCTTGAAAAAGCACCCGTTTTAAGAGCACCTAAAAGGGGTAAAATGTTTTATATATTTTTAGTAGCAACAATGCATAATATTAGCTGTTGTTTGGCCCGAAATTGGGAGGAAAAATGGTACCATCCGATAGCCTTTACTAGTCGGAAGTTGGGCATATCTGAAATTAACTACACCTATATGGAGAAGTTGTGCCTTGTGATGGTATTTGGGACCAAAAAGTTCAAGCATTACATTCTTTATGAGAATGTGGTTTTTTATACAAAGGCAAAAGGGCTTCGATTGTTTTTGAACAAGTTACAGCCGCTTGATCGTTTAGCGAAGTGGTTAATCACTTTGTAGGAATTTGATTACGAGATTAAGAGCAAGCCACTAAAGCTATAGGGAATTCTGGAATGCCTTCTGTAGTTTGGAGAGCCAAAAGAGGTCTTGGTTGAAGGAAGCGACATGAAAACACTATTTAAAATTGATACAGCTTCTATTCCCTCCTGGTATGTTGCTATAACGCACTATCAAGAGAGACTAGAGCTACTCTATCAAAATCCAAAAGGAGAAAAAATTAAACAACAAGTTTTAAAATTTGCATTAATCGCAAGAACACTATATCGGTAGGGTGTTGATGATATCTATCACCGATGTGTGATGCCTAACGAGGTTCCATTTATCTTAAAGGAGTGCCATGACTACGCTTGTGGAGGGCACTTTGCTGGACGGTTGACGACATAGAATGCTTTAAGAGTCGGATATTGGTAGCCATCCATTTTGCAAGATGCATTTTTTGAATATGTTAAGAGATGTGATACTTGTCAACAGCATGACAATAGGGAGAACAGGAAGTGACCACTTACCCCGATTATGGCTATACTTCCATTTGAAAAGTGGGGCATCGATTTTGTGGGTCCTATAACTCCGTCGTCCACTATGTAAACACGATATATTATCCTGTCAATTGATTAATTTACAAAGTGGTTAGAAGCACAAGCGACAAGGAAGAAAGATGCAAAAGAGACTGCCAATTCTCTATTAGAGCTGATTATATGACGATTTGGTCTGCCAAGAGATTTAACCCATTTCCTAAACAAGGTGATTAAAAGCTTGACTGAAGCATAGAAAATTAAGCATAATAATACGACTCTTTACAAATCGCAAGAAAATGGGCAAGTTGAAAGCACTAACAAGTAGCTTGTGGGTATTTTATAAAAAATAGTGTCTTAAAAGAAGCGTGACTAGGATAAAAAATCCTATGTGGCAGTGTAGGCGTATAACATGACCTTTAAACAAGCCACTTACCACACCCCATTTAAATTAGTTTATGGGGAGGAGTGTGCCTTTCCCTTTTGAAATTGAGTTTTTGACCATAAGATTCACAATCAATCATTCTTTGAGTGACAAGGATGCCCTCTTTGAGCGTTTTATAACTCTAGCCCACTTGGATGAGCTCAAATTCTAGATTTTGTTACACTAAGAAGTAGCTGAGCGTCGGATGAGTCAGATGCATGATTTAAAAGCAAAGAAATATACCTTTAAGAAGGGCCAGTTAGTTCTTTATTATGATGCATGGAGAGAATTGTTTCTAGGAAAACTGGAGCCCAAATGGGACGGTCCCTACAAGATCATAAGAATAGAGAAGAATAAATCCATGACATTACTAGCTGATCTTGAGGGAGTGGAATTTAAAAATAAGGTTAATCTTAATAATAATAAACCTTATTATTTCTAAATACACTAACAAAGTGAATGCCTTGCAGGTCAATACTAGGTTGATCAAGGACTTGCAAGAGACAGAAGAGGTTGATGGGGCAGCCAATTACTTATTTGGAACACCCATACTTGGAGCAGAGATATCATTAGAGGAAGGTTATATGGTGGAGTAAAGGATATAAGGTGCTTGAGCAAGAGGATGGATCATTTGTTTGGAAAATCAAAGTCTTTTGTCATCAATGCTTACGTTTGACGAGCATCCATGTTACATTCAATGAAGAGGGTGGGATGGAGCCTTCAGTACATCCTCTAAACATGTTGATTTTTTATTATCATACCTACGAGTAGAGTTCACGATGGCTAGCTGTGTGAACCAACTGTGGAAGTACACAATGCACTTTGATGGAGTGTCCAAGGGTCCCAACAAGAAAGGGAGTATAGGGGTAGTTATTAAAGACCCCCAACGTAGTGTCATAATGAAATTAGCACTTTATCTCAAGGTTGGATTTACCAATAACATGGTGTAATACAAAGCTCTAATCATGGGGTTAAACATTGCTAAGAAAGGCGATATCCGTTAGTTGTTAGTAAAGGGGGATTCCCAGTTGGTATTAAACCAACTAAATGGAACATACACAATTTAGAATCCTATTCTCTCTATGTATTATCGCATTGCTATGACCCTGCTCGACGAGTTTGAGAGAGTGTCTCTTTAGCTAGTTCCACGTTATTGGAATTAGTTTGCAGACTCATTAGCAAAATTTGCTCATGAAAAAGATCTTTTCTGTAATTGTGGTTCTAGCTTGGATATCTCTATGGATGATGTGATAGGACCCACTCGATTATGGGGCTTTTCTTCGAATATGCCCTAAATGGCAAGTGATGGTTAGTATGGGTAATGCAAAGGGTTTTCGAGACCCGTTTTCCTTTGTTATCTTGGACTCATAGGTTGGTTAGACGACATGTTATGCATACCCATCTTGCTATTTATGCATGAGGTATGGGTCATAATTTGATGCATTTAGTTTAGGGCAAGAGCCCTATTTTCTCCTTGGGATGGAGTATCTGGTTGTCCATTAATAAGATTTTCCAAGGGGGGATATATATGGGCTGGTTTGCTCGATTTCTTTAGGCCAAGAGGATCGGATGCTTTAAGGGTTTTAATGATTGATTTCTTTAGGCCAAGTGGGCCAATTACTTTGTAGTGAAATGTGCTATTTCCTTAGGCCAGGATGGCCATATGTCTCTTTGATGCATGTATGTTTAATGGTTTTTTGTTTTGGTGATTGCATCATGCAGGTGGATGAAGGCATTGGAGAGAGCCTTTTCTGCGAAGGAGCATCTTGTGGCCATTCTAGGTGGTTTCGTCCCCTTTTTGAGTATTTTCCCTTAAGTAGATAATGATATATGTGTACATCGATGTCACTCTCTTTTTGTTTTTTGGGGATGCAATCAAGGCATGAAGTCCCAAGTATAGGTTAGTATGTCTGAAGGAGGTCTGAGTAGTTGTTGCCTTCGGCAAAGGCATTGTCAGGCATTGAAATATCTGTTTTAGAAGCCAATTCTAGTGACCCTATTTTGTTGACTTGCTAGCGGCCGTTCTAGGAGTTTCTGTTAGTTGTAAGATGCCATTAGATATGGCTGTTAAAAATAACAATAATAAAAACCATGAATGTCTAAAAGAACAAATATTATAAATGTGTGTAAAAAGGGGTTCTAATCCCTCTAAAAAAATAGAGAAGGAAGGAAAGAAAAATCCTTAAGCACTTGTCTATCGCCTTGTGAAGGCTTGGTAGGTTCCTGAGGGCAAGTCAGACACAAGGTGGAGACCCATGGCCGATGCCTTGTCTTCCTAGGGGTAGCATCTAGCTAACGAATAAGAATAAGAGAAGTTGGAGTGAAAATAAAAGTGAGCAGCAAAAAAGGATTAAGTGTCCCCTTGGGAGGGCTTGGTAGGTTCTTGGGTACTAAGATAGGAACTGAGGTCGATGCCCTGTTCTCCCTGGGTCACTATGCTCAGCTCCCTCCTTTTTACATGCCTAAGTGTGGAACAATAAAAGGCCAAAAGGAAAACATGTTGAAAGGCATTCCTTCTTGATCAGGCTTTAGGAGTCCTCACTTAGTGGGAGCTCCTGGTTGAGTTGTCCTCAATTAGGTAGGTAGTCGTTTTTAGCTTGGTTGTGATGGAACAATTGATTAGTGAATAGCTTTAGGCTTTTTGTCCTAGTATGCTAGGCCTACTCCTCATGGATTTCATGCCTTGGTTTTGATAGGGGGTAGGATGAGATATGTGATGTGCTTTGTTGAGTAATTTTTTGTATCAGCTTGATGCTCTTTGTGGTTGCATTAATGTGCAGATCTATTCGTGGGATTCGACGTGCTGGGTCACCCTAACTTATGGCCGCCAATGAGAGCTGGTTTTTGAGCCCAAGATATACCAAAAAATTTTCAAACAATCTGAAGTTCAGGGAAAAATTTAATCCCATCGAAGGCGGCGGATGTAGCTGGGTCGATTTTAAACGGTAAGCAAAAGACAGTTTTTAAAAGCCCCTTGAAGGCCGCCCGAGCATCAGTTCCAAATTTTTAGTAATTTTTTCGAGCACCTGGACAAGTAAGATCAGCTATACATAGTGTGGGACTTTGAGTTGGACAGGTAGAAATTTTCGAGAGTCAAATCGGAGTTCGGAAAGACAAAGTGCGAGAGGCGGGACATGTCAAAACCAAAAAGCGCCAACATTTGAATTAAATGGGCAAGAGTGGTGGGCATGCACTTTAGGGGATCTTAAGGGGGGTTTTTTAAAAATAATTTTTTTTGGGAGCGGAGCATCATTTCAAAACAATGGCCTGCAATACATGCCGCCCCCCCCTCCAATTTGGCGACGTGTGGCGGTGGAGAAGGGGCTATAGGGCTAAAGAATAACATGCATGGCTGATTACATCAATGAATTTTGATGTTTATTCACTCCCAATTGCCACCTCCGGCTTGTGTAATGAGTGCCTAGTTGCTAAGATCCAAACTTAGTCTTTCTTTCTCCTCCCTCTCTCTCTTGCAAGGGGCAGTTCCTACGTGTGAAGGGAGATGAAGCCGAGGTAGTGAATGCTTGTTCAGTATGGCGGATCGCTTCTAAGTCAACTTGGGGCTAGAGATGGATGATTGGAGATGGGCTTAGCATTAATGCTGGACTATTTTGCTATTCTGAATCCGGTTTTAGAAACCCGCAACCATAAAAAACTCAGTAATTTTATTTTATAAAGAAAAAATGCTTCTTTTTTAGGTTTGGTTGGCCAAATGATGTTCACATTGGATGAAAATTTGTAGGAATGTTGTTTTCTAGATGTTTGATGATTCCATGTTAGTAAAACCAAAATACCTAATGTCTAAATGCTAAAAATAACTTTTTAAAACCCGAAAAACACGCATTTTGTAAAGAAAATGGGGATTTTCGTCATTTTGGGTTTAATAAAAATGATACATGAGGGATAAAATGTGGAAAATGAGTGATTCTCAGTTTTTCTAATCATAAAAATGAGCAAATGCTCTATTTTCTTGATAAATAAATAGTAAAAAATAGGAAAAATAAGGATTTTTGAGATATAAAAATATTAAAAATATGGATAATGTGTGTGCATGTTTGGCAAGGTTAAGGCATGAGGTATAGCCTCATATCACCCTTGTTTGTATGTTTTAGTCCGTTTTTATTGCTTTATACATTGAAAATGACAAAAAAATAAAACCCTACACCTATGCAATGATGTAACACATAAGCCGTAGGGGAAAAAAAGGATTGTGGAAGCATTCAAGTGTTGAAAATTAAGTAAAGTCTAATCTTTTGGTTGTTCCCGCCATATAGGACAATAAAAATTTAAATTTTAAGAGGCTAGTAGCATGAGCTAACTCAGTGCTAGTCTATAGCAACATAGCAACAATGAGTCGATTCAAATTCATTGAAGGGCTGCTTTTTACACCCCACTTTGTTGATTTTTTAATGATAAACATTTGTGCACAATAAGCATCCACTTTTATATTTTTCATGCCACATGATGGTATAAAACCTTGAATGCATAGCACCTGTATGCTAAACATTGACCAACGCTGAGAGTGGCAATCTTGGATCGTTCGATAAATCAAAAAGTGGAGCTTGTATGCTTGTTCTTTATGTTGAAGTAGTGCATCTTGAGGGCCAATTCACAAGATGTAGGAGAGCTGCACTGAGACCGCGATGTTTGAGTCAAGAGATTTCATCTTGTGTGTATGATATGAGGTATTATATCTATATGTTATGGGATCTCCCTCTGAGGAGAAGGGAAGGTAAACGTTGGAATGTGTCCTATTACAAATGCAAGATCAATATTAGAGTTTAGTGTAGCATGTGCCTTAGACACTCCTAGCTGTGAGGCTGTGCTGGGGTGTCTTGTGTTCTTAGAGGTCCTAGAGAGCTAGTGTTGGGCCCATTTAAGGGCCCGACAGCCTGCAAGGCCGCCAGTAGAGAAACCCACCACCAAGTCCAAGAGAAAGGGGGTCGTGACTCACCAAGCTACACTACCGTAGTGTACCGCTAAAATCAAAGCCAGAACCCGTGAACCACAATTCAATTAGATGCCTAAACATTAAGGACTTCTCCCTAGGAGCATACAACCATGACCTCGCAATCCTAGGAACTCATACTGGAAACCTAGGAGGCAATGAAGAAACTATGGGCAACGACAAACGGTCAATCAGTGATGTATTCAAATGACGTTTTTTGCAAGCACAAGGCTATTACAAGAGCAATGCTTGGATATGGGTGCCTAAAGCCAAGATTGCCAACGACACTATTCAAATGCCACCCTCAAACTTGACTATACAAAGCCCCATGACAAATTAGGCACTAAACCTGCAAAAGACTCAAGCTACAAAGCCCATAGAGGCCAGCACTATTAGGCCTACAGAGCCTCAACATGTCTCTTGATCGAGCCTCCAGTTCACTAACTCCAAAACCAACTCAACCTAGCCCTACTAGTGCCCCTAAAGCCCCACAAACATATGGCTACACAACGTCAGAATCACAAACCATGCTTAGTACAAAAGAGGCTAAACCTCACACTCAACAGTAGCCCCAACCACACATTCCAGCTGCTAAGCGATCGAGTCAGAGTCAAACCCCAGCCTTCGGTAGGCCTTAAACCCTCCTATGAAGGACGTATGATTCCTACCTTGGCATCAAACTTAGCTAAAAATACGGGGGATGACCTAGCTCTTTACCTTCCACGCTTGGATGCCACATTTACTACACTTACTAAAAGCTATGATTGAATAGACTTAGGTCTTTTAGATGAGCCTTTAGTAATGGAGGTATGCACACTGCCTTACTCATGGGAAGAATTGGAATTTGTATTCATTAAGGCTTCCTACGGAGTTGCAAAACTCATTACCACCGAGATTTTCCACAAACAAGAACACAAGCAATGCCTCATTACATCTTATGACAAGGGCACGGTCCTTGTGATGATCACAACTAGGAGATTGAGGAGTTGAAACAACTGGCTAACAATGACTCTTCTTTCTTGCAAAAATGGTATGTTCTCCAACTTCAATGGAAGCAAGAAGGCTACTAAATCATGACCAATTCTAAGAAGAGATGTGCAATCATGACCTTGAAATACAACTGAACTTACATAGCTCAAACCCCTTATAGGGTACCATTCACAATCGGCCCCTAGAAGAGCACATCATGCATCACCCCTACTTAGATCACATTTTGATAGAGGAGGAGTTACACACACATTGCCAAAAAAATAGACTCCAATGATTTCCTAATGGATGTCCTCACCTACATCACTGACGTAATTATCCAACCTTTCGACATGGACCACTATGCTAATATGGAGTATAACCCAAACTTCTATGCTTGGCTCATGTGAAAGTGAAGCACTATGAGCATGCGCTAACCTGAATTCCCTTAACCCTTGAGATCCTAGGAATGATTCTTCTCATCTCTGAGGGGGGAGGGGATTAGGTATGGAACATAAAAACAAACCTTAGACCTCAATCAACACCCAAATGGATAAAACCAACTAACCTTAATCAATAGGGCCAAACAAATAAAAACTAACTTATGAGTGAGGAAAAGTGTTATAAAAGTTTTGTGGAATGCATGTATTGTTTAAAGGAAATTTTTATTTCTCTATTTAAGCATTTCAATTTTCCATGAGCACACAAAAAATTTTACGTGTCTTTCCACGAGATATTGTTTTAAAGAACACTAATGGTGAGCTATGGCTTCATGACAGGCACCTAAAATGGCAAGAAAAAAGAAAACTAGCAAGCTGCCATTATCAAAGGAAGAGCAAGCAACGTATGGCCTCTTAGTGGAGATAAGGGCCTACAACCATTTGAAGTTTAGGCACATCTTAAATTTGAAGGACGTAGTCATGGATAAGTAGGCTCTAAGGTAAATTATGAACCAATACAAGATGCAGAAGTATGCGGAAAAGGTTGGCCAGGCCATCGATTATAGGAAGTGCGTGGAGTTCCTTTGGACCATCAACAAGAACCATGACACTATAATGGTGCACCAAGGAGAAGACACTCACCAAGTGGAAGTTGAGCTAGCAGGGCATTGGGCCAACCAACAAGATGGAAAGACGGCTAAAAAGAGATGTATATGGCATGCTTGGAATGGAAAAAGTTCTAGTCCACACCAATGATGGCATCAGCTTAGTTGATGTCCCCGACTCCAAAGTCCAACTATATGCCAAAATGGTATATGCCTTGTTTTTTGGCAAAAGGTACAATGCATTGATGAACAGAATCAATGTGATGCTGGAAAGCATTGCAGCCAAATCTTTTGATGAGGTGAACTTGAATGGCTTTGTGTGGAGAAGACTATCAAAACTTCAGCTAAGGCACTAGCTACAGGAGGAAGACCGATAGGTGGAGAGTCATTGGCCTCCAAGGCAAGGAAGAAGTCATCATCTAAGGCCTCAACCACTGGATTTGGAAGGGTCTTGACAACCATCATCAGAGAAGCAATGCGAGAAGAAAAATAAGATGAGGGAGTTAGCAAAACACAAGAAAACTCCCCTCTCCATCACCAAGAATAAGAGCAATCAATTGAGAGAATGGTGAGTGAAAAAGAGGAAGAGCAGGAAGCACAACCTAGTCGGGGAGGGGCCAAGAAGTCAAAGAAAAAGACTCCATAGGAGAAGGTCAAAGAAGAGAGCAAGAAATAAGAGAGATCATGCCTACAAAGAGCCCAAAGAGAGTACAAAAGCACTAAAGAAAAAAGAAAGAGGAAAGAAAAGAAGGAGTCAAAGAGGATAGAAGAGGAATCGAGAAAAGTCAAAGAGGAAAGAAAAAGAAAAGCTGATGAAGAAGATGAAGAGCTGAGGAGGAAGCAAGAGGAGGACATAGCTTTAGCAACACACATATCCATAGAGCAATGCTTAAGGGAAGAACAGCTGGTTACCATGAGCCCACCCAGAGAGGAAGGCTCACGTTTTAGCACCCAACTACTAGAAGCTTCAGTACCACTATCAGTTACGAAGGGCAAGGGTAAGGGTTTGTTGCATCCACTTCCAACTAGCCTAGTGCTAACCACCCCAACAATCACAACCACCCAAGGTTGTACACCTAAAGTTGATGCCATCAATATCATGACTTGGGTGTAGTTTTTGGTTAATAAAGAAATGACCCAGGAGGGAGGTGAAGGAGTTCCCACGACCGGGATGAAGAGATCGACAACACCAGATTTCGAGTTGAGGTAGGATCCTAAAAGAAGAGAATTGAAACATCCACAACCACTACCCCCAGCGCACTGCCGTTGTCACGAAATATGGTGACTATGTTAAGAAACTTCTGTCAAAACTTTAAATAAGAAAAGAAAATAGTTATTGTTGAGTTAGAGGATAAAAAGGAAGAGAAAGTAGATGCTAGATAAAGCATGAAGAAGGTTGAATTCTCAACTCGCAGTGGTGTCAATAATGCCCATTCCGTTGAGGGAAGACTACTTCCCAGCAATTATTCTAGGAGCTGAGAGAGAATAATCGTGAACCGTTTGACTTTCATTTCTGATTCCCCACCACATTGAGTAGAGTATTATCAACCAAGGTGTGGTGAAAGAGGTGGTTAATGTCAAAAAGAGGTTGGGAGACAGGTGAACCTTTGAGAGAGAAGAATCCTACCCAATGGGGAACAAAGACTCTAGACTACTGGGAGAACAAAGTCTATGAAGTACCTAAAATAGTAAAGGGCTATGAGTGCTAAGCAAAGTGGAGGAGGCGCATCAGAAAGGAAACATGGACGTCTGGATGTCGTTTTGTAACATCCTACCCTTTGCGGGATCTAATGGAAAGGAAGCAAGGACAGGGTGGAAGGTGGCTATGAGGGGTTAATAGAACAAGGCCATATCATCAAGATAAGAAGGAGGGCTATCAAGAGAAATAGGTAAAGCTTTGCTGATCTACACAAAAAGAATGAGGGGGCTATCGACATTGATTGTCAGGATCACCAAGGAGGGTAATACTTCGTGAGGTGATGGCCATTAATCAGGAAGGGATTATTAGAAGTATAGACTATCTAAACTTGGGCAGAGCCATTAGGATTGATGGCAAGTACCATTTAGGGACCCATCCATCGTTGTTGAAGCTTCCTTGGAAAGTTGTCAAATATTGAATCATAAGCAAGGATTAAGTTATCCTCATTCAACTCTTTTTGCTTGATGAAGCTATCATGATAGGCCTTTCTGCGAGATTGCATGGCTTCCATATATTGTAGGGCCATCTTGCAAGACTCATCTTAACATTGCAAGTGCAGGAGATGGCATTGCAAGGACTCATAATCTCCCAATTTCTCTTTTATAGCCACGCATAGAGAGGGTATCTCTAGTTCAACATGAAAGGCGGCTTTTGTACTATACACCACAACTAGAAAGGGGTTTTGTAGCAGCCTTCTGCTGAGAGGTTCTGTATACCTAGAGGGCCTTTGTAAGTCAATCGTCCCAATCACGACAATGTGTAGTAATCGTTCTTGTCAAGATTGAGCATAGGATGTGATTGGTAACTTTGACTTGGCCATTGGCTCTAGGGTAATAAGGCATCTCGACTTAAGATGGAACATTTTGTACAACTTGATTAATTCTTCCATAATGTTGCTAAGGAATTGAATACCTATGTCACTTATAAGCAGTAGGAGACTTCCAAAATGGGTAACGATATTCTCCTACAGTAACAAGGCTATGTTGTTGCCATCATCCTGCTTGAGAGCTTTGGCTTCACACAACTTTGTAACATAGTCCATACAAACCAAGACGTATTTGTTTTACTTTCTTCTAGTTGGTAGATCAATAGGGCCTACGAAGCTAATTGCCCACTTCTCGAATGGCTTTAGGTGAAGGATGGGTCGTCGCAGTGGCATGGTACTAGATTTGATAGGCTTTCCCATTTGTTGACAAGCATCATAACACTTGCAATAGTCATAAGCATCATTGTGGAGGGTTGATCGTTAATATCCTACCAGTAAGGGCTTTCTAGTAGTCACTTCCCCTGTAGAGTGTCCTCCACATGGCTCGGCATTACATGCTTTCAACACTATTCCAATCTTGTCTCTTGCGATACATCTACGTAGTATTTCAATCTTGCCTTTCTTGTATAGAGCAATATCTAACAAGGTGTAGGGGGCTAATTCTAATAGAAGCTTTGTCTTCCATAGTTGGAAATACTAGGGAGATATTGTTGTGTTTCCAAGAGGTTAGCTATGTCTCCATATCATGGGGTAAGAATTTTGACTAGAAAGAGGAAAGCATCATGGAGGTCTTGGTCATCGTGCTCTTCTTCATTGCTTTGAGGGATTTGTTAGATGATCTCATCCCTTGAGGACATGGAAAATATCAAGTTTAGTAACCACTTCAAAGTGGAACTCCTAAAATAAAAGGAGTCTTCTCATCCTTCTTCCCTTCACATCTACTTTGTTCATCAAGTAGGACATAACCTCATGATCGACATAGAATTTGAGGTGTGTTGATAGCAGGTAGTGTGGAATCTTCTCCAAGGCGAACACCATGGCTAGACACTCAATTTCCATCATTGTAAAGTTTCTTTCTTTGTCGGTTATTTTTTTACTTGCATAATAGATAGGTTGATCTAACTTTAGGATCCCTTTTGGCATAAGAATGTGCCTAAGCCTTCAACTAATGCATTAGTGTGCACATGGAACTTCTTTATCCAATTAGGAGGTTGCAAGATTGGTGCTTCAATGAGGCACTATTTCAAAGTGTTGAACGCTTCATCACAATCAGTGGTCCATGTGAGCTTTGCATATTTACTTAGGAGCTTATGAAAGGGAGCTGGCTTTGTCCCAAAGTTTGTAATGAATCTTTTATAGTAGCCCACATGGCCAAGGAATCCTCTTAATTGTTTGAGGTTCATTGGTGTTGTCACACTGTGATATTCTTGATCTTTAGAGGATCTGTTGATATCCCCTATGCAAAGACAATGTGGCCCAAAAGAACTCGACTCCAAAGATGCATTTGTTGGGGTTGAGAGAGATCCCATACTCTCGACATCTATCAAAGCATTGCTCTAGGTGTCCCCAATCCCAGGGGGTCCACTAGGGTTTACCACTGATGGTACCATGTGAGTGTAAGGGAGGGTTTTATTTAAGGAAAGGAAGGCACATTTTATAAGGTAAGGTCCCATAAATAGGGGGTAGATAAGGGGTATTTTCATATATTTCTTGCATGTAGGTGACATCTCCTTATTACTACTGGTGAATCCCCCGTATAGACATCTAGGTGCACCTCAATAAAATCATGCAGATGGTTCCAGAATGCAACCATCACATCACTTGTTGAAAGGTAGCAAGGGTGTTACAAAGCCCAAATGGCATCAGTCGATAAGCATTGATTTTCCATTATGTTGTAAAGGTTGTTTTGGATTCATATTCTTCTACAATCTGGACTTGGCTATATCCATTGAATGCATCCAAGAGGGGATAAAGCTCATGGGTAGCCACAGTTTCTAATAGTTGTTCTATGAAAGAAGTAGGAAAATGATCCTTCTTTGTATTGGAATTCAACTTTCTTGGGTACCACCCATGATGGGATGAAATCCATTCACTATTGGCAATTGGATAGATAAACTTAGCTTCAAGGACCTTTAGTAACTCAACTTTCACTAGGAGGGAAAAGTAATTGGGATTCATGGGTCTCTGACTTTGCCTCCCAAGCTTGGCATTAGGCTCTAGGTCAATGTAATGTTGACACACCTTAGGATCAATACTCTTCAGATCTTTCTAGGACCATGCAAACACATCCAATTTCTCTTTCAAAAGATCACGCAAAACCGAAATTCTTCTTTTTTGAAAGACTGATACCCATGTTTAGGTGCCCTTCAGTATATCTCCATCCATAAACATTAATTGCTTTTTACCTTCCAATTCACGGATGAAGGTCCCAAGGACTCCTTCTGGGTACAAATTAGACTCCCTCAAGGGAGTGGTCTCCTCCTTTAAGACTCCACTTGAACGGACTTCCTTTTTCAGTGGAGACTGGACTGACTCTTGAGGGTGTTGAAAGAGTATTAGGGTTGTTTCGGATTTTATAGGAGGTTTATTTATCTCTTGACTTGAAGATTCATATTCCAAAGATGCATCCAAGAACAACCTTTCTAAATTCTAGTTGGGCTCAAGGACTGGTGTTCCTTGGCAAGGTGCATCATCATCATCTTCTCTTAAGAAGGGTGGATTAGGATGGCAAGAGCCATTGCTGAAGGAATGCATATTCTTCATAATCCATTTCTTATAAAGGTTTTGCATGTAATATAACTCATTATCTAGTCCAAATGGTACTATAGTCATTCCCTCTAACAACATGGGATCTTCTCCTTCTATAGCTTCTGAAACTCCTTCCTCATTTGTATCTTCACCAAATGGGATAGATTCTTCCAATACCCTAACACAATCCTTTTCCACAATTTCATCTTTGTTCTTTTTTAACTTTGTTTCGACCTCTGTGGGGACTCTATAAGGGAAGAATAGACTCTCTGTTGTGTCCTCTACCTCTACTTCTGTGTGTATCTCTACTTCTCTCTCTAGCTCTATCTCTATTATGCCCATGTAACAAGGAGAACAATACATCCATGCTTCTATCTCACTGTCAAAGGTGACTTTAAAAGTCATTTTGGGTTGAGGAATGATGTATTCACTCATTGACAAAGAATTTTCTTCTTTTGGCAGTTGGCTTATAGTGCCCATTGTCAGGTACCATGCCACTATTTTTGTGGGCAATATCTATTTGACGGCTTCTTCATCTCCTATGTCCCATCAACTAATTCGTTGGAGGAGTTTGTTATGATTGCAATGAAAGTGGATCCATTACCTTTTTGCGATCCATACAAATTTAGCACCACTTTGTTGGGTCCTTTGTCTAGGGTTAGGGTTCCTTTGAAACAATCCGTTTGTGCCCTTGCTTTGAAAAGCCATAGTCTTTCCAATAGTAGAGGGTATGAGATCCCGTAGGAATTTGATTTGACCATCAAATAGGTCAGCCAATAATCTCTTCTTGTGAGGGTTAGTCTTCACATATTGAAGAATGTCCAAAGCCTTAATTCTACTTTGGTCTACCAATCTAATAAGCCATTGCATAGGATGCATACCTTGAAAGCCTAGATCCTTCATTGTTACATCTATCATTATTGTCACTGATGAGCCTCCATCAATCAATGTGTTTGCTATAAAGAATCCTTCAATCCACATGCCAATCTCTGGCGTTCGAGGATCCAAGAAGGTATTAGCCACATGCACTTGTTTCACATGCTCTGGGGCTTGGACTTGGTTGAGAGTGCAATCCTTAGGCCTCTTCTTCTTGTCAATATGCTTTTAAATTTCTTTTAATAACTAGGAGACAACATCAGAAATTGTCGGAATGTCAAGTTTGATTTAAAGGTATTTAGGTCTTTGACGAAGTCATATCCTTTAATAGGATCTATAGACTTCTTCAATCAGCTATAGGAAATGAGACAACACCCTGTTTTATCTTCCTTTTTCCTCCAAAATCGGCATCACCTACACTTCTTCTACTATTGGAGATACTTTGGCATCCTCCATCGCTTGGACCTCTAGTCATGTCTTTGTAACTCTCTGTGGCTCTCTAGTGGCATTAGAGTGCTCTATATGATATCATTCTACTTTGCATTGTTTAGTTTCTCGAACTTCACTATTTTAGCAAAGAAAATGTTCTCTTTTGGAATTGTGGGTTCTCTTTTCTTGGCAAACGTTATTGCGGCAATCTCCAATTTGACTAAATTAGAAGCAGGTTCTTGGGTCCCCGGGAAGTCCACCTTATAAAACATGTAAGATACCACGTGAGTTCAAAAGAAATGGTATTTTATTTAGTAAAATTTATAGGATTGTATTTAAAAAGGGGGATTTTTTATTACAAATTTTTTAAAAATCATTAAGCTTAGTAAAGTAAAAGGGTTCATTTTAAGGCATTCGAGCATTTAAAGAAGAGTATTTCTTAATATCCTTTGAACGCGCGTTATATAGATGATTTCTATTTGGTGGAGTCCTCTAGCTTGGGTCTTCTATTAGGTATTAGTGGTAGCTTTCACAAGAGCTGGGACTCGGATAGTCTTTTGCAGTGAGGTCTTCTCCCTTGCATCGCGATGCATAAGGGTTTATAATCCATAGACCTTATAGGGTTTGGATAGTTTGGTGAGATATGACCCCTTTCTCCACATTTGTAACACTCCGCTTCCAATTACCACGAGACTGTTGTCCTTTGTAACTCTGAGAGGAAAACCTCCCTTGGCCAAAATTAGGACTGAACTCCCTAGGCTTTGGTCCAATATCCTACGTGGTCATCTTTGATTCAAACAAGTTGAACCTTGCTTCTTCATATTTCTTCCTTCTTTCGTGTATCTCCTTTAAAGAGAAGATATCTTCTATATGGTTCTTTTTTAAACAATATGAACACAAGGCTCCAAGGATAGTTGGTTTTCGAGTATATTCAATGGCTAAATGTCTCGCTTGATGGCACTTTCCACACCATGTATTAGATCGTAACACATCTCTTCCACCTCCTGCAAGAGTGGATATGTTGGCTAAATTCACCTTCAATGTCTATAGTTGTTTTGTAATCACATCCATTTGCTTCTTCTTCTTGATTCTTACGATTAAATTAGATAGCTAGACCTTCAAATTTTCTCCTCTTGGAGTACTTGGAGTAGGATTTTGGGAAGCCTATGTAATCATCGCATAGATTGGTTGGCTTGATCCAGAGGGTCCTTTGTTCTGGTTTTGATTTAGAGGTCCTATTGCAATTGGAGATTGTCGATTCAAGTTGGTAGAGTTCTATTGTTGTTCTTGAGTTGCCATTGGGGGAACTGTTTGAGACCGCTGTTATTGTAGTTGAACCATCATTTAAGGCACTGCCATCTACAACCACTATGGATTTGGTGCATTGTACTATGACACTATTTACATTTGAGGGTAGGGGTAGGGAACTATTGTGAGGACTCCATTTGGTGGGTATACCATTCTTGGTATGGGAGAAGGTAGGATACCTCTACCTAAGGTCATTGACAGCCTTGCTTCAACTTCATCATATAGTCTTGCACCTTTCACCGTATCATGAAAATTGACTAGTCTTTTTCATTCCATAAACTTAGAAACTTGTGGTTGTAGGCCTCTAAGAAAAAATCCCTTATGGATGCCTTCATCCAAGTGATGATTGGTCCATCTCTTTAATATGGATTCTAATCTAGAGACACATGCTTCCACTCGTTCACTAGAGGACCCACTTAAGTTTATGAACTCCTCTTGCATCTTCTCTTTAAAACCTTCACACCTAAATTTAGTGAGAAAGGCCACATTCACATCGACCCATGTGCTAAAAGTTCTTGTTGCTTATCTCTCATACCACTAAAATGCCACACATTTGAAAGTGGTGGAAAATATCGCCAACCAATGCTCGGAGGTTCTAGCATTGCTAGGTATACACATGACCATGAACTATGTTACATGAAGTTTAGGGTCTTCATTGTACTCTCCCTTAAAGATGGGCCAAATGACTACATTTGCTAGCCTATCATCAATATTTTCACGATGGATCTGACTAGGAAGGGGACCTTGATTCACCATGGGGACGTCTTTAAAGAGTGCTACTACAACATCAAAGAAAGCTTCTCCTAATCATTGGTTCTCAACTTTGATTTTTGCATTCTCTCTTCTCACGTGCCTTTGGACTCATTCTAGTGCTTGCCTCTTGATCATGTCATTTATCAGGGAATTAGCTCCACCTAGTTTGTCTATACTTCACAGAACATAATTAGAGGGACTTCAATCTCTAGAGGACTCTCTTGTTATCATTTCTTCTACTTCCTTCTTTTTAATAGCTTGTAATTCAACTTTCAATCTACTACAAAGAGGAAGATATTGAGTTCTGAAGGTATCAAAGCTCATTCTTCAGAGCATTGTTGTGGTGCCATCATCATAGTAATGCCAGCTTCTTTTGATGGTTTCAATAGTGTATGCTATAAAGAATACTCTATCCACCAACTTCCAGTGGGTTTCTAATTGGACGAATAGAAGGTTGTCAATACACCAAGCGTCCCACGTATCCTACTATTGAGCATCCATGAACAAAATATGAGTCTTTTCCTTCTTGTTCTAATGAACTTCCATTGATCATGACTCCTAAACGTTCTTCGTGATCTCTCACTTGATAATGTATGAAAACTCTTCAATGAATGCTAAATCTTTCATGGATGGTCATCCTCTCTATTTTCGCATGTGAGTTTGCTCCCAAACAATTTGCCACCAAGATGCATGTCTCTGTTACTTCAATAGGGAGAGGAAATAGTCCACCACATAGAGCATGCATCATGATGGTAATATGTTTCACCATTCTAGGATGAACTTCTTGAAGAAAGTGGCTTTGGGAATGAGAATCTCCAATTCTTCAATGGTAAAAGGAGCTTTGCAAGCATCCATTCAATTCTTCTCCTCCTAAAAACAGTGCCATTTCCTTCATTTTCAACCTCTTCTAATGCTTGTTTATGGCAAACTTCCCTAGCTCTGCATATGTGCAAAAGTGAACCATTGTTAGTGGTATTTTCAAAATAGGGTGCCAGTTTGGATCCACTGGAACTAGGATACCATTTCTCATGACTTTCTTATCATGTGTTGGAGCACCTTGTTGTCCTGCCTTGGCAAGCCATTCTTTCTTTCCATATTTCTCTCTCTTCCTAGTTTGCATGCAATATATGCACATAAATTTTGCATTCGCTACATTTGATAAACCAAACATACACTTCAATGTTTTTAAATCACGTACAAGATGCCATTCAACTTGATAGGCCCCAAACCCCTTGATGTTTAAAATTGCTCCATTATTTTGCTGTTGAATAACACTCGGGATATTAATGAGGTTTAAAAAAACTTTAAGTACTTCATGGTCCTCCTTCAGTACATAAAATTTTGCAAGCCACCATATTTCATTCTTTGATTGAACATTGAAGTATAAAAGACGTTTTTCATTAATGTTCGGATCCAATGCCTGATTTGTAAGTGTTATACCCACACGTTCAAGTTTTTCCCCCTTAATAATTTCACTCTCATAAAGTTTGAGGACAAACTTTGAAACTTAAGCTTGCCTCTACATTCTTCCATATACATATTGTAGAACTTGACCGTAGAAATCTGAACCCTACATCTATCCAATACAGAGTTGTTGGATGTATTTAATACAAAGGCAACTTCTTTGGAACCATACTTCAATATGTGTGTGTGTTCTAGATACGTTGGCTCATCAATTAGTTCTAAAACTTTCTCATTTAGTTGTTTTCGAGTCTTCTTCACATGAAATGGTTTTGGTAGAGGCATTGCTCACTTAGTTTTGAAGACTTGCTTAAAACCTATATCCAATTGTTGATAAAGGATATTGTATGACTCAGAATGAATTTCTACCTTATTAAATAATCCCTGAGCATCTATAGTAGTAAAAAAATTTCTCACATTTCTAAGATGTTCACTTTGTGACACCATCTACAGCATCCTTGAATTTACAAATTTCCAATGCATTTTTGACTATATCCTTGCTTATGACTTCGGCAACAGTATCATTCAGATTGAGCATATATCTATCTATGATATTGTCTAATTTCTTAGGTTAATTGATGAATTGGTTTAACTAATGGGATGTGCCGACGTGCTTCTTTGGTTTTTTAAGTGGGCCCAATGATCAAAGTTTTTGTGAGCTTCCTCTTTATGTTTCAATTCTCCTTCTCCAAGTCCATAACTTTAGACTGTAATTCCATATTTTGCACGTGTGTAGTATGCATAACATGTTCAATGATAGGCGTTACTTATTGTAGGCTTTGGTTCTCCCAATACTTCTCAACTAATAATCTATCCTTTCCATCAAAGACTGCATATTCCCTTGTAATCTTGTCTACATATTTGTCAAGGCTTGATGAACCCCTACTAATCCTTGTATGATAAGTCTGCATATGTATCCATGCAATCCTTCCTTGCCTTCACAAACAAACTTTCAAATGATGTAAGCCCTTCTAATTTTGGTGGTCTTTTTCATTCTCCAAGTATTCTTATACTCCACTCTCTTTGCCTTGCTCATGATTGTCTCCTCCATACGTTGCAAGCCATCCATATCCTCTACCCTTGTAGCAATGGCTCCTCTACCTACATACTCTCCTCATGTATGCTAGGGACATTACGTCCATCATACATTGGAGCACTATGTGGTGTCAATGGCACAACATACACCAACCAGATTGTCGTGGACTTGTGTAAAAGATTACATATTCAATAACATGAAAAAAGATCCTTCCTTAAAGAGAAAAAAGGAAATTGTGGCTATTTCATGTAGTGGAAAATTTAACAAAAAGGGTCATGTACCTATTCTTAGTGACCCATCAAGACAAACTTGTCACAGAAATCATTCCATTTTTTCTTGGAGTCTACCTCCAAGAATCTATGGGGTCCTTGCTGAGAAATTGTTCCTACTTCTTCCAATACCACTTTAAACCATTGTACTTCAATATGATCATGGAGAGGCTATGGTAATCTACTAAAATAACATTTTGTAGGATGCAAAAATACTCCATCTCATCTGCTATGATATTGTGATATGTGGCTTGCCATTGAATTTCTCTCTCAAACTTTGCCATGACATCATAATCCATCATGGAGCACATTTTATCAATGCACTTAACTCCAAAATGTCAAAACCACAATATGATGTTTTGTAGATTTTGTAATATACATTGAAAGGTAGAAACACAATATTAGTGAGTTTGGGAATCTCCCAATTCCCATTCTTTGAATACAAAAAATGTGGCACCCGAATAACATGCCCATAAGTTTCTCAAAACTATATGATGTGACGTATCATTGGAAAGCACTTGAAAAATGGAATCTATTGAGCTATAGAGGGCTCGATTTGGAGTTATATTGTTCAAGTTATAATAAATCCAAAGATTTGACCACATGTCCCAAACTTATGGGAAATTCCCATATTCCCGAATATGACGTTTAGAGTCAATGTGACCACATGCTAGTGAGTTTTCTAGTATTCAATAGATCCCGTCTTTGAACTTATTTTATGCATGCAACGTTGTCAGGATTACCATTCCTAACATGAAAAATATGTGACGGATGCATGGTATAAGAGAAAAGTATATGAGAACCTTTTAAGGGAGGGTGTGCCCCTATAGGTCTTGTCAATACTTGTGAGCACTACACTTCAAACATGTTTTCGTGGACTCGTATTCTCCTTAAAAGAGCACATAATCATTAACACACACATGAAAGCTATTAACATCCATGCCAAGCTTCTCCAACACTTGTTGGGCATCAGCATGAGACTCGATGTTGTAGCGTGTAGGGATGAAGGTCACCACAGAGGCTTCGTAAGAGAGCTGGACAAGGTAGATGGAGATGTGTCTTCAAGAGATAGGTGGGTACAAGCAATTGTTTGTAGGTTTGAGAAGAGCTTCACAACCTTCAGCTTACCCTTTACTTTGACTTAACTTGGAAAAACAGATTGATATATAAGATGGTTGAATAAATGGGTTAAGAGCTTGAAACTTTTGTTCACAAGGATGGATGAATTGTAAACACGAGTACAAATTTAATAGATTGAAGAAGAGTCTTGCCCTTCCTTGCTAATGAGTATAGTTGTTTATATTAGCCTAGGCATGATCTTCGAGACATTTTCTCTTTTCAACTAATTAGTATAATGAAGATAGAGGAACAAGAAGGAGAGTGCCTATATCATCCTTGAATACATCACTGTAGTTGGGTTTACATGAAAATTTCATGACTTTCATGACTTAGATCAATGTAACTTGAATTAAGTAGCTACATAAAAGCTTCAGCTTATGGATTGATTGTTATGGACATCCAAGCTTAATTCCAAAGTATGGTAAAAAAAATTTTGAAAGACTTCTTTAAGCCCTATCTTGCATGGTAAGCAAGCAAGATACCATTGTACTTGTAATGTTTGGAGTTGAGGTAGACTCTATGTTTACAAATTTCAGCCCATAAGTATTCTGGATTAGATTGAACCAAGAACAATCCATGTTCTACCAAGATTAAGGAAGTGGTTCATAAGTAAAGCTTCAACCCATTAATTTCCTATTTTGAAAAGCCATGAATAAACCATGATGACACGCATAATCTTCCAAATAGTGTCTTCAATACCCGTTCAAGGCAAGAGTGTTTAGATGCATCATTTACAAGAGTAGTAGAGCATAATGTCATCATAAATCATAAGGGTAAAACTTGTAATATTGATGAGACAAGAATCAGCCCAAAGATGGAAGTGGGCTGAATATGACAGTTTCAAATTAGAATTTTATTGTCTACCAAGCTCTCTTTTTGGTAGGGAGGAGAGATTTCATCAAACAGTAATACATGTACATCTTGAGCCGTACAAGAAGCGCCTTAGAGAATAGAGATTCAACCCACAAAAGAAAGTGATTGGCTGCATATAATAGTCCAAATCAGAGCCTTTATGCTTTCCAATATCTTCTCTCTACCGAGAGGAGAGAATACATTAAGAGATAAGTGAATAAGTTAGTGTCCTTCTCATTTACTTCATAAATACAAGTACCTCTTGAATCATGCAAGAGATGCAATGCTTAACATAAATTTAGCCATTAAAGAACATTTCTGGGTCTTTCAGTTCAGCACACTTGGCTTGATAAGACAAATCAAGAAGCCTTCATGACTCACTCCTCCATTAGGATCTTGTAATAAGCTTTCCAAGAGCAAGGGTGATCCCTTTGGATCAAGATAATCAATGGATCAAGTAAAAGAATTTCAGTCCAAAAAATTTCAGGATTGGAAGTCCAATATCAATCCCTAATTAGCTCTTAAAATATTCAAGAAAGTAGATTTAATACCTCTCTTGTCTTGGAAGTTTAATCTCAGCATACACAGGTCAGGCCTAGATCTCCTTTAAGACTCATCTTCCAGATCCTCTTTGTGTGGGTTGCTGCCCTTTAAATATATAATTTGGATAGCCAGAAAATTATTTGTTCTCTGCTAAAAGTGTGTGGGAGCTTTCGCTCAACCACCAAGACCCACGGACAACTTATTGTTTCAAGCGTTCCAAGCCGAGCACTAATGGATACCTCTCACATAATTGACGCACCATCCATATCTATAGGTGTAGTGAGCTTACCTCCATGCTCATCGAGTTACATCCTCTCCCGTGCACTCCGGTAGCTCCACGATCCAAGTGCAAGCTTCAAGCAAGCTCCATCCTCAAGCTCCACACTCCAAGCTCCATAGCCGTGAGCAAGACAAGAGAAGAGAAGAGAAGAAAAAGAGAGGAGAAGATGGAGAGCTTCTCCTCCTCGGTCCCTTACCCTCACACACTCACTCCCTCACACTCTCACACTCCCTCTCTCAAACACAAGCTCAAGCAAGCAAGAAGAAGAGGAAGAAGAAGAAGAGGAGAACCACTTTTGGTCACACACAAGAATGAGCTTCTCTTTCACTTTTCATTTTGCTTTAGCTTTTCTAGAATTTCCACCTTTTTTGTATGACGGTTAACATTACCCCCCTCCTAGATGAGTGCCAGTCGTACACTTGAGGACCCAAACTGTATATATATTTCAGTTCAATTAGTTTGGGAGATAGGTCAAACTCTAAGCAAGCTGAGAGTATTGTGGTATACTTGAGGACCCAAACTGTGTATATATTTCAGTGTAGATATTATATGAGTGCAGATATTATATGAGTGTATATATTTGAGTGCAGATCTTTCAGTGCAAATATTATATGAGTGTAGATATTATATGGAGTGTAGATATTATATGAGTGTATATATTTCAAGGCAGATATTATACGACGTAGCATAATTAAACATAGGGACACCACACTTTTTTCGGTAGTTGGGAGCTATTGGACTTGCTTGGTGAGGACGGTGTACTTTTCATTGCCATTTGTGCGGTGCTTACCACAATTGATTGCAATGGTATTAAGGCAGAGTGCAAGAGGGAATCGTGCGAATGGGTCAGGGTGACATGTCTAACCATAGGCGAGACAAGCTCCCTAGGTATGTCCTGCCCTTGATGTGCCTTGAAAAATTGTGGGGGATGCTAAAGGGCAAGGGGATTAGGGATGGAGCCAGCCGACCAAGGTCACTGGACGTACCTAATTTGAGGACCCTTAAGGGTTGTGCTGTGATCGTGGGTGCTTCTTATTTTTTCATTCTTTCCTTTTCTTTTTTCCTTTTTTTTCTTTTTCTTGTTATTTTTTCTTTCTTTCTTTCCTCTTTTTTTTTTTGACTTGCCTGAGTACAACCATTGCAATATGTTAAGGCTATCAACCTTTCAATGGGTTAGGAAATGACAAGCTTCGAAGGCTCAAGAAATGGATATTATAGCGATGATTGTGTCTTAGCCTCATTGTTGGAGAAGCAGTTGTTGAGATGGGGAGATACACTTCAGATTTTGCAACCCTCTTTGGAACTTGTGATATTGATACAATTGAGGTAAGAGCTGCCGTGAGTGCCCAGTGTAGAGTGTAACCTAGAAAAGAAAGTGGTTATGATCATGCTTTTGGCCATGCGATATGGGCACTCGCAAGGGTTATTTTTTCTTTTTGCATCGTGGCTTTGTTGTAGCTCTTTGTAAGGTTGGTAGTCTTGTGGTGACTTGGGCGTTGAACACATTCGCACAAAGACCTGCATCGTCTTGCATCCACTTGTGACTTCATGAGAGTATATGCAAGTCGCATGCATCAAGTACAAAAAAGAGATGTAATCATGTCAAAATATTACTTTATCAAAATCCTATGATGCTGATTGCGATAATATTCCGGTGCTTGTTAAAGACGTGGCATATATTAGCAATAGGTAAGAAAAGTGTATACAAGTGGGGAGCCTGCCCCTTTAACCATTTAAAGGCAAAAAATTTATGGCAAGATGGCCTTTGTTAAGCTGCTTATATATCTTAGGGGCTACTCTATTTTCACGAGGCGGGATGATTCCGAGTGGTTGGGCTACTGAGGCTGTGCCGATGAGGGGCTCCTGTGAGGCTAGGTGGGAAAGATATTGGCTAGGACCCGGATGGTGTAGTCCCTGGCCGCAACTATTTTCAGAATGCTTTTAAACAATGCGTCAAATTCCTGCGTGTCCTGAGCTTCCCTCTCCTCTTTTGAGCACTTGGTGTCCGAGCGTCTGGTGGGAGCCTGGACGGCTGGTGTTGCCACACCTTGTGTGCTCCCTTGAGCCCTCGTCCTCTTGGCTTGGGAGGTTTTCGGCCTGCATCCTGGTCGGTGTCATTTTAGGGCCTCTTTTCGGCGCGTACCTCTGACATGTAGCATTCTGGTGGGGGCACTAGTGCCCTATGCTCTTTCTGATGGTGGAGAGCTTCCTTGCATGCTAGCTCCATTATGTGGTCCATGACTGCTACCATAGGGGGACCTACAAAATGCAAACCAAGGGTTAGGCCCTGAGGCACGATAAAAATATTCACATGGAAGGGATTATACCTTTGGTTATCAAGCACATATGATGAGGAGGGGAGAGGTGAGGCATGTAGTGTTTGTTGTAGAGGGATGGCCCCCATGATGACGTTCGTTTTTCCTTCAGCCATTAGTAGATCTTGGCTTATGCTAAGCTACATGGACTGGTTGTCATGGAGTGGGGCAAGGCTCATCCTCGGAAGGATAAACTAAAAAGGGAGAAAGGTGTATAGAAAAGGAACGGTACCCTATCTATACCATCAAAGATGTGGATCAGGGCTTCCTATGGTGGTAATGAGGGTTGCATGCCCTCCACCTGGAGGCAGGAATGGTCACACAAATTCTAAATGTGTGGTGAGAAGAGGACTTGAGGAGCTTAGCTTGTCAAACCCAACTCTTCTCCGTGCGCTCGACTATCATTGCTTGTGTATGTTGATATTGTCTATACAAGGTCACAAAATTCATTTTTTATTTATATACATATTTACAAATCCATGTCACTTCACGAGGATAAAAGCCAATTGTAGAACTCCGGATTGTACTGGAGTGTGGCATATGCATCTAGTACCCGCGATAGCCTTCTCAATAACATCAGGTATTTTGCAACGTCAAGTATCATGGTACCTTATCCGAGTCTAGTTGCAACATGTAGCTCCTCAGTGAGAACCTTATCAGCCAGAAAGTTCTCTTGGCTAGTTCCGGCTATTAGCTATGTATAATCTGTTTATATATATGTTAGCTATATATAGTCTATCTATATATAGCGCCCCAAGTCCCCTCTATATATTCCTATCATGTGTGCTCAGTTGACACACTTCTAGGGTTCCACTTCCGATGTCTCAGATCTCTCCTCTCTTCCTTTCTTCTCTCATCTTCCTTGCAGTTTCCAACATGGTATCTGAGTGCACAAATATGCCCGAGCTGGAGGAGAAGGCATGGGTGCTCTCCATCAAGGGCATGCTCGACGCCTACTTGTGCGGGTCATGGGACTCCTCCCCCTCGATCTTCAGTATGTTTCTTTGCATCCTTTCTTCTTGCCGCACTCTATTTTACCTGAGTAGGATCGTGTCCTAGTGCTGATGGTTGTCGTTCGAGGTGTGTATCGATCGTGACGGCATTGTCTGTGGCACTCAATTTTCCTTGGATTATAATCGTGTTCCTAGTGTGGATTGTTATTGCCATATAGCTTGTATATCAACCAAGACAGCATCACCGAGACAGCATCCTTTGCCGCTCTCAGTTTTTCTTGGATTAGGGTCGTGTTCTTGGGTGTATTATGATGCATGTAACCCGAGGAGGGGGGAATATACGGTTGGGCGGATATCGACGGTTGGTATGTTTACTCGGATGCGATGCCGTTCTTGGATGCGGCCCTTCGGAGTGGTGCCCTTCATGGAGACGAACTGTGTCCTGGAGCGTCGCCCTAGTGATTGCCAGAGCAACACAGAAAGCAAACTGCATCATGGTGACTACAGTGAGTTGGAGCTGTCCTTTACGTGTGGTGTATGTGAATCAGACCTCCCTTTGCAGATGCTTGGGCCTAATCTGGCATCTTGGGCCTGATTTGGCATGCAGCTGTTGTGTTGTGCTCCATGTCTACAGAATTATGTAGAACTGCAGCTTTTACAAGATATCACAGCTCAGCAGGATGGTAGTGGGCGAGGTTTTACAGCGTTTTCCTCCTTAAAGGGAACCATGAACTTGTTTTGTTGCCCCTCATATGCACAGGCATCAACTTTATCCATGCGCAACATACAATTGCTTGCACCTAAGGCCTGGAGAAATTGGGAGAAAGAAGCCAGTGAAGTTTTATTCAAATCTTCTGACTAAGAGTTGGATGATGTTGGCAAACCCTTGTCACGAGCAGCTCTTTTCCACATGTACAATAATTATTTCCAGGTTTCGTATCACTGTGGTTATTCCTGTGAAGAGTATGACAATTTAAAAAATGCAACACATTGTTTATATTGTGAAGCACCAATTCCTGGGAATGAGTGGCTCAGTATACAAGCCAGCTCTCTGAGTGTGAAAGATTTGTGGAAGGCTTTAGACAGAGAATGTGTGGATACATCATGGTATGTCCTTCGACCATCATGGGTCTCTTGAGGCAAAGCCAAAAATTGTGTATTATGCCCTTTCACATCTGCTCAGTTATCCAACTGTAAACCCATTCTTGTGTCCAGAGCATCATGATTTTTATTAAGAACCTAACCATGCACACCACAGAATTTTTATCCATCTCCAGTATCCGCAATATCAGGATTGAAACCAGTAGAGGAGCTTGCACAGCAAGATTGAAACCAGCAGAGGAGCTTGCACAGCAAGTTTCTCATTAAAACCAACAATCTGGATCAGAGTCACAGTGTTCACCTACCTAATCGCCTGATGTAAACATTATTTGTTACACACACATTAAGCTGCATGTTTGTTTCTGGAACAGTTGCATGGTAATTTTCCCAACCAAGATAGATATCTGTTGCAGGTGACAATTTGAAAATTTGTTTGGATGCTTATAAGCAAGCAGTTCTTGTGTGGAGAGAGTGTTCCAACAACGTTTGACGACTTCCATTGTAATGGATGCTACTCCAATCTGATTGATCCTATCCCTGGTTATAGAGCAAAATAATATACCTACAAACATCAACATTACTTTTGGATGTTGATATTGCCATGCTTCATGATGATCGTCCTCGTTCGTCATTCCATTGATGAGCGTCTATATTCTAACTGATGATACATTGTTTCGTTTATATTCTTTCCAGCTGATGAGGGTCTATATTCCAGCTGATGACACATTATTTTATTTTGACACATTATTTCGTTTATATTCTTTCCAGATGATGAGCATCTATATTCCAGCTGATGACAAACTATTTTATTTATATTCTGTTCATGGGGCCCCACATGTGTTATGTTGTCTATAGAGCGACGTCGCGAACTGTCTCTATAGACCTTGTGTTGTTCTAATGTCATTGTAATGTTTTTCTTTAAGTTTTGATGTGACAAATATACTGCTTACATCCCAAGTTCAGTTGAAGGAATTTCTTGGAGATAAAATTAGGAGTGATAAAGCTCTTTTGATGCCTCTGAATAGGTTGTTGTAATTTAGGAGTGATATAGCTCCTTCTCTGTTTGATGCCTATGAATAGGCTCTTGTAAGTTTAACTTTGTAATTTTATATTTTGAATATTAATATAACGGTAGGCCTATATAGAGCTGTGGGTTTTTCCCTTGAGCCCCCAAGGGTTTTTTCATCCATAGTAAGGGACCTTTATTTGAGTGGGGGTGTTAGCTATATGTAGTCTGTCAATATATGTGTTAGTTATATATAGTCTGTCTATATATAGCGCCCCAGGTCCCCTCTATATATTCCTATCATGTGTGCTTAGTTGACACACTTCTGGGGTTCCACTTCCAATGTCTTATATCTCTCTTCTCTCCTCTCTTCCTTTTGTCTCTCGTCTTCCTTGCAGTTTCCAACAGTTTATGCCCTGTGCTACCCATTATGGGACTGATATCTGATGTGGGTGATTTTGAGCTCAACTACAGTATGGCAAATGTTTGGGCTTGAATCAACTTGCATTTGAGAATTTTGTGGAGAATTTTGCATTTGGTTAGCTTATCATTTATGCATATTGGATGCTATTTGGTCCTTTAATGCCTCGATTATGGATCTTGGATTTACTTGGATGTAGATACATGTTGAGCAGTGATTGCTCCGTTATTCTTTGGCAATTGGATATTGAGCTTTGATTTCTCGTTGGTATTTGGACTTGTTGCATTATACATTGTTGATTAGTGGACTTTACAGTGCATGGGCTACAGTTATGGTTTTCTTGCTCCTTGTTGTCTAGCTTCTATGCTAGTTGGGCTATTGTTGCCCATCCATGTTAGAGAGCAGATGCTATGTATGCTTACCTGTCTATGCACATGGTCTACTGTTGTATACCTTATAGAACCACTAGTATGGATGATGTTGTATAGGTATTTGGGCTTCTCCTAGAGCTTGATCATTCCAGGATCTTATGCAAGTTACCACTCTTGCATTAACTTGGATACTACTATGTGGTTTGATGTATTGTAGAGTCATGTTTGCCACTATGGTTATGGGATAATCTCATGGCTGAATACCTTATTCTCTTATGACATATGTCTTATGATTTATGGTATTGTGGTTGTTTATGTCATGCAGTTGGCTATGAATCTTCTTCATGTGGAAGCTTTTCCATCCTTGGTTAATGCCTTTATGTTCTCCCATCCGTTGAGGTTTCATGAGCCTTTGCAACATGCTTCTACCACTGATGTACTTGCAAATGATTATCTTCATGAGAAAGTTACAAAGTAGCATCCCCACCATCATCGAAAATCAAGTCTGGGCCACTACTAGGACCCAAGTCAAGATGCAGTGATGAGCAGGGTATGTAGTCAACAAATGGTCTCGGCAAGATAATTATTGATGCAAATGATGTATGGCTCTATGTGGCATTGAGAACCACCATTGAGGCCCCTTATTTCTTGTTATAATCACCTTAGCATTGGGATAATGTATGCTCATTGAAGGAATTCTTGTAGGGTGTTGCAGATAGCCAGTCCTACACAGTTAACCTGCAAAAGTCAATTACAGCAAAGCCTTCTTTGTGACTTAGCACAGAACCCATAGCTTAATTTGAAGAGGGCATCTTCCCCTTTGATGAAAACCAAAAATCTCTCCATTCCACCCTGCGGTTTGGGAGATACACCCTATTTTTCTTAGAGGTGTTGTGCGACAGGCATCAGTCCTACATAGTCAGCCGACAAAAGTCAATTACAGAAAAGCCTTGATAATTTATTGTCATAGATATTTTTACATGGCCTCGTAGAGGGGATTGAGAGATTTAATTTGAATCAAAAATTTTGGCACTCGGAGCTTCCTAGCTCAAGATATTTCCATTTCTGTAATAGGGGGTCTAGTGGACTGCACTTAGGATGGTAGGCCATAAGGGAAAAGCAAAGGCCTAAGAGGACTTCAAGAGTGAAATAAGGGACTCTCATGCCTCAATGAATGATCCTAGCTCAGCCCAATAGGATTTTGAAGATGTGTTTGAAGATGGTGCCCCCGAGATGGACCACTTGGCTATGCTTAACCATACTCTATGCCAACATGAGACCCGTCATGCTGACTGGCATTGAGAGTTGGAACAATGTCATAGGAAGATGGAAACCCGCCAAGATAAGCTTCATTCTGAGATGATGGAAAAGATGGACTTACTCATCAAGTGCATGGGCGCCCTCATCCCTGCCATCTCACCCTCCTCAGCTCAGCCCAAGGAGTATGTTCCTCCCTGTGAGGCCAACCGCCCTCCTCTTTTGGAGAACGAGCATAGCCCACAAGGTTTTGGTGGTGGCACCCATGGCTTTCCCCATAGAACTTATGAGATGGACCACCCCTCCACTGGACATGATGAATCCATCCTTCCCTCCCCCATTATGAACCCTTCAAGCCCATCCTTGGGATAGTAGCTCCCCCGTAATGGAAGTTATATGCATACTCATGGGAATGGCAAGCAAGGGCCTAATGCGAATTTTGGGTAGCATAGAATACAAGGTGTACATGGGCATCATGCACATGGCAATGGGCAGCACGCACATGGTAGTTTTGGGTAGCAAGGCCCCAATGTTTAGTTTGGTTTGCATGTATTGCATGGGCATCAAGGCCCTAATGTAAGTGCACATGGAAAGCATGGGAATTTTGGGCAACAAGACCCTAATAATCAATTTGGCCCACATGTAATGCATAGGCAGTATGGGACCAATGGACATTTTGGTCAACAAGGCATGTATGGGCATTCTCACAAACATTATGAGTACCAGGAACATTGGCATGGGTTTGATGTGCAAAGGCAAGTGCATGCGCCTATTTATGGTCAACATGCATATGACGATTGTGAATATTTTGAGCAGCATGCATCTGATGACTATGTATGTTCTTATGAGCTATATTTTGGTCACATACATGGACGGTTATCTAGATAGTACTATGTACATGGACAACATCATGCAAATGTATACCAGTATGTACATGGGGAGCAACATCATTATTAGCATCAGAGTGCTCAATATCCTTATGAGCCACATGATACTTCTCAAGAATGATGCTATGATGAGAGCATCTCACTACTTGCCAGGCTCATGAGCAGGTGCCCCATCAACCTAAGGCCCTTAACTTTGAATGCCCAGTAGTAGCCACGCTCGCATGTGGAACTCATGGACATGAAATGCCTAGGGATTGATGCAATGAATGATGTAGTGATTGGAGCCTCATCTACTCTTGTTAGACTTGGCCTATTGGTTCCCAATGAGTTTATGGACAAGTCAATGCATGCAACCGTATGGGTCCGTAAGGATCTTGTGCCACCAGCACTACTTGAAGATGACACCATAAATTACTTCTATGATACAGCGGATACATTAGATCACAATTATCCTTTTGACCCCAGTGGTAGTACGGTGACCCATGCTTATATGGATGACACTTGTGCTCTTGATGCTTATTATGCAGGTTATCCATTTGATCCCGGGGGTTGAAAAAAGCTCTATCTACATCAACACTCCCTTGGTGCAGTCCCCTCACCTTGAGGCGGCAACCTTGGTTGAAGGACAACTCAATTTGGCCCTTATTTTCCAATAGATAGCCATCTGTTTTTGAACAGTTTTGGACCTGCATTAATTGCACCCATGCATGACCTATCTAACTGAAAGTAAGTCAACGAGCTTTGTTTTGACATGCAGAATGTCTCATTTGGAGTTTCCCATGGCAAGTTATGAGCAGTTTTCCACTCCAGGCATGTTTGGGACAGCATGCTGTCCAGTGTTGTCCACCCTTCTTGTTTGGAACTGGTGACTGAGTTACCTTCTTCCCTCGTGCTCACACTGCATACATGCTCATAGGCCACCGTTCCACAAGATTTCACCCCCCCACTGAGCCATACCAATATGTCCTCTTTTTTGTTTTTGAGGGCAAAAACCTTTCAGGTCGGGATGGAATGTAAAGAATGGGATTAGAGGGTCTTACACGGGGTTAACACAAGGTTAGCACATGTGAATACGCGGTTACATTGATGGGTTATCTAAGGTGTACAAGGACCTAATTAGGGTACCATTTGATAAATACAAATATGTCTCCTCACCTTTACCTTCAGCTCCCATGGCTTCCCCTCTCTCTCTCCCCTCTTTCTTTCTCTTTCTCTCTCTTTTCTTATCTTTCTCTCTCTTCTCCTAGTATTTCTCTCTCCTTTGCTCTCTTCTTCTCTCTCTTTTGCAGTCTTCTTCCTTCTCTCTCTCTCTCTTTTAGGTCCCCTTCATTAAAAACCTACAATCCTTGTTCCACCGTTTGACCAATAGAAACCATTATTTTTGTAATACTTGGTACATACAATATATCAGTCAAGTACTTATTTTACCATCTTCTACACTCAAAGAAACATTTTCATGAGTCTCCACATAGGCCGAAGACTGTGGATTATATATCTGTCTAAACCACTCTCCATAAGAAGTCATGTGGTTAGAGGCACTTGAGTCTACATCAAGTAAATATTAAGAGATCCCCATGATTTTTAGTTTATAGATAGGTGGGGATTGCCTGGTTGATTGATGGTAAAGAGTTTACAAAACTAGGTGATTGTTATGAGAAAATCTTATTTTAAAGCTATTTTTAGGAAAATTTTGGATCAAAATATACAAGTTTTTGCATATAAGGGTGATTTTTTGAGTTTTCAAGCCTAAAAATTTAGCCAAGCGGCCAAGAAAACCTCCAAAAAATACCATTTGGACTAGAATTCTCCCCTAATTTTTACCTTAGTCTATATATCATACATAATTCTTTAATGAACAATCAATAATCATAATATTCATAAAGTGCTACAAAACAAACAACTATTCACTTCTATCATTATTATTTCTACTATTCGATGCATAATTGTCTTGTTTTTTTATCATTTCTAATGTGGCACTCTTTTGGAAGCTATTTTTTAAAATGTGGCCTTTCTAACCACAATGTAAATAATTCTTGCTATCACTAGAATTATGTTGCCTTTTAGAATCTACAAGTTGGCCTCTTTGACTTTCCCTTTCTCGAGAATGTCCTTCCCTATTTTCTTGTACATCATAACTTTGACTATGACTACGCCTTGGCCTCTACCATAACCTCTACCTCTATTAGTAGAGTAAAGCATCTCTTTAGACTTGTTCATGCTTTGAGAAGAAGTACAATCCAACCCAAGGTCCTTCTCCTCAAGTATCAACATAAAAATCAAGACTGCAAAACAAGGGATATCATCCCTCATATTCATATATGACCTAAAGCTCTTATATTCATGTCCAAGTCTATCTAAGCATGCATGCATAGCATCATCATCGTCAACTCTCACATTGATGAATTCAACAACTTCCACAACACTCTTGGTCTTCAAGACATAATCATTAATGGACAAGTTTTCTCTTTTCACTTGGTTTTGACTTGAGTTGTAGCTTTCTAACCTTTGTGTTTACTTCAAGCAGCCTTGCTAGATTCTTTCATGCGGTAGCAAGGGTTTTAAATCCCAAATAATAGCCCATTATGCTATTTGTGACACTGTGATAGATAGCTAGTACATGACTTTATGTGTGGTCCTAATCTTTATTTGCCTTTACCTATTCTGTATTAGCATTTCACATAAGAACTTCATGTACTACTATCATGTCTCCTTCAATATAATTTCAAACACATTTGCCTCTCAAGATATTTTTCATCCTAAATTTTCATTAAGAATAGTTGTTCTAATAAAGCTTCTCACAAAAAAGCTAGTTGAAGTTATTAGACATTTTTAACAAAATAGACTACCTTGCAAAAAACTCAAATGTGAAACCAAGTTGATACCATCTACACTAGAACTAAACACATAGTCCTTTTCACTAATTTCATGACAATGATTCTAATCTACAATTTCTATGCAGATGCATTATGTGTCTATAACTAAACAAATACTTAAAACCTTACATATAAAAAATTTGTAACATATGCACCTGTGAATAACTGACATAGCCAAAATGGTAGCATACTCAAAAAATATTGTCAAGACCATAGCCAAAATGGTAGCATACTGAAAAAATATTGTCAAGACCATTTGGAGATATAGAACAAAAGTCCAATATACACATTGTTCTTCTTGCTCACCAAGTTTCACAACAGTGGGAGATCGCAAATCTCCCAAACTGAAGAGCCTCGTGTAGCTATCACCCTAGGCAAATGAAGTAAGGTGGAAGAACTTCAGGTACTATTGCCATGTCTCATTCAATATAATTTCAAATGCCTTTTCCCTTCAAGAGATTGATCATCCTAAACTTTTATGTAGGATAGTTGTTGCAAAAAAGCTTCTCACTCTTAATCTAGTTGAAGTTGTTAAACATTTTAACAAAATAGACAACCTTGCAAAATAATCCAACATAGAAACCAAGTTGATACCATGTACACCACAACTAAACACATAGTCCTTTTCACCAATTCCACAACAATAAGTGTAATCTACAATTTTTATGTAAACGCATTATATGTCTATAACTCAGCAAATACCTAATTCCTTAGATATTTACAATTTGTAACATATGCACCTGTAAAGGGCTGACATAGTTGAAACTGTAGCATACTTAAAAAATATTATCAATACCACTTAGAGATCTAGAATAGAGGTCCAATATACACATTGTTCTTCTTGCTTACCAAGTCTCACAACAATCAGAGACTGCAACTCTACCAGACTCAAGAGCCTCCTAAAGTTATAACCTTAGGCAAATGGAGCAATATGGAAGAGCTTTTTACATGTTGCTTGTTTTCTTACATTGTTCCTTAAATTCCTTCACCTCATTCTTTAATCTAGCTCTGTGCAGCCATGGGATGACTTGATACCATGAAAACAAATAAGAGGGGAGAGAAGTGAAGAACTCAAGAGCCAACACATAAAAGCAATGGAGACTTGAAAATATAGATACATAGGGTTGAAATCTTCTCCTTTTTTCTTCTTCTTTCACACAAGAGAATTAAGCCTATAATATGATAAATACTAATATGAAGTTATCACAATATATGTACCTACGATCACTAAGTGTGAACTTACTGAGTAAAGAAGACATGGTATAATAAGTGTGCCATGACCAAGGGTGGTGGACTACATGGGTATAGTGTAGCTGTAGAGTTATTAGTGTATCCTCATATTAGTCACCTAATAAGCGACTGAGTAATATCTTGGTAGAAAAGAAAGAATTGAAATTATTATAATTTTAGCTCACATCAATACAACCATGATCAAAATCAACAAATTGATCTTCACACTCTCAAAAAGTACTTTTTAAAATAGCATTAAAAGTAAAAAGATTATAAGTTAGTGAGGATTAATTTAAATAAATTAAACTTTTAATATTATCATAAATTAATAACACCTTAGTGTCAATTTATATTCATCCCTTACAATTATGTTTACATTTAGAAATAAATATACACTAGTAAGGATAAAGAAGAATTAGATGTTAACAACACATTGAGCTTTTTGTCGCGTTTGACCTACTCATTATAAACAATTTTCCATTCTTCAAAGATAGGCCCTTAAGTTACAAGGGTATTATCAGGAGTCTAATCAATTAGTTGAGGCATACATTCATAATTGCCAAGAATATATCATGCAAGTCATCACCTTTAAGAATTAGCAACATCTTCACTTTTCACCCAAGGAATCCCACAAGGAGCTCTTGAACAATTCCTACATAGGAAAACTTATGAGATGTAAGAATTTCTCTAATTTTTATTAGGTATGTATATATGGATTCCCTATATATAACTAGAGAATTGCATTTTCCACATCTCATGGTAGGGAATTTTAGGCATGCATATATGATTTCCTTTTATATAACTACAGAGTTTTATTCCCCACATTTTAAACTAGGGATTTATAGGTCATATGATTAGGGAATCCCATTTCCCATCTAGTAGAGTAGGGAATTGTAGGCTACATAACTAGGGAATTCGATTCCCCACATTTCAAATTGGGAAATTACAAATATCGACTATATCAATTATATACACTTTATGGAAGATTACAAATAGTTATGCCAAGATATAATTTGTGGGAAGTGGTCACCAAACAAATTAGGCTTAAATTAAGTGGTCACTTAATAATACGACATTTCTTCTCATCCCTTTTTACAAAATTTGGTCAAACTCTTCTACACCTCTAAAGATTATTTGGTTGTGCACCAAGCCCTATGAAGGTAACTATACTGATCAATAATTTAATACTAAGCACCATGTGACCTAGCTCAATACTTATAGAAATTAGGAACCTATTGTGTGTGCCATTTGTGCAACTTCTTCCACACATTTCTAGTGCATATGCATTGCTAAAACATATGAAAATGATCCTCTTTTCCATAAGGGTAATGCCCTAAAATAAGCATCAACATAACTAACCTCCAAAGAAACATATAAAACTTACAAAGAATGATGAGGCATTTCATCTTTGTAAGGTTAGGGTGTTTTCATTTTCTCACATACACAAGTTTGTTGCACTTACTCTGATTATCCCAAATCATGTTAGAGTTTAAGGATACATTGCTCATATTACCTATAATCAAGCATAGTTGAGGTTTAAAGTCTTGTAATAGAAAATGTGATAGATATCAAAACCCCAAGGCAAATGCGTTAGTTTCTCAACACACATGTTAAGGAGTACCATGAAAAAATTAGATACAAAGGTACCTTGCCAATTTCTTATAATTGTAAAAGTTTTCCAAAATTTGATATGTTTTTGAGAATTAATAGGCCAATTTAAGATTTTCATTGATAACAAATATATCCATTTTGGGTCCCAAAGCATTCAATCAAACAGAGAATTTAGGTGACTAATCAATTCTCGCGACATCACCTAGCAAATCTTGAATTTTTAAAGCTATGGATATTGTTTTTCATGTTTCTCATCATCAAATACCCTCTAAGAAGGAGGTTCCACATGTTGAGAGAGAGAGAGAGTACGAGAGAGATACACAAGACATGCTCCCTAAGAATGATTCATATTGATGTAGAGTTAGTATATATAGGTGAGACCCAAGTCAAGTGAGAGATGATATATATAGTTGTAACATCCCCACTCAAACAAAGGTCTTTGGCTGTGAGTGAAAAAACCCTTGGGGAGAACAAGGGAAAAACCCGAGCCCCTACACATACCTACGATACAAAAATGATTTACTATAAAGTTTTCTTGAATACAATGATACATGCCTCAATCAGTGAGACAAGAACTTGGAATAATACCAAGTGCATTACTTAATGAGCTAAAGCGAGCTTCACTAAGAGCTTTTGTGAAGATGTCTGCAACCATTTGATCACTGGGACAATGCTCCACCATAATGGAACCTTTCTTGACTTCATGTTGAACATAATGATAATGAATAGCAATATGCTTTGATTTAATATGTTGTATATAGTGTTTGGTAAGACTAATAGCACTTTGGTTATCGCATTGAAGAGGTATACTAGATGATGAAGGATGTCCCAAATCTGCAAGTAGTTGTCAAAGCCAAACTAGCTCGCGAGCTGCTAATGATGCAGCAACATATTCGGCTTGAGTTGTAGAAACCGCAACACATCGTTGTTTCTTGGTGGACCAAGAAACCAAACATCCATTTACAAAGAAACAATTCCCACTTGTAGATCGCATGGATAAGTGTGAACTTTCCCAATCAGCGTCTGTATATCCAATAAAGTCAAAAGAAGTTGAAGAAGATAAAGAAGAATCCTCTCGACGACAATAAATAAGACCAAATTCCTTCGTACTCTTGAGATACTTAAGAATACGTTTTGTAGCACTTCAATGAATAGTGGAAGGGGAAGAAAGATACTGTCCCAAAAAATTAGCTGCAAATAAAATATCTGGTCTTGTGTTTAAACCAATAAATTGAAGACAACCAACAAGATTAGCAAAAGGTTGATGAATGGCTGATTCTTCATTGCGTGTTGTAGATGTACCCTTGGTAGAGATTGAAAGAATGGGAGTGTTGAAAGAGTATGCATTTGTCAACCCAAACTTCTTAACAATATCATTAATAAACTTTGTCTAGCGAAGAAGAAGAATGCCTTGTTGTTGGTGTCGTTGAACTTGAATACCCAAACAAGAATGTATCTCAACAAGATCCACCATTTCAAATGCAGTCGATAAAAGCTTCTTCATAGCATCCAAAAAAGCAATATTATTTGACACAAGAATAGTATCATCAACATATAGAGCAAAAATAATAAAATATTTATCCTCCCTTTTGATGTAAAGATTTGGGTCAAAAAAAACATGCAACAAAACCTTTAGATGTGAGGAACTGATCAATCTTAATATACCAAGCACGAGAGGCTTGCTTCAATCCATATAATGCACGATGAAGCTGGCATACAAGATGCTCCTTTCCTGGAATCATAAAACCTTCAGGTTGCTCCATATAGATTTCTTCTTCAAGATCTCCATTGAGAAAAGCTGTTTTAACATCCATTTGGTGAATTTCTAGATCAAATAGTGTTGCAAAAGCCAAAATCATACGAACAGTTGTGGAGCGCACAACGGGAGAAAATGTTTCTTGATAATCTACTCTTGCAACCTGTGAGTAACCTTTTGCAACAAGTCGTACTTTGAACTTATCAAACGAGCCATCAGCTTTGGTCTTGGTTTTATAAACCCATTTACATTTGATAGGAACACGATTTGGGGGGAGTTCAGTAAGAATCCATGTACCTTTGGAGATTAAAGAATCATACTCAGCTTGCATAGCTTCTTGCCATTGATCCCTTAGAGAGGAATCGATAGTTTCCATATACGATATTGGATCCTCTTGGATAGACATAGCATCATCAAAGACATCATATTCAATAGAATAGAATCCATGCTCTATCTCAATAGGAAGATCGACATAGATCTCCAAATTTTCATCGATCTTCTTTGGAGGTGAAGGAGGTTTATGATCATCGAAATTAGTAGAATCACAAAGCAAGTAAGGAAATGCACTAAGCAAAGACTGTGTATCATCTGAAACATCTGACGACCATGTGCCACCCATAGTCTTCTCATCAAATATAGCATCACGACTAATGATAACCTTTTGAGAAGAAGGATCATAAAATTTGTAACCTTTGGAATGATCTGAATAACCAAGAAAAATAACCTTCAAACCTGGAGGATCCAACTTATGCCGAGTGTCCTTGGGCACATGAATATAAGCAATGCAGCCAAATGTGCGAAAGTGAGAGACTGAAGGTGTCTTCCCTGTCCAAATTGTTATAGGAATTTTACCAGCAGGTGCAGTAGTTGGAAGATGATTTTAAATAAAAACAGCTGTTAGAAGTGCTTTAGTCCAAAACTTTTGAGACAAACCAGAGTGTATAAGCATGCAACGTATAGCATTAAGAATCGTGCGATTTTTGCGCTCAGCAACACCATTTTGCTGAGGAGAATAAGGAACTGTAAACTCATGATGAATACATTGATCCTTACAGAAGTCATCAAATAGATTGGATACATATTCAACGCCATTGTCACTACGAAGCATCTTTATAGAGAATCCAGTTTGAAGCTCCACACTTATCTTGTATTGTTTAAATATAGGTAAAGCCTCAAACTTATGTCGAAGAAGATAGACATGTATGTACCGTGAGAAATCATCAATGAAAGTTATAAAATATCGATATTGAGACTTTGAGGCAGGAAAAGAACTGCAAACATCGGTATGAACCAAATCCAAGAGAGCACAGGAATGTGATGAAGTAGAAGTGTGGAAAGGCGAACGATGGTGTTTTCCAAGTGCAAAGTACTCACATATTCCCATACGTGGATGAGATTTAAGATCCATACCTTGCACAATACCATGACGATGAAGATCAAGAATTTTGGCAAAATCGGAGTGTGCAAATCGTTGATGCCATAATTTGCAATCTACATCTCCAGGGGCAGTAACAACATTTGCAACTGTATCGTTCAATGATAGCTCAAATAGATTACCATGTTAAGGAGCCACTACTATAGTATGCCCGTCTTTCTCTATACGACATTGATTATGATCAAAGCCAACAAACAAACCAAGATCAACTAGACGAGCAACAGAAAGAAGATTTCTTTGCAAATCTGGAACATGAAGAACTCCTCTTAATATTCTAGTGGATGAAACAGTCCCCAGATATAAATCACTCACTCCTTTGACTTGACAAGTCGTATCATCCGCAAGGTAAACAAACTTCTTGACAGGAAGAGAATGATAATTGTGAAGCCACTGCGATTGGTATGTCATGTTTCCAGTGGCACCTGAATCAACGATGAATAGAGAACCATCATGAACATGAAGTACCTTGTCTAGAGAGATATCATAATGGATGAAATTGAGCCCCTGATGAGTATGATCATCATCAGTTATAGTTTGTTGAACAATGTAAGCTCGAGAACGTTCTTCATCATATCTGCCTTTATAACAACGGCGAGATGGATGATCTGTATGTGCACAATAATCACAAGGAGGAAAACTTTTGGACGAGCGAGGTTGCTTTGTAGTAACTCCATGCTCCTCATCATATTGACGTGCCCAGCAATCAGAATGATGCCAGGAGGCATATTCCACAGTGGATTTCGTACCACAGTGGATTCCGTGAGGTTTTACGGTGGATTCCGTAAACTTAGATGACCGGGGCTCATACACAAAGTGGATTCTTTGTGCGAGAAGTTGATGGGGACGCCTGTCCTTTTCGGGTGTCTCATTAATTTAGTGTGTACATGGGTGATTCAATAGCACGTGATTCCGCAAAATACATATTAAATTAATAAACGTTTATGAGTTTAGAGTGCACACTCGTAATAAATTAAGGTTAGGATTTATTTCTAACCAGTTGATTTATTTATGTAGCTGAAGACTGCTAGGTATTCACTTTTGTCGGTTTAATTGTATTATTTTACTAACGATTGTGAATGCTTCAGTTGATGTGCAGAGATAGCAGCAGTGGCGGAGGAAAGCATTGGAGTCTAGCGAGTATTCGACCTATGGATTATATTTTGATAGGCGCCACGCCTATATTTTGTTATGTCTATTGAGGCATCAATTATTTATTATTATTTTGTATGCACCTATGCGCACGAATATGTTATTTCTATTTGGGACATTGTGTTGAGCGTGCCAGACTCTATGGGCACCGTCCATTAGCTTTATCTCCTATTTTTGTAAAAACAAACTCAAAAGCTAAAAGCTTGTCATATTTTTGTAAATTGGGCTATTATTGAGCATGAAGATGGAAATATACATAAAATACATTCTTTGTGAAGCGCTCACATAAGGCATGGGGGGAGATTGAACCCAATTAGTCTCTTGCTCTTGTCGTTCATGCTTTTTACATTGTTTTTTGTGCAAAAAGGTAGAGTTCATTGTTCTTGGGGACCTTCTGGGATTCACTACATGAGCATACTGTGACTGATCTGCGCACCAGTGGTATCAGAGCGGAGCTGAGATCAAGAGCTTCCAATCGCTACCCATCTCGTGCGAAGGCGGAGCTCCTGGAACGATCGGGCTCTATGGTCAATCTCATCGTGAACCGTCGATACAGGCAAACTTCTGGCGATCAAGAACCCCTATTTCTACTCTCAGATTGTGAAGGACCAGGCTGTATAGGTGGAGGACCACGCATTCATCTCCTTCATCAAGTCATCAAAAAATCAGAGCTAAGTTTCATCACTACAAGCCTAAAAGCTTAAAAATCAAAAGTATTCAATCTTAGTATTAAGCTTTAATAAGCTTAACCTCGTAAATTTCATCTCGGGTGGCGTCAGTATATTCTCGCTGAGTTCAAACATGACGTCAACATGCCGCAATACCAGAAAATCACATTTGGCTTAGTAAGCCATAAGTCCCATAGCTAAGCTAAGTCAGACAAGACAAATCTCCAGCAAATCACCAAACTCCACGTCCTGCACTCCAGAAATCAAGTTCTGCAAGTCAATTGTGATCAAGTCTTGCAAGTTCACTAAGTCGGCTAAGTCTGCAACTCTGCAAGTCAGACTAGTCAACTGGAGTCAGAACTGACTAGTGCTCAAAACTCCTAGAAGGGTTGTTCCTACGCAGAAACTCCAAACTGCAAAGTTATTCATGGCAAGGTATTCTACCCATACGTAGGTTCACTGAAGTATTTTCAGCATACGAAGAAGGAAACATCGCAGATTTTCTAAAAATTGAGAAAGAAATACCCAAAAACACATAGCCTTGTAACCCCGAATTTGAGCTACACTCATCCCGCTAACCTGATTTTGAGTGAGAAAGGTCTTTTGAGTTTTACAGGATGACAGAACCACATATGGATGATCCTATGACTGAAGACGACCTACGTGAGCCTACCATGGAACAAAAGCTGGATCTAATCATGATGCAATTGGAAGAAGAACGAAGGGCTAGGCAAGCATTGCAAGCGCAATTGACAAAATTACAAAGAGCCTCTACTGACAAAGAAGAACCTCAAGCTGAAGATTTAATTCAACGTACCATCGACTCTACCCTTGAAGCTCAAACCATTCGCAAGGAATCAAAGATAAGTAAACGAAGTTTCAAATTTCGCATTTTCAATGGCATACGAGAAGGAAAGACTGTTTTATCATTCATTAGTCAGTTTGATGACTATTTCCATGAGGAAACCTATCCAGAAAAAGATAAAATCAAGTGTGTTACTAATCATTTGGTAGACAGAGCATCACTTTGGTGGACTGTAGTACACAAGAGCATAGAATGTCCTGCTACTTGGGAAGATTTCAAGAAGAAGTTCATGCAGAATTTCCTTCCACCGCAATTTCATGAGAAGGCTATCAAGCAATGGGATCTACTTCAACAACGGGATCGTGAGCCTATACCACAGTATATAGAGCGTTTTTTAAATGCACATGCTTGAAGACGTACCAGAGACGACGCATAAGTGGAAGTATATGTCTGGACTTCTTGGACATTACTACGCTGAAGTGAACATGTTCAAGCTTGCTACCCTTGAAGACGCCATCTCACTAGCTCACGACATTGAAGATAAGTTACGCGGTAGAGACAGATGACCACACCAATTCCAAGCCAATGGTAATTATGGATCTAAACAATTCAATTCCAATTTTAGAAGATTTAATCCAGGTCGTTTCTCTTCACCATCTTTCTGCAAGAATTGGGCTAAACCACCTGCATTACCATCCAATGTCAATCCAAATCCTAAGCCTATTCCACAAGCAAATCCAAATGTACCCAAACTTCCAGCCATTGCAAATAATGTAACCAAAGCCAAGCCAATAGTATGCTATAAATGTCACCAGCCTAGATATGTCGCTACAATTTGTCAATCAAAGAAGCCACGAGCTCATATCAACTATCTTGGAGCCATGGACGAAGACGAGCATGAGGATATGCCTGATTTCACTGAAGATGATGACGACACTACTATTACTTCCGACACTTTACCAGGTATGCCTACTCCACATTCATTATTGACTATGAAATGTTTGGTGCATGGAAAGAAGAAGACTATTTTGCATGATAACGGTAGTACTCATGACTTTATTTCAGCAAAATTAGTAAAGGAATTGAAATTACAGACTGTACCTACGCATTATCGCATAAAAGCTGCATTTTTAGGTACTAGGTATAATGGTACACATGAAGTGTAAGATTTAGAGATTCAAATTGGTTCATACACTGAAAGAAAAAATTTCTTAGTTATTCCATTACAATCCAGTGATATTATTTTAGGAATGCCTTGGCGACACAGCATAATCCAGATATAGATTATTCCACACACACAATGAATATTAATTTTCAAGGAAAATCTATTACCTTATATGGTATGCATGTATCTAATGTTTTTCCACTGCTTTCGCATACTCAAGCAAAACGTGTATTACGCAAGAGTACTAAATCATATCTCATTGGGTGAATGAATTGCAAGCAAAGGAAAATCATATGCACCTTAGGCATAAGGAATTTCTTGCATATTTTAAGGACTGTTTTGCAGAAGACCTACCACCAGGTTTACCTCCTTCACATCCAGAAGACCATAAGATTGATTTAATCCCTCGAACACAACCACCTTGCAAAGCACCATATAGGCACAATCAGATAGAGCAAAAAGAAATCTAGAGTCAAGTTGAAGAATTACTAAATAGAGGTTTAATTCAACCTAGCAGTTCTCCATTCGGTGCACCTGTACTCTTAGTCAAGAAAAATAATAATACTTATCGTATGTGTATTGACTACCGAGCTTTAAATAAGATCACTGTAAAGAATAGGTATCCTATACCTAGAGTTGATGACCTTATGGACAAACTGCAAGGATCTTCTATATTTAGTAAAATTGATCTTAAGTCTGGATATCATCAGGTGAGGCTAGATAAATTTGACATATTTAAGACTGCATTCAGAACACAGTTTGGCCATTACGAATTCTTAGTCATGCCATTCGGATTGACTAATGCACCTGCTACCTTTAGTAGAATGATGAACCGTATCTTTCTGAAATATCAGTACTGTGTGATTGTTTTCTTTGATAATATTTTGGTGTTTAGTCAAAATGAGAAAGAGCATTATGAGCATTTGTCATTAGTTTTTCAATTATTGAAAGAAAATCAACTGTTTGCAAATCCTGAAAAGAGTGAATTCTTTAAGACAGAAATTGAGTATTTAGGTCATATTGTATCATCTGAAGGAATTAAAGTTGATTCTAAGAAAATTGTTGCAATATTGAATTGGTCTATTCCTAAAAACGTGCATGAGTTACGCTCATTCCTTGGTCTTGCTAGTTTCTATAAGAAGTTTGTACGTAATTTTTCATTACTTGCTTTACCATTAACCAAACTTCTCAAGAAAGGAATTGTTTATCAATGGACCGAAAATCAACAGAAATCCTTTGACTTACTGAAACATGCATTAACCAATGCCCGTGTTTTACAGTTGCCTGACTTTAATAGACCATTCTTTCTAGTTGTGACTGATGCTAGCGGATCAGGAATAGGAGCCGTACTAATGCAAGACAATCATCCAATAGCATATTCTAGTTGTAAGCTGAAACCCTCTGAGCTGAAATATTCCACATATGACAAAGAACTATTAGCAGTTGTACAAGCATTAAGACAATGGAAACACTACTTAATGGGTTCAGAATTTATGATAAAGACCGACCAGCAAAGCATTAGATATTTACTTAGCCAACCCCAAATTTATAATCGTCATATAAAATGGGCTTCCTTTATTCAAAGTTTTCATCCTATCATTCAATACCAACCTGAAAAAGAAAATGTAGTTGCTGATGCATTGAGTAGAAGACCTGCAATTCATAATATTTATGTCATATCTTTTGATTCTTTGATTGCTATGAAATATACATATCACCAAGATATTACTTTTCATTCTGATTGGAATAAATTAGTTCAAAATAATTTCATTCCTATTGATTCATTGTCATATAATGATGGATTTATGTTTTATGAAAAGAGACTGTGTGTTACTATTCCATTCCGATCTTTTGTTTTGAATGAAATTCATTATCCCCCATATCAAGGTCATAGAGGTATCATATCTACATTACGTATGTTAACTGAAGATTTTTATTGGCCGCATATGGATGCAGATGCATCTAATTTTGTTTCTGAATGTTTGATTTGTCAAAGAGTTAAGAGACATCATGGTAAATAGTATGGATTACTAATGCCTTTGTCTATTCCATCTAAACCTTAAGAACAAATTTCTATGGATTTCATTACTGGTTTACCAAATACTAAATCTAACCATGATATGATTTGGACAGTTGTAGATAGATTTAGTAAGCAAGCATATTTCATTCCATGTAAGAAAACTTTAACAGCATCCCAAGTAGCACAATTATTTTTGAAAACTATTTTTACTAACCATGGATTCCCAAAAGTTATCATTTCAGATCATGATTCAAGATTTTGTAACAATTTTTGGATTACCCTGTTTGCTAATCTAGGCACAAAGATTGATTTCTCATTTGCATTTTATCCAGAAACTAATGGACAAACAGAAGCCACAAACAGCACCATTCTAGATCTTTTACGTGCATATACTATCTCTAAACCTCAGACATGGGACACTCATTTGCATTTATTACAGTTTGCATATAACAATATACCGCACACATCTACAAAGAAAGCACCGTTTGAAGTCATTTATGAATATAGATTATCTACACCTGTTGCATCTTTGTCTTATAGAATTCAGAGTGCTGATGATATTGCTAGTATGCATAACAGTATTTTTGATGAAGTTAAGGATATGATTGCTAAAGCCCAACAATCATATACCAAACAAGCCAACAAGAAAAGACAAGCCATGAATTTCAAAGTTGATGATTATGTTTGGCTGAGAATAGAAAAACGTAGACTGCAAAGTGTAGATAGACATCCAGTTATCAAACTAGCTCCCAGATTCTATGGACCATTTAGAATCATTCATAAAATTAATGATAATGCATTCAAGTTAGAATTACCATCTTATTGGAAAATTCACAATACATTTCACATTAGTTTATTGAGACCATTTAGAGGCCAATTACCTATCCACCCTATTTATGAAAACTCACCTTTATTAGAGGAAGAGGCTGAAATACTTGAACCAGAAGCTATCATAGACACAGACTTTATGACCACTAGAACTGGCCAAATGTATTCTAGATATCTAGTAAAATTTAAGAACCATCCTGTAGAGGAAGCACAATGAAAACCCACCTTTATTAGAGGAAGAGGCTGAAATACTTGAACCAGAAGCTATCATAGACACTGACTTTATGACCACTAGAACTGGCCAAAGGTATTCTAGATATCTAGTAAAATTTAAGAACCATCCTGTAGAGGAAGCACAATGGATGCACGCTAGAGACTTAAATGCTTTCTCCACTCTGTTAGCTCCACATTGAGCTAATAGCAATTCAGGTCAATTGCTATCCCACCCCGGGGGTATGATGCCAGGAGGCATATTTCACGGTGGATTCCGTGCCAAGGTGGATTCCGTGAGGTTTTACGCTGGATTCCGTAAACTTAGATGACCGGGGCTCATACACAAAGTGGATTCTTTGTGCGAGAAGTTGATGGGGACGCCTGTCCTTTTCGGGCGTTTCATTAATTTAGTGTGTACATGGGTGATTCCATAGCGGGTGATTTCGCAAAATACATATTAAATTAATAAACGTTTATGAGTTTAGAGTGCGTACTCGTAATAAATTAAGGTTAGGATTTATTTCTAACCAGTTGATTTATTTATGTAGTTGAAGACTGCTAGGTATTCACTTTTGTCGGTTTAATTGTATTATTTTACTAACGATTGTGAATGCTTCAGTTGATGTGTAGAGATAGCAGCAGTGGCGGAGGAAAGCATTGGAGTCTAGCGAGTATTCGACCTATGGATTATATTTTGATAGGCGCCACGCCTATATTTTGTTATGTCTATTGAGGCATCTATTATTTATTATTATTTTGTATGCGCATATGCGCACAGATATGTTATTTCTATTTGGGACATTGTGTTGGGCGTGCCAGACTCTATGGGCACCGTCCATTAGCTTTATCTCCTATTTTTGTAAAAACAAACTCAAAAGCTAAAAGCTTGTCATATTTTTGTAAATTGGGCTATTATTGAGCATGAAGATGGAAATATACATAAAATACACGCTTTGTGAAGCGCTCACACAAGGCATGGGGGGAGATTGAACCCAATTGGTCTCTTGCTCTTGTCATTCATGCTTTTTACATTGTTTTTTGTGCAAAAAGGTAGAGTTCATTGTTCTTGGGGACCTTCCAGGATTCACTACGTGAGCATACTGCGACCGATCTGCGCACCACAGAGCCACATGACCTTCTTATCACAATAAGAACAATGTTTGTTAGGATAAGCAAGACGAGAAGATCTACTACCTGGATTAGGACGTCCACCCTACTGAAAACGTGAAGCAGGACACTTGCGAGCAACAAAAGTAGCATCAAAATCCCTTTGTTCGCGAGTGACCAAAACAGCATTAGATTTTTCCAAATGATGCTCATGACGTTGAGAATATTCAATAAGAGATATACATGCTTTGTCAAAGTGGATATCATCCTTGTTAGACAAAATAGTGATGATATTGTCATATAAAGGATCTTTGATGGTATGAAGAAGTTGAGTAACAATCTGATTTTTAGCAACAGGAGCGCTGGCAGCACCAAGCTGATTGATAATGTCTTTAAAAGCCTCGATATGAGAGTGCATAGAAGTACCAACCTTATATTGAAAATTCTTCAAACAAGTTTGGAGATATAAAATTTCGGTGACCGATTTCTTCTCAAACGTTGAGATAAGATACTCTCAAATAGCATGAGAGGTTTCCAGATGAAAGACATCCAACCTAAGTGAGTCAGGAAGTGCAGACAATATATAACAACGAGCCGCTTTGTCACGATGAATCCAATCAGTATGATCAATTTTCCATTGTTCAAATAATGGACCATTAGTAATCACAGAATTGTTATTCATCACATCAATAGGTTGAACTGGGCAAGACAGGTCGCCCACAACAATATCAAATAATTCGTCACCTTCAAGAATTAGCATCATCTTTGCTTTCCACCCAAGAAATCCTTGTCCTTGGAAGAAGGGAACCGAACGTTGGCCAAACGGATATCCGTTTACAATTACGCAATTGGCCATGCCTGTATGTCGAGAGAAAACAAATCAAATGAGATCGCATAATCTGCAGACCATGATCAAGACGAGCGTAGTTGAGACTCATGACAATCAAAATAGGGATATGCACGTAAGAACAACGAAAAGTATTGAGTGACTAAAAAGAAATCCCGAAATAGAGAGGCGTAACGTGCAAGACGAGATGACGCATATAAGAAAAGTGCTATTGCGATCGAGCAAAGAACGTGAACAATAATAAACATCGCTAAACATAGCAAGATGTTTGCTTGTCGTAATCAACATTATTAACGAATACGAGCGATTAATAAACTGTAATTGGGGATTAACGAACGGTAATTAGAAATACAGTTTTAAATAAAGAATCGCAAATTCGAGCAGAATTGCTGTCTTGAATCCTGAACTGTCATAACTTTTGATCCAGAACTCCAATTGACAAGCGATTTTGATAGGATACGAGACAAATTTAACTAATACTTCTAATTTGAACAAGTTCATGTATCAAATCATCACTTGTGCAAAGAATTCAATCAAGTATAAATAATGAAACAACTTATCTTCCTTGTTGTTGCTACGCATCCATAGCTCTGATACCATGTTGAGAGAGAGAGAGAGAGTACGAGAGAGATACACAAGACATGCTCCTAAAGAATGATTCATATTGATGTAGAGTTAGTATATATAGGTGAGACCCAAGTCAAGTGAGAGATGATATATATAGTTGTAACACCACAATGGGTCAAATACAATTTTTTTGGAAAGGGCATTGTTCATGCTTACTTGGGTTTAGATAGAGCCACTCCACTATCTTCCTTAGTTAATAAGCTCTTCCCTTGAGGAAGATAGTGTATGCTTAAAATATCACAAGATCATGCACTTAGTTGGTATCAACACAAGGTAAAGTATAATTAATATAAATGAGAACCCTAATGTCAAAACCACAATACACTTTATAGAGTGGCATTGACATTTCTAGCACCCCCTCTTGATACTTAATAAATGCTATAGTAATAAGAGATTAATGCTACAACCATGAACATTCAAGTCTCACACATAGACTAGATGTGCCTCAAAGACAATACAAAGAAGATTCAACAAATATGAAGCGTGGGATAAGAAAACAACTTCCCACATGTGAAGACCATTCAATAGTTGCAGCATTTGGAGGGCCACATAATATCAAAGAAGATTCAAGCCTTGAGATATTGATCATAGCAATGACTAGACTCACAAATCATCCCTAAGGACATGAAGACCATTGAATAGTTGTAGCATTTGGAAGTCCACATAATGTCAAAGAAGATTCAAGCCTCAATCTATTGATCATAGCAACAACTAGACTCACAAATCATCCCTAAGAACATGCACTTGACTTCATGAAATCAATAGTTGTAGCATTTGGAAGGCCACATAATGTCAAAGAAGATTCAAGTGTGCAGCTATTGATTGTAGCACTACTAGACTCACAAATCATCCCAAAGAAAAAAATAATTGGAAAGGGCATCTTTCATGCTTGGTTGGGTTTAGAGAGAGCTACTCCACTATCTTCCTTAGCTAATTAGCTATTCTCTTGAGGAAGATAGTGTCTGATTACAATATCGCAAGATCATGCACTTAGTTGGTATCAACACAAGGTAAAGTATAAATAATATAAATTAGGACCCTAATAAGCAAAACCACAATACACTTTATAGAGTGACATGGACATTTTCAGCAGCCGCCCTTGATACTTAATAAATGCTATAATAACAAGAGATTAATGTTAGAACCATTAATACTCAAGTCTCACACATAGACCAGATGAGCCTTGAAGACAATGCAAAGAAGATTCAACAATTATGAAGCATGGGATACAAAAAAAACATGTGACATGTGGTAGCTCATCAATGTCCAACAGTTTCTCAAAGCTCCAAGAAGACCATTCAATATTTGTAGAATTTGGAAGGTGACATAATGTCAAAGAAGATTCAAGCCTCAAGCTTTTGATCATAGGAAGAACTAGACCCACAAATCATCCCTAAGAATATACACTTGACTTCATGAAATCAACTACAACAAATATATACTTGAGAAGCACCAATCAACCGATAACATTAAGTGGAAAATTAAGTTGACTATATGAAATTAAGTGAAACAAATATACACTTGACAAGCACCAATAAAAAAGGGCAACCTGTCTTGCCCATTTCAACCTATTGATGTGATGAATAACAATTCTGTGATTACCGATGGCCCATTATTTGAACAATGGAAAATTGATTATACTGACTGGATTCGTCATGACAAAGCGGCTCATCGTTATATATTGTCTCCACTTCTTGACTCACTTATGTTGGATGTCTTCTTTCTGTTGCTCGTCTAGTTGATCTTGGTTCGTTTGTTGGCTTTGATCATAATCAATGTCGTATAGAGAAAGACGGACATACTATAGTAGTGGCTCCTCGACATGGTAATCTATTTGAGCTATCATTGAACGATACAATTGCAAATGTTGTTACTGCCCCTAGAGATGCAGATTGCAAATTATGGCATCAATGATTTGCACACTCCGATTTTGCCAAAATTATTGATCTTCATCGTCATGGTATTGTGCAAGGTATGGATCTTAAATATCATCCACGTATGGGAATATGTGAGTACTGTGCACTTGGAAAACACCATCGTTCGCCTTTCCACACTTCTACTTCATCACATTCCTGTGCTCTCTTGGATTTGGTTCATACTGATATTTGTGGTCATTTTCCTGCCTCAAAGTCTCAATATCGATATTTTATAACTTTCATTGATGATTTCTCACGGTACACACATGCCTATCTTCTTCGATATAAGTCTGAGGCTTTATTTATATTTAAACAATACAATATAAGTGTGGAGCTTCAAACTGGATTCTCTATAAAGACGCTTCGTAGTGACAATGGCGGTGAATATGTATCCAATCTATTTGATGACTTGTGTAAGGATCAAGGTATTCATCATGAATTTACAATTCCTTATTCTCCTCAGCAAAATGGTGTTGCTTAGTGAAAAAATTGCACTATTCTTAATGTTGTACGTTGCATGCTTATACACTCTGGTTTATCCCGAAAGTTTTGGACTGAAGCACTTCTAAGAGTCGTTTTTATTCAAAATCATCTTCCAACTACTGCACTGCCTGCTGGTAAAACTCCTATAACAATCTGGACAGGGAAGACACCTTTAGTCTCTCACTTTTGCACATTTGGCTGCATTGCTTATATTCATGTGCCCAAGGACACTCGACATAAGTTGAAGCCTCCATGTTTGAAGGTTATTTTTCTTGGTTATTCAGATCATTCCAAAGGTTACAAATTTTATGATCCTTCTTCTCAAAAGGTTATCATTAGTCGTGATGCTATATTTGATGAGAAGACTATGGGTGGCACATGGTCGTCAGATGGTTCAAATGATACACAGTCTTTTCTTAGTGCATTTCCTTACTTGCTTTGTGAGTCTACTAATTCTAATGATCATAAACCTCCTTCACCTCCAAAGAAGATTGATGAAAATTTGGAGATCTATGTCGATCTTCCTATTGAGATAGAGCATGGATTCTATTCTATTGAATATGATGTCTTTGATGATGCTATGTCTGTCCAAGAGGATCCTATATCGTATATGGAAGCTATCAATTCGTCTCAAAGGGATCAATGGCAAGAAGCTATGCAAGCTAAGTATGATTCTTTAATCTCCAAAGATACATGGATTCTTACTGAACTCCCCCCAAATCGTGTTCCTATCAAATGTAAATGGGCTTATAAAACCAAGACCAAAGCTGATGGCTCGTTTGATAAGTTCAAAGCACGATCTGTTGCAAAAGGTTACTCGCAAATCGCAGGAGTAGATTATCAAGAAACATTTTCTCCCATTGTGCGCTCCACAACTGTTCGTATGATTTTGGCTTTTGCAACACTATTTGATCTAAAACGGCTTTTCTCAATGGAGATCTTGAAGAAGAAATCTTTATGGAGCAACTTGAAGGTTTTATGATTGCAGGAAAGGAGCATCTTGTATGCCAGCTTCATTGTGCATTATATGGATTGAAGCAAGCCTCTCGTGCTTGGTATATTAAGATGGATCAGTTCCTCACATCTAAAGGTTTTGTTGCATGTTTTGCTGACCCAAATCTTTACATCAAAAGGGAGGACAAATGTTTTATTATTCTTGCTCTATATATTGATGATATTATTCTTATGTCAAATAATATTGCTTTCTTAGATGCTATGAAGAAGCTTTTATCGACTACATTTGAAATGGTGGATCTTGGTGAGATACATTCTTGTTTGGGTATTCAAGTTCAACGACACCGACAACAAGGCATTCTTCTTCTTCGCCAGACAAATTTTATTAATAATATTGTTAAGAAGTTTGGGTTGACAAATGCGCACTTTGCTAACACTCCCATTCTTTCAAGCTCTACCAAGGGTACATCTACAACACACAATGAAGAATCAGCCATTCATCAACCTTTTGCTAATCTTCTTGGTTGTCTTCAATTTATTGGTTTAAACACAAGACCATATATTTTATTTGCAGCTAACTTTTTGGGACAGTATCTTTCTTCCCCTTCCACTATTCATTGGAGTGCTGAAAAATGTATTCTTAAGTACCTCAAGGGTACAAAGGAATTTGGTCTTATTTATCGTCATCGAGAGGATTCTTCTTTATCTTCTTCAACTTCTCTTGACCTTATTGGATATACAGATACTGATTGGGCAAGTTCACACTTATCCATGTGATCTACAAGTGGGAATTGTTTCTTTGTCAATGGATGTTTGGTTTCTTGGTCCAGCAAGAAACAACTATGTGTTGCGGTTTCTACAACTGAAGCCGAATATGTTGCTGCATCATTAATAGCTCGTGAGCTAGTTTGGCTTCGCCAACTACTTGCAGATTTGGGACATCTTTCATCGTCTAGTACACCTCTTCAATGCGATAACCAAAGTGCTATTAGTCTTACCAAAGACTATATACAACATAGTAAATCAAAGCATATTGCTATTCATTATCATTATGTTCGACATGAAGTCAAGAAAGGTTCCATTATGGTGGAGCATTGTCCCAGTGATCAAATGGTTGCAGACATCTTCACAAAAGCTCTTAGTGAAGCTCGCTTTAGTTCATTAAGACATGCACTTGGCATTGTTCCAAGTTCTTATCTCACTAATTGAGGCATGTATCATTGTATTCAAGAAAATTTTATAGTAAATCATTTTTGTATCAATGGTTTGTGTAGGGGCTCGGGTTTTTCCCTTGTTCTCCCCAAGGGTTTTTTCACTCGCAGCCAGAGACCTTTGTTTGAGTGGGGATGTTACAACTATATATATCATCTCTCACTTGACTTGGGTCTCACCTATATATACTAACTCTACATCAATATGAATCATTCTTTGGGAGCATGTCTTGTGTATCTCTCTCGTACTCTCTCTCTCTCTCTCTCTCTCTCTCTCTCTCTCTCAATATTTTTAGGGTTTTGAGCAAAGGAATGGATGATCAGAGTTCTCCTCCAGCTCAGAGTTTTTGTAGGCAAGTGTTGATGAAGTCCTTCAAAGCATTTAATCAATGGATGGAAGATCTGGAGTAGATCAAGTAGGGAAGAAGAGCAAAAAAATCAGCGCATTTTTTGGCACATTTGTCGGCCTGTTATCCTCTCCATAACCTACATCATCACTTAACCATGGTACTCCTCCTGAAGCTCAGGCAACAAGAAACCTTTGCCCCATGCTTTGGTAGTAAGAAATGATCAATAGAGAAAGATATTTGAGGATTTCTTGGTATCCACCATGGAAGCTTTAGCCAAAAGCTTGAAAGAGAGAGAAGAGAAGCTCTCTTTAGAAAAGTAACTGTAGTTTAAACTCTAACTAAGCCCGGTTAACCATCATTTACCCTAGTTACCTCCATTTTTGCATGAAGTTTGATGACGACCTACCATTTAAGCTATCCTCCTCCATGTCTAACCTTGGATATCTCCAAATGTAGTCTCTTACTAACTGTAGATGATCTGTAGCACTTCACTAGTCACTGTCTTGTACAATTTTTGTCTGAAATTCATTTTGAAATAGAGGAAAATAAGATTGAAAATAGAAGAAAAAATGGATCAAAGACCAATGCTCTGATACCACTTGTCAAAGAGAGAACTAGGGAGAGAGAGAGGAGAGAGAATACTGCAGAAGAGAGAGAAAGACTGCAGGAAGAGAGAGAAGAAGAGTGATGAGGAGAGAGAAATACTAGATTTAGAGAGAGAAAAATAGGAAAGAGGGAGAAGCCATAGAAGCTGTGAGCAAGATGGGAGAGAAAGACTGTAATTAGTTGTATTAATGTGTCAAAAAGATGCGAAAAATTACATGTCCTCTCCTTTTATACCAATGTCAGTGTGGCATGGCATAATATCAATGGTATTTACACTAATTCCTTATTCCTAGCTTCTTACAATGGATGATGAGACATTTGATCTGCTAAGAGAGAAATTATCCATATCATTATATGATGGGTGCCGAGTATCTTGCCTAAAGATTACACTCCTAAGTGTGCAAGCAAAATACAGATTGAGTGATGCGAGTGTGACCCAGTTGTTCAGGTACCTTCTACATATACTTCATTGATTTATTTTCAACACCATTATAAAAAACAATTGTACTTTTTCAAGGTGTTTTATGATTTCTTTTCACGTTCCTAAAGTATTTTATATTACCACTTGGAAATACCATGCTTGACTCTCGTGATAATACGTGACATGTTTTACGAAAGCTTGACATAGACTACAACAACATCCATACATGTGTCAACGATTGCCTGATGTTTTGAGAAGAATACGAGACTACGGAGATATCTTCAAAGTTTGGTGCTTATAGGTATTGGCAGGACTTGCAAGGACATCCCTGAGAAAGTTCTTAGAAACTTTTCACTTATCCCCTCTATACGTCACATGTTTCGTACGTTGGGCATAGCGAGCTTGACAACGTGGCATGTGTAGAATAGATCTACAAATGTAGTCCAACGAATATTAGCTAATTCACGTGCATGGAGCCACATTGAATCTATATTTCCAGCCTTTGTAAGAGAGCCAATGAATCTTCGGCTTGCTCTTAGTATGGATGGCGTGAACCCATTCGGTCTTCGCTCAATTTCTTACAGTGTGTAGTATGTGGTCCTTGTTAACTACAACATCTCGCCATGGCTTTCAATAAAGAAAGAATATCTGATCCTTAGCTTGCTCATTCTTGGTCGCTACAAAGTTAAGAATATGGACGTCTATCTCCGTTCATTAGTCGATGAGCTTAAGATTTTGGGGGAGAAGGGGGTCACCGTGGAAGATATGAGCAAGTGTGATGGTCAACGGTTTGCCAATATACAAGCGATTCTCATATTGACCATGCATGACTTTTCGAGATTTAGGGAGTGCTCAAGTAAGTAGGCTTCCATTCTCATTGGCCATATCTATCATAGCTCATTCAAGTTTGTGTTCACTAAATAGAGGTGTTGGGACATGTTCGGTTACCTCAGATTATCATGCATGTCTATTGTGTGGGCCATAGTTAGAGACTTCTGAAGGTTATGAACCATAAAGAAGATGGTATATCAAGGACACACCTCTTTCTTGCTGAAGGGTCATGAACTGAGAGAATATTTTTTGAATAACCTCTAGTACAAATGAATGCCCAAAGATGATAGGAGTTGAAATTGGTCCACACGGAGTCACATCCAAATGGAATTCAACGGTTCTCGATTTTCTACAAGTTGCTCTATTGAACCCACTTATAGATCAACCACTTGTTGGATCCCATGCATATTTTTTAGAATGTGGGCAGTCTACTATAGGACCACATCATAGGAAAGAGAGACATTGCAGGGGCACGAATGGATTTGAAGGAGATAGGCAAGATGGATGCGCTTTGGCTAGAGTCAAGTATTGATGGTCACTTGTAACTATCTCGTGCTCCTTCACTAAAGAAGAGCACGTTTTGAAGCAAATTATGAAGTCTATCCGCACTCCAACGAGTATGATGCGTTCTCTCAAATTGGATTTTTCTAAAGACGACCGACTTATATGAGGGCTAAAATCCTATGAGTAGCATCAGATATATCAGGTTTGTACTATGAATGGATTGTAAGTGGCATGTGTATTTTGCTATTTGGAGTCTAGTCGGTGTTTGTAATGCTTCTTCATTTGTGACAGTTTATACTATTGGTCGAGATCGCAAGATGCCTTACTCCAGAAATACGCAGGGTGATTTACGGCTTGTTAAATTTAGTGTAATTGATCACACAGAAGGAGATCAAGACATCCTCTATTGAATCTGAAAGGTAGGAAGCAGTGGAGATGGTCTATCTCTTTGAGAAGTACCTAGCCACAAGCATGCTCACGATACAAACCCACCTCCTAGTACATCTTGTAGATGAAGTGGAGATTGTGGGACCTGTCCATAGGCATTGGATGTTTTTCTTGAAGCGCTTCATGAAAACCCTGAAAAGCTTTGTGTGATAATGACCTAGGCTAAAAGGTATAATGGTTAACGGTAGATTGGTGTTTCAGGCATTAGTGTATATTTCACAAAGGCTAGCAACGGTGGATTCAGACAATAGTATGCTATGGTTGTTTAAGGATAATGATAGACTGACCAGAGATGTGGTGGTTGGAAATGGGTGAAAAAAGGATAAATGCTACAATAGAAGAGAAAGTAAATCATTTTTGTATGTTACACCATGCATCTATAGAGACGTGGGTCGCTAGGTACAAGCAAGCCAAGAAAGATTGAAAATACAAGTGATCAGAATTTCGATGCAATATGCGTCGTCCACCAATTCAATATCCCAAGGGCATGTGGGAGATGCCATTGTTTATGTCTATGTGATAGTTACACGAAGCTTTGATTATAGCTTCTCATGAAGGGGTAGAGGTATTTACTGAGGAGTGGGAATTCTCGAGGGGATGCAATCCAAAGGTGAGCACATGTTTTATAAGCTGTCATATCTAGATTTTCTATGTGATAACTAATCGAACCATTTCAATGTAAATTACAAAATATATAGTACAGCATGGTCGCACAAGTGACATTTTTACATTGAGCGCATTGACAAAATACACACCACATCGGATTGTGGTGTCATGGCAAAGTTTGAGCAAGAGAGTAGATGGCGAGCCACTGATCCAAATACCATTATAGATGAGATGGAATATTTTGAAAACTTGCAAAGTGTTATCATGGTGGATTACCGTAGCTTCTTTATGATTATATTCGATGTGCAATAGTTCAAAGTGGTAATGGAAGGAGCCAGGGCAAGACGAGGTCCATCTGGATTTCTTGAAATAGATTCCAAAAAAAGATGGACGAACATACATGACACGTTTGTCTTTCTCGCCCATTGTGAACACGTGCATGAACTATTTTTTTAAATTTTATTACAACATGGTATACATCACAAATGTTGAATCTCTCTTGTATGTGATTTTGAATACATAATTTTCTATCCAGACCCTCAACAACTTCGATGGTGGTATGTTGTGCCTTTAGCTCCCCGGAGTGCAAGAGTGCATGATAAAAGCAATGTTCCCAGTGTAGATGAGGATAGTATGCAAATGGAAGGGTTTATATTGCAAGGAGTGGAGATCAAAGATGGATTGAAGTGTGTAGAGGAGGCAATATTGGATAACAATGACGGAAAGACAAGAGGCCAATAATTCTTTAAGAACGAGGTGGACTCATCCTTTTTTTGGTGACATGTCTATCGACCTTCCAATGTGTGCGGAGTTGTGCCAGGAGATTGACATGGAACCATAGGCTATGTCATACTTGCAACATCCACTTACACAATTTATTGATGAATCACTTATAAGGGTACTCTAGAATATGCATTTTAAGTAACAATATTTTTTTGAGAGTTATATTACCATGCTTTGGTTGAATCTTAATATTGATTATGTTTACATTACTTTTTGTTTGTGCAAGTGACCATTGACGATATTTTGGAGAGCACGATGATTTGAGGGATGAGCAATGAGAAGTTGCAGGATATATTCACACGTATGTCTCCAAATCATATGGCTCAATTAAGAGATATGGCGGATGAGGAGCTATCTCAGGCACCATCAGGCCGTTCCGTTAGATCTATATCAACATACTTTGATGCTTTGATTTCTAATAGACGAGGTTGACACTCTAGACTTGAGCTAGATAGAGAGAGCGGTTCTGAGGGATGATGCGGAGACATGGATGTAGTGACCCCGTGGGCGGTTCCAGATACATGTGTTACATCTCGCTCTCATGCAGATTCGAGAGGGTGGCTCATGTGGTTGTTGTGGAGACACTGATACAGTGTCTTTGTCTTGTCGTTTTGGCGGAGCTAGCACCTATAGGATTTATCATACCTATGGGGATGTCTGCTCCAATGACTCCAATCATTTGTAGGTGGCATCCCTATAGGTGCTACTCCAAGAGATACCACCTCCATGGATACACCAGGTGTATAGGGGTCTCCTCGTAGTGCATAGTAGCGCGGTCATAGGTGGGAGAGGACACATCTTGGACATACCCTAGAGAGATATTGATACCTTGTAGATGAAAGGAAAGGAACTGTGATCATGAATGCTGAGGGGAGGAAGGTGATGGCTTATATAAGAGAGTTGTGCCAACAAGTTTTTCAACACATCTTGGACCATTAGAAGAACATACCCAAGGGGAGTAAGGACTACATAGTAGCATCCTTGCATGAACAAATTTTTATACCCATTGTGGCAAAGAGGTTTTCCATAGGCTGGATGATGGAGTGCATACGTGTGTACATGTCACACAAATGATTGGGGATGCATGCAAGACAATCAATAATGATGTCTCAAAGCCCTAGTGGCTAGACGTAGATGACTGGCGGAGACTCAAGAAGGAGGTTATAGATTCTCCAGGATGTTAGAGATAGTACCGCGAGGCAAGGAGGACATGATCAGAGGTAGGGGTAGTCCATCATCTTGGGAGTGGTGGCCACTGGACTTATCTGGAGGACTTTGTAAGTTTTTATTTTGTTCTTCTTGCTTTCTTTTTTGCAATATCACTTGTACTAATAATCGTGTTTCTAATAATTGTATTTTGTTGTCTTTCCAGTACTCCATTACAAATCGCGATCCCACTAGCCTAAAAACTCGATATGTAGAGAGACACAGTCTGACTACATTGATCCATAGACTATATGCATGCGACAACCCAATAAGTCACTCATCGTTCTTGTCCGTAGTTATTATTTTTATTAAAATGCATTATGTATGGTGGACTGATGTGCAGATTTTTTTTAACAGACTCCGTTCGATACTTCTTTATGTTAGGATGAGCTTTCAGATATTGTAAGGATCTATAGCTCACGCTTGGATTCATGGAACGCACATCCTCTTCCTTTTTGGTCATGTGATTTATGCGGATATCTTATATCTATTATGTTATTATCATCCTTTATATCTTTCCATAATTTCATGAGTTTTTAGCGATCTTATATTTATTCTATGTTTCAATCTTATGGGTTCTAGTACATTTTTTCCTCATTTTGATGACCATTATACACTTAACATGTAATCCATTTGTAGAATATAAGTACAACACATAGTGCTACACAAGCTGCCTTGTCACATTTTTTTTCCCTCTGTAACCATCATTATTAGTATCGCAAATTTACTACATGGCGCTATTGGTATCACTATTGGCGTTGCAATATACATCGCAAATCGTCACTATCGACACCAATATTTACGTCATGTGATGAAAATAACGGCGTTAATAGCGACGGTTCTGTGGATATGTTAATACTAATAGGTTTAGCGCAACAGGGAGAATTTTTTTTATGAATATTTTTATTGCTTTGAACGTCAGTATGAGGCTTGTATCTTGTAGTGTTCCCCCCTCTTTCTTTCGTTCTCCCTCTAAAAATTTTATTGTCTCTCTCTTTTAAATTTTATCTTTTCTCAATTTATAATTCTCTCGTATTCTTATTCTTATTTTCTTTCTCTCATTTTCTTTCCTCCTATTATAAGATCCAAGATACATGCTCGACCTTCTTATATACTTAAAAGATATATAGTCCATATTATGCTGGCGCAAAGAGAGAACAGATGATAGAAAAGAAAGATGTAGAGAGAAAGTGAGAGAGATAGAGAGATTGACAACACATTAGGGGCTGGAAGATGGGCCAGTCCCCCCTTGTGGAGTTATATTATTAACAAGGAGCAAGCTCCTCCATTACACATAAACTAGTTCTTAACTTGTGGATCTTGGGAACAAGATCATGGTTCCTTGCACGGTATACAACCTACTAAGTCTTGCATAACTTGGAAGTTTGTACCCTTTGATACTTCTTGAGTCTCTCTTTCTCTCCTACATATATTGTGTAGTGATTTCCTCTTAGATCTTGATTTCAATAAAGCTTCCGCAGCACTTACATAACTCGAGGGTTGGCGAGCTTGAACTTACACAGATCCTTGCACGGTATACAATCGGGGAGCACTTCCATAACTCGGAAGTTGGCTCCTTTGATGTTCTTGATTTCTCTTTTTCTCTCCTATACATTCTCTTCTTGGTACTTGATTTTAACAGAGCTTCCGCAGCACTTTGTGGGACTCGAATCCCCTTCTCTCCTTTTCTTCCATGTATGCAAAGTCGTGCTTTCTTTACCTCCTCCACACTTAATGAGAGCCTCCCTTTTACAGGCTTCAAGAACTTCTCTTATTAGAGAGATACTTGAGTGCCAAAATTGGAAAGATTGATCTTTATGTAAGATGTGGTTGTTCTAGGACCTACTCTGTAGCACGAATTTTGGAATCTCTCTCTGTGTGTTACTCGGATGGAAAAAAATCCAACACAAAAGTTGTAGATCTCACCGTTTTTGATAACGTTAGCGAGCCATTTTTAGATATCGTCTTTCTATCGCAAGATAGTTTAAAAATGGATTCACCATGTCTATTTTAAGAAAAATAGCTTTTTAAACTCTATTCTTAACTTATGGTCCATGCAACCACCTTGAACCATAGATAAGGAGAGTTCATTAGATTGCCTTGGGCCTTAATCTTAAGATTGGCTTTCACACAAAAGCTTGTGTCATCTTTGACCTTAAAAAAATAAAATCACTTCTCTCCTCACTTTTAAAGGATCACATCTCTCGTTTTTCTTAGTGAGAGAATTAGCTCTCTTGTTTTTCTTAGTGAAAGAATTACTTCTCTCCTTCATTCATTAAGAGAGAAAATACCTTAAACCTTCACTTGTAAGGGAGAGGATGATCCCAAATGAATGCAATGCTCATTACACACAAGTAAACGTTCCCAGGCATCCCTGGATGCACACATAAATACATATGTATAATGTTAATGAACTTCATTTTCTTAGAACTCAATTTGTATTCATTTATGTGAACTCCTTGGTTCTTATGTACACTCTTACACTTGGCAGACACTTCCTTCCCCCTTCATAACTTGTATTGCATGTACCAGATATCCCTGTCACAATGCTACGATCACCCCATTAAGTGATACACTAGGAATACTGGTCTTTAAATGGTCTCATGGCCATGCTAGATCATCATCAACACTTAAAGAAAAGTAAGTCATTAATTTATTGACATAAACTTACTAAATAGAGAATGCATAATAAGCAATCAATTTAGTAACACCTCCCTAGTCTCTCTTTCCTCTTATCTTCTCTCCTTGTTTCTCCTCTCCTCTCCTTCTCTCTCCTCTTTTTTTACCTCTCTTAAATTTTATCATCCCTCTATAGTTCTCTTTGTTCTCACTCACTCTCTCTCCTCTTTTTTCTTTTTTTCTATATCAGTATCTTTCTCTTGGTTTTTTGTTCTCTCTCTCTCTCCCTCCTTATTTTGATTATTCTCTCTCTTATTTTATCAAGTTTTTGTCGCTCTCTTTTTTGTCTATATATATATATACACACACACATACACTATTTTTCTCTTTCCTCTCTTCCTCCCTCTCCCCCTATTTATTGTCTCTCTCAAATTATGTATTTTCTCTCTTTCTAAGTTTAAAACTATGTCTAAAAAGGTTTAATTTTTAAAAATATTGTCTTTGCTCTTTTTCCCTCTCTTCCTATTTTTCTTTCTTTACCTCTCTCTCTTTTTCTTTCTCTCTCTCTCTCTCTCTCCTTTCTTTTCGATTTCTCTCTCCCTTTTCTCATTTTTCCTTTTCTTCTCTCTCTCTTTTAAAAATTAGCATTCCTCTCTCTCTCTCCCATCTTTTTCTCTCCTCTCTCTCTTTCTATCTCTTAAAATTTATATTTCCTCACACTTTCTCCCTCTCTCTCTCTATCTTCTTCTTTTTCTTCTAGCTTACTCTTAAATGTGTGAAAAAGTATGTAAAAAAACTCTAAATTAAAAAAGAGCTTTTAAAAATACTTAATTTTAAAGAGAAAAAAAGAGAGAAGTTTGAATTAAAAATTTTAATCAGAGAGAGAGAGAGAGAGAGAGAGAGAGAGAGAGAGAGAGAGAGAGAGAGAGAGAGAGAGAGAGAGAGAGAGCCTAGGCCTTACATGTGAGGGCGGGAGGTAGGGAGGGAGGAAGGAGAGGGGATTTAATAAAAAAAAGGGGACGGAAAAAGAGAAAGGGAAAGATTACACGTGAGAGAGAAGAGGTTTTAATTTTAAAAAAATGAGATTTGAAAATGGGATAAGTTCGAGAAGTCCTTTGGAGGTTTGAGGCTTCCCCAACCGATAACCAAAATAATATAATAGTAAAAGCTTGATCAGAGAGAGAGAGAGAGAGAGAGAGAGAGAGAGAGAGAGAGTTTTGATTTAAAAAGAAGTTTAATTAAGAGAGAGAGAGAGCCTAGGCTTTACATGCGTAAAGGGGAGGTGGGATTTAATCAAAAAGGGAAAGAGAAAGAGAAAAGGAGAGACTATTCGTGAGAGAGTGGAGGTTTTAATTTTAAAAATAGAGGTTTGGAAAAGGGGGTGGGTTCAAGAAACGCTCTTGAGGTTTGGGAAGGGGGAGGAAATTTAATTAAAAAGGGGAAGGCCAAGAGAAAGGGAGACATTATACGTGAGAGAGAAAATGTTTTACTAAAAAAAGGGAGGTTTGAAAAGGAAGTAAATTCAGGAAACCGACTAAATGTTCCGAGCTTCCCAAACTTACAACCAAAATAATATAATAGTAAGATTACATGTTTCACACAAATTACATTTTTCTTTTTGCGAAAAATATGATATCAACAACTTAATCACAACCATTCGGAACCTTGGTGAATAGTTGAGGTGGCACAAATTTCGGATGTATGCAAAGCCATTTTCTTTCCAATGAGTTGTGGCACAAATTTCCGACGTATGCAAAACCATTTTCTTTCCAATGAGTTATAGAGAGTTTGTCTAGGACGCTTCCATGGGTAAGCGCTTGGTTTAACTAGTAATATGCACTCTACCGTCATTGATGTGGGAACTTGGGAAGGCTGTCCTGATTAGACGCATCCTCCTTAGAAGATGTACGACGGTACACTAGCTACCACTATACGGCCTCACATGCAAACACCCACTCGCACATCTCTCTCTCTCTCTCTCTCTCTCTCTCTCTCTCTCTCTCCCCCCGTTACAGAACGATCCTCTTGGGTGATTCAATTCATTCATTCAAATTTCATTAGCGAAATTGAAGTCGAGCATTAGTAATTATTCTCTCGTAAAGCTCACCTCCATGCGGCACCATGGCACGATATTATAGTCCTAAAGCAATCAATCAATTCTAACCTTATTTAGGCCGAGTATACAGAAAGCTGTACGTATCATGAGCTCGGCTCCTCCTGCATCCTCCGACAATATTTTCCGATCTCCTGCGTCTGTTCATCATCCTCTTGATATTCATCGCCATGAGGACGGTATTGCTACTTCTGATGTTGAGAAGCAGACCGCGGGCCAGCCGGCGTTTCATATTTCGATGAGCTATGGCCTGGATTTGAACCGCAATATTATGATAGTGGACGATGACGATATCACATCAGCAGCTCCTGCAGCAGGTAGTATGAGAAGTGATTGCGGTCCTGTGAACGCGCATGAGAGGCGGTATCAGCTAAGCTTTAGTGGCCTTTCAACTCAATATCAGGATCTCACAGATCACGTCCGGATTAAGTCGGCTAGCCCTAACTGTAATACCTGCAATGTGAATTCTTATGATGATGATGATGATCCGGAACTTTACAACCTTAACGAGATCATGATCAAGGAAGAGATCAGTGCAGACACAGGCCAGAGAGCAGAGGGATGTATTAAGAGTGTTGCCGGAGGTGACCGACATGTGCCACTCAATCCGCGCGGGAGGATCCAGATCCGGCCCATCCAGAACCCTAGCAACCGCCAGGTCACCTTCTGCAAGCGCAGGCGCGGGGTCCTCAAGAAGGCTCACGAGCTCTCCGTGCTCTGCGATGCACACGTGGCGGTCATCATCTTCTCCCACACCGGCAAGCTCTACGAGTTCTGCAACTCCAGGTGCTTGCTCTTCCTGATACTACTACTGCTTGCATATCAAATACCGATCTTTTGTATCATTTGCCATCAAATATGCAAATATACAGTACCTATTACGTAGTCTAGCTCTTTACTGCTTCAGTGCAAGGGGTTGAGTGTGTGCTTCCAAATAATGTAGGATGCCCTGGCCTTATATAAAACTAGTGTTGCTTGGTTAGCTTCTGTGTTTACAGAGTACTGGAGTCGTGTATTACTTAGTGTGACGAAATTGAAAATCGTGTTGACTTAATTATTAAAACAGAAACAAATATTGAACAATATATGTGGCATATTTTCTCTAGGTTTGAGAAACAAGAACAAGTAGAAAACCAGTGTCTATTTGAATGTTTACCCTATTAGACATTGCTGAAGGCAATGTTGTTAAAATGAAACTTTGCTTAAATGAAGTTTCATGAAATATATGTGGTGGGTAGAGTGTTCAATGAAAATATCATCGAAGTGATTTGCTCAACTTTTTTGTATTATCTTGATTATTCTTCAAGAGTGTAATACAATTGCATGCTGGAAAATGTGCACAATTGTCATTGATCACGAAAATAAGTTAGGGGTTGTGACCTCAAATATGTGCTGATTGAAATTAACAGTATTGAACTAATGGTATTAGTAGACAAATTAGTATGGGAACAAGAGTGTAATACAATTGCATGCTGGAAAATGTGCACAATTGTCATTGATCACGAAAAGAAGTTAGGGGTTGTAACCTCAAATGTGTGCTGATTGAAATTAACAATATTGAACTAATGGTGTTAGTAGACAAATTAGTATGGGAAAATTATTGATGTTGTGTGAAACAAAGCTACACTCACAGATACCTTCTAAAAGCCATTGTAATGTTTTAGTAAGTGTTAACTTGATGGATAAACATGAACATTGAATGCCCAATTGGCATAAGAAACATTATCTAACTCTAGTGTATTGGATAATCAATTCTCTATTTTTCCTCAAACTAGCTTGTTGAAGAGTATTTATATTGTTCACATAACATTAGTTGTATAGGTGAACTTAGCATTCATAAGCTTAGTATATTTATGAATACAATAAAGAAACCTTGTTTTTTAAAAGGTGGGTTCATTGGAAGCATATACTCTTCCTCTCATTTATAAAATGCTTTAATTTTGTAGTGGAGCCATATGGGTCCACAAGGGTAGGTATATTGGGCTGATGGTATATGGACCTTACATGTTTTTACATGAGAATTGCTACCTTAGTAATGTTCAATCACATGTTTTATATTGCTTTTGTTATATTCTTTTTTTTGAATTGATGATTCTTAGTAGTATCCATCACTTGATAGAAGGTTGTATCTAATATTTTGAAAATTTTATCGATATCATAGATCTTATCATCTTATCGACACCAAAAATTCTAATGATTGTGAATGAACATTAGACTTACTAAAAGTACATGTTGGTGTTGTTCGTATTGGTCTAATGTGTTGATAGTTTTCAGTACAAATGAACAACAAAATAGAAATGTTAATGTACATAACCTTTGCTTATATTGCTTTCTTGTCATTTTACAATTGCCTCATGGAAAAAAACTTGGAATTATAAATGGCCCCTATAACAAGTATTTGTCATATCCACCCATCTATCCCAATGAAGTGGTTAGTTGTATCATCGAGCATCATTTATATCCTAGTATCATGATTGAAAGCAAAGTAATGATAATGTGGCCCATAAAAACAAATCATTGAGGGGAGTTGATGCTTCAATCTGATGTTACAAGCTACTATACAGGAGACCTATATCTAAATTGACATTTAGAAAAGCTAATATTTTTCCTATTATATTTTCCAAACTCTTTGTTTTTCTAAGAAACTAACATGCTTAGGGAAAGATGGGTTGAAATTATATGAAGTAAAGGGTATGACTCAGTTTACCACAAGCATTAAGGTTCTTGTTATTGATGACTCAACATGCCCACATACTTGAGTACTCATCAAGCTAGCTTTCTTGGTTATATGTACTTTTAGCTCATATACTTCCAATTACTACTATTGTAGGATAAAAAATGGAAGAATCTAAGTGAATCGAAGGATACACTAATACTATAGAACTCTCTTCTTTGCGATGAAGGGTATACGAACGGTATGGTGGATATGCAAATTTCTAAAACTCTAGAAATCTTGTACTCACTTATGTGACTACAAATATTAGACATTGGTTGTGTTGATTTGTACAACACTATAAATATTATGCACATATATTTGACTACAAACATTAGATGTGTTTTTTTTTGTATTTGTACTCATGGTTACTCAATTATTTATAACTCACAAAAAATGTACTAATGCTTATATCCATGTGTGTAGAAAAAACATATAGGGATCTAGCCATGTGAGGGCTAGATCCTTGTTATGAATATCTATTATGTTTTCACACATGGATTAATATGTTGAAACGTGTATAGAATCCCAAGTATGGAGAATTATAATCTAACACTAGGTATAACACAAGAAAGGCACTACAAAACATGTGGGAGTAAGAAGAAATTCAATAGTGTTTTGGTTATATATGAGTTCATAAAAATTTATGCAAACGGCATAGGTACAAAAATACACAAAAAAATGTTGCTATAGGGCTCCTATAGGGTCACAGATCCTAATGCTAGAAGCAAATCCCAATTAGAGATCTCATCCTTGCATAACCCATATCGATCCAATACTATAAGGAAAAAAACATAGATCCTAAGGACCCTAGAATGAAAGAAAATTTGCAAGCTTGCTAGTATATAATAACTAATTATCTCTTCTCAACACAAAAATAACTTATCCATAAGTTGAATGACCTTATGATGCATTGCATACTCTTTCTCAAATTTGGTCACCAAATGACTAATGAAACCATATTGCAAAAACATAGAGACATAGTATTGAAGACTAGACAAAATAGATAGATAATTGAAATGGTATATTGAATCCCAAAAATAGGATGTAAATAATTTGATCAAAGCATAAAGCTTACAAACTTTGTCTCGAAGAAGGCCATTTGGGACTTGAAACATGTGATGAAAAGCCAATCACAATAGGAGCAAGCGGTGGCTTTCTTCTTTTATGGCTTCCACTTATCAAAGGTTTTTCTTTAACTCATCCTTGATCTTTTGCCATTGCCTCTTATGAGGGAACCTAGGTTGCTCTAACCCATGGTAATGGGCATTACTACCTTATAAAAAATATGGGATAGGTGCTCACAAATGATTATACATTTGTAAGAAGTAGAAACTTGATCAATGGCAAATAGCTTTGGAAACTCAATATGCAATTTATATATGATATAATATTTTGGTAGCATGACTGCACAACAAGCTCATGCAACCTTGCAATGAGTTTTTCCTTTCATTGTTTATGACCAATTTACTTGTTTATTTAATGATGATCATATATGACTTATGGAAAGGTCTTAAGGATGCTCATCTTGACTTGTGAGGTACGGTACTTTTGAAGCGAGGGGATGGTCGTTATCTATTGATGGGCTCCCTCATGGCTGGAGGGATGATTGCTAAATTGGGGTGACCTTGGTCACATTGAGTGGAGACAAGGATGTGATTAGTGGTTTGGTCAAGGATATCAAGTCTATGGATGAGAAAAGAAAGGTTCATATTGGTATGGTAGGTTATGAAACTTGGAAGCAACTCAAAAGCGCCAGAACTTGTAAAGCCATGGTTCTAAAGATTTGGAGTTTATTTTCCCAATGTAGATAAAGTTGGATGAGAAGTAATGATAGAATATCCATATGAAGACAGGTAGGTGGATTTGAGAAGCAAATAGTCATGCAAAGGTTTTTTAGTCTATGATATCAGGGGGAGGGGGGAATGTTGAGCTAAGTGCTAATGAGATGATGAGGCAACATGGTTACCTTTACCAAAGTTACAACCACAATGATTATGAAAAGCTAAGGAGTAGTGGTGATGAGTGTGTGGATTGTACACAACACTAAGAGCTGACTATTTTAACTATACATTCAAAGTAGATTGAGATAACTCTTGTGCTATCACAAGCAATCGAAACATAGAGTTGTAGTCTATATTAGCCAAGAAGTGTCCTATTTCATTTATGCAGCATTATGCAATGCCAATTAGTAGCTACCTTTGAAAAAACAAGCAATTCATTGTGTAACGTTATTCCAGGCTTCGTCTCTCTTCCTCCTTATTTGTTTCTCTCTCCCTCTTTTCTTGTAGTTTGGCTCCCCTCTCCTCTTATTGCTAATGATGAAGACATATCATTACAATAAATTGGCTTTTGAAAAATTGTTTGACATAAATTTTTATTATATTTAATCATTAATTTTTAAAAAGTATATAGGTTGCTCGAAATTATATCAGATGCAAGGATTTAGGTCTTTAAATATTATACTCCACTTCATCTTGGCATAAATCATTAAAAATGTCTAGATTTATATGCAATTTTTTTCTTAGAGAAACCTTCAACTCATTAAAGTGATGGTTCTTATCTATGCAAGAAAGATCTTGCTTGTCATTGTCCTAGTTGTTAGCCAAATCTTACTCATTAGCAAACTCTTGTTGAAGTTAGTTAGGATCTTTCACTTCTTCATTTGCATTAGAGTCTAATTTAACTATCTAAAAAAAATCATTGCTCTCTTCTACTATATTATACTCTTCATGCAACCTTTGAGAGCACATAACAACTTCTACCACATAGATCCAATGCTCATCCAATGAATTGGGACTAAAATGACTTATCTGCAAAATATCTCATATGATAAAGTTGTGTAGAGTGAGCACCCCTCAAAGAAATGGATGGAAATGAGGTTTAAAACGCTATTTGCAATGCTTAGAAATAAAAAAAGTATTGTGCAAGTCAATTCAAAAGTTTGAGGAGCGTATTTTTATGAATCTCAAAGGCTCCCTTTGGGTAGTTGCATGTGGATCCTCCATCACCACTTTGTACCATTGAGTTTCCAAGTTCAATATGTAAAAAATATAGTAATGGATCCCCCAAAATTGCTTGATTCTTCTAGTAGTACTCTATTTTACCTACCATAGTATTTGCATGTGGCCTTCTGATGACTCTTGTTTAAACTTTTCCATTACATTGTAACCCAAGATGGGTAGCTCTTTATAACTCTTCATACAACCACCTTAAGCTCATGAAGACGAGTAATGCATCTAGCCACTATGGATAACCCACAAGTTGTGTTCTTTGAGTTACGTTGAAGGCTTGAGTTCCTAGCTCTCATTTGTCATTTGCAACCTCGTATAAATCAAGCCACTACTTCATGCCTAGATAATGCATCATATAAAACCTACTTATTTTTTGTAAGCTAGTTATCCTTCCTCTATTTTTGAAGAGAATGTAGTCATTAGGGTAGGTATGGATGCCCTTGTAGTTAACACCCAATGATTGCAAGAAATTTTTCTCATTACAAGTGTTAGCCATTATATTTGTTACTGGTAAAATATGATTTGTTAACAACCTACAATAAAATTAGTTTACAATATAATTTATCTCTTGAACCATGCAATATTATGAGGTATGCTACAAACTTTAATTGTATGCCTAAATAAGGTTGTCACACTTGCATCGATCAATCCATAAATACTTTGTAAGTTAAGCAATGAAAAAGACATCTTTAGATTGGATATTTTTGATCCCTCATAGACCTATGTATTTACCTAATTTTCTTAAGGCATTCACAAAGGGGTCATTTTCATTAAGAAGAAATTCTATCATTCTATCCATGTTCATGTTGGTTGGGCCATCTCTATGTGAAGAGTCTCATTTTCAGCTCCTCCACTAGATGCCTCCTTTGGTGATTTTCCTTGACCATTTGTGAAGAGCATATTACCTCCACTTTTAGATTTTTCTTGCGGCCTACAAATGCATTTCATTAGTTGATAGAGCTGGCCTCTTCATGAGAACCCCTTACTCTATAGTTTACAAGTACTTCAAATATAGTCATACATCTTGTGCATACAAAGGATAGAGTCCTGAGGCATACGAAAGAGAAGTTAACTTCTTCCACTAGTGGATGTAATTGGAAGGCATCAAACATCTCATAACTTTCTATGTGCCTGTGTTAGAAGTTGTGTGAAATTGCTCTCTAATAGTTATATTGCACTAGGTGCATTATCAAGGTATTCTCTCATTCATCTATCTCTCGTTCATCAAATTATTTCGAGCCTTGTTTGAATTGCATGAAGATATTGGCATGTCTAAGTATGGAATGCTTAGTATAAACTAAGCCTATTAGCCTAAGCCTTTAAGTTTTTAATGATGTTAATCTTAATTTTACTATAACTTTTTGAGTTTGTGTAAAATAATAGTAAATGGATGCATATAAAACTTAAAGAAGTCCTTAGATTTACTTGACATTTATTTGGCATGAATGTAATGCAAGCATAAACAAAGGCTAGGTGCTTCATGCCTAGATCCTCCTGGTGCTTCATGCCACTATTCTTTTAGGCCTTTTGCACTAATATTAGAAGGATTGATGTCAATAACACTTAGCACACTTTGCATCCTAGCTCACATTTCATCTAGCAAGAAGATTCATGGGTGATTGAGTCATATAGAAGCAAACCATGTGTGTATGTTGTGGTTGCATAGACATTGGCACTAGTTTCCTCTCTCCAACAAGACCTTCTCTGAACGATTTTACCAAGTGATTGAATGACTGAATGATTGAGGATATGGGAACTAAAATAAATAGGCATAACATAATTTCCAAAACCATTAGGTTGGCTAGCTCTATAGATCCCAAAAGAGATTGAAGGGAATCTCTGGGCACAAACTTTATTTGTTCAAGTCCTCCATAGAGGATAACTCCATGCCTTGTTGATTGAACCTAGTACAATATCTACATATTTTTCCACATCTCTAAAGTGGTATTCTTGGAGATAACTATTGAAATAATATCTTTAAAAATATATCAAAGTAAACTAGAATATGTATGTGCATCGTCTAACCACCAATGTAAGTATAACTTCTTGGTAGTTGTCATGGTCCCAATTATTTGGAATAGGATCCAGGATATGAGGATGGACAATAGGTTCAAGTACCACATGCCACAATCTACTTTGCACAAACCAAGATTTCATGACATCACTACATGTGAGACAGTTGTGATGATGCTCCCTTTGTCACCTAACATTGTAGGTACTCTTTGCCAGAGACATTGCCAATAAAATGCCTATACCTTTTCATCTCCATGTCTAAATGTTGTACTTTTAGATTCAAATCAAGAGATGCAAAGTACCTTCGAGATGAGTACCCAAAATTTTTATAGATTTAGTACAAAAAAAAATTGGAGCAACAATTGTGTGACAATGTACCTTAATTCATCCTCTAGAAGCCTTGTTGTAATCTTTATAGTTGCAATGTTGAAAAGGAATGATTCCAATTTCTTCAACCTTAAATGTATTGCTTAATGTTGTTGATTGTTGAGAAGCTTATATACACCTAAGCTTGTCTACTATTGAGAAGTCTACCCACGAAGTCATTTCTACTACTTTTCTTTTACCTTTTATCTTTTCAATATTCATCTTCTTTATGTGAACAATTGTATAGCTCTATCTTAACCCCTTACTCTATATCATTTTTACTTTTCAAATATTCTTGTCAAATGAATGTACACCTTTTGGCTAATACACTTGCATAAAAGAATAAAATATAACTTCCTAAATTAAACCTTAAAGGAATATGTATTTCTATATCATTTAATTAGAAAGAAAAACCCAATTAAAGACATTTCATACTCGATGTAAGCTTGAAGAAGCGACCAAAGTTGGACATCTTGCATATGCATACAACCTCTTGAAATATTTAAAAATCTAACACCTAGGTAGTCAATAAACCTTTCGCAATATATCAAGCCTCTTTATTTTAGTTAATTTTCTACATCTAACAAGGGACCTAAATGGGAAATTTGACATAAATTTCACTAATCTATTGGGCCTATAGTTAATTTACATTACCTAATTTTAAAACAAAAAGGGTATTTTATCCTTCTATTAGTCTCTCTCCTCTCTCTTTTCCAAATTTTCTTAAATTCACATAAAAAAGAAAGTAGCGATTATGCAAGTTTAACTACTCACTTAGCATACATAACAAAAAATCACTATTTCTTTCTTTCTCACTCTTTCTCTTCATTTTTGTTTCTTTTATAGCAAAAAAAACTAAGAATAGAAGAAAAAAGACACAATGAATCATACAATCTATAATGTCAAATTGTTTTTCTCTCTTCTTCTCACTCTTTTTCCTCTCCCTCTCTTTTTATCTTTTATTCTATTTTTATGGAATAAAATGAGCAACAAATACAATTGTACATCCTACATAGCTCATTCTCTTGCCTTCTCTTACTTAATTCTTTTTCATGCTCCCTTTGATACACTCTCTCTCTCACGAGCACATGAAGATGGCACACCCATGTGTTTTGTGCATGTTGTTTATGTAGTGTATAAAGTAAGAGAAATAAGAAAAAGAACTAAAGATGCATAAAAATGGAGGAAAGAATGATGTATAGTGTACTCGAGTATTTTAGGTTATTGCAAAGTGGAGAAATGTGCAAATAAATTAGTATTCTTGATTTAGGCGTCTTTAAAAAATAGTATTGATATTTGCACTAATATATGTATTAGTGTATACACCAAAACGTGCAATGATATATGCGATGGTATATATGGGTGCATATATTGACACAAATATGTTGTCATATATATTGATGAGAATATTGATAATTTTAATGGATCATATATCAATGGTATGCCAAGAAACATGGAAGCTATTAGAAACTAGCATCACAATAGTTTCAATCTATTGTAGTGTATGGACAATTATTTTTCCATTGTAGAAATATGTTAGGGTATATACCACAATTTATCATGTCTTGCTTGTGTCTCATAAGCAAGGCCTTGTTATGGTGGAACTTGTGGTGTCATAATAGCATAGTAATTGAGTAGCAAATCCAAGCTACTCTGAGAGGCAAGTGTTTCTCACCCTCTATTGAGTCACTTAAAATGAATAAATATTTACAATTTCAATGGGAAAATTTTATAATTTGAAGCAATTGGGCTTCCTCTTATAAGTCCACTATTCAAAGTTTAGAACTCTTAAAAGGTGTGTACCTCAATAAGAAGTAACATAGCAAAGTTGCTAGGTTTTAACAAACCTTATGTGTACTAATATGTACCTATTTGGAGTTCATGAATTGAATGACCTTCATAGATTCTCATTTGAGCTTAGGATTAAATGAAAGAAGTTAGCAAGAGTAATCAACATAGTAGAGTTGCACAACCTAGCCACAACAATTTGAGGAAGATTCTTTCTTCTTAGGAGAGTTTGGGCCAACTACCATGGGACCAACCATAAGAGGATTATGCCAATTAGGCCATCAATGCCCAAGATGACAAAACTAACACACAATGGCATTGTTATCTATGTAACAAACTTAGTCATTTCAAGCACAATGTCAAAACTAGGGTTGAATGAAAACTGTGAATAGCCCTTGATCTCCATGAGGTAGGAAAACAAACTAGATAAAAATAATTGTATAATTGAGGTGAGTGTAAAAGAACTAGATCAAAATATTGTATAATGAGAGTGAGGTTACATTTGATCCAATTGTTGTTAATGAAGTGTGGCACGAAATGATGAGGGTTATAAGTGACAATCCAAAAACCAATAAGTAGTACTCAATCTTGAGATATTTGCAATCACATCTATTTTAGTCCCTTTGTAAGGAGCAATGAGGGCTCAGAATCAGAATCCCATATGCACAGAAGGAGAAAATGCCACCACTCAATATCTATAAAGCATTTTACTTGCACTTTGTTTTTAATGTAATGATAATACTCTTTTCTTTCTAGTAAAGTGTCTCGTCACCGTTAATACACAAGATTGTGTTTATAAGTCCAAGTCTCAATCTTGGAACCTAATTAACTTGTGTGACAATTTGTCTTTGTCAGTGTCCATGTCTTAATGAGTTTCTTCTTCCTCTTTCAACCTCCATAGCTTTCGCATCTACCATGCTCTAGATCCAGCATATTCTAACATGGTATCAGAGTGTAGTTGAGCATGGCTAAGCTCATTTTAGTCGCTCTTCACCTCTGGTCCATCTCTACTCAGCTCAGTCTTAGTCTATGAACTCACTTTTAATCTCCACCTTCAAGCTTGCCTCCATGGCTACCATAGCCAGTAGCACCCTGTCAGATTGAAGCTTTCATATCTCTCTCCACCGGTCAAATCCCTTTGAACTTCCTTCTAGACAAGTGTCTCTCTACTTTTCGGTCCTCCTTGGCATCTCAATCACTGACATTGGGTAAGTATAGCTTCAATATTGTGATTCTTCATAGTTGCTGCCTTGTGTGTTTGGCATAGCTTGCAGGATCTACTTGACTTTGAGGGCTGAGATCTCTTCAACCAAGTCACATCTTCCAGAGCTTCCTTCGATGAAGATCTTCTCTAGGTCAAGACGCTTCATCCTACCACGGAAATCGTTGATATTGATGCACGCTGAGACTTGCATTGAAGAAAATGTGGAGAATTGTAAGAAAATGCACATTTTGCTATTATTCACTTTCCGCGCTTAAATCCGGCATCAATCATGACATTCATCATGGGGCTTTGGTGGAGCATGAAGAGCGCTTAATTTCCATAAAAGTGTTTTTCAAAATGATCAAGTATAGCTCCTGTAAGGTCAGAAAAATCAGGCTGCCACAAAAACCCTAACTGTGACTCCATAGCCATTTTCACCTAAGCTTAAAAATCCCATCATTTTCTCTCTTTTGCCGCTTGGAACAACCCATTACTACTCGATCTACTGTTCTAGTGTCAAATAAAGAAGAAGAACGTGGATTTATTGATGGAAGTTCAATGATCCCGAACCGAGAAGATTTGAGTTCGACATAAACTTGGACATAGTCTTTACATAGTGTGTTTTTACACTATGATTACTTGTGTCTCTTGACGCATTGTAATATGCTCTTCCACTAATAAAATTTAAGAATTCTCGAGTTATTTGTTGCTACTCCATCCATCTAACATTGGCAAAGACTCTCTAATTGCTTGCTTCAAAGGAAGTTGTGTTTCATACCTGGAAGACCCGCATTAAACTCATCCTAATGAAGAAGGGCCTTTGGGCCATTACTATTGGAAAAGAAAAGAAACCTCGTGATGCAAACCTTGCTATCACTTGGCAAAAGAAAGATGATAAGGCTCATGCCATTATCAAACTAGAGCTAGACGATAACTATATTCACCATGTGGATAACTGTAAGACTTCACATGATACATGGAAGAGACTTGACACCTTGTTTGGTGCATAGTCTAAATCATCAAATTATGGTCTCTTGATTGAGTTTTTCAGGCTTGAAATGAAGTCTAGCACATCACTTGCCACACATCTGAAATTTCATGGAAGGACTTCTAACCCAACTTGCAGGAATCAACATTAAAATGGAAGATGTTTGCATCGGTGTTCTACTTAAGAGTTTGCCTCTTGAATATAATAATGTTTCAATAACTCTAATTAATATGCTAAACCTTGAACTTATTGATATCCAGGTATCATTGTTAGAGGAGGAAAAGAAGCTAAAAACTAAGGAAGAACCAAGCACCTCCAAAGATAAACATGCACTAGATGTTGGCAAGAGGTACAAGGCAAGAGGAATCAACTCTTTTGTGACTTCTGTAAAAGGACCGGATATATAAAGAAGTTCTGCCATATTAAAAAGAGGTCTCAAAAGGCCTATCTAGTTTCAGTCAAAGAAGAGGAAGAAAATGGAGCAAAGGCTGAAGAATAAGAAGAAAAAGACCACCAGGAGAAGGACAAATCTCATCAGTCCTTATATTCACATAGACTTTTTGAGCTTTGTATTTTCTAGCCCTAGTGCTTCAAACATAAACTTATAAACTCCTCAATTTAGCCTTGTAATAAAGCCTCTGTACACATTGTGAGGCCCCTGCTATAGCCTCTGGATGACCATCATGTTTGTGGTATCCACACTTAGCCTTTTTTGTGACAACCTCTGGTGTTTTGCCATGTTTATGGTGTGCTCACACTTTTCAGGTGTTACTTTCACTAAAGTCTCTGTATGCTTTGTACTTCTGGTTGTGATTGAGGAGGGATGTTGAGATATTTGCAATTACATCTATTTCAGTCCCTTTATAAGGAGCACTGAGGACTCAGAATCAGAATCCTATATGCACAGAAGGAGAAAGTGTCACCACTACATTCGTATAAAGCATTTACTTTCACTCATTTTCTAATGCAATGATAATACTCTTTTCTTTCCAGTAAAGGGTATTGTCATTGTCAATACACAAGATTGTATTTACGAGTCCAAGTCTCAATATTGAAACCTAATTCACTTTTGGGATAAATTTTCTTTGTCAGGGTCAATGTCTTAATGAGTGTTTTTTCCTCTTTCAACCTCCATAGCTTTCACATCTGCCATGCTCTAGATCTTGCATATTCTAACACTCACTGATTTAGATTCCTATCACTCATAAAGGTAAACCTTTTAGTTTCAAATCGGTTGTGGAATTATTCACACCTCTATCTCTCCATTAGTACTACGAAATGTCATGTAGATCAAAATCTTAGAAGTAATAAATGAACTAACAGTTGAAATTTGGCCCAATAACTAAACTAAATTGAGGTCATGGTAGGAGATGAGCGAGTATCCAGAAACTTCAAAGTAATCTAATAAGGATTTTTTGATTGTCTTCTTGTAATGGATTGGCATATGGGAAATGATGCCAAAATCCACTTCAAATTCATCATTGCGACTTTCAATCAATTCTCACAGGATTTGAGCTAGACCTAGGATAATTGACGTGGGCTAAATATCTAGCTAGCCTAAGCCACTTGTATTTAGAAACATTGAGAAAAGGAAAATCTATTCTATCTATCCTTAACTAAGATGGACCAACTAAAGGTAAAAATATTTGCATTTACAAAGGACGAGAAAACACTAACATATATATCTAAAAATCGATGATAAGGATGGACAACCAAAGGTACAAGTAGAAATTCATTTTCTTAAGAAATATGTAGATGTGTTTACTAAATATTTGACAAAATCACACCCATTTACATGATTTATATAATAAAAGAAAGCTCATTTAAGGATCCAAACCTATGTCAAAAGTACCTTGTAATATTTTCATATTTGAAACAATAGAGCTAAAGGAGCAATTGAGGTTGTTGCTTGTATAGGGGCTCATCTTTTTAGTAATTCACCTTGCTAATCTCTAGTGCTATTTTTGGAAAGGAAGGATAGATTCTTTAGACTCTGCATCGTCAATCGGGACTTAGATAAACTAAGAATAAGTATTGGTGCGCAGATCGGATGTCGTATGCTCGCGTAGTGAATGTCGAAAGGTCTCCAAGAACAAAAGAACTTTACTTTTTGCACAAAACTCAAGGTAAAAAAGCATGCACGACATGAACAATAGACCAATTGGGTGCAATCTTCTCCCCTGCCTTGTGTGAGTGCTCCACAAAGCATGTATTTTATGTATTAATCATCTTCAAGCTCAAATAATAGCCCAAATTACAAAATAACACGCTTTTTGCTTTTGAGTTTGCTTTAGCACAAAATAGAAATAAAGCTAATGGACGGGCGTCCAAAGGTTCATACGTACCCAATACAATGTTCAAATACAAATATCATACAAATAATAAACAAATATTCAACACCTCAATAAATAGGCGCGACAAAATAGACGCTATGTCTAAGGTATGTGCCCATCAAAATATAAGTGACAACTCAAATACATGCTATCCTTCAATGCTTTCCTTCGCCACTGCTGTTATCTCTACACATCAACTGAAGCATTCATAATCGTTAGTAAAATAATACAATTAAACGAACAAAAGTGAATACCTAGCAGTCTTTAGCTACATAAATAAATCAACTGGTTAGAAATCAATCCTAACCTTAATTTATTACGAGTACGCACTCTAAACTCATAAACATTTATTAATTTAATATGCATTTTGCGGAATCACCCGCTATGGAATCACCCATGTATATACTAAATTAATGAAACGTCCGAAAAGGATAGGCGTCTCCATCAACTTCTCGCACAAAGAATCCACTTTGTGTATTAGCCCGGGTCAACAAAGTTTACGGAATCCACCGTAAAACCTCACGGAATCCAGCGTGAGATATGCCTCCTGGCATCATACCCCCGGGATGGGATAGCAATTGACATCAATTGCTATTAGCTCAATGTGGAGCTAACAGAGTGGGGAAAGCATTTAAGTCTCTAGCGTGCATCCATTGGGGCTTCCTCTACAGGATGGTTTTTAAATTTGACTAAATATCTAGAATATCTTAGGCCAGTTCTAGTGGTCATAAAGTCAGTATCTAGAATAGCGTCAGGTTCAAGTATTTCAGTCTCTTCATCTAACAAAGGTGGGTTTTCATAAACAGGGTGTATAGGTAATTGGCCTCTAAAGGATCTTAATAATCTAATGTGAAATGTGTTGTGAATTTTTTAGTGAAGTGGTAATTTTAACTTGAATGCATTGTCATTGATTTTGTGAATGATCTTAAATGGGCCATAGAATCTAGGGGCTAATTTCATAACTGGGTGTTTATCTACACTTTGTAATCTACGTTTTTTTATTTTCAGCCAAACATAGTCATCAACTTTGAAATTCATTGCTTGTCTTTTCTTATTGGCTTGTTTGATATATGATTGCTGGGCTTTGGCAATCATGTCTTTAACCTCATAAAAAATAGTAGCGTGCATAGTAGCAATATCATCAGCACTGTGAATTCTATTTGATAAAGATGCAACAGGTGTAGACAATTTATAACCATAAATCACTTTAAATGGTGCTTTCTTTGTAGATGTGTGTGGTGTATTATTATATGCAAACTGTAGTAAATGCAAATGTGTGTCCTATGTTTGTGGTTTAGAAATAGTGTAAGTACGTAAAAGATCTAAAATAGTACTGTTAGTGGCTTTTGTTTGTCAATTAGTTTTAAGATGAAATATAGATGAGAAAATCAATTTTTGTTCTTAGGTTAGCAAACAAAGTAATCCAAAAGTTATTACAAAATCTAGAATCACGATCAGAAATAATAACTTTTGGTAATTCATGATTAGTGAAAATAATTTTAAAAAACAATTGTGCTGCCTGAGATGCTGTTAAAGTTTTCTTATATGGAATGAAATATGCTTGTTTACTAAACCTATCTACAATAGTCCAAATCATGTCATGGTTAGCTTTAGTAGTAGGTAAATCAGTAATAAAATCCATAGAAATCTGTTCCCATGGTCTTGATGGAGTAGATAAAGGCATAAATAAACCGTACTGTTTACCATGATGTCTCTTAACTCTTTGACAAATGAAACATTCAGAAACAAAGTTAGATACATCAGTGTCCATATGTGGCCAATAAAAATCTTCAATTAATGTACGTAAAGTAGATATGATACCTCTATGACCTTGGTATGGAGGACAATGAATCTCATTCAAAACAAAATATCTGAATGGAACTGTAACACATAATCTCTTTTCATAAAACATGAATCCATCATTATAAGACAGTGAATCAATAGGAATCCAGTTATTTTCAACTAATTTATTCCAATCAGCATGAAAAGCAATGTCCTGATGATAAGTATCTTTCATAGGAGTTAGAGAATTAAATGATATAACAGAGATATTATGAATGGTGGGTCTTCTACTTAATGCATCGGTCACTATATTTTCTTTACTTGGTTGATATTGAATAATTGGATGAAAACTCTGAATAAAAGCTGTCCATTTGATATGTCGGTTAGATATTTGAGGTTGGCTAAGTAAATGTCTAATACTTTGTTGATCAGTCTTCATCATAAACTCATAACTCATTAAGTAATGTTTCCATTGTCTTAAAGCTTGTACCACAGCTAATAATTCTTTATCATATGTGGAATATTTAAGCTCGGAGGGTTTTAATTTACAACTAGAATAGACTATGGGATGATTATCTTGCATAAGTATGGCTCCTATTTCAGATCCACTAGCATCACTAACTACTAAAAAGAATGGTCTATTAAAATCAGACAGTTGTAATACAGGATGATGGGTTAATGCATGTTTCAATTAATTAAAGGATTTCTGTTGATTATCAGACCAATGATAAACAATACCTTTCTTTAAAAGTTTAGTCAAAGACAAAGCAAGTAATGAAAAATTTTGCACAAATTTTTTATAAAAACTAGCAAGATCTAGAAAAGATCGTAACTCATGCACATTTTTAGGTATAGGCCAGTTCAATATTGCTTTTATATTCTTAGGGTCAACCTTAATATCATTTGATGACACAATATGACCTAAATATTCAATTTTTGTTTTAAAGAACTTGCTCTTTGTCAGATTAGCATACAATTGATTATCTTTTAACAATTTGAAAACCAAGGACAGATGTTCATAATGTTTTTTCTCATTTTTACTAAAGACCAAGATATCATCAAAGAATACAATAACACAATGTTATTTCAAAAATATGCGATTCATCATTCTACTAAATGTAGCAGGTGCATTAGTCACTTCAAAAGGCATCACTAAAAATTCATAATGATCAAATTATGGTCTAAATGCAGTCTTGAATATGTCAGACTTATCTAATCTCACCTGATGATAACCAGATTTAAGATCTATTTTACTAAATATGGTAGAATCTTGCAGTTTATCCATAAGATCATCGACTCTAGGAATTGGATATCTATTATTTATAGTAATTTTATTTAGAGCACGATAGTCAATGCACATACGATAAGTATTATTATTATTCTTTATCAACAAAACATGTGCACCAAATGGAGAACTACTAGGTCTAATCAATCGTCTATTTAGTAATTCCTCAACTCCATTTTGAATTTCTTTTTGCTCTATTTGGTTATGTCTATATGGTGCTTTACAAGGTGGTTGTGTACCAGTAATTAAATCTATTTTGTGGTCTTCAAGACGTGAAGAAAGTAAATTAGGTGGTAGATTTTCTGCAAAACAGTCTCTAAATTGTGCAAGAAATTCTTTATGCTTAGGGTACATATATTTTTCTTGAGCTTGTAGTTCATTCACCCAATTTAGATAATATTTACTACTTTTGCGTAATGCACGTTTAGCTTGAGTATGAGAAAGCAGTGGAAAAGCATTAGATGCATGCATACTATATAATGTAATATGTTTTCCTTGAAAATGAATATTAATTGAATGCGTTGAATAATCTATATCAGGATTATCCTGATGATGCCAAGGCATACCTAGAATAATATTACTGGACTTTAATGGTACAACTAGAAAATTCATTTTTTTAATATATTCACCAATTTGAATTTCTAGATCATGCATCTCTTGTGTTCCATTATACCTTGTGCCTAAGAATGCTGCTTTAATGTGATAATGCGTAGAAATAGTTTGTAATTTCAATTCTTTCACTAACTATGCAGAAATAAAATCATATGTACTACCATCATCATGCAAAATAATCTTTTCTTTTCCATGCACTAAACATTTCATTGTCAACAAAGAATGTGGAGTTGACATACCTGGTAAAGTATCTGAAGGAATAGTAATGTCGTCTTCATCTTCTGTAAAGTCAGGCATTTCTTCATGTTTTTCATCTTCTATTGCTCCAAGATAGTTGATATGGACATGTGGCTTATTTGATTGGCAATTGGCTGCTAGATGTTCAGGTTGGTGGCATTTGTAACACACTATCGGTTTGGCTTTAGATACATTGTTTGCAATGGCAGGAAGTCTAGGAATATTAGGATTTGCTTGTGAAGCTGGCTTAGGGATTTGATTGGTATTTGATGGTAAAGCAGGTTGTGTTACCCAAGACTTACGAAAAGATGATGAAGGAAATTGACCTTGATTGAATTTTATAAAATTTAAATTAAATTGCTTAGATCCATAGTTATCAATGGCTTGAAATTGTTGTGGACGCTTGTCTCTTCCTCGAAGCTTGTCTTCAGTGTCATGAGCTAAAGAAATTGTATCTTCAAGAGTTGTAGGGTTGAACATATTGATTTCAACGTAGTAATGCCTAAGTAATCCAGACATATACTTGCGCTTGTGAGTCACTTCAGGTACGTCTTCAAGCATGTGTAACTGGAGTAATGCATTCCAAAAGTGTTCGGTATACTGAGGAATAGGCTTACGATCTCTTTGCTCAAGAAGGTCCCATTGCTTTATGGCTTTTTCATGGAATTGTGGAGGAAGGAAATTCTGTATAAACTTCTTTTTGAAACTCTCCCAGGTAGTGGGACAATCTATGCTCTTACGAACTATGGTCCACCAAAGAGATGCTCTATCCACTAAATGATTAGTGACACACTTGATTTTATCTTTTTTTAGCGCATGTTTCCTCATGAAAGTAATCATCAAATTGACTAATGAATGTAAGAACAGTATTTTCATCTCGTGTGCCATTGAAAGTACAGAATTTGAAATTTCTTTTACTTATCTTTGTTTCTTTGCAGATGGATTGAGCTTCGAGAGTCGCATCGATGTACATCGGATAAGATCTTTAGATTGTGATTCCTCTTTGTCGGTAGTCGATCTTTGTAAATTGGCCAATTGAACTTGCAATGCTTACCCGGCTCCTCGTTCTTCATCCAACTGCATCATAATTAAATCCAACTTTTGCTCCATCGTAGGTTCAGGAAGATCGCCTTCAGCCATCAAATCATCCATATTTTATTCCGTTATCGTACAAAACTTTAAAATACCTCACACTCTCAAAATCCAAGTAGCGGGATGAGCGTAGCTCAAGATCGGGTGTACAAGGCTTCTATATTTTTGTGTGTGGCTTTTACAATCTTCATCTTTGGCTATTGGGGACTTGTAATCTTTGAAAAATTTGTGTTTTGATCTTATGCGTGTGCTGAAACTGGTTCAGTAAGTCTGCGTATGCGAACAGTACCTTTCAGGAAACAACTTTGCAGTTTGGAACTTTTGCGCAGGAACAATCCTTATAGGAATTTTGGGCAGAAGTCAGTTCTGACTTCTGGTTACTTGACTGACTTGCAGAGTTACAGACTTACGAAACTTGTTCAACTTGGTAGATTTACGTGATGATGACTAACAGAACTTGTAGGATAGGAAAATTTGAACTTGAAGAGTTGGAGAACCTTAGTAGACTTAGGTTACTAAGAAGCTTTTAGCTTCTTCACTAGTCGTCGACTTTTAGGATATGAATATGTCCTCGGCGGAATTTTCGCCGCGCTGCACGTCTTGCTGCCGTTGATTAACGATTTGATTATTTGAAGCTTTTTTAAAGCTTCAAGCTAAGCTAAGCTTTATAACTTAAAAACTTAAGCTTTAAAGCTTAAGAAAAGATATGGCTTATCTCTGTATATCCAAGACTTGGATAAGAGAATGTAGGAGTGGTCCTTTGCCATTGCAGGCCGGTCCTTCGCGATCAGAGGTTGGAAATAAAGGTTCTTGACTGCCAGGAGTCCACTCGTATCGACCGTTCGCGATGAGATTGACCGTAGAGCTCGATCGTTCTAGGAGCTTTGCCTTTGCACAAGATGGGTAGCGATTGGAAGCTCTCGATCTCAGCTTCGCTTTGATACCACTGGTGCGCAGATCGGATGCTGTATGCTTGCGTAATGAATGCCGGAAGGTCCCCAAGAGCAAAAGAACTCTACTTTTTGCACAAAACGCAAGGTAAAAAAGCATGCATGACATGAACAAGAGACCAATTGGGTGCAATCTCCTCCCATGCCTCGTACCCAATACAATGTCCAAATACAAATATCATAATCGTGTGCCCATGCATATACAAATAATAAACAAATATCCAATGCCTCAATAAATAGGCGCGACAAAATATAGACGCCATGCCTAAGGTAGGCATCTATCAAAATATAAGTGACAACTCGAATACACGCTATCCTCCAATGCTTTCCTCCGCCACTGTTGCTATCTCTATACATCAACTGAAGCATTCACAATCGTTAGTGAAATAATACAATTAAACCGACAAAAGTGAATACGTAACAGTCTTCAGCTACATAAATAAATCAACTGGTTAGAAATCAATCCGAACCTTAATTTATTACAACTGCGTACTCTAAACTCATAAACGTTTATTAATTTAATACGCATTTTGCGGAATGACCCACTATGGAATCACCCATGTACATACTAAATTAATGAAACGTCCGAAAAGGATAGGCGTCCCCATCAACTTCTTGCACAAAGAATCCACTTTGTGTATGAGCCCCGGTCAACAAAGTTTACGGAATCCACCGTAAAACCTCACGGAATCCACCGCCGTGAGATATGCCTCTTGGCATCATACCCCCGGGGTGGGATAGCAATTGAGATCAATTGCTATTAGCTCAATGTGGAGCTAACAGAGTGGGGAAAGCATTTAAGTCTCTAGCGTGCATCCATTGGGCTTCCTCTACAGGATGGTTTTTAAATTTGACTAAATATCTAGAATATCTTAGGCCAGTTCTAGTGGTCATAGAGTCAGTATTTAGAATAGCTTCAGGTTCAAGTATTTCAATCTCTTTATCTAACAAAGGTGGGTTTTCATAAACAGGGTGTATAGGTAATTGGTCTCTAAAGGGTCGTAATAAACTAATGTGAAATGTGTTGTGAATTTTTCAGTGAAGTGGTAATTCTAACTTGAGTGCATTGTCATTGATTTTGTGAATGATCTTAAATGGGCCATAGAATCTAGGGGCTAATTTCATAACTGGGTGTTTATCTACACTTTGTAATCTACGTTTTTCTATTCTCAGTCAAACATAGTCATCAACTTTGAAATTCATTGCTTGTCTTTTCTTATTGGCTTGTTTGATATATGATTGCTGGGCTTTGGCAATCATGACTTTAACCTTATAAAAAATAGTAGCGTGGATAGTAGCAATATCATCAGCACTGTGAATTCTATTTGATAAAGATGCAACAAGTGTAGACAATCTATAACCATAAATCACTTTAAATGGTGCTATCTTTGTAGATGTGTGTGGTGTATTATTATATGCAAATTGTAGTAAATGTAAATGTGTGTCCTATGTTTGTAGTTTAGAAATAGTGTAAGCACGTAAAAGATCTAAAATAGTATTGTTGGTGGCTTTTGTTTGTTCATTAGTTTCAGGATGAAATGTAGATGAGAAATCAATTTTTGCTCCTAGGTTAGCAAACAAAGTAATCCAAAAGTTATTACAAAATCTAGAATCACGATCAGAAATAATAACTTTTGGTAATTCATGATTAGTGAAAACAGTTTTTAAAAACAATTGTGCTGCCTGAGATGCTGTTAAAGTTTTCTTATATGGAATGAAATATGCTTGTTTACTAAACCTATCTACAATAGTCCAAATCATATCATGGTTAGCTTTAGTATTAGGTAAATCAGTAATAAAATCCGTAGAAATCTGTTCCCATGGTCTTGATGGAATAGATAAAGGCATAAGCAAACCATATTGTTTACCATGATGTCTCTTAACTCTTTGACAAATGAAACATTCAGAAACAAAGTTAGATACATCAGTGTCCATAGGTGGCCAATAAAAATCTTCAATTAATGTACGTAAAGTAGATATGATACCTCTATGACCTTGGTATAGAGGACAATGAATCTCATTCAAAACAAAATATCTGAATGGAATTGTAACACATAATCTCTTTTCATAAAACATGAATCCATCATTATAAGACAGTGAATCAATAGGAATCCAGTTATTTTCAACTAATTTATTTCAATCAGCATGAAAAGTAATGTCCTGATGATAAGTATCTTTCATAGGAGTTAGAGAATCAAATGATATAACAGAGATATTATGAATGGTGGGTCTTCTACTTAATGCATCGGTCACTATATTTTCTTTACCTGGTTGATATTGAATAATTGGATGAAAGCTCTGAATAAAAGTTATCCATTTGATATATCGGTCAGATATTTGAGGTTGGCTAAGTAAATGTCTAATACTTTGTTGATCAGTCTTGATCATAAAGTCAGAACTCATTAAGTAATTTTTCCATTCTCTTAAAACTTGTACCATAGCTAATAATTCTTTATCATATGTGGAATATTTAAGTTCGGAGGGTTTCAGTTTACAACTAGAATAGACTATGGGATGATTATCTTACATAAGTATGGCTCCTATTTCAGATCCACTAGCATCACTAACTACTAAAAAGAATGTTCTATTAAAATCAGACAGTTGTAATACAGGAGCATGGGTTAATGCATGTTTCAATTAATCAAAGGATTTCTGTTGATTATCAGATCAATGATAAACAATACATTTTTTTAAAAGCTTAGTCAAAGACAAAGCAAGTAATGAAAAATTTTGCACAAATTTTCTATAAAAACTAGCAAGACCTAGAAAAGATCGTAACTCATGCACATTTCTAGGTATAGGCCAGTTCAATATTGCTTTTATCTTCTTAGGGTCAACCTTAATACCATTTGATGACATAATATGACCTAAATATTCAATTTTTGTTTTAAAGAACTCACTCTTTTTCGGATTAGCATATAATTGATTATCTTTTAACAATTTGAAAACCAAGGACAGATGTTCATAATGTTCTTTCTCATTTTTACTAAAGATCAAGATATCATCAAAGAATACAATAACACAATGTTGATATTTCAAAAATATGCGATTCATTATTCTACTAAATGTAGCAGGTGCATTAGTCAGTTTAAAAGGCATCACTAAAAATTCATAATGATCAAATTGTGTTCTAAATGTAGTCTTGAATATGTCAGACTTATCTAATCTCACCTGATGATAACCAGATTTAAGATTTATTTTGCTAAATATAGCAGAACCTTGCAGTTTATCCATAAGATCATCGACTCTAGGAATTTGATATTTATTATTTATAGTAATTTTATTTAGAGCACGATAGTCAATGCACATACGATAAGTATTATTATTATTCTTTATCAACAAAACATGTGCACCAAATGGAGAACTACTAGGTCTAATCAATCGTCTATTTGGTAATTCCTCAACTGCATTTTGAATTTCTTTTTGCTCTATTTGGTTATGTCTATATGGTGCTTTACAAGGTGGTTGTGTACCAGTAATTAAATCTATTTTGTGGTCTTCAAGACGTGAAGAAAGTAAATTAGGTGGTAGATTTTCTGCAAAACGGTCTCTAAATTGTGCAAGAAATTCTTTATGCTTAGGGTACATATATTTTTCTTGAGCTTGTAGTTCATTCACCCAAATTAGATAAGATTTACTACTTTTGCGTAATGCACGTTTAGCTTGAGTATGAGAAAGCAGTGGAAAAGTATTAGATGCATGCATACCATATAATGTAATATGTTTTCCTTGAAAATGAATAGTAATTGAATGCGTTGAATAATCTATATCAGGATAATCTTGATGATGCCAAGGCATACCTAGAATAATATCACTGGACTGTAATGTTACAACTAGAAAATTCATTTTTTCAATATATTCACCAATTTGAATTTCTAGATCATGCACCTCTTGTGTTCCATTATACCTTGTGCCTAAGAATGCTGCTTTAATGCGATAATGCGTAGAAATAGTTTGTAATTTCAATTCTTTCACTAACTATGCAGAAATAAAATCATATGTACTTCCATCATCATGCAAAATAATCTTTTCTTTTCCATGCATTAAACATTTCATTGTCAACAAAGAATGTGGAGTTGACATACCTGGTAAAGTATCTGAAGGAATAGTAATGTCGTCTTCATCTTCTGTAAAGTCAGGCATTTCTTCATGTTTTTCATCTTCCATTGCTCCAAGATAGTTGATATGGACATGTGGCTTATTTGATTGGCAATTGGCTGCTAGATGTTCAGGTTGGTGGCATTTGTAACACACTATCGGTTTGGCTTTAGATATATTGTTTGCAATGGCAGGAAGTCTAGGAATATTAGGATTTGCTTGTGAAGTTGGCTTAGGGATTTGATTGGTATTTGATGGTAAAGCAGGTTGTGTTACCCAAGACTTACGAAAAGATGATGAAGGAAATCGACCTTGATTGAATTTTATAAAATTTAAATTAAATTGCTTAGATCCATAGTTACCAATGGCTTGAAATTGTTGTGGACGCTTGTCTCTTCCTCGAAGCTTGTCTTCAGTGTCATGAGCTAAAGAAATTGTATCTTCAAGAGTTGCAGGCTTGAACATATTGATTTCAGCGTAGTAATGCCCAAGTAATCCAGACATATACTTGCGCTTGTGAGTCACTTCAGGTACGTCTTCAAGCATGTGTAACTGGAGTAATGCATTCCAAAAGCGTTCGGTATATTGAGGAATAGGCTCACGATCTCTTTGTTGAAGAAGGTCCCATTGCTTTATGGCTTTTTCATGGAATTGTGGAGGAAGGAAATTCTGCATAAACTTCTTTTTGAAACTCTCCCAGGTAGTGGGACAATCTATGCTCTTAAGAACCACGGTCCACCAAAGAGATGCTCTATCCACTAAATGATTAGTGATACTTGATTTTATCTTTTTTTAGCGTATGTTTCCTCATGAAAGTAATCATCAGATTGACTAATGAATGCAAGAACAGTATTTCCATCTCGAGTGCCATTGAAAGTACAGAATTTGAAATTTCTTTTACTTATCTTTGTTTCTTTGCGGAATGATTGAGCTTCGAGAGTCGCATCGATGGTACATCGGATAAGATCTTTGGATTGTGGTTCCTCTTTGTCGGTAGTCGATCTTTGTAAATTGGCCAATTGAACTTGCAATGTTTATCCGGCTCGTCGTTCTTTATCCAACTGCATCATAATTAAATCCAACTTTTGCTCCATCGTAGGTTCAGGAAGATCGCCTTCAGCTATCAAATCATCCATATTTTATTCTGTCATCCTGCAAAACTTCAAAATATCTCACACTCTCAAAATCCAATTAGCGGGATGAGCGTAGCTCAAGATCGGGTGTACAAGGTTTCTATATTTTTGTGTGTGGCTTTTACAATCTTCATCTTTGGCTATTGCGGGACTTGTAATCTTTGAAAAATTTGCGCTTTGACCTTTTGCGTGTGCTGAAACTGGTTCAGTAAGTCTGCATATGCGTACAGTACCTTCCAGGAAACAACTTTGCAGTTTGGAACTTCTGCACAGGAGCAGCTTTTATAGGAATTTTGGGCACAAGTCAGTTCTGACTTCTGGTTACTTGATTGACTTGCAGAGTTACAGACTTACGAAACTTGTTCAACTTGGTAGATTTATGTGACTGATGACTAACAGAACTTGTAGGATAGGAAAATTTGAACTTGAAGAGTTGGAGAACCTTAGTAGACTTAGGTTACTAAGAAGCTTTTAGCTTCTTCACTTCACTAGTTGTCAACTTTTAGGATATGAATATGTCCTCGGAGGAATTTTCGCCGCGTTGCACGTCCTACTGCCGTTGATCAACGATTTGATTATTTGAAGTTTTTTAAAGCTTCAAGCTAAGGTAAGCTTTATAACTTAAAAACTTAAGCTTTGAAGCTTAAGAAAAGATATGACTTATCTCTGTATATCCAAGACTTGGATAAGAGGATGCAGGAGTGGTCCTCTGCCATTGCAGGCCGGTCCTTCGCGATTAGAGGTTGGAAATAGAGATTCTTGATTGCCAGGAGTCCACCCGTATCAACCGTTCGCGATGAGATTGACCGTAGAGCTCGATCGTTCTAGGAGCTCTGCCTTTGCACAAGATGAGTAGCGATTGGAAGCTCTCGATCTCATCTTCGCTCTGATACCACTGGTGCGCAGATCGGATGCCGTATGCTTGCGTAATGAATGTCGGAAGGTCCCCAAGAGCAAAAGAACTCTACTTTTTGCACAAAACGCAAGGTAAAAAAGTATGCACGATATGAATAAGAGACCAATTGGGTGCAATCTCCTCCCATGCCTTGTGTAAGCGCTCCATAAAGCATGTATTTTATGTATTAATCATCTTCAAGCGCAAATAATAGCCCAAATTATAAAATAGCACGCTTTTGGCTTTTGAGTTTGCTTTAGCACAAAATAGAAATAAAGCTAATGGATGGGCGTCCAAAGAATCAGGCGTACCCAATACAATGCCCAAATACAAATATCATAAGCGTGTGCCTATGCGTATACAAATAATAAACAAATATCCAATTTCTCAATAAATAGGCGCGACAAAATATAGACGCCATGCCTAAGGTAGGCGCCGATCAAAATATAAGTGACAACTCGAATACATGCTATCCTCCAATGCTTTCCTCCGCCACTGTTGCTATCTCTACACATCAATTGAAGCATTCACAATCGTTAGTAAAATAATACAATTAAACCGACAAAAGTGAATACTTTACAGTCTTCAGTTACATAAATAAATCAATTGGTTAGAAATCAATCCGAACCTTAATTTATTACAAATGCGCACTCTAAACTCATAAACGTTTATTAATTTAATATGCATTTTGTGAAATCACCCGCTATGGAATCACCATGTACACACTAAACTAATGAAATGTCCGAAAAGGATAGGCGTCCCTATCAACTTCTTGCACGAAGAATCCACTTTGTATATTAGTCCCTCTCAACAAAGTTTACGGAATCCACCGTGGCACGGAATCCACTGTGAGATATGCCTCCTGGCATCAGGTATTATTAAATTAGGATCAATGATAAGAATCTCTCCAAAACAAACTTCGATATATAATGTGGATACTATGAGTTTTTTGTTGGTGACTTTTGGTTTAAAAAGATGTTAATTTCTTCAAATTGATTTCTATGGATATTTTTGTGTCAAACCATCATGAGTTCATATTTGTATTCTTTGGTGAGATCTTCAACTATTTCAAGCTAGATGAATAACATCGATAGCACTTGAAGATAGTACTTAAGGGATGAGATTAAGTTTTGTGTCAATAAAGAGTGTGTGTTTTCTTTGGATGAGATATTAAATATCTAGGATGCATGATTTTAGGATATTTTAGCATGGTGACCACCTAGTTAGTGAGAGTGACCAATGGATTTCTAGGATAGACATGCTTGTATGGCATCTCCATCAAAAACTATGCTTCATCAGTGCCCTAAAGGCAAAAAGCATGTATAACTAGGGGATCCATAATTGTTTTAATTGCTATGCCTAGATCCCAATCTTAGAAGATATGTAGAAGAAAGTTCCTTTGAATTTAGAAGATCAAGAGTTGGTATTCAAACTTCAAAAAGTTGGATCTATAGCAAGACTAAGTCCAAATCAAGTATTACTATCTTGAGGATTGTTATGTGTGCTTCCAAAAATCGGTTATGAACAATCAAGTGCCTAAAATCAAAGAAGATCTTATGGAAAGCCCATCACTATCCCATACTTGGAAATTTGACGTATGAAAATACCCTAAATGCACCAAGACTCGATTTTGCGAAGAATGAAATATCATATTCTAAGACATGTGACTTAGTATCTGTCTCGTCATGGAATTGAAATAGAGAACATGTAGATACCATGAGAGCTTCATGCTCTAATTATTTCTTGAATAAAGTGTGACTTTCTAAGCATGGAATTTGCTATCATCTATACATTGGCCAAGAGTTGATGATTCTAGCTTGGTCAAGTTTACACGATTTTTTTGTATAATTCATTATTTCATCAAAGCATAGGATTACTCCATTTATGCATTTTATGGACAAGAGTATCTATTACCTTAAAAAAAGAGAGGATGTCAGACATGTGCAAGATGTAACGTGTCCACTAGTATCATCCAGGACACGTCTTAGCAGTCCATCGGAAAGGATGTCTAGAAAACTCCGCCCGGCACTCCTATGGAGTGTTACGGGTTTTGCGATCTAGGTCTTCCCGCATCTGCCACGTAGCGAAAGTATCCTGGCCGTTCCCACTTAGGATCGACCGGAATTAGGGTTTTCTTGATTGGTCATTAGCTAACAGCAACTAGCGTCAGACCCGAGCGCACTACTTTACGCAGAAACGCCAGGTCCGAAGCGGATGCACGCTGCACTTGGTTCAAGGAGAATGGGAAATGAGAGGGATGCAAGGCTCAACCTCTCTACCATAAGGCATAGTCCCATTCCATTCCCCTAAAACAGCGTAAATCGGGTAAGTCGTAACTCTAGGTCATCGTTCTCCTTATTCGTTTTGATGATCATCCCGCTGTTCTTCGAGATTTTTGAAAAAAGTTCTCGGCTAACCGGGACCACCCAACCGTAGGACGGACCCATGGCCTATCCTTCGCACTTTCCTCGGTTTGTTTTAGTTATGTAATTATCTAACACATTAATTTTGACATATAACAATCAGCTTCTTTAATTAATCCTGTTAAGCACTGGTCCCTTCACATAATCTTATCACGTGACATAGAAAAACAATATCAAGCAAGTTCTTTTTTTTAACATTTCATCATTTTATCTTTGAAATACAAGGAGTTTGTAATATTTCCGCGTACGGCGTACGGTAAATATTAACTCTCCGCACGTCATATGAATCTCGTGCAAGGATTATCACTGGTGCCAGCAGTTGATCTATAGCTACACGCGGGGAATAGAGACACTCCATTGTACGAGAATAGGGCCGGGGGATTCAAACCGCATAACCGCGTGAAAACAGCCTCTTGGGAAGAGGTCAAGAGGATAAAGGTAAGATTATTGCAAATTTTTTTAATTTTCCCAGCCGATGTGTGGCTTGGGGAAAGGAGATGGGTTAGCATGGGAAGGAAGGATGGGAGAGAGGCCATGCATCTGACCACGTGGGGGAGGAACCCTCACTCCCCTTGGCCTATAAAAGCCCCCTCTTGGGGAGAAGGAGGAAAGGAAGGATGGTGAGAGGGTTCGTCGCCTCCTCTTCCTTCAAGTTCCGGGGTGTGTGTGGATAGACCGATGGGCAATGTAGTGGGAGGGCCTTTAAAACCCGCCTAGAGCATAGCTTGTGTGAGATCAAAAAGGAAAGGGGAATTAATCCCGGGATAAAATGGGCTCATGAAGGCTTCCCGTGTCGCCTCTTTCTTTTCAAATTTCCCGGGGAAATGTGGATAGATCTAAGGGGGAGAAGGTAGTGGGAAGGGGGCTTAAGAAGCCCCCTTCGAAGCTTCTTGAAGAAGCTTCTAAGAAGCTTCTGGTTCACAGAACCACGTGGGTCGTGAACAGCGTGGCGGGCAGGATGGCGGCTGGCGGACAGGCGGCAGCAACTGGCGGCACGTGGCGTGGCTGGGCGGCAGCGTTGGCGACTGGCGTGGCGCTGGTGGTAGGTCTGGGCGGCCCTCACGACCCTCCACGGCAGCTTCCTCACGGGCCTTTGTGGCCTCTCCTTCACGAGCTTCATCACGGCCGCATCCTTCTTCACGGCCACTCCTCCCCTCATGGCAGCCTGGCGACCATCCAGCGTCCGGCATACTTCTCCTCCCATAGCCTTCCGTCCATTGTTTCCTCACGTCTGTCTTCTGCCTACGGCCGTCAGTCCCCCATTGTCCTTCCGTCCAGCATGATCCCTCACACGGCCGGCCTCTGCCTCTCAACAGCCTCCCTCTCACGCCCCTCACACGGTCCGCAGCAGTAACGACCACGGCCGGCGCATCTCACCACAGTCCTTCCTCTTCACGGCATACGACAACCCTCTCACCATCCTTCCTTTCCTCCTCCTCCCCAAGAGGGGGTTTTTATAGGCCAAGGGGAGTGAGGGTTCCTCCCCCTTGTGGTCAGATGCATGGCCTCTCTCCCATCCTTCCTTCCCATGCTAACCCATCTCCTTTCCCCAAGCCACACATCGGCTGGGGAAATTAAAAAAATTTGCAATAATCTTACCTTTATCCTCTTGACCTCTTCCCAAGAGACTGTTTTCACGCGGTTATGCGGTTTGAATCCCCCGGCCCTATTCTCGTACGATGGAGTGTCTCTATTCCCCGCGTGTAGCTATAGATCAACTGCTGGCACCAGTGATAATCCTTGCACGAGATTCATATGACGTGCGGAGAGTTAATATTTACCGTACGCCGTACGCGGAAATATTACATTCTCTCCCCCTTAGAAGAATCGAGATGTCCTCATCTCGAGGTAAACTGGGGATATCGAAGATTGAGAGAGCTTTTATCCATCCAGGCAGCATCCTCCTTAGGATGATCTTTCCACTGGACGAGGCATTCTCTCAAGGTTCTGGATCTCAGTTGTCTCTCCCTAGCATCAAAAATCTTGTCCGGCCTTAGTTCAAAGACTCCTTGACTAGGCATTACAATCTGTTGGTCATCAAGTACATGATTAGTGCTAGGTACATACTTCATTCTTCAATAGACTGTTATGGCATACCTTATGATCCTTTGGGTTTTCAAAGAGTTGCAGTCTATAAACATTAGGTCATAGGCGCTTAAGGATCTCGTATGGTCCACAATACCTTGGACTTGGCTTCCTACAATCTCCTAAGGATAGAGAACTCATCTCTGGGCATACGTGAATGAAGACCATGTCTCCTTCCTCAATTATTCTATCTTGACACTTCAAATCCGTGTATGCCTTCTGTCTATCCTTCATAGCTTTGATGTCTCGAGAAAGTGAAATCATGAGCTTGCACAATATCTTCCATTTAAATAACTGGCTTGCTCGTATACATACTCTCATCCTATAGTAGACAAGTCCACTACTGATAGAAAATTCACGATACTTAGCCTCTAGCTTTTGTTTCTGGTCCTTGATAAAGACTTCCCTTGGCATCCTTTGTTAGGCTAGATCATGGCATCCTTCCTCTCTAGCTAGCTCAAGTATTAGGTCGTTTACCTCTGTAGCTAAAGACCTAGCTATTGATAGATTTTTGCAAGGTTAATGAATTAAGGAATGCCTGGCGATTGAGTGCTACAACACTACATTCTCCTTTCCAGGTCGGTACTTTGATCTTAAAAATCATATTTCTCCAATACTTCCATCCATTGACGTTGCCTCATGTTGAGCTCGTTCTGGGTAAAATCCATTTGAGCCTCGTATGATCGGTTACTAGAGTAGACTTGTTACCCAACAGATAGTGTCTCCAAAACTTTAGAGTATGGATGACAGCTAATAACTCCAGGTCATGCGTGGCATAATTCTTTTCGTGACTCTTCAATTTCCTTGAGGAATATGCTACTGGATGATTTTCCTACATGAGCACATATCTTTAAGGCAAGCATGCTAGTATCAGTTACTACCCCTACTCCTTACTGTGGTCTAGAAGTTTAGGATCAGTGCTGATACCAAACTTTGCTTCAACCTATCGAAGCTAGTTTGTTCGTCAGTTGACCAAGCAATGTTTGCTTCCTCAGTAAGTCTTTCAAAGGTGCTGCAATCAAAGCATAGTTTTTGATAAAGATCCTATACCATCCTGTCAAGCCAAGAAAACTACGTATCTCTTTGACAGATACTGGTATTGGCCATTCAAGCACATCTCTGACTTTGGCTGGATCCACTGATATTCCTTTTGATGATACTATGAATCCTAGATATTCAGTCTGACGTTTGAAGAATGCACACTTCTTCATTTTTGCATACAACTTTATGAGACCTCATTGTCTCCAACACAATCCGTAGTTGGGGTTCATGATCTTCTTCCTGTTTAGAATAGACTAAAATGTCATCGAAGAAGACAAGCACGAAATCATCAAGATATGGCCTAAAAATATCCCGCATTAATCTATTGAAGGTGGCAGGTGCATTTGTAAGCCCGAATGACATAACCAAGAATTCAAAGTGCCCATATCTTGTATTGAAGGCCGTTTTTGGAATATTCTCATCCTTGATCCTGATTTGATAGTAGCCTGACTTGCGGTCAATTTTTGGAGAAGAAGACCTTTGCACCTTGAAGGCGGTCAAGAAGCTCATCTATTCTAGGAATAGGGTACTTGTTCTTGACTGTTGATTAATTCAACCCACGGTAACCAATACATAATCGAAGTGTCCCATCTTTCTTTTTCTGGAATAGGACTGGAGCTCTCCATGGGGAACTACTAGGACGGATGTAGCCCTAATCTAGTAGTTGCTTGAGTTGTTCCTTCAACTCAATTACTTCCGATATAGACATTCTATAGGTTCTCTTCAAATTGGCACAGCTCCTATTACTGGCTTGATCTCATGATCTACTTCTCTTTGAAGTGGGAGTTCTGTTAACTCTTCAGAACTACGTCCACGTATTCCTTCAATCAAGTGACCAAATCACTTTACTTCCTTATCAATATTCATAGTCAAGACAATCGGGAAAAAGTTTTATTCCATTCATATTAGCATAGCCCTTTCGTGGTACAATTATTTCTTGGGCCGATGAACAAGTTAATACATTAATTCGAGGAGAATAAGATATTATTGCATTCAGCTACAGGAACTGAGTAGTAGTACAGATTAGGGTCATCGATTTTCAGGAATCGATAGTTCATTGGAAGATTAGGGTATCTTTTCCTTTGATATCCCTTCTTCTCATGAAGTCCCAAAACCTTAATTCTGTCGGCATGGATTCTTTGAATCACTTCTCCGTACACATACTTATTCTGGTTAACCCTTCGACCTCCAACCTGTAGGGTTGCGTTTGCGTGAGCCTCAACAAAGATGAACAGCTTCACGATCTTCAAATCCTCCATCCACTTGATTCTCTTCAAGTTAATTTGAAGGTACGCAGGTCGATAGGCAGTTATGTAATAGATCCCTAAAACACCCATCCATCTCTGTTCCATGTACACAGGTGATGGATTGTAAGTGCGGTTTAGGATGTTCATCATTTCAATTCTCTGCCTATAATGCGGAGAGTGCATTGCAGTCATAAACATGATCCGGAACACCAAAAACTTGTTCCACGCCTCGTAATTCTGCAAGACAGTATTCAAAGTAAGGAAATGTTTGGGACACAACATTTGCTTTACTTCCTCTTATTAAAATTTCCTACAAACAAATCCTTTGTTGGTTCGCTCTGATACCAACTGTAACGTGTCCACTAGAATCATCCCGGACACGTCTTAGCAGTCCATCGGGAAGGATGTCTAGAAAGCTCCGCCCGGCACTCCCATGGAATGTTACGGGACTTGCGATCTAGGTCTTCCCGCGTCTGCCACGTAGCGGAAGTATCCTGGCCGTTCCCACTTAGGATCGACCTGAATTTGGGTTTTCCTGTTTGGTCATTATCTAGCAACAACTAGCGTCAGACCCGAATGAACTACTTTACGTAGAAACGCCCGGTCTGAAGCGGATTCAAGCTGCACTTGGTTCAAGGAGAATGGGAAACGAGAGGGATGCAAAGCTCGACCTCTCTGCCATAAGGCATAGTACCATTCTGTTCCCCTAAAACAGCGTAAATCGGGTAATAGTTAATTCTAGGTCATCGTTCTCGTTACTCGTTTCGATGATGACTATCATCCTCTGTTCGTCGAAGACTTTGAGAAAATTTCCCGGCTAACCGGGACCACCCTTCCATAGGACAGACCCATGGTCCATCCTCCGCACTTTCCTCGGTTTGTTTTAGTTATGTAATTACCTACCACATTAGTTTGACATATACAAACAGCTTCTTTGATTAACCCTGTTATGCACTGGTTCCTTCACGTAATCTTATCACAGGACATAAAGAATACAATGTCAAACAACTCCTTTGTTATCATTATATCCTTTTATCTTCGAAATACAAGGAGTTCCCGCCCGTAGGCGTATTCATAATCCCCCCGAAGGCTTTCCAGTAATCCTTCCTGTGATTACTATCCCAAGTTTCCGCCCGTAGACTAGTATGCGGGCCTCGAGATCCAATCCCGAGTCACGTTAGTCTCTTGTGCAGGGCCCGGAAGGCGAGGGATTTACAGCCAGAGCCCCCCCTGGCACCCAAGCGTCCTCCTGCTCCAAGCAGAACTCAACGGAGAGACCTCTCACGGCGGGTTCGGTCCACGTTCCCGGCGCGGTTCACAACCCCCTTGGTTAGGGTCAGGCAGGCAGTCGGGGGTAACTGAAGCTGCCTCTCAGGCACCAACCTGAAGCTTTAGATATATTTTCATCCTTTAGTTCATTGAGCAAACAATGCAAACAGTCCTTTCTAAACTGTTATAAGCACAATCAATTTCAATGGTCGTTTAGCTGGCAAACTGTTAAGGATTGACTCCTTATCTCCGAATGCAACCCGCATTCGATCCGGAATCAATTGCAACTTAGCAAGATTCCTATCATTCTTGGGTTAGGGTCATACCCTTCCAATACATTAGGTTTATTGTGGCAGGATCCAGCGACCATGTCGCTTTAGTTTATTGTCAGTCATTTGCTTCAAGGCAAATACTTAACTTTCCTAATTAATCAAGCCTATACTTTGTAGTCTATGCTCTCGAAACTTATGCATTGGCGAATCATACAATCTTTCCTTGGTGCACGATAATTTGGTTACTAACTTTTCCTAGGACCTCCTACTAGGACTTACCTCAAATAATCAAGCCTCTTGCAAGTCCATAGATCATGTTTGTGCCCTTCTATTCCTCTTCGAATAACATCTCATGGGTGTTAACTTTTCCTCATGAATCATTACAAGGAAGATCTATCTAAAAATGGGACATGCCATTAATCTTTCCATGCCTAGTAAAAAGGTGTACCTCAATAATTTCAACCTTGTGATGAGGCAACAGTTGTCCTTGGCTCGTCACTTTTGAATGCACAAAAGGAAACTTGCTAATAAGGTCCTACAAATGCATAGACACTTTATGCTCTTTTCATTCATTCCTTTGAACGTACCAATGATCAATTTCCATATCTTAAGCTATTTCTAATAATGTTCAAATAGCCAATTCATGTCCTAATTGCATTTAACTTGACTAGTTGCATTTGACATGCATGAGTGCCTCCTAATCCATGAAGTTATCGTGAATAATTCAATACTTTTGTGTGGAATCCAAATAGATAAAACCTGGACTCGCGGACTCTGGAAAATATCCACGTATGCTCGGGTTGAGCCTTCCGCATCGCACCTTGTGACCTTCCTAGAGACCATCGCGAATTCGATCTCCAGCCAGCCTTTGTGGACTTCAACTTTTTGCCTTGGCTTGTAATCTTATGACCTTGGCTCGCCTCCTTTGTATGCGCAACTCTCTTTGTTATATGGCTTCCTTGACCGAAGTTCCGATTTGCGGAATTTGCCTTGGCGGGCCTTAGGGATTCTTATGAGATCCCTTTGACAGTGGCGATTTGAGAGCTTTAGTCCTCCTTGAAATTCCGGATTAAGGAAGGATTGATGATGTCCGCGGAAAAAGGCTCTTGCAAATGGGCCTTGTAAGAATAGGACTTTAGAGTTCTTATTCTTCTTTCAAAAATCCAAGGACCGGCCTTGGGGGTGATTAGTGGGATGGCCTTTATGGGCTTCCTCACTTTATTTTTCAAAATCCCGAGGATTAAAGATATTGGGAAAAGGCTTTCAAGGACTCCTCTTCTTCTCTACAAGATCTTGGGCAAGAGGCTTATGGAAAAATCGATGAGAGGGTTCGTCGCCTCCTCTTCCTTCAAGTTCCGGGGTGTGTGTGGATAGACCGATGGGCAATGTAGTGGGAGGGCCTTTAAAACCCGCCTAGAGCATAGCTTGTGTGAGATCAAAAAGGAAAGGGGAATTAATCCCGGGATAAAATGGGCTCATGAAGGCTTCCCGTGTCGCCTCCTTCTCTTCAAATTTCCCGGGGAAATGTGGATAGATCTAAGGGGGAGAAGGTAGTGGGAAGGGGGCTTAAGAAGCCCCCTTCGAAGCTTCTTGAAGAAGCTTCTAAGAAGCTTCTGGTTCACAGAACCACGTGGGTCGTGAACAGCGTGGCGGGCAGGATGGCGGCTGGCGGACAGGCGGCAGCAACTGGCGGCACGTGGCGTGGCTGGGCGGCAGCGTTGGCGACTGGCGTGGCGCTGGTGGTAGGTCTGGGCGGCCCTCACGACCCTCCACGGTAGCTTCCTCACGGGCCTTTGTGGCCTCTCCTTCACGAGCTTCATCACGGCCGCATCCTTCTTCACGGCCGCTCCTCCCCTCATGGCAGCCTGGCGACCATCCAGCGTCCGGCATACTTCTCCTCCCATAGCCTTCCGTCCATTGTTTCCTCACGTCTGTCTTCTGCCTACGGCCGTCAGTCCCCCATTGTCCTTCCGTCCAGCATGACCCCTCACACGGCCGGCCTCTGCCTCTCAACAGCCTCCCTCTCACGCCCCTCACACGGTAAGAATGTAATATTTCCACATGATCGTCATCACCAAAGCAAGAAAGGAGAACGATGACTTAGGAATACAAATTACCCGATTCAGGCTGTTCTAGGGGAACGGAATGGGACTATGCCTTTTGGCAGAGAGGTCGAGTTTTGCATCCCTCTCGTTTCCCATTCTCCTTGAACCAAGTGCAGCATGAATCCGCTTCAGACCGGGCGATGTGCGTAAAGTAGTTTGATCAGGTCTGACGCTAGACGCTGTTAGCAAATGACCAACAATTCCATTCGATCCTAAGTGGGAAGCGCCCAGGACACTTCCGTTACGGGGCAGACGAGGAAAGGCCTAGATTACAAAACCCGCAACATTCCATGGGAGTGCCGGGTGGAGTCTTCTAGACAACCTTTCCGATGGACTGCTAAGACGTGTCGTAGAGGATGTTAGTGGACACGTTACAGTTGCTATCATGGTCGCTGGATCCTGCCACAATAAACCTAATGTATTGGAAGGGTATGACCCTAACCCAAGAATGATAGGAATCTTGCTAAGTTGCAATTGATTCCGGATCGAATGCGGGTTGCATTCGGAGATAAGGAGTCAATCCTTAACAGTTTGCCAGCTAAACGACCATTGAAATTGATTGTGCTTGTAACAGTTTAGAAAGGACTGTTTGCATTGTTTGCTCAATGAACTAAAGGATGAAAATATATCTAAAGCTTCAGGTTGGTGCCTGAGAGGCAGCTTCAGTTACCCCCGACTGCCTGCCTGACCCTAACCAAGGGGGTTGTGAACCGTGCCGGGAACGTGGACCGAACCCGCCGTGAGAGGTCTCTCCGTTGAGTTCTGCTTGGAGCAGGAGGACGCTTGGGTGCCAGGGGGGGCTCTGGCTGTAAATCCCTCGCCTTCTGGGCCCTGCACAAGAGACTAACGTGACTCGGGATTGGATCTCGAGGCCCGCATACTAGTCTACGGGCGGAAACTTGGGATAGTAATCACAGGAAGGATTACTGGAAAGCCTTCGGGGGGATTATGAATACGCCTACGGGCGGGAACTCCTTGTATTTCGAAGATAAAAGGATATAATGATAACAAAGGAGTTGTTTGACATTGTATTCTTTATGTCCTGTGATAAGATTACGTGAAGGAACCAGTGCATAACAGGGTTAATCAAAGAAGCTGTTTGTATATGTCAAACTAATGTGGTAGGTAATTACATAACTAAAACAAACCGAGGAAAGTGCGGAGGATGGACCATGGGTCTGTCCTATGGAAAGGTGGTCTCGGTTAGCCGGGAACTTTTCTCAAAGTCTTCGACGAACAGAGGATGATAGTCATCATCGAAACGAGTAACGAGAACGATGACCTAGAATTAACTATTACCCGATTTACGCTGTTTTAGGGGAACGGAATGGGACTATGCCTTATGGCAGAGAGGTCGAGCTTTGCATCCCTCTCGTTTCCCATTCTCCTTGAACCAAGTGCAGCTTGAATCCGCTTCAGACCGGGCGTTTCTACGTAACGTAGTTCATTCGGGTCTGACGCTAGTTGTTGCTAGATAATGACCAAACAGGAAAACCCAAATTCAGGTCGATCCTAAGTGGGAACGGCCAGGATACTTCCGCTACGTGGCAGACGCGGGAAGACCTAGATCGCAAGTCCCGTAACATTCCATGGGAGTGCCGGGCGGAGCTTTCTAGACATCCTTCTCGATGGACTGCTAAGACGTGTCCGGGATGATTCTAGTGGACACGTTACAGAGTTCTACCCGTAGGCTTGTCCATAATCCGGCCTACGGCTATCCAGTAATCCCCAGGGATCATTAATCCAAGCTTCCGCCCGTAAACTAGTATGCGGGCCTCGAGATCCAATCCCGAGTCACATTAGCCTCTTGTGCAGGACCCGGAAGGCGAGGGATTTACGGCCAGAGCCCCCCCTGGCACCCAAACGTCCTCCTACTCCAAGTAGAGCTCAACTGAGAGACCTCTTGCGGCGGGTTCGGTCCACGTTCCTGGCACGGTGAACAACCCCCTTGGTTAGGGTTAGGTAGGTAGTCGGGGGTAACTGAAACTGCCTCTTCCTTCAAGCCTTTAACCCTTAAGTATAGGTATTCATTTAATTTGTAATTCATAATTCAAATAGAGCCCTAAAATCTCTAGCAAGCACAAACATTTTCATTAATCAACCGTGTTGGTTGGCAAATTGCTAAGGAAGTGTTCTTTCCTTTTGAGTGTATCAGCACTCGTTCCCAAGGTGTCTTGTAAATTGGTAAGATCCTTTACATTTCGGTGTAGGGCGTACCTTATTAACCCAACTTGGTCAACCCTAAAGTTCCTTAGATATGCTAGTTTCCGGTTTACAACTTTCCTTATTTAGAAGGATATCCAAAAATACGTCCTTTTGCAAGATAACTTGCGTAGGGATCTGCCATCCTTATTGAGGATTTTTACCCTTTTTCCTTGTGAATCAATCACAAGACTAAATGATTTCGTACTTGCTGTGCAAGTCCTGCGATGGAATAATCCATTTTAGATTCTTTAAGCTGACGTATGTCGGGTCTAGGGTTTCTTTTTAAGGATCTCGGGGACAGCCCTAGTTTTTTATCTTTACGAATTTTTTTTGACCCTACAATAAGGAAAGTAGTCAAGTGCTTAGGGTATGAATATTTCTATGTTTAGATTGGTTTAGTTATCTTTTGGAAGGTAATGTTAATCGTCTTGTCACAGTTTTGCTATCCTTGTGACAATTTACTTTTCAGTCAATACAATTCAATTTAAACTTCCGTTTTCCTTACATATGAACTCATGCTAAATAACAAACATTTGCCTTGCTAAGATGTGCAGTTAGCAAAGATAACTTCCTAGTAATTTGAGCAATGAAAGAAACCTTTCATGAATTTAATCATTTACAATGATTTGTTGCGAAAAGGAATAAGACTAATGGTGCAAGATATAATTTCTATACCTTTTAGGAATTAACTAAAATATACTACTATAGTAAATAGATAATCTTGCTCGTAATTTATAATGCTCGATGCTATTCGAAGAAAACTAAGTTCTATACATTATCATTCATTCAAATAAGCTAAAATCCTTCATTACAAATAACTCGAACAAATATATCCCATCTCTAGCAATTTTCCTTTTCATGATTGACTTAAAATTGAATTAAAGCCAAGAAGAAAAACCTGGTTTTGGGGTGAGATATCCACATGGATACCGGGAGATGACCCTCCCGCGACTACGCCTTGGACTTTCTTAGGAGGCATCGCAATTGTAGTTTTTGGAACGTGGAAGCAGCTCCACAACTCCTCCTAGGAATTCCACCGTCGCTTCCTTGCACTGCTTGTCGATAGTAGTTTTTGGAAGGCTCCCTCCTTGGAAGTCAGGGAAATTCAAAAGGGTGTTTCAGAGTCTTCTACGATTAAGACCTATTGAAGCCATGGGGAAGGCTTAATGGTCTTTTAATGACTCGCTCGAACGAGGAACGAAAAGGGATGGAAAAAAAAACACAAATGCGGGAGAGAACTCTAAGGAAATATAGTAACCATAAAGGTTATAAGTAAGGACGAAGGACCCTTAGGTCAACTTGGAGAAAAGGGTTCTCAATATGCCATAAGGGGAGGGTTAGAGAAGGTTTAAACACGGGGAACAACAAAAAAAAAGGTGATTCCAATATCCACGCAAAACGAGGGTCTAAGGGTTTATAGAACACGGAGGGAGATAAGACATTTGAGGCGTTAGTTTTTTCAGAGGGAAAAGGGGGCTTATAAGGTTAAAAAAAACTGGGGGGAGGGGTTAATAATCCCAAAAGAAGGGCTTAAGGGTTTAACACGGGGGGTTCCGAAATGCCAAGGAAGGGGTTTTAGCGTGAGGGTGAAAGGGGGGTTAGTAGGATTTTAAACCCAGGGGAAAAATTTGATGAGGCAACAACAAGGGGGATGAAAGGGGGCTTAAGGGAATTAAAACCGGGGGGGGGGGGGGGGGGGTTAATAAAAGGTAAAGGAAGGGGGGTCCCTTTCTCAGTCCTTCAAGCGGCACAGACAGCACTACCCTCACGTATATCAGCCCTCCCCTCCTTCACTCACGGATGCTTTGGGCAACGTCACCCTTATGATAATGCCGTTCTTTTTTTCTAGCGGCAGCAATGCAGTGGTTTAAATAGGGGAGGGGAGGGGGATCCTCCCTCTCCTTCGTGTCAGCACGCATGGCACTACTCCCTGCGAGCTCCCAGCGAGGAGCTTCTGGCTTCTTTCTATTCCCCTTTCCTTCCAGCACAACAGTCAGCTGGGGAGGGGAATAAATAAAAAAATTTGCATTTATCCATTTGATATTTTACACAAGACAACACATCTATACATTAGCCAAAAGGTGATGACTCTAACTTAGTCGAGTTTACATGCAAAATTTTTAAAATTCATTGTTTCACAAAAGCATTATGTTTACCCTACTTTATGCATCGTGTGGTCAAGAGTGTCTGTCACCTTTTAAAAAGAGAATTTCGGGACATGTACAAGACATTTCAAAAAGTTATTTAAGAAAGGATCATGGTCCCAAATAGAAGAGTCAACACTACTCTCACAGGAACCATTTGAAGAGTCACATCATTGTGACAAGAAAATCATATCCTTCTTGTCTATTTATTTTTATTAATATGTTAACTAAAAGTCTTGGTAAACAATCATGTAATAAAGAAAAAGGGAAAGGTAAGATAAGAACTAGTTTAGTACAATGTTCTACTTAAGAACTAAAAAGCCAATTTAAGAATTGGGACATATAGACAAAGGTCATATAATGAACCTTAGGATATCAAAAATTTGATCTAAACAAGGACCACTTACATACCATGGGACGTTTGGAATATTTCCTTATAGTGTCAGTTAAAATCTTGATAATAACTAATGAAAGTGGAAGTAAATTACTTAATGGTCCAAATGATGAAAAAACAGCCTAGGACTTTAAAATGAGTAATGTATAATAAGAGATAACTAAGAAAATTAATAAAATATGGCTTATGACCAACTCATAAGAATATAGTATAAAGCTAGGGAAGAAAGAGTAGATAAGGATAATGCATATACTCCATCGACAGCAAGGTCAGGTAAATGAAGGATAAAGGATGAGATGAATTCCTTCAGTGTAAATCAAATGAAAATGATGGTACAGCTATTAGATAACATTATCTAGCGGTAATAATAATTGAGAAGTAAAAATATATCTTGAAAGATATCAAATTGATAAAAGCAAGGTATAGCTAAGCAAAGGCAGCTAGGAGAGCTAGACTAAGGGATGGTTATATAATTTCAAAATGAAAGGGAGGCTATACCTATATAGGTGTGATTATATAGAGGAAGAAATGAGGAAGAAGTGAAAATATATCAATGGATTTGTTTGATAGTCTTGAAAAAAAATATCGATTCATCAATTTAGTAAGTCTTACATAAGAAGTCCTATGTGTACCTAAGATAAGTAAGGCTTGTTTATATCAAAAACTCATAAGATGGAGGATTAGTGGTTTTAAGTGGATGAGAAGAGAACTATAGGGGAATTTATTCAATTATTTCTATATCATTAAAGAGGGGTATATTGTCAATCCCTCTAAAATCATTAGAAATTCACAAGAAAAGAATTAAAATGCTGATCTTAAGGTCATTAATTTGTTGTAATCACTAGCCATGGTACAAGGAAATAAAGTGATTTTTTGAAGTGATGTTTTGGGTTGTATTTTAGAATGGGTATTCTTTGAAATTTTCATTGTGATCCTAGGTAACATGCTAATTCTTCGCATTATGCATGTAGAAGAGCAAAATGTGTGTATATTATTGGATAGTGGATCTCTTCCAATTACTCTATCAGTAGTACTAAAACAGGAAATAAATAGCTCAAAATACTGAATATAAAGGTTCAAGGTCAATTGATAATAATAGCCACCATGTCGATGTAATCATTTGTTATGGCCAACATGACAATGCAACCATTCATTATGGCACACGAAGAACTTAGTGGAGCTTTGAGCAAGATAATCATATATGTACTCTGACTTCATATGGGAATAAGATTTGTCACTTGCCTAAGCCTCATGGGAAGTGAAAGAGACATTTTAGAAAACACTAGTCTTTGAAGACATAGTAAATGGTTGACGTAGATATTGGTAATTTAATAAATAAATTATTAAGTAAAGTCAAGGGATGTTTAATGCTTATGGAAAATTAAAAGGATGCTTTGTCTTTAGGGCTTATGCATTGTGCATTAGAAATGTTAAAGGTGTCCTTGTGTAAAAGGATAAATTAAGAAAGCTATTTTAGCATATTCTATGGTGTGATACATAGATTTATTACATAAAAATAACTAAATATTATGGGGTCTAGTTGGATAAGTTAATTAGTTTGAGTGGAAAGTGGGCATCTTGAGTCTTGACAAACACGACTTTTGCATGGATGGACTGAATAAGGCAAATTATTGTGTAATATAGTAATGACTAACGATTACTATATCAAGAGAGAACTCTCGTAAGAGAACATGATGTTATCTTCCTTGTTAATCAATGGAGTCTCATAAAACTCAACCCATGTTCTCTATGAACCAAGATGTACTTTTGGTTGGTAGATATAGGTACTTCCTAGCCCCAAAGGGTACAGTGGAACTACTTAGAAATATAGTGAATTCTAAAGTAATGTTAGATTACCTAAAAGTAACTCTTATTAGGTTGTCACATCATTGTGGACTAGAGACTCTCCTCATGGACCATGTCTGGGCACTCCAAGGATTTTGGATGGCCTTGTGAAGGACTTGAACATGGTTGACTAGTTAATGTTGACACATTGTAATCTCATTTGAACTAGTTGGGATTAGCTTGGTATAGGACAAATGTTTGCTCATAAGGGCACATTGGTTCTTGAAAACTCTATCTTTATTCTCTTCAATTATATCTTAGGATTTTGATACAATGATCAATGGTTTAATAGTTTTCACTTTTTGTATTTATTACATTACCATTCGTGAGTGCATAACATATCGCTCACATTAAATGTGCTATAGAATCATACTAGTTCATATTTAGAGATTAATCATGATTTAAGAGTAACATCCTTGAGATGTACTTTTATCCAAAATGATAGTAACTCATCAATGCCTCATTTTATATGGCATGTGTTTTAAGCTATTGCACTAGCATTGAAATATAGAAGTTGAAATGAAACAATGGTTGTATACTTCCAAATATTAGATTTTAAGCTATTGCACTAGCATTGAAATATAGAAGTTGAAATGAAACAATGGTTGTATACTTCAAAATATTAGATGGATATGCATCCATAGAATATTTTAGATTCTTAGTATATTTCTTGGATTGCTTAGATCTTCCACAAAACTTGATTTGGATTATTTGAAAACTTGATTGAGGTTTGCTTGGATAACTTGGCTTATGCAAATGTATTTATGAAAAAGTGTGATGTTATAAATGTAATCATTTGTGTTTGCTTTTATTGATCTACTTGATTATCTTGTTTGAAGAAGGCATCAAATTTTTCATAACCCACTTGGCTAACAAATATGTGCTTTCTATTTGTTGGCTTCTCACTACTTTTCCACTTCTCTCCAGTATATAAGCTCCTCTATTTGTATGGATGGAAAATAAACCCTATAACTTGAATTCTTACTTTGGTTAACACCCAATGTATACAAGGATTGATTTAAAGGTTAGCACATTCAACATAATAAATAGAACTTATATATTTGCTTTATGGAACATCTTATAAGCTCATTATCAAGCCAATGCACTGTATAAATGTGCCCAAGTGAGACAAAATTGTAAGTAAGGGTGTTGATCTACACACTATCAGTCAAATATTCATAAATATTAAATAAAGTACAAACTAGCTAGTGAAACAACATGATTTTTCTCCACACATAGTTAGGATCCCAATGATGGTTCTATATTCCTAGTAGGATACATATTACAACAATACTATCCCCATGAGGGTTTTTTGTCTACACATGTAATATTAGTAGAAAAATGGCAAAATATGTTGGCTTTATGACCTGAATCATTGATATCCACTTCATCTCAAAATGTATTCATTGACACATTTATTTCACATAATGCATTGGCATATAGTTTTATTTTATTTTTTTCCTTTGAGACATCATTCATTTCATCATCAGATCCTTTAATATCCTCAGTGCACATTTCATTTGACACTCTATCTGAGATTTTTCTTAAAAGCATAAGAAACACCTAGAAACCATCATGATGTGATGTTCTTTTCTTTCAACATAATGTTTGGCAGCTTTGTATCCAAAAGTATGTTTTGCATCTTTGTGTGTGATGAGAGAGAGAGAGAGAGAGAGAGAGAGAGAGAGAGAGAGAGAGAGAGAGAGAGAGAGAGAACTAAAATGAATGTATATGTATCCTAGCATGGAGAAAATATTAGAGAGATACGAAAGAATAAATGTTGGAACATGTGATCAAGCTCATTTAGCAAGCTCCCTTGAGGTAAACTTTGAACATACTAATAATGTATTGAGCAAGAAATGGAAATTGAAAGGTTGCATTTGATAGATCTAGAAAAAATAGCCATATTTTTTACATTAATTTCTATATGAATATATGCTTGGATATTTAACATCCAATAATTTTCTTAAGTGCTATTATCGGACCATGTCATTTTCCACAGTATACTTATGAAATTTTGTTTCTTTAGTAATACTTCAGCGAAAGAGATATCATTTTTGCATTTTCATTTAGTTTTACATACCAGTAGCTCATTGCTTGCTACAAGAAGAGAACTTCTAAACCATTGTGCCCAAAAAGCCTTTTCACCAACCAAGTTAGGACTCCTAACCAAAGTCCCTTAAATAGCTCTACTCTCAATGAGCATCTCTTTATCCACCATGGTAGTGTTCCTAACCACAAATTTGTTAACCTTAGTATAAATCTAGACATGAGATGAATACAATGGTTTCATAATGTCTCTTCCTTCTACTCGACGATTTCTTTGTACATTTTTTTTGTGGAATAAAGCGTGCTTACATATAATACTTAAAAGATGTTTACAATGAAGTACAAGAACTCAATAGTGAAGTTAAAGTCCTTTATAAATCGTACATAACTCATATATATAATCATCTCATGGTAGTTTTTTTGTGAGGAGAAGAAACCATGCAGGGGGGATTCAACACAAGGGATAGCCCACCTGTAAGGTGAAGAAAAAGCCATGGTGGCCCCAAGTGTGAATGATTCTAGCATAAGCTCTTTATCAATCACTAGTCACTCATATATATGGCTCTCATGCTAGTCTAGGGTGGAGGTGGAAGATAAGCTATGGAGGGGTGATGGAACAAGGCATGGTGGATCCAAGTGTGAATTATTCTAGCTGAAGCTCTTTATTGATCACTAGTCAATCATATATATGCCTCTCATGCTAGTCTGGGGTGGAGGTGGAGGACAAGCTGTGAAGGGGTGATGTAACATGACCAAGAGCAAGTCACCTAAAAGGCGAAGAATAGGTCATGGACACCTCAAGTGTGAATAAAATAATATTGAAGTTCTCATTATCAATAGTATTTTGAAAACAAAAACTAGAAGTGTAGGTGCAGATATGATTTTTTGATGGGCTAGTACTTTTGGAACTTGAGTGTATTACTTTTTGGAAAATCAATGTACTTGTATTATTATTATGCTCATGGACATCATCATATCATCATGGATGTATTACTTTGTGAGAGTTGGGCTCACTCTCATGCAGATTGTATCTATCACTTGTAGTTGTATTTGTCGCACTTGCAAGTGTTGCATGGGTTGCACGTATGTATGTGTGATTAGATTATCATAAGCTCGGTATATTTAGGCCTTCAAGGTTCACACAATGAGGATTGACCAAGCTAGATCCTATTAAGTGGATAGGATTTCCAAAAGAGGGTGCAAATCCTAACTCATAGTTGTGGAAACCCTAAATGTAGAAGGGGTGCAAGCCTAACCCTAATCCTAATCTTGTGTCTATATAAGGATGAGAGGTCTTAGTTGTATTCACCTTTCTTGGCACATCCATGCTACTTGAGCTTTGTCAGTGTAACTACTCTAGATTTCTATTTAATCTTTCCATTCTATCATCTTGCTTCCATTGTGTTAAGAGTGACTAAGCAAGAGTGAGAGGTGTCTTAAGCATGGCATTGAAGGAAGGTGAAGGACTTTGTTTTTTTCTTTGTTTGCTCATTTTCTTTAACATCTCTTCGACTCATTGTGTTCTAGGTGGTGGATAGGAGAGATGTCATTGGATTGTGTTGATCATGGGTGTGGAACCATCTTCGAGCCTTTGAGTCATCACACACAAGAAGGTAAGCTAGGTGAGTTCATTAAAACTTGAGCTAGTCTTGCGTTCTTGCTTTCCTGGGTTGGAGAGGAGGATGCTTGATTAGTTAGAGCATAGTGCTAAGAGAGAAGCTGATAGATTGCTGCTGATGTGAGTTGCAACTTTCAAAACAATAGAATTTTATTCAAAGTCCCGATTGTAAGTGTGTTTGGCCCAACACTTTGGTTTCATTGTCGGAACCAAGGACTATGCAACTGTCGAGGTTCTCACACTCATACTGTGTTGTAGAATAGGAGTCTTGTGCATGCGTGTGGATGGGATTATCAATCATCCGTGTTTGTGGCTAGCATTTTGAAACTCGTTCGGCTAGGTTATGAAGGCCAAATTGGAAGGAATCTATTTTTTGGATTGAGATTTGAATAGGGTAGAGTAGAAGAAAATCCCAATACACAAAAACTAAAAAACTCAAACACAAAACACAAAACTAAGGTACTCTTCTTGTTGGGCATGTTGTTATATAGCAAGGTTGCTTAATGAAGATTTTTCTTTCTAGCCTGCCTTTATCGGTGGTTCCATACTACATGTTCATGATCTAATGGAAACCAAATATATTGCTTACCCTTGTACTTGCCTCATGACGCTATTTTTTTGTTGATGTAGAGAATGAATAAGTTATAGAGGGAATAGGTGAGGGGAGTATGAAGAAGAGTAGTAAGAAGAAGAAAGAGAAGAATAGTAAGGAGTAGAAGGAACAATATAGAAGAAAGAAGAAGGTTAAGATGAAAAGAATGAGAAGGCGTAAGAGAAGAAGAGGTAGGAGAAGAAGGTTCTAAGAAAGAAGAAGAAGGTGGACAAGACGAGAGAGATTAGAAGAAGGACATAAAAGAATAAGAGAAGATAAAAGAACAGAAGAAGATGGAGGGAAATAATAAGAAAAAGAAGAAGAGGTAGAGAAAGAAGATAAAAAGAAAGGTTGAGGTAGGAGGAAGAAAAAGACAAAAGTGAGAGAAGAACTTTATTTTAAAAGATAAAAATAAAAATAAAAATTAGAATAGGTCGATGAGAGGATGAAGGGTAAATAGGCTAGTGAGGAACTAGGGAGATAAATCTCTCTTTCTCTCTCTCTCTCTCTCTCTCTCTTTGTTTGTATTGCCATTAGGGTAGCCCTCTCTTTGCGGCTCAAGGCGGTGTTGACTCTCGCAAAGGGCGTGAGCTTAGTGTTGGGCTAGGTAAATTTTTTCTCCCTCCCTCTCCCTCAGCATTGTGGCAACCCTCTTGCTAGCTCAATGCGACGTTGTCCTTGGAGCAGGCAATGTGATGATGTAGGCGATGGTGGTGCGATAACATAGGTGATGGCAATGCGATAACATAGATGATCCTCTTACTAGCTCAATGCGACGTTTTCCTTGGAGCGAGCAATGTGATGACGTAGGAAATGGTGGCGTGATGACATAGGTGATGGCAACATGATAATGTAGATGATGGTGGTGTGATCGAGGGACATAGTTGATGCAGGTAAGTCTTACTTTACATAAATAATTTGATTTATTTTTTTAGAAAAAAGAGGCACCACTAACAACCATTCACACACCAGCACAAACTCACAGTACACATGCACACAACCACACACACATTTACACACATGCGACCCTTGCACAAACCCATATAAAAACCGGTTTACACAATTAAAATTCACATGCACACATTAAAGTTCATACACACACAATGTGTCAATACACACATCAACCACTATACTCACACTCATACTCACTGTTCACTCACACTACCTTCCACTCACACTCAAAACTCACTCATTTCTCACATGCTCACTAATGCACACACTCACTCACTCTGTAAACTCACCCCTCTCCTGAACCTCCATTCTCTTAATAACACACACACATACACATCACATTTTCTTACACTATTTGAGATCACCCGTACACCTTAGTGTTCACTCTTACACAATAGGATACACATCACATTTCCTCACTATTTGTGTTCACTCGTACACATCAATTCAATCACAAACAATAGTTCACTCCCACACACTAGTTTACTCACACACAATAGGGTTCACGTCACATTTCCTCATCGTACTTTACTTACACACACTAGTTCACTTGCATGCATTTGATCACTTGCACACATTTGCATTCCCTAGCACACTCTACACACACACACACACACAATACTCCAAACACATAATTTCACACACACTTGTCTACCCTCACACAACCTCCATTTCTACTCATTGCATCTAGGTGCATCTAGACGTCTTGTTTTGGCTACCTTTGCAAAATTGCCTCTAAGAGTCTTATTGTTGTCTCTTTTATTTGGTTCGTCTTGATATTTTTCCATCTTTCTGATGATAGTGTGGCTTTGTGGAATTTTTTGCACAAGTGTACTTTGAATTTTGAAAGGAACAAAGCCTCATTGTACACACCTCACTGTCTTGGAATTCTAGTATTTCCACATAGCTTGCAAAATTTTCTCTTTAGAGGTTCTTATTGGAAAGAACGTCCTAAAGGCCTTAAGAATTACATAAGAATTTTGTAAAGTTGAAGACAAGTACATGAACCAATAGCTTCTCACATCACAAGGTTTAGATTATAGAACACTTCGTAGCACTTCACGGCTTAAGCTCCAAGCTTACACTCCTTTCCTTATATGTGCTTGCGAAATGGCAAAGTAATTCCCTCTCCCCCTTCAGAGAAAATCGTTAGTCCCAAACCCACCTAGACCATATCACACCTTGGATCCTCTCTTGTTCACAGGATCAATCCACATGACCACACATCTCATAGCTCTCCGTGATCAAGTGATTGACTTGGCCAATCGAGAAACCTTAGGTCCCCAACCTAACACAATGGATGAGGCCACATTTCTAGACTCTCTTTTAAGAGATGTTCAAGAATCCTTGGCCAACTACCAACAAGCTGCCTACTTTTATTGTGCTTGAATCTTCCCTACTAACTTCGAGGAAAAACGCATGACCCTTAAAGACCAAGGAGCTAGTACTTTTAGCAAGATCCTTAAATACACAATGGATAGAAAGCAAGAACTTCTTGACATGAAATCTGAAATTGATGGGATCAAGGACATGCTGTTGAATGCAAGATTATCAGGATTGACCATTGACACCCTAACGGACCTTGTTTAACGTAGGCTCTTTGATCACATGGATCTACTCACTGTAGGAGCTCATATGGCCCAAACATTGATGAGTGGAATGGTAACACACCTACTCAGTGAAACCAAGCCAAGGTACCCCTAGTGGTTAATAAAATTGACAAGCATCATGTTGGAGATGACCCATACAGCTTCATAGATAAATTTGAGCAAGTTTGTGAGGCCAATAACCTTATTGGCCATGCCATACAAGCTCAAGATTTTGGACTTTGCATGGGCAAGAAGGGTCATACTTGGTTCACTGTCCTGGATGCGGTGGAGAAGGCTTCCTTTGCATCTCTTAAGACTCTCTTTATTAAACAATTTGTAGAGGCTGGCTATAAAGACAATTTAATTGTTCCACTCATGAACATAGAGCACTAGGATGAAGAACACATGCGAGCTTATGTATCTCGATTGAGATGTCTCTACAAGAGAATCCCACTGGCCAAAAAATGAGCTACCAAAGTCGTTAGGAGGGATTTCATCAAGGATATCAACGATGAAAAGCTCAATGGGGCATTGGCTTGCAACTCTATGCTAGATTGTACAAATCTCAATGGATTCTTAGATGAAGCAATCAGAATAGAGGACCAACACAAAGAGAGAACTTGTGACAAGAAAAGAGACAGCTTAGAATTTGGCTCCCAATCTAGTAGAGGAAAACTTGAGATAGGCAACATCCAAACTCAAAATCTCATAATCCATATGATGAAAAGAGAACTTGTGGCAAGAAAAGAGGTGGCTTAGAATTTGGCTCCCAATCTAGTAGAGGAAAACTTGAGATAGGCAACATCCAAACTCAAAATCCCATATCCGACATGATGAAACAAAAATAAGAGCTCTTGAAAATCATTGACTTATTCAGGCAGACTCGACCATATCGATCAAACATAGAGTGCATACATTGTGGTGGTGATCACTTATTCTTTGAATTCTCTTGACAAAGTAGGGCTTGCACTAATTTTGGATGGTTTGGTCACAAGGCATCTACATGTTGAGCTCCTAGGCGGCTTCCCTTTGCTATGCCATATGCCAATCGTGGGCTCCCATACCCAAGCCCGTAGCAAAGGGCTCTTCTTAATCCTGTCAAATAACAACTTGTAGCTTGTCGATCGACATTAATCCATTGTGCATCCCACGGCCTCCGGGTTTGCTCATAACTCACCCACCTAGTGATACTCCAATCCATTTTGTTGAAGAGCTTACCAAGGATGATGATTATACCAACCCATATGTCTCTTATGATGAAGAAGGAAACATGATGCTTATGGACTAAAGACCGTCCCAATCATGATGTTAGCATGAGGTCGAGGACATTGCTTGATGCAACCTTGAAAGACTCTTTCTTGTTGGACTTGTGGCCAACTTGGTCACATCACATGGTGCCCTTAAAAAACAAGAACAACCAAAGGAGAATAAATTTGACCAAAGGTGTCTGGAATGCATAATAACTTATATCTATTTCTATTTCGCCAAAAGGAAAGCTAGCTCCAGCAAAGCTATAGTACCCACTATGCCCTTAACTCCCTTTGTAATTGAAATGCTGAGAGATGATGATGTGATTCCCATATCGATTAATGCCATTACCCATGTGCAAGCTAAGAAAGGTGGCATTAGTATCCTTGGTCCATCTTTGGCTATTGGTTCTATCATTGGAAAGAAGAATTCAAAGATGAGAACTAAGGCTGTTGCTCTCAAACTCAATGAGTGACGGGATCACTTGAGGTCTGGTAGTTCCTTTAAGTACTGAGTACGCTACATTTTCTCCACACAAAAAAATGGTTGCATAAGCCAAAGTATGTGAATACCTTGATCTTGAGCATCAACTTAAGTTGATTAGCAAAGTGAAGAATTGGGTGAAAGAGGCTCAAGAATGAAATTAGGGCTAAAGAAGCCAAGGAAAATTTGCAACCACATGGCATCAATATCACACTTCACTTGGCCTCAAGAATTGGCCCTAACACCTTTGGATGATCCGCTACTTAATTTGGTGCATGATGGCTCACCCAAGGTTAGTCAAGGAAGCTATAAGATTAGGAAGTAGACCTTGGGCTTTTAGCTGCCTTAGCCTCTATAAGTGTCTCCATCCTAATTGCCATGCTCTTCAAGAACAATCTTGCCATTTGGACCATGTTCAAGACTTGGATAGATGAAAGTAATGAGACATATCCTATTGAAATTAATCCAAGAAAATCCATTGTCTAGGTCCCCGCCTACCCTTGTCCTAGATGCTCTTGGAGTTGCCACCTTTTGGAAAGATTTTGAACAACATGCAGCTCTACCTATGGAAGTCTTCGATGATTCCACGCAAGGATGTACTATAGATATCGGAGTGGGTTTAAGTATCGTGAATCAAAGAGTGCTTAAGATGTGGGGAAACTCTTCGATTGAGCCTCTCTACTTTAATCTCACCATTATTGATGGTTTTAAGGTGTCCCTTGGGTGTGTTGAAGGATTGTGACCAGTCAAGATTACTGACGTCAAGTTCTATGTTATATTTGTGGTCATGAAAGAAGTTGACTATGACCTACTAATTGGTCGACCTTGGATGCGGAATACACGACTCATTGAAGATTGGGAAAACGGTGTCCTATTTTTGGGGAACCATAATGAGGATGTGCATATTCAAATGGATAGTTGGAAGAGTACCTCAGTCGACCTAGATGCTATTTCTAGCTTGATGTAGGGTGACACCATTTGTCTGCAACATAGAAACACTTGAATAAATATGTTCCATGCCTAGAATATGAGCATGACTCGCTTCCTATTCTTGTCATCTCGGAGTTGCCATTCACTGAGGAAGGTGAGTACAAAGAAGCTAATGAGTCAATATGGGCTTAGGAAAGCACTTGTACACAAGCTTGATATTCTTGTTGAACTTTCTTTTGTGCCATTACTGCTGATGCATGTTGGACCATCACAAACATCTAAGCCAAAATGCTTTCGTGCGCCTACTAATCTCCTTGATCTTGGTAAACTCCTTTCATCATGGATACCAGTCTTCAAGAATGTGGACAAGGCCAATCTAATGATCTTTAGAGAGATCTTAACATGTCCCACATGGCACTAGACTGAACTACATCAAGTTTTTCGACTATCATAATAGCCTTTTTGTCTCCATGATTCCCTTGATGTCTTGAACACATAGGAGGATAGTGACTTTTAATATGAATTGATTAAGTATAAAAGTGATGTAGATTCTGATACAAACTAAGAACCTGAGGGAACAACAATTGAGAAAATTATAGTTGACCAAAAACCCTCCAAACACCTCACTTTGCACATTGATGATGGATTTGTCCATGTTATATCCTACTTAGAATGGTTGGAGTACTTGCAGGCAATGGATTGTGCTCAATTGGAGTCCCACACTTTTGACTCCGCTTCCAACCTTGATCTATTCACTACTAATCCCTTAGTTGACCTACCTTTTGATGCTCCACCAATTTTCAAGGAGTTTGATTCTACGTCAGATGCTAGCACTGACTCAAATCCTGAAACCCCTTAGCCTACCCTTGCTTCATGCTTTAAGATGAACTTGTTGGTTCACTTGTAAAAGAAGAATCTTAAGAAAGCTCAAAAGAACCTTGACTTTGATCAATGTACGCCCTAGGATCTCCCTAAACACTTTACTAGGTTCAAGAAAGGGGATTGGATTGCCATTATGCTTGGTGCCAAACCCAGGGCACAATTAGTGAATCTATTGAAGGCCTAATAAAAGTAAATGAAGTTGACCTTAATGAGGGGGGAAATGCCTAAAGTTGCCTTTATTGTTGAGGACTTAAGCCTAGAAGATGAGGAGGTTCTCATCTAATTACTCAAGGAATTTTGTGACATGCTTGCTTGGATTTACATAGATCTCAAAGGGGTATCACCTCAAGTAGTTACTCACACTATTCCCATGCAGCGAGATGCTAAACTTGCCGAGTAGAGGCCCTACCCCATAAATTCTTGCTATACTTAGCATGTGAAGGATGAATTGGAGAACACGGGATTCATCTATGAGATTGAGCATACTAATTGGGTATCACCCATTCTCATGGTACTAAAAAAGAATGGCAAAATTCAAGTATATGTCAACTATAAGAAGGTCAATTGTAGAAACCAAATGTGATCACTATCTGTTGCCCGACACAGATTACATGATTAAGAGAGTGGCTTGGAAAGAGGCTTATAGCTCTCTTGATGGATTCTTCAAATACAATCAAGTTTAGGTTCATCCAAATGAGCCGCACAAGATTGCTTTTGCCACTAAGTGGGACATCTTTGCTTATAGTGCCATGCATTTGGGCTGACCAAGGCACCTGCCACCTTTCAACGATTGATGTGCACCATCTTTAAAGACATGTTGCATAAGTGGCTTGAAGTCTTTTTTGACGACCTCTGTGTCCATGCTAGTAGCGAAGAGAACTTAGCCAAGCTTTGCCTTGTCTTTGAAAGATGTGGATGGTATTAGCTTTCCCTTAAACCACTGAAATGTCAATTTTGGGTAAAGCATGTAATTATTCTAGGACATGTTGTGTCCAAGAATGGCATTGCTAGTGATATAGCTAAGATCAAGGTTATTATGGAGCTTCCACCTCCCACCAATCTGAAGGGTATTCAATGCTTTATTGGGCATACTGGCTATTATTGCCGCTTTATTTTGAACTATGTTGCTATTTCCAAATTAATTTATAAAGTTTTGGTTGTGTGGAAATGGACTACTGGATGCCACAATGCCTATGAGACCCTAAAGAAGGCCCGTCTCTACACCCATTTTACGAGTCCCAGATTGGACAATCATATTCCATGTTCATATTGATGCATCCAAAATTGCCCTTGGAGCTATTTTGTGCTAACTTGGTTAACACTCACTGAGATTAAAATGAATATTTCCACCACTAAAGAGGAAGGTTTAGCAATAGTTTATGCACTTAAGAATTTTTTACGTTATTTTCTTGGTACTCTCTTCACGTTTTTTGTTGATCATCAAGCCTTACTTTAACTTGCGAACAAGATATGTACTACATTGGGAAGAATTGATTGGTGGTTATTGCATTTGATTGACTTTGATTTCTGTGTGGTTGTGTGGAAAGGAAAGCAACATTATATGGCTGATCACATGTCTCAATTGACCAATGGAAAAAAGGAAATTAGCATTGATGATGATTTATTTGATGCCCATTTGTTTTGACTTCAACGAGAGGCCCAATTGTTCAAGGCTGATCTCACATCCCATTGGGCAAATGATATTATTTCTATCTTAGAGAAGGGCATGCGTGGACACCCAATTGAGAAGGCTTGTCTCACTTGCATGTTGATTAAAGACCCAATCCCACCAGATGATTGCTCCTCAACTTTATCAACTAGGGTGGCAAGTCGGTCTCCTTTGAGGATGCATTTGTGAACATGACATGGAGTGTGTGCTCAAGGAAGCCCATGGAGGCATTGTTTGTGGCCATTTTGATGGTCAACCTATATCACACAAGGTTTTACAAACCCACCTTGTTTAGGGACACAACACATTTTGTTAAGCATTGTGATGAGTGCCAACGCACCAAACCTCCTATTCACAAGGACAAGATGGAGCTATCACTTGTCATTGCTAGACAACCTTTTGAAAAATGCGGGATTGACTTTATAGGACCTATCACTTCTGTCGCCCAGTATTCACAAGCACACTACATTGTGGCAATCGACTATTTGACTAAATGGACTGAGGCACGAGCCACCGGCAAGAATGACACTCATACAATGGCTAGATTCTTGTGGTGAGAACATGTGATTTTTCACTTTGGCTGCCCAATTGAGTTGGTTAGTGATAATGGGACCTTTTTTCGAATGAGGTTTTTGAGCATTAGCTATCTACCTTCCTAATTATCCATTGCAAGTCCTCTTCGTATTATCCTTAGGCCAATGGCCAAGTTGAGTCCAACAACAAGGTTATGTTTGACCAAGATTTTTTCTGCTTCATGCTTTGATTGGGATAATAATCTTATGGCTAGCCTTTAGGCTCACCGCACAACTTTCAAGGCTGCAATTGGACAGACTCCATTCCGACTCACCTATGGCACTGATGCCATTATGCTACTTGATTTTCTCATCCCTAGTCTTTGCCTTGCAATACAAGAGCATTGAGGCAACACTCCTAGTTGAACCAATTGCCTTGTGGAGTTGGAACGCCTCAGTGAAACTTTTGTTTTGGCCAGCCATACACTCATTGAAAAGGCCCCATGTAATGCTTGGTTTGATAAACACATGCAACAACATACCTTTGACAAAGGTGACCTAGTGCTCTTGTATTCTCTTAAGGGCCACAAAGGAAAATTGAAACTTCGTGGTCAAGGACTATTGTGTTGGTCCAATTAGCAGGATAGGCCATGCTAAGCTTGAAACCCTAGATGGGGAAGGAATTGGCCACTTCAATGGTAGTCGCATTAAGAGGAATTAACCCCCAGGCCATTTTACTTGCATGAACGTCCCATGTACCCTCTTCATGTTCTTGTTAGTGCCATCATGGTGATTGAACAAACATAGTATGAGAAACTTGAGAAGAGGGATGATACTCCTCAATTAGCTTCACCTCCCCACCGTAGAACTCCTATTTCTTTTTCCATGTACGAGCTGTTTCAATCTATTTAATTGACCCCAAGGATGACCTTGACATTCCCTTGGCCTTCCTTTGGATCCACTTGAGTGCCACCAAACAAGATACTACGGACACTCTCATTGATGAAGGTTGTAACTTCAACACTCTTGGATTTGGACCAACCCACCTTAACACCCACTCAGACTATGCTTCATTCCTATGATGGCCAACCATGCTATTAGGTAAAGGTAAGCTTTTGCTTACTATTTCAACTGAGAGCATACCTCTTCTTTTTCGTGTTTTTTCTAAACTAAGAGTATGTGGGTAAGGACCTTCTCTTGGGTCGATTTGTTAAGTATCATGTTCCATACACCATTAACTATGTTAATCAGCGCGTTACATTGCAATTTCGAAGTGCCCATGTTGTTTTGCCTTTAGTCATGGGGATATTTTTGCAAGAAAGTGCTATCTTCTCATCCCACACCTTCTCAAATTTGTAGCTCCTTATCTTGTCAATTGCTCCACGCCCACCATCACCCTTCATTGTTAATTGAGTCTCAAACCCCACACTTGCAAAGTTTGCTCACTTCTAGTGGCGGCCTTGCCTCCCGTTATCAATTCCATCTCCACCTTCCCCACTCTCAAAGCCATAGATAGGTGGCCAATTTGATGTCACAAGACTCTTCCCAAGCCCAAAATTTCCTTGTGTTGGATGGGCTATGCTCTCTTGAAGGCCCAAGGCTATTACAAAGGTAATGTCTACATTTGGATTTTCAAATGATCTACCTGTTTATGTGTCATTTCTTCTAAGGATTTGTCCTCAGACATACTCTTGGTAGCTCCAAGTGCTCAACTTCTTGTGCGTGAGCTTCTCATCTATTCCCAACTCCCACCATGCAATCTTCTATAGCATTCAATTCTCCATCCCCTTCCATCCCACTTGCACACCCACTGTCGGAGGAGTCACTTATACTGCCTTTCTCTTACTCCCTATGTCCATCTTTTTCTCCACATTTACCTAGTGACCTTCTTCGCACACCCACTCTTGCGCCCTCAGACTGATCTACGGCATCCTGCTTCTGGCCACCCCTCATGGCTAGTCCACTAGTTGGATCAGGTAGCCCAAGCTAAAATTCAACATGAACATGGGGAATTGGTTCCACCTCATCTTTAGATTAGTTCGATTGCTCTTCCTACCCCTTTTGGTGTCAAATATTTGCTCGCATGTTGCTCTCTTAGTGGCATGGCAATAGACTTGGCCATGTTGAAGAACTCCTCCAAAGCTAGTTGGTTACTCAAATTTGACCCTATGTTTACAACTTTTTCAAAATTATTTGCTATGATTGACCTCGACCTTGCTGAGAACGAGGAGCTTGAACTTCCTACTTGATGGAATCCCACGTGGGAGGAGCATGAACATCTCTTTTGCAAAAGTATCTTGGTGCAAGCTTAGTATATGCCAAGATTCTTCCTCCAAAGCATCTCCAGTCCTTCCATTTCATCTCTTCTTACGCTCCTACGACAAAATGTGATGATGCTACTGTGATTGCAAACCATTTGGCCCAATGCAGCACTTCTTGCCCTTTCTTACCCATTTGGTATGGCCATCCTCTTGAGATCGCTCATGCTCGTAGTCACCTTATGAAAATTGTTGAGCAATGACCTGCCATTAGTAATCATCGGGCTGATCCTACATATCATTTGCCTCTTTCACTCCATTCCATCATTTTGGTTCATGACTTGGACGTGCCATCCAACGTGCAACCCCATCCATTTTTCAATAAGATTCTTCTTGAGGAGAAAATCCATGTCACTAGTTTCTTTGTTGGTCCGTGTCTCCTCATAGATATTACCACTTATTTCTGTGGTTTGGCTCTATGTCCATTTGACCTTGATGCATTTTTTCGAATTGGAATATAATCCCAACATTTAAACTTGGTGGTTGTCTACCCTTCCTTCACATATTTCCCTTTGGCCTTGTTGTCTTTGTGTTTTCTTTGCCCATACTTTGTCTTGTGTCTCTCTTTCTTTTTTGTTGAGTTGCACTAACATCTTTGCCAGTCCTTTGATTGCCCTTTTGAGCTATGAAACTCGCTTGTGTTCATTGCTTGTAGGGGGGAATAGGGTCAATCATTGTTGGCATGTGTGAACGGTATGATTTGGTTCTTATTGTAACTTTTTGTGAGGATTAACTAAAATTTTCTCAAGATGTGGTCTAGTTTTTTTAAAAGCATATGCCTATTATGTAGATTTCTCTAGCCGACAAACCAGCAAACATACCTACAAGGGTGTCCATTGACCATTACAATGATGAAAAGATTGTGTTTACGATGAAGCAATGCAAAGAATTGGGTCTTGAAGTTAGTTTTTCGGGCTATGGAAGCTTGAAGATTTGTCACCTTACCAACTTGGAAAATATTCTAAGTAGGTATCTTTAAAGCAAGGAGTTGGTGGCTACATGTGGGCTAAATGATTATATTAGGGCAACCAATGGGCCTATTCACTTTGCTAATTGTTATAACTTTTTGCAAAACTCTCTGCTTGAGACTAAAACAAAAATGATGAGATATTGGGTAGGAGGAGGGCAGAAAAATGGGAAGGTGGTACTCACCAAAATAAGTGGAACAAGCCTTAAGTCTCGATCGGGGATCGGGGAAGCATGGTAAACCCTTTAAAACTAAACTGGTAGATCCATGATGGAGCGATAAGTGTGTAATTACTTCAGATGATCTATTGATTTCATCTATTGAGGAGGAGGATCTTAGGATCTTTGCATAAGTTTTTCATCACTTGTTTGCTTACAACAGGCCTAGCATCCATTCAGGAAGGATACCCAAGAGATTCACAAAAGATATACTATCTAGTAAAATCGTTAAGGGAAATTTGAATGATTCTTGGTTGCAAGGGCACCTTGAGCCCTCCCCAAAAACCCTAATGAGAAGCCTACTACTGCATGGACCAAGATTTGCATAATCAACTATGATAGTTCTCTCACCACAATCATCATTGTAGCCTTAGGACTCTTTGAGTCAACCTAAGTGGACCTAGATGTGGTAGAGGTGGAGCAAATGGAAGACAAGACCAAGAGAGAAACAAAGGGCCAAGTAGGCAGCAATCCATCCAAAAAAGGAGCCAGGAAGGGAGAAAGAAAGGAAAATACCAAGAATATTACCAAAAGGCCCTCAAGGACTTGTCAAACGATACCTAGCACATTAAGGAAGCTCCTCGAAAGTAAAAGGAGGCACTGACCATAGCCATGCATGAATCATTTGATGAAAATATGAGAAGAAAGGCATCCTCCATCTCAGAGGGAATAGATAAAGTAATTACTAGAAAGGGAGGAGACTTTGATGAAGGTCAAGGGGAGGCTCATGAAGAAAACTCAGTGATGGGTCTGGCAGATTGTGGATTCTCATGACCACTATACATACCATGGAGGCCAAGGTCAACAAGTTGGAACTAGGTAAACAAAATAAAGATGTTACAGTCAGTTCTTATATGGAGAAGCAAGGACATGTTGAGACTATCACTAGCTCAAAAGACTACACAAGGACATTAGTGAATTGTGTGGTCTTGCCACATTAGAGCTCTTATGTGAAGAGTTGAAATAGGACAAGGAACAAGTAGTTTTGGAGAGAATGGAATTACAAAATAAGTACGAGGAAGAGAGATCGTCTCATCAAGAATTTTTGAGGCACTCAACCCAACATTTACAAGACTTACAAACCTAGATTGTAGAGAACAAAAAGAAGATGGAGGGGCTGAGAGAACAGCCTCAAGAAGTTGTGATCATGAGGAAAAGAGAATAAATTATATGTGCTTAGGTTGTGGATCTTTTGGTCCCATGGGAGGAGGAAAGGAAAAGGGCAGTGACTCTCACTAGAAACTTAGTAGAAGCATGTTAGATTCAAGCATAGATGAAGAAAACCTTCACATGGCTGCAAGATACTGTCAGAACGAGTTGGACTATTGATGTCAATCAAGTTGAGGAGAAAGCTATTAGAGCTTATGAGAAGAGGCTACAACAACTACTTACAAATGAAGCAATGCTAGTTTAAGCTTCATGCAGTTGCCTATAAACATGCATTATCATTATCGCAAGGGCTGTATCAGCAGGCTATATGCACCATATCATTTAGGACTATAAGTAGTATGGAGGAACTCAAAGCTCAGTTGGGGACTAGCACCAGGTTCCTCGGCCAATTTTGACCAGGGAATGGGGCTCTTGTTATTCACATCTGACCCAACTCGAAGCCACATGATTGCTCAATCGCATGACATAGACTATAATGATTAAAATATGAGAGATGTAGGAATGGTACACCCAACATCCATTGAGTTGTGTGACATACAATCACTTGCTGAAGGCCCCACTGTTGTAGAGCCTCTTGCAAACATGGTTTCTTATTTTGATTACATAGACCCCCAAGAGTTTGTTGAATAGGAGAAGGGAGCCATAGAGGAGACTCATGAACCACCACCAATACCAAAAATGGTACCGGAGGTCCAAGAATGCTTTGAAAGGATAGTTTTCTTAACCAGTTTCCTTAAAGTGTACTCAAATCGCTTAGATCTTACTTTCATACTTACTTGCAATTACCTCTACCTCATAGTCAAGCTCTTACAGCAGCCACCGACTCCCTATGAGGATGGATTGCCTCCCTTGCTCTTCGACATTAACACAAGATTTACCGCATTGCCATGGTGAAACTTCTTTTTCAAGCTGTACTTTTTCCATCTTATTGTTGTGTAGCCTTACTAAGGATATGGTGGATAGTAGATTTGTCTATTTTATAGACTCTTTCTACTCAAAATCACCCATTGATCTTTGAACCTTTCTTAAGCCATATCTCTTGAGCAAAGGGTGGCTTTCACTTACCTTGTTTCCACTCTCTGTGGAGTGAATAACTTGTACATTCACATGAAAAAAGAAGAAGAAATAAAAAAATGAAAAGTAAGGAACATAAGAAAAAAAAGAGAGAAAAAGTTTCATGATTAGTTAGGTGCACTCACATTTCACTGCACCTAAGGGTCCTCAAGTTGGATGCATCTAGTGGTTTTGGTTGGTTGGCTTTACCTCTAGCCCCTTAGCCTTTCCCTCACTGCACAATCTTAGGGCTTGCTCAAATACCTTGTCACCTTGATGTTTTGCAGTGCACAATAACAGTTCACCAATTGGGTCCTCAAGTGAGGGACAACACTTTCGGCTTTCTTGGAGGCGACCCATCTCCCACTGGACTTGCACATGCACAAATCACTACACATGTATGTTAGACACACACTTTAGGGAAGGAGCGCGGGAGCTAGCTTCTAGGTTATTGCAATGGGCGATTTGAAGATCAGAAGAAGCATCCACATTTGTGGTTTCTACCTCATTTCCATTTCATAATTTCTTCTTTAATGGAGCTATCCTTGATCCTTCAGGCTACCATCATCGGTGAGCCTCAATGTTTGGACATCATCTATACCATGAGTTGGAGTGTCTTAGTCTCCACTACTAGTTCTTGATCACACCATTCTTCATCAGACACATTCATCTTCAATAGCACATCCAAAGTCCTTCATTAGCAACATTCATATTTCTCCATCAAGACCATTAATCATACATTAATTGTTTCCAACATTTTGCATCTTTGGTGCAAGCTATTGCATGCTACCTACGTTGTGATTCCCATGGGACTAGCACTTATCTCAAGGAAAAATAAAATGTTACCAACAATTTGAGAAGGAAAATTGGAAGTGCAAGTGTAGATACTCTTTTTTGATGGATTAGTATTTTTGAAGCTTCAATGTATTACTTTTTGGAACATCAATGCACTTGTATTATTATTGTACATCATCATATCATCATGGATGTATTACTTTATGAGAGTTTGAAGAGCACCTTGCCATGGCACCATGAGAACCACGAACCGGCCAAGAGAGGTTGCAAATACATTTGCTGGCCACAAAACCTGCAAGAAAACTCTCCTTCTTCTCACCAAGAACCATGCTCTCCAAACACACAAGAGGAAGGCACACAAGAAATTGGACAATTCTTCCATCCTCACCCTCTTCCTCTTCCTCACTCTCCATGAGATCTTGCAATGAAAGCACAAGAGAGGGAAGCAAGAACAAGAAAGATGAGAGTTGTGCCAAAAATGAGAGAGGAAGAAATGAACCGTGAGAGGAGAAGATAAAGTAAGAGAGAGGGTGTAACCACCTCAACCTCCCACCTCCCTAAATCCCACGACTGCAACCACCTCCTTTTCTTTTCTTGAATTATGAAATTCAAATTTGCATACATTGGCTAAGGTCTAAAGACCTCTCAATTTTTGGAATGAGACAAAAGGGTTTGACCTTTCCTTTTCCTTTCAACATTTTATTAATGTGAGCCTTTTGGACTACTCATTTTACATTGCTTCATATTTGAAATTTTGACAAAGGGGTACATTTGCAATGAGTCATTTTACAAAAAGTTGTTTCCATGTGAGCACATTTTGGTGCCTATTTTTGCACTGATTTCCTGGTCATCATTTCCTTCCATGCTTAAGTGTGAAGCGTCCCCGCGAACAAATTCGAAGAAGAACCACGATCAGCTTGGACAAATCTTCATCCTCTTTCTTCAATATTCATTTCTTTTCTTCATTGTCTTTGAATTGTCATTGGATTTGGAAAGGAAAATAATCACAAAAATACACACACAACTAGGACGGGGAGCCTAGTTTACGAGCATACCACATAAAATCATACATTAGGCAAAAGATAGGGCTTTCCACACAATTTGCACATAAAGACATCACACTTAGCATGAACTAAAAGATAACCACTCATTAAGCATAGAAAGAGAACTCGAAAAAGATATCACAATAAAGCAAATCCTCATGAAAGATATGGCAATGATGTACTCCACCAAGTTTAATTTTAGAAAGGAAAAGGAAGGGAGGTAATATTAGGAATAAAACAAAAGCTAAAAGGAAATTCATGGAAGTACTTTGTGTATACTAGAGAATAGGCTTGGTAAGAGAAGGTATGACTTAAGGCTTAGGAAATTATGCATACGAACCACCATCAAGAAGGTATTTGTTCAAAAGATTATCGATTAAAGCGTGAATTTTGGATGGATAAGACGATGGAATTGTAACAGACGCACATTCGAGAAGAGAAGAACTTGAGGTGCAGATCAGAGGGTCGCCCGTGCTCGTCGCACACCACCTCCCAGATGGCCCTTGGCCCAGTTGTTGCCGGCGCCGGTCTGGCCGAAGACGAAGTTGTCAGGGCGGAAGATCTGGCCGTAAGGCCCCGAGCGAACGCTGTCCATGGTGCCAGGCTCTAGGTCCATCAGCACGGCGCGGGGCACGTGAGGCATAGCCCACCGTTGGCCTCGTTGAAGTAGACTTTGATACACTCCATTTGCAGGTCCGAGTCACTGTGGTATGCACCCGTGGGGTTGATCCTGTGCTCATCGCACACCACCTCCCAGAACAAAGCAAAACACGCTGATTCACCATCTTTCTCGATCCTTCTTGAAATCTCTTCAAATTGAAACTACATTGTAGGCTCCTGAAGCAAACCTTGGTGGCCTATGAACCTCTCCGTGTTCATTTCTTCTATTTGACCATCTTTGGCTTCAGATTTGCAATGGTAGAAGCCCATTTATCCTTGCAAGCTCCATAGCCACCCCAATTCCCGGCCAGTGCACCAAATGAAGAGCACCCTGCCACGGCACCATGAGAACCACGAACCGGCCAAGAGAGGTTGCAAATACATTTGCTGGCCACAAAACCTGCAAGAAAACTCTCCTTCTTCTCACCAAGAACCATGCTCTCCAAACACACAAGAGGAAGACACACAAGAAATTGGACAATTCTTCCATCCTCACCCTCTTCCTCTTCCTCACTCTCCATGAGATCTTGCAATGAAAGCACAAGAGAGGGAAGCAAGAACAAGAAAGATGAGAGTTGTGCCAAAAATGAGAGAGGAAGAAATGAACCGTGAGAGGAGAAGATAAAGGAAGAGAGAGGGTGTAACCACCTCAACCTCCCACCTCCTAAATCCCACGACTGCAACCACCTCCTTTTCTTTTCTTGAATTATGAAATTCAAATTTGCATACATTGGCTAAGGTCTAAAGACCTCTCAATTTTTGGAATGAGACAAAAGGGTTTGACCTTTCCTTTTCCTTTCAACATTTTATTAATGTGAGCCTTTTGGACTACTCATTTTACATTGCTTCATATTTGAAATTTTGACAAAGGGGTACATTTGCAATGAGTCATTTTACAAAAAGTTGTTTCCATGTGAGCACATTTTGGTGCCTATTTTTGCACTGATTTCCTGGTCATCAGAGTTAAGCTCACTCTTTTGTAGATTATATCTATTACTCGTAGTTTTATTGGTTGCACCTACAAGTGTTGCATGGGTTGCGCACATGTATGTGCGATTAGATTAGCATAGGCTTGGTTTATTTAGGCTAAGGTTCAAGCAAGCAATGAGGATTGACCATCCTAAATCCCCCACTAAGTGGGTAGGACACCCAAAAGAGGGTGCAAATCCTAATTCACAGTTGTGGAAACCCTAAATGTAGAAGGGGTGCAAACCCAAACCCTAACCTTGTGTTTATATAAGGGTGGGAAGTTTCACTTGTATTAATCTTTCTTCGCACAGCCATGCTGCCTAAGCCTTGTTAGTGTAACTACTCAAGCTTTCTATTCAATATTTCCATTCTATCATCTTGCTTCCATTGTGTTGAGAGTGACTGAGAGAGTGAGAGGTGTCTTAAGTGAGGCATTGAAGGAAGGTGAAGTGCTTCATTGTCATCTTTCTTTGCTCATATTCTTTAATATCTCCTCAATTGGTTGGTGTGTTGGGTGGTGGATATGAAAGGAGAGATGGCATTGGATTGTATTGATCATAGTCATGGAACAATCTTTGAGCCTTTGAGTCATCACATGCAAGAAAGTAAGTTAGGTGAATTCATTACAACTTGAGCTAGTTAAGTAGATATCTTGATAGAAGAAAAAAAAGTGCTATGAAATGAAGAAGACTAGGGATGATAGAATATTGTTGATTTGCCAAAAGAGCTTGAGGCCAAGAGAGTTGAGATGATAAAAAGATAATGTAGAGATGAGTGGGTTATTGACCACGTCCTTGGTAAGCTCATGTAATCCATGAGTTAAGGGAATTTACATAATGATATAGGCCCTACAAAGATTGATGAGGCTAGGCAATCAAACATTAATGCATGAGATATTGTTATAAGAAAAGGTATAGTTGCATTGTAAACACTATTCATAATTTATATTCTTTTGAATTGTGTCACTTTATCAATTTAAACATGTGTTGTAAGCATATTTCATCATTTGTATACTTTGGAATTGCTTCAACTTATGCTTTATTTCTAGTCATATACAAGATAGTTCATTGCAATTGAATACTTTTCCAATCAATTATTTGGAGTTAATTGTGTCTTACATCCAATTTTATACGGGTTACTTACGTTGAAATTATGTACTTTGAGATTGAGTTATTTAAAGTTAGTTATGTTTTTTGTATTTAACTATATACAGGATAGTTGGATTACAATCATGTAATTTAGACCTAACCAATTATGAATAAATCGCTTATGCCCTATCTATAAATTATCAAACAATCATTTATACCTTTATTTTTCAATTTGGATTGCACATGCATCATTTTTTAAAATAATGGAAGCTATGCTAAATTGCACATGAATTATTTCAATACTTAGGAGAAATAGGTAGGTATTGTTATGGGAGCACTGGACTATACTTAAGAGACTAGACTAGATGTAAGATTTGTTACAAGAATTCAAATTTCAAGATAATCCCATGTAGGGACATAAGGTACAATGATAACTTAACAAGATACGAGAAATCCCACAACTCAAGACCGTAGATATGGACAATAGGACTTGATAGAATATGAAGAATCCCACAACTTGGGACCATAGGTATAGATACAAGATATCAGAATCACAAGATCTCCCTTGATGGGAATGAACAAGATACAAGACAATACTAGACAAGATCTCATACAATGAGATTACAAGGTGACAAGACAATATGCGTATAATGGAACACAAAACATGACTAGATACCATGACTAGATAGAAATAGAATTCCAACTCGAAGTTACCTACTTGGAGGTTTGGACCCCGTGAGGTCCCAAGATTAGCATTGGCAAGATTGAGGAGCTCTATGGCAAGCTTCTCCTTTTATGGGTGTGGGAGGGTGGCTAAAGATATCCTAGAATATTCTATGATGACATCATCGATGATGCAAGTGATGATATGGCATATCTTCTAGAATGTTCTATGAGAACATCATCGATGATGTAGGCATTGATATGGCATATCTTGTAGAAGGCTCGATAATGACATGGCAAGGGTGGGTTTGTATGGTTTGCTTGAGGATGTCTTGTTTAGGGTGTGTTTGCATGGGTATGGATTCATATGGTATGAGCAAGAATTAATCTGTACATTTGATCATAGCATGTCTACGACATCACTTCTTCCTCTAACGATGAGCTCCGTGAAGAGCGGCTTAGTGCTTTGGTCCAAGTTTCATTTGATTTCTCTTGTAAAATTCTTGAACTTTGACAGGTGCTCTTTGGATATATTTTGTAGGTTTCCAAGTGCATTGATTGATGTCATATCCTTTACAGTGTTTGTGAACAAGGTATTCGAATAGACCTCTGAAGATTCTCAAGTCTAAGATATACTAGATCTCAATTTCTTTGTGATTATCAATCTAGATAGGTGGTGGGGGATTAGATCTTTCTACCCTCAGTGGTGAGCTATGGCATGGCTCAAGCAAGAAAACATGGAAGACTGGGTGGATCTTCATAGTCCTGGGGAGTTGGTATCGGTAAGCAACTAGGTTGATCTAGGCTACAATAGTGAATGGCCCAAATCTTTGGTGGTCTGACTTGGTGGAGGGCCTTGTTATCTGGAAGTTATGCTTGAGTAACCATACTTTATCTCCAAATTTATATGCTTGATGTTGGAGACGATGTTTCTCCGCATAGTGTTTGTACTTATTCCGAGTCTTTTGGATTTCTTGCTTGAGTTCTTGGTGTATATCTGCTAGGTGTTGAGGTTTATCTTGGGCAGCAAGCTTCTTTACTTGATTGGAGAGATGTACATCCATCCTTGGATACACGCCATAGTTTGCAAAGAAAAGAGTTTTCTTGGTAGACGCATGGATACTATTATTATCAGTAAACTCTGAAATGGGAAATATCTCAAACCAATCATTCTAATGGTAGTTGATGTTGCAATTGAGATATTTTTTCAAGAAGATTTACCCATTTTGTTTGACCATCAATCTATGGATGATTGACTATGGATAACTTGGTTTGGACTCCAAGGAGGTTACAGAGGCTCTTCCAAAAAACTAGATATGAATTGGGGATCCCTATCACTGATGATGTCATTCAGAGTCCATGTAATCTAAAAATGTATTTGAGAAAGAGTCTAGTGGTAGTTGAATTTCTGATGGTCTTGGTGGTAGGGATGAAATATGACATTCTCACGAACCTATCTACCACAACAAGAATAGAGTCCTATTTGTTTGATTTGGGAAGGTTTATTATGAGATGCAATGACAAAGAAGACTAGGGTCGTGCTAGAATAGGCAAGCATTACTAGAGGCCATGTGATTT